>NC_138082.1:65323000-66650000 GCF_964212035.1 Myotis nattereri | reverse complement strand
ATATGTTGTACATATATATTAGTAAAATAAAGAATAGCCTACAGCCCTAGGCAGGTAGCTCAGTTGGTTAGAGCATCGTCCCCATATGACAAAGCTGCTGTTCAATCCCTGGTCAGGGCACATGCAAGAATCCACCAATGACTGCATAAATAAGTGGAACAACAAATTGATGCTTCTCTCTCTCTCAAATCAATAAAATAAAATATAAAAAAGCCTTCGTAATGTGATAATGGGTTTTTATTTTCAGTTTTTCAAAAGCAGAAAAATTAATTTGAAACATATGATAAATAAAGCAACACATTTAAATTCAGTATCTGGGATCTTTATTTCTGATTACACTTCCCTTGGCAATGTAGTTTCTCTGACAATATAGTTTTGTTTTAAAATTAAATTAGTTAGAACAGCTCCCTATATTTCTATTAGTTTATAGCATTAGCATTCCTAACAATAAAGCCAAATTCTGAAGACTTTATTATTTTAGTATTTTATTCTGTAATAAATAACAAATCAAATCTTCAAAATTACTATATTGCTATTATTTAAAGTAGCTAGTTGATAGTTACTGAAACTTAGAACTTTTAATATGACCAAATCTGAAGTGACTGTTAGAATATGACAACTCCTTCGAGTAGGTGCCTCATTGTAATTTCTGAGCTAGAAGTAGAAAACTATGAGCCACAGTTCAGGAATAGATGCAAAATATATAGCAACTAACATCTAAGTTGTGATCTTCCTTTATTAATTTGATTGTTTATTTCTGATGCATATGCAAGAGTTCCTGAAGTCTTTCAGACCCCTGTGGTTTAATATAAATCTCAAAATACAAAAGCATCTTGTAGAAAATTAGAAAGCAGATGAGACACTTCAGGACTTCAGATAATTTTAGACATGCACATTTTAAGACAACTTCAACACAATTACCCTCTTCTTGCTCTTTAAAAAAACCCACCTCTTTACTTTGTTTTACTCTGTGACAATTCCTCTTATAAATGGTTTGTAAAAGAAGCCTTGGCTTGAAAATGATTGGCCCACAGAAAGGTTTGAGACTTAACAGGATGTTGAAAATAGCAAAGGTCACACTTACCAGATATATTCAACACACCAACTGATAAATTGCAAAAATTGTATTGATATAAAGCAGTATGTAGAGGATTGTCAGGTTCTATTTCACCACACCTTTCCCCATTTTCAAGTCATGTCTCATTCCTGCATTTATAAATTCAAAGCTTTCCATTAATGACTGCAGGTGGCATGATTGTTCCAAAGGTATTAGAAACAGCCTCATTAGGATCTCTGAAACATCAGCCATTTCAGACAAAACAACAAAAAGAGTGTCACCTGTTTCATTTTCTTGGGCTTATATCCCTTAAAATGCACAGGGAATGATCTTGCTGAGCTTATCAAATTATCATGAACATCACTAAAAAGACATGTCTGTGCTATTGAACCGACAGAGTCAGGGAGACCTGGCTGGACATACCTGCTGTAGGAGATCTGGCAATTTCAAAACCTTAACATTCTAAAAATGGGGCTTATAACATGTGCCTTTTAGAGTTGCTCCTAAAGATTAGAAAAATTCTTATTTTTAGTGCCTGGCAAAATATATTTACAGGGGATACTGTATTTGTTATTACTATAAACAGTACCCAATTATTTAAGTGAAAAATTTAGTACTCTAAGGTCTTCAAAAATATAACATAGAAATAAAATTAATTTTGATTCTGTAAGGGGCAAATTTGCAAAAATAAGTATGACTTTCAGGAAAAAAATCTGGTTTAAAAAAAGCATTTTATAAAATGCACATAGTATTTTTATTTGGAAATATTTAATATGTTTCTAGTTTAAAAATAACAACTCTAGAAGTTATCTCTAAAAATATGTAATCTTTACTAAACTTCATTATGTACATGCTCAATTTAGTTAATTGGAAAATGATGTTGCATGTCTTAACCTTTAAAATTCTTTGAATTTTGTATTCTATAAAAATTTAGTTTTTATTTTAATGCACCCTTAAATTCAGATATATGGTGTTTTAAATTTAATAAGAATAATTCTCAATACCTGTATTTTCTGTTTATTCTTTTTGATGGACAAAGAAAAAAATCAATATATTTTCATGTATTTAACCATCTTGTTAAAAATACAAATTAAAATGACAATGAGGTATCCTCACACCTGTCAGAATGGCTTTAACAAATCAACAAACAGCAAGTGCTGGCCAGGATGTGGAGAGAAGAAAACCCTAGTGCACTGCTGGTGGGAATGCAGACTGGTGCAGCCACTGTGGAAAACAGTATGGACTTTACTCAAAACATTAAAAATGGAACTCCCACTTGACCCAGTGGTCCTACTTCTAGGAATATATTCTAAGAAACCTGAAACACCAATCAGAAAGAATATATGCACCCTTATGTTAATAGCAGCATAATTTTCAATAGCTAAGATTAGGAAACATCCCAAGTGCCCATCAGTAGGTCAGTGCATTAAAAAGCTGTGGTACATTTACACAATGAAATACTACACAGCAGTAAAAAGATCTCTTACCCTTTGAGACAGCAGGGAAGAACCTGGAGAGTATTACGCTAAGCGAAATAAGCCAGTCAGAGGAAGACAAATATCACTTAATCTCACTCATATGTGGAATCTAATGAACAAAATAAACTGATGAACAAAATGGATACAGAGATATGGAACCATGGAACAGACTTATGAATTTCAGAGGAAAGCGGGGGGGTGGGGGGGTTAGGAGGTTAAAAGGAGAGATTAACAGGGAAATTTATATGCACATATGCATAGTTCATGAACACAGACAATAGTGTGATGAAAGCTTGGGAGGGGCGGGTATAGAGAGGAAGGAGTCAATGGGAAGAAAACAAACAAAACAACAAAAAACAAAGGAGACATTTGTAATATTTTCAACAATAAAGATAAATTTTAAAAATACAATTGTCTTTATTTAAAAAAAAAACAAAAACTCTTAATCCTGTTTTTAAAGAACATAAACTCAATTGAGCTTTACTTGAAATAAAATATTTTTTATTTAAAGACATCTGGAAAAGAAATAAAAAATACAGTGGGTGATATTTGAAATATGACTAATAATTAGTAATCACAATGTTATAGGTTTATACACACTAGTTTTATTTAAAAATAAGATGTATTGTAACAAGTTCCACTTGTAACAAAATTATTCTAGGTCTGGTATTAGTAAAAATGCCTTAATTCATTGTAGCATAAAATAAGGAAAATATATAATATAAAGAAAATTTATTAAAAGTCTGTAAAAGATAAAAAACAAAATTAAATTAAAATAGTCATATATGAAAGGATATAGGGACAAAATTGAGGCAATTTTGTTTTTAAAAATTTAAACAAAGTAAGCTTTGCATTATAATGAGGGTGGGTCAGTTATAATTTATGAAATATGTGAAAATGTTTTTGTTTTGTTTTGTTTGGTTTTTGCATTGTGGTGAGTACAATATTATCCACTATGAGGTTTTTAAGGGATTTTTTGTTGTTGTTTTTTTAGTTTTTAACTTTTATTTTAAACTAGAGGCCCGATGCATGAAATTCATGCAAGGGGCTTGGCACATGCAGCCCCTTGCAGCTCTGGCTGCCTTGGCTGACCCTCACAGCCCAGCTTCATCTGGAAGGTCATCCGGCGGTCATCTGGAAGGGTGTCTGGATGGTCGTTCTGCTGTTTGGTCTAATTAGCATATTAGCTCTTTATTATATAGGATAGGAAAACATTTCTAGTGTTTAAAAGGCATCAAAATTTGGTGCATAGCAACTCTGGATAATAGAGGCTTATATTCTTGAGGATAGCAGGGCAACCCCCAATGGATCTTATAAGAGGAACTCTTACAAGAAACTCATGTGAGGCAGCTACACCAGGGGAAAGTAGGTGGAGGCAAGTCTGGCCAGTTCTCAGGACCTTTATCTCTGGGGTCAGCCCTCCAGAACCTCTTAAGGAAGCTGTGGACTTCAAACCATGGCCCTGAAAAATGCCACTACCCATATTGTGACACAAAACTCACTTTCATAGAAAATATGAAAACACCCCGCTCCAAGAAGGACCAGAGTGATTTGCTGAAGGACAGACATTTTTTCTTAACTAGTTTTAAGGAAGGAATTTAAAACATCATGGGTTAATGAAAAGAAAAATGACCATACTTTGGTAGTGGAGGTGAGGAATTGTAATTCCTCATCTGGGCCAATAGCTCCCACCACCTGTAGTCATCCAGGCAAGAGTTATTCACTATGTTTTACTCAAGGCGTTTTTTTAACTCCAAGGTGGCCCATAGCCGAGAGCATAAGCAGAAATCAGGATACTAGAGAATCCCAAGGAATTAACAAGTTTAGGGGGGGAAAAACTTGGTGTTAAAATATGAAGAGTCAAGATCCAAAAGGAAACACAAAGACATGAGTTTAATATTCTGTTTTGTTTTTATCCTCAAAGAATTGACTAATTTATAAGCTGCATGTGGTAAGATTCTAAACATCTAGGCAGAAATGGGCAACTAAAATATAAAAACTTAAGTAGATCTTTTGACAGTCTCACAGAGCAAGGAAACAAAAATTGGAGTTTGAATACAGAGCTTCCCGAGAGAAAGGGGCCAGGTAAATATACAAATTCTCAGTTGTGACTTCAAAATGGCTAAAACTCAGACTAAAAACATCTCAATCCTAAGTAGGTCAAGAAGATCTACTGAGTTTTGTGTTGTTGTTGTTGTTGTTTTTTCAGTAGATCTTCTTGACCTAAAAAAAAAATGATCTGATGATCTACTGAACTTTCAGCTATCTCTCAAATATATATATGTGTATATATACATGTATCTGTATATATACACATATATATAACAATGTCTAATATATAAATATGTATACATATGTATACACACACATATATACATATATAATGTCTAGAATTTATTTAAGAATAAAACAGGTCTAAGTGAACAAAAAAATGAAAATAAGAGAGAATATTGATGACGTTAAGATACTGACTTAAAAGTAAATGACAACAATATAAAACAATAGGCAAGATGAAGAACATCACCAAATCTTGAAATCTCTAATAAACTAATTAATAAAAACTTTAGAAGAATAATTAAAAATTCAGTTAGTTGAATTAACAACAGGTTCAACAAAACATAAAAGAGAATTAGTTACTAGCAATTTAGACAAATAGATCATATCCAGAAAAATACGAAGAGAAAAAAAAAATCTGAGAAATACAGCAAAGACTGTAAGAGATTTATAGGACTTTGAGAAATGTCTAATCTATGTATATAAAAATCCAGTGTCCATGACAACCAGGACGACCAATGACCGGTCACAGTGAGCACCTCTTGGTCCCTTCCCCCCGGCGCACAGTCTCCCATTACAGCATGGATAATGGGGAATCATGGCGAATGGTGCAGCAGGGCGGGACTGGCGAGCCCGCAGAACAGGGACTTCTTGGTTCCTCCCCCTGGCTACAGGGTCCAGGGAACCGAGCCATGCTGAGATCAGGGAACCACGGCCAACCAAGGGGAGTGGCAGCGGGCAGGGAGCGGGCAGAACGGTGACTTGGTGACTTCTTGGTCCCTCCCCCCGGCCCACAGGCTCCGGGGAACCATGGCAAACCAGAGGGTGGCGGTGGGTAGTGGTGAGCGGGCAGAAGATGGCCTAGAGACCCTAACTGTGCATGATTTCATGCGCGCTGGGCCTCTAGTATATGTATAATTGTAATTCCAAAAGAGGAAATAGAAAGTGAAGCAGCAAAAGTAAGTTTTGAAAAGGTAATGGTACTTTCAGTTTTATCTCTTGCATGTAAAGATCTTGGGAGTTGTCATCCTATATAATAAAGAGCTAATATGTTAATTAGACCAAACAGCAGAATGACTGTCCGGAAGACCTTTCAGAAAAAGCTGAGGGCTGTGAGGGCTAGCCGAGGCTGTGAGGGGCTGCAAGGGCTGGCCAAAGCTGCAAGGGGCCATGACGACTGAGCCCCTTGCACAAATTTCATGCATTGGGCCTCTAGTTTCTACATAAAAGAAAAAAAGGCAAAAACAACAACACATTTTCTTAGACCTCTCAGATAATTGAGATTATAAGGACATATAGCCACCCCAAAATCTGGAGAAATAGGTGAATACAGATAATGAGAACCAAGATTGGATCAGATTACCTGGAGTGGAAGCCACTGGAGCCATAAACTGGTAGGAACATATAAATGATAACTTTGACAAATTGCTGAAGGTAAAGAATGGTCCCCTATGAGAGAGATAAAATCTTGGGGCTGTAGTTTTATGGTGATTCCCATAGTGTTGTGGATTTTACCTCCTGGAAATCCACCAGGTTCTCACAAGTGAAGGTCCAATAAAATCATTATTATTTCTGGCAAGTTACCATTTTCAAATACAACTAGAACATTCTCCATAGCAAAGACTGAGCAAGAAACAAAGTTTTTTTTTCCTTTTTTTAGCAGCTTATCCAACACCAGGGAAGGAGAATTACCTGATTCCATTCCCTTCAAACCTTCCTTTATCACCTGAGGAAGAATGAAAGTTATAAAACACCTGTGAAAGTGACAGCCCTGGGACACAGGCCTACTAAAGAACTGAGACTTAATCACTTTCTTTCACTCACACCTTAGCCATATCAACAATGCTTTAGTATAATAACAGTGAATTACATAGTTGTAAGACACTCATTCTGTTTAAAGAAATTTAAGAGAAACCCTAAAACAAGAGGGGAGGAAAAAAGAAAAGAAAGGACATATAAAAAAAAAAAATCCAGAACATGAGCGATACTGGAAATCTCAGACAAGAACAGAAAGCAAACATTAAACACAGTCCAACTCCTAGTCATAGTAACATAAAACCTCACATTAAAGGCATATGAACCTCAGTTCCTATTATGTGGAACTACATAAAAACTTACAAGGCATATAAAAGACAAAATAATATATTTTAAGAGAGAATACAAGCATTAGAATTGTCCTATATATGACACAATAGTAGAATTATAAGACAGAAAATTTCACAAAGTATGATTAATGTTTTAAAGGTTCTAATGAAAAAGTAGACAACATGCAAGAACAGAATAGGGCAATCTAAGCAGAAAATTGGGAATCCCAAGAAAGAACTAAAAGGAAATACTGTAACAAAAAATGAAGAATGCCTTTTATAGACTCATTATTAAACTGGAAAAGTCAAGGAAAAAATTAGTAAGCTTCAAGATATTTCAATAGAGAATTCCTAAAATAGAATGGACACTGAAAAAAAATCAAAGCAGAACTGTTTCTACAAGAATAGTGGAACAATTTCAAAAGGTATAATATGTGTACAATTGAAATAACAAAAGATAAAGCAGGAGAAATAATGGCCAGGAATTTTTCAAACTTAATGACAGATACCAAACTACATATCCTGAAACTAATTCTAAAATTTATATGAATAGATCCAAAATAGTCTAAATAATACTCTGAAATAGGAACAAAGTTGGAGGACTGAAACTATCCGATTTCAAAGACTTACTATAAAGCCATAGTAGTCAAGATTCCTATTGGCAAAGAATAGACACACAGTTCAAATAAACAGAATGGAGAAATTCATAGACCCGCATGAATATAGTCAACTGATCTTTGAAGGATGAAAACAATTCAAGGGAGAAAGATTAGTCTTTTCAACAAATGATATTGGAGAAATAAGATGTGCTAAATACACTGGATATAGGCCTTTTTGCTTTCACAGAAATTGATTCAAAGTGGTTTAAATATGAATTGCAAAAGTATGAAACAACCAGAAAATACATAGGGAAACATATAAGTGTCAGCTTTTCCCTGGGAAATCACCCACTGAACAAGAGCAATGTTTCACCTAATTAACACTTACAGAATCCAGTGTCTGCCTTATAATACCTCTTTATCAATACCTAGCTTATTCTAACAAGTTTCCGTTCTCTTTCTACTCCGTGGTTTGCTCATATTATATATCCAGTATCTAAGTTAGATGCTCAATAAGTAGATATATATATATATAGATATATATATAGATATATATATTAATAATTCATATATATCATGGTTCTTTGAATGCCAGGGTGTACATCTTTGTATCCTCAGCTTAACACAAGCAGTTGCTACCATAAGTGTCCAATAAACTTTTACTGAACTAAATTTAAACAATTATGCATTTAATAGGTTTTTTGTTTTTGTGTAATAGCCTAACTACCACATTCAATATTGTTCCTAGAGGAAAAATATGTTCTGAGTTCTAAAAATCTCCTAGGAGATGAACTTTTGAAGCTCAATGTGTTTGTAAATTAGAGGACTGTCTGTAGTGCAAAAAATACATATGATAATTGCTGATCAAGTCAGTTTTTCAAATGTTCCATATTATGACTGAATAATATCAATTTTGTACTGTGAATTGCTTCCTCTATTACTATCTGCGTTGGAGGGAGCATCAAACACATCAGAACATAGCCTGAGAGCTGAAGAGAGTATTGAGAATAGATTATTTTAAGAGAAAAATATCTTTACAACAGAATAAGTTATTTAACAATATCTTGATTTTACATGTAAAAGGTCATGATTTGCAGTTTGCCACACAGATTTTTTTTAAAAAAATCTTTATTTTATAAAACTAGTTGATCTGTTTTCCTGAAGCCATAATCTCTTAGGAAAGACCTTTTTTTTTTTTTTTCCCAATCCTACTCAGTCTAATACAGTAGTTCCTCATTCAAATTTGCTTATTGTTTTTAGTTATCATCGATCACAGTTTAGTAGTTTGTTTGTTTTTTCACACTTTTAGAAATCCTTTGCCTTCTTTCTTCTGTTGTTCTTTATCCTGTGTCGGAGTTAAACCCCGGAAATTGAAAATAGGGAATTTTTATTTATTGTCCTAGTATCACAGAAGCAGCCAGTGGTCCTCAACCTGTGGGTCACAACCCCTTCACAGGGGTTGCCTAAGACCATCAGAAAACACATATATAATTACATATTGTTTTTGTGATTAATCACTATGTTTTATTTTCAATTTGTAACAAGGAAATTAGGGGTCACCACAACATGAGAAACTGTATTAAAGGGTCACGGCATTAGGAAGGTTGAGAACCACTGGAATGAAAAATAAATAAAATAAAAGTATAACTAATAAACCAATATTTAAGATAACATGAAATATTGAAACATCCTCATTTTATCAATAAAATCTTAATATCAAATCTAGACAAAGACAGGACAAGAAAATAAACCTACAGATCAATATCCCTTATGTACAAAGATGGAAAAAAGTAAAAATTTTAGTTTGCTAAAATTCTCTAAATTTACTAGTGAGATCCATTTACTAGTATATATGATTCCAGCTATATATGAAAAAAATAATATACCATGAATAAATATGGTTTATCTAAGAAAAGCAAATATAGCATAATATTTGAAAATATAGCATAATATTTGAAAATCAATCAATGAAATTCACCAAATGAAAAACACATCTGAATTATTGTACGTCCATTCATGATAAAAAAGAAAAAATTAAAACTTCAAACTAGAAATGCAGGGAAGTCTCTCAATCTAATAAAGTCTATCTATGAGAGGAAAAACAAAAAACAAAACAAAAAAAAAAACCCTCACTGAATGCATTCTTATAATCTGGAACAAGGCAAGGATATTTGCTCTTGTCAATTCTACAATTTAGTGCATGTCTGCTGATTTCAAGTTGGCAAGAAAAAGATATAACTGGCATGCAGTTTTCAAAATAAGAAATAAAATATTCTTTTTTGTAGGCTACATGAACAGGTACATAGGAAATCCTAAGAAATCTATAAAATCTATTAAAGAATGTACATAATCAAAAGTGATAATGTATTGCATTTCTAGATACTACCACCTAATTAATGGAAAATGAATTATTAAAACTACAAAAATAACATAAAAACTGAAACATATAGTGATAAATGTGATCTTTGGAATAAACCTATACAGTGGGTACTATTTTTATTACTGAATACAGAGAAGGAAACTGAGGCATAAAATAGAAAGCCTCTTGCAATTTTCAAACATGTTAGGGTTTTAGTAGCTCTATTTCCCATTGATAGTACATGGAACAGCTAGAAGTAAAAACCAAGTTTAAAGAAAAATTATTAATTAAATAAAAGGTTTAAAATAAGTTTATTTTTTCTTAATTCTAGACTCTAGAATTCTGTCAATTAGAGTGAAATAAAACTTAAGCAATCTGTAGTATATGCATTCACATTGAGTTTGGGATCAGTATCGGATTTCCTTTGAGTAAATAAATTAGTACCAGTCTATTAAGGCTAATATAAAATTCTGATAAATTTGTCTTGATTTAATTATTCTTGTTAGAATTTCTGGCAATAGTGTGTATTGTGATTCATAAAACTTTGAAATATACATATATTCAGTTTTAATATATGTACACATAGTGAGTTCACTGCTTTAAATATCTTTTTAATATGTTATAAACTTATCTTAACCTAATCTTTGAAATTATATTATTAGTATTTTATTTTATTTTGCCTTACAAAAGGCAGATTTTGTAATTATTATATTCTAAATTTCATTGATATTAAGTTTTACCCCCAAAGTGATATATCAAGGTATGAATAATATATTTTGCAGATGCATTACATATTAAACTGCACAGATTTGATATAAGCTTGCTGATAATGTGAAACCACATCTAATAAGTAATAAAATTAAGTCATTATTAGTAGGTACACTTAATTTGAAATGGAAGATGTGTTAATTGACTGTTAAATGAGGTATAGTGTATAAAGATTTATATTATGGAAGGTATTTAAATGATTTCAGGAATAAGTGCTACAATTAGCATAATCCTGGCCTTTGGTTTGTATTGCTCTTATTTTCTAACATAACTTTATATAGCAGCAGAACTAACTCTTAAATGAATTTTCCTTTGTTGGTGGAGAAATGACTTATTAATGAATAAACAATAGAAGATAATTCAACAACAAATTGGAGCTGTCATCTTCCAAATGGAAATCTATTTTATATTTCAAAATATATCACTATGTGCTGAGAGCATAGGAATTAATTCCCACCTTGAGCTCATTACACTTTGGATATTTTAAGAAATGCACTTAAAAACTACTTTCCAAACTTGGTAAGTTCTGGCAATGACCGAGGTGTTTGGATAGATTTATAATTGTACTATAACTGTGTATTTATATTTCTAAAATTTTTTAATATTAGAATTTAAAATTATAGCATCCTATTATTTAACATGAATTAAAACAAACATCTTCAGCTGGATATTTCCTATATTACTCCTTTCTCGCACTCTGTCCTTTGTGCTGTCGTGTTGGTACAGGATCAGCGATGGTGCTCCCGGCTGTGTGCTCTTACACTGGGGTTGTTTTGTATAGCAAGAAATAAAAAGGGGACTCTAAGACCAGTTTTACCTCTTATTCGTTTTTATTTGTTTGTAACTTAATTTTCTAATCAAGAAATATATACTTACAGAAGGACAAACATTCAAATGTCTTCTATTACAATCCTTAGCTGTCTTTGTCAAGATTTGTAATCTTCTTCTCTCCTGAAGATTTCTCTCCTCAATGGGCACTATATTGTGTTTTAGCCTTTGGGATTTGAGTGCAGACTGACTGTAGACACTATATAATAAATAATAATATAATATAATATAATATAATATAATATAATATAATACATATATAAAAAGGCAATGACTGTGATGACCGAAACAACCGGCCGACTGAACAGCAGGCTGTGTGGGTGACCAGGCCGGCAGGAGGGACAGTGAGGGGCAACCAGGCAGGCAGTGGGGCAGTTGGGGGCAACCAGGCTGGCAAGGGGGGCTGTGAGGAGCAACCAGGCCACCAGGGCGGTGCAGTTGGGGGCAACCAGGCAGGCGTGAGGAGCAATTGGGGGCAACCAGGCTGGCAGGCAGAGGTGGTTAGGGGCAACCTGGTCGGTGGGGGGGGGGGCAGTTAGGGGCAATCAGGCCAGCAGGCAGGTGAGCGCTTAGGAACCTGCAGTCCAGGATTGTGAGAGGGATGTCCGACTGCCGGTTTAGGCCCAATCTGTGGGATCGGACCTAAACCAACAGTCAGACATCCCCTGAGGGGTCCCAGATTGGAGATGGTGCAGGCTGGGCTAAGGGGAACCCCCTCCATGCTCAAATTTCATGCACCAGGCCTCTAGTATAATATAATAAATATAATATAATATAATTAATATAATATATATATAATATATATAATTAATATAATGTAAGTTATAACATATATAAGTAAATTTATATATGATTCCCTTGAAGATAAAGATGATTGTTTAAAAAATTGAAAACACTAAATTTTTAAAACACTGATTTCCACCTTTTTTTCAGTATTTGGAACAAAGCAAAGGAATTACTTGATAATCTGTTGAAACTTCTTTTAAAAAAAGTACACATACATACACTAGTTTGCATAAAATATCATGGAACTCCCAGAGATCTCATCATAAATGATGCAGAATGTTAAGATTGTCTTATAGTCATATTCATGATGCGGTTCCTATTATGTTCTGAAGGAGTAACTGAAGCGCCTTGGTCATCTGCTCTCCATAGTTAGTTATAACTTCACTAAATTTCTCCACTCTTTCTGACCTCTCCTCATTGTCTGAGAAGTGTGGAAACGTAGTCACTAAGATAATTTGCCTTTTAAACTAGGCATGGCTTCTCTTGGGAATTTATTCACATTTATTTCATTGATTTTTTTTTATAATGATTTGATAAAATTATGGATTCAGTATATTTTCTATTGCCTTCCAGGTAATAGATCTTATATCAATGCTAGTCATCACAACCCTTATTGTGCTGTTTATGTCCTTATTACTATTATTTGGATTGTTCTTTTCAGCCAAGATTTTTCTCACTTTGTTTTTAAATCCACATCTGAGGATGTGTTTCCATTGCTTTTAAATAGAGTGGAAGGGAGCGGGGATAGAGAGAGAGGGAGAGAGAGAGACATACATTGATTAGTTGCCTCCTCCACATGCCCCTACTGGGCAGGGGTTTGAACCTGCAATATAGGTACATGCCCTTGACCGATAATGGAACCTGCAACCCTTCCATGCAGGGCCATTTTTCTCATTTTATTGCTTATATCTCTACTTCGTAAGTTTACTATCAGCCTTTATTGTGACAGTTAAAATATGCTTTCTTGATATGTATTCTCACTTAAAATAAAACCTTACATTTCAAGAGATTTTAGAGCACAAACCCATAGAGCTTGGGGAGAAAAGACTCAATATTCACCAACAGTGTGGCTCAGTGGTTGAGCATCGATCTATGAACCAGAAGGTAATAGTTTGCTTCCTGATCAGGGCACGTGTCTATGTTGCAGGTTGGATCCCCAGTGTGATTTTTTTTCTCTTTCTCCCTTCCTCTCTAAAAATCAATAAAATATATATATTTTTTTTTTAAAAGAAAAGACTCAGTCTTCTAAGCCTATCATTTATACTATTTCTTTAGAAGCAAGTTTCCTTAATTTAAAAAGCTTTCGGCTAAATGAGAAAATGCTTTCTACTTTTTTTTTTCTAACTAGAATAAGCCACACTTTCTTCCTTTAAGTACATGTTCCTTTTTTATGTATTTACATCATCGTCTATACCCCTTGGAAAACATGTATTTAAACTTTATTTATATTGAGTTTATTCTGAAGGCAAAGATGACCGTCTCAATGAATTACCAGTGTGATTGAGGACAAGGACATAATGCAAATAGACAGGAAATGTACTGGGGATGTTTTTCCCTAGCTTACCCAGCTTACTTATGACTCAGAAGGCAATAGTTTTGATCACAATTTTCTATAAACAACAACCTATCATTCTAATTCATCTGGATAGTTTTCTCAGTATACTACAAAATCATTTGAAAATATATGTTGGACCTTATGGTTTTTAAAGTATCAAAATGCCAAGTACTTTCAAATGAGGAAGAAAAACATGGTTATTTACTTCAAAGTTATTTTTTGAACTGTCAGTAACTGCAGCTTCAGGGTTCATTAAGAATAGCTGGTTTTCTACGCATTCAGAGAAAATAATTTGAAGTTTTTTCAGTACTCTTTCGTTATACTGCATATTGGCTTCTACAAATAACGAAAAGGGACACACTAAAAAATGTTCTAGGATCATGGTAAATAAAGCAATTTGTTTCACAGTTCACTTAGATGGTAGAAATTCATACCAGAATGCATTCTAGAAACTCATCAAAACTAAGCAAATCCGAGCTTGGTCATTTCAGTGACATATTTTAATTTTAATAGATTTTTATTAAATTCATAAAAGTTAATGGACTAGGGATTAAGTCATTATGAACTCTGTTGCAATTGCCTGTTATTAATCGCATCACAATAGTGATGCCATTCTTAAATGCTTTCACTCTAAAAGCCTTTATTTAGTCAATTCTGATTCTTCATCTCAGCTTTCCTACTCCAACAATTCTTTCAGATGATTGTGCTTCTTATTTTTATTCCCCAAGTTTTCAGAAATCCCAAAGTTTTGATACCTGCATAATATATTATGTATTTAAAGCATGTGATGCAAATAATGCAAAAAATAAAAACCTGTGAGGCTTCAGTTATCCTTACAGGTTAGAAAGGCATTACTGACCATACAGTAAGACTCCACTGTATACAGAATTAGGAGATGATAGATATTATCTCTTTAAAATGAGGACCTGAATTAATGTTCATCTCAAATCTATTTTGGCAATGCTCTCTTTTTTACAAGTCAATACAATTTTAATTTAAGAAAAATTAAAAATGAAGTTTGTATTCAAAGTTTCTTTCTGTTTTTTGTTTTGTTTTGTTTTAATATATTTTATTGATTTTTTACAGAGAGGAAGGGAGAGCGATAGAGAGTTTGAAACATCGATGAGAGAGAAACATCGATCAGCTGCCTCCTGCACATCCCCCAATGGGGATATGCCCGCAACCCAGGTACATGCCCTTGACCGGAATCGAACCCGGGACCCTTCAGTCCGCAGGCCGACGCTCTATCCACTGAGCCAAACCGGTTTCGGCATCTTCTTTCTGTTTTTAGGACCACATTTTTTCCTTATTAGCCATTATTATCCCAACTACTGTGATCTAGCCATCCCAAAACAAGAGGTACATGGATTGCTGATTGAATTTTTCTTCCAATGAAATATACCTGTTTGTTAGTTCATCTGTTCGGGTACAACTTGCTAATGATATAATCTGATAAATTAATTTAAAGTAATTTGTGATACCCAGATTTTTTTAAAAAACTGACCTTGTGGAGTTGATTTTTTAACTTTAGAAAGCTTTAACTGAAATGAGATGGGTCAAGAAAATGTTCATTATTTGGAAGTATTTTGTGATTGGGTTATGTACACCAAATTGGCTAGTTAAATCTAAATAATTACACTTATTTTTTCATGAATTATTTTTTTCTGCTAAATTTTATAGGAATAGATATGTCAATGGTTTAAAGACATATGTATTTTAAAGTAAAGCTTGACATAAATGATGCAACATCTAGAGGACACACTTTTGGAAGTTTAATGCAGTTGAGAGACCTGATTTGGCTGCCCACATATATTTTCTTCCTCTTCAAGAACTCAAAGAACGGGCCCTAAGGCAATGTACTTAGCTCTAGAATTTGAGAGTTCAAGTCCCCTTGGCAAGATTAACTTTGTCCTTCTGGGCAAAGGCATTATAATAGTATATTTTGTTATGGAATCACATAACACTTTGTGACATACCATTCATCAAATAGTAAAATAGGAACCACATTTGTAGTATAATCTTAACTGCATATAGAGCTTTTGTATTAGTCTACAGTATGTCCTGAAGCTAAATTTGATTACTGTTCCTCTAGCAAGATGTTTAAACTAAGTTGAATTATGTAGAGTTGTACTTATGGCTTAAATGGCACTCTTCTATGTAATGTAAATAAAGTAGCCCCTGTGGTGTACAACTATATGCATGTAAGAAAGAATAACATCAGGTTATTTGGTATCCAGAGGTTTAATGTATCTTTTTCTGGGAAATCCCTGATGCATTCAAAAACTTTCTCATTGTCATATAAATAATAAATATTATCTAAACCAAGCTTGCAAATTTTAAACTGAAAATAAGGTCATGCATTTTTAGTTCACCTACAGTTCAGATTTCTTCATCCCTTGACCTTTGAGATGGAAGAACAAATTAAAAGTAGTACCAATACATGCTGTAAATAAAATGCATAAAGGACTCATTATACTGAAAAGGTAGTAGATTAAAACATAAATATGTTTAAAAATAATGTATACAAATTTATGACTAATAAATACATGATGGGTTCTTAATGGAAAGTTAGGAATGATGGGGTGATCAGATAAAATGTAGAGACTGTGTCTACTATGATATATCCCTAGGATTTATTTATGTACCATTCACTTCTGTCATTTAATGTAGCTCTTTTTTTCATAAGAAGAGTCATTAAACATAATTGATTACTATATGCTTAACCTATGAAATTAAAATTACAGAAATTAGAAACAAAATCCTTCAACTTTTTCCTTCTCTTACCTCAATTAAAAAATGAGAAAGTTGCTCTATGAGGTTAAAGCAGACAGATTATGTAGGAATATTTGAAAACATTAACAATCACAGTGAGAAATTTTAATATATGTGCATCAGTAGCTTTAGAGGAAACAGACTAAAATTTAAATAAATCTATTTCTTATGTATAGAAAATATATAATGTAGAAATTTAGTCAAAAATTAATTTATAAATACTTGTCTGTTGCAAAACTTTAAAGTATTTGATGTAAAACTTCCCCAGCATCAACAAAAATAGAGCTAAAATCAGTAAAAATAAATCAGACCCAAATATGTTAAATCTATTTAGAAGTTTAAAACATTTGTCAAAATAATTCATAGGATAAAGAGACAAGCATGGTGGTGATATGAGAAAGAGATTTATGATTTTAATCATATTTATTTATAAAAGAAATTTTGCATACACATGGCTTCTCAAGAATCCGGGGGGCAGGGGGAGATGAGCAAAAGCAAAAAAAAGTAAAAAGAATACAGAAAACATATATAAGGATTAATGTTAATTTAAAAATAAGCAAAAAGCAATTAAATATAAGATTTTGGGGGAAACTAACAAAACAGAATTGAAAATGTCAGTCAAGATATATATGTATATATATATATTTTCAACTTTATTAAAATATATTTTTTAAATTAATAAAACAAAGACCATTATGTTTTAAAGATGTATAATTAGAGATAAAACAATTTATTTAACAAAAGAGAGAGAGGGAGAGACAGGGAGAGAAATAAGAAATTTGGGGACCCAGCAGCCATTGTTCATTTTGTATTCTGTTGGTGCATGTTAGTTAAAGCTTGGATTGTTTCTGCTAAAATAATTTTTTCAAAAATTTAATGTCTCTTGTGTATTTTTTATTTATTATTTATTGAATTTACTGATGTGACATTAGTTAATAAAATATATAGGGTTCAGTTGTAGAACACATCATCTGTATATTGTATAGTATGTTCATCACCCCAAGTCCAAGTCTTCTTCCATCCCCATTTACACCCCCTTTCGTCCTCTTCTTGTGTATTTTTTTAAAGTCCACTTCATTAGACCAAAGTCACAGACAGATATTTTTCAGATAATCCATCCTTGCCTTCTGCTGAGATGGCTGAGGGACAATGCCCTTACCCATTGCAGAGATCCTAGGGTTTGTTTAGAGGACCTCTCACGTACAATCTTAATCTCTTGTAAGTGCCCTCTGCATGATTGAATAATCTAACTTTTTGAGGTTTTGATAGAAGGTTCTAGAGTCATACTCTCAGCTTTTCTCTAGGGTGCTTTCCTTACAGTGAATCTCTTATTTGTTGTACTTTGCCATATAAACAGGCTGAGAATATTCGAAAGCACCCAGTCTCATTTCTTTTCCTGAACACTCCTTACCTCAGTTTGTCTCATATTCCTGTAAGCAGCAAGAAGAAACTATGACCACCTTCAATAGGAAACCTTTTCACTTAATACAACCAAACTTAGTACTTACAAGAACTGCAGGAGGCAAACACATTAAGAATTCTGCCACCCTGTAGCAAGAATCCCTGTAACTTCAATTTTCAGTAACATGCTCCTCACTTGCTTCTGAGCCCTTACCAACAGCATCTTCAACATCTAGATATCTCCCAACAATCTGCTCAAGGCAATTTAGGCTTTCTCTAAGATGCTTGTCAAAATTCTTCGAGTTTTCACCTAATTACCAGTTCTAACACCACTGCTAATGCTGGAAAAGCTATGGAGGAAATGATGCTCCCACACACTGGTGGAACTTCCCTTCATCAACACTTCTATCAGTTTACTCCCAGGACACTACACTAGTTGCAAATGTAGTCCCTGTTAATTAGCTAATGAGTGCAAAATTGAACCCATTTTTCATACCTACAGGTCTCTGAGTATGCTAGTTTCTTTATATTGGGTACTTTTAGATGAAAGAAATAAAATCCAGCTGAAAGAGGAAAAGGAGGACTACTGCACAATTACCCAGAGGCCATCTTATTTTTCTTTTAGCTTGAATAAAAAATATATATAATATATGTTGCACATTTACACTAATATAGATTTACATATTTAATTTTCACATTTATTCATCTTCTTGTGCTAAGCTTAAAGCATGTGTTCTTTTACATGATGATCAGATTTTGTATTATTGAGACAACTTAAATTCCAACATTATGCATTAAGTTTTGGGTAATTTGTTCATATTCAGATATTCAACTCAAATTATTTGGGTGATTATCTATCTCAGGAATTATCAGATAGCATTAATTTTTGGTTCATGAAACCCTGAACAATGATTTACAGAACAATATAATCCTATAAAAATGGTACTGCTGGGGACTAAAATTGCTTAGATATATGAGTCTGGAGAATCTCTGAAGAAAGATTCTGCTACCTCAATAGTGCATTTGAATGTCACTGACAATAGAAAATACTCTCCTTAAAAGCCCAGCACACAGAGTTCAATTACTATGACTCTTATGAACTTAAAAGACAATGAGCATTTCATAAAATATTCTTCCTGCTACCTTCCATACCCATGACATACTAAATACAAATACCCCGTGTTGTTCATCAATGGCCCATAAGCATCATTTCATTTTTCTTTGCATAATCACATTATTCCCTCAACTCATAAATCTGTATGTGCTGATTACAATTCTTGCCCATCAATCCAAATTCTTTTTCCCACATGCAATATTTCTTGAATGAATCAAGGGAACAATCCTTCAGATAAAAATGGGATTGGCTAGTCACAATTAGGTCATTAATACATCAGTAAAGTTACTGTTCTTCAAAACAATGAGAAAATAAATCTTTAAAGAGATTTACATTAATGTAGACTTGTTAATGAGCAACTGTGGTGTAATTTCTCAGCTGTGTGACTTTGTCACTTAAAATTTACATAATATTTTAAGGTCCATATTTTTTGTAATAATTATCACAGAAATAACTTATTATAGCAAATGTCTCTGACTATTGACAGCTTCTAAGATGTTTGTCTCAGTTTTAATAAAAATATCAACACATTTTTCAATGAATTAAAGTAGTTATTATAATATATTAACTAAGGTATCAACTATAATTACAATATCACCAAATTTCACTACTGAAATATTAAATTGATCAAAGAAAAATTTTTACAGATTACATAAGGTCATAAAATAACTAAACAAAATGTGATCTAAAAATTATGAATTTTAACAAATGATTGGGGGAAAACACATTTTTAAGAAATTACAATTACATAAAAATTTAATATTATAGATACGTCTACACAAGCAGAGTTTTTGGAAAAAAATATTAAAGGGTATTTTATCCTTTAGATTACAAACATAAGTTGTAATGATTTTTTTTATTTGCCACTACTTGAGAATTGGTCAATTTTCAGAAATAACCAAATTTAAGTTTTTACTCAATATCAGGAAGGGGTAGAGAGAGGAGGAAGAGATAAAGGAAGGGAGAGAGAGAGAGAGAGAGAGAGAGAGAGAGAGAGAGAGAGATCAATTTGTTGCCTCCTGCAGGTGCCCTAAAGGAGGCTGGAAATCGGGGATTGAGCCTGCTAAGGAGGCACGTGCCCTTGACCAGGATTGAGCCTGCTAAGGAGGCACGTGCCCTTGACCAGAATCAAATCCTCGGCCCTTCAGTCCACAGGCCAATGATCCAACCACTTGGCCGAACCAGCCAGGGCTGAATATCAAGTTTAATTTGTGATTCTATGCATTAACCTAAGCAGGTCAAATACGAGTCAATAAAAAGTTTATATGACACATAGATAAGAACCTGAAGAAAATAGATAGAAAAATTTAATGTATAGAATGATTTGACATAAAACAGTTTATGTAGTATTGATCATAAAAGTACTATAAGTTACTAATTCATGAAATTTATCTAAACAGAATTTGATTTTAAAAACATAATTTTAATAATATTTAATTTTTAATAAAGTTATTAATTATGATAGACCTGTCTGAGTCTGAATCAGTTAGTATACTAGTCTGAGTCTGAATCAGTTATATATACTGATTCATACATACATACAGAATTCTTATGTGTACACATATACACATGTATATTTACCACATAATTTAAAAATGCATTGAAGTAAATGCATAATTGAAATGCCAACAACCTACGTTCCATAATTCGATATTGAACTTCAGAAACTTACCATACTGAAAACATTGCTGTGTAACTGTTTAGCACATGGTTTTGTTTTTTAGGTGTTATTATGCTTGATCTTAACTGTCACCTTGGCTAAAATGCTCAGTTATTTGGAAGCAACTATCTAGATGATGCTGTGAAGGTATTTTGCAGATGTGATTCACATTGACTTTAATGACATTACCTGAAATTATGTAGATGAACCTCATCCAATCAGGTTTCTTCGAAGGGATTCTACCTCCACATTGTAACGTAGACATCCTTTTCTCAGCTTCCACCCTGATGTCTTATGTATAGATTTAGGACTCAAGACTGTAACTTCAAATTTTACCTGACTTTCCAGCCCGTAGTTGTATGCTGTTGATTTAGGACTTGTCAGCCCCCCAACAATCAGACAGGCCATTTTCTTAAACTCAATCTCTCTCTTTCTCTCTCTCCATATATATTGTATTTGTCATAATATGTACCATGTGTATAATAAATATATAATATTATAATCTTTATCTATAGTTTCTGTTTATATTTGTCTTGAACACTTAACTGATACAGTGTGCCCTGGATTACCGGTTACTCTCTCTATAATCTTGGGACATTTTTTTGACATCTCTTAGTCTCTGCTTCTTTCTATTTAAAATGAGGAATATATTTCATTATTTATTTTATTGTGGTAATAACACTTAGCATGAGATCTACCCTCTTAACAAAATTTTAATTATTATCTCCAGGCGCTATTTGGCAGAGCAGATCTCTAGAATTTACTCATCTTGCACAAGTAAAATTATACCTGTTGACTAATAAACCTCTGTTTCCCCCTTCACCCAGCCCCTGAAACAACAGTTCTATTTTATTGCATCCATGAGTTTGACTAGTTTAAACACCTGGTATACATAGAATTATGCAGTGTTTGTGCTTCTGTATAAGTGGATTATTTTACTTAGCATGATGTCCTCCAAGTTCATCCATGTTGTCACACATGGCAAGAGTTCCTTCTTTTTTAAGGCTGAATAGTATTCCATTATGTGTATACTAGAGGCCCAGTGCATGAAATTCATGCAAGAGTAGGCCTTCCTTTCCCCGGCTGCTTGCACCGGCTTCCCTCCAGCTGCCCACAGGCACCCGGGACCCTGGCTTCCCTCAAAACCCCAGCTTCATCCAGAAGGTCATCTGGGGGACATCTAGTCTAATTAGCATATTATACTTTTATTATTATAGATAATATTACTTGTAATGAGAGGTAAATGACATCATGAGTAAAAAGCATACCTTGAGAGTAGCAATAACTGTGGAGGTGCTTCTGAAATGATAGCTACTATATTTAGACTATTTAAGCAATCAAGTTTGGAGAAAAAAAACTAAAATAGATATAAACCTTTGTAAAATTGGTAACTGTTCTCTTAACACTACAAACATTATTGAGGTGTTAATTTTCTGATTCAGTGAACAAAACTTGAAAGGGACCAATTACAATAATTGAACACATTTACAACGTTAAACATGGCAAACATGGAGAAAGAGAAGCAGGTGTCTCCAAATGTAGCCATGGCAGACCCTGTCTCATGGAAGATGTTAGTGACGCTAGGAGAGAGGCTTTTTCCCTTTTAATAATGTAAGTGATGAGTGTACTTTCCAGTTCTCCCATTTTCCCATTGCCTTGCTATACCTCATTTCCCAATTGTCTATTGTGTTCCACAAACATCAGCTATGTCACAGATTTATGATACCTGAGTAGAAGGCACAGTCATTCACCCTCCAGTGCAGTAGAAATTGTTAATGAGGGCAGTGATCATTGGGATCAAACTGGATTTGTAAAATGCCTTAAATGCCTCAGGCACTGTGATGTAAGTAGCGGGTGATATTTTAGTTCTGTATTGATTTTTGTTTGTTTGTTTGTTTGTTTTAAAGTATATTTTTATTGATTTCAGAGAGAAAGGAAGAGGGAGAGAGAGATAGAAACATCAAAGATAAGAATCATTGATGGGCTGCATCCTGCACGCCCCCTGCTGGGGATTGAGCCCACAATCTGGGCGTGTGCCCTGACCAGGAATAGAACCGTGATCTCCTGGTTCATGGGTCAATGCTCAACCACTAAGCCCCACCACCCACCCAGGCAGTTCTGTATTGTTTTGATGTATATTTTCCCCTATAGATTCTGCCTCTTCAGAATTTCACCTGCAAAAGGAGATTCATAACTTCTGTTCATTTTAGCACTTACATTTTCACTACATTAGAAGGGTGAGAAACCTACACACAGAATGTAATTAGTGTTGTACAGCTGTAAACATTTAAAACAAATACCTCTTGGAGTTTAAAGTTAATCATGAGCCAGGATAAGCACACTATGAGAAGAAGGTCAGACCAACACACGTCGCTACCTGTGGTAGGTAGAAGCAACTTGACCTCATCATTGGGCTTGGGTCTCAGCAGCTGACATCGCCACTTAACTCTGTGGGTGGATGAGTCCATTCATCTTAGAGACCTTTAGCTTTTGGCCTATTAAAGGGGGGAACAAATGCTACAAATGTTTGAGAACATTGAATGTTAAACTATACGCAAATGCCTCTGCTCCCAGCATTTTACAATGTACAAAATATTACTACACGAAAAGGACCCAGGTGTGTTTGCTTTTCTATAAAAGCGTGGTTTGCGTAGGGATTCTAAGGCCCTTAAAATGTCCGGGGTGGGGGCGGGAAGTATTTTATTTTTAGAAAATCAGCATTCAATCTTGCTTATGCATCTTTTCTTATTTAATTTTAGTCCTCTGCTTCTAAAGATCAAAGATATTCTGATGTGCTTACATATCAGAAGGAACCCTTCTCATTAAATGACAAGTGCCTCATCATCAGATTTTTTTCAAAATCGTCACTGTTTGAGTTCTGAGCCGGTCCAGGTTGCATGCTACTAAGGAGAACATCTAAAAAGTTAAGTGAAAATGATACTATTTATTTTTCAGGTATTTTAAGTATAAAGTTTGATCAACAATGTACTCAAATTACCTATTTAATAATTTTTTTCATCAAATAGTGTCATATGTCATAATAATATACTCTTGACATGTTTAAATATGTCCCTGTCTCTCTTTGTAAAAACCAGGCCCAAAACAAGGACTTACAAAACTGTTTCTGAAAACCTGTCAAAATAATAAAGGACATGAGAACATTAAAAATACATTGGAGTAAAAATATCTCTGAAATGAGGATGTCATTTCTTCCCTAATCATCTATTGCCATTAAATTGGAACATCAGTCGGATTTCAAATATAACAGGAAGTCTTTTAAAAATTAACTGTCATATTATGTTACCCTATGTGATTTTATGAGATGTTGTGTTAGCAAAGAATGAGAAAGCACTGAACGTAACTCAGGGTAGTATGAAGAAGATGACGTGACTTGACAACTTAAATTTAGGAGGGAAAGTGCTTACTGTAATTTCATATCAAATATCCCCTCAAGTTATACATCTTGCATAGAAGTTTAGTGTGAAGGTTGGTAAAAATAGGTAGCCAGGAAATATGTCGGTCAAATTTCAGAAAAGATTCTAATTGTGTTGAGTAGTTTTTGTTTGTTTGTTTGTTTGTTTGTTTGTTTGTAATCCTCACCCAAGGATATTTTTTCATTGATATTTAGAGAGAGTGGAAGGAAAGGGGAGAGACAGAGACAGAAGCATCTATGTGAGGGTGATACATTGATTGGTTGCTTCCCACACTTGGCCCTGGTCAGGGCTAGAGACCAAGCTTGCAATCGAGGTATATACCCTTGACTGGAATCGAACCCTCAGCCCTTCAGTCACAGCTGGCACTCTGTCTACTGAGCCAAACCAGCTAGGGCTTGTGTTGAGTAGTTTTAAGATGCTTCTTTGTTTCTGGAAAACACACACACACACACACACACACACACATACACACACGCACACGCACACATGCACACGCACACACGCACACATGCACATATATACACACACACAATAGGGGGTGGTGGCAAGATAAACTTTACCAATAATACACTAAACAATTTAAAAATCAAATGCTTATTCTTGAACATTTATTCCTGGAGAAGAAAGTAAGATAAGATCTTCAGCTTTGAATAATAGATATTTACAAGTAGAAAAAAAAAAAATCTCTAAATGAAAACCCTTTTTAAAGCCATGATATTATTTTATTTAAATCATCAATATTCTGGACATGGCTTACTTTATGAAGAGAAGATTCATTCTCTGCTGAAGCATAATTGCATTATCAGATATTAAAAAGAAGCCATAAATCACAGAATGGAAATTAGCCTTCCAATGGACACTTTATACTCTGAAGATGATTTTATTTTAACATTTTTGTTGTCAACCACAGCAGTAGCATGCTAAGATGGGAAACCCAAATTTCAACATCACTCCAACCTGAATAAAATTTAAATATATGAACAGTAAATTGAATAATCAATAATAGACTTTTAGGCAGATAACCATCTCTTTGGCAGTAAGTGGCACAAGGGCAAATGTATCTGAACAAGCTCCATCGTCATTAGGGTCAAAGCTTTGCAGGACCTTGTAGCAGCTAGAAGGTATTTCCATGTTTTCCATTGCTCCATTCTTTGTGCAGTGCTCCATTAAAAATTTGCAATGACACAACCACTTTTTCTTCATTGCCTATTCAGATTTGTAAATGGAATTCATTGCAAGCAATGCCATTTTACAGATTAAATTAATGTTATTATAAAGAGCTTTAAAACTCACAGATATTTATGAATCATACTGAGAAGGATCTGTACTCACTTATAATGATGAACTGAACTCCTCTAGGTTTTCCCAGATGAAATTGCCAACATGCCCATATTTTGAGCACAAAACTTATGATAACTAGAATTCTGAAAGGGACAGGAAAGAAGTTCTGTGCCAAGGATGTGTCAGTTGGGATTAGCATGTTACTGGTGGATTGAATGAAATTCTGCTTTCAAAGTTGGTTGATCTGTGCATAGGCAAAGTTAAAAGTATTCCAAACTAAGTGTATGAGTATTTAGCATATATGTTGGTGTAGAACATTACAATAACATCTCCCAATTGATTTCATCTCTTTGCAATGTGACATTGCTGGTAGTTGTTCCTGCCATGAATAGGTGAAGTTTTTCTCTTCTCCTCTATACGGGCTGGCCTAGAAACCTGTGTTGGTAGAGTGTGGCTCTTCTAGTCTTCATCCTAATGATTGAGCATGAACAAGTCCAGGTAAGAAGAGGGGAAGGATTGTCTAGTCAACCTACACAAAAAGGAGAAATCATAAATTACTATTGTTTAAGCCACTAAGTTTTGGAGGGATTTGTTTCACAAGAATAAATAAATTAAACAATATCAACATTAAGGTGAAAATTTAAAGATAATCAGATATTACATCAAATTTCCAAAACTGTTCTCTTTCTGTTGTTTATATGAGAAGTATAATACTCATGATTCAAGAACTCAGCTACTTAGACTTTACCTTTTGCTAGTTGTTGGGCTGGGAAACAAACAAACAAACAAACAAAAAGGCCTAAAATGCAAAATGAAAATCATTATTATCATTAGAGTAAAAGCTTGGCTAACTAGAAGTTTCAGTCAAATCATTACAAGAAAGATGGCAATAAAGTAAGCTAATATTAAGGTGTTTTTTTTGTATTTGCAGGTGATTTTGAGTTATGTTTAAATATGGTGGTCCTCATATATAGGGAGTTTTTAAAAACACTGATGCCTGATTTCCACTCTAGGATCTCTGATTTAACTGATCTGTGTAGGCCTGGGTATTAGATTATTCCTTAAGCAGAGAACATAGTCTAAATCTTTTCCCCATATGTGTTTACATATATTTTTAAAAATGTATACATACATGATTTTGAATATGTTAATAATAAAAAATATATCATTCTTTATATACATATTTTAAAAATACATATGCATATATGTTTATACAATACATATAAGAAAATGACTCATTTCTTATTAATATATTATATGTATAAAATATACATCTCTCTATATATGTGTGTGTATAAATATGTATAACTAATAGTAATAATGGTGACTTTGTTCTCTTACTAAGTCTGATAATCTGACACTATCTTATTTATATTAATTTGCAAAGAAGATGCTATATTAAACAAAAAAAATTGACAAATGTTGGGAATGTCTCTAGCTAGAAACTGAGTAATAAAACTGTTATTTACATTATTCTATTTAATTCTAATTACTAGGTTGCATTTCAGAAACAGTTGATATAAAACAACTGAAGTGTTAATCTGAAATGCAGGATGTGCTTTTTAAATCAATTATGGTTATGATTCCTGAAATTTATATAGTAGTATCACTCAAAATAATCTAATTATCATTCATACAATATCTCAGTAAGCAAAGTACTTATCAAATTTAATGATAATATAAATACAAGAGTTACCATCCTAGAAATAAATGTCATTGTAATATAAATATTCTACCCCTGATCTTTTTACCTAACTGCGGTTTACTTACAGACTCCATAAATCCTGGGGTTAGGTCCCCGACAATTCATTTCTTCTCTCTCATAATAATGAACTTTTAACACTATGTTTCATTAAAGGTTGTGCTATGAAGATATAGCTGAGTTTATTTAAATATATACCTATAATTTTATATTAATTAATGATAGTTAAATATAAATTATGTTCTCTTTATTTTTAAATTTAAATTTTTACTTAGACTTTGTATAAATTAATTCCAATAATGTAGTTCCCTCATACTATTCTCTGTTAAAAATTAAATTCCTCTCCAAAAATATGACTCAACATTTTTCTAATTTGAAATCCTCTCTATTCGAATTATCGCACAGAAAGGTGGCCCATAAATGAAAATCAACGTATGTATCCAGATATTTTTGAATGGTCTTCTACTCCTTTTTATTTCAGTGCAAAATTCATAAGCATTGCATACATTTTCTTATTGATTTATATTTGTTATGATAGAAAACATCCATTATTTTCCCTGTTGATACTCGGTATCAATGTTAACATGGTGATTGACTAAACTCTGAAATGTACCAGGGTTTTCTCCCAGGAGCCACATACAGCTCCGAGAAGTATAGCTCTGTTGCTCAAATGCAGTGAAATGGAACAGCTCTGATGTACTGTTTCCATGGGAATGTACTTGGGAATTCCGATGGTGTTTCTCCACGGAAAGACCTTCTGCTCAGTAAGTAGCAGGGACAGTGACTGACAAACCCTATTTAATAGCGAGACAGAACGGTCCTTATTCCAATGAACTAGCAACTCCTTCCGGTGCCCAAACATGATGTCCTCCACCCGCAGCAGAGCTGTAGAATGCCTGCTAGCAAACACTGCAGATGGGCCTGGTAAGAATGCGCGCATTCCCATCTAGAGCAACATGTGTCCTGTGCTCTCCTGGGTCCTAATGAAAGACAAATGTCCCCTCATTCCGTCAGAGAACAAGACAAAAAAGTCTGCTATACTTTGCCTAGAGGAGTATGATTCCAGTACAGTACTGTCATGACTCCGAGGAAAGAGAAGTTAGATGCATCCTCTATTTGGTATATAATGATATATTACAATATTGTTCTAACACATATAGCATATACATACATAATGCTATAGAAGTACCAATAACAAATTATATTTTACATTGTCTAGTAATAATAAAAAAATACACGTTTACTTATTATTTATCAGGCATAGTCTAAATTTTTTTTTACTTATTAAGTCACTTAATTTTTATAAAATTCTTATTTGGCACATTGGACAGATAAAAAAATAAAGTACAAAGAAATTAATATGACTAAAATCATTAATATCTGTAATATGATTCAGCGCTGAGATTTAAAGGCAGTAAGTCTAGCTCCCAGACTCTATGCTTTGAAAAGTTATATGAATTGGCCTCTAACATAGTATAATTATCAGAACAATACTGTATTTCAGCTTCTTTTCAGATAATGTATCCTAGTAACTTGGGAGAGGTTCTCATACCTAGTTATTATTCCATCACAGAAGAACAAAGTGATCAGAATATAGTACTCTTTTACTAAGAATCTGTTTGTAGTTAGAAAAATATCATATATCATATAAGCTTTAACACTGAGACTTTAATACTAGTTTAACTTAACTTTGGAGATGGCATATATGTGTTATCTCTGCAGGTGTAGTTGCATTAATCACTCTTCTCTCCCATGTTGAGGGGATAAAATTACCTTTAATTAATAAGAGCAAACAGAGCATGTAGGTAAGAAAAATTATCCAGGTTATCAGGTTGGAGGGGAGTAAGCATACATAATAGATATTTAATGGTCAAAATGACTGATGACAGCATAGCGAAGGAAGGGAAGATGAGAGTAAGGAAGCACAGGAGAGGAGGGTGGGGTAGTCTTAATCTGTGATGATAAGAAGAGCAAGATAAACAAAGGTGTTTAAAATTGCAGAGGCCCCAATTTTTCTCACTGGCTTCTAAATAAATGTGTGATACTCTTCTGTTCCTATGTGAAAATAAAAATTGGGGAGAATGAACAATAAGAGAAATCAAGAAGAGAAAATGTTACTGGAGGCAGGAAACTAGATAATCTCTGAATCTTCTGTGTGGCTGAGATAGAAGGAGGAATGGGATGTGAGTAGCTCTCCAAGAGAAGGCAGTGCTGTCTGTGTGCTCAGTTGGTTGGAGTGCCCTCCCATGCGATTGGGATGTGTATGGCTGTTTCTCTCTCACATCAATGTTTCTCTTTCTCCCTCTCTCCCTTCCTCTCTATCTAAAAACCAATAAAGTAAGTGGAAGCTTATACTTAAGATTCCGAGTTAATTGGTTTTATATTTGGAGACTTAATAAATAGGAGAAATGCTCAGTCACTCTTGAAAAAGCAAACTTTAGATGAGTCAACTGTGTATTTTTAAAAAATAATTCCTTGCTCTGGCCATTTCACTCAGTGGTTGGTTAATGCATTAGCCAGTGCTCCTAGGGCTCCCAGGTTCCATTCCTGGTCAAGGGCATGTACCTGGGTTGCAGGGTTGCAGGTTTGATCCCCAACACCAGTCCAGGCAAGTGTAGGAGACAACCAATTGATGTCTCTCTCTCTCTCTCTCTCTCTCTCTCTCTCTCTCTCTCTCTCTCTCTCTCTCCCCCTCCATTATCCTTTCCTTCCTTCCACTTTCTTTAAAAAACAAACAAACAACCCTTACAAGACAATCAGTGGGGGGTGGGGGGGGGCGGGGAACATCCTCAGGAGAGGATTAACAACAATAAAAAATAATAAAATATAATAAAAATAATTAGTTGCTTGAGGAAGCATCACAATTATAGTATCATTCCTAGTATATTTATCATTAGCATGACGTTTCAAAGTTCGGATTTGGAAATAGAAAATGAAAACCCAAGGTAATTAACTCTACTAAAATAATGTACATATATATTTGTATATGGAGAACAAGATTGATGATAACCTCTCCTCAGCCCAACACCAGCTCTCAAACTAAGGAAGCTCAAGTTTTTAGCTTCTGGGAGGGAGGTAAAGGGGTAGTTGGAGGGGCTGGCCAATTCAGGCAAGGAGCAGCAGGTAACCCGGCCTCAGGAACAGATGGGAGGAGTGGGGTGTCCAGTGTTCTCCTACCTAAATCCTCTTGATTCGACATAGAAATATAAGAAATTAACTGGAAGCCTCATGGAATTACTAACATTTTCCTGTAAGTTCCAATAAACCATAGGACCAAGCCTCCTCTATTAATATTTAAATTGAACCTGACAAGTACCACCAGGTGGCACCACATTTCAGTTGAGACACCAGTGGATTTGAACCTGATCCACATTCAATGGTGCTCTCAACTTGCACAAGATCATCCTAATAATTGCTTTAAGCATTCTATAATATAACACCCATTTTAAATAACTGGATTTTCAGGTTACTCTTGGTGCATTTTACTGTATATGCCAAAAACAATTCGTAACCCCTAGGGTTCCATAAGTTTTATATCTGCCTAGTGCATATCATTTGGAGGCAAAAGATTGTTACCTAATCTAGGGAATCTACATTGGCTGCCAACGTGCTCTGGAAATCACCTGAGGACCACCATTAGGGAACATAAATTAACTTGCTTGGGTCCACAACCTTCCAACAAAGAAAAAAGAATTAAACAAACAAACAAAACCACCCCACCCCATTTTAAAAAATACATATAAAAAAGATAAGAGAATATGAGAAACTGGAATCTTTAAGAAACAGCAAGGAGGGCTTCCAATTCCTATATGAAAACCTGATTTACTAATAAGCCATCATCTCATGGATGACAACTGCACTATCTAGGTAAAATATTGAGAACTAAAAATAAAGAAAAGCAGGTAGATTTTAAGGGTGCCCATAATGTGAAGGAAGTTACCTGGTAAGTTTTCTGTTTGGCTGGGCTTTGTCATGAGGGCAGTTCCAGTGACAAAACTTAGTCCATTAGAGTGACTTTTGTGGCTCTGGCTATAAATGCAGGAAAATATCTGTGACAGCCAGGATGAAGTTTCAGAAGAGAGAGAGAGCATGATCTAAAAGGAAACAAATAACTAAAAACTTCTGCATCCGAATCCTGTCCCTGTGTCTGGTGCATCTTTGAAATATGCATCCGTGGGGTAGATGAAGATCAGTATGGACTAGGCTTGAAAGACAGCAGTGGAAACGCAGACCTGATATGCTGTCAGCTCCAGAGGCAAAGTCAAGTCTCAGGTTTGAGTGCAACCAGGTGAATATTCTTCTAAAACAAAAACATCAACCCTCTTCATAGGACTTGAACAGTGTCCACAGTCTCTCAATAAAATCTGCACGATGTCCAGGATATTATGGACACAATTTTATGAAATTAAGTTTAGGTAAATGGGCAAATCCTTAGGGAGATATTAGTTGTGAGATATCAAGAATAATTTTGAATCTATAGTAATTTTCATAGTGACACAGGTGTAGGAAAATAGAGCAATGGAAGAGAGCCCAGAATCATATCCTTGTATATGTAGATACTTGACAGATAACAAAAGTGTAACCATACAGAGGGAGGCAGCATATGGAAAAAATTGAAAGTGAACTCATAACTCACAGAAATCATCTTAAGGTGGTTATAGGCCAAAGTGTGAAATGCAAAAATATTACCATTTTTTAGGATAATATAGAAAAACATCCTCTTACTTTGGATAGGAAAAGTTTATTTTAAGGAAAAAAAAAAGCACTAAGTAGCTAAAAATTAATAATCCCAACCATATGAAATTTATGTTTTCCTCAAAATATTATCTACTTATATAAAAACCAGGGGTGGTGTTCATTACGACCACAACCACCACAACCAAGCAGAAGGAAGTCAGTCCTGCAGGGGTTGTCTTGGCAACGGCTGCACCCTTCCCAGAGCTGTTTCCTTTAAGGGTGGGGTTTGAGGCAGAAACCCACCCTGGGAGCGTGGAGGCATTATCTTTATAAAGTGTGCCACGTCAGTACAACCATGGGTGAACCTGAGTGCGGGCAGCTGAAAGGCTTAGAAAGGACAGACAAGAGAATGAAAGCCGGGTCTTGGTGGGACGCTGCTTCTCTGAGAGACAGCGACCATGCCCACAGCCATGCCTTTATTTTATAGCAGATGCCACGAGGCAAAGTAAGGGTGTGACCAAGATGTTTACAACATTCTCCTGGGTTTCAATCCTACTCAACTACATGCACCTGAACTCTATCAAGCCTACATCACTCAGGCACTTGGGGCCACGTGTCCGGACCATAGGTTCAAGCTTACAACTACAGCTGTTGGCTATAATTGTGCTGGGAGGGCCCTGCCCTCCAAGCTGGGACTTGCACATGGCAATGAGAGGACTGTGCCCGCTCATCAGTCCTCATCAGTCCAAGGCTTGAACCTGTCCAAAACACTGTAGCGGCTCCCCACAATAAAGTTTTAATTCTGTTTTTTTTTTTGTTACTGATGTTTTGGCCCCACCCCATAACAAAGAAACAATTTCTGGAGGATGAGGCCCAGGAATCAGGATTTTAAAAAGATTCCCAGGTGATTCTAATGTGCAGCCAAGGTTGAGAATCACTGCTATAGATAATATTAAAAATATATCTATTATATATATATTCTTTGTCCAAAAAATGAGCATGTTCAAAAATTAAATGAAGAAAATTTGGATATACTCGATGGAGATTGTCACACATATTTGAGTGATGATTCCATTGATTCCACAGATGATACTGAAAAGGAAAATTTTCCCATCAAATTTCTTAATAGTATTACTCCTTCGGGAATGCCATGTCATAAATTAAAATTGAAAGTGGGTGCAATCATCATGCTATTGAGAAATCTCAATAGTAAATGGGGTCTTTGTAATGGTACTAGATTTATTATCAAAAGATTACAACCTAACATTATCAAAGCTGAAGTATTAACAGGATCTGCAGAGGGAGAGGCTATTCTGATTCCAAGAATTAATTTGTGCCCATCTCACATTAAATTGATTTGATGACGGTTTCCCGTGATGCCAGCATTTGTGATGACTATTAATAAATCACAAGGACAAACTCTAGACAAAGTAGGCATATTCCTACCTGAACCCGTTTTTGCACATGGTCAGATATATATTGCTTTCTCTCGAGTTTGAAGAGCATGTGATATTACAGTTAAAGTTCTAAGTACTTCATCACAAGGGAAATTAGTCAAGCACTCTGAAAGTGTTTTCACTCTTAATGTGGTGTACAGGGAGATATTAGAATAAGTTTAATCACTTTATCAGTCATTGTTTGCAGCACTGTTGTTTTCATATCACGTTTTTGTCGTTTTTATATCATGCCTCTGTTATTGTTATATCGTTTTGTTACTGTGTATATATTAATAAATTTATGTATTATTTTCATATACATTTTACTAATTTCCTTTCATCTCTCAGACTTCTATTATAGAGAAAAGGAAAATAGCAATATTAAAATATCTCTGCTAATTAATTCCCTTTTTAAAAAAATATATATTTTATTGATTTTTTACAGAGAGAAAGGGAGAGGGATAGATAGTTAGAAACATCAATGAGAGAGAAACATTGATCAGCTGCCTCCTGCACACTCCCCACTGGGGATGTGCCCACAACCAAGGTACATGATGATTGTATCCACTTTTTATTTTAATTTATGACATGGCATTCCCGAAGGAGTAATACTATTAAGAAATTTGATGGGAAAATTTTCCTTTTCAGTATCATCTGTGGAATCAATGGAATCATCACTCAAATATGTGTGACAATCTCCATCGAGTATATCCAAATTTTCTTCATTTAATTTTTGAACATGCTCATTTTTTGGACAAAGAATATATATATAATAGATATATTTTTAATATTATCTATAGCAGTGATTCTCAACCTTGGCTGCACATTAGAATCACCTGGGAATCTTTTTAAAATCCTGATTCCTGGGCCTCATCCTCCAGAAATTGTTTCTTTGTTATGGGGTGGGGCCAAAACATCAGTAACAAAAAAAAAAACAGAATTAAAACTTTATTGTGGGGAGCCGCTACAGTGTTTTGGACAGGTTCAAGCCTTGGACTGATGAGGACTGATGAGCGGGCACAGTCCTCTCATTGCCATGTGCAAGTCCCAGCTTGGAGGGCAGGGCCCTCCCAGCACAATTATAGCCAACAGCTGTAGTTGTAAGCTTGAACCTATGGTCCGGACACGTGGCCCCAAGTGCCTGAGTGATGTAGGCTTGATAGAGTTCAGGTGCATGTAGTTGAGTAGGATTGAAACCCAGGAGAATGTTGTAAACATCTTGGTCACACCCTTACTTTGCCTCGTGGCATCTGCTATAAAATAAAGGCATGGCTGTGGGCATGGTCGCTGTCTCTCAGAGAAGCAGCGTCCCACCAAGACCCGGCTTTCATTCTCTTGTCTGTCCTTTCTAAGCCTTTCAGCTGCCCGCACTCAGGTTCACCCATGGTTGTACTGACGTGGCACACTTTATAAAGATAATGCCTCCACGCTCCCAGGGTGGGTTTCTGCCTCAAACCCCACCCTTAAAGGAAACAGCTCTGGGAAGGGTGCAGCCGTTGCCAAGACAACCCCTGCAGAACTGACTTCCTTCTGCTTGGTTGCGGTGGTTGTGGTCGTAATGAACACCACCCCTGGTTTTTATATAAGTAGATGGATACACAGATATTGTTATAAAGGAAATTTCTTTTACTATATGAATAATTTAAGTTTGATGATTTTAGTATGGAAGGTTTTTTTTTTTTTCCTTTTTTTTTTTGCTTAAGTTTTAACAAATACCTCTGCAGTGTATAAATGTATAACTTCTTGCATTGCAGACAAAGGCAATTTTGGAAGTTATATTTGGGGTATATTCTAATGGTGCAGCTGCAATAGCAAGAAAAATTCTGGAATAGCTACCTTAATTAAGGAAGTTGTATTGTAATGTGAGGCTTCACAATAGTTTCTTCATGGAAAATGTTATGTTAGGACGCTGAGGCACCAGAGGCTGCGTAGAGTTCTGGTCATCCGGTTGTGCTGCCATGAACTTGGCTGAGGTGGAGTTTCTAGTGGAGAAGATGCTGGTGACCATTATCCTGAACTTCAGTCTGGAAATATCTACCTGATGGGGCAGAGGTAAGGGTCCCTTTAGCCCTGGCTTCCAAGTGCAAGTGCCTCTCAGATGGTGATTAACCTAAAACAAAGACAGAAGTGTCTTTTGCTTCTTCCTTCGGAGTGGATGGATGGGCAAAAATTGGGGAAGATTAGGGATCATGGAGGAATAGAAGAAACTTTTACCCCTATGCATAGCTCTTACTGACCAAACTTATTACATCATGCTTCAGACAACTCCCCAAAGCGGATCAAGGATGTGTGGGACACTCCCATGCCAAACTCCGATGTCTGCTGGCAGCTTTGTGAGGCAGCAGGAGGCACATGCCAGGCTGGGTAACTTGACCTTGATGGAGATCCACACCAGCAGGGCTTTCCTCACACAAGCACTCAATCACTTGTACAAACTCTGCACAAACCCGCAACGTTCTGAAAGTGCCCAGTCTCAGGATTGATTTGCAGAGGCCTGTGTCTGCTGGCAGGAGGCTTACAGGGTGGTATGTGAGTGCTCAGGATAGAGGTACTCATAGGCCTGGATCTCTAGGACCGTTTTTGAAGGTAAGAAAAATGTGTAATGAAGCAAGGAGTGGATTCATAACATTGTTGGAATCAAGTTGCACCTAGTCCTGGAGATATTCTTTATTTTCACATCTGTCACACGAAGCCAACTTTTCTTTTATAGGGGAAAAAAAAGCTTTGGCAAATAAGCAATCCTCCCTCGCAGAGTCTCAGGGCTCCCACGGAACTGTTATGTGTGGGTGAGTGTTCAGTGACCTTAGGTGTTGCTTTGAAAAGATAGACATACAAGTGGTGATGTGGCCCGAGGGCTTTTTTTTTTTTTTTTTTTTGTATTTATTGATAGGATCTCCTCGGCTAATCTTAGAATCTAGAAATTGCCCACACAGAGACTAAACTGTTGAAAATCCTATCTTGGTTATTTATCTTAGACAATGGGTTAAATCATGATTAAATGGGGAAAAAAAGAAAATGTTATGTTAAAAATAATAAAGTCATTTCTATTAACTGAAGTGCTTAGTGATGTAGTAAAATTATAAATGTGTAAAAATTCACGGGTTAAAATTGATATTATTTTTCATCAAGTAATAAAATAGAAAGTAATTATAAGTAACACTGTAGGCTGAGCTACAAGGTATATTGATAGTAAAGAGCCTATCAAGAATGTTTGCACTAAGAAAAGATGTTGTGATGTTTTTGTCAGGTAAGAAACCAGTTTGATTCCAACTGTGAACTACATGTGAACAAAACAGCTGTATTTGCTTATTGGCCTGATATTTGTCATTTTAGCAATTCTATTGCTTGTGCAAGAATGAGGCAACGTTTATTTCAATGGTAGAAAAAGTTAAAGAAGAGCAACAAAAGTGAGAAGTTGGAGCTTTCAATAGATTGCAAAGACAGGTTCCAAAAGTTAACTTTTTTAAAAAGGTAGATGATGATTCTGTTATTATACATCTGCCAAATTTGTCATAGGACACCATATAAATTTTGTAGTATACTTTGAGTTTTTCCCATCCAAAGAAGAACTGTTCATATGAAAATCATGGTTTCAGAATCAATTTATTTCACTAAACAATAATATAAACTAACCATAACTCTACTGCATAAATTATTACAATTGCTACTGGTGAAGGATTGAAGACAATTTTGAGCATATAACATAATTTCCTTCACTTTTAATAAACATGAAAGTGAATATCCTTAGCTTTCTAAAATTGCTTTTAAAATCTCCTCTTCCTGGAGTTTCTGGAAAGGGAAGTTCAGAAAAAGTGGTTTCTCTACTCTGAGTACTATTAAAAACAAAGCAGAAACCATTTAGCTATGAATAATACCCTGTAAGTAGCATTGCCATCAATCCAAGCTATTTTAAAGGAGTTAATAAGCAAGAAATGAACTCATTTGTAACATTAAAAACTTTACATATTGGTGGAATCAGTGTTCATTCTGTTTACCTACTAGCATCTAACATGAGGGAAGTGCTATTTTATTCCCAAGAGTTGTCCAGCTATTATGAAGCTGTGATTTGCAATATCATCTCCTATGTGTACGCTTAATAAACAATATGTATAGTTTTATAATTTTTATGCTATATCTGTTCTGATAATATTAATTAAAATTCACTTATTGCTGTTGAATAATAAAACCTTTTAAAGAAGAATTTAAACAGTGTTTTTAAAATGCTATCCTAAATAGCTGGAGTAATTAGTAAAATTTGGAAATTTATAAAATTCAATATTTAAATCAAAACAATTTCATTTAAACGGTGAAAAATGCCAGCGTAAGCGTTGTCATGCAATAAATTATCAACAAGAATAAAGACACTGTGTAATTATGACTTTGAGTGCAGGAAAGAAGATCGAGGAAGAAACAATAAGGGGGTGAGGGCATAAGTGGGGGGGGGGGTTATGTGGGGATAAGGACACATATGTAATAACTTAATCAACAAAGAAAATTTTTAAAAAAGAAAGACCCTAACTCAGAGATTGAAAGGTGACTCTGAGCCCTAGCTGGTTTGCTCAGTGGATAGAGCGTCAGTCTACAGACTGAATGGTCCCAGGTTCGATTCTGGTAAAGGGCATGTACCCAGGTTGCAGGCTCGATCCCCAGTAGGAGATGTGCAGGAGGCAGCTGATCAATGATTCTCTCTCATCATTGATGTTTCTAACTCTCTCTCCCTCTCCCTTCCTCTCTGAAAACAGGGGGGGTGAAGGCATGAGTGGGTGAGTAATGGGGAGATAAGAACACATATGTAATACCTTAATCAATAAAGAAATTAAAAGTAAAAAAAATAAAATAAATAAATAAAAATATTTTTTTTTAAAAAAAAAGAAAAGTGACTCTGAAAGAGAACTGAAGTAATTGTGATGTACTGGGGAAGCAGAGAGAGCGATATCTGTTTTATCTGCTTGAGGTAACAAACGGGGCACATGAAGCTTGCGCTCTTCCCTATCTCTCTCACTTTGGATCTGAGATGAGTATTCTTGTTGGTTCCTAGTTATTCCGTAAACTGGAGATAAAAACTGTCCTTGGGGAGTGCGGTCTCAGTTACAGCCTAGCCTATGACTATGTGATTCCTAAGGTGCATGCTTTTACCTAGGTCAGGAGCAGAGCTGACATTTTTGTCTCCATCTGCTTGGCTCCTTTGTCCATTCAATTTTGGACAGAAATCTGGAAATTCCCAATGCCTACCTAGAAAGGCAGTTTCGCAAGTCAGAAGCTGAAAATGTGAGGGGAGATAACCGCTTTCATAAAAATAAGAATTTATTATTTTCCTTGTGTATATATATATATATATATATATATATATATATATATATAATAATTCTCTCTCTCTCTCTCTCTCTCTCTCTCTCTCTCTCTCTCTCTCCCCTTAGCACTTATATATCATCTAATATTCTAATCTAATATTCTAGTCTTTGAACCAAGAGATTTCATAAATACTTTTTAAAAATCGATTGGAGAGAGAAAGAGGGAAGAAGAGAGAGAGAGAGAGAGAGAGAGAGAGAGAGAGAGAGAGAGATCAATTTATTGTTCCACTTATTTAGGTGTTCATTGGTTGCTTCTTTTTTTTTTTTTTAATATATTTTTTTTATTGATATTTTACAGAGAGGAAGGGAGAGAGATAGAGAGTTAGAAACATCGATGAGAGAGAAACATCGATCAGCTGCCTCCTGCACATCTCCTACTGGGGATGTGCCCGCAATCCAGGTACATGCCCTTGACCGGAATCGAACCTGGGACCTTTCAGTCCGCAGGCCGACGCTCTATCCACTGAGCCAAACCGGTTTCGGCCATTGGTTGCTTCTTGTATGTTCCCTGAACAGAGGTCAAACCTGAAACCTTGGAGTATCAGGATGACACTCTAACCTACTGAGCTACCCCAGCAAGGGCCCATAAATACTTTTGATAACACTGTCATCCATATTTTATTATCAGAAATAATATCATGTTTTGCAATTCATCCTGTTGTGAAATACACTATGCCTGTTACTCTGGTCACCAAATTATTCTTGCTGCAGGGAAATTTTTCTATATTACCTATTATTACAGAAAGGGTCATCAGAGAGAAAAATGATGCTATCTTTGCAGCTACTTTAACACAGTCCTTTAAGTACAGACTTTTCATACTCGGCTCCATTCACAGGAGTTCTTGTCACCTTGCATTATATGCAGCACAAAGACTTAAAGATATTCCCTCTGGTTAAATTTTAAAAAACCCTAACAGTTTTCCAGAGCACACAGGATTAATCACACATAATAATTAGGCAAAGTGACAACACACTTATTATAAAAGAATATATACACCATTAAACAAACAGTGGCAGAAACTCTAGGAAGGAGAAAAATAAACATGAATTGGTGATGATAAAGGGGGGGGGAAGGAAAAAACACCCAAAATATAAATTCTCATTTTCACTGTTAAAGTATTTAGGGTCTAAGGATGTCAATGTTCTGGTTCTTTGGTGTCTGCACTGACCCCTCTTGGTAATGTGTCACCTGCAGAGGAACATGTGGCCTTGGCAGATGCCTGTTAGCCTGGCACATCGAGCTGATTAATAAGCATCTTGTTTTTCATGTTTAATTTTATGCTCTTAACCACTTCTTGATGCCAAAGGAGTCAAGTGAGAGTACAATCCAGAGGAGGAATTTTTAACACCACAAGATAGAAATAGATGAACAGACCATTTTCATTGTGTGCTTCTGTTTCTGAAAGCTGCTTCCATTGTACCAAAGAAGTATGACAAGTAAGGGATTTCTCTGGTTGACCTATGTGTTATGCTAAAGGAAGCACCCTTCTTACATTTGACTTTGTTAGTGTAAAGCACCAAAACCAAACCAATGGCGCAAAGAAATTATTGGTTTTCCCCAATCCTGCTTTTGGGTATTTTTTTTAATAAGTCCCATAGTCATTTTATAGTCTATATTCTCACTCATGTTCATAAAAGGACGATCTGTGTATTCCTTTGGTTTCCTTAAGTTTTGTTTGAGTGCTGGTCAGTTCACCTCCCAGCTCCTCCCATCAAATGTGCAAATGTATTTATACATTACTGGTCTGTCTCTTGCATATTTCTCCAGATAACCAGGGGTTGAATGGGACTTGACATGTTTACTCTCTCTGTAGGTCACTGGCATTTCTTGTAGTAACAGAGATACTGCTGGAAGGTACAGTCATGTCTTACCAATCCTGTTGGCTTGAGAGGAAACCTGTGCCCCTGTGTACACGCAGCAACTTCTAGTTCTCTATTCTCTGAGAAAGGATTTTCCCCACCATTACACAACACTACATTCTCTGAGAGCTTCAATATTTTTAGAAAGAAATTCAATTACATGCCACTTTACACAATACTTAGTAGTGCTTCATATTAAAACTTTTAGATACAGTAGGAGCTCTGAGAGGGGAACCAGAACTTTGGGTTACAATCTCAGGTCTCCTGCTAACTAGCTATATGGTTTGGGGCAGGTTAACTACTGACTCTAAGTATCCGTTTCCTTCCTCATAGAATGATGAAGTCATGCAGATAATGCTTCTAAGTGATTCAAGTGAGATGCATGGCAAATGGGTGTGGAGATTTGGACATTAGTGGGCCCAAATCCAGCTTAAGTGTGTGCAAATTCCAAATTTCTTTTTTCTTTTTAAATAGCAGTCTGTTAGTTGGACAACATGCATTTGTTTTAGATTTGGCTTGGGAGGTCTTAGTTTGCAACTTGTGCTTTTAAGAAGCTTTCTAAGTTCTTTCCAGTGAAAGCTCTTTTGATTCTGCAAAAGTCCTTTCATCAATATTCAAAATGCTATAGAACCAAATGCAGACATGTCTTACAGAAGAAAAGTAACAGGGATCAGAAAGATTGTTTCTCTCGGTTTCCTTTAGCTATGTAGCCTAAATAAAACTTGTACTTTTCAAAACTTTATGGTAAATAATATCATGAACAGGAACCATCAATATGGAATTTTCCATGCCTGGCGAGTGTGGTCAGTGATTGAGCCAGGAGGTCATGGTTCTATTCTTGGTCAGGATATATGCCCTGGTTGCAGGCTTGATCCCCAGTAGGGTGTGTGCAGGAGGCAGCTGAACAATGATTACCTCTCATCATTGATGTTTCTCTCTCTCTCCTTCTCCCTTCATCTCTAAAGTAAATAAAATACATATATTTTTTAAATATGGAATTTTCTTATTAGTACACTCAGTAGGCCATTAAAAGAGTGCCACCATATTGGTTGGTGAACCTCATTATCCATTGCCTTTTTTCTGCATTGACTTTTTATTCTCAGTCTGCTTTCTGGGGATCATTAAATGCATGAGGCTCAGATGCTATATTTTAGCTTCTTGTCAAATATTTACATGTCATGGGTAGGGCGCCACAGAGGAGTGTGATTACTTGCCAAGAAATATCAAGACAAATGGAATTGTTAGTATTTAAAGGTTTTTCTGTTTATATCTGCAAATGCAGAAGATAAACACTGTCAGCTCACAGTAAACTTTATAGAGTATATATGATTTTTAAAGATAATAGTTCTCTAAAGTTTTATATTGTTTAAAACACATGGCACAGTGTAAAATTTTCAGGAAGTTCTTTGGGGTTAATAATGCCATGTGTGAAGAACCAAGCAATTGCCTTGCACTCTGGCCTCTTTGAAATTAATTAGAAACTTCCATTAAAGAGCTTAAAATCTAATGGAGACTTACAAGTGAAGAAAATAAACCTAAACAAAACAAATGCAATCACAGTTGTGAAGGATACAAATTCTGAGTTTCATATTTGTAACAAACAGGAAAACACAAATAAATTGAGTTTGAGAAAGCATAATGAAAACAGTATGGGGAACACAAGCTACTGTTCTGCAAGATGCTGTTTGAGTGATGTTCAGATGATTTTGATTGGAAGCAATCATTTGCCTCAGTCACTTGAGAGCTACTTACTAACATTGCCCTCCCTGCCAAATATCGTTCCCTTATCCCCACCGATGCTATTAGGAAGCTAATTCCATCCAATAATGATTCCCAATTGGTGACAAATACCACTTGCTCTATAGATTTGCTGGTAATCCTTACTGCCCAGGCCCCACCCCCAACTCCAAGACAAATGTAGGAATGATCCAAGAAAAAAGTTAAAATATATATTGTAAGGGAATAAATGAGACACTGTCAAAACTGTCTCTGCCATGTTCCCCTTTTGGTAGGTAATGTATCCTTTCAATGGAACAAAGTATGAAAGAGCACTTACTGCCATGAATGGGTACCCTCAGGTGCCTGGCTTTATAGCTGGCGGGTAGGAGGTTGCAGTGTATGGAAAAGTGCAGGAGGCTTGGAAGCCCCAGAAAGAAGTATCTGTTTTGTTCATCACCAAAACATCACACTAGAAGGAAGGGGATATTTGTTTAGAGTATGGAAATTTCTTAGCTCTCACAGGGATTTCAAAAAGTACCTTGGGATTAAGACTCATGGCTCATTGCAAGAGGGGACAAGAAAGGGCCAGTTAAGTCAATAAAAGGGTTTGCACCTGAATGATGATTCCTACATCATTTTATTTGTAGAGATCAGTTGGTAGTCAACAACATATCTCAAACTCTAAATTTCACGTTCAATAACATTTTGAAAACTGAGACTATGTACAACCTTGTTATTATACACAGTGGCACAATCGTGTACAATTGCACATACTTCTTTGGGCAGGAATTATCTTTATTTTTCATCTTGTAAAATGCTATTTTGAGGGGAAAGTTGTACATCAGGGATGAGAAAAAAAAGTTATTTTGAGTCACTGAAAATAGCAGGAAAAAAATACTTACTTTGATTTCAAGGAGAAAACTCAAACAGACGTAATGCATACCTTAAATAGCATGAAGTTATTATTTTTTGGACATAATATGGGGTTTTAACTTGAGGGTGAGCCACCAGTATTACTTAGAACACTATGATACAAATAATAATCACTTTTTTTTCATTTTTAGCATCTTGAATTATGTTGTTCACCCACTAAGAAAAATTTATGTATTATTGAAAACGAGACCACAGAATATGAAGAAATGCCATCCAGTACTAAATGGAACTAAAACTACATTAAATTCATTTTTTGCTGTCTTATTCTAGTCCTCACTGCTCTCACAGGTTAGCATATATTAAAAGTATTGTACTGTTCAGTTAAACTTGACAAAAATTCAGCTGCAAAAATGCAAGGTCTCTCAATATAGATATTTTCATGCCAAGTGCTTGGTAATCATGATTTTTATAATTGTATTGTGTTCCATCACTAAATCTTGAAAATGAGAAATGTCTCTTGACTTCCTATTTACTTTAATTGCATTGAAAGGAGTCTTTTTTAAAACTAGAGGCCCAGCCCTAACCGGTTTGGCTCAGTGGATAGAGCGTCAGCCTGCGGACTCAAGGATCCCTGGTTCGATTCCTGTCAAGGGCATGCACCTTGGTTGCAGGCACATCCCCAGTTGCGGGTGTACAGGAGGCAGCTGATTGATGATTCTCTCTCATCGATGTTTGTAACTCTCTATCCCTCTCCCTTCTTCTACATAAAAAAAAATCAATAAAATATATGGACAATGGACAAAATTTGTGCAAGAGTAGGCCTTCCTTCCCCCACCTGCCGGCACCAGCTTCCCTCCGGCACCCAGAACATGAGCTTTCCTCCCGCCACTGGCAGGGCACCCGGGACCCGGGCTTCCCTTGCAGCCCCGACTTCATCCGGAAGGTCATCCAGAAGGATGTCTGGAAGGATGTCCAATCTAATTAGCATATTATGTTTCTATTATTTTAAAATAATGATTTCTAAACATTTTATTTTAAATGGTTGTCTTATAGTTGATTTTTTATTTATTTTAACTGTAAATATATATTCATATATATTTATTTTTATTATATTTACTGCGGTGACATTGGTTAATAAGATTATATAGGTTTCAAGTGTACATTTCGATGATAAATGATCTTCATATTGCACTGTGTGCCCACCACCCAAAGTCAAATCATCTCCCATCACTATATATTTTACCCCCTTTACCCTTTACTACCCACTACCACCCCACCCCCCATCCCTCTGGTAATAACTATGAGGTGTTTTGTTTTTTTCTTGTTTGTTCATTTGTTGCTTTCAGATTTATGTCCCACATATGAGCAAAATCATATGGTTCTTAACATTTTCTGTCTGACTTATTTTGAAGAAGTGTGGTTCATGTATGCAATGGAATACTACTCAACCATAAGAAAAGATGAAACACTGCCATTTGTGACAGCATGGATTGACCTTGAAAGCAGTCTTTTGTGAGGACTTCATGCTTGATCCAAATGTCATTCTCTTATTATTTTCCCACTCTCACTTTGATGTAGCCTCACTGGCCTCAATAATGTTATTTGGACTTGCCAGGCCATAAACCTTTATTCCAGCTGTTCCCTATGCCTGAAAACTCTTACTTCAGATATCCACTTGCCTAAATCTCACCTTCTTCAAGGCTTTGCTTATATCTCAACTTCTCCGTGAGGACTGCCTTAACACCCCATCTCTTCACAAAGCATTTGTCATCCCTCTTACTCTATTCTACCATTTTATAGATACTTTTTCTTTGCATATCATTTATTCCTCTCTTCCCCCTTTAACACATAATTTCCTCAAGGGTCTCAAGGGTCATGAATCTTGTCTGCTTTATCCTATGGTCCTAATATATCCAAGAACCTAAAATGCTTCTAAGCAAATACGAGATGTTTAGTAAATATTTATGTTGACTTCACTGGTAAGTTATCAGAGTGATGCGTTAATGTTGGCTTGTTGAATAAAAATACTGGGTGATTAAAATAAAACAACAAAACTGAATGTGGACACTGACAAATGGCCCAAGCTGTCAACAGGCCAGATGTGGATACCTTTGTGAAAGACTAAACACCAAATAATCCCGCTCCTAATGTTTAATAAGTAATACTATTTATAATAAGACTATAATGTAGCATTATGCTTTATTTTTATAAGTTTACATAATGATAATTTATTTTAATTTGGATAAAATTAATTGAGTGTTTTTGCCAAATATCCATTAAATGGTTTGCATATGCTAAATTTCTGAAAAACCTTAGCATACTGCATATAAGAAAAAGCCCTAAGAGATGATGTTAGAGACCAAAGTTTAGAATAGGTTGAGAAAGAAGTGATTTCAAATAACCAGTGAGAGCTAATGAGAACCAGCAACAGAAGTAACACCACAGAGATTACTGAGATGAGGAAAAAGTCACAAATAGATCCCAAACACCTAGTCTAACATGGTGACTGAAATGTCCTCTTTTATAGTTTTGAACAAATAGGTGATACTTACACTTCTTTTTATTTAATCATATTTACATTCCAAAGATAATGTGTATGGGTTTAACAGATAAAATGGAAAGTATTACCAATAACAGAATATATATCTATATATATTTATATGAAAAATATATTTTTTTCATATAAAAGATATATTTTCATATATATTTTCATACATATATGAAAAAGATACCAATGCCAATATAGATGCTGATATTGATACAATCATTCCATTTTTATTTAAGTCAGAATGTGGCAATATTTTATTAGAAAGAAAATAAGCAGGAAAATATATTTGCAAATGATATCTCTGATAAGAAGCAAATATCTAAAATATATGAAGAACTCAAAAACAACAACAAAAACATCTGATAAAAAATGGGCAGAGGACCTGCAGAGTCAGTTTTCCAATGAATACATAGACCTGATGAGCAGATAGAGTGGAACCTTGGTTCTCAAACTTAATATATTCCTGAAGGCTGTTCCAGAAGCCATTTGTTCAAAAACCAAATCATTTTTCCTCTAATAGGAATAATTTAAATTGAAATAATCCATTCCAGACCTACAAAGGATTCTTTATTTCAGCCCTTCTCATAGACAGTACCTGTCCAATGTACTGTTTAATCTATAAAAAAAACCATTTTTTTTTCTTAAATTTATTGAGCCACCCCCTCCTAGCCTTAAATGAATCACTTTCAGGACTCGTTACATGAGTATCTTTTGGAAAGTCATATGTAGCATCTTGGCTTCTCCAGCTACCTGCTTTTCATTTATCCAAATCAACAACAGTTTTTCTACCTCTTCAGTTACCTATGATCATTTTTTATATTCACAGCACAGTTTCCTGAGATGTTATCAAGTGAGGTTTAGTTGTAATGATTTGCATTCTCTCCTATGTTTGTGGTCTGAGAGATGCTTTTTGTCATGCTGATATGTCAGCATAAAAGGGTGATGAGGTCAAGAAACAAAATTTGGTTCAACTACCAAGACATTATTTCTGTGAACAACTTCGTCAAGAACCAAATTATTCTAGATGGGAGAAGTTTGAGAACCAAGGTTTGACTATATATGAAAGGAGGTTTCCTGGTGGTAATTTGCATAAAAAAGCTGGGCCACAGCCTGTGTCTTGTCTCTTAAACCTTCCTCCAATCACAAGAAAAACTTCTATGGACAAGCTTGTTCTTTGTGATTTAATTGATGTGGATTTGCCAGATAAACATTATACATAGAGAGAGAGAGAGGGAGGGAGGGAGAGAGAGAGAGAGACAGAGAGAATGTGTATATTTGTGATGTGGGATCACAAGAACTGGAAGAAAGAACTAGGAAATAACAAAAGAGAGTGCCTTGATAGATAAAAGATGTGACAAAGGCATAGAAAAATATATGGCGACTTAAATCTCTGTTCCAACAGGACCAGGCCAAACTGAACGACATGCCAGATTTTAAAGTCCCAAAATGAAAGCTGAAATTAGCAAGGAGCGCTGTGACATGACTTATGCCTCTCCTGAGATTCAAGGCACTGCAAAAAATGCAAAAATGCAAAAAAAAAAAAAAAAGTAGAGTTGGTTTGCCTTCCTGACTTCCAGGTATTTTTTTATCTCAATTAGGAAAGACCATTCTTTCCTACATTTGGTCTCTCTTCTTTCTGTCCATTAAAAAGGAGTGAACATATTAACCCTGCTGGCACAAAGCAAACAGATTGATTATGAAAAACAGGTTCAAGCCATAGCCAGTTTGGCTCAGTGGATAGGGTGTTGGCCTGGAGACTGAAGGGTCTCAGGTTTGATTCCAGTCAAGGGCACATGCCTGGGTTGTGGGCTCGATCCCCAGTGGGGGTATGCAGGAGGCAGCTTATCAATGATTCTCTCTCATCATTGATGTTTCTATCTCTCTCTCTCTCTCCTCCCTTCCTCTCTAAAATCAATAAAAATATATAAAAGAAAAAAAAGGTTCAGGGTTGTCAGCATTGGCAAGGATAACAGGCTGCTGTTCTGGTAGTTTGGGTGCAGATAATAATTTACTTGCATGACTGTTGACTGAGATGACAAGTCCTATGTTAGCTAAAAGAATGATTGATTTTTTTTTAAATGGGGCAGGAAATAAACAATTGTACATTCCTGCTATGTGCTTGGCACTGTCCTGTTTTCTTTGAAAGGTTATCTTATTTCATCCTCTTAACAAACATGTAGCAAACAGTGAGACAAAGATGTTTGATTAAAGTCAATTGCAGATGAGGTAACTGAGTCTGAGAGGTTAAGTCACTTTCCTAAAGTGTATGAAAGCTTTCATAAATTATGCTAAAATACTGATTCATTCAACTTATTTCTTTTCTCCTGAAGCTTTGTCTTAAGACTATAAATCTTCTTTTACAAGTTTTACTTGACTTATGTTGCATGGACCCAGGAATTTTTCACAAATTCACAAAAGGAGAGTTTTCTTCTTATAATTTCTTTTTTATGTATGTGTCACTTTCTTAGGCACACCTTCCCTAGTCATCAAGACTGGCTTAGCTAATGTGCTTTACACTCTCATAGTACCAGTACTTTTCTTTTAAGGGCATATCACCTTAGTAACTATACAATCAAGTATGTACTGCTTAGTCATCCACCTTCTATTGCCACACAGCTTCACGAGATGAGAGACTCATGAAAACATATTAATTTATCCCTAGTATTTGCTTCATGGAAGGAAAGAAGGAAGGAAGGAAGGAGGAAGGAAGGAAGGAAGGAAGGAGGAAGGAAGGAAGGAAGGAAGGAAGGAAGGAAGGAAGGAAGGAAGGAAGGAAGGAAGGAAGGAAGGAAGGAAGGAGGAAGGAAGGAAGGAAGAAGGAAGGAAGGAAGGAAGGAAGGAAGGAAGGAAGGAAGGAAGGGAGGGAGGGAGGGAGGAAGGAAGGAAGGAAGGAAGGAAGGAAGGAAGGAGGAAGGAAGGAAGAAGGAAGGAAGGAAGGAAGGAAGGAAGGAAGGAAGGAAGGAAGGAAGGAAGGAAGGAAGGGGGGAAAGGAAAAAGGGGAAGCTTTCACTTAAAAAACATCAGGGCCATATTCTAATCTAATAAGCAAAGGCAGCGAGATTATCTGGGGAACTGGCAGGTGGTCCTCCCATCCTCATCCTCATCCTCTGCAAATGTAACTGCTGCTCAGGAGCGTCTCCTCTCTAGCAATTCAGTGTTCATTAGAGTACAAGGTCATCATCATCGATTCTTACATGTGAAAGAGACAAGATTAGCAAGTATGTTCTATTAACATAATTTACTCAAATATTGTGTTTATTTTTTCCAAAGTTTCTATAAATTCTAATTTTGATATCTAAGCAGGGTGTCAAAAAGGAAAGAAGGTAAAAAAAATGCTGAAAATTGACTTTGATGTGTGTGTTTAGCTTACTTCCCATTTCCATTATATCACATAGAATAGTAGCTTAAAGATGCAGAGTCCAGCTGTCTGGGTTGAAATTACAGTGCCATTATTTACAAACTGTCTTGCCTTGGGCATGTTACTTAAGCTCTATTATCTGTTTTTCTTTAATTTTATCTTGGGGTAATATTACTCACCTCTAAATAACATAAAAACAACAGACCAAATATCCGTTAAGGCTACAGACCAATGCCTGAAATATTACAAATGCTCAATAAACCCTGAATATGTATTTTAGTGATTATTCTAAGAAAAACTAGAAATAAAGTATGTGATGATTTGGAGAAATTCAGAGATGCTTAGCTCCAAAAAAGTGTAAACATATCCTGTTATAATCTCCCACTAAACGGGTAAAAATATTTAGCTCTAAATTGAATTATAATGTTGAATACAGAGACAAAGTAGGATGAGAAATAAAAATACTTTTCAATATGTTAAAAATGCCTTTTTCTTCTTGTTTCTTCTGTCAAAACTCATTCCTAAGCTACATGGAGAATAAAAATAAATAAATAAATAGATAAATAAATACATAAATAAATAAATACTTGAATTTGTCTAAACTAGGAGATATTTTTAACCATTTAACCCACAATATCCCATGATAGAAACAGTGGAAAATAGTAAATGACTTAGTAAAGTGAGAAGATGTCAAATCAAAGAAAATAAAACATGAAAATGTTTTCTCAGATTGCAGACTTAAAAGTTTATGGAAATGACAGGGGAAATTATTTTGAGTCTAAAACATGAAGCAGATTGAACTAAGAATGAGCATCAATTAGACTAAATTTCAAAATATTAAATGGAAAATTCCAGAAATAAACAATTTATAACTTTTAAATTTCATGCAATCCTGAGTAGCTTGATGGAATTTTGCACCACCCTACTCTGTCCCACCTGGGATGTGAATCTCCCCTTTGTCCAGAGTATCCAACCCTCTTCATTATCAGACACACACACACACACACGCACACACACACACACACACCACAGTCTCAAATTTTTACTACACTATATTGTTATAATTTTTATATTTTCGTATTAGTTCTTGTTACTCTTTTACTGAACCTAATTTACAAGTTAAATTTTATCTTAGGTATGTATAGAGAAAACATAGTATATATGGGGTTTGGTATTACCTGAAGTTTTAGGCATCCACCAGGGGTCTTGCAATGTATTCCCACAGATGAGGGGAGACTGCTGTTTATATGAATTAAATCTATAAACCAATCACCTTAACAATGGTGTTTCTTCTGATCTAAAAACATGCTACCTTTTTCTATTTAGGTTTTATTTAAGTACCTCCTAGAAACTTTATTTTACATTCTTGGTTACTGGGTTTAACTGTATTTTTTAAAAATAGTGTTATGTTCTTAGAGTAGTTGAATCTTCCTGAGGTTTCATTTTAAGTTTTTAGAGCAAGCTCATAGAAGCCTTTGGTCCAGGCTAATTTTGCCTTACAAATAAGGTGGTATTCTGTGGATTCTACCTGTATCATTTATCACAGATACTTGTCATGCTGATTTATTGAATCATGACCTATTCTTCAACAAGTGTCTGACTACTCCATTCTAGTGGTTCTTTTCCTGTAGATACTTCCCACACAAGTATAGATCAGCCAAAGGCAAAAGAGGCCCTTCTGCAGAACAGGATGATTTGAGAAATTCAGTAGCTTTAATCAAGACAAAGTAGCATGAGGAATCAGACAAAAAGTGTCTTATATTTGGAAAATTTATAGGTAAAATTCCCTTTGTTGCTAACTTAAAAATAGATTTTTAAACTCCAAATATTCTGACCTGGTTATTAGTCAAAGACTATGATATCATTTGAAGTCATTATCAATAATGTATTTTTTTGTCCATCAGAAACCTGAGCAAATAATGACATCCTACCTAAAAATTATTTACATTTGATTTTTAAGTGAATTAGCTATAATTCTAGAATATATCGATGTGATTGTGCTTTTTATATATAATTACAGAATTTTATGCACTGTATTTAAGAAAAAGAAAATAACCCCCTTCCCAGTAGAATACATAAAATAATTCAGCCAGCTACAGAAAATTTTTAATGTATGCTAAACAATTCTAACAATTCCAGCTGACATTTATTGAGACTTTACTGTGTGCCAAAAACTTTACAAACATTATTGTGGTGATGGAAAGAATCTTGGTTTTATTTCTTAGCTCTCAATTTCTATGTGTCAATGGGAAACTTACACAAATTTTCCAAACCTTTGTTTACTTATCTATAAAGTGAGATGAATGACCATCCAAGAATCTGACCAGAAATAAGACATGAAAACCCTTCCAAAACCCTATAATACAATATTATCTTTGAAGACATGCCATTGTGAAATTTGCATATTCCCTTTTATATTCACATTATACATAGTGGTATTTTTTTTTATTTTGTAACATACACTTTATTAAATGTGTTTGTTTTTGCATATGTTTGTATATATATACACATGTATATAATCGTATGCACACATGTATATACTTGTGTGCATGCACACACACATATAATTCATTAACATACAGTTTAACTAATGTTTAAGAATAGAAAACAATGGAAATAATTTTTCTAAGACAGAAATATGCAAACTCCTCTTTTCATATATAGATATTCCAACATATTTTGTTATCCATTAGTGTACCAGAATTTATTAAATTTATATCTCACTGTAATGTGCCCTACTCATAATTGTTCTTTTAGACACCTCAGTTTGCTCTGTTTCAGTCTTCAAAACTCATACTAAAAAATATTGCTTATCTGAATGAAAAAGAATTAACAATTTTTCAAACACTTCTTGAGCGCCAGCAGTAGAGTGACAAAGTCTCCTGTGTTGCTCAAAACATTACCTTAGATTCCAATATCAACCCCCAGGAGTTTAATTTTATCAAAGAATACACGTCTTATCAAATGCAGTCCCAACCAACATAATCAGTGGCTTCCAAAGTCTGTTTGACATTGAGAAGAACTGAAAAACAACCTAGGAGTCAGAGAAACAGACATCGATGGCCTGTCAAAATTTTGTCGACATCATGCTATTATCAAGGCACATCAGGATAAAATAAAATGACCTAGCTGACCACAGGCTTACAAATGTCTTGGGAAGGAAAGAAAAACGGTGAATCAAAAGGTAGCTTTGTTGCATGTCCCCCCAGGCCTTCTTATTGACAGGAATGACAATGGTCCCAGGATGCACCATTATCTATGACCAGCAAGCACACATCAAATGCTCCTGAGCTGTATCTGTCAGAATAGAAAACTCTGCTCAAAACAGACAGGGCTTGTTACATTTTGTTCAGCTAAGGTTTGTCAAAAGCCAGGGTCACTTGTCCGTGCCCTGCCCTGAAGGGGAATTGCAAAGCCAGAGAAGTACAGGATTCCTCAATGTTTCTTCTGCAGGGAGACGTGGAGTCTGGTTGACCAGATTGTTTTGAAAGCCAAGTCATGACTCAAAGGAAGTGAAAAACAAAGTTAATAGTCTGCCATTTAAACTACTTAGGAATGAGACTCACATGCTAAGGAGGCAGAGTTTTTAAAGATTCTTACATTTAGGGAATTTTGTGTTAAGTGTGATTTGTTATTTCAAGCTCCAAAAAGAAAATACTACTGTTACCGAAATTAGAGAGAACAAGCTAATGTGCTCTGGCCAAGCATTTTATGCCAGGGCATTATGGAGCTTATTACAGCCTGAAATATTTACACTGGTAAGAGATCCCACTAATTTGCTTCTTTTTGACTAAAGAGAGATTTTATATACAAATGTCCAGCCTCTGACACTTAAGTAAACTCAATAACTTGGGGAAACATCTGTTAACCACTCATAAGAAAATGCAAGTTGAGAGTATTTTGTTAATTGACTCTTTAAAAAAGTTACACAAAGTTTTTTTTCCTCTTTTCATACATTTTAAGGTGAAAATGTAGCCATCTTAACAATTAAGCAAAGAGATTTTTCCTTCCCTCTCCCTTTTATACCTTTTATACTTTTTTTACATTTTTATTAAATATATTAGGGTGACATTGGTAAATAAAATTATATAGATTTCAGGTGTATGACTCTATAATACATCATCTATATATTGTATTGTGTGTTCACCCACCCCAAGTCAAGTCTTTTTCCATCATATTAATCCCTCTTTACCCTCTTCATATTTTTCTTCTCCTTCTTCCTCAATTGTGTCTTTTTCTCCCCTTCACCGTTCTCTTTTTTATTTATTCATTGTTTTACTTCCTAATTTATAGTTTATCAATTTTCCTAGGTTCGCCAAATAAGTTCAATTTTGATCAGACTTGTATAACTGTTCTTGTTAAAAAAATATTATGACCTTATACTTCCTATGCTTATGTAAATTTTTTAAAAGGGTTTGCAAACTGATAGTCATGATTATTTTGTTTTGCTCCATGGTTTCCAAAAGCCTAATTTATTTGCCATCTTTAAAATTGAGAAATTAATTTCCAGATTCAAAGAAAAAAAAAAAAAGGCAGGTGGTAATCTGGCAGTGCTGCACTTGAATTTCTGCACAGCAATATCCTTGTAAAATGCACGGGGTGAGGAACATGGCTAGACAGGACCTGTGATCCCCAGGGTGTCACAGTTGCACCAGATTTATTTCTCTCACTTATCCATAGAGGATTGATTTGCTAGGTCTGCTGCTCAAATTCAATTAACAAAGTGGACTAATCAGCCAACTTCCATATTGTACATGACCACAATTCTAGTTAGAAATTCACAGGTGAGATTGTAGTCTTTTAATTCCTTAATTAGTAAAAATTCAGTCTCTATGACTAGACTATGAGCTTTGTCAGGAGATCAACCATATTTTAGACATTATTTACTATTCATATCTGTGCAACACACCAAATATAGAGTGGGCCTTCAGTGAATGTGTGTGGCACAAAGAAAGGCAACAAGGAAGGAAGAAAACATTTGAATAAAGAAAATTCATCTGCCCTAGCTGGTTTGGCTCAGTGTATAGAGCAGTGATGGCGAACCTATGACACGTGTGTCAGAGGTGACACGCGAACTCATTTTTTTTTTTTTTTGGTTGGTTTTTCTTTTTTAAATGGCATTTAAATATATAAAATAAATATCAAAAATATAAGTCTTTGTTTTACTATGGTTGCAAATATCAAAAAATTTCTATATGTGACACGGGACCAGAGTTAAGTTAGGGTTTTTCAAAATGCTGACACGCCGAGCTCAAAAGGTTCGCAATCACTGGTCTAGAGCGTCAGTCTGCGGATTGAAGCATCTCAGATTTGATTCAGGTCAAGGGCATGTGCCTGGGTTGCGGGCTCGTTCCCCAATGGGGGATATGCAGAAGGCGGCCAATCCATGATTCTCTCATCGTTGATTTTTCTATCTCTCTTTCTCTCTCCCATCCTCTCTGAAATCAATAAAAATATATTTAAAAAAAAAGAAAAGAAGAAAATTCGCCCTAGCCGGTTTGGTTCAGTGGATAGAGCCTCGGCCTAGGGACTGAAGAGTCCCAGGTTCGATTCCGGTCAAGGGCATGTACCTTGGTTGCAGGCAACATCCCCCAGTAGGGGGTGTGCAGGAGGCAGCTGATCGATGTTTCTCTCTGATCGATGTTTCTAACTCTCTATCCCTCTCCCTTCCTCTCTGTAAAAAATCAATAAAATATATTTAAAAAGAAAAAGATAAACCTTAAATTAAAAAAATAAAATAAAGAAAATTCATCTTTTATTTTTTTCTATCTACAATAGTAGCAGTCGTGTTGTATGTCATTTAGTAAATATTCTTGTTCAGATGATTAAATATGAAAAAATATAGGTCTTATAATTTTATATCACCCAGCGGTTATTATGGTGGAATTCACATGAGGTCCTATAGATATTTGTCCGTTAATTTTATAGAATCTTTATGATAATAATAGATGTCATTTTTTTATACAGTGGGGCCTTGACTTACGAGTGTCCCGACTAACAAGTTTTTTGAGATACCAGCTGTCTCGGCCGATTTTTTGCATTGAGTTGATAGATTAATTTGAGTTAACGAGCTCGTTAAGGAGCTCGGTCTCGGAACGAATTAAACTCGTAAGTCAAGGCCCCACTTACCTTATTTCCAATAATGTTGGTCAAGGCCATATATCTGCCTTTACTATTTCTCAACCATAAAGTTGATATTCTATCCCCACTCTAATAATTGAAGCAAGGAATTGTTTGTGGTTAAATAACAATTGCTCATGACTTGGAATATCTTCTAATATTGATGGCTCTAAAAATTCCTCCAAACAAGATTCCATTTCTCAACATTAATTAGAAAAAAATGATGGAAGATTTTGAGTCAGCAGCCCTTGGTTTTAATTCCTAAATTTGTCATTTATTAGCAGTAGTATAGTCAACAGTCACGTAACCCTGATATGCCTTAATCTTTTCTATCAGTACAGTGGAGTCAAAGATAATTCCCTCAATAACATTACAGTATTATGAAATGCCATGTAAAAATCTAAACATTTTATGTTTTTTAAGAAATATATAAGTATATTGTTATTAAGAAACTTTATAACAAATTCCTACCTTTATAATAAAACATACAATTTGATATTTTTCTGTTTATCACTAAACCTGATAAAGACAATTGATTTAAACAGTCAGTTAATCTGATGGTCAGTTTGACTGAATTAAACAGTTAACCAATTAATTCTCTAAGAGAGCCAAATAATTGATCAATTCATGTTAGCAGAGAAATGCAAATTATTTTTAAAAATGTGTGTTAGCATTACCTAGATTAATTTACTCATTGATTTATTTCTTATTCTGAGATTTCTAACGCTAAAGTTGCTGTGTCCCTGATAAAATGCAAAAATTCCTAGGGATACACAGAAATTCTAATCATATAATAGTGAGCTTATCCTGTAATCTCTGTAATAATTTCTCTCAATTCTGATATACCTTAGAAAGTTCTATTCATCTCTCTTAAGCAAGATCAAATGACCACCTCTATGGAGGTCTTTTGAAATTCTTTGACGTTAAACACTCTATTCACAGTATTCTATTCATCTTTGCAGCCTTCTGTATATTACATTTTACTTATCTGTTTATGTGGCTGCCTCTAATAAAATTGTGAGGACCTTGAATACAAATACTGTGTAGTCTTCACGTTGAAACAAAAAATAATCTAGCATAACACTGGGACTTTGCAAGTGTTTAGTAAACATTTTAAAAGAGAAATGTAAGAGCTATTATACTACTTATAGGCATAGTAGTACAAATAATAAATTTTTAAACAATAAGAGAAAGAAGAATAGATGAAGGAGGATAGTAAGGAGATCAAACTTTAATTGAAGTCTTTAACCTCCCATTTGCTTTTCTCTCGTAGCATCTTTTGGTCGACCCTTCTCTCATAGAGGTTATTTTGTATGTTATCCTTCAGGTGGGTAGATATATTTCTGAGTAAAGAATTATCTTGAGCCTGGCCAGTGTGGCTCAGTGGCTGAGCACTGACCCATGAACCAGGAGGTCATGGTTTGATTTCCAGTCAGGACACATGCCTGGGGCTTCATCCTGAGTGTGTGTGTGTGTGGCGGCGGGAGGAGGGGGCAAGAGGCAACCAGTCAATGATTCTCTCTCTTTGTTGATGTTTCTATCTCTCCCTCCCTCTCTGAAATAAATAAAAATACATTTTAAAAAAAGGATCACTTTGAAAGCCATTGCATTTTATTGTACTTAATAAAAAAATCATTTTTAACATGATAAAAACTGAAGGTATATGACTAAAGGCATCTATAATAATAAAAGTATAATATGCTAATTAGACCAGACGTCCTTCCGGACAACCTTCCAGACCAAGCCAGGGCTGCAAGGGAAGCCCGGGTCCCAGATGTCAGAGGGAAGCTAGTGCTGCCAGCTGTGGGAAGGAAGGCCTACTCTTGCACAAATTTCGTACATCGCGCCTCTAGTGGATTATAAAACATAAGCTAAGTAATAGTGCAAAGTATGTGACAACTGAAAAAAGGTTTTGACCAGCCTGAAAGAAGCAAAGTATTATAGGGAATATAACTATAATTTAGGCACTTGTGATACTTGAAGAGGAGTCATCACATCAACAGAGGAGAGATTGAAAAAATAACAACAATGAAGTTTAGAGGGATATTACAACCTAAATCTAAAATATATTTGATTACATTTTCAAGGGGGACTAAGAAGTGCTGGAAAACTAGAAGAGGCCAAGAGGGGGATGTAGATACTGTTGCAAATGTAGACTTATATAGCAGGGGCTGCAGAAGAACTGAGGATGTAATTGATAATTTTCAGCACATAATGAAAGCCAAGATCAAGAGGAACCAGCCACTATGAAGCCAAAGTCAGAGTGGCCAGAAAAAGTCCTTCAAAGTCATGACCTTTTGTTCAATGCAGGTGATATGTAAACTCTCAGAGGTTTAAACTGTTCATAGGGAGAAGAGGGAAAGAAGGTAAGGAAGAAAAAATATTGGAATGAGTTTAAAATATGAACACACTAAATCTAAGGCTAGCAGGGATTTTGTAATCTTTAATTAAATATTGAAAAATGTTGACTTCTAATTGAAGTGAAAATATCAAGAGAATGTTTATTATATTAAAAAGTTAAAGTTCTTAGTAGATTCAGATGGCATACTGTTACAACCACACAATTTTAAGTGGCTACATTTATTTATGTGCATAGTCATGGGTTTGAAGGGGTTTAGTGGGTCTTTTAGAATGATATTAATAAATATTTGGTAAACAAAAAATAGATTTTATTAACTTGGATAATCCTACATTATTCTGAATAGTTTGTGTTCTGTTTTGTCATTATTCATGATTACAAAGTTATAACGTTATAATGACTATGCCATGTTTTCATCTTAAACATTTTATGGGAAATAAAGCCTGGGTTTGTTTTCTTAAGAAAAAAAAATCCTTTCATCCCTTTTCTATTTAGTTTATTTTAAAAAAATTAAAAATAACCTAAGTCTAAGTTTATACTCAATCACTTACAAGTTGAGCTAATTGAAGAACAGGTCTGAACTGCCTTCCCTCTGTAGTTCATGTGACGGGGATGCATTCATTTGTTCTAGCTTCCCAAAAGGATCATTGGATGATTCCAAAGCATTAAGATATATGGGAAAGTGTATTGACAGCAAAAGAGTTCTGCAATGCAATTTATTGTTTTATCAATGTGTCATAAAATAGCCCTAAACATGATCAAAGGTACTATTTCATTTTTCATTACAGCAGAGTACTTCTTATTTATTCATAAAATAAAATCACCTAACTATGTAAATTGGTCTGTTCCCTTGGAACACCTAATTTATGTAGTCATGATGAACAAGTTACTTTAATATACAATGTATAGCATTGGAATAATAGATTATTGAAAATATGTGGCAGTTTATTATTTTACAATTTAAAAGCACATCATCAATGTACATGAATTAAGAACTACTTTAGTTAAAAATAAATGCAATTTTAATATTCAGTGCTATCTTGCCCTGACCACGTAGGTAAGATGGCTAGAGAGTCCTACTGATAGCTAAGGTCGGGGTCAGGGCACATATAAGAATCAACCAATGAATGCGTAAATAGGTGGACAACAAATTAGTCTCTCTCTCTCCAAACAAACAAACAATATTCTCACTGCTCACTTAATCCTTAAAAATTGAATTTTAAAAACCCACAAATTTTACTTGATATTCGGTTTGGGAAAATACCAGAATGCAAAATTGACTTCCTAAACCTAAGTCAGTTTAAATAGGCTAAAGCTAAGCTTTTAAGAAGCCACAGAGGAATCTTCAAAAATACTCATGCACTGAGAATCATTAGTAATCACCTTCGATTTAAGCCCCTTTTTAGTAACCACCTCTTCTGCCTGTGTAAACTCAGCCAATGAGGTGGTAAGAGTGAAACTTTTCATAGATTCAGAGAATTTATAACAGAACTGTTAATAAAATAAAATTGAAAACATTCAACAAAATTTCTGTAACATTTTCACGTGGAAGTTTGAATTGAGACTTAAGTCAGTATTATAAATCTAGAAAATTAACTTTTTTCTCTTTCATTCCCAAACACTTTCAATAAACCACGAAAAGACACTTTCTGTTGGGGGGGGGGTGGTGGCATTTGAAGACAAGAACAGTGAATTCAAGTGGATCAATTATCCTTTCTTAGGCATAGATTTCACAAACTTATAGTAGGATGTGTATGACAAACTGATGAAGTTGCAAGCATAGCAAGATGAGTTAAGGGGAGAAGTTGAGTTGTATGAAGAAGGATCATTTACTGACTCCTCTGAGCACTTAACATTGTGCCTATATTTCTATGTGTATAGTATAAGCCTAGTTTAACCACACTAGAACCAGGAAATGATGATCCTAACATTAGCTGCCACCAGCATGAAGTACTTTAGGGAATAAAGATGTTACGTTTTACTGATGAGAAAAGAAAAACAAATATGAAATGAGGATCACTATAGACCACTTTAACTGTGGCCCCATACCTTACTTTTGCCAAGATATATGAAGTCATTTATTTTCCATTTCTACTATTTGGTTTGAATTCTACCCATTGAGTGGCTTGCAGAAATTCAATGACTATAAACATTCTTCTGAAGGGAGAGAACTTAAAGTGCAAATTTAAAAAGTTTCTGAGTTTTAAAGTTAAACTACAGAATGTCATTAATCTTCCAATGGAGTAAATTTTAGTAGAGGACACTAGTGAAATTTTTCATACTGTAATTCATCTTTTTTTTTTTTTCATTAAAAAAGTATTCTAAAGCTTTGACTGTAAACATTCCATGGCCTTTTAGTTAGATTGAGAAAAAAAAGGTTAAAAAGATTTTAGACTCCTGGGCCATTGTGTTTCTGGTATTATAAATGAAGAATAGGTGATGATATATGTAAAACAAATTTGATCTCATAAGACACATTTTTTGATAACATTTGATAAAAGACATTATTTTTGATAAAATCTGTAATAAATGTCCTCGCCTTCATATATGATTCTTCAAGTCACTTATTCTGCAAACTATTAACTATTAACTATTATATACCAAAGAATTTTGGGGAACTCTGTTTTAAGAGAAAATTACATTAGCCTGGGTTTCATCCAGAAAGCAGAAGCTGAAACAAGGGCCTGAGTGCTCCCAGTTTATTTTAGAAATAAATCCCAAAGTAAGGAGATAAAATGAATAAAGCATTGCACTGTCAATAAGTTATCATCATGGGCAACTGTGATTTGATCATGCCCCAGACACTTTGAGATGCTGTGTCAAATATGATTTAGAGGGCTCACAAATGGGAGTACCAGCAAGCAGCCATCCTATCAGTAACTGTTGACCACTCAGGTGTTAATCTCTCAGAGTTCTAGGTTTTCCCAGGGATCAGAACACCCACGTAAGGTTCCCCATCACTCTGTCATGAAGCCCAGGGCAAAAAGGGAGATTTAACCAGTGTGGTGGAGGAAGTGCTATCCATAAAAGTGGAGAGGAGAGACAGGAAGCTATGGGTTACAGAAGCACGTTACAAAAAATACAGGGGAGTGTATCATATTCATATTAATAAATGCATGTACATATTTATTCATTATGTTTACTGAGTACTTGTTATGTGCCTGCCACTGTTTTAGGGATAGAGATACAGACAAAAACAAAATGACCACAATCCCTACTTTTATAGAGTTATCTATAATGGGGTTGGGTGGAGGGCAGTGTGGTAATAAAGCAGAGTGGGATAGGCAGCTATGCACATACCTAGAGAAGCATCATTCCTAACATCCTAACTAATAAAAGACAAACAGGGTAATTGACCATACCTTCGCTACACTTCCCATTGGCTAATCAGGGCAATATGCAAATTAACTGCCAAGAAAGATGGCGGTTAACCCCCAACAAAGATGGCAGTTAATTTGCATACATAGGCACAATGATGGGAGGCAAAAGGGGAAGGACAGAAGAACAGTGATCGGAAACCCAGGTGGCAGGCAAGAGCCGGGGGGCAGGGCAAAGGCTACCCTGCCCCCGGCTCTGGATCGGAGAACCAGGGCCGCCTTTGCCCGCCGCCCAGCCGGTGATCATGATCGGAAAGCCAGGCCTCAGGCAAGAGGGCACCCTCAGGACCCAGGAGCCACCTTGCCTGCTGCCCTGTGAACCTAATCGCAGATAGTAAAGCCAGCCCACAAAGAAGGGAATTAATGTCTGCTGATTTCCTCTGATGTGTACTGCATGTACCAAATCACAGTCCTCTCTGCAAAATTAAGGGCATTAGTTATCTCCCCATTCAGCCCGAGTGGCATTATACTTGCAGACATTCCTAGCTGCGCTGAGGAATATCAAGTTTTTACAAAATCATTCATCAAGAGGTGAGACCTCACCGTGATTAGCGCTTCAATAAGAAGCCAGGGACTAAATGGAAAATAAGCGTGCCTTCGCAGCGGCGGCAATTAGGCATCTCCCAGACAGCCACGCTTTTTCTCAGACCAATCGAGTTAAAGCAAACAAGACATATTTTTTCCTTTCTTTCCCCCAACCCTGCTGTGAAATGAACTGCCTTAAATAACTGGTGAGGTGCCAGTAAACCTGTTTTTTGTAGAAAAAGAGTTTTTCTATTAAGTGAAGCTTAATTAAACAGAGCACGGGGTAATAGTTCTCCCACCTAATCAGGGATGTACCCTGCTTACATCACCTACTTGCAGGGCTTCGTCTGGGAGGCCTGTCATGAGACCCCACCAGGAAACTAGGGGGGAAAAACACACACAGACTTTAAGAGATCACAAGCCACTTTGCAAAGCAATGGATGGATTGGAGGTGTGAGCAGGCGAATAAAGTTGATCCAATATTAATATTTGTTTCCAGTGATCTCTTTAGGTTGACCCAGAATGATGAGGCTATACATTCAGTTATCCCTCAGATGGGGCACTGGAATCTTAATAATAAAGAGCTAATATGCTAATTAGACCAAATAGTCGAAAGACCTTCTGGATGTCCTTTTGGAAGACCTTCCAGATGAAGCCGGGGCTGTAAGGGCCAGCCAGGGCTGTGAAGGTTGAGCTCCTTGCACGAATTTCATGCACTGGGCCACTACTAACTAATAAGCTCAAGAGTCCTAATAGGAAAGGTGTTTGGACTGTTCAAGGAACAGATGAAGGAGAGTGATCACTACTGTAAGAAGGAGAGCGTGTGGTATTCTTGGAAGACATGAGCTTTAAAACAATGGCCAAAGGTGGCAATAAGCATTAAGAAAAAGACCTAATTTACCACTAGCCTCAAAAGTATGATGGATTTGGGAGATAAATGGGAAGACATGAAGTCTCTCTGTACCTCCTCTGTGAAGGAGGGGAAGGGGTAACGTTTATCTAGTTTCACGGGATAAACATGGGTAGTTACGAAAGTGATCTATCAAAGCATTAGCAACACATTTAGAGTGCATTCACCTTTATACTCCTATAGCTCATTGGCATTTTTCAGAAATATTGTCAATGGATGACTTATTCATTTGTATTTTTATTTACTCATTTAATAAAAACTTTTAGAGGAACTACTTTGTCACAGATACCATTCAAAGCACTTTGAAATGTTAACCCATTAATTTTCATAACAACCTTAGAAGGTAGAAACTATTATTATCTCCGCTTTAAATATGAAAAAACTGAGACATGGAGAGATTAAATTGTTCAAGGTTGTATCTGAATGCTAAAAAAAATATGTCTTAATCTCATATTTATTTTTTTAAAATATATTTTATTGATTTTTTACAGAGAGGAAGGGAGGGAGATAGAGAGTTAGAAACATCGATGAGAGAGAAACACCGATCAGCTGCCTCCTGCACATCTCCTACTGGGGATATGCCCGCAACCCAGGTACATGCCCTTGACCGGAATCGAACCTGGGACCCCTCAGTCCGCAGGCCGATGCTCTATCCACTGAGCCAAACCAGTTTCGGCTTAATCTCATATTTAAGTAAAGCAATTGGATATACAAAGTAGGCAATTCAGTCATTGTAATAATTAATTCATGAAGAAAAAAATCAAACTAACTTTAAAATTAAAGTTTATAATTAATTAATTTGAATCAACATTTCAGACTAAGTCATTGGTTCCAAATGATCAGAATGAGGTCTGAAAGACTGGCATGATTCTTCAGTTAAAAAACAAGCAAAAAATTTTTTTGAGTACAGGGTTTTTCTGATACTTATCACCATTGTATATAAAAAGTGAGAATAGAGCCTTGATTCCAATCAGCTCACAGACTCCTGAAATGTCATGTAAATAGAAGAGGTGTGGACAGGGAGCAAAGGAAGTGGTGCAAACAGAGGGAGATTTCCCAGGGAATGCACCCAGCGCTCAACACTAGAGTGACATTTGACCTGTACTAAGCAGAGGACTTGATTGTCAAGAGAGTGGTGAGGCAATCCAGGCAAAGGAAATTTGAGGGTTAAGAAATGAAGGCAGATTCAAGGTCAAAGACAAGATACATTCTGGCAATGGTGAGATCCAAACTGTGCTTGAATGTATGGTGTCTCTATAGGGGGTATTGGAAGGGGCTTACTACAAGAGTGATATGTAGTAAACCCTGCCAATACAGATGGCAAGTCAGGAATGGAGAGAGACTCGTGCTATGCTGAACTAGAACATGTCCAGCAATAACACAAGAGAGAAATAACCAACCTAACCTGGCACCAAACTTGTTCTTGCACTCCAGAATCCAACCGATTGGAATCCTTCCAGTCTTCTTTCTTGCCAAATGTCCTTTTACTACAGACCTTTGCATATGACTTTCCTTTCATTTGTAATACTTTTCCCTTTCATGTTAATTTCTACTCATCTATCAGATTAAAATTCAACTCTTATTTCCTCAAAGAAGCCCCAACAGGTCAACTCCCCTTTTCATATGCTCTGACAACACCACTCACCTCTTATTCCAGCACTAAACTCAAGTATAAATTTACATTAATTTATAGAACAATTTGATTATTTTCTATCTTCATTTATAAACTTTTTGAAATCAGGGATTCATATCATGTTTTTTTTAAATATATTTTTATTGATTTCAGAGTGGAAGGGAGAGGGATAGAGAGATAGAAACATCAATGAGAGAGAATCATTGATTGGCTGCCTCCTGCTCACCCATAAAAAGGGGGATTGAGCCTGCAACGCGGGCATGTTCCTTTGGCCGGAATGGAACCTGGGACCCTTCAGTCCGCAGGCAGAAGCTTTATCCACTGAGCCAAACCAGCTAGGGTTCATGTCATGTTTTTATTATCTTTATGTTCCTAGCACAGTGCCAGGCCCATAATGGGTACACAGAAATATCAAGGGAATGAAAGTGGAAAGTCAGAAGTTGGTAGAAATTTTGAAATAAATGAATGCATGACTAAGTAAATATTGCTTGATTCTATTTTAAGATTAACTCACATTTCAAGTAACTCTTCAAAAATTATATATTAATATGTCTCATATTCACAGTATTGATAGAATGAGAAAACAAGGTAAGTGTATTCAGTTCCTTGATTTTGAAAAAAAATGAATAGACAAACAATTTTATACTGTGAATAAGGAAATTGTGAAATAGCATATTTCTTTCAGCTGAAACTTTTTCTCTTGTAGTCTTTTCTCACCTTATTGCCTTCATGCCTTCCCCAGCTTATTCATATTTCAAGATGTAGCTAAAACCCATCTCCTTCATAATTCTTATTATAATATTCAATCAATATTGATTACACTCAAACTCCTAGGTCTGGTTAATGTGCATGTAATTATCTTTTCTTCCTAATTTCACAGGTAAAATATTCACAACAGTAATGGATCTACCCAACTACCAGCAGGAAGCTAACTGAATGATTGATTAACAACACATGGAGTCATTTTTCCACTCCCAATAAATATTTTTCCTAGTGGCAGAATATCTGTATGTCAAATATCTTAATAACTGTGCACCTTACCTACAGTTTTAATGACAGCACTTATTTTCAAAATGACCAATTATTTTACTATTTTTCTTTTACTTACTTTTACTCTGTTACCTTGACTATCTTTTTCTCTTTATTACCAAATTTCTCTGGGAGAATCAAAATCTGTTAAAGTTATTAAAGTTAGTTTAAGTCTAAGAGGTAGCTGTATCATGAAAAAAAACACCCAGTGATTAAATTAGGTAAATTGACTAAATCAATTTAGTGTTATGAACAGTATATCTCTTCAAATCTGTGTCTTATAAGTTTTAATAAAATTTATGAGCTTAATCTCATGTCGTAGTTCACCTACTCTCCCTACGGCTACTTTTTCACATGTGCCTTTTTTCTACCAGGTACCTAAATAGTAGCATTTCACAATATTTATCTCCCTTCTCTCATTTGTCAAGGACCATGGATACTTTGTTAAAGGAATAAACAAAAAGAGTCTTTTTAGAAGGTAAGACATGAAAAATCATTAACAAAATGTTTTTGTTGTTATTAAATATTTCTTTTATCTTTATAACTTTAGTAATGGAATTGAACATTAAGTCTCATGTTTATAGCTTAAAGTTATGTTGCTATTTTTATTCTTGTTATTTCTGACAGCAATATTTTTAATATATTGAAACATGCCCAATTAAAAATATAGAGAACTGGAAAAATGGACTTTGCCAGAATAAAAGGAGTTCAAATTAATCAAAAACTATATTATAGAACCACAAGCTATGTAATAGATTGAAAATGAACAGGAGTCTTAAAAATGTGCTCTGTGTGTGTGTGTGTGTGTGTGCATACATATTTCAGTCAACATTGTACAGTGGATCAAGAAAACATTTATGGCCCTGGATGGTGTGGCTAAGTTGGTTGAGTGTAATTAGATGCACCAGAAGGCCACTTGTTTGATTGCCAGTCAAGCACACACCTGGGTTGTGGGCTCCATCCCCAGTAGGGGGGATGCAGAGAGCAGCTGATTCAATGCTGCTCTCTCACATAGATGTTTTTCTCTCTCCCCTTCTTCCTTCCTCTCTCTCTAAAATCAATAAAAATATTAAAAGAAAATAAGACACTTATGAATACATTATAGTAAAAATTAAGAAGACCTTTTCAGTCTGACATAATGAAATGAATGCAGGCTTTCATGAGAAAAATCTATATCTAAATACAGAACAAGATATTCACATTCTTCCTGTCTTCCTTACCTGTAAATTGAGGACAATGAAATCCTCCATTCTAACTTGGATAACTACTGAGGGTGTAGTAAAAAAAATATCAGATGTCAAAAAGGTTTATAAATCGAAGGGACATTTGGCACTATAATGGCACGGTGTGTTAAGTACTATCATAATAGTATGGATAATATTGTTAGCATTTATTGAAAACTAGATTTTTCTACTTACTAAGTGCTTCGTATGTATAATTTAATTTAATCATCACTGCAAATCTAAGATATACTTACTGTTATGACCCATGTTTCAAGGTAAGAAAGGAAACTGTAGCTTAAGGAATTAAATTATTTCTTTAGAGTCACTCAAGAAGGAAGTCAGAGCTGACCCATTACCCAGTGAACTTCAAGCCTAAATCCTAAACTTTAGTCTTATTGCTTGTTTTCTCTCCTGTTTTAACCTTAGTTGGGACCTCCTACAACTCCTTTTCACTGTGCACATCTTATCCTCCAGAACTTTGCTTATTATATTATAATTATTTGTGTATTTACCGTTCTTCCCCACTAGACTGTGAAGACATTAAAAGCAGAGCTGGGACCTCACCCATCCTTGTATGCACAGGAAATAGCTTTATTCCAGGCCCTAAGCAAAGAATAGTGAATATTGGCTAGTGACTGGTGGAACATATTTCCTTTTTTTTTTTTCATCAAAACCACATCATCTGTAAGTAACAGTGATTATCAAAATGCTTTGGATACCTTAAATATGCATCACAATCTTTGTAAACATTTGGTTGTCAAAAGAAAAAAAATTAAACAGGTTTCCGCCTACTCCAAAATTAAATCATGATTTTTAAAAGTCCCAATATTTTGGGCTGGCTTTGATTTGTATTACTTTATTCAATAAATTAAGAGATATATTTGTGACTTAATGGTTCATTATAGTATACTAGAGGCCTGATGCACAAAATTCGTGCAAGGGCCTTGGCCCCCGCCCACCACGGCTTTGTCTGGAATGAAGGACGTCTAGAAGGATGTCCTGTCTAATTAGAATATTAGGCTTTTATTATTATAGATAATATTTTAAACCACTTATGTAGTGTTTCCCACATGTCATATGCTGCTCTAAGTAGTTTATTAGTTTAATCCCCATAATAATCTTATGAAGAAGACACCATTATTACCCTTGTTTCATCAAAGAGCAATTCAGCAACCTGCACAAAGTCACATCTCTGGGAGTGGAGGTACCAGCATCCAAATGCTTGCAATCTGGACTTCAGAGCTGTATTCATAAGCAACACACTATCATCTCTCTGTTTCATGGGGTCTGCTTGTAATTTGAAGAACTCCAGCTTTCCTCCAAATATTTTTTTGAAAAACTTTTCTCCTTAATAGCTCCTGCTTCCCTCCCTTTTTGGGCCATTTTCAAAATAAGGCTCACTGAGGTATGATTTACAGTTCGTGAAATTGACTGACTTAGTATTTATTTTAATGAGTTTTGACAAATGTATACAGTTGTGTAACCACAGCCACAGACAAGATATGGAACATTTCCCTCAGCCCTGAAAGTCCCCTCAAGCCTCTTTGCAGTTAATCCCCAGCCCCAACCTCAGTTCTTAAAAACAACTGATCTGATATTTGTCCCTATACTTAGCCTTTCCCAGAATATCATAGTAATGGAATCATACAATACTAGCCTTTTGGAGCTGGATTCTTTCTTGAAACTGTAACACTTTTGAGATTTATCCATGTTGTCACAATAGTTCGTTCTGAAATTTGGGTGCGGGGAGCTGATCTCCCTCTTGCGGGTTCTTGCCTCACGAAGTTTGAAGAATAAAATTCGGACTAAAAGGACTTTTCAGGAAAGGGTGGACACTTTTAGGAAGCAAATACAGACTCCCACATAGGCAGGGGTTCCCAAGGGGTTAACCCACTAAGCCCCTTTTTTCCCTGAGGTTTATAAAGGCTGTAGTTCTTTGTCTCTTCATGCTCTTTTCTAATTGGACCCCTTCCCCATTTTATGACCCTGTGCTTTTCTAATTGGCCAGTCTTTTGCAGAATATCAGCTTCAAAATCCAAAACCCATGTGGTGCTCCCTTCTTCATGTTCCCCTTATCTTGTAACATTCCTTTTATCTCCTGTGAACATATGTCCCCCCTACTCCCCTTCTAGCATCTGTCAGCATTTACTTATCTTGTGTGAAAGTTTGTTTCTTTTTTCTCCTCCTACCCTGTTGCTTTTCCCTATCTTCTGTGAATGTACGTCTCCCTCTCCCCTTATCCTGTGGCACTTTTCTATTCTCTGTGAAAGTATACCTTTGGTCAGCTCCAAACTCTCACATATACATTCCTCCCCCATGGACCCTCTTTATTCCCAAGACTCCCCAAACCTACCTATTTTATCCCTAAAATTCATTTCAGTTCCTTTTTATTGCTGATTAGTTTTGCATTGCATAAATGTCCTACAATCTTTTAAGCCATTTATTAGCTAAAGGACAGTTGGATTGTTTCCAGCATGGGACAATTATCAATAAAGCTGAAAACATTTACAAACATAGCCATATATGTGGACTTAGCCGTACCAATAATAGAGGAATATGCAAATTGTCTGGGACACTGTCCGAGTAACGACCGAGCAGCAGGCTGCGTCGGACGACCAGGCCGGAAGGGGGTGGGGGGCGTAGGGCAGTTAGGGGCAACCAGGCCAACAGTGGGTCAGTAAGGGTCAACCAGGCAGGCCAGCAGGGGTGGGAGGAGTGAGGGGTGATCAGGCTGGCAAGGGGGACAGTTAGGGGTGATCAGGCAGGCAGACAGGCGAGCAGTTAGAAGCCATTGGTCCCAGATTGTGAGAGGGATGTCCAACTCCTGATCCCCAGGATTGGGCCTAAACTGGCAGTTAGACATTCCCAGAGGGGTCCCAGATTGGAGAGGGTGCAGGTTGGGCTGAGAGAACTCACCCTGTGCACAAATTTCATGCACTGGGCCTCTAGTATTTTTATATCTCTAGGCATATGATAGTGGGGTCATATGGTAAATATATTTTCAACTGTATAAGAAACTGCCAAACTGTTATCCAGAGTGGATATACCATTTTAATGCTCACCAAGAATATGTATGATTTCCAGATTTCCAATTACTAGTACTTTGCATCAATACTTGGTATTGTCAGGTCAGATTTTTTTGTTTCATTTTTTTTAGGCATTTTGTAAATACATAGAAATATCTCATTGTGATTTTAATTTGTAACTTCTAAACAACTAATACTTCAAACATTTTTTATTTTGTTTAATTACCATCTGTACACCTTCTTTGGTGAAGTATCTGCTCAAACCTTTTGTACATTTATTTTTTAGAAAATGAATTGTTTTCATAAAATTGGGTTGTGGGAATTTTTGTAAACTTATTGCAAATCTATTGTTAGATATTTTCTTCTAATAAGTCTTTTCATTTTCTTAGAGATACCTTTTTAATCATTATTATTTTAATAGTGGTGAAATACACATAAAATAATATTTCTGTCAATCATTTTAAATGTACATTTCAGTGCCATTAAATACATTTACATTGTTTTGTGACCACTATATGTCACAGAATCTTTACATCTTTGAAAACTGAAACTCTATACCCTTTAAACACTACTCCCATTCCCCTTCTCACCCATCCACTGGCAGCTATCATTTTACTTTCTTTCACTTTGAATTTGGCTACTTCCGGTATCTCATAGAAGAGGAATCACACAGTATTTTAGTGCTTAGCTTTATTCACTTAGCATAATGTTCTTCTGGTTGGTCCATGTTGTAGCATGTGTCAGGCTTTCCTTTCCATATTCCATTGTATGTAAATGACATATTTTGTTTACCCATTCATCCATTGATGAACATTCGGGTTGCTTCCACCTGTTTGCTATTGTGAGTAATGCTGCTATAAGTATAGTTGTATAAATATGTCTCCATGTTCAATTCTTTCAGATATGTATTTTGAGTAGAATTGCTAAATCATATGTTAATGCTATTTTTAATATTTTGAGGAACTGCCATAATATTTTTCATGGTAGTTTCACCATTTTATAACCCAAAGATCAGTACTCAAGGGTTCCAATTTTTCCATACTCTTGCCAGCACTTGTTACCTTCTGCTATTTTGATAGTAGCCATTCTAATATGTGTGAGAAACTACCACATTGCTGTTTTTGAGTTTTATTTTTCTAATTATAGTGATTTTCAGCATATTTTCATACGTTTATTCATCATTTTTTCTTTGGAGAAATGTCTTTGGAAACTGCACATTTATTTGATTGGTATTTTTTTTTATTGTTGAGTTGTAGGAATGCTATTCATTCTACATGTTAATTCCTTATTAGAAATGTTATTTGCAAATATTTGTTCTATTTTACCAGTTCACTTTGTTGATTATGTCATTTGATGCATAGAAAGTTTAATTTGATGTAATCCAATTTATTTATATTTTGTTTTGTTCACTGTGCTTTTGGTGTCATATGAAAGAAATCCTTTAGAGATCCAATGGCATCAAAGTTTTTACCTATCTTTTCCTAAAAGTTTTATAGTTCTAGGTTTTACATTAAGATCCTTGATGCATTTTGAGTTGATTTTTTATATGGTGTAAAATAAGAGTCCAACTTTATTGCATGTTGATGATATCCAGTATTCCGAAACACCTGTTTAAAGGACTTTTGTTTCCACATTACATGGTCTTACACTTTTATCAAAAATTATTTGACCATACATGTGAAGATTATTTTTTGGTTCTCTATTCTATTTCATTGGTCTATATAGCTGTCTTTATGCCAATGCCACTTTTTGTTGATTAATGTAGTTTTGTACTAAGTTTTGAAATAAGGACCTGTGAGACCTCAACTTTGTTGTTTTTGCAATATTGCTTTGGCTCTTTGGGGTTCCTTGAGATTCCATACAAAAATTAGGATAGACTTTATTATTTCTGCAAAAAAAATGAGTGGGGATTTTGGATGAGGATTGCATTGAATGTGTAGATAGCTCTGGCTAATATTAACATCTTAACAATATTGTCTTGTAATCCCAAAACACAGAATGTCTGTCCTTTAATTAGTGTTTTCTTTAATTTCTTTCAGCAACTTTTTGTAGTTTCAGTTGTGCAAGTCTTTTGATTCCTTGGTTAAGCTTATCCTAAATTTATACTTTTTTATGCAATTGTAAGTTGAATTGGTTACCAGGGCATTTCTGCCCCTTGCCCAGTGGGAGCAACTCTCTGCCTTGTATTAGTACAGATTTTGGGTGCAAACAAGTTTTCTGCCCTTCCCTCAGGGCAGAGACCTTTTGCTTCTACTCCCACCACCCAGAAGTCAAGGATCTCTATTTGGGCCTTGAGGACTGAGAGGTTTCTGACTCTCCTACAGCAACGTAATGGTTTTCTCGCATGATAGAAGGATATAGGAAGTAAATACAATTTCATGCCTATGACCCACATGGGAGGGTCTCTCCCTAGTCTTTTACTCTGCCCTAGTCTTTTTTGTATGCTACCTGTGGAGGCCAATATGAAAAATCATGAAAGTGCATACTCATGATGTGAGTTCTCAGGGATTCTAATCTGTCACGGTAGACCACACTTGGTATTTAAGAATCTATACTAATAATAGAAGAATATGCAAATTGTCTGGGACACTGTAACAGTAACAGTAACAACCAGCAGGCTGCCTGGGGCAACCAGCTGGCAGGGGGGTTAGTGAGGGACAACCAAATGATTGAACATCAGGCTGTGTGGGGAGACCAGGCTTGCAGGAGGGACAGTTGGGGGCGATCAGGCTGGCGGGGGTGGGGGCAGTAAAGGGACACCAGGCCAGCAGGTGGGGGGGCAGTTAGAGGTGATCAGGCTGGCAGGGGGAGAAGTTAGAGGCTATCAGGCAGGCAGCCAGGTGAGCAGTTAGGAATCAATGGTCCCCGATTGTAAGAGGGATGTCCCCGGGATCGGGCTTAAATCGGCAGTTGGACATCCCCCGAGGGGTCCCAGATTGGAGAAGGTGCAGTCTGGGCTGAGGGGACTCCCTCCCCCCATGCACGAATTTCGTGCACCGGGCCTCTAGTTCATTAATAATTTTAGATGTTTTGTTCTAAACCACTTGTAATGGAAGCTACCTTCTTCTCTCAATTGAAACCATGCAGAAACTTTATTCCTTGAATATGAACTTTTCCTCCCTTTTGATTCAAACTGGCCTCATCCAGCACCCTGACTCACCCACCTACCTCTCCCTTGCGTATCCATTTCCTTACTCATTGAGCCCTAAAGACAATGAGGTTCTGGTCAACATCAAATAATATTAGGGACAAAGCCTGGTGTCTATTGACCACAAGAGACAGAGTTTCAACCTAACTAGAGATAACATCTAGGACTCAGTTGTGTTTCAGCTCCAGGCTCAGAAAAGTGCACCAACTCCACCAATCACACTCTTTTGAAACCAGACAGAGCATTGACATCAGGACCAGACGTGGTGTTCAGATACCCTCTACCCTAGTTGGACGAAGCAATAGAGACCATGACCCTAACTCCCTTAGTCCCCTATGTAACCCATCCCTAGGAAGTCATCAGGGAGCAAGGTCTTTGGTGAGCACAAACACACCTGTGAGTCCAGATGTGGCACCATTTCTTTAAAAATAAGCCTTTATTTTCTTGGCTGAAAACTCCTGTTCAAGTTAGATTGGGCTTTGATGCCCACAGGTGAATAAACTCCTTTAGTTTGGTAACACATTCTCTGCCAATGATTAGAGTTCATTTGTTCTATCTCTCTTCAGAAGGGCTTTGAACTTTGCTTCTCATGATTAACTTACAAGCCACAAAAATATAATAATTTTATAGATTATTTGGCCCTGTATTCTTTGGTGGAAGATGAACAATATTCTCCTCCAGCTTTCCATACTGTACTTGGAAATAGAACTGTTTTATACTTTAAACTGTTTTGTACTAAAAATTATACAAATCCTGGTTGATTTATACCTCGGATTTAAAAATATCCTTGGGGTCAGCAGAAATCAAAGGTTGGCAGAAACGTAATTTCTTGATTTGTCATTCTGATTTATTCATAACTCAACCACTTATTTTCTTTCCTCTTCTGAGCGTTATTCTTTTCAAAAGTAATCTCATTTGGGACAACACGGATGTCTCTTGAGATTAATATGCTAAGGGAAATAAGTCAGAAGGAAAAAGTCATGAACCACATGATTTCACTCATATGTGGACTATAAAACTGAAAGCAACAAACAAGACACACACAAAAACTTCCCCCAAATCTCACAGAGGCAGATAGCAGCATGGTGGCTAAAGGGGTGGGAGAAGGGAAAACAATGGGTCAAATACATAATGACAGAAGGAGATTGTACTTTGGGTGGTGAGCACACAATGCATTATACAGATGATGTGTCATAGATTTGTATACTTGAGACCTATATAATTTTACTTACCTATATCTCTGCAATAAATTAAAAAATAAATAAGCAAACTTGAGATAGAGGTAATGTAGAAATTATATTTTTCTTTTGCCCACTCTGTCTAATTGTAATTATTTCCCTGTTAGATGATACACGGTGGTGTTTGTAATAGTAGGTTATAAATGGAATATAGACTACAGGAAAATGTAAAATGTAGCAAAAGGTTGAAAAATACACTTTAAGTTAAAATATGTCTTAACTTAGAACAGGAAAACAATTGAGTTGAAAATAAGCAATTTTTGTATTCTATTTTCTTATTAAGAAAAAGATCAGAAATAGCAATAAAATTTTAATATAATATTAAATGCAACTAATTTGCTACATTTTAGAAATGCGAGTACTTGCTTCAATATAAAATTAAAGTTACTGTATACATAGTTCTATTTGACTTCTTGTGCTCCTCAGGGTTTCCAATTGCTTAGACGCTACTATGATTCACTCACTTGCCCTAAGCACATATGATGTAAACATCCTCTGGACAGCTAATTTAATAAGGGGGTTGAACTTATTTTAAGACAGAGCACAACTATGAGGCCAAGACTTGGCTTAATATGAACATTTATGGACACTATGTTCATATTAAGCCAATATGGACATTATCATGGAAAATAATAAAATAAATCATATTTTCATGAAAATAATAAATCACACAAGCATTAAGGCAAGAAATTAATTAGACCTAAAAAATTAAAATGAAATATCTTGCTTTTTCTTTATTATATAACTAGGGGCCCAGTGCACAAAAATTTGTGCACTCGGGTTGGGGGGAAGGAGGAGTCCCTCAGCCCTGCCTGTGCCCTCTCGCAGTCTGGGACCCTTCAGGGGATGACCACCTGCTGGCTTAGGCCCGCTTCCCAGAGGATTGGGCCTAAGATGGCAATCAGACATCCCCTCTGGCAACTCGGAAGTCCTCAGGGGATGTCCACTTGCCAGCGGGGAGCAGGCCTAAACTGAAGTCGGACATCTTTAGTGCTGCTGAGGAGGCAGGAGAGGCTCCCACCGCCACCACTGTACTGGCAGCCATGAGCCTGGCTTGTGGCTGAGCAGAGCTCCTCCCATGTGAGAGTGCCCTGACCACCAGAGGGCAGATCCTGCATTGAGCATCTGCCCCCTGGTGGTCAGTGTGTGTCATAGTGACCAGTCATTCCCAGTCCTTCTGCTGTTAGGGTCAGTTTGCATATTACCCTGTTACTATATAGGATAGAGGCCTGGTGCATGGGTGGGGGCCGAATGGTTTGCCCTGAAAGGTGTCCTGGATCAGGGTGGGGGTCCCGCTTGGATGCCTGGCCAGCCTGGATGAGGGGATGATGGCTGTTTGCAACTGGTCACACACCCTTCAGGGTGGGGGTACCCACTGGGGTGCCTGGCCAGTCTGGGTGAGGGACTGAGGGCTGTTTTCAGGCTGGCAGGTGACTGAAGCTCCCAACCTCTCCTTTTTTTTCTTTTTTTTTTTTTATTCTGGGATTTATTTAGCTTCTATGGCTGTCACTGGAGCTGAGAGCCGGCTTTAGCTCTGAGGCTCGGCTCCAGCTTTGAGACCTCGGCTGCTGAAAGCAGGTATCTGGGTTTTATTTAGCTTCTATAATTGAAACACTGTTGCAACTCTAGCTCTGAGGCCCGGCTGGCTGAAAGCAGGTGTCTGGGGATTGTTTAACTTCTATAATTGCAACGTAGTTGCTTAGAGTGCAGCTCAGAGCTGGGCAGCGGCAGGCGGGGAACCTTGGCTTCCTCCATCACTGGAGCAAGCAAGCCTCCTGCTCACTTCCGCTGCATGGCTGCTGGCTGCCATCTTGGTTGGCAGTTAATTTGCATTTCGCCCTGATTAGCCAATGGGAAGCATCTTGGAGGTACAGTTAATTACCATGTTTGTCTATTGTTACATAGGATGAATTAATTAATTTTCATTTTGCTTCCTAAATTTATTTCTCCTTAAACAGCAAAGTGGAACAGAAATCAAAATTGATTCAATTTTACTCTGAGTCCACTTTTTATTTAACAAGGAATTCTTGAAGATCTATCTTATGTGAATCAGCACTCTATTAGACATTGGATCCTGAATTGTGAATATGGCAGTATCATGCCTCATTCCTGGCCTGTGTAGAAATAAATAATAACTTTAGACGGTTATTAAATCAGAAGTGGCAGAGATTTTGTAAGTGATTACACAGTAATTCAGTTTTTTTTCAGGGATTCTGGAAAAATCATGTCATTGTTTGACAAGTTCAGAATTGCTGTTCAGAATGTGTATAACAATGCACATTACATGGGAAATAAAAAAATATTTATATAATGAAAATGTAATATTATTGATTTGATGGAGGTCAAGTAATCTAAAAGCTTTGTTCATTGTTATTAAATGAGATGGCTGGGCTGAAGCATTTACCTGCATTTAATAAATATGATCTAATGTTCTAGAAAGCAGAAAAAATTCATTGGAGATTATCTTTAGGCAACTTCCTCAAAATTATATTTGAGGTAAAGGGACCAATGGGATTCTAAGATATGCATAGATAATGAAATGCTCCCGACTAAGTACTTCTGAACTCTGCTCTCTCTGTCAATAAATAAGTCTTATAAAAAAGCAGAATTACTCAAAATCAGAAGTACTGATTTTTTACATGTAGTAGAAAAATCCATGGTGTCTGTAACTATGGGTTGCATATAAAGAAGTGGGAAATGAAAAGGGATCCACTGTATGGGAGAACATATTTGTCAGTGATACATCTGATAAGGGGTTAAATTCCAAAATATATAAAGAACTCATACAACTCAACACCAGGAAGACAAGCAATCCAATTTACAAATGGGCAGAGGAACTAAGTAGACACTAACAAGGACATGCAAATGGTCAAGAAAAATATGAGGAAAAAAAGCTCAACATCCCTAATCTTCAGAGAGATGCAAGTTAAAACCACAATTAGATATCACCTCACACCTGCCAGAATGGCTACCATCAATAAATCAACAAACAAGTGCTGGCGAGGATGTGGAGAAAAGGGAACCCTAGTACACTGCTGGTAGGGATGCAGACTGGTGCAGTCACTATAGAAAACAGTGTGGAGTTTCCTCAAACATTTAAAAATGAGACTTCTATTTGACCCAGAGATCCCACTTTTCATAATATACCCTAAGAATCCTGAAACACCAATCAGAAACATCATGTGCACCCTATGTTCATAGCAGCACAATTTACAATAGCCAAGATCTGGAAACAGCCCAAGTTCCCATTGGTAGATTAGTGGCTAAAAAAACTGTGGTACATTTACACAATGGAATATTACAAGACTATAAAGAAAAAAAATAATAAGGGGAAATCTTACCTTTGCCACAGCATGGATAGACCTGGAGAATATTATACTAAGTGAAATAAGCTAGTCAGAGAAAGACAAGTACCACATGATTTCCCCTATACTGTATGTGGAATCTAATGAACAATATAAACAAAATAGAACCAGAGGCGTGTATCCATGAGACTGATAGCTGTCAGAGGGGAGGGAGCGGAGGGACTGGATGAAAGAAGGTGAAGGGATTAGCCAGGGAACATATAACAAATAAACACTAAGACGCAGACAACAGTGTGGCTATGGCCAGAGGAAAGTGGGGTGGGGGCTGTGTGGAGGTGGGCAAGTGGGAGGGGGGAGGAGTTGAATGGGGACATCTGTAATATTGTCAACAATAAAAATAAAGTTAAAAAATAAACAACAACAACAACAAAAAACGTTTTGCGGGACCTGACCAGAGTGGAGCAGAGCAGAGCTGTCTCCTTAAAGAGGGACCTCACCCACTGGGAATGCCTCCCTGTTTATGCCTCTGCCCCCGTCCTGCCTGTCTCCTTCCCAGTGGGTGCTTCTGCCTCACCCACCCACCCAAGGGCCAGAGCTGCCTCACAGCTGTAACTTATTCTTTGCAGTCACGCTGTATCACAATTGAGTTGTCAGTTTTCACTGAATTGTTTCCTTTTTCACACACACACACACACACACACACACACACACACACACACACGAAGAACTAGAGCAGTGGTTCTCAACCTTGGCTGCACATTAGAATCACCTGGGAATCTTTTTAAAATCCTGATTTCCGGGCCTCATCATCCATCCCAGAATGAGGCCCAGAAATCAGGATTTTAAAAAGATTCCCAGGTGATTCTAATGTGCAGCCAACATTGAGAACCACTGAACTAGAGGAACCCAAAATATGATAGTAATAGTAAAACCTGCCTAGACTTTCTATAAAACATAAAGGTAATTTAGGGAAGTAATTTTCAAATTATGGCCTACAGATCACTGGTGGTCTTAGGAGTCATATCATGAGGTTCTGGATTATCGTGTTTAGAAAACTTATCAATAATTGTTTTTGTTCACATACATTTCATAAATTTGAAAAGCAATATTGATCTCATGTTCACAGAAACTTTTATATTTTTAGTAATTATTTTATTCTTAAATAAACCACTGTATTTCAACAATCTTTTAAGTAATAGGGGGGAAATCTCCTTTTGCTTACTATTTCAATTGAATGTTGTAGTTTTAAATTTGCACTTTTGATTTTTCATATTGATCTTCACTGTATATGCAATTCATTAAAATGAACCAACAATTCAAAAGAGGCTCATTAAGACAAATGGTAATTAAACTGATAAATATCTAAAAACTAAATTTTATTAGAAGACTGATCAATTTGTTCCTCATTGCCTTTAAGGCTAATATATCACCAATTACAAATTTTCACAGTAGTGACAGAAAGTAATAGAAGGTTTGCAATGTTTTGAATAAAGTATAGGGACCTCTCTGATAAGTCAAATTCATTTTAGAAAATAAACACCAAGTAAAGTATTTCATGGAATTGATTAACTTTACTTCCTAACACAGGAAAAATCACATAACTAGAAAGATATCATCTAATGTTGTACACTACTTATTAATGAGATGAAAATTCACTCTGAGAAAGTAAACCAAGTCATTAATTTTTTAATCAGATTATTATATTTGACACTGTGTGATATCAATGTATTTTTAATAGATTACCAATTAAATTCAACTGTTTGTTTTAGCAATTTTTTTATATTCAGTACATGTAAGAGGAGAAGAACTCAATTCCTTTCCTATTGTATGTCATAGGCAATCATGCTACAAGAGAAATAATAATTTAGCTTACCATTACATTCTAAGCTATTGCTTAGATTGAAAAAGGTTGTGTTGGCTTCATTATTGAAAGAATAGCAGCTATACACATAACTGGACATCAATCCACATTTTGTTTTTGTTTTGTTTACTTTTAATAATTTATTAAGGTAAATTAAACTTACATAAATTACCCATTTAATAGTGAATAAGTCAATGACATTTAGTACATTCAGAATATAGTGCCTACACTCCTATCTAATTTCAAAATATTTTCATCATTCTAAAGTAATATCTTTTACTCATTAAGCAATTTTCACTCTTCCTCAAGTCCCCAAAACAAATCAATCTGCTTTCTATTTCTACAGATTTATCCGTTACCAATATGATATAAATAAAATAATATAATATGTGGCATTTTGTATATGGCTTCTTTCAGGTAGCAAAATATTTTGGAGATTCATCTACATTGTAGCATGGATCAGTACTTCATTCTTTTTTATGACTGAGTAATGTTCCATTGTATGGATATACCACATTTGTTTATCCATTTACAGTCTATAGACATTTGGACTATTGTGAATAATGCTGCTCTGCACATGCATGTACATTTGTTTTCAACACTTTTGTGTAAATACAAAAGTGCCTGTGAAGTGGTATGTCATTGTGGTTTTAATTCATTTTTTCTAATGGTTATGTTAAGCATTTTTTTATGTGTTGTTGGAGATTTGTTTATCTTCTTTGGGGAAATGTGTATTCAAGTTCTTTGCCCATTTTAAAAATTGTGTTATATGTGTTTTTGTTGTTGAGTTGTAAGAGGTTTTTAGAGATAGACTATTATCAGATATGTAATTTGCAAATATTTCTGCCCATTCTGTAGGTTAAATGAGTACTGAGTAGGCAAAACAGAGACAAGTGTTTTTCATTGATCCTTCAGGTAGCCTCCAAAAAGATTAGAGCAGATCTACACAATAATTTGCAAGTGAGTTCTGTTCCAGTCCCTCTATGCCAGTGGTTCTCAACCTGTGGGTCGCGACCCCATTGGCTGTCAAACGACCCTTTCACAGGGGTGGCCTAAGACCATCCTGCATATCAGATATTTACATTATGATTCATAACAGTAGCAACATTACAGTTATGAAGTAGCAATGAGAATAGTTTTATGGTTGGGTCACAACATGAGGGACTGTATTTAAAGGGCCAGAAGGTTGAGAACCACTGCTTTGGACCAGAAACCAGAGCCACCTTGCTTTAAGTGGACCTTCCTTCAATAAATGTTGCATAACACCTGAAATATAAAATGTAAGAAATAGAAACTTTTGATGACTTCACTTAATGTATCACTGCTAATTACTGTTCCTATCAAATCCTATTGATAATGCCCACAACTTGTACTTTACTCCATCTCCACTTCCCTAATCTAGAGCACCCTTATTTGGGCTTAAACTACTATATTTTTTTATAAGTAGAATCCTGACCCATCAAATCCATTCACCACAAAATCATCTAAGTTAATCTTTTGATAACACAGCTTTGATCTTTTCTCAAAAAAACCATTATATTTCCCTCTTTTTAGAATTAAATAAAACATTCTCAACAGTCTCAAAATGATCTTATATGGACCCTAAATTATCTCACCTGGACTGCCTCTTCATTTCCAGCTCTTTGCCACTCCAGCTCACTAAATAAAGCCAAGCTACACTGGGCTTATTTCACTTCTTGAAATTACTGAGCTCTCTGGTTTCACCAGAGCCACTGTATGTATAGCCATGCAGGTTAGTGTGCTGCAAAACTCTGGGGGAAATATCATGTAAATGGAACTTCCATGCCAAATACCTGCGTGCTTGCTCTGGAGTTGTATGTGTGGAGGTCATGATTGACCATATGTTATATTTTCTGCTTGATGTTTCCACACATCTATATCCCTTCATTTAAATATCTCCAGTCATTCAACTTGAGATTAAGTCTGTGGCAAACAGTGGCAGCAGCGGGGGAAGGAAAGCTCCGATAGGCCCTGATCACTGGGCAGGCCTGGGGATCCTTCCTGAGGGGTCCCGGATTGTGAGAGGGCGAAGGCTGGGCTGAGAGACAACTCCCCCCCCCCCCTACCACCACCAATGCACTGGGCCTCTGGTTGACTATAGTAGCCCAACCTAGTGTAATGAACTTTGTATTGATAAGGTAATATAGGTGATACAACATTGATTTTTTGAAAATATTATATAGAAATGTCCTACATAATTTTAGTTGTCAGACAACTTTTAAATCCACAACCAATGCAAATAACTTAAAGTTTTATTAAGCTTGCTGAAGTTTTCTGGTTTGTGTTCACGTCATGTGTTCTAAGAGTTGTCTTCTGGCAGGATCATTCAATATTATTGAGAACACCAGGTAATTTCTAATCTGTGACCTCAATTTATGTGGCATTAATACCAAATTAATACCAACTTTAAGAGTGCAATTTATTTTGTGTTTGTTAGTAGTAGGTAATGAATTATGTAAATATAAATTACTTATATAAAAGATAGTTTGAAAATATATGACAATCATATAAAACTAAGTCCCCTTTCATGAAGGTTCTAAATTTGTTACATTAATAATTGAACCACTAGATCTTCTGTTTTCAGCAAAACTGGATTTGCCACCTTATATTTACATTACTGATTTTTAAGAACTCCCACTGTGATATATACAAAGAATTCAAGAACTTCTAGGCTCTGCTTATCACCCAACTTTTATGTTTAGAATCATTTAGAGAGATTAGTCTCTCTATAAGGTCTCTAAATCAACATAGCAATATTGTCAGATCACTAATGGGTCTTAGTACAGGTGTCCTGAAGTCATTCTCTAGGTTCTTCTGTGTCTAAGCTTTCCACTGATTTCTCTTATTCTGAAACAGTCATGTTCTAATTGATTCCACTTTTTATATTACTACTGATTTCTCATCCATCTCTTATGAATATCCTATCTAATAAAGACGGAATATGCAAATTGACCATCACTCCATGACAAAGATGACAGCATCCACAGACAATAAGGAGGGAATATGCAAATTGAAGTGACAAAGATGGCGGCGGCCAGGCCTGGCCAGGGTGGGGCGGGATGCCTGCTAGGAAGGGGGAGCGGGGGTGGAGGGAGCTATAGGAGGGTGATAGGGCTGGAGCAAAAGCAGCTCTGGTCAGAGCAAAGGCTGAAGATGGCAGCCAGAGCGAAAGCCCAGGTCCCAGGTGCCGGAGGGAAGCTGGTGCTGGCAGCCAGGGGAAGGAAGGCCTATTCTTGCATGAATCTTCGTGCATCAGGCCTCTAGTTAAAAATAAAAATAAAAATGTTCATCAGATTGCTTGTCACCTATTTTAGTTTTATCAACAACAAATGCTTTATTTTGATGTAATAGCATACATTTTCTGTGGTGTATTACTTACAACCAAAATGCAGTGGTGTAGCATAAAGTTCTTAGATGTTTAATCAAACATCTATATAAAAAATATACTCTCACTGACTAACAGAGACAAGATTGTGATTACCTATCTTTGAGGAAGTGAAATGTTTGAGAAAATTATTTGGTGTGCTCCACTATTGTACCTGTCACACACTTTTAATTAAAAATGTATTGATGCATGACTAAATTGTTCTTGGTGGAAAACAGAGTCATTTTAGTTCAATTGCAGTAATGTACACATAGCCCAATAAAATAAGCCCATGCAATTATAACACAAAGACAGCTTCGCACAGTGAGCCGCTCACACCTCCATCTCAAAGCAGATGCAGATGTGGGGCGCCAAATATCACAAAACTCTGTGGATTCAATCAACACAAATGTATGTACTAATCTAGTCTAAATACCTGTAATGAAGCCATTGCACTAATCTATGGAAAATTAAATATGTGGAGAAATGAATGTGGAATAATGATTAACTTTCCTTTCTTCCCTTTGGAATTACATGTCAGAATTCACTAACCTCACTCACTCTGACTATCCACAATGTCAGTGGCTGAAATAAAATGCAATATTTGCATATTTCAAGTAGTGGTGGATATATGTTATTATAGATATTAAAGTTCTAATGTTAACTGATTTCTTAAAATTAATTTCACTCACACACACAAAAAAAATCTAAAAATATAATCAAGCTCTCCAAATGGAAATTATAGACTAATGACTCAAGGCAGTGGTTTTTAGTGAATATTTTTGAAATAGTCACAAACTGTAAGTTGCTTTAGAAGTCTCCCAAAGCATAACCCAGAAAATAGGACCATAAAGTAATAAGTTATTCAAGTTTCATAGTTCTTTACATTCCTAAAGCAGACCAATAAATAGATCAAAAAGTTGCATTTGTTCAGTAATCACTAATTCATAATTCTCTACTAAAACTAACTATGTGTTGCCTTAATCCCTGGGAAGAATAAGAAAACACATTATTTAGTTCTTCAAAGGAAAGGATTCACATGAGATGCTTATGATACTGTTGTAATTAGCTAGTCTATAATAATGAAAGCATAATATGCTAATTAGATTGGATGTACTTCCAGATGTCCTTCCAGACAAAGCCGGGGCTGCGAGGGAAGGCTGGGTCCTGGATGCCAGAGGGAAGCAGGTGCCAGCAGCCGGTGGAAGGAAGGCCTTCTCTTGCCAGAATTTCGTGCATCGGGCCTCTAGTGATTAACAGCAGGAAAGGAGCTAAGGGAAGGCCAGACATTATAAACATGCTCCGTATAAAGCATTGGGGGAAGGAGACTGGACAAAAGGAAAATAGATGCATGCCAGTAAAGTTGGGGTGATAAGGAAATGCTTGGCTGTCAATCACACCTGGGGACAGAAATGGTAGGCTAGAATGGGCGTGGCCACTGCAAGCCTGTGAAGATTTGGAATGCTTAATTCCCTGAACAACAACAAAAAACTCACTCTCTTTTAAAACTGAAACCTGTGAACACAAGCAGCAGGGTGGTGATTGCCAAAGGGAAAGGGAGTATGGGGTCCTAATATATGGTGACAGGATAAGATTTGACTTTAGGTGGTAGGTAATTGGTGCAATATACACATCTTATAACACAGAAACCTATATGTTCATGTTGACCAATGTAAAAAAAAAAAAAAAGGAGTTGATTTAAAAGGGGGGATATTGACATAGCGTAATGTGGTAAAAACTTCCGATGGCCTGAGAAATTGTAGTATGGAGAAATAAAAGCTGAGATGGAGGGAAGATTGTCAGGGAAGGAGAATTGATTGGATCATTCTAGTACCTATTTAATGGCTGAGTCAATGAGGTTTCAACCCTTGGTGAAAAGAGAAAAACATGACATCAAGGAGGAATAGCAGAAGTGGTAGAGGAAAACATAAGACATCACTTCTGAGCATAAGAAATTTAAGATTCTTTATTTTATTTGGCAATGTAGGATTTGATTAATGAAAGAAACTTCAGAGCCAGATGTAAAGATCAATGAGCCATTTATACAAATGTAAAAGCTCAAGCTATTCTTTGATAAGAAATGGGAAGATAGGTATAAACTTAGCTTTGGGGAAGAGCTCTTTTTGGGGGAAAAAGAGGAATGACATGAATGGTCAAAAATTTTATAAAGAATCAAGAAAGATAACAACAAAAACGTCAAGAGAAGAGAAAGTTTCAAAAACAAGAAGTGATAAAGCACTTAATTTATGTTAAGTTGTATTCTTCTCTCTGAAAACCAGGCAATACAATTTCTATATTCTCTACCATAAAAACACATGGGTTGATGACACTGAAATAAATATATGTTATGGGATATAATAACACATACTTCTAGATATGCTGCATTTTTTAAGGGAGCAATTAGAACTTCATCCATTTTCATGCCCTCAGACTTTACCATTATTTCTCATATCATACATACCAAATGTTCTCTCTACATACATTGACTTTGTTAAAATTATTCATTTATTCATTCATTTGCTCATATATTTGTTTATTAATTAGGCATATACTTTCTTGTAAAGTACAGTATGGTAGAGACTGTGTAGACTTATTTTTTTAATGGAGAGAAAACCCTTGTCCTCATAGAGGATAGACTAACCCTTTCTCAGGAATGTGCGTCATAGGAAAGCAGATGGCAGATTCCAAACTTATAATCTAACAATATAAAAATGCTGCAGGAGCCCAAACTGAAGAAGCAATGATTTTGAAGAGGTTGCTTTATTTCTAATTCTTTTTCAATTGAGAAATCAATTTCAAATGTGTCTTATTTTTCCCTGATTCTACCAAGCCTATTTCTTTAGCTGTGGTTTCACTGTATGGGGACACTGGAAATTGTCCGTTGATTCACATGTAACATGCTACAATTTGCCCTTAAACTATGTGCCCTCAAACTAAGCTTCTCTGATCATTTTTATGGAAGTCAAGATAAGAGAGTGAGCTTACTCTTCTGGTAATAGGAGACATTGAGCAGTTCAAGCAGTCATTTTCTTATTCATTTCCTAACTCAGGGCTCCTGGTGATTGGGAGTGAGGGAGGGGGAGTTTAAAAAAAAGAGTAAAGCACTTGGCTTGCTACTCTCTAGATAACCCTATATAATAAAAGCCCAGTGACCGAATGGCAGAACAATCACGACCAGCCGACCAGTAGCTATGACACGTACTGACCACCAGGGGGCATACGCTCAACACAGGAGCTGCCCTCTGGTGGTCAGTGCGCTCCCACAGTGGGAGCCCTGCTCAGCTGATCAGGATGAGTGGTGATCCCACAGTGGGCTGATCTCCGTAGGCCACACCCCCCACCAGTGCACGAATCCCATGCACTAAGCCTCTAGTACAGTGGTTCTCAACCTTGGCTGCACATTAGAATCACCTGGGAATCTTTTTAAAATCCTGATTTCTGGGCCTCATCCTCCGGAAATTCTGTTTCTTTGTTATGGGGTGGGGCCACAACATTAGTAACAAAGAAACAGAATTTCCAGAGGATGAGGCCCAGAAATCGGGATTTTAAAAAGATTCCCAGGTGATTCTAATGTGCAGCCAAGGTTGAGAACCACTGCTCTAGTATGTAATATAAAAGAGATGTGAGTAAAGCTTCCCAAACTGTTACTATTGTGGTAATACTCACTGGTTTGTGTCCTTGCCTTAAAAACAATTATTTTGTAAGGGGTTCTATAAACAAATTACAACTTGTCCTGACACCATCATAGTAAACAGGTCCCTCATCTGGAGAATTAGGATCAGCAGGGGTTGCGTAGAGCGCAGTGTAGTTAGAGGTGACATTGCCCCCTTGCAGAAGGAAATTGACTCTGGAAACACACATGGAACCACTTTTGTTTGTAATTCCAGTGACCAGTATTTTTCATTTTCACTTATACAAATTATTTAGAAAAAGGGAAACAGCATGTTTAAATAGTGAACTTTCAGCGTAGGGTGCCGGGGAGATTTATTGCTCCTAGGAGTTGAAGTCCAGGAATGCTGAGAGCCAGAGGGCAAGGCAGCTGCGTGCAGAAGGATTCCATCACCGGCTCAGGTGCCTGCCTGCACTGCGCTGCTGATGACTGGGGCATCCCCATAGAAGCCGTCTGTTCAACATCTTGAGAGAACATGTGGCATTTAGAGAGGCATGCTTAGGATAAGAAGTGTTACTGAACAACCCCTTTCCTCCTCACTGCTCATTCATTTCATTCATTTCCCACTGCTATGGCTTCCACAACTGCAGGCTGGCTTGGCCTCCACAGCCAATTTTCAGCAGGGCAACATTTTAGAAGCATTTATCGATCTCAAAACCCTCATATAGGTACTTTTGTGCTAATGTCGACCCAAACAAATTCTTAAGCAGTTTCTATAACGTCTCATAAAAAATATGAAAAATAACCAAAGAGTTGTTTAGCACATCTGTAATCTCATGTTCAGGTTTCACTGAAAAAAATATTTCAAAACATGAAAACTTTACATCGATCAGCATAAAGGCTCATTATGCACATCTGTTACAAAAAGCTGTTAGGAAGCACGCCCCTTGAAGTCTATTTCCCAAATAATGCTTCCTCCCACAAGAGAACTATTCCACCCCAAGAGATTATATTCCCAATGCTGCTCCAATAGAAAGCGGAAAGTGAACTTTACTGAATTCTTCATTTACGGATTACATATCAAAAGAATGGAAGACTTAGAACAAATTCTAATTATGAACGCAAACCAGTGACCCACTGCAGTGTAGTTATATACTTACTAGAGGCCTGATGCATGAAATTCGTGCAAGAGTAGGCCTTCCTTCCCCAGGCTGCCAGCACCGGCTTCCCTCTGGCTGCCGGCAGGCACCCGGGACCCAGGCTGCCCTTGCAGCCCTGGCTTTGTCCAGAAGGTCATCCAGAAGGACATCCAGTCTAATTAGCATAATATGCTTTTATTATTATAGATAGTTATATAATTATAATAAACAAATATGAATATTGAAGGGGTTCAGGACAAGTCTCAGAATATGCCACTTTCTTGTGCATATTATTTTGAGTTGAAGATAGTCAAAGCTCAAAAGACTCAGCAAGGGCTTTTCTTAACTGCTAGAGAAAATTCATATAGGGGCCCATACCAGGAAGAGAACTATCCCCAAGATAACCAAGATATGGGTCAGATGTGGTTAGCTGGTTAGCTGGGAGGTCCTGCTTGTTCAAATTCCTCTTTGTGTCTGTTGTGTCTGCACGGCACCACAAACAATTGTTTATGCGAACATTAGCTCTTCCTAGCTTCCTGTGAATTGTTTTCCTTCTGTTTTTATTTTTTTTTTTAATTAAGTCTTTATTGTTCAGATTATTACATTTGTTCCTTTTTTTTCCCCCCATAACTCCCCTCCTCCCAGTTCCCACCCCACCCTCCGCCCTCACTCCTCACCCACTGTCCTCATCCATAGGTGCACTATTTTTGTCCAGTCTCTTCCCTTCTGTTTTTAGACACAGACCCCTATCCTGTTCTCCTTAGCTCAGGATGGCATATAGGACTGTCTGGGAGCCTCTCATGTCTTTGTAAGATCCCTAGATATATGAAATTACATTTGTTTTTTTCTTTGGTCAATCTGCCTCATGCCAATTTAATTATTAGACCAGCCAAAATAACCTTAAAAGGTACAGGGAAAAAAAATATATATATATATATATATATATATATATATATATATATATATATATATATGGTACATAATAGCTTTATTTGTTCTATTTAAGTTCAGCTTATTTAATAGTGTTAGGTGGTCATAAATGTGTACTCTAATTTTAAATCCCTGCTTATTTGTATTCCTTAGTACTAACTTTATTTCTATTGCTTACAAAGCTAAGTTTCTCATGAATTATAAAATGTATTCATAGAATATTTATCCTGATACTTTTCACTTATCTTAAACAGATCAAAGGACTTTATTGCAATCCCTTGAGAAAAGAATACATAGTTTCATGTTTCCTTCACTAAACAGAGTAAATAGTTTTATTCGGTTAAAAAAAAAGCTGTCAACTTTATCAATGAACCTTAAATGTAAAGATGTTTCCCCCCATTTAGTTGAGTGTGAGTCAGAAACAAACCATTTGAGACAGTTCTCCACTTGCTCATTTAGAACAAACTTAAGAAATATAGTGTAGGCAATTTGTTATTGAATTTCTTAGTTGAAGGCAATCTCTGAATATGCATTGAATATTTTTCTTGTTATCTTTACCTATTACTTACTCAAGCAGTGGTGAATTGTAAGCATGGCCTTTTGATATGCTAATATAATCACTCTTTCTTAGAGAACAAAAATTACAAAGAGACTATACACATTCAGAATTTATCACCTACAACCAACTACCAAATAGAGCTGAGCCTTGAATTTTTAACTTTCAAGTGCCAAGTCTTCAAACTCACGTATTAATTGTCAAGACCCCACAGATACTGCCTTGTTAATGAGATCAAATTCTCTCTGGTTCATATCTTGCTCAAAATCGAAACCCTTTACAGTAGTAACAGGTTTGGGCATATGTAAATGTGTTCTCCAGGTGTCAGCCTCCTTTCAATCTTACTTCAGGAATAAGTCACTCTGTCCACAAGCTTCTGTGACTTTTTTGTGTCTGTCACTTCTCACTTGGTACCCAGTGTTGCAATGGGTAAAACATCCTTTATCTGTCTCAAAACAGCATTCACTGTTATTTGCATTTTCAAACATTTCTCTATACACATGCATGCATCTACTCAGTCCTTTCCAAAAAGGGCTGTGCACTGGGGGACACCTTCATTGAACCAGCAATGGTAGCAGTGAATGTCTTGCTCCTCAGAGAACTTGCCAGTTCAAAACCCCATGGTATACATGGAGAGTTTAGATTATAATTTTTCTATATTCCTTCCTGTACATTTATCAAAAATGAATTTCATCTGCCACTGGGCTGCCCAATTCTCCAGTATGATTACAGCCATCTGGAGCATCTCCCAGACCTCATTAGTTTTTAACTAACCAAAATAGTTGAGTGTTGTCAGAATACTTCACCATCTCCCTGTTTATGTTGTCCTCTTCCTCATTAGCAAATACACTGAAATACATAGGTCCCAACACCAAGAGCCACCAACCCATCTGTCAGCGTATTACACAGAGGAATACACATGTATTATCAACCATTGTTCTAACCTTTAGTCACTTTCCACAAAACCTACATACAGAGATTCATTACCATGACACTTCACCCAGGTAAGAACTGGACAATTCATGTAATGATAAAGAGAAACCTCTCATTTCCTACTTATCTTTTGGTAATTGGTAACAGAAATTGAGAACATAGTGGAAAGACAAAAAGAAAATTTGGGAAATATTTACCAAATAGTATTTGATAGTGTTTCACAAGGGTAAGTCTTTTGTAATGCCGAATACCACAAGGCAATGCCTAATGCCCCTCTCACCTCTAAGAACAACAAGACCTTCTGAAAGACTAAGTTTTTGCTAAATTATGACTTTCACTTTGGTGTGGATATATATTAAGTCATCTGACCTGTGTCTATATTTCTTTTAGCATATTATGATGTTATCCCAGGATATTAACATATTAGCTACTGAACTGTTATAAAACTATTAGATAGAATATAATTATTAAACTGTATCAAATTCTATAACTGATTATTATTTACCAGAAATTCTAATATATATGTACTATTTTATGTATGTAAATAACTGACAAAATAGTGTAAAGCAAAAGGAGCCCCGCCAGTGTTGCTTGGTGATTAAACATTGATCCACGAACCAAGAGGTCCCTAGTGCGATTCCAGGTCAGTGCACATGCTTGGAATGTAGGCTCAATTCCCATGCAGGAGGCAGCTGATCAATAATGTTTCTCTCTCGATGTTTCTATCTCTTTATCTCTCTTCCTTCCTCTCTCTCTAACAATAAATAAAAACATTTTTTAAAAGGAGGAGGAGAGACTCAGAACCTAGACACAGAACCTAGACACAGAACCTACATAGAACCTAGAGACAGAAGAACTTCACTGAAGAGAACATGGCAAAAGATCCTGGACAGAAACTGGCCTCAGAACCTAGAGACAGAACCTAGCGAGAGAATCTGGCTGAAGACCTGGCTACAGAACCTGGCTACAGAACCTGGCTAGAACATGGCAAGAGAACCTGACTAGAACCTGTTGACTGAACCTGACTGGAGAACCTGGACAGAACCTGGCTGGAGAACTTAGCGAGGGAACATGGCTACAGAATCTGGCTGGAGAACCTGGAGAACCTAGCAAGAGAACATGGACACAGAACCTGGCAAAAGATCCTAACCAGAACTTCACTGGAGATCCTGAACAGAACCTGGCTGGAGATCCTGGCTGGAGATCCTGGCTAGGCTGCTGATCAACTGAACGCTGTCTCCGTGTCATTCATTCTTCGCCAACTCCGTCCACACCTTTGGGGACCCCTAGACCTGCTGGGGTTGGACCCCAGCATCTGGCGCCCGAAAAGGGACCCCTAGGTAAGCCCCCCATCCCCTAGGTAAGCCCACTCTCGGGACGGATAGGACTCCACCGTAGGAAGAGGGTGGATAGTCTTCGCTGACTCCGTCCACACCTTTGGGAACCCCTGGAACAGGATTCCCCTAGGTAAGACCCGCCCCCCCCCCATTGAGAACCCCACACTCGGGACGGATAGGACTCCACCAGGGTACTGCAGACCCCCCTATAGAGGATAAATAGGGTAAGAAGGTGGATAGTACAGAATTTAGATTGAGAAGATGTGCCATACTGAGTCCAAAGAAAGAAGACTCTGTATTGATCTTTAGATTAAGAAGATGTGCCATACTGAGTCTAAAGAAATAAGACTCTGTATTGATCTTTTAAAACATATGCTTGCTAGCAGAATAATTAAGGTTACTCCCAGTCAGACAGAACGTTTTATACAAGAAGTATGTCCATGCTTTTCTGAGGAAAGAAAGGTAAATGTAAAGGCATGGGAGGAGGTAGGCTTATTCTTAACCCCACTGCAGCCTTTCCATCCCGGGAAAGTGCAGGATTGGCAAGCTCTCCCTGGGGTGATAGATCAGGACTCAGGTAATAGCGGAAAGCGCCAATCCTACTCTTAAAATGGATACAAGAGAGCATTAGGGGTTTTTCTTTTTAATGCCTGCTTTTAAAAAATAAAAAAGGGGGAATTTGCCGGGAGCCGGTCCATGCTTGCTGTTTCAAGGGACCTGGCATATATGGCATACTGTTCTTAATATGTGTGCTCACCTTCTTGGCACTATGTGTTTTAACCAAGGTCACCACTCTGAGAAAGGCTGTTTCCCCAGGTAGGGATTTTCCCCTGAAGTTAGGGAGGGAATAAAACCTCTTAACTAAGTGCCAGGTGGGTAATTAATCACTTTAACTACGAACAATCATGCTTAAGCTACACAATCTTTACTCCCTGGAATGGAGATAAGAAATGCCCTAACCTTTGGAATAGAGATTGATAGGATTGGAATCAACTGGTATAAATACAGATGTAACAAGACAACAGGATTCAGAACCTAGACACAGAACCTAGACACAGAACCTACACAGAACCTAGAGATGGAAGAACTTCGCTGAAGAGAACATGGCAAAAGATCCTGGACAGAAACTGGCCTCAGAACCTAGAGACAGAACCTAGCGAGAGAATCTGGCTGAAGACCTGGCTACAGAACCTGGATAGAACATGGCAAGAGAACCTGACTAGAACCTGGTGACTGAACCTGGCTGGAGAACCTGGACAGAACCTGGCTGGAGAACTTAGCGAGGGAACATGGCTACAGAACCTGGCTGGAGAACCTGGAGGACCTAGCAAGAGAACATGGACACAGTACCTGGCAAAAGATCTTAACCAAAACTTCGCTGGAGATCCTGAACAGAACTTGGCTGGAGATCCTGGCTAGAGATCCTGTCTAGGCTGCTGATCAACTGAAAAAAAAAAAAAAAAAGGAGGAGGAGATAATTGCGTAATTATTTAAATCACCCCTTAATTTCATAGTGAACTCACTTTGAAGAGGTAAAATTTCTGGCAAATTACACAAATGTCTCCATCCTTTTACTTTCCATAATTAATTTTAAAAAAATAAATTCTTATATTTTTAATTATGTTTAAAATACATATATTATTTTCTTAGATTATATTTTACTGTTTTTTTTCCCAAAAATATAATTGACTAATACAGACAAAATTCAGCAAAGAATATATCAATCATATATATATATCCTCATATATGTATATATATATACATATATATACATATATATATATATATATATATATATATATATATACTAGGGGCCCGGTGCACGAAATTCGTGCACTGGGTGTGGGGGTGGGGGAGGAGAGTGTCCCTCAGCCCAGCCTGCCCCCTCTCACATACTGGGAGCCCTCAGGTGTTGACCCCCATCACCCTCCGATCGCCTGATCGGCCCCTGGCCCAGGCCTGACGCCTCCACCAGAGGTGTCAGGCTTGGACAGGGGACCCCCATCTCCCCCCGATCACTGGCTCTGGCCCCCGCCCAGGCCTGAGGCCTCTGGCCCAGGAATCATGCCTGGGCAGGGGACCCCCATCTCCCTCTGATTGCTTGCTCCACCCCCCGCCCAAGCCTGACGCCTCTGACCCAGGCTTCAGGCCTGGGCAAGGGGACCATCATATCCCGCCAATCCCCGGCTCCGCCCCCCACCCAGGCCTGATGCCTCGGCCAGAGGAGTTGACCCTCATCACCCTCCGATCACCAATCACCGGATCGGCCCCTTGACCAGGCCTGAGGCCTCCGGCAGAGGTGTCAGGCCTGGGCAGGGGACCCCCAGCTCCCCGCGGTTGCAGGCTCCGCCCCTGCCCAGGCCTAATGCCTCTGGCCTAGGCGTCCCGCCCCGGGCAGCGGGGACCTGCAGTGGCAGCGGGGGGCGCCGCGATCGTGGGCTTCGCTTTAGGCCCAGGCAAGGGACCCCTAGCTCCTGGGACTGCCAGCCTCGACCGTGCCCAGCTCCCATCGCTGGCTCCACCCCTACTTCCTGCTATCACTGGCCAGGGCGGCAAAGGCGCCTGATTCTCTTAGCTCCCCCCTGGGTTTCCGATCACTGTCAGTGGCAGGGGGCTTCTTCCTGCTTTCCCTTTCACCTCCCTGCATTGTGCCTACATATGCAAATTAGCCGCCATCTTGTTGGCAGTTAACTGCCAATCATAGTTGGCAGTTAACTGCCAATCTTAGTTGGCAGTTAATTTGCATATAGCCCTGATTAGCCAATGAAAATGGTATCGCTGTACGCCAATTACCATTTTTCTCTTTTATTAGTGTATATATATATATATATCCATCCCTGTGTAATGGGATGTTCTAAAAATGAAAATGCTAAGACATCTATTCAATTTTTATATTTCAGTTGATAAACTATTTGAACTAGAAGTCAAAATATTAATTTCATATTACTTATTCCTTTGAACATATTCTTTCCTGTTATTTATTTCTATACTACATTATATATTTTAGAAATGATATCCAACCATCATGTAAAAACATGTAGAGGTAAAAGATTTAAGTATTTTGTGAAATGTTAAACAAAAATTTTTTAAATTGGTTAACATGATTTTACTCTTTAAACAAAAATTTGTTTAAAAAAACAAATTAGTTTAAAAAAAATAAAAAGTAAAAGCAAAAACAGGAGTGTCCTAGGAAGTGATTTCCTTGTTTAGAAGGCTCAATATAGAGTAGTTGGATTTACAAAAGGAGAGCTTTAAAAGTGATAATAATATGCCACTTATTGGCATGCACAGTTTAGTCGGATTTTTTCATTTTCATATGCATTCTGATTTCCAGCACATCCAATATGCACTGCTAACCTGTTGTCTCTACCTCTTTAATTATAAATCTTTGTAATTAGAAAAGTCAAACTTTACAATGAGTAATTTAAATAAATTTAATTTAATCAATGCTCTGAAATGGAAGACTTAAAATCACAAAAAAAGCCCACAAATTTTTCAGACTACTTCTAATAGTGGTATTATAATCATGAGTGCTTATAAATTTCTTTCTCCTACTTCACGTATTTCAAACAATTTAATGTACCTTGTAGTGCTCGCTCCTCCTGTTACATAACAAGCTGTTATTCACCCTCAACTAGATAGAAACATCTTAGTCATCTAGATAAACTGTCTGTCCTGCACATTATAACAAAATTGTAAGTCTTTCCTTCTAGTAAAATAGCATGGATGACTTGAAATCTTCATGAATTTACCTTTTAAAAATAACATACTTGGAATTAAGTTCCCTATGTTCAAGTCTTTTCATTTGTAAAATAGTAATAATAATCCATGCTTTGTCATAATGTCAGAGTTTGGTGAGGATTGGTTAAGAATACATACATATACCTTACCTATTTTTAACTTATGGCCAGATATTTTATCTAACTGCTTCTTGTCTGGAAGCTTCATTCAGACAGACAATTCAGTCATGAGATAGGGAAATTATTTCAGTTTCCACTTTCCTCTTCTCAAAGGGTAAAACATTAGTACTTTGCCAAACTATCATGAAACTCTTTTTCCTCCTATAGGAGTCCTTGAGAATATGGGTGAAAGTATTCCTTATTTGAATGGAACCCAGCTAACCCAAATCTATATCAAAGGAACTTTCATGCCTTTCATTTCTAATGTTATAAGAAAGATATGCATCCCAGTCTCTTTCATTTTACATGGATCAGATGAATCATCTATATCTTTTTCATACTTTATGTTGAGCATTATAGAAGTTCAATTATATTTACCATATGTAGCTATTATGTTAAGAAATTATACATATAATACAATGATAGGGATTTTATTTTACAAATATAAGAAGGCCATTCTTTAGATAAGCAGATTTTCTACCTGAAAATTCAAATTAACTACACTTTTTTTTCCATCTGGGTAGTAGATTATTTTTCAGTCTTAGTCATGTGCTTTTTAGCTATATTAGAATTGCATCTTTATCAAATAAAGCAAACAACTAGATTTCCTATAACTTGAAGTCTATGTTCTCATCCTTGTAAAAACATTTAAAGCCACCCACCAGTTTTCAGTTGCTTGGTAAATTTATGCTTTCATCATAATTGATAATTATGTAAATACCAGAAGCCCAGTGCACGAAATTCATGCATGGGAGGAGTGTGTCCCTCAGCCCAGCCTGCACCCTCTGTAATTTGGGATCCCTCTTGAAATCCAGGACCACTGGCATCTAACTGCTTGCCTGCCTGCCAGCCTGATCCCTCTAACTGCTCTCCCCTGCTGGCCTAATCCCCCTAACTGCTCTCCCCTGCAGGCCTGATTGCCCTAACTGCTCTCCCCTGCCGATCTGATCACCCCTAACTGCCTCTGCCTTGGCCCTGCCACCATGGCTTTGTCCGGAAGGACATTTGATCTAATTAGCATGTTACTCTTTTATTAGTATAGATAGTTTTTTATATTTTCACTCCAACTTTAATTTAGAAATATTTCTAACTCCATAAATAAGTACTCTTTGCCTAGATTTGCCAACTATTAACATTTTATAACATTTGTTAAAACATTTGAGAGTTACTTAAAGACATGGTGGTATTTTACCTCTCAATATGTAAGTATATATCTCTTAAAAATATTATTATCTTAGAGACACAGAGTAAAATTTTCACAGTAAGGGGAGTTAACAATATATAATAATTTTAAATATATAGTCACTTAAATTTTTTCATTTGTCCAATAATACTGATAATAGCTGTTTTATTGTTTTTGTTTTTTAAATATATTTTTATTAATTTCAGAAAGGAAGGAAGATGGAGAGAGAGATAGAAACATCAATGATAAAAGAGAATCATTGATCGGCTGCCCCCTGCACTGGGGATCGAACCTGCAATCTGGGCATGTGCTCTGACCAGGAATTGAGCTATGACCTCCTGGTTTATAAGTGGATGCTCAACCATCGAGCCACACCAGCCAGGCTGTTTTATGCTTTATGTTTGTTTTTTCCTTCTTCTTAATTTAAGGATCCAATTGAGTTTTATTTTTTCTCACCTAGTTATTATTTCTTTTATGTTAGAAACTGAAATACTGAAAAGCCAATTAGTCATGCTAAAGGATATAGAAGCCACCCAGAAAAGGCTTTCTTCATTGGCCAGGTTAGAGACAGCTTGCTATAAAATAAATATTACCAAAATGAATTACAAAATATTAGTTTAGCAAAGGATGCATGAGCCTTCACAAAACAAACAAACAAACAAACAAACAAAACAAACAAACATTAAAATGGATGATCGAGGGGAGGGGCTTTTCCTGACAGATTACTATCTATTCAAATAGAGAGAGGGAGTAACAGAGATAGAGAATTCACCTTACCACAAATATAGAAATTACTACTTTAAGTGAAAATTGCCACCTTGGCCATTTTTCTCAGTGGTTAGAACATCAGCCTTTACACTGAGGGGTCGCGGGTTCAGTTTCCAGTCAGGGGGTTTACCTGAGTTGCAGGTTCACTCCTCGGCCCTCATTGGAATGTATGTGGGAGGGAGGCAACAATCAATGATCTCTCTCTCTCTCTGTCTCTGTCTCTCTCTCTCTACCCCTCCCTCCACCCCTCCCTCCCTCCCTTTCAACCTATCTGAAAATCTATGGCTTCAGGTGAGGATTAACAACAACAACTAAAGAAGATTACCAATGGATGCTAACATCATTGGTGAAAGACTGTTGGAGAACAGGACACTCAGTCTCAGCCTATCTCCCCACAAATTACTTGTTAATACAAAAAGTGAAAAGAATTTGTAAATGTTGAAATCTTGTGGATTACCTGAGCCACATGATTAAATTTAGCATCACCAGTAATGGGACAAGCTGGCATCATATGCCCTTTGATATGAAAGGACAAAACGTTAATGTGATAGCAGGGTCAAGAAAGAATTGCAATCTATTTTTCATGAGAGTCCAAGAAGTTTATCAGAAGTGGAACAACTAGCTGGTTTAATTTTTGATGGCATGTATGTGTTGTCTGATTCACAATTAATAAGAGAAATAAAACCCCTCTCTAGCTAAATATGTGGATGGAAATAAAGGGAGGCAATCTATGGAAAATAGCCTCATAGGGTGATCTGATCATACATTTCTCTCTGGGCAGGTCATGGTCGGTAGTCATGCCAGAGTAATACAATGTTTTTAGTGAAAGGATTTAAATCAGCCCTGCTCATTGTTCTAGTGCTTCTAGGTTAAAATACCAGAAGTAATACCCTTTAAGGGGCTATTAACACTTAAAAGAGCACATAATCTTATTTACTATTTTGTAACTCATTCCCTTCCTTGCTTTCCCTCATCTCCTTGTAATTTCCTCACTTTACTCCTTAATTTCAAATGCGTAAGAAAAGCTGCAAAATTGTTATGAAGAATTTGAGGTCTTGCTCCCCAGTATATGCCATCAGTTTGGCTAAAATAAATTCATAGAAATTCTCTACAGGTTTGGTTGTTTTTTTATGTGGATAAATATTTGACTTTCTGATTGAAAGTTTTAGTAAAACATTTAGATATCTTTTAATTTAGAGTTGTTTCATTGGAAAATCACTATAGTTTTCAATTTCACTGAAATTTTATTGCTTTTTAAATAAGCCTCAAATTATATAAGGTGAGCAGCTCATGTTAATTTTAAAATCAGTTTCCCTTCTCACATAAAATTATAGAATCATGATTTGAATCAAAAGCAATGGATGAGTGAGAGGATGCTTAACAATTTCTTTTATCATAAACAGGCCACTCAATATACAATTTCATAAAGATACTTGAAAAATAAATTGCTATTATAGACAGATATGTCTCCTTGCTTTTAAAATATACTAACTAGAGACAACAATATGACATTATACATATTTACTACATGTTTTCAGAATAGTCATCAAGACATCTAAATCTCAGCTTCACCTACTTTTTAAAAACTTATTTTGTATATACTCTTTTTTAATTGGAAAAAAAACCCTTTCTTTTCTAGGCTTTTTGAATACTTTGGCAACTTAAACACAGAAGGAATTTTTTCATGGTGAAAAGACCATATAACGCCATGAAAACCAAGGTTTATGATGGCCTTCAGCAACAGTTCAGTGCATGGCGCCTCTATAATTTTATTTGATCCAGAAAAAAACAGCTTAAGTTATATAACAAACATTCCCTTCAAATTTTCTTTCTTTGCAGGCTTGCACATGTATTGTTTTATATAAGCCAATGTCAGCTTTTGTGATACAATGCTGCCAAAAATACTCTTTGATGAATGCTAATAAATTCAAATGCTTCATATTACCCTATAGTTTTTAAGGTTGGGGGTGGGAAAGAACAAAAGCTGAGTCTGAATAAATTATAGCCTACATTTGACATTGAAAATTGGGCCAAATACTCAAGGCTTCAAAAGATGGAATCTATCCAGTCAGAATACCTCTTTCTCTCCCTGTCCGTGTTAATCAATGGAGCCGCTTAATATAAAAGTCTTTATAGTGCATACCAGCAAATATGGGATCATGCGTTACAACGCAATAATCTATAGTTAATGGACGTGGAGAATTTAGCACAATTCCATGACATATTGGAATGCATATTACAGCCATGTTTCTTACAAATGAAACTTGTAGCACATGATCTTGATTCTAAAATATTCATCTATTCCAGTAATAGAACTCTAACAAGGCTTTGTTCTTGATGAAGAGGGTAGAATTTTCCACGATTTGCTATCAATTAATTATAAAAGTTGTTGTAAATCATTATCCAAGTGAAAAAGTCCACAGACTGCATCACTAGTAACATAATACTATTGTGACCATCCTTGGAGCGTTTCATTTCAAAATTGTCTACCATTTTATTATTATTTTTAAGTATTCCATCTAATTATCTGAGGATCCTATGTATTCGTTTTCAGGATCTATAAACCCTTATGAAGACATGCCATGGAAAGACTGAAAACGTTTTGACTTATATAGGGTGACAATATAAATTTCATTCAAAAGGGACCCTTTAAAGCAAAAGGAGATAGCCAGACAAGATTCAAGCAACTGTTACTGTCCTGTGAGAAAATGAGGCCTGTGGCAACAGAGTTAAAACAACTCTGAGTACAATTAAGTGAATCAGAATTAGATTTGAGTCTTGAAGGACTTTGGCTTTCTATTTATATTATGACATCTATCCAAACTTAAATGTTGAACATAACAATTATCTATGTATTTGATTTCCTCCCGACTTCCTTGCTTTGTCAATTTTTACATCATCATCCCAACCATTGATTTTAAATATTAATAATTTTCAGTTATATTGTTACAAATATGATAATCCCCTTTACTACTTATATTTTCACTTTATTCATGATGAATATGATTGATCAGAAATTTTTAAACTTAAAGATGTCAAATTTATTAATCTTTCCTTTTGTGGTTTACATTTAGATGTTATATTTAAAAACATCTTCCCTATCTTGAAGTAATAGAAAAATTCATCTATATTTTCTACTTACATTTAGAACATGTATCTTTAACACTTATTCACAGTGAATTCTCAATCTATTTGTAAGTATATGTCAGTGGGAAGAAAGTTGAAATCTTCCCTATATTGAAATCTTCTTTCCATTAACTTGATTTATCACTCTATTAATTTATCTTTTAGTGCCTTCAAAAATATTTTTTAAAATTTTCCATGAAAATAAAAGTATAGTTTTTGGAATTATTCCTGGGAATTCATTGGTTACAATTATAAATTTCACTTATGTTAAATTATATTTTTGTTAGTTACTGTTGAACAGAAATTTCTCAGATTTTTGTTGGTTTATCCTAAGGATATCTAGAATTTCTTATTACTAATAATTTGACTACATATTTTAGGTGTTATATGTAAATAATCAAAGCATTTATTGTGTTTCTTCTTTTCTAATTACCTGCCTGAATTGATTTTATTTATTTTTTAGTTAATAAATTTTATATTATTTTTGTTTAATTTGCAGTTTTATTAGACAGTAATTTATAAATTTGTTTTGGTTTCATAGTTGCATAAGCCCTATAAATATAATGACACTACGCTGGTTTTATTGTTGTTTAGAGTTACAATGAAATCACTTACGTCAACACTGGGAGATTTTTGAGAATTTTTTACCAAAAGATAAAGTTGGAAGTTTTCATAAAACATTCAAATGGAAAATACGGATCTAAACTCCTTCACTTGCCTCTGTGGGTCCTCATGGTCTGGTCCCAGGTTAGCAATCCAATCACCTTCTCCTCATACGACTTCCAGCATACAGAGGGTTAAGGAAATTGTTATGTAATATCTAAACTGGCTACCCACTTTGCCTTCCAGTGGAAAAGGAATTTCCATTATTTGTAAAATAAGTCATCAGGCATTTGTTTTCTCCATCTCACAGATATTAAAGCTGGACAAAAAAGTGAAAATATTGCCATTTTAAAGCCTCTATTACATCTTTCTGTATTTCTACAAGGTGAAGCCCAGCACGGACAGCCCATCTGGTTGAGCTCAGTTGGTTAAGTTGGGTTACTGTAACAGATCTCTTCCCCAACGGGAGTGTTGATAATGCAGAAACAGTAGAAATAGGGAGAATTAGACCCTATAAGAGTCTGGAAGTTGAGTTTTTAAACTGTCCAAGGAAGGCGGCAGACAAGGCCTGTGTAAGACAGGGAGTTGGAACAGAGAGACCCTTAAGATCCAAGGTCCTCTAAATGCTTGCAGGCACAGTGAGAAGCAAAAGCAGACACTAGGGTAGGACAACAAGGAAGATTGCTTCTGCCATCTGTTTACTTATTTATTTTCTTATCTCAGTGCTGGCTAGAACTTTAGTACATAATTGAATAAAAGTGGTGATGTTGGATATTTTTAGTTTTTATACCTTATTGTAGAGGAGATCCTTTAAATATTTTCATTTGATAATAATGTTTGCTGTGTGTTTTTTTGGTAGATATGTTTATTGAGTTGTTTTGCTAACAGATTTAAGAATAAATAGTTGTTGAATGTTATCAAATACATTTTCCTGCTTCTTTTGAATGTGTTATGTAGCGATTTTCATACCTTTATCATCCTTTAATCTGTTTATGTGTTATATTAACATTATAAACTTTCTAATATTAATCCAATCTTTAAATGCTGTGATGAAACTTGATCCTGATTTAAAACCGTTTTTGTTTGTTTTTTTTTGTTGTTGTTGTTTTACACTATAGGATTTGACTTTTGAATATAAAGACCTTTGCTCTATATTCACAACAAGATCGACCTGTACATTGGTTTTCTCCTGCTATCATTGTCTGGATTTGAAATTAAGATGATACTTGGCTTAATGGAAATGATTGTGAAGTGTTCTACCTTGTTTGTTGTATATAATTAAAACGGTCAGTTAATTGAAATTGTGTAGAATTTGCCTATAAAATCATCGCTACCAGGGGTTTTCCCACAAATTTTTTAAATCGCTCCTTCTATTTCTTAAATAATTGTAAGAGCATTGATTTAATTTATATTACCTTAAATTTCTAAGTTTAATTTTCTGGGTCCTACTTTTCCTCACTGCTCAAGTAGGATGTTAGCTCATTTAATTTTCATCTTTACTTATCTTCTAATCCATATATTTAAGGCCATAAATTTCCATTTCATATCTCTTTTGCTCAATTTCCCAAGTTGTAATACATAGCAATTACATAATAATTTGTTGCTAAACATTAATGTTAAATGTAGTCCTATGTATTTCTTAGGAAATACTTGTGATGTTATTGTAAATGGGTTTGCTTCCTGTTTCATTTTCCAATTGTTCATTGTTAATATATAAAAACAGTTTATTTTTTTTAAATATGTTTTCATTGCTTTAGAGGGGAAGGCAGAGAGAGAGAGAGGGAGATAGAAACATCAATGATGAGAGAAAATCATTGATTGGCTGCTTCCTACATGTCCCCTACTGGGGATCAAGCCTGCAACTCTGGCATGTGCCTTGACCAGGAATCAAACCCTGACCTCCTGGTTCATAGGTCGATGCTCAATCACTGAACCATGCTGGCTGGCCAGTTAATTTTTTTTTTTTTTTTTTTACTTTATATACTGGTATCACAATCTTGTAGGTTCCTTTTATGATTTCCTTATTTTTGCATGTGAGTTATTTGTATTTATTTACATTGACACATGCATGGAGGTTTTTAAATTTAAATTTTTGTGACTTCCAACTCAATTGTATTTTGTGTTCTTTATGTTTGTATGACCTTTTTCATTATCGAGGACTACTAAATAGTCAGTTTATATAAATGTTCTATACAAATTTGAGAAGAATGTGTGATATTTAACACATTCTTTAATGCACATTGTTATCTTTTCCTTTTTTCATTGCTAATATAGACAGGTAAGTACATAGGTAGGTGGATAGATAGGATAGACATATCCTAATGCTTGAACATGATATATATTTGAATAACACATTTAATGAACTAGATTATATAAAAATAAAGACTATTTACATATATATATATATATATATATATATATATATACACTAATATACATATATATACTCAGTGGTTTTGTGTTCATTAAATTTAGGTTATTAAATATGTGGTTCAAATATTACTCCAGCCCTAACTGGTTTGGCTTAGTGAATAGAGCGTCGGCCTGTGGACTGAAAGGTCCCAGGTTCAATTCCAGTCAAGGGCATGTACCTTGGCTGCGGGCACATCCCTAGTAGGGGGCGTGCAGGGGGCAGCTGATCGATGTTTCTCTCTCATCGATGTTTCTAACTCTCTATCCCTCTCCCTTCCTCTCTGTAAAAAATCAATAAAATATATTTTTAAAAAATTCTTCATATATTACTCCATAGTTTTGTTCATTATTTTATGTCTACCCTATCAAGGATTGAAAAAGGTCTCTTGAACCCTCTAGCTATAATAGAAAATTTAATAATTTATCCTTATAATTAAATTGATTTATATTTTTGATTCTGTAAGCACAATAATATTTAAATTAAAAAATTGTTTTTCTCTAAATTTTTATTATTATTATGTAGTGACTATCCATTATAATGTTTTGTTTTGTTCTAGTCCATTGTGACTAATATTAATATGGCTACTTCAGCATTTTTTAAATCGTATTTGTGTTATATATTTAAAGTAATTTCAAATCTTTGATATATATATTCTAAATAGCATACATCTGGATTTCTAGTAAATTATAATGCAGAAGCCACTGTCTTATGAATGGCATATTTAGTATATTTATGCTTATTGAAATTATTAATATGTTTGAATCTGTTTCTAATATTACTCTTTCAAGTCAACACTTCTACATTCCTTTATAATGCACTAGAGGCACAGTGCAAAAAATATGTGTGCTGGGGGGGTGTCCTGCACCCTCTCCAATCTGGGATCCCTCTCACAATCTGGGACTGCTGGCTCCCAACTGCCTGCCAGCCTGATCACCCCTAACCACTCACCTGCCAGCCTGATCCATGCCTAATTGCTCCCCTGCCAACCCGATTGCCCCCAACTGCCCTCTCTTGCTGTCCCGGTCATCCCCAGCTGCCCTCCCCTGCTTGCCCAGTCACCCCCAACTGCCCTCTCCTGCTGGCCCAATTGCCCACAACTGCCCTCCCCTGGTGGCCATCTTGTGTGGGGGTGTGATGGTCAATTTGCATATTACCTCTTTATTAAGTAGGATTATTTATCCTTAACTTTCCTAGTGTTACTTTTTTTTCCCTTTCTACTTTCTTTTACCTACTGATTTGGGAGCAACAATCTATTATTTTGGTCTTATAATGGTTACCCTTAAAATTTGGCCATGCATTTTCAATCTACCCAAGTCTAATAATAATCAATTTACTTATATTTCTTAATAACAAAATGATGTTATAACTCAGAGCACCCCCATTTCAAGTTGCATGCTGTTTCATAAAGAGTATTTTAGTGCTACCTCTTAAAATATGTTAACACCATATTTTTTTCTAATTATATATTTGCTTACTAAGTTATTCTCTCTTCCTGCATCTAATACCCTTCATTTAGGATTATTTTCATTCCTCTTGAATAAATTTTGTAGAAGTTCCTTTAGTGCAAGTTTCTTGATAGTAACCTCTATATTTTTACTTCATCTATACATTTCTTTATATCACCAGATTTTTAAAAATGCAGTTGCTAGGTACATAATTATCAGTATTGTTGTTTGTGGTACTTGATGATAGTGTTACCTCTCCCTCATTTCTGTTGAGAAATCTACTTTAATGTAAGTATTTCTTCTTATATGTAATCTTATTTTCTATTTTAATCTAATTAGCTATTCTATAATTATGTGTTTATTTACTTCCCTTCATGATTGCATCCTACTATGGAGGAGTACTCATCTTTCTGGTAAAACATTCCAATTTAAATCAACTAATTTATCACAAAGTATAAAAGATAATTTAAGTCTTATATGAAAGCTCCTTAAAGGCAGAGATTTTATTCATTTCTGTATTCTCTAAATCTAACACAATGGCTGTGCTATAGGAATCATCTAATGACTTTTTATTGAATTAATATAAATGGATACAGCAGGAAAGAAAGAAGGAAGGAAGGAAGGAAGGAAGGAAGGAAGGAAGGAAGGAAGGAAAGAAGGAAAAAAGGAAGGAAGGGGCATAGTTCTCAAATAAATAAAAGTTCTTATTTAATACAATATATGATTATCAAGTAAAATTTTTAGCATTGATTTATAAGTTAATTGCTCAAATACAAAAGTTATAGCCACCAGAGAGCATCATGACCTTTCTATTGTTCATTTATTAATTATATCACACAATGATATATTTCCCCTACTTAATGGATTGTGCCAGTTGCAAGTAGGTTAAAGGTTTAGTAATGCAAGTTTGAAGAAGGACTCAAAAATGTCTCATTGAAATGTTCTATGTCCTTTGGCTATTACATTAGATTCACATGGAATGATGCTATCACAGTAGAAAAAGTAGTAGATAGTCAGGCCTCTATTTTTTTGTGCATCTACTGCACATCATTCATCATTATAGTTTCTTTTTCTCCTTAATTGTTCATCATATTAACAGTTCATAAGTAATAGTTGATGATTTGGCTGATTGAACAGAGTCCACAGATTAGGATGCAGCCCCTTTAGAGTCACTTCTATTTAGTTTAATAATAAATAGATTCTCAATCTAACATTTGATCTTAAAATTCCAGAGCTATTCTGGGGATCCTTTAATGGTTGATGTGTCTGTGTTTTACTAGATTGCCTGTGATATTTTTTTAGGAATTGATTCTTATACATCAAATACAAGTAAATGGGGTGATATTTCATTTCTTTGGTGCCTGTGGTAGCTTGATTTTAAGCTCTTATTCTAAGTTATATGCTTTTTGAGGACAGATATAATTCTTAGTTCAATAATAAGGAATAATGACCATTAAAATTTTAATTCAATTCAAGAATAATTTACTACCCTCTATTCCACTGAGTCAGTTAACAAACACTAGTAAATTAAGTAAAAAACAAAATAAATAAAAATAAATAAATAATAATTTTTAATCATACCTGAGGACATGCTTAGAGAGAGAAAGGGAAAGAGAGATGGAGAGAGAGAGAGAGAGAGAGAGAGAGAGAGAGAGAGAGAGAGAGAGAGAACTTTAATTCAGGACTTATAATTGTAAATCCATTGCACCTTTCACTAGAACATGCTTATTATATTTCTCTAATAAACTTCAAAAGTTTTGCATCATACTGCTCATTATATTGTTTGACTGGGAGCATGCAATCAAAATATGTATGGCACATGTTTAGAATAATTATTCTTAAGTATTTTTCAAAAAATACATTTTTTTATAATTTCTAAAACCCATAGATTTATAGATAAATTTGTATTCATTACACCATATATTTATTACTACAAGAGGTGATTTTATTTTTTATGGTTCTATTATCTATTGTAAGAGTTCAAATGTTTATAAAAGGCATTTATGAAATTTAAAATATTCTTTAGTTTCCTATCTTCTTATAAAAAAAAAACAAAAAAACAAAAAAAAAAACAACCCAAAGCCCTAGTCTGTTTGGCTCAGTGGATAGAGTGTCTGCCTGTGGACTGAAGGGTCCCAGGTTCGATTCCATCCAAGGGCACATGCCTGGCTTGCGGGCTCAATCCCCAGTAGGCAGGGTGTAGGAGGCAGCCGATAAATGATTCTCTCTCATTATTGATGTTTCTATCTCTCTCTCCCTCTTCCTTCCTCTATGAAACCAATAAAGAAATATATTTAAAAACAAACAAACAAACAAACAGCCCAAAAACCTTGAGTGTTTTCTTAACTAAGTTACAAAGCTGGGGTGGGGCGGGGGGGCGGGGGGGGGGGTGGAGAACGGAGAGGGGATGTTTTCCATTTTGTCTCTTTATGCCCAAGCATTTGGCATGAGAGGCTTCTCTGGAGTTTTGTTTCTATAGAAGCACTTTGGATCATAATTTATGAGGTAGGCTGAATCAGATAATAATGTATGCCATTTATACTTTATCATACTCACATAGCTTTATGGGTGTGTACCTTAGAGGCACACAGGCAAATTTTTATTAACACATGTTTATACATAATTGACCAATTGGGAAGTGGTAAGAAGTAATGGCTGTGATTTACATAGACTAAGAAATGTCTTAGAGCACCTCACCCTGTCTGGAGCCCCTGCTGTGACAGATGAGCCAATGCCTGTGGGGGATGACAGCATGCTATTTATGGCATTTCCTTCTGAGACAATTAAGTAACATATGCCAAGACCATGGGGATTATCTCTGAGCTACACAGTATGCAACTCTATCTAAAGAGAAATATAATATTTTATAAATTTGACAAACCATAAGAAAGCTTAAATTGACTTGTCCATTTTAATAAATGCAATAACTTTTTTATGCCTTAATAAGATTTATTTTCTGATAAGGGTATGTTATAAAAGATTAACATGTTATATGCATGCATTGTTCAGAAAATACGGCATATTTATTTTGTTGGGGTACAATGCTTCTAATGAACTCTTACACAGGCTACTTATTTTTAACAGCTGCTTTTCCTTCCTGTATTCAAACCAAATGGAAAAGTTGGTTCACTGTAGAAACAAAAACTAATTTTTCATGGTAGAACTGCACTATTACTCAGCGTGCTACCGTTTGGAAAAGACAGTGGGCTAACTGGGGCTAATGGGGGGTAAGAGAGAGAGGATTTAGACTCCAGGATGGATGCCACGGTGGTAACTGTCTTTGGTAACAACAGTGCTGATAATTAAAGTTGAACGGTGCTGATTTTCGTGGGACCATTGAAATGGCCCAAACTATGTCCTTCAAGCACTGTAGTTTTATCATTCCCATTTATTATTGAAGCCAGTGAGGCCTAGAGATTTATCTAAACATGCAAGTTCCAGTAGGAAAACCATTATAAATTGGAATACATTAGAAAATGATAGGAATAGAAGGTCCATTCAGAACAAGTAACTGGTGTTTAGTGTAATTCTCTTTTGGGGCCTACACATCTCTACAGCCAGGTCATATCTTTGGCATAATATGCTAACTCACGAAATATTTGTTAGATGAATGAATGAAAAGAATAGTATTTCTGTATCTATTCTCCTTATTTATTTTCCCACTCTGCTTGATTTATGACCTGATTATCTCTTGTGTTTGTGAGTATTAAACTGCATGACTCTGGGTTTCTACAAGTATGATTACTTTTCATCCTAGGGTAAGTGTGAATGTGGTCTTCACTGGTAAGAAATTTAAATCATGACCTAGTTTTTAAAGATCTCTATTAAGATCAGCTTCTGGAAATTGTAAAAGAAGAAAGAAGAAAAAGAGAGTGAGAGAGAGAGAGGAGAGAGAGAGAGAGAGAGAGAGAGAGAGAGAGAGAGAGAGAGAGAGAGAGAGAGAGAACAAAAAGGAAAGAAGGAAGAAACCAAGAAAGTGGTGGTGAAACAATAGCAATATCATATGTATACATTGAGCCTATAGACCTTACAACGGGCTCTCCTCGATTTCTGAACATTTGACACGTAAGTCTATCATATATTTCTATAGTGCTTTCCTGTTGAGAAATGATTTAATACATATCTTACTTAATCTCTTTTCCAACTCCTTTGGTAGCAATGTATGCTAGAATCTATGCAGGCCCTAAAACTCATCAAAGGATTAAGAAGAAGCAAATTTTATTTGGTGGTGTTCAAAAGTCCATCTTCTTCTTCTCTTCCTCCTCTCCTTTCCTGGACTCCATCATTCTCTGTCTCTCGGTCTATCCATCCTTCTACACATGCTTATTGAGTTCTCCTATGAGCCAAACATTGCAATAAACACCACTGGCCTTAATGTTGAGCTGCTCTAAGTAGTTCTCCATGGTTTCTGGAAACCTGCACCCTTAAAAGCAAAGCACTCTTTTGGCCCCACTAGCTCAAACATTTTTTTATGTAAAGAAATAAGACAAAGAAGCATGAAAAATACATACTAACTAAGCATTATTCCTATTTACTTTCATTTTTATATCACATCCCATCTTCTAGGTAGGTTGGGAAGGAGAGAAAAATCTTAAGCAGTCTAGCTATATTACTCCCTCTAAGAATCGTCTAATATTAATATACAATACCTGTAGTGAAAGAAAAAATAGAGAATTGATTATGCTACATGCAATATTTTTTTGGAAATGAATATGTCAAGCTGAGCAGTTAGAGAGCATTGTAGTACCTGTTAGAATGGTGTGAACACAGTATCTTTCACAAATATTACTTCATGAATGTTGCCCCCCATATATTAACCACTTAAGTAAGTGGATTTCCATTAATTATTTCTAATTATATGCACTTTCTTCCAATTAACAAAGGCTGACAAGGATGTAGCCTTGTAACATAGGGTTTTATTGTCCCAGCATTTTTCACTCTTTATTCTCACTGTTTTTTTAATGGAAGTTTTTCTCTTACCAGTAGTTATTCCTTTGTTAACTAGAATAAACTGCCTGATGAATAATGACCTAGTGGAGAGGGTAAATATAATACTTAAGAATACTTTAGATTTTAAGGAACAGAAGGTAGTTTTAGCTATTTATTGGAAGGGTGTCAGGGGTTTTCAAGGTTGTTCAAAGACTGGAACATAGTGGTGGAAATGTTCAGGAGAAAGACAACTCCAAAACCTGCATAGTGGGGGCTCAACCATCAACACTGAGTTGGAATGGCCATATCAGGACAAAGGAGCCTCTTTTAATTAGTCACCCCATTGCCTTTGAGTTAATTAGTGAAGATACAAAACCTAAGTAGGGGCATTCAGTGAGCTGACCTTAGATCAGAAGCTAGTGCGCTGGCTACCAACAGTGGGCAGTAGGAGCAGTTCAGCTTTTAAAGTGGGAGGGAAAGCATTGCCTCCAACCTGCTGAGGCGGAGGAGTAGAAATCCCTAAAAGAGAAAGAGAGGATGGATGCTAACAGAAAGGGCTATTGAATTAGGACCTATTACAATATGAATAATTTGAAAATGATAGTGAGCTTAGCATAATAGAGCAACTGAAAGAGATGGGTAGGGTGACTGTGGAAGCCAGCAGAGACTTCATAAAATGCCAGTTCATAGAGTCTCAGAGCTGGAGGGATCTGGAGAGAGCATGCCATTCACAGTGGTAGTTTTGTTGATGATTAATATGATATTTGGGATGAAATAATTTTAAAAAATGCCACTAGTGTTTTAAAGCAGGACTTGTGTCCAGTTCTGTGGTATCCCTTTAATGCTTATTCCCATTTTCCTATGATATCAGGCTCATCATGATAGAGAGAACTTCTTCCAGGACCTGTCCTCACTCAGTTGGCTAATGCACCTGTGGTCTTACTCATTGAGCTTTCAAAATTCCTTTAAAGCAGCAAGCACAGGAGATCTTGCTGATTGTAATCAGTAATGAACTGGGACAGGGTGGAGCGGGGTTGCACATAATGGTTAGGTTAACGCACAAATCCAAAGTTTAATCATTTTGAGAAATTGTCCATTTAATAACAATATTAAACTTTATTTGTTAAAATTAAATTCCCAACTTTCAACTGCTTTATTGTAATTCTGTTTATTTCATGGCACTGTTAAAAATGTTGCCTTTTTTACAAGCCTTTCATACATCTGATTTAGCTTATCTTCTCTTTTAGGAAACCTATGTATACTTGAGTTCAGGAAGTATGTCGTACTTATGTTTGCATATTTACATCTCCTTTTCTATATGGCATATGTGCAACTTTCCAGTAGCCCTCCCTAATACCCTGTAAACTAGAGAAAGATACATATATATCAAGAAGAAATGGATTCAGACTACCAAGAGTGTTCAAGAATCAACCCCCTCCTAAAATGGCAAACAGATATCAGACATGTATGGAAAATTAGCAAAGATCCAGTAATATAAATAAATGGAAATTTAAGCTGAGAAATTATTTATTTTTGGCCTCTTAGATGGCCAAAATTTAAGTTAAACATTCAAAATATGCAATGAGTAGAAAACATGTCTTCTCCTACACTTGGAAGATTAATTAAAATCTGATAAAATTATAAATATGCTTCTTTCTTGATTCAACAATTTCATTTCTAGGAATTTATCCTTTTGGAATTTATCATATACAAATACAAAAATATACAAAGATTCACAAAGATATTATTGGTAATATATAAGACTGGAAACAACTCAAATGGCCAGAAATAAGGTAATGACTTATTGAATGTGGTATATTATCATGATAAAATAATATGCAGCTTTTAAGAGAAATTGAATGGATATTAATGTACTGATTTAGAAAGATGGTCAAAATGTATTGTAAAGTAAAAACATCATACCAACCGTATACATAACTATGTCAAATTTATACATATATACTAATGTATGTGCAACAGAAATATTCTATGGACATATGCAAAAAAGTGAAACTAATTCTTGTTTGGAAAAATTGATTACATTTATTTATTTTCATTTCTGTATTTTTCTAACTTTTTCAAATATGTGGTATTACTCTTACAAGTAAAGTTAAAATAAATCATAGATTCTCTCTTCTGCATGTGTAAAGTCACACATGCATAAGCTTTAAAAGGCTTATATTTAAAGTTGAAAAATCAGATTAAAAGACAAGGGGTCCCAGTTTGGTGTAGCCCAGTGGTTGAGAGCTGACCCATGAACCAGGAGGTCATGGTTCAACTCCCCATCAGCTCACATGGTTGTGGGCTCTATCCCCAGTAGTAGGGGGCATGCAGGAGGCAGCCAATCAATGATTCTCTCTCATCATTGATGTTTCTATTCTCTCTCCCTCTCCCTTCCTCTCTTTGAAATCAATAAAAATGTCTTTAAAAACAACAAGAACAACAAATGACAAGGGGCACAGTGTATTTCCAATTTTGTTTTTAAAATGGTTTATTTAGAAAAAAGATCAGCATGGTATAATCAAAATTTAGTAATGTTAATTGTTGATGGGAATGTTTTTATTTTTGTGATTCTCTGTTTTTACAAAAAAACTATGTTGTTTCTATAATTGGAAAAGCACAAAATAGTATATTAATTTACAAATATCTTAGTCATTATTATGTATGTTATAAACACATGTTGATTTCCATCAATTGTAATGATCACATTAAAATTTTTGAGAAAATTTGAAGAACTCATGACTTTAAAATATTTTTCCAGCCCCAAACGGTGGCTGAGTTGGTTGGAGCATGGTCCCCTATACCAGAAAGGGTGTGCGTTTGATTCTCGGTCAGGGCACATAACTAGGTTGCAGGTGCAATCCCCTGTGGGAGTATGTACTAGAGGCAGCAGATAGATGTTTCTCTTTCCCGCTCTCTTTTTCTCTCTCTAAAAAAATCAATAAAAACATATCCTCTGGTGAAGATTAAAAAGCATAATTGTCCATCAAATACCTATTTTAATTTATGCACAATATACACAAAACATTTACATAAAATAAACCTCAATATAAATATCATATAATGAAGGCTAACATACATTAACTTATTACAAAAGAACCTATTAGATGCATTTTAAATGGTTAATGTAGCACTTTACTTGATAAGTCATACACAAAGTAATATGCAAATAGACCTATCGGCAGAACAACTGAACAGCCAATCAAAGCGTTATATGCTAATGGCATGCTAAGGCTACTCAACTGCTCACTATGACGTGCACTGACCACCAGGGGGCAGATGCTATGACTGGTAGGTGGTTAACTTGCTGCTGGGGTCCTGTTAATCGGGACTGAGCAAGATGGGCTGGACACGCCCAGCCGGATTATGCACCGGTGGTTCCCTCAGCCTGATCTACACCCTCTTACAATCCGGGACCCCTTGGGAGGGCACCAAACACAGGGCTCACGGCTGGCAAGTGCTGCTGCAGCAGCACGAGCCTCTCCCAATCGGGACTGATTGAGCGCAAGTCCGCAGCAGGCACAGTGGGGCCAGGATGAGTGGGAGCAGCAGGTAGGAGCTGCAGCAGGTAGGCGGCATTGGACTGCGGGCTTTGGCTGATCCCTGCAGGCCACCCAGAGGGACCCCACCCATGCACAAATTCGTGGACCGGGACTCTAGTAGTTATATGTGAAAATTCAGTAGTAACTAGGATATGCAAACAAAAACAATGTAATTTCACACTACTCATGACATTGAGGAAAACAATTACATGTATGTGATAATATCCAATGTGAAGGAAATTATACTCAATATGGTAGGAGAAAAATTATTTAAGTTTCTTTAAAATTTACATCAATATTCAAAATAAACATATTTTTCAACCCAGGAACTATACTTCTAAATATCTACCTTCATAAAAATACATGTGTTATAGGTGATGGAAGGGTACCAGGTATCTGACTGGTAGGGTGGGGGTCAGACCAAACCTGGGTTCAGCAACCTTGGTATTTAGGTTCTGGCTAGGAGATAATTGAAAGCCAAGACCCAAACTATAAGAGAACATTTATTTGGTAAATTGCAGAGGTAGAAGAAGTATTTCCTAGAAGAAATGGGCTTAGGAAACAAGTTATGGAGGTAAAGAAATGTCCCTCAGAGCTTGGGAATGAGAAATCTAATGAAACATGCTGGGACAGGGAGAGGGATAGGGAAGGGAAGGGATAGGGGAGGGAGAGGAAGGGAAGGGAAGGGAAGGGAAGGGAAGGGAAGGGAAGGGAAGGGAAGGGAAGGGGCGGGGAGGGGAGGGGAGGGGAGGAGAGGAGAGGGGAGGGGAGGGGAGGGGAGGGGAGGGGAGGGGAGGGAAGGGGAGGGAAGGGAAGGGGAGGGAAAGGAAGGGTTTGCTTCCAGGAGGGAGAGCACATTGGGTTTTAAGGGTGGACATTTTAGGGGAGGTCCCATGGAAATATCTTAATACAATATCCAGCAGTTTCCCAGGCTTGTATGTTCATGGTTGTGACCTCCACTGATTGATTGGCCGGCACCAGGGCAGGGAGTCATTATTCAATGCAGCTGGTCCTCAAGTCTGGTTGTTGTTACTGGTTGCTTTCGAAGCCGTGGCTGGTTTCCTTGCTTATCTGGACCAGGAGCTGAAATACAACGGATGTTATCTCTAGGGAGGAAAGGTCAGGGGTCCAACCCTCAGGGCCAGCAATATACTAGGGGAGGAAAAGTCACCCTTGGGGCTAGGACCGCCCCCCTCCCCGCTATAATTGACTGTCCATTGTTGGGCACTGGGGCTTTCCACCCTGGTGATCTGTACCCAGCCCACCCTTCTTGCTCTGCTCATGTCTAACTGCCTGCAACACATGAATGTACAATGATATTAATTTCTGCATTTATTCCAATAAGCAAGTATCGGATTCCACCTCAGCCTCTAACAAGTTAAATTAATGTTGTTTCATTAATACAATGGTGTGAGGAATGGCTCACCTGTCTGAATTTCAAATGACAGACTGGGAGACAGAAGCATGGCAAAAAATGAGACTTTGAACAACACTCTCCAGAGCTGGCATCATTGTACAGGAGCACACGTGGGGCAGGGAACACAGCCTATTTATTTGTCCCTCCTCCGGTTCCTGATTGGCTGAGTACTACTTGGTCACCTGTTTCCTAACACATCGCTTAGGTCTTGTTGGCTCTCATTGGGCCATTTAAAATATTGGGCTGAGACCTTTCTAGCTCCTCCACCTCCCCTGGGTAGCTGAGGCAGACACCTTGGGGGTTTCCACCATGTTGGCCCACGTGCGCAGTTCTTTGTTCCTACATCCTCTTACCTCCTTCCCCACATTCTGCTTGCCCTGGGGAAATTCAGCAAATTCCATCAGACACCAACCAAGCTGGAGATGGACCACAGAGGTCCATTTCTTACAATAGGATAAATCCACATAGCTTAAAGTTAGATCTGTATATGCTAAAATGGAAACATCTTTAAAAGGTCATCAAATGAATAAACGCAGTTTGAAATTGAATATCTACTTTATGATATCATGTAAAATAAGAAACATAGCTATTGTTTTACATGTACTTAGATATATCAATTAGGAATTCAGATCAGCTTCTTACAACAGGAAATGAATAACATTTGCTTAAGCAAGATAGGGGTTTATTATTCTGTCACAAAAAAAAGAAATGTGGAGAGAAACGATTCAGTGTTAGAACAATATCAGCTGGGAGCCCAGCCTTTTTTGATTCCTTGGTCCTTGATTTTGTTGTTGTTTGTTTCTGTTTTTCAGGTTGGATTCCCAAGACAGGCTGTGGTCAGCCCAAGCCCCCAGCCTCAAGCACCTGGACAGAGCTCTAAGCAGAAAAAAAAAAAAAAAAAAAAAAAAGGAAGGCAAAGGGTAAAGGGATTATGCCTCTAGGTCTATTCCACTTGGAGAAGTTTCCCAAAGCTAATATAATGACTTATGCTTATATTTCATTGACCAGAGAACATCACACCCTTTTTGCAAGGAAGCTGGGGACATTTTTTATATTGTTTGTATAAAACAAAAATAAATCGTTATTTATATTGTAGAAATTTTGAAGGCTTTAGAAAATTCCAAAAAGGTAATTAAAATCATACAAAATTCCACTGCTTTTCAATAGACTGTATTATGTACAATTTTAACAGTACACACACACACACACACACACACAAGCACACATAAGCATACACATAACTACATACATAGTACATGTTGTATTTTATTCATATTAAATACAGAAATGGCCAAAGCTTTTGAAAAAGAATATGTTATATTGAGGTACTTCATGGCAGATAGTATTTGCCACTAGGTACAATTTCCTAATTAAAAAATAACAACCTTATTTTTGATAAGTTTTAATGGTATAGACATGTATTATTCAAGTCCTTTGAAATAAAAATAGACATTATGTTGCTCTAATCAGTTTTGCAGTGGAGGGAGGGATAATATTATTTGGTATTCCATATGTAATAAAATTTCATATATAATGCCTCAACTAATTAATTAGGTAAATAATTTTAGTTAATAATTTAATAATTTGTGACAATACATACTTTAAATGCTAAATCTCATGCTTTTATAACAAAGGCCACTCATTTTTAGAAAGTGTGTTAAAGTTTAATTCATAATATCGGCTGTAATGGATATATAGAAGAAATTTTAGATTGTCATAAAAAGTCGTGGTCACCTCAAGGTACATTGTTAATTTTTTTGTTAATCTTGACACGGGAATATTTTTTTGCCACCTTGGCCTTTACCCTCTGGGGTCAGCATAAAGGGAAAAAGGGTGTGCTGGTTAAAGCATAGCAAGTGTAACGGAGTCTCGGTACCTGTTATCTTTCTTTCGTCCCGTCTTTGTTCTCTTAAAACACACTCTTATTTATTTCTAAATGTTTCTCTATCTCTTAAGTTTGACCTCTAGACTTCTAAAGAATTTGCTTAAATGAGAGATATAAAATAAGAAAACAGAACTAAAAAGATGCCCTAAAACTCTGTCACATTTCCTTCTCTCATCCTACCCACCCTCACCTTCACCCCAGGCCTTAATAAGTAACAAATGGAGCAGGAGCTTAGCACAAGAATTGTCTTTCTACCATTACCCTAAGAGGTGAGGATAAACTTAAAGCCCAGAAAATTTGGAAGGACCCCATAAATGGACCATGTGTAACTAGTGTTTCCATTCTGTATTTTAGTCATGGGATTATTAGCATTTCATGGAAAAAAATGTTCTTGCAAGGGCATTTGCAAGTGTTTTTATTAGGGAAATGTTAAATGCTTTAAGAATTGAAAAAATAAAATCCTTGATAAAAAAATAAGAATATACATTTTAAGAAATTATTGATTCATTATGTCTTTATCAGTATTCAATATTTTCAAAAGGAATCAGAGGAATTAAAAAAGCATGGCCTTATATTTCTTTGATTATTTCTCATTCATGATTTTTAAAATACACTCAATAATTTAATGATTCAGTAAAACATTACCAAAAGTGGATTTTTTTTTGTCTTTTCAACTTGGACAGTATCTTCAATATCTACTATAAATATTCAGTTAATGCTTTTAATCTCGTAGGTGAGAAAATGATATACATTGCCAATACTATATTTTTAACATGAGTTCAGTTACATCAATATTATTATAATTAATAATTACATCATGCTTTAGAAGGAAAGCAGGGAGAAGGTTGGTATTAACATGCACGACACACCATTGTGCTATCAATACTCATTTTACTGTTCAGATTTTTTTTAAGCTAATAGCTGTCAAAAATACCCATTATAGGCTAGTCTATAATTTGTAGAAGTCAAGTAATACATTTTTTCTGAAGGTATAATGGATGCTCCATGGAGCAATTATTTTAGAAAGACAACTTCATCTCAGCTGTCTTGTGCCAGCAGAACTATTTAAGAGCCTGAGATGCATAATTCAACATGGAAGGGCTGTCAGAGTTGAGAATACCTTTAAATTATAAAAACTTAGCACCACGAGTCAGTTATAATTATAATGGAAATGTAGTTTTCTGTCATTTTATATGGCAAACATCTCTCAAGAAGCAATTTCGCATGTTAAAATATTTTGGCAAAGTGACTTTTGATTCCAAAGGGATACAGATTATCTGGTTTTATACCTGAATATTTTCCTTACAAATTGAGTTTAACAGCCTGTATTGCTTAAGATGGCAAACATAAGAGCATTATTAAAATCCCATTGGAAAATCTCAGGGAGACCGTAGGCTACAGTAATTCACCAAGACAGGCCTGGTTATGCACAAAAATATATTATTTTAATAGCAAAATATGGCAGGCAGTTCTTCATCTGACATCCAATTATTTTACATGGCAAATATCTGAATATAAAAACAGTTGCCATTTTAGACAGAGTCTCTTTTCCTAGCAAGTATGTTCATGATTAAAAATTAGAGTGAGGGAGTAATTGTTCAAGATCTTCCTGGACTCTGAGGTTTACTTCCTTTGACCTTTTACCCAAAACGTTCTACTCTCCAGGTGGTAGATGTGTCTTCCTCTTGCTTTGTAAGCTTTCACTATCAGGGAGATTAAAAACGTAATAATAATATTGTTCTTTTAGAACATAGGTTACAGAATAAGTGCATAGTAACATATTTCACATATTACAAGTCTTCCTATAAATTCCAATAAGTGGAATGTTTATATTAACCCAGATTTTACAGTTGTATTCCATCCATTTTCAAAAATAGGAGTCATACCGAACACTCAATTTTGCAAATTGCCATCAAAAATATTTCTCAAGGACAATGAGTTTATTTGTTAACTTTGTATTTGCATTCTTCTCATATTGGGCATAACAACAAATTGTTATTCCTTTCTCCAAATAGTTTGAATAAATTTTAGAAACTTGATTTATTTCCAAATATTATATATATATATATATATATACACATATATATATCTGTACATATATATATTTTAATATATTATACTTTAATATGAAGAAAATTCTCTATTATTATTCAAAATATTCAATTGTCCAAAACTTAAAGTCAGAACTATATTTAATCAAAGTAGATTGAGGAAAATAGGTAACAACTTGAACTTGAATGTATTTTCAATTCAACAAATGTTTGTTGAGTGTATATTATGTATGAGATCTTTTATGAGCCACTGGAAAATATAACAATAAAAAAGAATGACACAAATTCTTTCTTTCATGTGGTTTATATTACTCTAAAAGAAAAATAGAAAACCCAGTTGACTAAAAAAATCCTTCAGAAATAATATATTTAAAATTAGATTATTTTATCATAAGGCTTCAGTACTTTTCAGAAATGAAGATATAATTCAATAAAACCAAAGAGAGTCTTATTAATATTCTTATTTTAAAAGTTAAAAGAACCTTGGCCAATTTTTCTCAGTGGTTAGGTTTGATTGCTGGCCAAGGACACATACCTGGATTGCAGGTTCGATCCCCAGCTCTGGTTGGGGCTCATGAAGGAGGCAACCTGGGGATGTATCCCTCTCACATGTCTCTCTTTCTCTCTCTCTCTCTGTCCCTCCCTCCCTTCCTCTACTCTCTCTAAAAACCAATGTAGAAGAAATATCCTTGGGTGAGGATTAAAAAAAAAAGGTGAAAAAAAATTACCCTAACATATATGAAATAGCTGAAAATAAAAACAAAAGTACATCTGAAAGAAAGGGGGCAAGAAAGGAAGAAAGGAATATTGTATACTAATTTTATGTTAGTTGCTTTAACTTTTATTATAGCCTTTAATCTACACAATCACATTGAGGAGGGTAATTTTCACTCTTTAGTTAAAACTGAGTCATAGATTTAAATAAAGTAATGTTCCCAACAATTTGGAAGGTTTAAAAAGGTAATTAATCTAGGTATTTCTAAATCTCCAACTTCTACTAAGTTATTTTTTTTTTAACTTTCACAGATCAAACAACCTGAACTCATATTTAGACATGCATCAATTCAGTTCCTTGCCTCTGAAGAGAATCTGTCATTCCTAAGGAAGACTTGTCCAACAGAACATTTTAATATTACTTTTAGTCACACCTGGAGATAAAAGTATGTAATCCTGCATTCTTTTTGTCCATTATAATACAGTCTTATAGATATTGCAATGTACTGATTTCTTTATCACTATCAGAATTAAATGTATTTTGCTGAAAAATTGAATGTAGTCATGGTATTGTATTATTGTATCACAGAGGCAATCATTATCTAGAAAATAAGGAATAATGCATTACAGTAATGCACTACACATATGATTACTTCTAGTATAATGCAGTATAATGCTTAAATTAATTCCAAGCAACTTCCTAATTTTATTTCAGTACAACCAAATCACAAGTCACAGAGGAATTGAATATAAAACTTACCAATATTTTATTTGATACTTTTTTTTCCTGAATCATGAACTGCTATAATGAATGAAGTTTCTGAAAACATTAATTGCTTTAGAAGGAAATATAATCATTTGTCTTTGGTGATCACTGTGAATGAAATTCAGAACTGACATGGTGACATGCAAAGTTCTATTTGTATGGTAGTGAAGTGGAGGAAATTTAAAAGGCTAGGGAGGCAGAGAGGATGGAGAAAGAAGAAAAGAGAGAGAGAGCAATAGAGAAGGAACAAGATTAAAAACAAAGTAAGGACTTAAGGCGATTGAGAGGGGGGTAGATAAGAAGCAGAAGGAGGATAGAATATATGTGTGTTCAGCAAATTGGAAAACTAAATAGGCAAAGCTCTCAGTTTAACTTTTACATTAACCTTTTTTGTATTCTCTAATATAACAGTTCAAATGGGGACTTAAAATTAATGCTATAAATACAACCTTTTAATATAATGTTACATGGTGCAGAATAGCACAGTGGGTCTTTCTAATGAGTCGACAAAATTTCTACATTGCCCTCTAATCCTCTAAAATTAAGAAATTTAATAATAATTAATAATAAATATATGCATTTTAATAGAGGAAGAGTTAGTTGTACAACTTTTATGAAGCTAGGCATTGTATTCAGCTCAAACTGTGAGGTGGAGTGCTTGTGTATGGGGTCCTAGCAACAGTATTCTTCCTTTAGCAGACACAAAGACATTTTGAAGTTGACTCACATTTTCATTAACCAAAGGAACAGTGTCAAGCTTTTCATCTAGGCCAGTGGTCAGCAAACTGCGGCTCGCGAGCCACATGCGGCTCTTTGGCCCCTTGAGTGTGGCCACGAAGTTTCGATCACACTGTACATGCACACCCGCACCTGGTATTTTGTGGAAGAGCCACACTCAAGGGGCCACAGTTTGCCGACCACTGATCTAGGCATAGGATATCTTTTTTTTTTTTTTTAATATATTTTATTGATTTTTTACAGAGAGGAAGGGAGAGAGACAGAGAGTCAGAAACATCGATGAGAGAGAAACATCGACCAGCCGCCTCCTGCACATCCCCCACTGGGGATGTGCCCGCAGCCCAGGTACATGCCCTTGACCGGAATCGAACCTGGGACCTTTCAGTCTGCAGGCCGACGCTCTATCTACTGAGCCAGACCGGTTTCGGCAAGATACCTTAATAGTGCCAATATAACTTCCTCTCTCTTCCTCTTTTCTCCCTCTTTCACTATGCCTTCCTGTCTCTTTCTCTCTCTTGATCTCTATATCTTCTTTCTCTGACTTAAAAATCCTATATTATAAAAGGGTAATATGCAAATAGACACAACGGCAGAAGGACCTGTCACTATGACGTGCACCGACCACCAGGGGGCAGATGCTCAATGCAGAAGCTGACCCCTGGTGATCAGTGCATTCCCACAGGGGGCGCTCTGCTGAGCCAGAAGCTGGGCTCATGGCTGATGAATGCAGCAGCAGTGGCAGGAGCCTCTTCCACATCTGCAGCAGTGCTAAGGCTGTTCAACTGCTGACTTAGGCCCGCTTCCTGCAGGGATCGTCAGTTGTACATCCCCTGAGGGCTCCTGAACTGCGAGAGGGTGCAGGCTGGGCTGAGGAAACGCCCCCCCCCCCAAGTGCACAATTTTCGTGCACCGGGCCTCTAGTCATTAAAATCCAACTTCTAGAAACACCAGTCAGAAAGGATATATGCACCCCTATGTTCATAGCAGCATAATTCAGCATAGCTAAGATTTGGAAACACCATAGCTAAGATTTACCCATCAGCAGATGAGTGGATTAAAAAACTGTGGTACATCTATACAATGGAATACTTTGCTGCAATAAAAATGAAGGAATTCTTACCATTGCAACAGCATGGATGGAACTGAAGAGCATTATGCTAAGTGAAATAAGCCAGTCAGAGAAAGATAAATATCACATGATCTCACTTATTGGTGGAATATAATGAACAACATAAACAGATGAACAAAAACAGATCCAGAGACAGAGAAGCATCAATCAGACTGTCAAACCTCAGAGGGAATGTAGGGGAGGGTGGGGGTAAGGGGGAGAGATCAACCAAAGGACTTGTGTGCATGCATATAAGCCCAACCAATGGACACAGACACCAGGGGGGCGAGGGCATGAGTTGGGGGGTGGGGGTGTTGGGGGAGTAACGGGGAGATGAGGACACATATGTAATACCTTAATCAATAAAGAAATTTAAAATAAAATAAAATCCAACTATCAATTCTGTATAATTAGGTATCCATATTTACTATTCTATGTCTGAAGCTATGAAGTGTAGAAGTAATTTTTTAAAATCTTATTTTACTTATGAAATTTGTTTTAATGTTATAACTAGATGGTTTAAAACATGTTTTATCACAGTATATTTAGTATTGTGGATGCCATCTATCACAAGTTTTAAAATATCAAATTATAGAAGTAACAAAGACATATTATTGATGAGGGAGTAATATTTGAATCACAGAAAATTCAAAAATTCTAAAATGGTAGAAACTACCTGAGTAGTATCTTATTTGGATGGCCTATTAAGTATCATAAAGCAATACACCACTATGATCTTATTATTTTACTCTACCATACTTTTCTGTATAAGTAATCTAGGCAGTTTTAAAGCTTATTTCTTTACAAGAATATTTTTGAATAATATATATTCAAGCAGAAAATTTTGAAAACATACAGAAGTACAAAGGCTCTTATCTCCAAGTTATGTAATATACCACTAACGCCCCCAATGTAACATACAGTTTTCTTTATTTTCAATGCATATATGATGTATAGTTATGGGTCTATCTATCATCTATCTATCTATCTATCTATCTATCTATCTATCTATCTATCTATCATATATCTATTATCCATCATCATCTATTTCTTACCTATCTAAAGGTGTTTTTTAACTTGAAATCTGCAGTGCATAGAAAAATATAATGAAAATAAAACAATACTTGTTTAAAATCAGTATTTGATTAAATGCTAAGAGACAGAAACAACTTTTTATTGTTGAGTGGCAAGCATTGAAAGGAATTAATTCCCAAACCAAGTTCAAAGTATAGGCAACAAATAATTAGGATATAATTAGGGTCGGGAATACAGTGTAGGATGGATAGAAGAGAGAAGAGGGCAACATATATAAACCTTGGATTTTTAGTATACTGCTTTTTATTGGTGTTGGATTTAAAGATATCACTTTGTAAATGAAGTGGCTATGGTACTTTGCTGTACTTGACTTTTTTTATATCTCAGAATTTTTCCAGGCTAAGCATGATATTTAGAGCTTTCTCTCCTGTCAGATTCCACTTCCTTTGCTTCTCCCCATATACTTCTACTTCATAGGTCCACTTAGCTTTTTATATGAACTGTAACAAAACTACAAATATCTAACTCTTTTGATATAGCCTGAGGTCTGGTAAAACGGTTATATGGCCTGAATTGAAGGAGCAGACACTTCTAAGAAAATTCTATGCCAGTCTAATGTTCTAAAATCGGTAGATTTAACCTGAGTTGCACTTTATTAGGCTGTGTTAAAGCCAGATTTCATCATGGCCAGGTCCACCCTCTCTTTCTCCCCCTTTGCAGGGAGCCTTTATGATCTAAGAAATGTCTTGGTCCAATATTCGTGAATTCTATTAATGGAGGCATTCTTGCACTTACGTCAAGTTATACTGCATATAAATGGAGGATAAAAGGATTACCAGATTATAAATCAAATGAGAGTTTCTGGCAATATAAATCTCAGCAATGTCAGGCCCTTGTGTTAATGGAATTGCAGAATTCCAATGGCCAGTAAGAATTTAAATTCTATGTGAGAGACCTCACTAATTTTTCACAGGACTCCCCTCGGTAAAACACTAAAAAATAAAGTGGGAAGTTCGCAAGCAAATTTGTTTCATGTCTTGGAATTATTTTTTAAGATAGTGCCAAAAATATTATTGGCATTTGAAAATGTATTATAACACCCATATTATACAATTCTAAGTTTGTGTTGAAACTTATTTAGCACTTGATCAATTAAATAAATGTAGCCAACTGTGTTAAATGCAAACTAGATAGTATATGACATTGAGATAAATGATTTTTTTTATGATCAATGGAATGAAATCCAATAAGATAATTTCTGGATCAGTCAAATGATAGAACTACATATGTTTAAGGTTATCAATCAATTCAGTCAAATAACTGGTAAAATTTGTGTTTGTGACTAATATACACATTAGAGCGGAATTAACTAGTTATTGGAATAAACATGTTTAATGCAGTTTTGTTTAGTTAAGTAGTAATTAGCTTTATCTCTAAATATATATCTAAGTTGATATCCATGGTAATATTAACTTGGCTCATTAAAAGTCATATTCAATATGGGATGGTTATATATAGGAATGGATTTTTAGGTGATGAAAACATTAATTTAGCATGGTAACTTTCAAAGATTTTTTTCTCCAATATAGTCTGGGTATATTCTAATATGTTGAATATTAATTCCTTCATGAGACTGATATTTGTTGAGCATCAAGAATGGATTCGGAATGTGCTAGATGTGGAGTTATGAAACGTAATATGGTCTCAGGTCTGCCTGAGCAAGTGAGGGGCAGATTAGTTAGGCTGCCTTCAATAGACAATGAGGTTATTCTTTCAATGTAAGCAGTGATGATCAGAAATGATGTCTCTTCTACTCAACGCTTTTATCCAAGCTTCTCCTAGGATTAGGCATATGACAGATCCCTGTCAATCTGCCCAAGGTTACTCCATGATATCGTTCAATTTTACTGTGAATACATTTCTGCCCTTATTTTTCCTCTGGTCCTCGATGTTAGACAGATGGAGAGAGGTCCCATTTTCTATTTAGGGATATACTTCACAACAGATCTTTAGTGTTAGGAACGTTGCACAGAGGTCTAAAATTCACTAGAGAAGAAAATAGTTCTCATAATAAAAACTTGACTGACTTCTTGCCTCACGATATTCCTAAAACAATTTTTAAACCTATTTAAAATTACACTTTAAACCTGGACAAAAAGCATCCATTACTTTAGGGCCCATGATATGCCCTGGATATCAAACACTCTAACAGGCCTGGCTGGTGTTGCTCAATGGTTGAGCATCAACCCATGATCCAAGAGGTCACTGGATTGATTCCAGGTCAGAGCACATGCCGGGCTGCGGGATCAATCCCCAATAGGAGGACTGCAGGAGGCAGCTGATTGATATTTCTATCTCTTTATCCTTGTCCCTTCCTCTATCTATAAAATCAATTTAAAAAATACTTAAAACACTCTAAAAAAAGAGACTACCCCTAACTTTGTGCTCTTCTATATTATTCTCTCTCCCAAAGTGGTTATTTCAATACAGTTTCTTTGGTTTCAACACTTACAAATTTAGAAGTATGGACCATATTTTAGCAGAATTTATTGGGGCTTTAATATGGACCTTCAAGTGTATACCTGACATTGAAGATGGCTAAGGGCATTGTAAGCTGAGAGTAAAAAATAGGTAATGGAATGCAGGTAGATGCCAGATTATGGAGGATTTTAATATTTGAAGAAGCCATCATGAGAATGGAAAACAAAGAGACATGTTGCAATTTACATTTCACAGAGCTGTCTCTAAAAATTATATAAAATGAAGAATTGGGAAATTCAACTTAAAAAGAGCAATTGGGCAGTTATTTCAAAAATGTATGTGAAAGGTTATAGAACAGACAGTTAAAGTGAGAATGAAAAAGAGTTAGATTCAAGAATTAATTCAAAATAGGAACTGATAGTGATGTTTTCACTACTGTCTATACTGTTATGTTTGTTGATGTGGAAATGCATCTGGCATAGGATTTGACTGGGGTCAATATATTGATGGTACTGCTTATGAGACGTGTAGCTTTGAAAAAGCTATTTAATGTTTCTAAAGCTTCAGCTTCATTATAAAAAATGTGAAGACAATAACAAATTCCTCATTCAGATCATTTTAGAACTTACAAACACTCCGTAAAGAGTAGCTTTTAGATACTAGATATTTTTCTACTATAAGCATCTAGAGGTCTAGGCAGTGGCAGCAAGAAAAAGTATAATTGTTTTTTAACTGAGTATGGGTATTTTTACTTTATCACCTTTTCAAAGATAGATATTAACTATAACTAAATAGAAAATATATATCATTACTCGGTAAAACATGGGAGAACAACATACATCAGACATAATGGTATCATGTGGGTTCCATGTTGGTGGTTCTCAGCCTTGGGTATATGCTAAATTCACCAGAGACTTTTGAGAATAGAATTTCTAAAATAAAAGCCAAACCAATTTAATCAGAATGTCTGTGAATGAAGTGCAGAAGTCATTATTTTTAGATCCCAGGTGATTTTATTGCACAGTTTAAATTGATCACCACTGCTCTAGTGTTCCAGGTCAGCACTTCTCAAAATGTAATGTGAGTAAAAATTACCTGGGGAATTTGTTGAAATGCAGATTCTATGCCTGGGTGCAGTCTGAGATTCGGTATTTTCAAAAATATCCCAGTGGATGCCTTATAAGCGACCGGTGGAGCATAGTGTGAGTAGTAAGGATTTAGTTCAGAGAGGCTGCTGGAGACACGGAAATGGGAAATTTTCCTGAAGTTTGGTCAGGAATGAGCTGTATTTCTTCTTTTTTTTTTGGGGGGGGGAGGGGGGCCGTGTAAGAGATCAACTGGTGTTATGTGTATGAGTTTTTTATATACTTTGGATATTAACCCCTTATCAGGTGAATCATTGGTGAATATCTTCTCACATCCAGTAGGTTGTATTTTTGTGTTGTTGATAGTTTCTCTTTCTGTACAAAATCATTTTAGTTTGATTTAGTCCTATTTGTTAATTTTTTTCTTGTGTGTCCCTGGCCTGAGAAACACATACGCACAAAAAAAGATTACTAAGAGCAATATTAAATGTTAAAAAATGGGCAGAGGACCTGAATAGACATTTCTCCAAAGAGGACATATAGATGGCCAATAGACATTAAAAAAAAAGATGCTCAATGTCACCTATTTGTGCTGGAGTTAAACACTTGCTTCTTAAATTAATCGCAGGACAACTTTTTATTTCCTCATTTTTTATTTTCTTATTTTTTATTTTTAAGACAAAGATATATTTATAGAAGCAAATTTAACATTTTTCTATATATTTTGAAAACATATTAATTGGAAATTGTAGATAACTTTAATATCAAACTTATTCCTAAATACTTTTTATTTTGCTTTTTGAACACCAATTATATAATACAGAGATTCTAATGAAGTTTTAAAAACCTAAGCCTCATTATGTATGCTCTTACAAAATTTTCATTAGTTTATATCACATATATTTTTTCTATTACTTATATGTGTATAATTTGAAAAATGTTGGGAAGTACTTCTCTGTGTATACAGTTAGGAATAGAAATTCTATGTTATAAAGCATGAGTATAATTTTTATAAGATAATTCTTAATTGTTTTCTAATTTACACTCCAAGAAGCAAAATACAAGGAAACAATTAAGAATTCTCTTATGACAAGCCTTTTTAAATAGCATTTTTGAAATATAATTTGCATATCATAAATTTCACCATTTAAAGTGTGCAATTTCATGTTTTTAGCCTATTTGGAGTTGTTCAAATAGTATCATAATCTACTTAAGAACATTTTATCACTTCAAAAACAGTAGTGCTAACTCCAGCCCTAAGCAACTACTAATCTTCCAGCTATCTCACATACTTGTTATTTTCTACTTATATAGATTTGCACATCTATACTAATAATAGAGGAATATGCAAATTGTCTAGGACTCCGTCACAGTAACGGCTGAACACCAGGCTTCGTGGGGTGACCAGGCCAGCAAGGGGATTAGTGAGGGACGACCAAATGACTGAACAGCAGGCTGAGTGGGGCAATCAGGCCTGCGGCAGGAGGGGGCAGTGGGGGCACCCAGGCCAGCAGGCAGAGGTGGTTAGGGGTGATCAGGCTGGCAGGGGGGTAGGTGTGGGCAATTAGGCAGGCAGGCAAGTGAGCAGTTAGGAGCCAGTGGTCCCAGATTATGAGAGGGGTCCCAGATTGGAGAGGGTGCAGGCTGGATTGAGTGGACCCCCACCCTCCCGTGCAGAATTTCATGCACCAGGCCTTTAGTTTCATGTAAATGGTGTACTGTAATATGGTCTCTTGACTGGCTCAATGCAATGTTTTGAGTTTTATCCATGTTGCAAATATATGAGTACTTAATTCATTTATATTGTTGAATAATATTATATTATATGAATGTACTATGGTAAGTGTATCCATTCATCAGTCAATGAAATTCTGTGTTCTTCACACATTTTGTCTACAGTAAATAATACTGCTAGGAACACTCATGTACAACTTTTGGTATGAACATTTTTTTTTTTCACTTCTCCTGGTACCTAGGAGAGGAAATGCTGGGTTTTGTGATAACTCCATGTTCAAAATTTTGAGGAACTGCCAAACTGTTTTCCAAATTGTTTGTGCTGTTTTACATTCTAATCAGAAATATATGAGAATTCTATTATTTTTTATTTCTTTGACAACACTTCTTATTATCTGTCTTTTTTATCCTATGTGTGCCAGTGGATATAAAGTGATATCTCATTGTGGTTTTGATTTTCATTTTTCTAATGACTGCTGCTATTAAGCATTCTCTGATGTAATTATTGGCTTCCTTTTTTTAAATTTAAATTCTTTATTGTTGAAAGTATTACATATGTCTCCTCTTTCCCCCATTGACCTCTCCCCGGCTGCTTCCCCCCTCCCCCCAGCACATGTCCTCACCACCTTACTATATCCCTTGGTTCTGTTCACATGCATGCATAAAAGTCCTTTGGTTGATTTCTTACCTCCATCCCCCCACCCCCATCTTCCCTTTAGACAGATGTCTATTAAAACACTTTGACATTTTGAATTGGGTTATTTCCTTTTTACATTTAAGTTGCTAGTGTTCTGGATATAAGTCTTTTATCAAATATAATAGAGGCCCAGTGAATGAAAATTCATGCACTGGAGGGGGGGTACCTCAACCCGGCCTGCCCCCTCTCACAGTCTGGGAGTCTTCAGGGGCGGGAGGCGACCCGGTGATCAGGGGAAGGTGATGCCCCATCACACCTCTACTGCTGCCACTTCCGGCAGTGCAAGACTTGGCTGGCCCTGGTTACCTGAGCCTTGGGCAGCCCTGGGCAGCTGGGCAGCTGACATCCGAGGCTTGCCTGTGCTTCTGGCAATAGCTGGGCAGCTACCATCGAGGCTTGCCTGCACCTCGGGCTGGCCCTGGGCTGCTGCAGGGTTGAGGGGACTGGGATTCTCCGGAGGCAGGCAGGTGGAGTGGTCGGGCCTACCTGGGGGCGGGCCCAGCTTTGCCACACACCTACCGCCCCTGCAGGGCTGAGAGGACTGGGCACCACCATCTTGTGGCTGTGGGCACAGCCATCTTTGAGGGCGAAGCAGTCAATTAGCATATTCCTCCTTATTGGCTGTGGGTGCCACCCTCTTTGCGACGGCATGAAGGTCAATTCGCATATTCCCTCTTTATTAAATAGGATAATTTGTAAATATATCCTTAATATGAATGTCCTTCAATTCCTTGGTGGTATCTTTTGAAGACCAAAGGATTTTTAAAAAATTAAAGGATTTTTTTAAAATTAATATTAATTTTTAAAAATTCTAACTTGTCAGTTTTCTCCTTAATCACTTGTGCTTTTGGTGCCACACCGAAGAAATCATTACCTAATGCAGGGTCACAAAGATTTACTCCTGCTTTTCTATTAAGGCTTTTCTGCTTTTAGCTCTTACATATAGACCTATGATTCAATTTGAATTTTTTTTTGTGGATGGTATAAGATAGGAAGAAAGCTCCTTTTATTATGTTTGGATTTACAACGCACCAAAATGCCAGTGACTTTATAATAAAACTAGAGGCTCGGTACATGAAATTTGTGCAAGGGGTGGGGGGGATGTGTCCCTCAGCCCAGCCTGCATCCTCTCCAATCTGGGACCCTTCGAGGGATGTCTGACTGCCTGGTCACCCCCCCAACTGCCCTCCCCTGCAGACCCAGTCACCCCTAACTGCCCTCCCCTGCAGGCCTGGGTTCCCCCCAACTGCCCTCCCCTGCTGGCCATCTTGTGGTGGCCATATTTTTTTTTTAAACACCTTTGTTTTATTGCTTAAAGTATTACAAAGAGTATTACATATGTCTCCCTTTTTTCCCCTTCTTTACATTCCCCTGGCTTCCCCTACCCCCCAGTGTCTTATTTCCATTGGTTATGCTTATATGCATGCATACAAGTCCTTCAGTTGATCTCTTACCCCCCCCCCCACTTGCCCCCCAACCCTCCCCGGCCTTCCCGCTGTAGTTTGATAGTCTGTTCGATACTGCTCTGCCTTTGTATCTATTTTTGTTCATCAGTTTATAATGGTCTTTATTATCCATAAATTAGTGAGATCATGTGGTATTTCTCCTTCATTAACTGGCTTATTTCACTTAGCATAATGCTCTCCAGTTCCATCCATGCTGTTGCAAATGGTAAGAATCCCTTCTTTTTTACAGCAGCGTAGTACTCCATTGTGTAGATGTATGTGGTGGCCATCTTGAGTCCACATAGAGGCGGCCATCTTGTGGTTGGAGTGATGGTCAATTTGCATATTACTTCTTTATTAGATAAGATATAAGCTTATTCAGGAGCATGACTTGAAACAAGTGAGTACCTTAGACAATCCGTTCCTAAATTTCCAACATGGAAATGTGAAATTACCCAGGAAACGATAAGACTACCCAAGAGAAGTTGATTTGGCAGATCTGTTATAAGACCTAGAAATTTAAAAATTTTATAAGAGCCCTATATAAATAATAAGGTTCTCCCAAAACCTATTTTGAGAAACACCAATTAAAGTAAATAAATTTCAGCAAATAGTGAGCATTTTAAGACATTTTGTATATTTAAAAAAAAAAGATAAACCCAAAGGTTTTATCTGTAGCCATCCTGAACCTGAGGATTTAGAATTATTTTACTGTATGCCAGATATATGTATTAATTTACCATAACCATACAAAGTGTACCTGTGTCCTTAAATCTTGTTCTCAGTGGCTATTCGGCAAGAGTGTCACCACCGTCATTTCCCTGTACTATAAAAGTCCACAGAAGATTCTGGATCAAGATGCCAGGAAAACAATTCTAGGTAGCAGTTGTCCCAGAAAACTGCAGAACATGCCATCACAATGCATGTATGTTCATGAACATTTTCTTTCAGTCAATCCAACTCTGTCATTAAAATGCAATTTTATTATCCAAATACCATGTATTTTAAATGTTTTCTTGCCATTTTCCACTATCCACAAATATCTCTGTTAGTAGCCTGTCTTACTCAAGGCAACATGCTGGAAAGCATTGTCTTGATAATTGCCATTAAACACAAATCTGCTTGCAAAAGATTTCATGCAAAGCAAACTTATCTTTCCTAATTGCTTTGAGGGATGAATATGAAATGGAAAGGAGTCCCCAGGAAGCCCCCTCTCAACCCCAAATGGGAACACCATAAATATAAAATTGAGGAAGAAACTTTTATTTATTCAAAATTGTACAACATATGTAAAGACAGAGGCTGGGCAGAGGGTGGAGCATGTGCGATGCTGTCGTGTGTTTTGCTAATTGTAAGACAACACTATTGTTAAAATCTCCCATCATGGTGAACAGTTTTATACAGAAATTGAGTAGAATTTTATTTCTGAAATTTCTTCATTATTTTTTAACAAAAATGTGAAAAGAGATGAAGCTGACAATTTTTTGCCTACATGACAGCAACTGTTTTAAAAATATATAATTATTTGTAACTTGAAAAAGGCAGAATAGAGAAAATTGTCATCAAACCATGAACTATATATTTCCTAGCAACTCACAGGGAAGGCCAAATAATATCAAACATCAGGACCAAAAATATAGGTAGAAGGTAAATCCATTTATTTGGGTTCTTCTCAGAATTATAAATTTAAGATAACATTTCTGAGAATCACATTGCAGGGGTTTTAGGAAAATATGTGGCAGCCCAGACAGTACTTGGAAGAGAAAATAAATGAGAGATATTGCCAGAAACAGAGAAAAATATAAAATAATGACTCAAGGGCAACATGACGTATTGCCTTCTGATTTTCTTCACAATAATACTTTTTTTTGCTGATTATTATAAGAAATAAATGTCAATGAGACAATATGGCAGAAGTTGATTCTGCTAAGTTGGTAAAAATGTGAAGGATATTTTGTCTCTGAAAGGTTGGCTGAGAGTTTATAAATATAGTTTCTGGACAGAATAAAAATAAATGAGCTTTCACGTAAGATGTGTCAAGGTATGTTTTATGCTTTCTTGATCTATGAACAATCAGGTACTTAATGTTTAGCTAGCCGTAAACTATTTATTGGGGAAGACGGAGGGAAAAAAAAAAAAAAAAGCAAGTCTTAAATTCTACTTTATTTAAAAAAAGGAAAGTCCTTTTAGTGCTGTAGTTTGTACAAAATATTTCCAACAAAGGGGTTCTGGTAGTAACTTATAAATGTGTGACATACATCAGAATATCCTATTTGAAATAATGGGAATGCCTGAGAAGACATGACCCTAAGCAATTTGGGAAGGAGGGGAGAGGAAGGTGGCATGGAAGATATTAAATCAGCTTCCTTCTGTCATTGCCAATTATATATTCAATTTTCAAGTCAATGTTTAATATATCATCAGAGCAATGCATTATAATGCTAGGATGGCTGGCACGGTCGTAGTAACATCACTCTGATATCATCTTAGAGTCTGGCAAGGAGCCACAATGAACATGAAAGTTTAGCCATCCTAAGAAACATTTTTTGTATTTTTTAAAATAAATGATTAATATTAAGCCAAACTAAAGAAACGATTCATTTGAAGATGTGGAGGTCATTTTCCAACTGTTACTTCATAGTGTACACTGGCATCATGCCAGGGAGACAGAAGGGAAAGCCCTGTAATAAAATGTTTTAATAAATTATTAATTTTTCATAGCCAGGCTAAAGATTTAGAAGGAGGATGGCATTTTCTAACTAGGCCACAGGCTTATTGAGGTTAAAGCTATTTCTTTTGCCCAACATTGCAATATGGATAGCTTTTGCTCTAGCTTATCGTAACTGCAGTGGACAATCAATATTGAAATCCTGAAAGATCAGCAATAATGGATGCAAACTGAAGAGATCAATATTTAGCCTTTTGTGGACTATAACTTTTATCTTAGCCCCAATTACTCCATGGCACAGGGGTTGATTTTCAATGTCTCGGGTATTTGGATCTCACTGATTTTAATTATAATTTTTAAATGCAAAGACTACATTGTAAGACACATTAGGGAGAGGTGTTGCTGAAATTATTCTAAAAATATGCTTAAATAGGTTTGATGTTTTTTCAAGATCATTGAGAAATAATAAATTTTATTTTGACATATATATTGGATTTCTTTTTAATTTGTAGGCAACCAGATAATTTTAACATTCATGTAAACATTTTTTTATAATATCCTTCAGCAATATTGCATGTCCACTTGAGAGACATTTGGCCAGTTTATCTTCTTAGGTTAAAAACTAATTGAAAATCACATAAAATATTAACATTAAAATATTGTTTAATTTATTCAGGTAGCACAGTATAACTAGTCAATTATGATAATTTGTTTCTGAAGTTCCATAAAGAATTTTAAGAAAATCAAGATTCTAGAAAAAAACATATTTTCTTTAGAAAAAGCAATTTCAATTTATCACTCTTGAGACAATAAGCATTCATAAATGTGAGCTCTCTTCCCAAAAGCCCAACCCTATCTAATGTCAACCAAAAAAAAAAAAAAAAAAAAGAAAAAAGAAAATCCTGTACTTTAGGAACTAAGTAAATTAGAACATTTACTATGAAAATGTATAAAATTGTAATTTTTTGCATGACTTCTATTTTTAAAATGTGTGTGTGTGTATCTGGGCAGCCTTATAATTAAAAAGGGGAGGAGGTAAGCCTTCTAGTTGGAGTAAGCACACTGCAGTTGACAAAATATAAAAAGCAACTGAGGAATCTGAAAAGTAAACATGAACACGAAAATGGGGAAGGGCATTAAAACCTGAAGAACAACCAATATGGTGGTGCTGTATTTGAAGTTTTTATTTCTTTTTTTATCTATGTACTTGGAGACAAATTAAACTGTATGATAGAGACCATTATAAAAAAAAAAAATCTCTGGTAATCTCTCTTTCTGGCCAGAATACCAAGAGAGAAGCAAACTGTGAGCTCAAGAAAGTAGAGATACTTCTTCATTTTCTCATTTTTTAATTCTGTTTCCTGCTCCAAAGTCAACCCCATTACAGAATTACAACACTGCAGTGCAGAAGTGGCACAAGTACCTAAAGACTGGAGAAAAACACCCATCCTTGTACAGTGGAGAGGGGTCTTGTTATGCAAAATGTGTAGAATTCCCAATATTTCCTCCATCTCTTCTCTCTATACATTGCCCCAAGGACAAGTTAAGATATGTGGAAATGCACAACAGTTTGGGAAGCTAAAACACTGTGAGAACGGCATCTTTTTGTCTGGAGAATTCAAAACAAAAAAAAGCAAGTGTTTGAGAAATCCTATAGAGGCATGAGCTGGGAAACCTCTTTTTGTATGAACCAAAACATGTCCTGAACTTCCCCCAAGTGTTCATGTGCAGAACAGACCCACAAAGCGAAGCCAAGTTTGAGAAGTGAACAGCAATATAAATGACTGCCCTAGTTCCCTGCTCATCCTCTGTTGCTTAGGGACAGCTGGATTCAAAGATAGAGTAAACACTTTGAAAACTGAACTTTCATTAGACTCACCAACTGGAATGCAGTCTGACTTGCATTCTTTACATGAGTTGAATTTCTGATAAAATAAACAAACAAAACACAGCATTGTACACTGGCTTTTAAAAGAAAAAACAAACAGTTTTTCAAAACATAGTTTTTGAATGTCCAGGATACAATTCAAAATTACCCACAATATCAAGACTCAGAATAGTCACCAAGAATCAGGAAAATCTGATCAATTATTAAGGAAAATGAAAATCAACACATGACAATTTTGAGATGATACAGAATTAGAATTGCCATACAAAGACTTTAAAGAAGTTATTAAAGTTATGTTTTATGCTGACTAGAAAGTGAGACATTCTAAGCAGATAAACAGAAACTACAGAACAGAAGTAAATAAAACTTTTAGAAAAAAAATAATATCTAAAATTAAAAATCACTGGATGACTTCAATAGCAGAATAGAGATAGTAAAGGAAAGAGATAGTAAAATTGAAGACAGAAGAATACAAATTATCCAGTCTAAACTAAACTAAACAAACAAACAAACAAACAAACAAACAAAAATACTCAATGGAAAACAAAATGAACACAGCCTTAGGAACCTGTAAAATAATATTTTAAAGTTTAATTTTCTTTTTCTTGAAGTTCCTGGAAAAGGAGAAAGAAATTGCGGGATAAAACATATTTGAAGAAACTGTAGTTACAAGCATGCCAGATTTAGTGACAGGCAACATTTACATATTCAAGAAGCTCAGTAAATTCCAAATGCATAATAATCTTCAAAATATAAGAACTATTTAAAACTGATGCAATAAGAAAGAAATAGAAAGTTCACAATTATAAACCAGGATTTCAACCCTGTGTTCTTTGTAATTGATAGAGCAGGTAGAAAATTAGCAAGGATTAAAAAACTCCACAAAAACTTAATAATACCATCAACTAACTAGAACAAGGGTTAGCAAACTATGGCTTGCCAATCAAATATGAGCTACCATGTTTTGGCCCATGAGCTAAGGATGGTTTTTATACTTTAAAATTATTACATTTTAAATGGTTATATAAGTATCTACATAATGTTCTCAATTTTACCTCTTGTTCTAAAAGTCTAAAATATTTATTGCTTTTATTTTTAATTAAAATTTTGCTAATCTCTGAACTAGAAATTAAGGGACATTTATAGAACACCCAACTCAACAACTATAGAACAAATATTCCTACAAGGTTTCATGGAAAATTCACTAAGATAGACCATATTCTGGGCCATAAATCAAATTGTAAAAAAATTTTTTAAATGAGAACCATACAAAGTTAGCTCTATTTTAATATCAGGATTAACACAGAAATTAATAACAGAAAGATATATGGACAATCTCCAAATAGGTTGAAATTAAACAGCACAGTTCTATATAACTAATGGTTATTAAAATGTGTCACAAAGAAAAATGAAAACATTTCAATTGAATTATTGTATGTTAAGATTTGTGTAATGCAGATAAAGCAGTGTTAAGAGGAAAACTGATAGCAGTATATGTTTGATTGAAAACAATAAAGGTCTTAAATAAATAATCAGAGCTTCCGCCTTGAGAAAGTGGAAAAAGAATAACAAATTAAATTTAAAAAAGCAAAATGAATGAAAAATTAAAGGTAAGCACAGTAATAATGATGTAAAAACAAAAGATGGTTCTTAGAAAATATCAAGAAAAGTATAAACTTTGACTCATAAAAAAGACAATAATATCAATAAAAGAGGATATCGCTACAAATGCTAAATATATAAAAGGTGAATACAGAAATATAACGAACAAAACTACAAGTAATTATTGAACACAATTAAAGATCTAAATATTTATTAAAAAGTCCATGTTCATGGATCAGAAGACAATATTTTTAAGGTGACAATACTACCCAAATTGATCTACAGATTCAATGTAATCTCTATAAAAATCCCAGATTTCCTCTTCAGAGAAATTTTAAAATTCCTAAAATTCTAATGGAAAATCAAGGACCTAGAATATCCAAAATCTGAGGTGTAAGAAAGAACAAAGTTCAGGACTCCCATTTCCCATTTTTAAAACATGATATGAAACTATAATAATCAAACAACATAGTACTAGCATAAGAGCAGACATATAGATCCATAAAATAGCACTATATCGTCATGTTGGCTAACCAGAAGTGAGATTAGAGTTAAAGTTTCTGACAACCAAAGAAAATGTCTTCAATCATTCAAAATAAAATATACCTGAGTCCTTCTGTTAGGTCAAATTGAATATGAATTATTTTAATTGTTCGTTTATCTGAATCTCTTCTTTGAATATAATTGGTCTTTAAGCTCATTAGACTTGTATTTTAATCTGACAGAAGAGTTCAGAACATGTTATCATCTTAACCAAAGTTGTGGAGAGAACAAATTAAAAAGAAAACTTCAGAACTGATTTTTATAAGAGAAGATCTGATCTGTTACTTACTATCCCAAATTTTTAGTTTAATCTAATCTTGATAAAAAGCTATATCAATTTCACATTTTTAGGAATGAGCTATACTAAAAATCAAACAAATGTTCCTGGGAAAGTCAAATGTTTGTTTTCTTCCACCAAATGAAGTCATTAAGATTTTGTCAGTGACTACTTTTCATCTTTGGGTTTACATTCCATCTTTAATTGATTTCAACAATCTCCTTTATGTGCCAGTTATTAGGACATTGGCATGTGGAAGAGAATTCAGTAACTACAGTCTTTTTAAATAAGAGAGATATGCTTTTTAAAGGGATAAATTAAAAAATCATCAATAAATATTTTTGAATTTTCATTACTATATGGCATATTATACTAAAGGATTATGTTTGAATGATTTACCACCAACAAAAAAACTGTAAAATATATCCTTGAATAATTCTTTATTTAATGCTAATTACATGAGCAGTCAGTGCTTCCTCTGCCATTATTTGGGAACTACACATCTTTTAAAATTAATTATAATTTTCTAATATTCCAGTAATTTAACCATTGACCATACATTCTATTATTTGCCAAAACAACATTCCTCTTTCCATCAAATGAAAGAAGTATATGTTTTATTTATATATTTTATCATTGGATTTCATTGATCATAATTATATTGTTACTCCACAATTCAACATTATTTTCAACTTTTTTTCCATTCTTTTTTAGCCATTTGGAATTTCTCAAGCAATATAACAAATACATCATTTATCTACAATAAATCAATCGTCAATTTTTCTTAAACTATAAACTTAGTTCATTAAAATAAGAGAGATATGGACTATGAACTTGAGCTTTCTGACTAAATAATCTAATTGTTCTCTTTCTGTGGTTTCTAAAACCAGGTAGTATCCACCCACAGGACTTAAGACGTTTTCTTTTCACCTCTCTCAACATATCTAAACCTTATATCACCACATTTTATCTTGGGTTTACTTCATAAACTACCAAAACAGTGAAGACAATAGGCATACACAACGAAGAGGAAAACAAAAGAAATCTCCAGTCACCTTTATGTCTGAGGCAAAAGGAAGTTATAGTTAAGTGTTTCTCTCATAATGATCAACTTCTGTAGCATGTCCCTGTTGCTGGAGCTTACTGATGGACATCACTTACATTCTATTACTCATTAAGATTTTTCTTTTCTCTTCTTTTTTGACTTTTAATTTCTTTATTGATTAAGGCAGTGGTTGGCAAACTGCGGCTCGCAAGCCACATGCGGCTCCAAGGCCCCTTGCCCAGGCTGGCCCCGCCCCCCAGTGAAGAACCCCCTACCCGATCCGGGGCCCCCTTCAGGGCAGGCCAGCCAGCCTCAACCCATGCACCAGGCCTCTATCCTTTCTAATAAAAGGATACTATGCAAATTGACCCTAACGGCAGAATGACCAGAATGACCCCTGGACCAGTCACTATGAGGTGCACTGACCACCTCTTGGTCCCTTTCCCAGGCCGGCAGGCTCTGATCGCCTGATGGCCACCCACAGTGGGGTGGAGTCGGTGAGAGGGCGGGAACAGCTGACCTCTCGGTCCCTTCCCACGGCTGTCAGACACCATGAAACTGAGGGAGGGTGGCAGTGGGGGCGGGGCTGCTGCAGGCAACTGGAGAAGATGGCCCAGATCTCGGCCAGGCCTAGGGACCGTACTCACCCAGGAATTTTGTGCACGGGGCCTCTTGTATGCATATCAATTCTCTGGCTAATCTCTCCCCACCCCACCATCACCCCCATCCTCCCCTTGAGATTCATCAGTCTGTTCCCAGTGTCCATGTCTTTGTATCTATTTTGTACATTAGTTGATTTTGTTCATTAGATTCCACAAATGAGTGAGATCATGTGATACTTGTCAGAGAAAGCTGAGATTACTCCCTCATTGGAGTAATTCACACGAGATTTACCGAAAGACCCTCCCGTCCATATTCTCCTAGAGCTCTGTGGTTAGAGCACATCACAAACCTTTCTCTCTCTCTCTATTATTTACTTCTCCTTTAGACTATAAATTAGAATTATTTTTGAGACTTGAGAATGTTTTATTCCAAACACCACAATTGTCATTAAATAGAAAAAAATAGGAACCAGAAAAAACAAGTGTTGAGATTTTCTTGAATATGTCTAAGACTCTGGTTTTTAATATGCTTATCAGTTTATTTTAATTTAATGAAGCTTACTAACTTGAATTTCATATACCAGTGAGAATATTAGCAGCATGAAGAAATGCTAAATGTGGCACGGTAATTGAATAGCTGGTGCCCCTTTGTGTAACAGTATTGTATCTCTAATGATCACCTGATTATCCATATAATTGGCTTATACAGTCAGAATTCTGTCCCATACTCCCCTCTTCTTTAATTGTTGAAGAGAAATGTACTATAAGCTCAAGTTTCAACTCCTCAAATTTGGAAACTGTAACATGTTATTTTTAGTTTGAGCTACAGTTCATATTACCTTACACAATATTCTTTAAGGATATAAGAGGTTTGAGGGATTGCTGGAATGTGTTCCCTGAAACCCTGAAACTTTCTCTTTCTCTCTCTCTGAAACAAAATCCTTTATCACATTTCCTCAAATTAATTATAAAAGTTAAAAATTAAATCTTACTTTTGTCTCCCGCATTAATCCTAAGTAGATCAGTTATTTTGTCCATATTAATAGTAGCATAGCACTAGTGAGATATTTAATTTCAAACTTTTGTAATTATAGCTAAAATTAAATTTTATCATGAATGAATTGTCCATGTCCTAGATGAAAGCCGAGTAGGAGGATTAGCAACTGGACCTCTAGGATGACTTATGTTATCTTTGATAATTAATTAAAACCAATGTGTAGAGGCCTATATTTGGAACTTCAAGGAGTTTCCAAGCAGAGATTTTTTTCAAATTCCCTTACAAATTTGATGGAAGGGGTGTGGAGGTGGCAGTACTTTGAGGAAACTCCAGAAGATCCTAAAGTATTGTGGTTCGCTCACAGTACTTCTCTCTGTTTACTGAATTAAGCTGGAGTAGCTGTTCTTCTTGGATGACTGAAGAAATCTCATGAGGCTGAAAAATATGATTTCTATTTCCCTAAAAGCTAAATAGTTGAGAAGCCACTACCAGAAGTGAGAAGACTGGATAATGTACCCCCAAAATTGAGCCTTTATAGAGAATTATAGGAAAATGGGAGAGGAAAAAAACTATTAATCCTGAAGAATCTAAGTAGAAACAAATACAGTAACAACATTTCTGGTTAAATCTTAAAACTTAAGTGTCTTAGTTCTAATGCCAAACTAGAGAATGGTACAAGGTAGTTAGTGCAGACACATACTAGCAAAATAGAATATTATTTAAAAAAGCATTGCCCAGAGAAAGTTTTTGACACATAGGAAGAGAAGGGCCTTATAAATTCCCCAAATGGCCATCAGAACAACGAAACGTTAAGAAGTCCGGTGTCTAAGCCTCTAAGGGGCGATCCTGGATTTTCAGCTTTTTTAGGAAAGGCAGACCAGAGCACCGTGCATTATGTGAAAGTTCACCCCGTGAATAAGCCACCTGGACATGTTCAACCCTATGGCTCTGGCAGCCCTATGTTGACAAGTGCAGGATTGTACTTCAAACAGCAGCTTCCATTCGCACAGCCCATGTTGATGTGTTTGTACCAGTGCCATCCTGATAGTGACAATAATTGTAACTTGGACGTATATATTCTAGTGCCTTTCATTTTGACATCTGTCCAGTCTTGTTGTACACCCTCAAGCTGATTGTGTCTTAAGAAACACATTTTTGGCATTGATAATGAGAAGTTGAATGTGTTTTCTTTTTCATAAATTAATACACTATGAATAGCAAAAAGTGTAAGACTTTGGCCTGGCCTATCCTCTCACAGCAATTGTGTTTGTGTGGGGAAGGGATAGGGTAGACCTTTATTTTGTTCATTCAATTCTAGTGCATATTTACTGTGGATTTGATGGATTCCTTTCCTTCCACTCCTCCCTTAATACTTTCTTATAATCTTTAATTCTGATCATTTGATTTTTTCAGAGGGGGCTGATCCACCCTCCACTACCCCCTAGACAAGCTTGGATTTAACTTGAAAAATAGATAAAATGCTATACATTCTACTTCTGAACCTCATTATTTATGACTGTGTCCATATTAGGAAGCACAGTCTGCAGTCTCTGGCCTGACTCTGTGGTCATGCTGAGCATGCTCTTCTCGCCCTCTTCGTTCTGGCCGCCATGAATGACAGCGGTAGCCGCCGTCTTCAAAGGAGTCCTCTCAGCCCGCCCACCCCAGGACACTGCGGCCTCCGCTCTGCACTCACAGCACTCTGTACCCTGGTTCTTCACATGGAAACTTATCTTGAATTGCTCTGTGGTTGCCTTTGTGCTGTTGAAATAGTATCTAATGTTGGTATTTTAGTAAGTTTTCTGTGTACCTTTAGTTCATCTAATGGTAGTTCACTTACTAAGTTTTCTTTGTATGTTTAGTAGGTTTCGACGGTGGTGAGCACAGTATGCATTTCTGTATCCTGCCCATCTTTCCCAGTCCTACCCCAGACGAACTAAGACAGTACCTTGAGTGAATAGTTGCTCTGTTGGTTGTCAATTCTAAGTAGAAAAAAATCAAATTGATTTCCTATCTATAATAGTTATACATTTTTAATAATTGGATCAGAACTAACAGATATAAAACCAAAAAGATTTGAGAGCATAAAAATTGAAAAAAATATCTTGTTGGGAAGCACTAACTATCTGAGTGGTTGTCTGCTGCTATTTTGTCTGAGTGGATGATGACTCGGTGATCTGTCATTCTGTGAAACAAGGTTTATTCATTTTGTCCTAGAATGTAGTAATAACATAATAGCTTCAATCGCATTTATTTTTTCAATGAGAAGCAACAGGTTAAAAGTCAAATTCACAATGGAAAGACCATGGCTTCCATAATTATTATCATCTAAAATATGCTCTAAATCATTAAAGTTATCACTATTAGGCCACTAATAATTGGCATTTCATAGTCACAAATTTCCCTTGACAGAACAGCATGTCAGACATCTGTTACCTCTGCACTCCATCACTCTGCATAGTTATATTAACCTCGTTATTGGCCTAATATCTGCCTTCTGCTTCCAGATGCAACACAGGGAAGTGCTCGGAACTCCATTCTGGTACTTAGAGCGCCCAGTACCATATTACACAGCAGTCTATACCCTGAGAATGTACGCCAACAGCTAGTTGAATCTTGTGTTAGATTTTATGCTGCATAGCTAGAATTTCACTCAAAAGCCATTGAACACATTAGAAAGATTACTTTGCCCCTTTTGACTCCAGCAAAAGCAATAAACTTGAATGCTGCAAAAAGGCTATGAATTGCTGGCCCTTGAGCTTAACAGCTGGAACTAACAAATGACCAGACGGGTTGCTGTGACAGTGTCCGTCACTGCAAGTCCATAGGCTCTCTCGTTGTCTACCTGCACAGTTTTCCTTGGAGCACACATCTCCCTTTTCAATCATAAGAGAGCATTCATTTTCTGTATGCTTGACTCTGACTCTAAAGTCCCTTGGTTATAATAACCAGTAAGATGTGCATCCCCAAATGCTTCTTTCTAGCCTTCTTTTCCCTTTCTAGAAGTTTCTAAATGGTTTTATCCTGGGATTGATTCCACTGTGAAGCTCTTATTTTCTCAAATGTTAACTCTTTTGTCACATAAATGAAATGTGATAACTATATTTTAAAAAGTGACGTGCCGAAACTGGTTTGGCTCAGTGGATAGAGCCTACGGACTGAAGGGTCCCGGGTTCGATTCTGGTCAAGGGTATGTACCTGGGTTGCGGGCATATCCCAAGTGGGAGATGTGCAGTAGGCAGCTGATCAATGTTTCTCTCTCATCGATGTTTCTAACTCTCTATCTCTCTCCCTTCCTCTCTGTGGAGAATCAATAAAATATATTTAAAAAAATAAAATAAAATAAAATAAAAATAAAAATAAAAATAAATAAATAAATAAATTAATTAATAAATAAAAAGTGACCTATGGAATTTCCTTTATTTTAGGTATCAGAATAAAATTCTTGAGTGGATTTTCATTTTTAATATTTCCTTAATCATGTGGCTGCATATTTCTTACTAGAGGCCAGGTGCACAGATTCGTGCACTGGTGGGGTCCCTCTGCATGGCCTGCAGGGATCTGGGGAGGAGCCACTCCCATTCATCTCGGCCCTGTTTGGTCAGCTGAGTGGGGCTCGCACTGTGGGAGTGTACTGACCACCAGGGGCAGCTCCTGCATTGAGCATCTGTTCCCTAGTGGTCAGTGCACATCATAGCGACCAGTTGACCGGTTGACTGTTTGCTTATGCTTTTATATATATAGATGTTTGTCCAGAAATTCATTTAATAAATGATACTTTCCTATGCTAACACCTTTCTTCCTTCTTTTATCCTACTTACTATTTCCTGTGTGCCAAAAAAGTTCACTCTCTGTTTTCCCCTCACTTCTCAGTTATTCAGATTGTATCATAGTTGTTTACTAAACTTATGCCTCTACATCCGAGAACCTTCCTTCTACACATTCCCCAGATTGCTTTATCTTTTACAAGCGTCCGATATAGAAATAAGTCCCCAACGGTCAGGAGGAGAGGGGTAACGCCACCTGTCAAAATGTGTGATGAGCAGATTTTCAAGGTTTAATGCAGTTGTCTAGGCCAGTGGTCTGCAAACCCATTAGTCAACAGAGCCAAATATCAACAGTACAATGACTGAAATTTCTTTTGAGAGCTAAATTTTTTAACTTAAACTATATAGGTAGATACATCGTTATTAACTTAATTAGGGTAGTCCTAAACTGGCCTTTGCTAAAAATGTCCTCAATCTGATTGAGGTACGCTCGCTGAAGTTGACCCTGCACTGTGTATCCTGGGGCCCGCCTGCGCCGCGTCTCCCGTCGCCCGATCGACCTACACCCCCCACTTCTTCTAACACCACTTCTTCAAAATAGACTCGCCCAGGCCGAAAACCGACTTCTGCGCATGGGCCACGAAGTTTCAATCGCACTGTACATGCGCACCTGCACATGGTATTTTGTGGAAGAGCCACACTCAAGGGGCCAAAGAGCCACATGTGGTTCGCAAGCCGCGGTTTGCCAACCACTGGCCTAGGCAATGCATCCCTAGACCTTCCATAGCTTTGGGATGAGTTTAGGAATGAGATGAGGCAGAGAAATATTATAGACCTTTAGAGACTGAAAATATTTGGCAACCATTACCATATTCCTTTGAACACCAAAAATTATTACTCTTGTTTAGAAAACTACTGGGAGGAAGCACCTTCGACTTTGTGGCGGGAAGGTGAGCACCAGATGTAGAACATTTTCTCAGTCGAATCAAATAAACTGGAAGGATGGGGCTGGATTGTACTAAGGAAACAATCAGCCTTCCTTGGTGAGGTAATGCAATGACCTTTTCTATTCAGAGGAATTGGGAGGAGAGGTGTGAAATGTCTAATAATAGAAGAATTTGCTCAATTTTATGGACTTTTTTGAGGGAAAAGACTAAAATTTTAATTTAAATAAAGTACTAACTTAAAAGCACTTTTATTAGTATAGTTTGTGAAATAAGATATTACCTGCTAGCACTAGAGAGCCACGATGAATTGTTTTGAGTGAGTTCAGCATAAATAATAAAAAATTACTTATGAAAATATTTTTATTGATTTTTTTATAGAGAGAGGAAGGGAGAGGGAAAGAGAGAAATATATTGATGTGAGAGCAAAACATCAATTGCCTCCTACGGGGGATCACTTGCAACCTGGGCATGTGCCCTGACCAGGAATCAAACTGGCAACCTTTTGGTGCATGGGATGACTCCCAACCAACTGAGCCACACCTGCCAGGGCAAAATTACTCTCTCTCTCTCTCTCTCTCTCTCTCTCTCTCTCTCTCTCTCTCTCTTTAATATACATTCCTATGGGACAAGGACTACAGGCTGTTAAAAAACAAGCAGAAAAAAAACCACTTAAATATATACTATGAAAGTCTCACTCACCACAACTTTAGGAGGTGGGTGTTGCCCCATTTTAAAGAGGAGAAAATTTACTGGGGATGCGAGGTAATTTGTTTAAGGTCACAGCTAGTAAGGTGGTAGAGCAAAAGGTCTACCCTGTCCACTGAGCTAATTCAATCACATCTTGCAGTGATTTAGAGCAGTCTAAAGACTGCTGTTAGTTTGTTTTTACTTTAACTGGGGGATATAATATTTTACATGACTGTTTGGATTAAAATCTTGTAGATGAAACAGTATGCTTACGTTAGTCCTGGCATGGAAATAGATCTTTTATTTCCTCTGTACAGTCTAGTACGTGCTAAGAGAAAGGATGCTATTTTCCCATGCGCTGTGTTATTATTAGGTGCACTGTCTTTGGAGACCAATATAATTTCTTTATGTTTTCTCCAGAGAACACATAATGACACAGGATTTTCCATTTGAAACATCCACACACCGCAGAAACAACAATAGTTTCCATCTGTGTAAACTAGATGACAAACAACTAGAATTATTGGAAGCCAGGTACTTCTCAGGTTTAAATCACTGAAAAAGTAAGATTCTGTCCTGTCTTGATAAAGTGTGTCTTTAAAAATAACAAATGTGGTAGCCTGTGAGGAGAATTATGTCAGAAAGAGGAAGCTCTAAAAGGCAGATCCAATACAAAGCCTGAAATCCTGAACCATGAATGTTTGTGTCGGTTGACAGATACACTAAAAGTTGAGGACACCTTGTTTTCCTGGCTTGTGCTAGGCAGTTGTCTAGATGCATCTCAATTATATGGGTTTAGCTGAGGTGTTATCCTTTTAATGTAGTCCCAGTCTTCTCTCTAGCTAAACAAATTAATAGGAAAAAAAAGAAAATACAGGTTGCGCTAAATGGCCTGGGGGAACAGATAGCTTTCAGTGATAGATTTAAATGACCATGAATTTACACTGACCTCACAATGTCCCCCTTTATCCTGAAGTGCATATACCCTTCTCCCCCTTTGGTGCCTTGATTAATGACTCTTTCCTTCTTTTCTGTGGTTTCTCTTTTCTTAACTTCCCTGTTGATAAGTATGCTTCCATGTGAAAGCAGTGCCACCATGGAGTTGGGGGTCACTTCCTGTTGGTCTTAGTTACTTGGAATTGCCAGCCCCATGGGTTTAGCTTTTACAGCCCTACAGATATTTCATCTTGGTGAAGTCGTCCCTGTGACTGGGCCACATTGTCTATTATTTTAGATTGAGTGGCCCGTGTTTCCTCTTTTGTATGGCACTTGAGTAACATTGTATGACTGCTGATCCTAAAGAAAATGAGATGTGCCTCCCACAAGACAGGAACTGAGCACCAAAACTTCTAAATAATGTTTAAATAGAAGTCAGTGCACTAACTCTGGACTGTAAATCTAGGCACACTTTCTAAGTTCCCAGACTTAATTTTCCTGACATGCCCCCTGTGCTAGTTTCACTTGTGTTGAGTGCTAAAAACGGCATGATCTTTAAGTACCTTGTCCCGGTTGTAAGCATCCGGGGGCACGGGCCGAATTTTATTACAGAGTTAACTCTACTTTTAAAAATTAAAATTCAAAACAAGACTCGAGCCTGGTCAGATTCAAGTACTTGGTTGCAGCTGTTTTCCCCGTGCATAGCAGAAGCACCACATCCCGCAGGTAAAACCTGAGGTTTCTGGTATTTTTCATAATCTGATAAAAGGGAAATGAACTGCAAGGTCTTGTTCCTTGTATTATCAAATACAGCTTTTGAAGTAACCTGAGAATAACACAGCCAGCCTATACTTGCCTATGGAATGCCCCCCCCCCGCCCTTTACTCCCTCCCTCTTTCTCTCCCCCACCCCCTTCTCTGTGGAACAAGCTGTAAGAAAAGAAATCTCAACTGCAATTTGTAACATTTACCCCGCCCCCCCCCCCCCATGATGCAGTCTATCATTATTTGGATGACTAAAAGCCTTAATTATTTACTTTTGGGAGTCCCTGAAACCCATGTCATCACAAACACTGAGGAATTTTCTGGGAAAGGTTTGAAACACTTCCAGTTAAACTCTTGACTTAATATCTCAAGGAGGAAAAAAAAAATAATGTTTCTACCACATATTTTATTAAACCCTTTAGGTCCTTTTACAAGAGAGGAAATACCAATTAATGTATAATTTAGCAGAACAAAATATTATCCCATTTCAACCAGTACCCACTTCCTTGAAGTTTATTCAAGCATTAATAACCATTTAATGCAATTTAACTACACTGAGGTATCCATTACATTAATATAATATATCCATCAGGAAATTAGAGTTTTGTTTCCATGAATTTTGTATTACAAGAAGGTCTTTATAGTTTTATTCTGTATTTTCTGATGCCTAATTTCAACCCTTCAGTCTCTGTTACAGTGTGAGAAGATAAAATGTTCCTAATGTTAAAATATTACAATTATTGACTTATGGGGCCAGAAGTCACAAGTAACTTTTATACATACATATACATTTTGTAAACATATTTGAGGATTTAAACAAGTAGATGTGTCAGGATCATCAAATCTCATTAGAAATGTGTGACTATGTCTTTGAGAACCAATCAGCAACAATGATACTTTTTACAAAGTAATTAATTTATTTTTAATCTCTATTGTTGAAAGTATTACAGATGTCCCCTTTTTTCCCCATTGACCCCTTCTAGACCTTACCTGCCCTCCACCCCAGGCCTTCACCACATTGTTGTCTATGTCCATGGGTTATGCTTATATGCATACAAGTTCTTTGGTTAATCTCTTCTCAACCACCCATCCACTCCTGCCTTCCCTCTGAGATTCCAGTCTGTAGGCATGAATACTCAGATAGTAATATCTTCATGATCTGAAGATAAGGATAACTTATATTACTTGTGTGGACAATTATATCAGTAGATATATTCTTGCATGATTTAACTCAAGAAGTATCTGATAATAGAACTTTACCTAGGTTTCAATATGCAAGGAGAAATGTAACCACATGATAGTATGTGTTAGAATGATAGATATGTAGGGGACTTGATAGGCCTATCATTCGACAACCTTTATATTACAGTAACTGCTTAGAGAGCTAATATTAAACAACAAACAAATAAACAAAAAACTTCATAAAAACAACTTGTCTACTTAGTGTCAGGATCAAAACACAGGGGCCTTAGTGCCTGGGTTAAAGCATGTCCTTTAACCTAGCAAGTATTCATCTAGCTAGGAAATAAACAGGTACAAGAACAATAAAAGACGCAAATCCATACTTTGGACTGTCTTCATTTCCATGTGAAGAAGATTGAGGAAATATCCCATTAGACTTCCTGAAACCTTTGTAACCTCTTTCATTTCCTCAACAGCATAAAACAAACTATAGTTAAGGGACTGCCATGTCCATGTAGAAAGTGGTGGGAACCCATGTGGATCATATTTGTCTTTTTAAATGAAATTTGAATCTTTACCTGAGGATTTTTACTCTTTTGCTTAATTAATATAGTCTACTTTCACCTTTTATTTTTTATTACATAGCACTAGCTTAAATGGTGTGTGCAAAGAGAAGATTTTCAAAATAATACTCCAGAAGGGAAAAGGACCAGAAGCTCCTAAACTCTTGCTAAGTGAATTTTGAGGCCATACTTTGATTGACTCTATAAAAGTTTCTATTACTGAGGAGGTATCTACATGGGGAAAGTGAATATAAAGTCAGGCAGATAACCTATGGATTTCAGCAAGATAACCATATGGACAGATCCTGTCCCTTCTCTGCTCCCAAGTTGAGACATTACCTAAAAGGCAGAATAATTGCCTAAGTTTTCCTACCTACATTTCCTAATTGATTCAGTGCAGGCGGTTACTCATGAACACTGTTCTAAATGCTAGAAGGCATACAAGTGTAAAAAAGATAAATACATTTTCCCAGCGATTTTTTAGCTAAGTCCACATGAATAAGTGTTGTATGTCCTAAGCTATCTGTTCCTACTCCATCTTTGTTATCTATATGCCTTATAATGCAATGCAGTGATCATAAACATATGTTGTTTGACTCTATTTATCTTACTGATCCAACAGTTAGGATGAAGTCCTTAAGCAGTAATGCCTCAGTGAGAATAGATCAATAGTTTTAAATTCAATGAGTAGGGCTTTCTTACTAGATGACAAGTTAGTAAGGGCAGACGAGAATGAAGGGGGGCAGCCAAGTATTTACTTCACAGAGGAAAGGATCCTGGAAAAGACTTCAGATAGGTGAGTCTACCCTGTTTTTGTCATGCTTTCCCTACTGGGTCATATGTCCTTTTCTTGCTCTTTTCAACTATTCCCACCTCCAGCTTCAGTTACATAAACACAGAGTTTCTTTCCTTGTTTCTCTCCTTTTTTTAAACCTGAGTCTATCAAACTTTCATATTCATTCCTTCAGTAACCATTTCTTAGGCACCTGCTATGTGTCCAACCTTGTGCTATGTGTTTACTATATTCTGACCCTTGCACCTCTTCTTCGTCTCCCCATCTGCCTCCTGGTTCCCCTCCATCCTGTCCCTTCTGTGCTGCCAAGTTGAGACGTTACCTAAAAAGCAGCATAATTCCCTAAGTTTTCCTGCCTACATTTCCTAATTGATTCAGTTCAGGCAGCTACTCATGAACACTGTTCTAAATGCTAGAAGGCATACAAGGGTAAAAAAGATAAATGGATCTGTAGTGTCCAAACTTTTTGTCTAGAATTCCAGGCACTCAGAGGTTGTGAATGACCCAGAACACCCAAAGCCAACATTATTTATCATACTTTATCAATTTCCTGCTTGTATAGAAGCTAATCTAAAAAAGAAAGAAAGGTGTTACTTATTCATTCAAAATAAGCTGTTGAGAACTGACTGGGTGGCTCAGTTGGTTGTAATAATGTCACATACACCAAGAGCTTGAGGGTTTGATTCCTAGCCAGGGCACATACCTAGGTTGTGGGTTTGATCCCTGGTCAGGGCATGTACGGGAGGCAATGTATCAAAGATTCTCTCTCATACTCTCTCCCCCATCTGTTCTCTCTCTGGAATCAATAAAAACATACTTGTGGGAGGATTTTTTTAAAAAAATTATGTGTGAATAGCATTAAAAATTTCTTACCAAAGATATTTGCATTTAAAATTAAAAAAGTAATTGTTTCAAATCATTTTAAATGAATCATTAATAGTTAATTATCACAAGGTTTTAGAGGGAATCTCCCATCCAGTTACCTGTCAAATCCTGAGGTCCTGTTCCTATACTTTCAAATCTAATGTTTCAGGTCAAACCTGATCTACTAGGGCCCTATTGACTGGCAACACACAGAACTGACAAATTGATTCCTGACTTACCCAATTATCTCAGAGTGAGATGGCATGATCTTAAATTTGATAGTAGGAAATAAAAATAAATATAGCAAAGTCTTTCTCATATAGAAAACAATGACCACTGAGGAAAAGAGAATGCAAACCTGAAAATATTGGTCATATTGACGGATAATAGTCATGTGAGAAGAAACTTTTCTTTTGGGGATGTACTGAACAGCCTGTGTGACTATATGCTAGTGAAAAGGAATACTAAATATCTGTAACGTGAGTATTGCTGACATATTTATCAGAACACATTTATATATACTTAGTATTTCTTATTTCAGTGTCTCAGAATTCTTTTTTTAAAAAAATATATTTTATTGATTTTTTTTACAGAAAGGAAGGGAGAGGGATAGAGAGTTAGAAACATCGATGAGAGAGAAACATCGATTAGCTGCCTCCTGCACACTCCCTACTGGGGATGTGCCTGCAACCAAGGTACATGCCCTTGACCGGAATCAAACCTGGGACCCTTCAGTCCGCAGGCCGATGCTCTATCCACCGAGCTAAACCAGTCAGGGCAGTGTCTCAGAATTCTAATAATTCTGAATTCACTTTTATCCACCAAACAAAATATTAATAATTTTGTAGCCACCAATACAATGAAGATATAGAAAGGTAATAAAGAGAACAGTTGAATGTATATTAGCTCAAATCAGTAGGGAATTAGTAGGTTTACTAACAGTCCTACAGATGATCAAATTGTTTTTAACAAATATAAAATAGATTTATCAGTAAAATATTTAACTTTTTAAAAAGTAAAATGCATGCAATTTGAGTTTCAAGAGGCAGTGATAGAGATTTCATATCTAATTCAACTTGGCCTGTTTAGATTTAATATTTCCAATAAAAGTTAATGTGGAGACTCCCTTCCTCTATGACCTAAAATATAAGGATTGAACTTTAAATTGTGTAAATTTAAGCTTGTCCAGATTAAACAACACAAATTGTACCCAGGAAAAAATATAGAAGTTATATTATATCCTTTTAGGTTTTAAACTTGAACTTTTTACTCTAATAAATACTACCTTCCAAAGTCATTAACTCAGCTCTTAAGTCATTTCTACAAAATAACTTTTGTTCTCTAATTGCTTACAATATACCCAGAACTGTGGAAGATACAATCAACAATTACTCATGACAAGTGAAAGAGCTGTTATGATCTCCAATTTCCACGGTCAAAGATGGCACTCCAGAGCAATACAATACCTTACTCTAGGTAGTCCATGCTATAAAACTCAGAAGCTAACTATTCAAATTTGATTGCACAGCTTGTGTTCTTTACATCAAACCGCACAAACTTGGACAATTTGACGATATCTGGCTTTGGAAAGTTAGCTCCTGCCTTTATTCTAATTCATATATATTTTGTCTTTGGTGTAAGTTATGACTGCAGACATAAGTAAGCTATCCTTTATGAAATTATAAATATGAAAGGCTGGATGTAGAATGGATTTTCTCACTTGAAATCATTTCAAATGCAGGTGTTTGGGGTTTATGTTTTCCTTAGTTTATGAAAACAGATAAGTGAGAAGAGGTTCATAATTTGTCCATAATATTGTTTAGTAATGAATCAGTGCTTATTTTCTAATCATGTTTATTGATAATAAAGAACTTAGGTGAAAATATCTGATAAAAATTGTCACATCTCACAATTGCTAGGTATATGATTCTTTCACAAGACATTCTAGCTTGAAAATGATCATTTACAGCAAAAGCAATTGCCCTCATAATTTAATAGTAACAAGCATATTAAATTGAAAAGTCATCTCAGAAATTCAGAGACACTCTCCATTCATAATCTCTCTACTTTCTTCGTTTGTTCTGTAGGCTTTTTTACTAATTTCATTTAATACTTAGACCTCTCACCATTTTTAAGTGCATTTCACAATTGTGCCCTTAGTATACATAATTCATTATTGTTCTCTGCTTCTTAGTTCTTGTTTCAACTAGATTATAAGTGCCTAGGGAACAAGGCTGTGTCCAATCCATGTTAATCCTGCGAAAACCACAATCTCCATTGTGTTGAACAAAAGACACGAGATAGTTAGCTAATAAATCTTAAGATTTCTAGCCATAGTAAAACTTGTGGGAATACAAACTTTCTTGTGCACTTACAGTGAAAATATAAATTGATATTTCTGGAGGGCAATTTGTCATTATGTACCAAAATATAAACTTCCAAGATTTGTAACCTAGTGAACCCTGGCTGGAACACTTTTCTCGCAGTCTTTCTCTGTGCATCATTTTCCCCATTCCACTACCACTTTCTCACTTCACCCATTTTTTCAGTTGCCTAAATCCTACTATTTCTTATACCTCAGCTTTGGGAAACCCCTCCTAATCTTAAAAATGCTTAGTGGCTTTACTTTTAATTCCTTGAACCCCCAAAGCAGGGTTGGGGTAAAAGTAGGTTAACAGTTGTTAATATGGAAAATAATACAATAATTAATAAATCTATATATATAAAAGCCCAGTGACAAGAACAGCGGAATGACCAGAATGACTGAAATGACTGGTGGCTATGATACTCACTGTGGCAGCCAACCAGCCTGATCTGAGCCCTTATTGACCTTCTCTCCAAGCCCCAGACAGCCTGGCCCCTGATTGGCCCTGAACACCCCAATTGGGGGCAGGGCCGGCCAGCCAACTGCCTGTGGCCCGTCCCCCCTGCCAGCCTGGCCTGAGGGACCCCCATTGGGGTGGGCTGGCTGGACCCCACCTTTGCAAGAATACCAGGCCTTATACCAGGCCTCTAGTATAAGAATAAACTCTGTGTTTCTTGTGCTCATAATTGTAAACCTACTTTCCCCCATGCTCTATATTTCATCCCAGCACTTATAAGTAAATAAACATTTACCAACCACTATAAACTGATTTTTTTTCATAGTAGGATTATTCAAATATAAAAGTGAAGATAAACCTAATTTGATGTTCTCTTTCTATAATTTGCGCATCAAAGAATATTCCTTATGATTACTATAAGCATCCTCTCAGAAAGTATGATATGGAGCTGGATAAATTTGGGTCCTCCTTTAGGGAGAATCACAGAACTGAGAATGAACTATCCTGTGATTTCTAAATTCCTGATAGCTATATTTTATGATAGCCCAAACTAGCTTGGATTTATTCCTCAGAAACACTGTAGAATGGCATGACGATGGAGAAAATGCTCTTGGCTCACTTCAGAAAAAAAAAAAAAAAAAGAACATTTTATTTCTTCCACTTTTTTTTACTTTACTAAGAATTATTTAATAACAAATTGAAAGCGTTAAAGAGAATAAAAAGGGGCAGAGGAAAAACTTGTAACTTGTTGTGCTTAGCAGATATCTTGCAGAAAGCTTGCGGCCTTGAGCAGAGCATAGCTCAGATAACCAGAAGATACCTGGCATGGGAGAAACCAAGGACAGACCAGACCCTTACATCAGCAAAGCGGCTTGCAGCAGCATAAATGAATAAAAACATCTCTCTCCCTGCCTTTCTTGGTCTCAGCTCACCTGCACCCAGGTGTCGGGAATAAAATCTCTTTTGATACATTATGGCCTCATGTAATAGGTGCGCAATCCCGGCCCATTCTGAACCTTTCACTAATCATCTCATACGTATATAGTAAAGATAAAAAAAAAACTAAGAAATCAGCTATATGGCAGAAAGTTAATTTTGTCCATTCAATCTGCTATTTATTAGTTGCACATTTTGAAAAGAACCAATTTAGTTATTTCTGTTTTCCCCCAAAAGGAATCTAAGATTCGACATTGACTAATACATTGCAATGTGGAATCTTAGATTCCTTTTGGGAGAAAACAGAAATAACTAAATCTAATTAATACTTTACGTATATGTAAAGTTTTCAATCAACAAATTGTTCTCATCTCATCATCAGCCAATTAATTTTTAAAAAAACAGACCTATCCAGATTCTTAATTAGTGTTCATGTGATTTAACACCCAAATATACGAGTGGGAAAACTAAATGACAGAATTTTTAGTCTTCTGTAAGGACTGAACATGAACACCTGACAGAGATGACACTGAAAACTACCTTTTTCCCTCCCAGTCCAGGGCTCCCTGCCCCCCTCCAATTACCTCCCACTTCAACCAGTGTGTTACTTAAAGTGTTGTTAATGACATTTTAGACCCTAAACTGTAAATGTCAACCCAGTAATTACTTATCCCTGAACTCATTCTCATAAAAGCTCACAAGTTGAAAAATAACATTTTAAAGTTTTTATTATATCTATTTGCCAAAACACACATAGCAGTAACCAACACACACACACACACACACACACACACACACACACACACACACCCTACTCAATCAATTTCCTTTCTAAAAGAAAGAAAACTAAAAAAAAAATTAAAAAAAAATTACATCAATTATTTATTTGGCATAAATATGTCCCATGACTCTCTTATGCCCCCCCCCCCCCCCGTGAGATTAATCGTGTGACAAATGACATGAGATGGCCTTATGAAATTTCGTCTGGAGCAATTTTTACTGCTAATGGAAATTATAAATAATATGTGCCTTTCGTCAACTGCATTCTTCAGTAATCTAATTGTATCAAGCTAATGAGACCTGGGTTAGGAAATGTTCTGAGGTTCCCATGCCCCAGGTCAGAGAATGCTGAAAACATCTCCAAGCAGATGTGCTCAGTCTCATGAGAATGGCAGCTGGAGCACTTGGTCCCTCCGCAGAGCCCTGGCTGTGCAGCGGCCTGTGCACTTGACCTTCTGCTAGAGGTAAAGAGCCTTCCTGTTGGTTAGCTGCAAACCCGAGGAGGGAGGGAAGGAAGGCAGAGGGAGATGAAAGTCCCCTTCTCAATCCCTGTACCCCATCCTTTTTTCTTTTATTAAATGAATGCAAGATTTGGCTGTAAATGTTGCCTTTACAAAACTAGCACAAGTTGGCATCTGCAATGTTGAAGGGAGCCAGAGGGCCAGGAAGAATTGCATGAGAATGAAAACACCTCTTTTCTCCATTTCTCCGAATCAATATTGTTTACATTTACAAAGGTTGATGCAACAGCACTGCAGGCTGTTATAGACTTAACTGCTTCAAAGACGATTTTATATTATGGTTGGACGAGAAGTGTTTAAATAAAAAATTTCAACTTACACCAAAAGTGGCATGTGCTCTGAACCCCCAACCTTGAGGTTAGGAAGTGTGGGCAGCCGAGCTGGGCTGTAATTACCTGCATCCTCTGAATGATGCCATGTAAGGGCAAGACCAGCTTGACTTGATTCTGACATTTGGTCAATCTCCAGAATCCAACAGGAGATGTTTTTCCCCTCACTCATAACATTTAAAAATTTCGCTATTTTAATGCAGCTAGGAAATATTTTTCTTGTTCTTATTTTTGTTGTTGCCTACCTTTTAACCCAAGTACAACTAACCCCAGTCCCTCATCTTTCCCCAACTCCCTGTACCCTGTGAGTACACACACACACACACACACCACACACACAAAACACATACATATGTCTGTGCATCCTTTCTTCCCTTGACTCAAGGGATCACTGATTCCACAGTATGGCACAGCAAAGAATTGTTCCTTCTGTCAGTCCATTGGTTATTTTTTGTTTTTTTGTTTGGCTTCCTTGTGTTTTGTTTTTAGGATATTTCCAATGTCCCAGGAGGCTCACTGATTTTCTAGGGGTGCGATCGGTTCTCACAATGAGCATTTTCCCTCTCCTCATTTTTAAATCAGAGTCTCTCCTCTCAACCCTTTGTGTAGTTCATTCGCATCCTGCCAAAGGATTCGTCCTCTCCTGGGGCATTTACATCTTTCACATATTTGCTGACTGTTATCATGCTCCTCTTAGCAATCCCTTGGCCAAAATATACATTACTCTGTGCTCTTTTAATCTTTCCACATAAATCAAGCCCTGGGTCCCCGATTATTTTGCTGCTCTTCTATGAAGTCACTCCAATTTGGCTTTGTGTTCTGAGGTGACAAAAATGGAAGACAGATTTCCCTGTTTAGACTCAATTCTGCCACGCTGAGACACTGTCACCTCCTGCTCTGTAATCTGAAGCTTTTTCATATGCCAACTAACTCCATGCTTCTTTCATATTGCTGGATTATGTTGCTGTTACATCCTTTTCTCCCTGGAGGTCCAATCTGGTGGGAACCTTGAAGTGGTTTATTATGTTACGTTTGAGCAATAATGAGAGGAGAAATCACGTTTATTTTCGATGAAGACAGAAGAAGCAGACCTCTATGTTCTCACTCCAAATTTCCCGAGCATTTATCAGCTCTATGGATTTTTCACTTTTTTTTTTCCCAGGGAATTTCCATTAAAAATAAAACCAGACATGGAAATTCTAGGCCCCAGAAGGAAAGACTGTAGAAGAGGAAAACAGGAGTTTATGATGAAAATAACCTCTTGCAAGTTTACCAAATATGCTTTCATACAGGCACAGAATCAAACGCAGTTTAGTTTATAAGCACTTGCTAAGTTTCAGGAAGAAAACCAAATGAAACTTGAATACTTCTGAAGTTCTTTTGAAGCATTTTCTTCCAAAAGTGGATCAGATTTCCGCCTTTAAATGTGTGTCATTCAGTGGTAATCCTTCAGTTTCCTGATTGGCTAGGTATCTGGAACTGACAGGACTTTGAATCACTCTTCAAACTGAAGGGGTGTGGACGTTAATCTGTGGGCCATTAACACCTCATATAAGTTAGTGCAGAGATCTGGGGTGTGCCTATGTGTGCACTGCCAACGTGCACAGCATTTCTTGAAAAAACAGAGGTTTTATTTTCTGAGGGATTGATCTGAACTATTTTCCACATAGGCATTTTCACTGTCACTCTGAGTAATCCCATTTGTTTTTTGAATTTGGTTTTATTTTAAATCTTCTTTTCTTAACTCATTGAATAGTAGCAATGTGCACCAGCTAGGAAGTCAGAAGAGAGGTAGGGCTTGCTTAATTGCCTTCTAAAAATTACATCTCCAGTAAAATAAATATATCACCCTATCAGCTCTCCCTTAATCCTTTATCAATATTTTCATTCTTGAGGAATTTATAAACTCCCAGGTTGACTCTCTTGGTAAATCTGAAACTTTACTTTGCTGTTAATATTCAAAACTAGATAAATTCTTATCTCATCCTCTCTTTAGCATTTGACCTTATGCCACCTCCTAGATCAGCGGTTCTCAACCTGTGGGTCATGACCCCTACGGGGGTCAAACGACCCTTCCACAGGGGTCGCCTAAGACCACCGGAAAACACATATATAATTACATATTGTTTGTGTGATTAATCACTATGCTTTAATTATGTTCAATTTGTAACAATGAAAATACATCCTGTATATCAGATATTTATATTACGATTCAAAACAGTAGCAACATTACAGTTATGAAGTAGCAACGAAAATAATTTTATGGTTGGGGGTTACCACAACATGAGGAACTATATTAAAGGGTCGCGGCATTAGGAAGGTTGAGAAAGACTGTCCTAGGTCATCATAATGTTATCTGAGAAATTGGGGTGTCCTCTTCCCCACTGGATGCTGGGGATAGCATTCTTGACATCTTGAGGGAAAAATAAAAATTCTGAGGCTCACAGGAAAATGAGTGATTTTTATTCCTTGGAATTATATCCCTGGGTTTCCACAGTCCCATTTCCTTTAGCCCAGTTATAGAAGAGGTGTAGCAGGGGTTTCAATAAATCTAGAAGCAAAGCCAGGGTCCAGAGTTTCCTTCCCATGTGGGAACCTGGTCCCGTTCATCATCAGGCTTGCTGCAGTCCATTAGTCCACTGTGTGAGAGAGTCCACATGGCCATGGACCATGCGGATGGATGCAGGAGAGCAGAATGAGAGCGCCCTGCAAGCCAGGAATCAAGCACAATATGCCAAGAGCATAAGAGAAACCAAGAGAGCGAACTCTTTTGCTTAGGGGATTAAATATCCCAAATTTTCACCCTTGCAGTAGCCACGCTCATTGTGGCTAATGACCTGTTCCAGGTGTGATGGACACAGGAAAGAGGATTGAGTGGTGGAATTTCTCTGTCACTAATGCGAATGGGATTCTTGCGATATCTTGAGAAAAGGAATTTTCTAAGACTGCATGGGAGAACCAGTGGTTCTTACTTGCCTAAAGTTACATCCCTTGGTTTGCAAAGTCCCATTGTCTTTAAACCAGTCCTGGAAAATATGCTCTGGGGGGTTCAGTGGAGCTAAAAGCAGGGCCAGTGTCCAGCCCATGGTGGAACTGACTCCTGTACAGCACTAGGCTAGCTCCAGTCCATCAGTCCACTGCGTGGGTCCCACATGGCTGGGCATGCCTCCTGCAACAGGAGCCCCGAGAGAGCAAGAGAGCTAAGAATACAGGAGATGGAACTTTCTTTGCTCAGGAGTTATGTATCTTAGATTTTGAGCCCTTGCAGTGGCCACACCTATTCTGGCCATTGACTCTCTCCCAGATGTGATTGATAGACAAGCATCTTGCCATGTCACCCAGGCCTTACTAGACCTGGGCATGTGTTTATTGTCCAGTCCCTTTCCCCAGCGATCTGGGGGGAACAGGCTTGGAGAATGTTAACTGCAGCTTCCTGGCAAAGCTGTACAAATGGCATGTCTATATTATCTAGTCTCCCCTTTGCTCCTTTCTTGTTAAAAAACCAGGCTATTATAACAGTATCCCAAGTACCTTTCTGACGTCACCCAAACTTTAGTGGGCTTGCATCTGTTCTCCTTCCTATACAGTTCCTTCCCCCAGAAATCTTCAGAGAATAGACTAGTGGCTCCCTGGGGAGTGAAGAGCTTTAGCTTCCTAGTGAAGCTGCCCAAATGGCCTGCTTATAATGTTTGGCCTTCTCTTTGCTCCCTTTCTGTTATTAATAACTAGGTTAAATTATAACAATATCAATAAGCTTAATCAAAATATTATACATAAGAAAGATATATTAACAAAGTATCAAACTAAGGGATTTGTGTATATATATGTATGTATGTGTGTGTATATATATATATATATATATATATATATGTGTATTTATACATATGAATATATATGTAGCTTTGTTTTTATAACTCACATATATATTATTGCATAATTATTGTTTGTTTATGAGAATAAATGTTCAAAAGCATAATGGTCAACTTAAAATTCTTGCCTACTTTGCTCATCATTTCTTCAATAACAAAAATTATTTGAAAAATAATCTATTGTAAAAATATCAAGGTAATTAAAGAATACACGAGGGAAAGGTGGATTTTGTAAGTTACACTGGTGCATTTTCTGTGTATTACATAGATGAGTTTTATAATCCCAGAGGAAACAAGGTGGTGGTTCCAGGCCCTGTGTCATTTTGGCATTGTTTCCTGCCACCACACCTTTGCAGCTGCTGTTCCTTCCACCCGAATGCACGTCCCTCACATATGTGCATGGCTATCACTTCTGCTTCCATCACATTTTTATGGAAACCTTCCCTTTTTCATGAGGCTTTCTTTGATCAATACTCTAAAATTGGAGCACACATACAAGCACTTCCTATCCACCTCCCCTGCTTTATTTCTTTTTCCTACCATTTATTACTATTGAAATGCCAGATGGTTTACATTTCATCCTGCTTTTTTCCCCCATCTTTTCTGCTAAATGTGAGCCCATAAAGGCAGACATTTTTTATTTTGCATTTTTAATTAAAGCATATTTGACATACAATATTATATTAGTTTCAGGTGTACAACATAGTTGACATTTAAATCTTATGATGTGATCACCACAATAAGTCTAGAAACCATCTGTCATCATACAAAGTTATTCCAATATTGACTACATTCCCTGTTCTGTACATTACATTCCCATGAGTTATTTGTTTTCTAACTGGCAGTTTGCAGCTCTACTTCCCTTTCACCTTTTTCGCTCTCTCCCTCTTCCCTCCTCAGGCAACCATCAGTTTGCTTTCTTATCTATTTATCTGTTATTGTTTTGTTTGTTTGGTGTGTGTTTGTGTGTGTGTGTGTGTGTGTGTGTGTATGTGTGTTTACAGTTCACATATAAATGAAATCAATTATATTTCTTTGACTTATTTCACTTAACATTAGGTAGGTTTTGATTTACATTTTACTAATGCTTAGTAATGTTGAGCATATTTTCTTATATCTTCTGGTCATATTTATCTTCTTTGGAGAAATGTCGACTAAGGCCCTCTGCTATTTTTTTTTTTTTAACAGAATGTTTTTTTTATGAGTTTTTAATATATTTTGCATAATGACCACATATCAAACATACCATTTGCAAATACCTTATACCACTTAGCAGGTTGTCTTTTCATTTTGTTGGTGGTTTCCTTCACTGAGCAAAAGCCTTTTAGTTTGATGTAGTCTCATTTATTTATTTTTGCTTTGTTGCACCCAGGGAGGCATATCCAGAAAAATTTTGCTAAGACTGATGCCAAAAGGTTTATTGCCTATGTTTTCTTCTAGGAATTTTATGGTTTCAGGTCTTATAAATCTTGAATTCATTTTGTGTTTATTTTTACATATGGTGTAAGAAAGTGGCCCAATTTCATTGTTTTTTGTAGGTTTCTGTCGTTTTTCCAACACCTTTTATTGAAGCGACTGTCATTTTCCCATTGGTCTATTCTCGTCTCCTTTGTTGTAGATTAAGTGACCATATAAGCATGGTTTTTTCCTGGGCTCTCTATTCTGGTCCATTGCTCTATGTGTCTGTTTTTGTGCCTGTAGCATAGTGTTTTGATTACTATAGTTTTGTAGTATAGTTTGAAACCAGGGAATCTGATACCACCAATTTGTTCTTCTTTTTCAAAATTGCTTTTGCTATTCAAGGTCTTGTGCGGTTCCACATAAATTTTAGGATTATTTGGACATTCTTGTCGCAATGTTATATCTTCAGGAACTTCAATAGTCTTCGGCCTACTGTAGGCACTCAAAAAAATATTTGCTGAATAAATAAACTAACATAAAATTCCAATAGAACCAAACAAATTAAAAAGCACCTTAGAGTTTATTGTACTTATTACAGACTAAAATCTATCTTTCTATAAAGCAAAATTTAAAAGAAAGTGAATGTAATTAAAATAGCAGAATTGAATTTAGAAAAATCATGTGTAATAGGAAATTTCATTTCCTCTTTACCTTTCCATACACATACATGCACATGCATCTATTTAACTTGTAAATAAATCATTAACTTCTAAGCAATGTTGTAATAGGCAGAGACACGCAGTTCATCCTTCATGTCGTCTTTACCAAGGTTCTATAAGCTATAAAATAGAGAAGAGTATTGATTTAATTAGGAGCAGTTACACAAAAATAATGTTTTCCAAATCCACTCTGGGCTTCAATAGATAAATCATGTTTCTTCCATAAAATCACTGCCAACTCTTCTAGTCCACACACATCACTCCCATCTTCGCATTCATATTTTCAAGTTAAGAGTTTTTGAGAATTGTTTTGTCCCAGGCACCACCCCAGTGCTGGAGAGACATAGCTAAGGAGATAATCTCATGAGACAAAGTCTCATTTAATCCCATTTGCCGTTATCATTTTGAAACAATAATCTCACTTCCCATTCTCTTCCCCTGCTCTCTTTTCCTCTCTTGAACATCTTTCCTTCCAACATATCACACATTGTATTTATTTTACCCTATTTCCTGGCAGCTCTCCTGCTAGAAGAAATGCATGCAACCCTACAGCATATGGGACAAAGTTAACTGAACAGTAGATCTTCTTATCATGCCTTTCTCTGATGTCACCCGGGAATATAATGAGTGGACTCCTACATCGGTTAGGACCCACCCAGAAAAAGACACACTTTCCTGAACACTTAACACAGAGGCTGTAAGGCAGGTAATTGGTGACATCAGGATTTGGGTGAGGTTGCCAAGGCAATCAAGGTGGAGTGAGAAGATCCAGAGGACCAAAGGCATAAGTGATTTTTCTGCTCATGAGAAAGAAATTTTCTGTAACCTTAATATTTAACAGGGAACTTTAAATTAATTTTGAGAAATCAATTTAATGAACTTGAAAAAAAATATGTTCTTTATGAGGGATGCAGAGGACTGAGGAAGGGCACGGCCCAGGTCAGCAGAGTGTGGGTTTTTCTAGTGTTAAAGGGGGGAAAACATCAAACTAGTAAATTTGGAGATCTAATTGGCTTTAGTGAGCAATTTATGAATTGGGAGCATCTCTTTAGTAAAGAAAGAAGTGCTTTGAGAAGCTGTACGATATGGAAGGCTTTTTATGGGCAGAAACTGAGCAAAGTAGAAGAAAGAATTGTGTCAGCCAAGGTTACTTTTCCTTAGAGGAAGGCAGGGGTCTTATAAGACAGACTGCCTCTGCTTACTTTGTGGGGAAAGGGTGAAGAGGATCCATTGATTCCTTCATTGGTTCTGACCAGATTACACCAGACTGACCAATTAAGATTATATTTCTAGAGTAGATTGAAACTGAAATTAGGTCAGGTATAAGTCTAAGTCTAAGTTTGAAGTCATGGGTTTTAGCACAGTGACTCCAATTTGGGCCTCTGATTTTCTTTTTAACACCAGAAAAGCAAATTGGGTACACTATGTGACTTCAGGTGTTTGGAGGGAAGTAAGTTCAGGCCTTGATGGAGGGTCAGGAGAAGGCTGCGTGGGGATGCCCTGCGTTGCAGGGACCATAGAGGGTGGAAGTGAGATAGGGTATGTGGTAGCACAGCTGCAATCGATAAAATCTACAGGAGCTGTCAAGAAGGAAGACCAGTCCCCCCAGATGTATAGCTTAAAGCAGGAAGAGACCAGCTTGATCCAACATGGTGACTAATTTCACCGGCAGGTAACCCCCTAGCCTCATTATACGCTCATTGTAATACATTAGCATGCTAAATGACACACTGCATACCACCATGATCAGAAATGGAAAGTCATAAAAAGACACAAAATGGCCAGCTGAGCTCCCCTGAGAAATTTCCACCCCTTTCCCAGGAAGATCCCGAATATTCCACTCTCTTATTGCTGTCCTCCCTGCACCGTCCTCCCCTCCCCCAACCCAATTAAATGAACCTCAGTAAAGGAAGCAAATTCCACTAAAGAGAGGCTGCTCTGTCTGTGACTTGCCCATTCTCACTGCTTCAGTCATAAACTCACTTTCACTTTGAATTCTCTACTGGCCAGCATTTGAATTCTTTCCTGCAGGAAGCAAAGAACCTCCAGGGGGTCACAGACCTTCAGGTCCCCAGATCGCTGGAATACCTGCATGCCAATCAGACCCCGGGCGCTGCAGCTGAGACCACACTTCCCAGGGGAAACCCAATCTCTGCAAGATCTCAGGAGTTCTCTGGGAGTCGCACACCTGAGTGCCCTGGGTGCCAGAGGCCCCTTGTCCCAAATTCATTCATAAGGAGTCTGGCTCAAACCACCTATCACAAATACTCCACCCACACTCCCTGCCTCAGAGTCACAGTGCCAAGGTGTCTTGACCAGGAGGCCAAGCCAGATGAGGGGCAGCTGTCTCTGGCTCAAAGGCTGTGCAGGGAAGGGAGACCCAATGTTAGAACAAGGTCTGAATTGGGCAGTAGCACCAACAGGTGATGTCTCCCTCTCTACACTAAAGGGAAGAGGGGCCAGGCAGGTGACCGAAGTGCCAGGCATGTTCATGTGGGGGAGGCTGGAACCCTTCTGGGCTCCTCCAGTTGGAAATGAGCCACTCAAGAAACAGTACCCCTGGGGGAGATCCCTCCACTTCCCCCACTACTGCCCTCACACTTCTCAGCCAGGCCTCTCACCAGTAAAACCTTGCCCAATGTCAGCTGGGAAACCCCTCCTGCAGGAGGTAGGCCCTGCTGCAAGACAAACAGAGCAGAGCAGGAGGACAGGGAAAATGCATTGGGGAGCAAACTCGGCAGCTGGAAACACCTAGCAAGGAACACATAATTGAATATTTACTTCAATAAAGTTTGTTTTGTTTGTTTTGTTTTATTTGAGGGTTCTGGAAACTGTGAGCAGTGAATATTTTAACTATGAAATGGTGATTCAAATATGGAAAAGGCTTTAGAGAAAGGAATTCTCTGGTACATGGGCTAATTAGATATTTGTACTTAATCATGTGGATAAAGAGCAGGCTTGATTCAAAAGGCTTGTAGGTGGTGGTAGAAGGGATGTGCTTATCCAAAAATGTATCATCTGAGGATGATTTAGAAGTTGGCATTAAGGAGGAAATGTCCTGTGATTTAATCTCTACTATTTTTTGCAGATTTCAATATTACCCAAGGAACAAATCTGTTTAAATTGGCATTTATATTTTCCATGTAATATAAATAAGAAATAGACAATGATTATAGAGATGCCCTCCAGATAGAGGGAGAGAGAGAGAGAGAGAGAGAGAGAGAGAGAGAGAGAGAGAGAGAGAAACTAGAAGCACCCTATTGAATGAGGACCCTCTATAAATACAGAAGTTCGGTTGGTATTTTTCAAACTGCTTAATACTGCTGACTGGACATCTTTACATGACAAACACCAGATGGAAAAATCAGTTGAGAGTCACAAGCTGAGGATGATTTCATTAGAAAATGATCATTTACTCATAATTATCCGGAAAAGCCCATAACCTGACAGTGCTTTCATAATAACATTTGTGTTACCAAAATATAACAAGAGTATACTTTTGCTGAAAGTTTACATTCTAAGCTGTAGGAGAAACTTAATTATTCTAAAATGACAAACACATAGAAATGCCGGCCTAATTTTAAAATTGGAGCTTCAATTTCCAGTAACACATTTCGCCATGACACCATTTGCAGCATTTCTCCTAAACTGCTGTCTACAAAAATACTGTAAGAACACAGCTTTTCTGATCAAGCAAACAACCGATAATCAAAGAGACAAAGAGACTTGCTCTCATCCTTATTCAATGCAAAGCTTATTTTTCTCTATTGCTGTATCTAACAATGAGATGCTTTTAATAAGTTTTAAGGGACTTTATAACAATAAAATGTGGTTAATAAGTTTTAAGACACTTTGACCAAAAATCAGTTTAGCAAACACCCCATCTAGTGACCACACAGCATGTCCAGGCTGCATCATGACATGTCTGCATGGTTATTTGGTGATAAACAAAATAAAAAGATCTGTCATTGAAGCCTAAATAAGGGAGACTGGTTACATAAACTGCAGCATTCTAAACTGGAGTGCTGTACAGTCACCAGCTTGAGGCAGCCCTCCCAGCTAAACACAGTTGGATTGTTTTTCCAGAGAGGAAAGATTAATAGCTAAAAATCATGACCTTTGACTTTTGACATAAATTCCAAGAAGTGAAATGCAATTGGAAAAACTGGTGAAACCTTAAATCACTGCTAAAGAGCAGGACAATGACCATATCTCTACAATAACTAAATATATACACCCAATTTGGGGTCACAAATTTCCTTTCTAGCTTATATTACAGCAGAGCCAATGAAGGTACAGTTCCACATTTCCATCCCCACAGTACATCTACGGAATAAAGCCTCAAATTGCTGACTCCCTAGATAATGCAAATTGTTTACAAGTATGATTCCCAGAGAAAATAAATCTTTATAAATACAGAGAATTTGTTTCATGTGACATTTTAATAACCCTTATTTAGAAGTCACTTTGCACAGCCATTACTTCATGGTCTTGCAATTTTGAATCTTCTTGAGGAACAGATACCTTATACATTTAAGTAGTTAAAATTAGAAAATTAACATAAAATGTTGGCATATGTGTAAGTTCTTTGAAAGAACAATGTGCATCTTTCATTATGGGCCATGGTCTCTAGCAGTAAGCTATCCTATTGTCATTACTAAAGTAAGAATGTTTTTATAGCTTAATTATAAAATAATGCAATAGAATACATTATGATATCATTCAAAATTCATTTATGACAAGAATAAATTATCAGATACATTCAAACACCAGAAACAAGTCAAACCGGTAACTTTTTCATTGTCCTCAACCATGCTTCCAATAAAGCAATGCTTAAATTAATACCTGTGAACTAAATGAGTGCACGATAAACAGTGAGTGGTCCTTTTCACTACAGTGTAAAATCAGAAACCACATAGTGTTCATTGGCACAGAAGCAGCTCATCGAGCTACACTTTCCATATCCCTTTAGGAATAAGAGCTATCGTAATATAAATTCTGAAGCAGAAGATCCCAGGATGACAGCATTGATAAGTAACAAGCCATATACTGATGAGTCAGATAAAAAGGTTCCTGTAAAACACTAAAACATCCTTATTCAGAAATCCCATAATCCTGGCTAACCCTCAGGAATGAAACAGGGGCAGTATCTTTAGTTTCCAAAAGATAAAGAAAAACACAGACAGAAGCACAGTCATTTAGCTCATCTTTATGATCTGGAGATTCTAATGCTGAAACATGACTCAGACTTTGAACTTCAATTTACATCCATTCATTGGTTATGGGCACATCTCATGATTGAAATGAAAAAACAAAACAAAACAAAAAACCTTAAAGGAGAATTTCTATGGGTTGGCCTTCTCTTAAAAATATATCATTTTGTTCCCAAGAGCTTTATGTTAACTTATTACAATTCTCTTAGAAAAAAGAAACATGCTTCATGGTTGTAGTTAATTTTAAATGTGTATGTCATTAATATTTATTTATCTCAAAATGAGCTGTTAGAAACCTGAGCATTTACATATGACTTCTTGACTTTCAACTCAAGATGATATACTAAGAATATAGATTAATCCGTTTCCTCCTGAGGCCTACATGAAAAAAGAAAAGACATAGTACATATAAAATTAATAAACAGAGAACCAAAGAGGACACTTGGCTATCAACATCATTACAGATATTTCAATGAGTTTTTGTGAAATGAAAGTAGATGGAAGTGTCTAAACCAATGAGTAGAGCAGGGTTTGCTAAGAAAAGCCTGCTCTGGGAGATGACAGCCCATCTTCCCATCAGACCATAGAAGTGGCTTTGGGCTCAAGGAGCAGATTACATGGAGGGTAAAAATGAGAAGTGGGGCTGGAACAAACAAATATTTAAAGATCAATATTTGAGATGGCGGTGCCAAGCAGCACTGTAGCCCCCTCACCCCCCACCTCCTTAGGTATTGAAGAATAAAGCACCGCAGGAAGATATTGGATGTGGGGGACATGGGGATAGCCCAGGCAATTCTTAATGCAAATCTGGGCCGATGGCTGCACATTTGGTCTAAATATGAGCAGGTTCAAATTGGAGCAAAGATAAGAGGTTTCTAGGAAAAACAAAAGTGGGGGACCTCACAAAGACAGCATGTGTTAAAGAATGGAAACTTTAAGATTTTGATAAATATATATAGAGAGAGTGACATTGAAGTTCTCAAGAAAATAAGAAGAAGACAAAATAGTATGGACCAAAGAGAAGCTCACCTAAAATGCACCGTGACTCTAAGCACTTGGATGTCCTATAGAAAAGAAGAATCCGGGAGACCTTGATACTAGAAATATTTTTCTCTCTGTGTCTCAGGCATTGTGGCTTTTGACATTTAGGCAAGGGCATTTAATCCTATTTGCTCTGGCAGTGAGCAATATGGTCATAGTAATGCAAACACTGTAAACATGTTTTCAACTTTAAAAATCAACCTATGGGCAAAACAATCAAGAATTACTTGTGTGTGAAGAGAATGTGGCTATTAACCAGCTTGACAAGTTAAAAGTGAATCAGAAGAATGAAGAAGAGATAGAGGAATTGTAGAGAAAAAGGTAGTTTAAACTAATGCCTAAAGTTGATAGCTCTATAAGAAAATTATATATATATATATATATATATATATATATATATATATATATATATATATAACATATTATTCACAATTACAAGGTAAAGGATGGAAGAACTCAAAGTAATGATAAAACTGTCAAACTTTGGGAGGAGGATGAGGGGAGATGAAATAGAGCAAGATAAATCCAGTCTTTCTTAGGAAATGAACAGATATTCTCAAGTTGTAAAATTAGGAAATGGAGATATGAACATACCTGGTGTTAGAAGATAACCTATAGAAGAATGAAAACATAAAAGGTCAAATAAGAAAAGATGAGTGGGGTGGCTGCTTTTCATGAGGAACCGTTGTGTATGACTTGATTTGTTACAATGCACACATAACCCTGAAATTTTTTTGAAATAAAAATAAAGCTGACTCCTTATAGAGCACTTCCGTCCAGCTTTAAATGGCCCAAGGAAAAAAAAAAAACACACATTTTTTATTGGAATTTACTTTACCAATTTAAAAAGCCCTTTGTGAAACCTCCATCACTTCCAACTATAATACACACTACATTAACAAGAAACTTGGTCCACAAAGTAAAAGAGTACCTTAATTTAAGAACCCCAAGTTAGCTATGAGTTCAACCGAGTATAATTTGTTTGAATATTTGGAAGCATGGTTGAAGTGGCACTTTTTTTTTTTCAATGTCTACTTGCATACCTGTAACTTTTGCAGGAAAACTAAATAAAGTTCTGTATTCTTTGAAATCATTTCACTCTACAAGCTTTGCTTCTCAACTGGCAGAGAAGGCTATGATGGTTCTCAAGGATTTGTGATGATTTCCAGGACCTTTAATCTGTGAATTAGAGAAAATTTATGATATAGATGAGCCAACTTAGCCTAACAGGTCAAAAAATGCACGTTTTAAAAGCTTCTAAATGTGGAATTGAGTAAATACAAGCATTTTCTACACTGAGCACATTCCTGTTATATGGTTTTTGGATCAGTAACAATGTCAGTGTTGAGTGAATGGAGCAGAATAAATAAACAATATGCCAATTAAACACACACACACACACACACACACACACAAAAAAAAAAAAAAAAAAACAGTTACCTAAGCCCAGGTTGGGTAGCTCAGTTAGTTAGAGTGTCTTTCCAATAAGCCAAGGCTGTAGTTTCGACCTCCCAGTCAGAGCACATACAAAGGTCAATCAATGAATGCATGAATAAGTAGAGCAACAAATCAATGTTCCTCTCTCTTTCTCTCTCTCTCCCCCCTGCCCAAATCAATATTTTTAAAAATCCTTAGCCAATTTGGTTCAGTGAATAGACCGGTGGCCTAGGCACCAAGAGTCCCAGGTTCGATTCTGGTCAAAGGCACATACCTCCATTGCAGGCTCCTCCCCAACCTGGTCTTTGGCTGGTGCACGGGACAACCAATTGATGTGCTTCTCTTACATCTATATTTCTCTCTGTCTTTCCCTCTCTCTAAAAATCAATGGAAAAATATCCTTGGGTGAGGATTTAAAAAAAAATAATAATTTTTTTAAAAGTTTAATAATAAAAAGAATTAAATAAATAAATAACAGTTAGCCAGGCCAGCCACTGATTCAGTTTCTTAGTATATTATTAACTACTTCAAGCCAATGGCCAATCACTTGGACCTTTATAAATAACTAGAAGCCCATTGCATGAAGATTCGCGCAATAGGCCTTCCTTCCCCTGGCTGCCCACATCGATTTTCCTCTGGCACCCAGGACCCAGGCCTTTGGTCCAGCCACAGCAGAGAAGCCAAGCCTCTTCAGTCTTCAGTCTTCAGTCTTCACTCCGGCTGGAGCCTTCAGTCTTCGCTCTGTGCCTGCATATGCAAATTAACCACCATCTTTGTTGGGTTAATTTGCATAGTCGCTCTGATTGGCTGGTGGGCATAGTGGCATGACACCAATTTGCATGCTTCTCTTTTATTAGTGTAGATTCCAAGAATTGTCCTAACTATGATGTTTGGCCAAATGTATTGGTCTAGTATATGATAAAATGAACATTACTGGTTCATCTGTAGTCTGCCCTGGTTTCACCAGTGGTTAGAAGTAATAGGGCTTATGTATGTGTTGACCATTGGCCCTATTATATATGTAACATTGTCTTATAATATACGTAACAGCTCTTTTTAATCTGTTGCAATAGATGTGAAATTTGTATATGAGCTGCATGAAAGGTCTCCAAAGCAGAGCTGCTAAGTGCACCTTTGTACTATTTAAATAATTAGGTAGAAAAATTATAGCCCAGTGGTATATTTCAAGAAATAAAAACATTTTTAAAATATATTTTTATTGATTTCAGAGAGGAAGGGAGAGGGAGAGAGAAAAACATCAATGATGAGAGAGACCATTGATCAGCTGCCTCCTGCCTGCTCCACACTGGGGATCAAGCCAGTAACCTGGGCATGTGCCCTGACTGGGAATTGAACCATAACCTCCTGGTTCATATGTCAAACCTCAACCACTGAGCAACACCAGCCAGGCAGGAAAAAAAAATTTTTTTAAAGATGAATTTACTCCCCATTAATTAATTCAATTGTTTTGGATTATTCCACACTTAACCTGCTGTAAAGAAGTCAGCAGAATTAGCAGACTATTTCAAACATGATAGATTTTCAAAGACAATGTCTCCCTTCTGGAATCCAGACACAACCCTACACAGATGAAACTTGGGAAGCACATTTTAGTATTAGAATTTCAGTTCAGAAATCTAGACACTTGAGTAACTGAAAGGTATTTCCAGTGTATGATTGTCACGCCTGTGTTTTGGCAATCTATCACAGGGACGGGGGCATCTCAGTCAGGGTCACAACCGTTTGCAGTTGGCTAAGGAAAGTCCTGTGCATTTTGTATTCTTTATCTCTTAATCCTCCCCACAATCCTCTGAGGTGGGCATGGTTTGAATATTTCACACATCCCAGAAAAAGGCTGGTAGGTGACTTAGTAAAGGCCATGCACAGCTAATAAATGTCTACAGCGGGATTCGAACTGAGCCTTTTTGGCTACAGAAACACACACTCTCTCTCTCTTAGGCTATCTCTATAGCCAAACAGACCAGAAACTGAATTTTCTCACCAAAATCTTTTCTTTTGACTCTAAGGCGTAAGACTTCATATAGTGAGAATATAATATTTCCCATATTGTTGACATATAAATGGGTAAATATTGTTTTTGTGAGGGGAAAAAGGGGCAGAATCTGGTTGAATTGGTTTCCTTTGCCTGAAAACTCCCTGTGCCCCATGTATACATGTCATACTGCGTTCTAAATGTTGCCATGTCAGCCCTAGATGGTTTAGCTCAGTGGATAGAGTGTTGGCCTAAGGATTGAAGGGTCCTAAGTTCCATTTTGGTCAAGGGCACATGCAAGGGTTGCTGGCTCAATCCCCAGTAGGGGACATGCAGGAGGCAGCCAATCAATAATTCTCTCTCATTATTGATGATTCTATCTCTCTCCCTCTCCTTTCCTCTATTAAATCAATAAAAATATATTTTTTTAAAGTCACCATATTGCCCTAACCTGTTTGGCTCAGTGGATAGAGCGTCGGCCTGCAGACTGAAGGGTCCCAGGTTCGATTCCTGTCAAGGGCATATACCTTGGCTGTGGGAACATCCCCAGTAGGGGGTGTGCAGGAGGCAGCCGATTGATGTTTCTCTCTCATCGATGTTTCTAACTCTCTATCCCTCTCCCTACTTTCTGTAAAAAATCAATAAAATTTATTTAAAAAAAAATAAATAAATAAATAAAAAGTCACCATATTAGAGTGGTCTTCATAGAAACCAGCATATAAAATATTACCTTCTGCTTCCAGCTCTCTATCCCTTTAACTTTCTTTTCCTTTACAGCACTCTATAGTACTTAGTAATCCTATATAATAAAGAGGTAATATGCAAATTGACCCCCATGCCATAACTCTGTCACAAGATGGTGGCAGGGCAGTGGGAGCAGTGGGGGTGGGGCCAGCAGCCGCTCCACACGGCTTCCACCAGGGTTCCTGTGGCCCTGCGGGGGCACGGGGGTCCTGGCCACATGGGTGGGACTCTGGGACTCAGGGCGGTCCCATGGCATTGCGGGGGCGGGGGGGTGGAAGGGGTGGAGAGGGAGGGGTCCCGGGTCTCACACAATTTCGCATGATGGGTCACTAGTATACTGTGTATTAACCTGTCAATTTTTTTTTTTTGGTGTTTTTCCCACTAGAGTGTAAATTCCAGGAAGACAGGGATTGTGTCTGTTTTGTTCATTAATATATATTTGAGTGCATGGGACAGTAAGTGACTGACACTTACTAGTACTTGTTATTCAATATATCTATCTTGAATGAATAAAAGATTTTAAGTCTAATGTTACCACCTGGATAGAGAATAGTTGATTTTGCAATCGAATAGTCCCGGATAACACCTTTCCACCAAACCAGACTTTATTATGAAGTGGAAATGGTTGGGAGAAAGTGGAAGGGTCACCACAATGTATCACAACTCTTGGAAATAAACACTTGAAGATTATATCCAACAAAGGCATACAGAGGGAGCCAGAGTGAGCTGTTTTATAGCAAAGGTAGTCTACATTCATGTACATCTCTGTGCATCGTGGCTACAATCTCCAGCATCATGATTTTTGCATCAGCATGTCTATGTAAGGATGCCTTTCAGTTCTTCATTATATTAGAGGAAAGGTCTATCTCAGTGCCAGGTAATATATCAGTTTCCTCCCTGTTTTCCATTCTTTTCTTGAATTCACTGTATATTACACTCAGTATTGAAGGTTTGGTTTCTATGCTCCTGTAAAGCAAAACTATATTCCATGCACTTTTTATTTGTACTGGGATGTTTGAAATGTTTGAAATATTGGAAATATATTGAAAGTCTCTGTTAACAAAGCAGCACACAATCTAACGCTACTGGGCTGCAGGCTTTTTTTGTTGTTTTTTTTCAAAGTTGTATTATACGGGCATGGTGCATGGAGGGCATAATTTCCCACATGATATAAACTAAAGGAGTTGAAAGGAACACTGTTTTATGGTAGGACTTTAAGTAGTATAAATGTAACTAAGATTTCTATTTCATCCCATTTTCCCAGTTTGATCAACTGGTGAAATTTACTAGCTGATCGCAGAGCTGAGAAAGAGTGATTATTATTATTAACAGCAAGAAGAGAGTCTCAGAGAAAGTAAACAAAATGAAACACACTTTAAATTAATTTGATGTTGCTCTAGAGTCTGGGAAAGTAAGGGGTATATATTTATGCTGGCTAAAAAATGAGACAAAACACCACAACCTTCCTCAGTCAGTTGCGTTATAAAACAGAATATATATAGTAACATTAAGACGCTAATACATGCTTCTTAAATTAAAATCACGTTGTTACATGGCACCACAATCCATAGCCTTACAGCAAAACAACTGATGGTAAATAACCGAAATCTGCAAGAGTCAAGATGAAGAATTCCGTGGCCGGATTGGTGAGAACGGGCGCTTTGTCTTCGCATAAGCTGTGATTCCATTCCTGCTGCGAGGGCTGGGACAAAGTAGGTGTGCAACAAACACACGTTGTGTGAATGAGTGTCACCTGCCGTAGTCATGTGCCATCTGTGACTATCGTTTCAGTGTGCACCGGAAAGTCAGAACACCTAGGCTCAACTCCTGAACTCAGGGTTTGCTATGATTAACTATGCGGCTTTGAGGAAACAAGTGGACATTTCTGGGCCTCGGTTATTCATATGTAAAAAAAATGGCATAGGTTCCTCCTGCCTAGAGTGACTGGGAGAATTACATAACAAAATCCATGAAGTGTTATAAATCTGTACTTGGCACATAACAAGCAACCCAAACATGTTAAATGCTATATTATTCATAATCAACACCAAATACTCTTGGCCCATTATGGCAAAGTTGTGTATACCTTGTGTGTGTGTGTGTGTGTGTGTGTGTGTGTGTGTGTGTGTGTTAGTGGTCAATGCGTTTGCTTCAGTCCTGACACATACCTTTTTCTTATTATAAAGAAACATGCTTGGAAACTCCAAAATCATGCCATGCCTACATTTTGTTCACACACTTGTCTGTGCGGGCCTTCTCTTTCAGGAATCTTTTAGAACTGGAACTATGACTGTTTTTATTGCTGCTAGATATCTGGTGACTCTGTGTCAAGTTTGCAAATGAGGAAACTAGAGCACAGAGAATGTATGTGCCTTATTGAAAATAACAGAAAATACTGAACGGCCTGGTTGAAATACAAACCTACATAGTATGGCTCCAGAACAGTGATATTAAATATCAACTATGTTGCTTCTCCAATATTAAACATACACACAGTACAACATGAACCTCACGTACACATGCACACACACAGACATAGCCTTTCTACAAGTAGGTAAAAGTGACATGTATACATAGTTGTTTTCTAACTGCAGAGTTTGGGGCATTTTAGTAAGGGCAGCAATGGTACAGACATGGCTCATGCATTGAAGGGTACTTTCTATCCATGGTTACTGTCCGCTGTGTGATGGAGTGTCCCCTTCAGTCATCCTCAGAGCTGAAGCCCCTCATTTGCATATATTCCTGGGATGAGGGATGCAGTGAAGGGTGAGAATTATCCCATTTCTCCATCCCTTATCAAGAAATTACCCAAGTAGCCCAGCCTGTGTGGCTCAGTGGTTGATCATCGATCTATGAACCAGAAGGTCAGGGTTCAATTCCTGGTCAGGGCACAAACCCGAGTAGCAGGCTTGATCCCCAATGTGAGGTGTGCAGGAGGCATCATTGATGTTTCTATCTCTCTCTCCCTCTCTGAATTCCATAAAAAAAGAAGAAATCATCCAAGGAAAATATATCAGTCAACATAAGTGTGCCTTAATTTTAAAAAACTATGAAAAACAAACATTTCCTAATTTTCCACATAAATGCCACCCAGTGTTAAATAATTCCTCCAGTTAGCAATCTCCTGTATTTCTGTTGAGTTCACCCTGCTGGAACTACTTGCATTTCCTTCTTCTCTATCTTTATTGAGATGTAAAACATAAGATGACCTTTGCCCTTTCATGAATTTCATCTTCAGAGCACCTTATTTAATCTGTGCATCTATTATGAATCCACATTCCATATGAAAAATTTCTATAATCCATCCTTTCAAAAAAAAAACAACACAGTCATCAGAATTTTTTTTAAAAAAGGAATTATATTTGCAATTAAGCATCAACTCAATTAGATGAGTGGGGTCTGTATAGAAATGCAGTTTCTTTAACAAATACAATACACAGAGCTTCAAAACGATTGGGCTGACAGCTCCCACAACCTTAGTGTCTCCTCCAAGATTTACAATGGCACAGCTCCCCTTTTTAGCAAATTAAACCTTATGTCAAGATTTCAAATTAAATCCAAAGCCCTTGTTCTTTCTGTGCAGAAGAAACAAATGGGCCCCACATGCTGGTAGGCACGGAGGCTGATAGGAAACAGTGAAGTGAGAGCTCCCCAACCTGAAAGGCGTCACATGGCCACATCAACCGGCATAAACAGTCAATGCCACTTATGGTTTTACACAAAAAGACGGGTAAAATACAGGGAATTTAAATATAAGAATTTTTTCATACCACACAAACCTGACTGAGGGCCAAAATTTTACATTTCTGTTCTGTGCAAGCACTTTATGGGGGAATGTGTTTTTTATTCCATTTTTACGTGTTTGTTATGGGTCTGTTTTGCAAAGATTGCTCCAAGCCGAGGTCATAAAAATAAAAAATGCACACAAATGGCCATGATTAACGCATAGAGCAATCTATGCTTCTATATGTATGAAATACATAATATCCCTTTCTGGATATTTCAATATAGCAACATGTGTGTAGGTCACTCTAGGTTTCATAAATTCACTGCAACAGCAGATCTTGCTGTGGAATTATTCTAAAAGTCCAAGAACACACAGTCCTTAGTTTTGTGGAGTTATTTTGCCAGGAAAATGTTGTATCTGTTTCTTATATGTTACTTGTCAGTAATGTCTATATTAAGAATTGACAGGACTTGCTTCTCCATAGGAATCTGAGAATATGGCACACATATGAACATTTCTAAATATATTCTTAGATTATTATTCTAAAATGAGTTGTACTATATGGGTAACTATTCAAATAACACTTTCTGATTTTAGAGGACACTTTGATTACCAAATGTGTGTGATCCTTTCCAGTAAAATTGGAATGAAATCTGGTTCAAAACACTCTCTAACCAGTGGGGAAGGTGGGGAATTTCCTGGCAAGCCATCACTTTGTAGAGGGTTTTATTTTCAGGATGCACGTCTAGATATATGGGTTTCCTTAGTGTTAAGGCAGCAGGAAGAGATGTGCAAGTTCTTCATGGAATACCAAAGGTATAGAAAAATAGTTTAAAACACGTCCACATAAGTCTAGTTTGGGTACTGCACAATTTTAGGAGCATGATGTGCATATGTGTTGTCATCAAATAATTGTGGGTTTCATAAGTGTTTCATGAAAAAGCTAGGTTTCTTCGCACATAGGTATTATTGGGCAAGAGAAGGCAGACATTTCAGAAGAGGGACAAGTGTCCTTAGAGTGACTAAATGGATGGTGAGTCAATGAAATTAGAACATGCAAGTTATATTTTTCTTTGTTTGCTTTTACATGAAATGCTTTAAATAATTTGAGCAGACACTTTGTTTTAACTCTTTTAGTTTTACTTTGAAATTCTGATAAAAATTTGTAAGAAACCGGTATCTACAGATGAGTGTTTAGGAAACAAGATACAGAAAAAGAAAGAAGCTTTCATCATATTATGAAAATAAATTCTTGCCCAGTTTCTTACTTCTTTCAGATACTTTTGGCTTTCATTTATAACTAAATTTTAGGTTTCATTTATCCCAATTCCGTAACTGGCAGCATAGCAGAAGGAATATGCCAGTTGCCAATTTATTTTGCAACTATTTGGTTTGGAGTTACATATGCATTGGTATAAAGGATCGGTCTTTTTGTGTTATAGTATGGTCTTAATTCAACATCGGTTTCACAAACTCTTGGAAAGCAACATCAGGTTTATTTTACTAGCAGAATTTTATTTTTAATTCCTGCCTATAGTAACATGTTTAGGGAAAATAAAAAGAGACCAGATTCCTCTCAAAACATACAATTTCATATATGTGTACACACATGTACACCTAGGTGCTTTTAGGACAAATAACTTAATAATGATATATTTGATGTTGTTCACACTTTAAATCGGCAACAAAGACATCATCTTTGGGGTTGCATCAATCTCTGAATCATTCCTGAATGCTTACCCTGCAATTTCTTCTAGTCATCGCCACGGATCCTGTGATTGAAACTGTCATGAGTTCTGTGAATGATTATTTTCCATGGCTCCACAGTCTTGCACCCACGAAGCCAATTTTTTCCCCTTAAAATTGGATCGGTTCTCTCACATGTGAACCACAACTGCCTTAGAGGATCCATTCCAGTATTGCCCATAAGTTGAAATGAGAGTTAAAAAAAAAAAAAGTGTTTGCCCTCGTTTCTTCTTTACATTTAAAATGGATGAATTCTTGTAAGAACTTCTCTTAGATAGAAGGTAAAGAGTCAAATCACATAATAGAGAATGAACTCTTTATATTCCAATTAATTGGGTAGTAAAATGTAAGAGGATGTGTCCTAACAGTGTTAAGAACAGGACATCAAGAGAAAAGCCAGAAACTGTGAAGTTATGAATGAAGCACACCGTCTGCTGCTTCAGCTGGTTTTCCTCTGGCTGTTTCTCCAAAACATAGAATTTCTATGTCCCACCAATACAATGCACTGGCAGAGGAATTAATGGTTCAGTAAATCTTAATTTTGGAACAGATTCTCATTTGACAACTGCATCATTTTAGCTCATTTTAGTTCCGTCATTTTTTGCTTCCTTCAAACCACACACAGGCCCTTAGATTCTTACTATTGCCAAAAGTCTGTTTCTTCCAACTAGACATCATCTGCTTGTTTTCAAAGGGCAGTCAGTGAATGCCTATTTGGCATTTATAGATCTGGGAAGAAGTTCTTTGAAAATGGAAAACATTTAGGTGTGCATCCATTGTTTGGAGCACAAAAAAATAATATTTTGAAATAATCACTGAAATTATCTTTTTCTATAGAACCTCAGGAATTAAAATATATGTTGAGTGTAAAGATTTGTGGCCACTTTTCTGAAGAGAGGCATATCTGTGAAGTAAAATTTCCATAAAAGTTTTCCAAAGACTAATTGTCTTAGATGAAACTTCAAACTTTATTGTTATCATTAGCTTGTAAAGCTGTGTTTTATATTCACAAGACTTTTTAAAATTACCAACACTTGTTTTTTTTTATATCAAGCAGAAAAGCTAGCCTTGTCATCAAAAAACTAAAAAGAAATACAATTTGTGAATTATCCAAAAGTTAGCTATGGGATACATGTGTGATAAGATTCTATATGAGTTTATATTTTTAATATAACTATAATTTAATCAATGATATATTTAAGTAATATAATATCTGTTATAACTACAAGTATAATTTTCCACATACAAAATATATTGATAATATGCAATAGTTAATAATACTTTATTGGTTATCATAGTAAAATATATTTAAACTAGAGGCTCAGTGCACGAAATTCGTGCATGCAGGGGTCCCTCAGCCCGACCTGCACCCTCTGCAATCTGGGAGCCCTCGGGGGATGTCCTACTGATGGCTTAGGCCCATTGCCTGTGGGGATCGCACAGAGGCAGGATTGCCTAAGCCATAGTCTGGCCTCCTTCTGCAAGAGGGGACCGGGCTGATCAGGGGAAGGCACTGCCCCCATCATACTTCTGCTGCTGTCACTGCTAGCCACTGCAGCTGCCAAGGTATTTTCATCAACACACACTCCAGTCCCTTCACCATGAAAAAAGGACAACGTCTTTAGACATTTTCAAGATGTCTCTTTCATAGGATATGACAGCTCTTTTTTTTTTTATCGTCACCTGAGGATATTTTTCCATTGATTTTTAGAAAACATGGAAGAGAGAGGGAAAGACAGAGAGAAACATCAATGTGAGAGGGACACTTTGATTGGTTGCCTACTGCATGAGCCCTGACCTGGGCCCCAGTCAGGGAGGAGCCTGCAACCTAGGTATATGCCTTTGACTAGAATAGAACCTGGACCCTGTGGTCCTCAGGCCGAGGCTCTATCCACTGAGCCAAACCAGCTAGGGCAGGATATGACATTTCTTAGCCCCTCCAGCAGTGAACCTTCATTTATTCCTCCAGGAGTGAGATAGAAAAGTCCTAGGTCACCTTCTTGGTTTCTCATTATGCAAGTTACCAAGAACACTATGAGTGATGTACTGGAAGCTTAGCCAATGAGCAGTCAGAAAAGGTGTTTCTTCTGCAGCTCACACACAGAGGCAGGATTGCTGGTGAGCCCCGGCAAGCAGGCAGGCCCACTCTGCTCCCTGCTCTCTGCGGACAGCCTTGCCTGCTCACTGCGGTCGTGCCCTGGTAAGCAGGCAAGCCCACCCTGCTCCCCGTTCTCTGCTCCCTGCTCTCTGCGGGTGGGCCTTCCTGCTCACTGCAGCCACTGCTGCCACGCCCTGGCAGGCATGACCCAGCTGCAGGTGCAGCCTCCTCTTGAGCCAGTTGTGACTGTTATGGCATCCTGGCTATTTGCATATTACCTCTTTTTATATCTATACTAGAGGCTTGGTGCACAAATTCGTGCACTGGTGGGATCCCTCAGCCTGGCCTGTGGGGATCAGCCAAAACAGGCTCTCTGGCATCCCCTGAGGGGTCCTGTATTGTGAGAGGGCGCAGGCCAGGCCGAGGGACCATACTGGTGCACGATTATGGCCAGAAAGGGACCACGGGAGGGCTCCAGGGCATGTCCAGACTGTCTCACCCAGTCCTGATTGGTTGGACCCCAGCAGCAAGCGAACCTACTGGTCGGAGCATCTGCCCCCTGGTGGTCAGTGCATGTCGAACAGTCGAACGGTTGGACACTTAGCATATTGAGCTTTTATTATATAAGATAGATAGATAGATAGATAGATAGATAATAGATGTTCTCATGAATATTCCACTTCAAAATAAATGCATTATATTCCCATTTACAGATGGAAAAATATGCATTATTACAATGCATTTATCAGACCAATAGATTTTTAAGTACAATTAGAGACATCAAATTTATTAGTTGCTGGTTCTCAAATTTTTCTTTTTTTCTCTCTAATATATATATATCACTTTCTCCATATGTATGTGAAAGTTACTGCTATAAGCAAAAGACCTTGGGGAAAACAAAAAAGCTAAATCCTATTCCCTCCCCTCTGCCAATACTTCTATCCACACTTTCTACCTAGACCACCAGTTTTTTTTCAATGTTGAATGAAAAGTTTTCACTTGAAAAGACAATTTTATAAATTTGAGTGAGTTGCCAAAATAGGCAAGCACATTTCTGTAAATAGAACAGATTCTATTCTTCCAGGTTTCACTGACTCTTTTAGCAACTAAACTTGCAGGCAAAACAATACATTACTATTTAGTTAATTGCCATACCGTGGCCCTAATATCTGGAGAAGGCTGCTTTGGTTGCAATTTCACTATAAACAACTGCATTTCTCAATTTTTCACCTTAAAAAAATTATTGCCATAAAGTGAAAACAATATTTTGATGAAATGCAATTCAAATAGCCAGTTGTAATCCTATATAATAAAGAACTAATATGCTAATTAGACCAGATGGCAGAACTACCTTCCAGAACCACCTTTCGGAATGATCAGTGGGCAAGAGGCAGGGCAAGGGGCCAAGAGGCAGCCACCGGGGCTGCAAGGGACGAGCCCCTTGCAAGAATTTTATGCATTGGGAATCTAGTGACCATCTAATCTAATAAAAGAGAAACATGGTAATTGGCGTACGACCGCTACCCTTCCCATTGGCTAATCAGGGAGATATGCAAATTAACTGACAGCCAAGATGGCGGCCGGCAGCCAGGCAGCTTGAAACTAACATGAGGCTTGCTTGCTTCAGTGACAGAGGAAACCAACGTTCCCCGCCTGCCTTGCAGGCCTCTGAGCCTGCAGTTTGAAACATTTTAACAAATATAGAAGCTAAACAAAACCCCAGAAACCTGCTTTCAGCGAGCTGGGATCTCAGAGCTGGAGTCAGAGCTGGAGTTATACATTGTTTCGAACCGAAACAAACCAGATACCTACTTTCAGCAGCGGAGGCCTAAGAGCTGGAACCTCAGAGCTAAAGCTGGCCCAGAATTTAAAAAAAAAGAAAAGAAAAAAAAAAGAAAAAAAGAAGCGGTTGGGAGCTTCTGTCACCCACCAGCCTGAAAACAGCCCTCAGCCCCTCACCCAGACTGGCCAGGCACCCCAGTGGGGACCCCCACCCTGAAGGGTGTGTGACAAGCTGCAAACAGCCCTCAGCCCCTCACCCAGGCTGGCCAGGCAGCCCAGTGGGGACCCCACCCTGAATGGTGTGTGACCAGCTGCAAACAGCCATCATCCCCTCACCCAGGCTGGCCAGGCACCCCAGTGGGGACCCCCACCCTGATCCAGGACGACCTTCAGGGCAAACCAGCCAGCCCCACCCATGCACCAGGCCTCTATCATATATAGTAAAAGGGTAATATGCATCCCAGCACCGGGATCAGCGGAGCCAAGAGGTCTCCCAGCACCGGGATTAGCGAGACAGGGGGCAGTGCCCAAACCCCCTGATCGCCCTGTGGCTCTGTGTGTGACAGGGGGTGGGGCCACAACCTCCCTATCCGCCCTGCTCTGTTCGTGACAGGGGAAGGCGCCCCAACCTCCTGATCAGCCCTGCTCTGTGCCTGATACGGGGGAGCTCCCCAACCTCTGATCGCCCTGCGGCTCTGTGTGTAACAGGGTGCAGCACCCCAACCCCCTGATCGGCCCTGCTCTGTGTGTGACAGGGTAGAGCCATAACCTCCCCATCGGCCCTGCCCTGAGTGTGAGAGTGGTGGCGCCCCAACCCCTGATCGGCCCTACTCTGTGGGTGATAGAGAGCAGCACCCCAAACCCCTGATCCGCCCTGCTCTGTGTGTGACAGGGGGCAGTGCCCCAACTCCCCTATCGGCCCTACTCTGTGAGTGACAGGGGGGAGCTCCTCAACCCCCTGATGGGCCCTGCTCTGTGATTGACGAGGGCAGTGCCCTAACCCCCGGATTGGCCCTGCTCTGTGCGTGACAGGGGGTGGCGCCGCAACCTCCCCATCGACCCTTCCTTGAGTGTGACAGGGGGCGGTGCCCCAACCCCCCAATCGGCCCTACCCTGAGCATGACTGGGGGTGGCATCGCAACCTCCTGATCCGCCCTGCTCTGTGCATGACAGGAGGCGGCGCCCCAACTCCCCAATCGGCCCTGCTCTGAGCCCGACCAGGGGCTGCACCTAGGGATTGGGCCTGCTCTCTGCCACCCGGGAGCAGGCCTAAGCCAGCAGGTCGTATCTCCCGAGGGGTCCCAGACTGCGAGAGGGCACAGGCCAGGCTGAGGGACCCCCCTTCCCCCCGAGTACACAAATTTTTGTGCACTGGGCCTCTAGTATAATGATAATAAAACTAATTTGACCATATGGTGCTTGAATATCTTTGATATTATCAAATATATTAGACAAACATGGTAAGTTATGATAGATTTTGAAATCAAATTACATTTGACCCTTAAATAACATAAGTTTGAACTTAATGGGTCCACTTATACAAAGATTTCTTTTTTAAACAAATACCAGTAATATTTTTTATTCACAGTTGGGAGGTTGTATGCATTGATCTATGCCATTTTATGTAAGAGACTGAGTGAGCATCTCCAGATTTTGGTATTGACCAGTACCAACGCCCACCACCACTACCCTCATTGCCACCCCCACCCTGTCATAAATATAGAGGGACAGCTTTGTTTTTGGGGAGTCAAATGTTATACGTGGATTTTTGACTGGGGGCACGGAGTACCTGGGCTGTTCAAGGGTCAACTGTATTTATTTATTTTTATTTATTATTGACAGTATTACAGATGTTCTCCATTCTCCCCTTCCACCCAGCCCCTGCCCCACCCCAGGCTTTCCCCGCACTATTGACTGTGAGCATGGGCTATGCATACATGCATATATATTCTTTGATTAACCTCTTCCCGAAGCCCCCTCCTACCTTCCCGCTGAGATGTCATTCTGTTCCATGCTTCCATGTGTCTGAACCTATTTTGTTCATCAGTTTATTTTGTTCATTAGATTCCACATATAAGTGAGATCATGTGTAAAAGAAATACAGTTGAGATAATGTACTGCTTTGTCAGGGCCCTTAAAGAAATGGATGGGAACATTTCAGAGTTTAATAAACTCTTTTCAATGATGTATGCAAAGCATAGTACAACTCAGGAAGGGCACATCCCTGGGACTGGTAAGAGTGAAATGCCAACAACCACAGGCCTGAGGGGTACAGGGAACGAGGTGGCTACTAGACCCCAGAGGCAGGGCTTGCCATAGAGACAGAGCCCCTGCCCAGATCTGCTGACTTCAGGTCCTGGGACCCAGTCAGCCACTGGCGCCAGTGCAATGCATTCCCTGAGCACACCCTTCTCCAGCCTCCTGCCAGTTTTTCCCAGTGTCTGACCCCCCCCTTAAGCCAGAGGGCAGGGGACTTGTTGTCTGTCTAGGCCCTTGTCCTGAGACAGAGCAGAAGGGAGAGGAGACCAGATTGGATCAAGAGCAAAGGAAGCCACAAAGAATTGTCTACTTTAGGCTGGTAGACACTTATATTCATAGATATTTTTTAAGGTCACTGATGGTGATTGCTTCTTTTGAGTTCTGCACCTGAGGTTGATATAAAAGCTCATTTTTATGTAAAACTTAACTACAAACACTTCTGAAATATTTACTTCTATTAACTCATGCAATTTTCCCTAGTAGTCACATTTTATTATTCACATTTTTGTGATCCCATTTGGTACACGAAGAAACCGAGGCCCTGGGTGACTAGGTCAGATTTCACAGCCAAATTGTCTCGCCAGACTCCTAACTGTATTACAGAAGACACCCAGTCCATGCTGTGTAGTAGTCGCCAAGTCCCTGCGATTAACCCATCAATCTAAGCGGATCTGATCGTTCAGAACATTACCTGAATTTTTATTCACTGTTAGAAATAGCTATGTATGTTAACACAATATTAATAATACATAAAATAAAAAATACTATGTACCAGTTTTCACTAGCTGCTATGACTAAAAACTGAACACATTCAAGTTCAAGGACTTATTTTTTTCAGGAGAGATGTCAAATTTTATTGTAGTTATTTGTTTTAGTTGTAACCGTGGGTAGATAAAATCACTGCATAGGATATACTTACGCCACAAAATATTTGGTATTTGAAATTAAAATGCACATGATGTCCTTAATGTTTGCTAACTTGCAACCTGAAGATGAAATAGAAGTCTGAGCCTTGAAGAATGTGAAAAACAAAAGAACACATTTCACGCAGAGTGACTGTGAGCAGAGAGATATGTATATGAGAGGGGAGGTGGACACAGAATGCACATCTGGAGAAGGAAGAAGCAGATTGGTTCTGTGAGGAGGTGTCATGATGCCCACAAGACAGCAGATCAGAACATTTGACTGAAAGTATAGGGGAGGCCAGATAATTAAAGAATTATGCCCTGCCAGAAAGAATCAATATGCATAATGGAGAGATTTTAACTCGGGACAGGTTGAGATCATATTTGCATTTGACGGCAGTGTGAGTGGTTAACCAAAGTAGGAAGGGGGAGACATTTTCAAAAGTTCCTGGAATCATCTAGATATGATATGTGTAAAAAGCCTACATGAAAATATATATATATATATATATATATATATATATATATATATATATATATATATCTCACATATGCATAAGGCTTTCTCTTTTCCTTGTTACATATTTGCCCATACAATTTTAGACCACATACTGTCTAACAAGCTTTGTTGTTGTTGCTACTGTTAGTTTTCAGCATTTTTATCTCCACAAACCTTACAAGACTTGGAGACTGGCCTCCTGTGACTATAGTGACTCTTGACCCTGTTTGGATCCACGAAGGCAAAGACAAATCATCCTTGATAAATGCACTTGGCCAAGGTGCCTGGTGGTGACTTCTATAGGGGAGACTGTCCAGGGGCTACTGCAGCGAAACAGGAACCTGAAACAAACGATCAAATCTGCTGGTATAGTTTTATCTCTGCAATATTTTATGCTCAGTTTTTAAGACGACCTATTACATATCTAACCGCTACAGGCAGCTTCACTCCTGTCAAGTATATGCAATCTGAATTGTCATTACTTTCACCGCATGCCTTCCTGAATAGTTACAAAAACAAGAGGTTATACTTCAATATAAAATTGATCATAAGAAAAATATTTTTAGAAAAAATATTTCATGTGAAATGGTAGCTGTTTTCTGTATTTCTGTGTTCAATGAAATAATCACTCATACAAAACACATGCTCTTTTTATGTTACTTACACAATTCTTGAAAAGATACCATTTAATGCAAAAACAGAAGTTGTTACAAAATCTTAATGTGCTTATTTCATATAGTATTAATTTCCACCATTGCTCAGTTTTAAAAGGTATTTAAAAAAAGAATCAGACATCATCTAAGGGCTTATTTTTCTTTTACACCACAACAGAAAATTATTTGAAAAAGAAGCAATATGAAAACAAATGGGTCAAATAAAGTAATAAAAACATTCACTGCATTCAATCCAAAATGTGACTAAGGGAGTTTTATGTACTGAGAGCAAGTAGAATGAACAAGGGCTTATATCCCATTAATATACAAGAAAAGCCAAGCTACCCATGTACAGCCAAGTTCAGTTCAAATTAATTAAAAGTATCTTACTACATAAATGTTTCCCATAAGGAAAAAACATCAATACCCTCCCTATATAAAGACCTGCTCATTTATTAAAATAAACAAACAAAACAGAATGTATTTTCATCTGATTCCACAAAGAATGAGCCCTTGCTCTGACTTGTCAGGTCGCCATTTCTGTACATGAGCGTAAAAACAGGAAGGATGGATGCTGTTCTGACTATGGGGTGCTTACTTTCCTCCAATGATTATTGTCTTAATGCCTGTTTTAATCAGTATTAACTACTAGCAATAACATGCTTTTAATTATGTTTTAAATGAGTCCTTTATTGGGCTGTTTTGGGAAGCAAATTAGTCAAAAGGAGCTGTTAATCAAAAACGTGTTACTGGCACAAAATAAATGTTCATTTAAGGAGCCATTTGAAATAAACCTGGCTCATTGCCTCTGACAACCTGCAAGGACACCAGGGCCTCCCGAGGGTAACTCCTTCAGTACTTGCCTGGATACGCCTTGCTGCTCTGAAGTTATAAGGAGAAACATTAAGCAGTTCAGGTCATTCATCAGCTAACTTTTACTACTGTACTCAAGAAAATGAGCCTCCTAGGAACTTCACAGCAGATCTATTCCTTCATTAGCTAAGTAATATTGAGAGAGATGTTCCTGTCACTGCGAATGGAGAAATCTATTGCACTGAATTTTAGTGGCATCCCTTTTGTCTCTGAGCTGTCTTTGCAAATTCCAAGGTATTTAGGCTGAAAAACTAGCATAATTACCTCTGAACATTTTTCGTATATATTCATTTCTTTTACTGAATGATCTCTGGCCGGAATGTACCACTGGGCAAAATTATATATTTTATGTGACGCTCCAGTCTTAGGACGGGGCTTTCTTACCATTATCCTCTATTAACAAGATGCAATTTGAAATACAACTTGGAAAAAGATCTTAGAACAATTGTTTTGATGGTTTAATCCCTCAACTTTAAAGTAACTTAAAATGCTGTGGGAAAATATGCCATGCTGTAGTGATAACATTCATTTTAAAGTTTCTCTATATTCATTTGTGGGCCAGTCTACTTGCCTTTAGAATTTTGTTTACAATTTACAATTATTTTCCATCCTCCATGCTTGAAGGTTAAGACTACTAAAAGTTAGATGTCCCTCAGTAAATATTTTTCTGCTATCTCATAACTTTGGAAATACAATTTTAAAGTAGAACTACTCCTTTGGGAAAGCTTATTACGTATATGGTTGATCTTTGTATGAGCTACCGCCACAGGAAGCAAGGATAAGTGTGTGGCAAATGTTTGGTCAACACATATGTGTGTCAAACACCTACTGTGTGTCAAGCATTGAGCAAGGCGGGAGGGGTTCACAGGAGGAAGACACAGCGGCTCTCCTCACAGAACTGTACAGTCTGATGGAGGGTTTAAAGAGTTTCCTGCTTTCTCAACATACAACACTTAATACAATGTACCTTTAAGAAAACTGAACAGAACAGCCTGAGGTGGGTCACAGTCTCTGGTATCAACTTAACCCTTCCTGGATTTCTGGAAAGATTGTCATATTCATCACAGACTTTCTACCATTGAATTTTTGTTTGTTTCTTTGTAAACTTGTTAATTTGTGCTTTTTTTTTTTTTTTTTTTTTTTTTTTTTTGGTAAAGGAGCCAAACAAGGGTGAATGTTCCCCTACAGCCCCAGCTGAGGTCTATTTTGCTGACTGGGAATGAATGGCTGGGAGTCTTGGGTGGGGATAAAAGCCTGGTAGATCTCCCAACATGGCTCCCGATAGGGAAACACAAACCAGAAAGGCTGTCTTTTTTTTTGTTGTTTTAAATATGTTTTTATTGATTTCAGAGAAAGGAAGGTAGAGGGAGATAGAAACATCAATTAGGAAAGAATCATCAATCAGCTGCTTCCTGCACACCCCATCCTGGGGACCAAGCCCTCCACTCAGGCATGTGCCCTGACTAGGAATTGAACTGTGACCTCCAGGTCCATGAGTAGACACTCAACTACTGAGCCACCCTGGCCAGGCAAGGCTGTCTTTTTTAGCTTTCTCAGTCAGAAAAGGTGGCCAGCACGTAAGGCAAAACTACTCTAAAATGATTCGGGGACCTAAAGATGTACTGTGATCAGGACCCAGAGCCTGGAACACTTAAACTGCCCTGTGATTTTCCCGGTTGGATGAAGAGGAAAGTCATTCTGAAGGAAGAGAAGGCAGTCAAACCAGAGCATTCTGGAGTCGGCTTGGCCTATCCCAGAAATTCAAGGCAAGGAGAGAGAATTGCTAAGGTGTCCAAAGTACAGCACAGGTGTGAAGAATGAAGCTTTTCATATTGACAGTCAGATACCAGAAGAGGCAGTCTCAGTGGGTGGTGGAGGTGGGTGATCTGTAAACCTGAAGTTTTGCTCCCATAAAGATTAGAAGTGAAAGAAAGCCTTGAGATATCTCAAATGGGTTTATTATTGCCTTCACCCTGGCTGTTCCCAGAAAATTAATTACTCCCATTGATTGAGCTCATGCTATGTGCCATTTTGGTGCAAAATGCTTACATATTATTTCGTTTAATTTTCTCTCTAGGCAGCTACCATTGTTGTCCTCAAAATACAAAGGATGGAACTGGTAATTTCAAAGGTTCAGTAAGTTCTCAGTCACACCTCAGAGACAGGAGTTGAACCCAGGTCTCTAACTCAAAGCCATAGCTTGGAGAGGAGTCAAGGAAACCTGATAGACTGTTATATGAGCTAGAAATAAGCTTTTCTTTAAATTAAATTTTTATTGTTCAGATTATTACAGTTGTTCCTCTTCCCCCCCCCCCCCCATAGCTCCCCTCCACCCGGTTCCCACCCCACCCTCTGTCCTTACACCCCCTCCCCACTGTCCTCATCCATAGGTGCACGATTTTTGTCCAGTCTCTTCCCGCACCCACACACCCCTCCCCCCTCCGAGAACAGTCAGTCCACTCCCTTTCTATGCCCCTTATTCTATTATATTCACCAGTTTATTCTGTTCATCAGATTATTTATTCACTTGATTTTTAGTTTCACTTGTTGATAGATGTGTATTTGTTGTTCATAATGTGTATCTTTACCTTTTTCTTCTTCTTCCTCTTCTTAAAGGATACCTTTCAGCATTTCATATAATACTGGTTTGGTGGTGATGAACTCCTTTAGCTTTGTCTTATCTGTGAAGCTCTTTATCTGACCTTCAATTCTGAATGAAAGCTTTGCTGGATAAAGTAATCTTGGTTGTAGGTTCTTGGTATTCATCACTTTGAATATTTCTTGCCACTCCCTTCTGGCCTGCATAGTTTCTGTTGAGAAATCAGCTGACAGTCATATGGGTACTCCCTTGTAGGTAACTGACTTTCTTTCTCTTGCTGCTTTTAAGATTCTCTCTTTGTCTTTTGCTCTTGGCATTTTAATTATGATGTGTCTTGGTGTAGTCCTCTTTGGATTCCTTTTGTTTGGGGTTCTCTGCACTTCCTGGACTTGTAAGTCTATTTCTTTCTTCAGGTAGAAGTTTTCTGTCATTATTTCTTCAAATAGGTTTTCATATCTTGCTCTCTCTCTTCTTCTGGCACCCCCATAATTTGGATGTTGGTACCCTTAAAGTTGTCCCAGAGGCTCCTTACACTATCTTCATATTTTTGGATTCTTTTTTCTTTTTGTTTTCCCAGTTGGGTGGTTTTTGCTTCTTTGTATTTCAAATCTTTGACTTGATTCTTGCGATCCTCTAGTCTGCTGTTGGGATTCTGTATAATATTCTTTATTTCAGTCAGTGTATGCTTAATTTCTAGTTGATCCTTTTTCATAACCTCAAGGGTCTCACTAGATTTCTTGAGGGTCTCACTAAATTTATCGGCGGTTTCTAGAAAATTCTTGAAAAACCTTATAAACTTGGTTTTGAATTCTATATCCAGTAGTTTGCTTTCCTCCATTTCTGTCATTTGTGACCTGTTTCTTTGTCTATGCATTTTTTATGCTTCCCTGTGTTGATAGATTGACTTTCTGTGCTAGGTGTCCTATAGGGCCCAGTAGCTCAGCCTCCCCAATTATCTGAGATGGACACTCTTGGTTCACCCCCTTGTGGGCTTTGTGCACAGTCTTGTTGTAGTTATGCCTTGATTGTTTTAGGTATCACTGGGAGAAATTAACCTCCAGGCCAATTGGCTGTGAGAATCAGCTGTGTCTGCAGTGGGAGAACTTCTGTGCTGGAGACACCCTTCTGGGGCAAGACTTGCTTCAGTGGGGCTTTGGTGCTCACTGAGTCTGCCCCCTGAGTGTGTCCCTTATGGATCTGAGGCGTCGTAATCTGGATGGTCCCACTCTGACCACTGGGTACACTGGCTCTTGGATCTCTAAGGAGGTGCTAATTTAGTCTCTGCGTGAGGCTACCCAGTGGGAGCTATGGAGAGATCTGCAGATTCCTCTTCTTTGTTTGGGGCTTGGAGGTACCTAGATGAGGCCCAGCTGTGAAGCAATGCAAGCTGCTGTGGGGCCTTGGGCCTTCTTTTGAATGTTCTGGGTCTGTCTGACCCAGCTGCAGTTTGTTAGGTAATTTCAGATTGCAAAGGGCCAGGCCATTCATATGCAAAAGCCTCTGCACACAGCTTGGGTGGGGCAGGGTCTCATGGAATCAACAGAGGAGAGGAAGCAGCTATGGCTGCTCTTCAGCCCTGCCCTAAGAGGCCTTGGGTCTCAGTGTCCTGGTAATCGCTGCAAGCACCTCTGAGAGAAAGCCTCCCTCGAGTTCTGACCGATGCCAGACAGTCCAGTTTCTCCCCGTATGAGTCAGGGTCCCCAGAGACTCTCCCGGAACTGGAATTTAGAGCAGTTGGGAGCTTGAGACTCTTTCCTGATTGAAAAAGGCAACAGCGTACTCAGTTGCCAGCCCTTTCCACGTGCGGCGTGTTCCTCCGTACCTCTGCACTTTACTTCCACACTTCCTCTGAGTCTCAGTGTGCTTTTCTCTTTCCTTCTAGTTGTAGAATTTCCACTCAGCCAGCCTTCCTGTGGTTCTGGATGATGTCTGTTTTGTTTTTTAGTTGTATTTTTGTTTTTTTTAAATATATTTTATTGATTTTTTTTTTTTTTTTTTTTTTTTTTTTACAGAGAGGAAACGAGAGGGATAGAGAGTTAGAAACACTGATGAGAGAGAAACATCAGCTGCCTCCTGCACACTTCCCACTGGGGATGTGCTCACAACCAAGGTACATGCCCTTGACCAGAATCGAACCTGGGACCTTTCACTCTGCAGGCCGACGCTCTATCCACTGAGCCAAACCAGTTAGGCTTAGTTGTATTTTTGAAGTGGTTGTGCAAGGCAGCAATTTCAGGTGTTTACCTATGCCGCCATCTTGGTTTCTCCTAGAAAAAAGCTTTGATTGTGTTACTCCAGTGGGATGTTTTGGTTGTTACCATAAAAACACAGCTGACCTTATCCTGCATCATATAGCAACTTCCACAAGATAACCTACATGATACTCTTAAGTATTTGTATGTTGGATGGGTGGAGGGATAAATAAATTACTAAATATATACACTTACCAGGAGTTAAAATCTTTACTATCTAACACAGTGGCTAAGTTTAATTATCATAAAACCCTGCAGGTGCCAGACTAGTGCAAACACTGTTTTACAAAGCCCTTTTCTGTTGCCTTGGCCACACATGACATTCTGATGCTTTATGTTTATATAACATTTTCCCATAAAAATTCAGTGATATAATTTTATACTTTTTGTTTGTTTGCTATTGCTTGTGAGAAAACTGAGGCTTAGGGATGTTTAGGAACCTATAAAAGATCATATAATTATTTAAGATAATAAAACCTAATATTAAATGCAGATTTTCTAATCCAAAGTGTTTTGTTTTTTTTTTTTTTTTCCTTTTTGCACTATTACAGCCCCCTCCAATTGTAGCTCTCAATAAAGAGGCAAAAATTCTCTTTTTCTTTTTTTTTAAAATATATTTTATTGAATTACAGAGAGGAAGGGAGAGGGATAAAGAGTTAGAAACATCGATGAGAGAGAAATATTGACCAGCTGCCTCCTGCACACCCCCCACCATGGATGTGCCCGCAACCAAGGTACATGCCCTTGACTGGGATTAAACCCGGACCCTTCAGTACCCAGGCCGATTCTCTATCCATTGAGCCAAACCAGTTAGGGCAAAGGTTCTCTTTTTCTTTTCTTTTTTTTTTTTTTTTTCAGCATGTTATCTCTTTTTTTTTAATTTTTTTCTTTTAATTAAATCTTTATTGTTCAGATTATTACATTTGTTTCTCTTTTCTCCCCGCCCCCCCCATAACTCCCCTCCTCCCAGTTCCCGCCCCACCCTCCACCCTCACTCCCCACCCACTGTCCTCATCCATAGGTGCACGATTTTTGTCCAGTCTCTTCCTGCATCTCCCACACCCCTTTCCCCCCCAAGAATAGTCAGTCCATTCCCTTTCTATGTCCCTGATTCTATTATAATCAACAGTTCATTCTGTTCATCAGATTATTTATTCACTTGATTCTTAGATTCACTTGTTGATAGGTGCATATTTGTTGTTCATAATTTGTATCTTTACCTTTTTCTTCCTCTTCCTCTTCTTAAAGGATACCTTTCAGCATTTCATATAATCCTGGTTTGGTGGTGATGAACTCCTTTAGCTTTTCCTTATCTGTGAAGCACTTTATCTGACCTTCAATTCTGAATGATAGCTTTGCTGGATAAAGTAATCTTGGTTGTAGGTTCTTGGCATTCATCACTTTGAATATTTCTTGCCACTCCCTTCTGGCCTGCAAAGTTTCTGTTGAGAAATCAGCTGACAGTCGTATGGGTATTCCCTTGTAGGTAACTGAGTTTCTTTCTCTTGCTGTTTTTAAGATTCTCTCTTTATCTTTTGCTCTTGGCATTTTAATGATGATGTGTCTTGGTGTGGTCCTCTTTGGATTCCTTTTGTTTGGGGTTCTCCACGCTTCTTGGACCTGTAAGTCCATTTCTTTCACCAGGTGGGGGAAGTTTTCTGTCATTATTTCTTCAAATAGGTTTTCAATATCTTGCTCTCTCTCATCTTCTGGCACCCCTATAATTCTGATGTTGGTACGCTTGAAGCTGTCCCAGAGGCTCCTTACACTATCCTCGCATTTTTGGATTCTTTTTTCATTTTGCTTTTCCAGTTGGGTGTTTTTTGCTTCCTCGCATTTCAAATCATTGACTTGATTCTTGCGCTCCTCTGGTCTGCTGTCGGGAGTCTGTATAATATTCGTTATTTCAGTCCGTGTATGCTTAATTTCTAGGTGGTTCCCCAATATAAGATCGAGGGTCTCATTAGTTTTCTTGTAGATCTCATTAAGTTTATCGGCGGCTTCTAAACTGTTCTTGAGAGACCTTAAAAGTGTGGTTCTGAACTCTATATCTTCCATTGACAATTTTGTCCTGTTTCTTTGTCTCCGCATTTTGTTATGCTTCCTTGGTGCACCCCCTAGTGGTCTTTGTGCGCAGTCTTATAGTTAAACCTTGATTGCTGTAGCTAATACCAGGGAGGGTTTGACCTCCAGGCCAAGTGGCTGTGAGAATCAGCTGTGTCTGCAGTGAGAGAACTTCTGTCCTCTAGGGAGGTGCTAATCTAGCCTTTGCCTGAGGCTATCCGGCAAATGCCTCTGTGCAGGGCTTGGGCGGGCGGGTCGCACAGGATCAACAGGGTGGGCAGGAGAGAGCAGTTATGGCGGCTCTCAGTCCTGTCCCCAGGGGCTCTGCCTCTCTGAGTCCCAGCAACGGCTGCAAACCTCGGAGAGAAAGCTGCACTCGCTCTGACCAAAGCCAGACAGACCCGCTTCTCCCGTTTGAGTCTGGGTCCCTAAAGACTCGCCTGTATCTGGAGCTCAGAGTCTGTGACTCCCTCCCGATTGAAAATGCCAACCGCGCCCTCCGCCGCCAGCCCGCTCCGTGCACTCCGCACCTCAGAATTTGACTTCAGCACTGCGCCTCCTCTGAGTGTCCGTATGCGTTTCTCTTTCCTCCTAGTTGTAGGACCTCCACTCAGCCAGCGTTCCTGTGGTTCTGGGTGATGTCCCTTCTGTTTTCTGGTTTCACTTTTGAAGTAGTTGTTCAAAGCAGCAAACTCCGGCGTTAACCTATGCCGCCATCTTGGTTCTCCAGCATGTTATCTCTCAGGTTCTCTTTTTCAAGTCTGGTCTCCATTTATTAACTTGTTAATGTTGAAAAGTGAATTTGAATGATTTAAAAATCATTTCTATATATATATAATGAACAATTAATATATCCAAGGATTATGTGCTTAATCTGTACCATAACAGTTATTTCAATGAAAATATGTTTCAATTTAAGTTATATGGATTTAAATCATGCTCTCGATTGACTAATTGCTGACATAAGTTAAATACTCCTATCATAAGATTTTTCTAATAGTAGAACTCATTTTAAATTATTCTCCCAGAAGGCTATATTCGGATATGAAAGGAGGGTAGAAAACTCAAGTCAGACAGGTGAGAAAGGGAGAAAATAATCATAAAATCTCTATTTAATTTTCCTTCTTGTTTTAATTGGTCTCAATTCTGACTTGTCCGTGCACATTCCTGCCATTTTCACCTCTCATCACTGTCAAAAGTGGTAGAGAGGGAAAGTCCTCCCATGCCTTCTGTAGCAAACCATGTGTGAGCAAAGGAGAAGTGAAAAAAAATGAGTTATTTTGCTGGTAGCATGCAGCTGCTTAATTAATACTTGGTAACTGACTCAATAGGAAAGAGAGGGAAGGACGGAAGGTCTGGTTTATCATGGTTGAATTGGGCAATACTGATTTTATTGATTCCCACTGCATTCTATCACTATGTCCCAAGCTGAAAGAACTGTTTTTAATTATCAAACATTAGAATTTTAGTTTAGCATTAATGACTTGATTTTACTATGCATTTAAAAGTTTTAAATCTTTATTATTGGAAGTATTACATATGTCCCCTTTTTCCCTCAGTTAACCCCCTCCAGCCCACCCCTATCCCCGCCCCCCACCACAGGCCTTTACCACCCTATTGTCTGTGTCCATGGGCCATGCATATATGCATACAAGTTCTTTGGTTGATCACCTCTCACCCACCCACCCTCCCCCGCCTTCCCTCCAAGATTCCACACTTCGTTCCATGCTTTCATGGCTCTGGATCCACTCCCTTCATCAGTGTATTTTGTTCATTAGATTCCTCATATGAGTGAGATTGTGTGCTACTTGTCTTTCTCTATGCATTTAAATCTTTTTAAAACATCTTCTCTCAGCCAAATATCGTAATAAAATTGAAAAGCACTGATAGTGTCTTATTATGAATTAATTTTTATTTTATGAAAGACCCATGAACATATAAACTAAAATGTAATTTTGAACATTATCTTTTCCTTGATATTTAAAATTGGATTACATCAACAATAGTGTTGGGGCTGTATTGGAGATGGAGGCTAGCCACTTAGCTTTTCAAATGGCCATTTTCCTCATTGAGTGTTATATTAGTGCCTCTCCAGTGATCATCAAGTTGCACAAGTCACAATAAGAAATTACTTCTGCCCCACAAAATAACTAAGGGAGTTTCCAGTTAATGATACAACCACACTCTGCCTGCCTTAGACTTCTGAAACTGCAGAAATGTGATCATTGCGATAAAAAGTAATTACCAGCCTCCCTTTTTATATCATGTAGCATATTTATTTCAATCAGCTCTGATGGTAACTTTCTTCTGGTTTTCAACTTCTGTCAAACTCTCCTTCGCTTTGCTGTGGGTGTGGAGTCAAACAGTTTTTACTGGAAGAAAAGACGGGAAAGCCAATGATCAGGCTCATACATATCTTAAAGCAGAACTAGCCAGCTTCCCTTTTCATAGCCAAGTTGGGACAAAACCTTACATGGGAGCTTTTAAAATCAAAATGCAGTGTTAGTTTCGAAGTTAGATGATTTGGCCCTTTTGTATATCACTCAGAATGGAACCAAGTGCTACAGAATTTTTTTGTGTGAAAATCTCATACAGAGTAACTTTTAGGCCAAAAAAATAATTTTTAAAAATGTAATGGTATAATTTGAATCATTTTTCAAAAAAAATAGATATCCGTGGTTTTGATGCCTTAAAAAACTAAATTTAACTCACAGGTTTAGAGTTACTTCAGGGATCCTCAAACAGGGCAACATTGCCCTGAAGGGATAATATTTAGGGGTTGAAAAAAAAAATCTGACACTTTTTATGTATAACACACAGATATACATATAGTACCTAATACACAGTACACACACTAAAATGCCATGGGAGGATTAGATGAATATGTCTAAAGGCTTCTAGGACATATTATTGCTTCTAGAGCAATAACAAACAAAAAGTTGAGAAATATGGTGTTTTTCTAATGCATTTGAAGGTCAGAAAAAAAGTCAACATATGATATAAATTTCATAGCAATTTATAGACCTAAAGAGTTTCTAGTTGCTGTACTTTATAAATGAAGACAACTATTAATTCAAATTTCTTCTTTTAAAACTATTTTTTTAAGTTATGTGCCAGGAACAGAAACCTGTCAGCTTTAAATTATTGTTATATATCTTCTTATTTCCTTCTATAGAATATGGAGTCAAAAGTGTGCTTAGCTACTGTGAAATGTTTTGCTCATTTCCCCCATACTTTTTTAATTGAGGTGTAATTGACATATACCAATCTGTAAGTTTAAGCTATACAAGTTGTTAATTTGATACCTTTATATATTGCAATATGATTGCCATTTGTAGCATTAGCTACCTTCTCTATTATTTGACATAATTTTCATTTCTTTTTTTGTGATGAGAAAAAATTAATATGTAGTTTCTTAGCAGCTCTGCAGTCCCTGACATAGTATTGTTACCATAATCACTATGCTCAACAGACCTCCTGGACTAATTTATCTACTAATTGCAAGTTTGTACCCTTAAACTACATTTTCCCAATAACCATCCTACCTCCCCACCAGCCCCTACTAACCACTATTCTGCTTTCTGTTTTTATGAGTTCAGTGTTTTAGATTCCACATGTAAGTGAGATCATACAGCATTCATCTTTGTCTGACTCATCTCACTTAGCAAAATGCCCTCAATTTCCATCCATGTTGTTGCAAATGATAGGATTTCCTTCTTTCCAATTGCTGTTTAATATATCATTGTTTATGTACCACATCTCCTTCATGCATTCATCCATTGACAGGTGCATAGGTTGTTTCCATATCTTGCCTATTGTAAATAATACTGCAAGGAACACGGGGGTGCAAATATCTCTTCAATATCCTATTTTCATTTCCTTTGGATATATACCCAGAAATGGAAATGGTGGATCATATGAGAGTCCTATTTTAATATTTTGAGGAAACTCCATACTATTGTCCACAATAGCTGAATTAACTTACATTCCCACCAACTGTGCACAAGGCTTTCCTTTTCTCTACCATCTTCACCCACACTTGTTATCTCTTGTGTTCTTGACAATAGCCATTCTAATAGGTGTGAGATGATATCTCATGGAGATTCTGATTTGCATTTTCTTTTTCTTTTAATATATTGTTATTGATTTCAGAGAGGAAGGAAGAGGGAGAGAGAGAGAGATAGAAACATCAATGATGAGAGAGAATCACTGGTCGGCTGCCCTCTGCACACCCCCTACTGGGGATCGAGCCCACAACCTGGATATGCGCCCTTGATGGTAATCAAACCAGGACCCTTCAGTCCGCAGGTTGATGCTCTATCCACTGAGCCAAACCAGCGAGGCTGCATTTTCTCAATGATTAGTGATGTTGAGCATCTTTTCATATACCTATTGTCCACTTGAATATCTTAGAAAAACATGCATTTACTTCCTCTGCCTTTCAATGATAGTTTAGAGTTCAGAGGCCTTTTCCCATCAATATCCTTCTTCCTCGGTGAGTCACTTATTGACTTTAATTAAACACTACACAAATGCACATTTGGGTTTGATATTCTCTGACCAAGTGAAATCACTAATTTGTTCATTTTAAGTGGTGTGCTTACAGGGTGTAAATGATAGCCTCCCAATTCTTAGATAATAGACATATTTCACAGAGAGAAGTAAGTCCCAAAATATAAACATGGAGGTTAGTCATCAGTGACATGTAGACCTGTTATCACCACTAACTCTATCTTTTATTTATTTACCTCACAATATTTAAGCTTCAAAACTCTGGGAACTACTACATCTCCAAGAGTAAAAAGACCAATAAGGAAAAAACATCCTCACCTGACTTTGGAAAGATTAACAACACTTATTCTAATATATATCTATAAGAATAAAAGGGTAACATGCTAATTAGACCGACGTCCTTCTGGACGACTTTACAGATGAAGCCAGGGCTGCGAGGGAAGCCTGGGTCCCAGGGGCCAGAAGGCAGCCAGTGCAGGCAGCCAGAGAAAGGAAGGCCTACTCTAGCACGATTTTCATGCATGGGGCCTCTAGTATAATATAAAATGCTATAATTTATCACTTATAATTTCTACTAAAGTTAAGAAATGCATCATTGTGGGGAAAAACTTAAACATCGCATCATAAACATTTATAATATTTTCATAATAATACTGATTTGAGGTAATACCACATTGGGAGGGGGGTGATTTAGAATAAAACACCATAATATTTCTATTCTAAGTCTATAGTTAAAATGTCTAAGAGTAGCATTGATTGTGAATAAAGTAATATTTTAACTTAAAAATTTTTAACAAAAAAGATTATTAAATTACTGCTAACTGCACACATGTAATGTATGTTAATAGAATAATATTAAATGCAAGTAATCAAGACAAAAATTAGAGTCCGCAATTAATTTAATATGTTTGTACTTAATCTTAAAAGGAATAAAGGCAAAGTATAAAAATAAGAAAATTTTTAAACTTTGTAACTTAGAAACTCAGTCTAAGATGTGTGATATAGTCATTATAGATTTAGAAACTATAGATCTTAATCTCTTTTTCACTTTTTATAGCTCTAAGACAACATATGTAATATATATGCTAATTATCTATTTCTACAAGTATGTAATATACACATTGTTTACATACAATATGTATAAATAAAGATATATTAGATTTTTAATCGATGATCTTAAAGTACTCATGAATACTTCCTTATATTCACAGTATTCTCTTATCGCACCAAAGTAGTAATGCAATTAACATATAATATTTTAATATTAGGAGCAATAATTGTTATAAGTAGGCAATAAAAGGACAATTAAGACGAGATGATAGTTTGGGAGAATGCAAACATTCAATTCTTAGAGAATTACATGATCAAAGGTCAATGTGTCTTTTAAAATATCAAAACTTGTATATGAAACTCTGTTTAAAAATATAAAAATTAAAGAAATGCATTGTTAGCTCTAACATTTTAAAAATGTGCCAAAACATAAATTATTTAAATTGTGAGGAGGAAAGCAAATGATCAGATCAAGATCTTGGCGAGAAGACACTTCCTAGGATGGTCAAATCTCAGGTCATGATGAGCAGTATAATTTTTGGCTGTCGTTTTTAATCACTGGTTTATTTTGGGGTTAGTTATATTGTAGAATCTCCTTAAAGAAACCAAAATAGAGACTTTACAAAAAGCTAGGTGACATCTGGTCACTTTTGTACTCTTTTCTTAAAAATCCATCAATTACTCTAGACCAGGTATTTAGGTTCTCAGAGTGGTGTAGGTGCCAGAGACATACAAGAAATAACCATAGAAACTGAAATGTTCACCAGAACTTGTTTAGGCAATAACTGCACCCCTTTTGCATTATCAAGTTCATAAACATGAAATTTCATGGATTGATTTTGCGATTTTGCATGTGTCAAAGGAAGCTGATTAAAGGGACTCTCAATGGAACCATTAGTCAAAGTGTGGGATTTGGTAAGACTTGGACCCCATCCATAGTGTTTTTGTGACTTAAGTACCAAGCATTCTCCCATATTTTGTAGTGTCTCATTAGTCACTAAGGATAGCACTCAGAAGGCCCCCAGGGTATTAAATGATGATACCAATTCAATAGGAATAGATCCATTATATGTATATTGATTGGATAAGCAAGTTACAGTACACCAGAAAAATTACTACATACTAGAAAATCATATTCTTATATGACATTAAAATTAACTGAAGAAAAATGAAGTTATAATTGGATAAAAGGGCCAACATATATTCTGGGTTTTTATAAAGCACCAATTTCAAAATGGTGTTTAGCGTAAAAATAAAGTTTTCAAGTGGTGATTTTTTAAAATTATTACCAACATATAATTAGTATGCCAAAATTTTTAACACAAGTGTTTTTGAGAAAAAAACATTATAACACAATAATTTAAAATAAAGTCTCCTGTTTCTATGTATTTTTAAGAATGTCGTTATTCTTATAATTTTGGAATTATATATATATATATATATAAATTATTATTTGTAAAATTTTACATTCCTATAGGGGCACATGACAAGTTCATTGTTACTTCATAGACTCTGAGTGTGGTCAATGCTTTACAAATAATTTAACTTAAAATGAAATCACATACTCAGTAGGAAGCTGAATTACCATGTTCTATATCATAAATATGACTTGTGATAAGTTATGAAATTTTTGCAACCAAAGTGGTATCACACTGAGCTATGTATTATTTATTAAAATTGTCTGCCAACAGCACTACCGTTACTTTGTGTATAAATTGTATTCTAGGTCTTTTTCTTATTGCATTGTCTCTTGTAAATACCAGGGTTAGGAATACCTGAAGATACATATTTTACTGAATATAGAATTTTTCAATCAAAATCTCATCATACTTAGAGCATTACAAGAAATTAATGAAAAAAACAATTATTGAGAAGAGATACTACTTGTCTAATTTACTTTGGTTGAACTGTAACTCTCTACGTGACCAGCTTAATGTTTGAAGAAAAACAAGGAAGGAAGATAGAGTAGAAATTTATTTCTTTAATATACTAAAATAAAACCAAAGTTTTCAGTTTCTTTATCTTTTTTTTTCAAAAAATAAAACAAATTGCGTATTCATCATAGTAATCTACATTTCCATTCCTCTTTACTTGTACATAATTCCAGTGCAAAGCAACCCTATTATAAACACTTTGTATCATGCTCTCACATGTTTATTGTAACACAGGTTTACTCACTTAAAGAACAAATGTGTCTTCTATATCATCTCCTTATCTCCCTTAAGTCTCTATTGATGCAGTATACAAATGCAAGATAATAATCTGAAAACAAGCATTTATTTTTTCCCACATACGCTACATTTAGGAGAATATAAAAAATCTACCAAATCTATAATATCAAAAGTGAAATTGAAGAGCCTCAATGGACCAAAGATTTTGATGAAATTTTAAAGCAGATAGCATATTAATGTAAACTAGCATTGAGAAAGCTGAAACCCGCACAAAAGAAGTCTGTAGCAAAGGTGAGAATGTGATAGCTGGAAAGTAAGAAATAGCTGCTCAAGAGAGACAGTGACTTTATCTTTTAAGATGGGAGACACTTGAGTATGTTTAACTATTGATGGGAAGGATCCAGCTGCAAGAGTGTGCCCAGATAAATAGAATGCAGATTGAAAAATCATTTGAAGTTAGTGTTACGATGTTTATGGTAAGATTAATATGCTCTATTGTATAAATTTCCCCACTTATGCTTAGATACTCAGGCATGGAGTCAGGATCATGCAAGTTTGAATGTTCACAAAATAAGTGTGGTAAAAAGACGAAAGGTGGAAGCTGGTTATTGGCAAGAATGTTCTTAAAATGATGGATCATGAGACCTAAAGTGGATAAAAAAAATGGAGGGTTGATGGATTTGGACAAAGTAAAAGGTTAATGAACTGGAGGTTTTGAGTGTGCCTCTGAAGAATAGTTGCAGAGTAATTGAAAATGCAACTGAGAACATCCAACACATCTTCAATCAAGTATGAAGGCAAAATAATGAGTTTCAAATAGTCAAGAATTTAGAAATGGTACTCTAGCACATCCTTGCTTTAAAAAAATTATTTAATGTCCTCCAATTAATTAAACAAGGAGTCTATGGCAGTCAGTATCATAGGATCCATGAAGAAGCGAAACTCAATCAGAAATATAAAAGAAATCTTAGACTGATGGTGTGGCCACAGGTCTGACGTATAATGAAAAAAGAAGCCAGTGGGTTCTTAGTTCAATGTTTTCATGAAGAAAGCGGGAACTTAAAAAGAAGAGTTTCTTGTCTTAAAAATTACAAAGTGATTAAAATTGCAGGCAAAACAGAGTTGCCCAAGAAGAACCAATTATGAGTCAAATTGAAATAAAGCGAGCACATTTTTAAACATTTTATATATTATATGTTACCTGACTCTACAGTGAATAATAGAGCAACAATATTACAAATGATGTATATGCTTTTTCAATGTCTATAGACATTAAAGAGTAACAAAACAACATATATGGCATAAAACCTGACAGTGCAAATTAATATATATAACTGAAAAGTATCTGAGGATGAGGTGAAGAATATTGGTAGATATATGAGAGTGTAGTGGAAAAAACTAGAAGTTTGATTTATGACTTAAAATATAGATATAGTAACTAGACAAATTAAAAGTAGTAACATAACTTACCAAACTTAAAGTGAGGGAACAATGAAAGGGAGAAGTAACATTATTCCATTTCACTTCCTAATTTTTTATGTAGACAACATATAACATTGATCAAGTAGGATTCAGATACTTTAAAAAGGAATATTTAAAATTACTTTAGTAACTGAGAGAAGAACCAAAAACAGAAAATGCTTGAAGTTTTACATTTTGAACAAATGGAAGGAGACAAGATGTAACAGACTACATTACTTTCAATTACTATCCTTTTAGTCTTTGGGCATTTGCTTATAATATGTTTAGACTCCAGTACAGTGATTTTCAACTGGTGCGCTGCAAGGATTCCTATAACATGCTACACCTGACTATTACGTTAGAGGCACTGACCGTTTTCCCTTAGATTATCAAATAAAAAAATGATAACAGCCAACACAACCATAACTGTCTGGTGTAAATGAATCAAAATTACACCTTTTTGGTTGAATTAACAAAAAACTTACATTATGGTGTGCTGCATAATTTTAGTAATTAATTTATGTGTGCCATGAGATGAAAAAGGTTAAAAATACCTGTTCTGGTATAAAGATAACGTACGCTTCATTTCCTGTTCTTTCAAACACTGTGACTTTATTTTAGTTTGTTGTGTGCCATTCTCCTTAGAACCTTCCCATGAAGACCACCCAACAGTCACAGCAGGAAATAGAATGACTGACTAACTGATCAATGATTTAAATTATGCTAAAGCTCCACATGCCTTAATAATTACTCATTTTACTTTAGATACAATGCAAGGTATAGAACTGTTACATAAATCCCTAAATAACTGCATCCTAACTGCTTTTGAGATTGTGCCCCCACAGCACAGCACACTCATGTGAAAAATGATAATTAGCTATGCTTCTAGCATTTCCCAAATTCCATCCTTAGAGAGACAGAGACAAGTCCTCTCTCTAGAACAGCGGTTCTCAACCTGTGGGTCGCAACTCCTTTGAGGGTCAAAGGACCCTTTCACAGGGGTCGCCGAAGACCATTGGAAAACACATATATAATTACATATTGTTTACAGTAGCAAAACTACAGTTATGAAGTAGCAACGAAAAATAATTTTATGGTCGGGGGTCACCACAACATGAGGAACTGTATTAAAAGGCCGCGGCATTAGGAAGGTTGAGAACCACTGCTCTAGAAGGACTCATTCTTATAGAACACTCTCACTTGGGAAAACTTTAGTGTCAATCTTAAGAGTGTAGTACAAAATGTTGCCAGGTGTGGTATATTAGTCAGGATTCTCCAGACAATTAGAACGGAAGGAGAGGGAAAGGGAGAGGGAGAGGGAGAGGGAGAGGGAGAGGGAGAGGGAGAGGGAGAGGGAGAGGGAGAGGGAGAGGGAGAGGGAGAGGGAGAGGGAGATGGAGAGAAGGGAGAGGGGGAGGGAGAGGGAGAGGGAGAGGGAGAGGGAGAGGGAGAGGGAGAGGGAGAGGGAGAGGGAGAGGGAGAGGGAGAGGGAGAGGGAGATGGAGAGAAGGGAGAGGGGGAGGGAGAGGGGGAGGGAGAGGGAGAGGGAGAGGGGGAGAAGGGAGAGGGGGAGGGAGGGGGGGAGGGAGAGGGAGAGGGGGAGAAGGGAGAGGGGGAGGGAGGGGGGGAGGGAGGGGGGGAGGGAGAGGGAGAGGGAGAGGGAGAGGGAGAGGGAGAGGGAGAGGGAGAGGGAGAGGGAGAGGGAGAGGGAGAGGGAGAGATTTTAAGAAATTGGCTTACATAATTGTGAAGGCTATTAAGTCCAAAATCTGCAGGGGAGGTGGTCAAGCTGGAGATCCAGGGAAGAATCAATGTTTCTGCTTGAGTCAGAGAATGTGATCTGCATTACACAGTCTACTAATTTAAATACTAATTTCTTCTAAAGAATATCTTCACAGTGAAGTCTAAACCGGTGTTTCACTAAATATCTGGATACCACGGTCTAGCCAGCTTGACACATAAAGTTAACTGTAGAATGACAATTATGACTAAATATGACTACTTTAGCATTTAAGATCTATACAATAAAACACACTAACAAAAAGACTAATTATTACAAGCAAAGTATTGAATTTCAACACTGAAATACCACAAATATGCAACTAACATATGACTTGCTCCTGGACCTCCAAGAAATTTTATTTTTCTTTCTCCATACCAAAATTATATTGGCCTTAATTCTCAAGTCTTCTGGAAAAAATTATAAAGGTTGTTTGAAAATGAACAAAGTAAAAAAAAAAATTAAAATTTCCACATTTTATTTATTCCTGTAACTTTGATAAGATTCTCATGCTTGTTTTCTCAATATCTGTCTCTTTTATTCATGTAAAAAATTAGCTAATAAAAATATGTCTTCAGATCAGTCCTATCTTTTGACTTTATCTGTCCCCATTTAATGCCATCTTAAAATCTCTGCACTTAAATGAAAATAATTCTAGTGTAATTTAACTAATACAATGTTCTAACTTATACTTCAGAAAGAAATTTTCACTGTAAAATTTTACTTTTAAAAAAGTGTCTTTATTGTTGAAAGTATTATTGATGTCTCCATTTTTCTCCATTGACCCCCTCCATCCTACACCTGCCACCCCTCTCCCCAAGCCTTCACCACACTGTTGTCTGTGTTCATGGGTTATGAATATACTATAAATACAAGTTCTTTGGTTGATCTCTCCCTACCTCCATCCTTACTCCTGCCTTCCCTCTGAGATTCCACAGTCTGTTCCATGTTCTATGTCTCTGGATCTATTTTATTCATCAATTTATTTTGTTCATTAGAGTCCACATGTGAGTGAGATCATGTGATACTTGTCTTTCTCTGACTGGCTTAATTTCACTTAGCATAATACTCTCCAGGTCCCTCCATTCTATCTCAAAGGGTAAGAGATCATTCCTTTTTACTGCTGCATGGTATTCCATGGTATAAATGTACCACAGCTTTTTCATTCACTCATCTATTGATGGGCCCTTGGGCTATTTCCAGATCTTAGCTATTGTAAATTGTACTTCTGTGAAATTAAAGGTGCATATATTCTTTCTGATTTGTGTTTCGGGTTTTTTTAGGATATATTCCTAGAAGTGGGATCACTGGGTGAAATGGAAGTTCCCTTGCTTTGCATCACTTTGTATATTTCATTCCATTCCCTTCTAGCCTGATGTGTTTCTCTTGAAAAATCAGTTCATAATCTTATGGGAGATCCCTTATAGGTAACTTTCTTTCTCTCTCTGGCAGCCTTTAAGATTCTTTTTTAAAAAAAATATATTTTATTGATTTTTTACAGAGAGAAAGGGAGAGGGATAGAGAGTTAGAAACATCAATGAGAGAGAATCATCGATCAGCTGCTTCCTACACACCTCCTACTGGGGATGTGCCCACAACCAAGGTACATGCCATTGACCGGAATTGATCCTGGGACCCTTCAGTCTGTAGGCCGACGCTCTATCCACCGAGCCAAACCGGTTAGGTCTCAATGTGAACTGGGCAGAATTACCATTAAATGAATATTACTTTTTAACCATTTTTCAGTAAAATTAACAAAAATTCCCACAGACTTGACAGCCTTGGTTTATGTGCTAACACTGAAGCAGAGTTTGACTAGAGATGATTTATTTACTTTTCCTCATTGCTGACTTCTGCATACACTTAAATGGCTGTCATGCTCTGATTCTGGCTCAAGGGAATCTGAGTTAGGAGGTTAACAAGAGAAGGGTGTAAGTGCATACAATCAATGTACACACAGTCTGTACGTAGTATATTTCTATATATATGCATGAAGAATTGTGTAACTCTACTTATAGTTTACTTACATAGTCTCTCTAGCCTCTATCATAATATGCATGTATTCCATCTGTGTGCACACATTTGTGGAAAAAGTCCACATTCACTGTTCCAAATGATTCAAGAAATATGAAATTGATATATACATGTCTCTGTGTGGAGAGAAAAACAGAACAGGCACCCCACTAAGTTCCTAATCTGGGTAAGACTTATAACTTGGGAGATAAATTATTTGGTGTCACATTATAAAAGGTGGAAGCTTCTAGAAAATATACAAAATATCTTGCTAAACTCACTCATTTTAAGGCCAACTATTCTGAAGCTTATAAAAGTTGCATGATTTGTCTATGATTATATATGGAGTGAATGGCAGGATTGAAATTAGAAGTCAGATTTCTTGAAGATTAGTTCAGACCCACATTCCTATCCTGAGGAGACTCAATTTTCATACTATATTCATACTTGGTATATTTCGTGTGCAACGAGATTTAGAATAATTCTAAAAGAACTTGGGGGGGGGGGGATGAAATTGTTTCCATAAGAACAAACAGGTGCTTGGTTCTGTTAAAAATAAAAACCAGATTGGTCAGATACATGAGACATAATTAATAGAAATTAATGAAACTACATGAAACATAACTAATAAAAATACTTAATCAGTGGTTCTCAACCTTCTGGCCCTTTAAATACAGTTCCTCATGTTGTGACCCAATCAGAAAATTATTTTTGTTGCTACTTCATAACTGTAATGTTGCTACTGTTATGAATCATCATGTAAATATCTGATATGCAAGGTGGTCTTAGGCGACCCCTGTGAAAGGGTCATTCAATTGCCAAAGGGGTTGCAACCCACAGGTTGAGAACCGCTGACCTAAGTGAAAATATTACAACAAATCTTTCGTTTGTGTTGCATATACCATTGTGGTAAAGAAACAGCATATGACTGGCTCACAAAGCCACTTTACCCCTGGTACTGAGCAGTGGCTTGTTCTTTCATGAAGACATGAAGTTTGAGTTTCTACAGCCAAAAAGTTACTTAGGTTTAAAAGTCAGAAATTTATCCAAAAGCTATACATGTTATGACTAAACTATAAATATACCTTATATAGATTTTAGGTTCTGGAAAAAAAATTTCCAGGTGTGACAATAATTATAGTTTTCAGGAAGACCAAGGACTCTCATCCTATATAATAAAAGGCTAATATGCAAATTGTCCCCTCGACCTTGAGTTTGACCAGAAGTTCAACTGGGAGTTCGGCCAGGGGGCGGGGCCAGCCAGCCAACCGCCCATGGCCCCTCTCCCTGGCCGGTTCCACCCCCAATCAGCCCCCCTGAACCCTATCAGGGGCAGGCCGGCTGGACTCCATCCATACACAAATTCGTGCACCAGGCCTCTAGTGATGAAAATAATGATCAGCCATTTTCTAATACCATAAATAGGGCATGCAGTTTTATAAAAATCTAACACCATAAAACATGTTTCAGCAATACCATGAAGGCGTTGTCAGTTACATGAAAGACAGCAGTAATAGTAATGTTTCTTATTTCTGGAATTCAGCAAAGAGAGATGATTCTGAGTTTCAAAAATGAAAGAGAATCTCAACATGAGGTGGACTAAGCATGATCTGATTGGAAATGTTATGACTGATGCCCATTCAATATCCTTTTGGTTGTGATTCTGCCAGACTTGAACAGTGTTATGTCTCAAGAAATGTGTTCCTCGCCCTAACCGGTTTGGCTCAGTGGATAGAGCGTCGTCTTGCGGACTGAAAGGTCCCAGGTTCGATTCCGGTCAAGGGCATGTACCTTGGTTGTGGGCACATCCCCAGTAGGAGGTGTGCAGGAGGCAGCTGATTGATGTTTCTCTCTCATCAATGTTTCTAACTCTCTATCCCTCTCCATTCCTCTCTGTAAAAAAATCAATAAAATATATTAAAAAGAAATGTGTTCCATAGGTCTCAAATAAAAAACTCAGGCAAGTTATTAAATGTTCTGTTTTTTAATCAGTAAAATGAGTGGATCAAACTAGATTGCAAAATGTGCCCTATTTCCCTGGCTGGTGTGGCTCAGTTGGTTGGGCCTAGTCCTGTGCACCCAAGTGGTTGCCTGTTGGATTACCAGTCAGGGCACATATCCAGGTTGTGGGCTCGCTCAACCTCTATCCAGTTGGAGTCATGCAGAAGGCAGCCGATGGATGTTTCACTTTCTCCCTCTCCCTTACTCCCTCTCTGAAAACAAACAAACAAACAAAAACAACAACAAAACACACAGATATACACACACAAAAAACACACACACACAACAAAAAACAGGTGTGCTATTTATTCCCAGGCTGAGGTATGCCACGGAATAAATTTAGAAAAGCTCACAGACTCTCTCTTTTACTTGCCCAGCTTGATCCTAATGCTAAAAAAACTTCTGTGTGAATTTTACTTGAGCACAGATCTCCAAGTTCCCTCCCAGGAGCACTAAAGCACAGTAAAATGAATTCTGACTCCATCACAAAGCTGGGTTCAAGTGCACTTTCAACAGTCTGAACTGGGGCATAAGACTGGGCCTCTCTGAGTGTGGGTGTCCTTGTCTATAGGTACTCATGATAGTCCCTCTTGACAGAAAAACGCCACAGAAAATTTAAAATATCTTTACTACCAGCTTTTCTCTCTGCCAGATTTAATAATATTTCTTTCCAAAGGGGCCAGGAAAATGTCTTGTTTGTTTTGTTTGTTTCAGCCAACTGAGCAAAGAAAAAAGAAAAAAAAAAGCAGCAGCCCTAATCGGTTTGGCTCAGTGGATAAAGCATCGGCCTGTGGACTCAAGGGTCCCAGATCAATTCCGGTCAAGGGCATGTACCTTGGTTGCAGGCACATACCCAGTAGGGAGTGTGCAGGAGGCAACGGATCGATGTTTCTCTTCCATCGATGTTTCTAACTCTCTATCCCTCTCCCTTCCTCTCTGTAAAAAAATCAATAAAATATATTTTTTAAAAAAAGATAAGAAATGCAACACTATCCATGATTACAAGACACAAACAAACCCTGTTTGTTGGTATAAGAGTATATATCCATCCATGTTAGAACCTATTTAAAATAAATTACTTGAGGTACCATGGGGCCATCTTAAAGACAATGCAAAGTACATCTTTGAATTAACTATTGCAAACATTTATTTGACTACAATTCAGCTATTACTTGTATTATGTTACTGTATAATGTTTGTGTATATAAACATACTATAGATGCACACACATAGGTTTGCCTCCTTATTGCCTCTCACTTTATTGTCCTAATTATAGTTAATGTGCTTGAAAAGTTAGCCCTCAATTGTCAAGTATCTGAAGCAAGAGGGGAAGTTGACAGGGAAAAAAATGTATATTACTGGTAAATGTAGAAACCCTCGAGAAACCATGCTTATCCATCCTCACTCTGTTACCTTTCTTTCTATCTCAAGTCAGCTTTTAATCACTATCTTTGTTGAACTGCAGGTCTCAGTCACTAGCTGTGTTGAACTACAGGTCTTCTACAGCCCGTGGAACCTTGAGTGAGGCACGAGTCATTCATTCGATGACTGAACACGGACTGAACACACAGAGACTTCACAGTTCTGAGCTACATGTTAAGTTTTAGAAAAAGTTAATACGCCCAAGATTTTATAGAGGGCCGAACCATTCTGAATAACTCCAAGAGATCACCATAAAAATTAACAAACACATATTCCAGTGAGGTTTTATGTTTTGTTTTGTTTTCAAAACGATGAAGACAGATACTTAATAGAAAATGTTAAGAGATAGCATGTCTGGAGGGCCTAAAAGAAATAGCTTCACCCTAAACCTCTTAAGTTTTCAGGAAGTGTAATGGAACCCAGGGTCCTTGGGGCAATCCAGCCGGGGATCTCTGTGGACTTGGAATTGAATTGTGATTTTAACTCCCCCAAGCGATGGCCTCACTACTGTGGATTGCTAGACTAGACTGAATATGACTACAACTATGTTGATAGAAGTTTTAACTTTTGTTTGTTTTTGTTTTTTTGTGAGGACCGATTTTAGACAAATTTTATTGATAATGACATTTGACTAAGACAACCTGAATAGGATACTCATTTGCATGAGAAAGTGATATGAAAATCATTTGCAAATTCTGGCTGATTATTCAGTAAAAAAGTCACTTCCTACAATGACTTCAAATTCATTAAAACCTATATCCCTCCTTTCACCTCTGGAAAACTCAGAACTTGGCATATGGTAAGTGCTTAAAAACATAATTGAATATAAATAATTATTATTTTGCCAAATTTTCAGATTATTTTTCTCTCAAAGAATCCAAAACTAATTTCATTACTTACACACTATATAACATCGCAAAGATAGTTTTAGAAAATAGAGAAAAATAATTCATAATTGTATTTGGATAATAAATGTAGTGTACTTTTTACTATTTGACTGTCAGTATTTTTTCATATGGCTATGTCCAGAGTTAAAGTAATAACACAGTAATATTCTGTACTTCCAGTTTTTCATCATGATATTATTTCTATTATTATCATTTAAATAAATATATATTATTTCACTTTTTTATGGTATTGGTGAATATGAGGTTGTTTATTTCACCATTTCAGAGAACATAGCAATTAAGAGATGTCCTTAGCTTTGATAACTTTACTGTGTGTGTTTTTTCTATTGAATTTATTCACAGAAGTGGAATTATTATGTTAAAATGTGTGAGATTTACATGATTAATTTTATAGATCACCCAATTACATTTTAAAATTGTTATACATGATTCATCAGCAAAGTACTGAAATTCCAATTTCATGGAAATGTTATAAGTTCTGGAAATGATTTGAAAACTATTCTTGCCAGGCTGGCATGGCTCAGTGGTTGTGTGTTGACCTATGGACCTGGTTGGGGCACATGCCCAGGTTGTGGGCTCAACCCCAGTGAGGGGCATGCAGGAGGCAGCTGATCAATGATTCTCTTTCATCGATGTTTTTATCTCTCTCTCTCTCTCCCTTCCTTTCTGAAATCAATAAAATATATTTTAAAAAATACACAAAAACAAAGCTATCCTTTTCTAATGTAATTGGGAAAAATTTACCCTTCATTTTAACATATTTCTTGGATTATGAAAGCCGTGGGAAATATTTACGTTATTATGAGTTATATAGGGTGTGGCAAAAGTAGGTTTACAGTTGTGAGTAAATGTAACATGGTTTATTATTGTATTATTATTAATCAATTATTGTTTTATTTTCCATGCAAGCAACTGCAAATCTTCCTTTGCCTCACCCTGTACCTTTTTCTATGGTAATTCACAAGTGTGCGTGATGGGTATGTTAACCAGAAAACAATAATAGTTCATATTTATAGTAAGAATTTTACAGTTTTACATGTATTACCTAATTTAATATTTAAGCAACCCTATGAAGATATCATCTTTTAAACTCATTTTATAGATATGGACCCTTAAGAAGAAAAATCACATAGCTTGTACATAATGCAGCTCAAGTAATTCAAAATTATCCAAGTATCTGGAGAATGAGGTGAAGGTAAGTGAGGACATGGAAACTGGGACTACTTCATTCCCTGTGGAGTCCCAAAGTCTCCTGACTGGGCTTCTTTATTGTTGTTATATTTGGCTTGTTTGTTAATATTGTTGTTTTAAAATTCTTGGATACTCACCAATCATTTTTTTTTGAAACTGACATTTCACTTGATTTTTTTAAAAAGACCATGATACAAAATTTCTTTACTTTTGGAAGCAATCTATAACTAAATATAGTAAGCTTGTAGGAGCCCAAAACCTTACGAGGTGGTTAAAGGTCAATGAACGTTTAACTGAGTAACTTGAGACCAAGCACGTGAAGTGGCCCAAATCTCAGTTAGTAAATAGTAGATCTGTGATGTTTTGTTAACCCATATTTCCTTGCACAATCTTGCTATTGATTCCTCTTTGTATGGAAATATTTGCTTTGATGATGGAAAACATAAAGTCAGAGTCCTTTTTCTTTGGTGGGAATTAAATTTTATACTCTCTTCCAAACAAGGTGTTAAATTCTCATTATTCTAAGGCCTTACCTACGCATTAAATCCTCATGCAGAGGCAGAATGTGAGAGTACAATACATGCTTCCAAGGATACAATTAACCCCATTCCTATTTGTACTGTGTGTCACATGGTCACATTAAAAGATTTTATTGTTTTGCAGATAAAGATTGTTTGAGGCATGCAATGTTCATCTTGAATTATTCATGAAACATCATTATTTATTCATTAGTTCCTGAGCAATCTTGCTTAGCCCAAGTACCTATACTCTTTTGTTTCTTATATGAAGATATGTTAGGATATTAGACTTATATGAGATGCACTGTATTAAAGGGCATCTTCTAACCATTTAACCTAGCATGGACTCTTAGAGGCAGGACTTACTGATAGGGAATATATAAGGAAATGAAGTTATGGAGTATTAATCAGAAACAGTCAAAAGCCTTTTATACTATTGGGCAACTGTTCAAATGCTAGTGTCATATCATTAATCGTGCTTACTTGGAATCTAACATCTGAGTCTCTGAAAGGACTTAAAGACTGAAGGAACTCAAAACATATTTTGGACAATGAGAATAGTCAAAGGCCTTAGCTTAGAACATGTCTAAATGCTCTCAAGTAATGTTTTATCAACCTGTTGACTTGAAACTAGCATAGGAACTCCCTGAGCAGAAGATAACATAGAGTTTTATGAAAAAATATATACCAAGAAATGGTCTATGTGGATGAGGAATTGGTCAGTGGGAAATTAGAGGATACAAAAAGAAATATAGGGAAAATGAGGTGGGAAAGGGCTCAAATTATGAATTACTTATGAGAATGGAAATAACTTAGTATGCCTCACTCAAAACTAAACAATGAGATTATAGATGGAATAACCATGTAATGTATTTTCCAAGCTAGTCCCTTTTAAAAGTAAAATGGGAGAGTGTCTTCCATTACACCAGGACAATAAGAATTTATTGAGTAAATCAAGGCATGTCATTATCCTAAATACAGAGGACTTAAATGAGTAATTATAAAAGCAATATTTTGTACTTATCATCCCACAATGGAATATACTGATACTTTTGGGGTGTCATACTTTACTCAAAATAATGCTCAGTAAAGTGCATTGAAAGAGAAAAGTCTAGAAAAATAATATATGCAAAATAGCTTAAGCAATTAAAACATTAGGCGGGGGTAAACAAAAACATGAAATTAGTAATCACGGTAATCATTTTTAAATTGTTGACTATAAACATGGAATGTCTACTTTCCTACCTGTGGATTGGTTTTCTGTTGAGACAGAAAATGAGAACAAGACCTGCTAAATTTGAGAGGGAAGGGAAACAGAAGAAAAGAAATGGATTTTGCAGGCCAGACAGAGTCAAGACCCCAAAAGTATTCCAGTGTTCCTCCTCCTTTTTTTCCAAGTGGGGAACTGTCTTTCTTTCTTAGAAAACAGTTGACAGTGGCTGTCTTGCTGCTGCACCTCCTCTTGTTTTGCTCTAAAAGTGTTTTCCTTTGCATGTGAGGTGTCAGCAGATGCTGGAGAATAAGCGGAATGCTCTCCACAGCTATCGCATGCATAACTAGGGTCACCCTGCGCTTCTACAGTCACTGTGGTCTGGCTTGCTGTTCCCATTCCTCAGGGCTCCCAAGGAGGGAGCCATGAATTATTATATTGTAATTTTCTTTTTCTGAAAAATCTCACCAATTCTTCAATTTCTCTGCAGAGGAAGTGTAGTTGTTCACATGCTGCAGTTGCTCTCAGCCAAATACTGGGCCAGTCTCTCATCAGTGAGAGATTCCACTTGGCTGTTACTGACTTTAGGGAAGTATCTCTGTGTCTCAATTGTCTCATACTAAAGAAGTGGCTTCCCTAAGGCTAAGCATGCAGACTTCTAGGTTTCTCACTGCTAGCCATGTAGCGAAAATCACTATGTAAATCAAGTGGCTACAGCTTCAATCCTCATTCTTGGTTAGCAAGATATCTCTTGGGGATCATTCTAATTACAGTATTAGAGTTGGGCACAGCTTTTCCTGTCACACTCTATCCTACTAGTATATATAGGTACATAGTCCAGCTGACACAACACTGGACACATAAATAAAACTTGAGTAAGCAGTAGATACAAAACAAGGAGGAGAAAATAACATGAAACCAGTTAATCTAGTATTTAGGAGATCTTGATATAGGTTCAATTTGGTGGCCTATACTAGAAAATTCTCAGTCTGCCTTCAATGGGCAAGTACCATCTTTAAGAAGACCATTTCTAAATCTAGCAGTATGCCCTCTAGGCTAACAGAAAGGGTCAGTATTTCAATATATTATAAGGTAGAGTTTTACAAACTTTTCCAACTAAGTATCCCTGATTAAAAAAAAAAAAGGAAGAGATTAATGAGGCTCTGTTTGCAAATGTATGTGTACATTGTACATTGGTGTTCATGAAAACTTTGGGGGAATATTTCTTTGTTTATGTATTTTCAGGTTAAAATGGCCCATCAAAAGCATAATATTTCTTTGAAGTCTTATAGTTTTCTTTAAAATCTATTAAAATAGTTCATGTACTCCCTATCTATTTTGTTTTTAAATACATAAAAAGTTGATGATGCAGGAAGATTCAGTTTTTCCCAGGGAACCTCTTATACTTTACATTCTGTACAACTTGCATGATATCCACTTTGTCAGTTTGGGCTTCGGTAAGAGAATACCACAGACTGGGTGGTTTATGGACAACAGTTCTCACAGTCTTTAGGCTGTAAACGTCCAAGACCAAAGCACCAGCATGTTCAGTGTCTGCTGAGGTTACACATCCTGGCTTCCAGACAGCCATCATTTCTACATGTCCTCCTCTCCTAGAATGGGCAAGGGAGAGTCTCTTTTATAAGGGCACTAATCCCATTCATGTGGGTTCTACTCTCATGACCTAATCACCTCCTAAAGCCCCCATCTACAAATACCATCACAATGAGCAGTGGGGTTTAATATATGAATTTTGTGGGAGACACAAAATAATCAGTCTATAGCAATATACTCAAGGCATCTTTTTGTTGTTTTGTTTTTTGTGTGTGTGCATTTAAGAGACAAGCATTGCATTAGGAGGAAAGAGGGCAGAGAACTCTTCTCCTAAATTATATAAACATATATAATATATGTAATATATATGCTATTTTAATTAAAAAGTATATTGAGGTTAATATTATAATCTAGAAAAATGAGAAACATTCATTGCAAAGAAAAACTGAAAATACTAGAAAATTGTTTAAGAAGACAATAGTGAAACTCATAAAAAATAAATAAAATTCAAAGAGATCAGCATTTTGTTCTTACAAATAAAGCCCTTTTAGGGTAATCTCATAATTTTTAAAATAAAATTACAACAGAAAACAAGTTATAAGTACATAAAAGGAGATAAAATTCAGAGAGATGAGCCTCACAGGAATGTGGATTTTCTTTTCTGACCAGATCTGAGTGCAGCAGAGTGGATGGGATAGGGGAGGTCTGGAAAATTGTTTCTGGTCTCAATAACAACGGCGATTGGGTTTTAAGGACATAAAATACACGTGAGACTTTGGACCTCTCAAGGAGAGAAATTCTACCCACCCAAGCAGACAAGCTGACACCAAAGTTCCTCATATTGGATTAAAATAGTAATGAAAGCCCTGGCCAGTGGGGCTCATTTGGTTGGGTGTGGTTCAGTGCACCAAAAGGTTGCTGGTTCGATTCCTGGTCAGAGCACATCCTGGGTTGCAGGCTTGCGATCCCCAATTAGAGGGTGTGCAGGAGGCAGCTGATCTCTCACATCGATGTTTCATTCTTCCTCTCCCTCTCCCTTCCCCACTCTTTAAAACCAATTTAAAAAAATATATTTTTTAAAAAAATGGCAGTGAAAGCCTAGACTCACAAAGTATCCTTCTGTATGTAAGTATGGGGAGAGGAAAAGAGTACACACTTATTTTACCTTAGGCTCCTAGATGGACAACAAGTTCTAACCTGGAGGTTGCCAGGTTAAAATCTGGAAGTAAACCTAATATAAAAGCTGACCTGGGTTGGCAATACCCCTTTGGCCCTGTATTGGTTTCCTAAGGCTGTTGTAACAAAGAGCCAAAACTAGTGGCTTAAACAGAACAGAAATGTATTGTTTAACAGTTCTAGAGGTTACAAGACTGAAATCAAAGTATCGACAGGGCCATGCTCCATCTGAAACCTACAGGGAAATCCTCCCTTGACTCTCCCTGGCTCTGGTGGTTTGCAGGCACTCACTGACATCCCTGGTTGGCAGATGGATACCTCCAATCGCTGTTTTTGTCATCACATGGCATTCTCCCTGTGTGTCTCTGTCTTCACATAGCTGTCTTCCACAAAGACACCAGTCCTTTTGGATTAGGGTCTGCTATTCTTATATGACCTCATCTTAACCACTTAAACTGCAAGTACCCTACTTCCAAGTAAGGCCACATACTGTGGTATTTAGGTAAAGATATAAATATATATATATATATTGTGGGGCACACAATTCAGTCCATAGCAAGCTCATGGTAAAATAAAGATTTCTCCTTAGGAAGGTATTTCAAACTAGTCCACACAGTGTTCTTGGGTACTGTCTACTTTATCAATTAGTGTCCTCAGTACATTAATCATAACTGTTTTAAATTCCCAGTCTAACAATGCCAATATTTCTACCACATCTGGTTCTGATGTTGTTCTGTCTCTTCAAATTGTGTTTTTTTGCTTTTGGTAATTTTTTTCTTGATGGGCAAACATGTTGTACTGGGTAAAAGAAGTTGCTATAATAGGCCTTTAGTAATGTTTTGGTGAGGTGTCAGGGAAGCATGCTACGGTCCTGCAATTAGATCTCAGATTTTTAGTGAGCCTCTGCCTGTGGACTGTGAGCTTCACACGTGTGTTTCTGAGTCTTTTCTCTCTCACTAAGCTAGCCAGCATAGCCAGATCCGGCTGAGTTGGGTTGTCCCTTCCCCCACATGGAAGGCTAGGGCAGACTGGAACTTGGTATGTCCATTCCTCCAGGTCCTGGGCCTCTGATAAAGCCCCAGTAAGTTAGGTGTGGTTCACGCGTTTCCCCTGAGGGCAGGCCTTATTTAGAAGAGCAGTGCGGTGATGCATTTCAAAATGATTTGATTTCCCCTCCTTCCGCTGTAAAGACAAGGGAACTTTTCTTCAATATTTACCGTAGGAACTTGGTCAAGCTCTTCTAGGTAAAAATCTAAATAATGTGGGCCCCCTCTCTCATTACTGGGACTCCCTGGAGTTTTTAATTCTCAGAGCTATTGGCACTGAACTTCCAGCAATTTGTCAGTTGCAGTTCAGATGTTACCACCCCGGTCCTGGTTTCCATGGTAAACTGCCTGTATCTCCACTCTGGTAAGCTTGGCTCCCTGCACTCGCCTGTGTGTCTAGGAACTGAGCAAAAGAGCATAACGTTTACTAAGGGGACTGACCTCACTGCATTCTTCATTCTTGCTTAAAAAAGAAAAAAAAAAAGATGTGAAACAGCACCCTCTTTGGCCACCTGTTTTTGTCTCCCTCCGATGTTCAGTGATTCCTTTTTATAACACCTGTGGGTCAAGCCTCCTTGGATGCGTCTGTAACCTTTCCCGTCATCACAGGAATTGAATCCTCCCGGCTCCTGATAGCTAATTACTTCACCTCTAATACTTTAGGGGCCTCATCAAATCAACATGGATGATGACAAGCATGGCATCTTGATGGCCTCTCCAAGCATCCTTCCCTGCAGAGGAGAGCCATCCACAAAAGCATTAGTGATGCTAGTTCCTTTCTTATCAGTATATTCCTCATGATCTTGGTGACTGTTGAATCTACTGAGTCTCCCCATTGAACATAATCCTTGGTGGGTATTGTGGCTTTTACATAATATATTCATTCTAGCATGCCCACTGCCCACCTCCCCACCCCCCACCCCATCTATTATTTCCTCTACCATATGCCAGGCTAACAGGCATTTCCTACCCTGGTTCTCCCTACCCTGTCTGCCTCTCCCCTCCCCAATATGTGAAATTCTGTGTCTTGAAAAAGTGTCTTTACTGCAATGAAACCTTATTGGCAAAAGTGTTTTCACTGCAATGAAATCTTATTACAATCTGATCTTCTTGGTCAAATAACCTCAAAAATCCAATCTTAAAAGTACTTCCTTCATTCCCATCAAACTATGCAACTTAAATCTAGCAAGTCTTCAGTGATATCATCTACTGGTATATACTCCCTTATCAAGCCCAGCACATCCCCAGCCAAATCATGCTGGGATTTAACCTAGTGTTTATGTCTGGCAGCCAGGAAAGAAGTGGAAACAGCCCTGGAGGAATAATCTGTGAGTGTCTGTGAGAGACTCCTGTATCATTTTACAGCACAGCCAAGTCTACAATATTACTCCCCCCATGCAGAAATTATCTTAGATTACTTCTGGTAAAATGTTCAGCAACTGAGCCACCACACATTGCTCGGTAATATGCATGCCCTATCTACCAACAAAATGCTATCCTGTCTGTTGGGCAGTGAAAGAGTCATTCCCAAATCCTACTCTTATATCCCATTTTTTCTCAGACTAACCCAATAGCAGTAGCACTTGTGTAAATCCAGGTCTTCCAATATTGTATCCATATTGTATCCTTTAATCATTGTCTGGTAGAAACCTGTGGCCTGTGTGAAGCCTGGCCTCTTTGCAATTTAGACTGTAGCGATTGAACCTTTAACCAATAATGTTCCCTGGTAGTTGGAATCTGTAGGCAGTCTCATGGCTGCCATGCTACATAAGTTATCATCAATTCAAGTCTAGCAACTTATTTTTTAAATTGATCAAATTGGATTTATAATACATGTGTGAGACTATTTCAATTCTAGATAATCTTTTAACATACCTAATTAAATAAATAAATAAACAGCCTTGGCCAGTAGTTCAGTGGTTAGGGTGTTGGCCCATGGACCAAAGTATTGCAGGTTCTACTCCTGGTTAAGGGCATGTACCTGGGTTGCAGGTTCAATCCCTAGCCCCTCTTGGGGCTCAAATGGGAGGCAACCAATTGATGTGTCTCTCTCTCTCATTGATGTCTCTCTCTCTCTTTCTCTCTCCCACTCTCTCTCTCTCTCCCCCCCCCCCTCTCCTTCCCTCTAGAAATTAATTGAAAAATATCCTCAGGTGAGTATTAACCAAAAAAGTCAAAAATACCCCTCATGCATAATTTATCAGGAGATACTTATTATGAATCCATAACCCAGTAATATTTATAATAGAGACCATATGGGGAAAAACTCAATGTCCATCAGTAAAAATTGGATTTTAAAAATTGAATTTACTTATATAATAAATATCATACAATAGATAAAATAGATGAATAAACTAGTCATGTGTATCAATAGAGAATTCTCAAAGATATAAAAATCAGTTGTCATACATAGGTAGTTTAAGTATATGTAAGCAAAATAATAAATAATAGTTTAATTTTCCTTTCTTTTTTTGAAAAATATTTTTGCTGGGTATAATATTTTTAATTGAAAGTTTTTCATTTTGGTATTTTATATATCAATTCACTGTCTTTGCGTTTCTTTAATTTCTTTGGACAAGTCAGCTGTACTTTTTATTTTCATTTATTCTCTGGCTGCTTGCAAGGTGTTGTTTTTATATTTTTTCAGCAATTTGAAATTGTAAACATTAAGTATCAAGAGTGTGTATATGTGCTTTTCTACTTATCCTGCTTGCATTTCCCTCAGCTTCTGCTTCTATGATTTAATCTTTCATTATTTTTCTTTCTCTTCTTTCCTTATGAGGCTCTAATTATACATGTCTTAGACTATTTGATATTGTATTACAGGTATATATGCTCTTTTTTCATCACTTTACAGCTTACATATACTCTGATTTTTTTCTGATTAAGGTTTGATAATTTTATAGGCTAACTTTCAATTTTGATTCTTCTAATAAACTCTTTTGAGACCATTTGCACTGCTGTTACTTTTCACTTTCATTTCTATCATTTTCATTTAACTCATCTTCTCATTTTCATCTCTGTTGAAATCCCACATTTGTTCCTGCATGCTGTCCATAATTTTTATTGGATCTTTTAACATATTAGTCATAGTTATTTTAAAGTTGAGTCCAATATTTGAAACATCTGGATAATATCCCTGTCTGACTCTCTTTAGAGATTTCTCTCTTCATAATATATGAATGTTTCTGATATTTCATGTCTTTGTTTTCTTATAATTTTTAATTGAATGTTAGTCATAATGTATAAAACATTAGAGACTGAATAAAATAGTATTTATGCCTGCAAATGGGAATATTTTTTCTTTTTTCAAGCTAGTAGTATGGGATATCAACTGGGTCTATCATGTGTCCATCTATTTTAATGTGAATATCTTCAAGACAATATAGGCTTCAAATGTATTTAGTGGTGAGATTCTTCTGCCTGAACTTAAAGTGGGGGCTGGAGAGTAAAAACAATTTTCTCATTGTACTACCCTCAGCCCTCACCTCTACCTACGTTCTTGTGCCAGAGGTATGGTCTCTCACTCTCTGGCCCTTCCTGGTGACAATCTGCTGTTGCCTGTTACTAGAAAATTGCTCAGCTAATGCTAAGGAGCAAAGGCTTTTACCTGTTTCCCAGGTTCAACCTAAGTTTTATGCAGTCCTGTATCCTTCTGCCTCAAAAGGGTGGTCTTATATTTTGAAATGTACAACAGAGCACGAATATATTGTTTATGGACACACAGATATTTTGAAGTGTATAGCATATGTGAAATGGGTTGATATTACATAAATTATTATGGTATACTTTTTCAAGAGGATGGAAAATAAATTTGAGCAAGAGACAAAGAATGATCAAATATGTATAATATATTATTTTTTAAGCTTGTTAGTTGTTACTAGAATATTTTTATTTTTATGTCTATTTTATTTGAATATTATACACATATGCTATTTCATGAGATAAAAACTCCTCACTTAGCTTGAAATTTTATTCTGCTTAGTTTTATTTTTTTGGTCTGCAATGATAGCCATCAATTATATACAGGCACAATACTTCTTTACCAAGACTTATGTGTCTCTCTCTCTCATTGATGTCTCTCTCTCTCTCTCTTTCTCTCTCCCACTCTCTCTCTCTCTCTCCCCCCCTCTCCTCTTTGTAATGTGATGCTTAATAGAATATAAATAAAACAAAAAATTAACCATCTTCAAAAGAATTACAAACTGTTATTTTTCTACAAATACTTATAATTGTCTTAAATTGAGTTCAATTAACTGGGAGTCATAATCTTCACTAAATAAAGGGGGAAGTTATGATGACTTGAAAGAATTATTTGGAATACAAAACCTAGAGCAATCTATAAAGCTATATTCAGCCCTTGCCAGATAGCTCAGTTGATTAGAGGATCATCCCAATATGCCAGGTTTTCAGGTTCAATCCCTGGTCAGGGTATACATCAGAATCAACTAACACATGAATGGATATGTGGAACAACTACGGAAATACCTCGTTTAGAATTACTTTATTTTGCTTATAACAAGTAATGTGATCACACTCCTAAAAACATTTTTTAAAAAAAGCTACTGATCCACATAGTTTTGAAGTACCTTATTTCTCTGCACATCTCAGCCAGAATGCCCAATTCAATCCCATATTTTACAGGTAGTAGAAGGGCAAATAAAACATAAAAACACATACACATATGTATGCACATATACAAAACAAAATTAAAAACAATGAGATCACCTCTGGCATATATGCTAGAACAAAGGGACTTTGATAGGGAAGTCAGAATGAGGCACACTTTGAGGGATTATAAATTCAGCACTAAAAAGAAGCAAAACTTTGACTGAAAAACGTAGCCAGGTTTACTACAGAAGGACAGAGCTTTCTTTAGGAAAGCTGAAGAATACTTTCGGGCCCCTGGTCAACCTTAGTCTTCAAATTTCATTTTATGTTAAAGGGATGTGAATGTAGATTATGGGTATTCATCTGATTTTAAAATGCTGCTATTTAGCTAACTAGAAGTTTCTTTAAATCATCACATTTAAACAGTTGTGTAGCAGGTGCAAACAAATGCTTTATATAAAAAAGGAAATAAATGAGTAGATTTCCACATTTAAATACACATGGAAAAGAAATCTATTAAGGACAGGAGAGTGTGGACAGCTTTATTGACCTCCATGCTATAGAAAGAAGAGTTCAAGATACCTTATGCCTTAGATGCCTGAGGACCTCTAATCCAAAATAGAAATGAGAAACACAGTCACATGTTGGGGCTCTCATTCAGAATCATTTTTTTTCTTTCTATCTATGAACAGGGTCAAAAAGCCAGCAACTCTGTTATTTTGTTGAAAGGGTAATGAATGTACATATTCCCACCAAAGTGAAAATTAAGTTGAATTTCATGTCACTAATGTTCTCTTCCTGTTACAACTGTAGTCTCATGGTGAACTTTAGAAACAGGTTCAAATTTTTCATAATAATTTTTTCCTGGCATAAGAGGTAGATAATTAAACTAAATTATTCCCTCAAGAGTCAGGTTTTTCTGCAATGGGATTAGATTGGCTTGAAATCGGATCCAAGGTTCAATCAAATGTTATCTCTTCTTTTAAAAATGGTATCCAAGTCAGTCATCACATATATTGTTTGCATTTAGGAGAAAGTATGATCTCATGTTATAACCAGTCCTATCGTTTTGTGAAATCGCCAGTGTGTCTTGACTTATTTTTTTTTAATTTAAGAAAATGAAAACAATTCTCTCAATGTGCCTCATGAAACTGTTTCAGCACCACCTTTAAAAGTCTTAGATAGAATGGAATTGAGATTAGTCAAATAGCTACTAGTGGACAACTTCCAAACATGAAAGCAAGGAAAACACAATATGTAAATTCTGAAAACACAATGATTTGGATTTGTAAGAACACTGCCCTCCCCTGCTGCCCTGATCGCTTCCAACTACCCCCTTCTGCCAGCCTTATAACCCACAACTGCCCTCCCCTGCCACAACCCGCCTCTTCCGCTGGGACCTGCCTCCTCCACACGAGGCACCAGAGATGCCAGGACTGCTTCCTCTGCACTGTGCAGAGCTGCAGGACTCCCAGGCCTCACTGTGCAGAGTGGCCGCCAGGCCTCGCCTCCATTGTGCATGAGGCCATCTTGTGAGGGCATTGCATGAGGGCATCGCGTGAGGGTGTGACACCACCTAGGCTTTTATTATATAGGATAGAAGCCCGGTGCACAAAAATTTGTGCACTGGTGGGGGAGAAGGGTGGGAGGGTGTCCCTCAGCCCCACTTGTGCCCTCTCACAGTCTGGGACCCCTCGGGAGATAACCACCTGCTGGCTTAGGCCCGCTCCCTGGGTGGCAGTTGGCCAGCCTGATCCCTTGGTGCCTGCCTCGCCTCCCCGGGTTGCGCACATGGCAGGGCCGATCTGGGTGTTGGGTCGCACACGGGATGCCTGGATGGAGGCCGGGCGGGCTGGCCGATCGCTGCTGCACTGCCTGACCGCCCCGGGTCAGATCGCACACGGACGCCCGGCGCCTCGGGTCACAGATAGCAGGCCCAGATGGCGGCAGGGCAGGCAGGATGGCACTGTCCCGCCCCACCACCCCGGGTCACAAATAGCAGGCCCAGATGGCAGCGGGGCAGGCAGGATGGTGCTGCCCCGCCCTGCCTGCAGTATGCAAATTAGCTGCCATCTTTGTTGGCAGTTAATTTGCATTTCATGCTGATTAGCCAATGGGAGGCATAGTGAAGGTACGGTCAATTACCATGTTTGTCTATTATTAGATAGGATTATTTTTACTCAAATGCCCTCTCTTGTTAACATGAACAATAACCTCCTCCAAATAACATTTTAAAAGTAATCATATTGCCCTAACGGGTTTGGCTCAGTAGATAAAGCATTGGCCTGTGGACTGAAGGGTCCCAGGTTCGATTCCGGTCAAGGGCATGTACCTTGGTTGCGGGCACATCCCCAGTTTGGAAGCAGCTGATTGATGTTTCTCTCTCATCGATGTTTCTAACTCTCTATCCCTTTCCCTTCCTCTCTGTAAAAAATCAATAATATATATATATCAATAATATATATATAATCAATAATATATATATATATGTATATATATATAGTAATCATATCAATTCATTCTTTTGGTGGATGAAGTGACCATTTCTTTGGTTTCAAAGAGAACATGTTAAAAATGAAACACTATACTTTCTAAGTATTTTCTACATAGAAAAATATACATGCATTTTGGAAAATGTAAATTAATCAAGTACATTTTAAATCCTAAAATTAGGTATCAGCACAGCTCCCTGTTCCTTAATTAGAAATAATGTAATTGATTGTTCTCCTGGGTTGATACTGGCTCCTCCTCTTATTATTTTAATGGTGGATCTTGACTACCTTAAGAAGGAGCCAAGGACAGTCCGAAATCAACCTTGTGTTGGAGTTAATTGGCTCCAACTTGTGAACAAACTGAGTCAAAGGAAATTACTTATATGTAAGGAATGGCTCTAAATAATTGTCATTGATTTTGAATAATAATTCAGATTTCATATATCCATATCTTTTATAGTCTTGAAAAAGTGTAGTTATGCCTTTTTCCCAATTGCCTTAATATTTGTCAAATACGTCAGTGCCTATTTAAGGAGCTGAAATAAAATTAACTCCAGAAACTACAGTAAGTGAGCTGTGATAACAGGCATTTATATTGATTTCTTTTTCCAGGTAAAGAGATTGAGACTCACCAAGGTTAAAATCTGTATTTTTCCACCTTATAATGCTTAGTAAAGGGACAAAATTGAATTATATAATGTAGCAAGAGCAAAAGTGATAAATGAGATCTGAACAGATTTACAAATCTATAATAATAAGTGTAATATGCTAATTAGATCAGGTGAAGCCGGGGCTGGGAGGGAAGCCCGGGTCCCAGGTGCCAGAGGGAAGCCGGTGTCGGCAGCCAGGGGAAGAAAGGCCTACTCTTGCACGAATTTAATGCATCGGGCCTCTAGTAAAGTTATAACAATTGTTTGTAACCAATGATTATACTCACATTAAATATTGAAGGTTAACCCTGACTTAACATTGTAAAATATGTATATATTTTTAAAAATCATATTTCCTGACTTATAGTCAAATCTATTCAAAAATCAACTTGACAGGAGTCATACATTTTTATTGTATCTGCAAATTAAATGTAACTTTTTCTTTAAAATTTAGATTAATTTTTTTATCCAAGAGCATAATGAATATAATTTTTAAGCATCATTATTAGATAATTCCCATGGACAATTTCCAATATTGTTCCTGTCCATTATAAACCTGGGACAACCAAGGAAGCAATCCTGAGACTATCCTCTGAATTTCTAATTAAAAAAAAAAAAGAGGTTTTGCCCAACCAGCATTGCTCAGTGGTTGAGCGTGGACCTATGAGCCAGGAGGTCATGGTCCAAATCCCTGTCAGGGCACATGCCTGGGTTGTGGACACTTGATCCCCAGTGTGGGGCATGCAGGAGGCAGCCAATCAATGATTCTCTCTCATCATTTATGTTTCTCTCTCTCTCTCCCTCTCCCTTCCTCTCTGAAGTCAATAAAAATATATTTTAAAATAAAAAAGGTTTCTATAGCATCCCTGCCTCTCTTGTCCCCTTGTCTTATACAACAGTAGTTGCTGGAATTATATTCATGAATTTTAAGTAGAAACCAAGTACAGAAATGTCTGCTGGCTCTGACAGCTTGTTTTACCATCTTCAAATCTTCTGAGTGGATCCTCAATAACTGCACACCTGAAGTAAATTTAACTTCAACACATGGAATAATGTGCTTTTAGCAAGTGAAAACCTTATTTAAATTTCCAGAGGGCACTGAATACAATGAAGTACTTCATGTGGACTTAAAACAATCATTGCAATGAACTCAACAGACTTCATTTAGGTATAAGGAAAACAGTCATATTTGATGCCAAACGTTCTAAGTTCAAATCAAGGAGGACTTCAGTTTTAGGAAGAACCTGGACATCAGCAAGCCAAAAAAGTAACCCACTACAGAAATCTAAGAGTCACGGATTTCGAAGGCTTTTTGATCAATAGATGCTATGAATGTTTTAATTATGTAGAATTTCCAGAATATCTCATTTTGAAAGGTCACATAATATACAGACCACAGGAAATATGAAAAAAACTTGCGTTAAATACTTGTTTTGTTGTTAGAAATTTGAAATTTATAAATGCAAAGTAGTATTTACTCATGCTCATGAGTTCACCGATAATGATCAGGGTTATGGGCAAGCTATTTTCCACTGTACTAGCGATGGTTTCTTTTTCTCCAATACTCCAAATAACTAGAAATCTAGTCTATGTGAGGCAGAAACAAAACAGGTTACAGACATTAGGAGGGTATTTCTGATTCACTGACCTAATATAAGCAAAGGGGTTATTTATAGGTATGGGCAGGTGTGCCCTAGAGCATATGTTCTTGTTATTTGGGGTGTGTAACAGGTCTTGCATTGAACTAAATTCCTGAGAAGTTCAGCCTCTATTTACCTCCGTCTCTGCCTGATAGAAGTTTCCATTGCTTAGGAGGATCCAACTCTACAGGGCCAATATTTATTTCTGATGTGCTGAGAGTTGGAGAGTTACAAAACTTGTCCCAGATGGAAACCATTTGAGTTTTTCAGACATTTAACTCAGTGTTAATTTTTTTTTTTTGATACGTGACTATCTTCAGGTACCTGAATATTTCATCCTGTTAATAAGGTTAAGCCCTTTGATTTGATTTTTTTAAATATATATTTTATTGATTTTTTACAGAGAGGGAGGGAGTGGGATAGAGAGTCAGAAACATCGGTGAGAGAGAAACATCAATCAGCTGCCTCCTGCACACCCTCTACTGGGGTTGTGCCTGCAATCAAGATGCATGCCCTTGACCGGAATCGAACCTGGGATCCTTCAGTCTGCAGGCCGACGCTCTATCCACTGAGCCAAAACGGTTAAGGCTGATTTTATTTTTTAACTGTTCAAATTTTCATTTCACTTTATCAATAAAATGGCATTCATATTCACTATAAGAATTATAATAATTATTTCATAGTTAGAAGTTAAAGTTTATGTTAAAGTAAATCAATTAGATAAAGATGTGTTGTCAGAATAACTGAAGTATCTCCATTATTGTTAAACATTTTTCTAAGGATATAGTTTTAAATTTTAAATGTTAAAATTTGATATTATGGAAAGAATAATAAACTGGATAATAGCATATGAAAAATACAGTGTGAGAATCCTTCCTTCTATTGACTTAATTATGTAAATATCTACAAATGTGTTGGGAGACATCAGATTAACTAGATATCTAACAGAATAAAAAATGTGTGCTACTTTAAAATAAAAAATAGAGAAGTTAGTGTGCCTTGTCTCTTATTCAGCAATTTCTCTTGAATACCTACCTATACGTGATGATCATTATCATTGACTGACTTCTCAACACAGAGATTAATTTAAGAATCTCAATTTTTGCCCTGACCAGTTTGGCTCAATGGATAGAGCATCAGCCTGCGACTTAAAAGTCCCAGGTTCGATTCCAGTCAAGGTCATGTAGCTTGGTTGCAGGCACATCCCCAGTAGGGAGTGTGCAGGAGGCAGCTGATCTATGTTTCTCTCTCATTGATGTTTCTAACTCTCTATCCCTCTCCCTTCCTCTCTGTAAAAAAAATCAATAAAATATATTTTTAAAAAAAGAATCTCAATTTTGCCAGATACATTTATAAAATAAAATAAAAAATATAGCAAAGGACTATCAATAGACTTTCATTGAATAGATTCAAATTCTACCCAGCCAGTATAGCCATGGAAATTCACATTAATTTGGAGATCCATTTGTGATATATGTTTGTCATGGGTTAAAAAAAATAAGTTTGGGGATGGAGTAAAGATTAGAAAATACCTCATATTTTATACTAAGTGAATGACATGTTTCCTAGTCAGAGGCTACTATTAATTTCCTTGCTCCTGACATTTCCAGAAGGAAACTACGATCTAAAGGAATGTTTAAAAAAGATTCATATCCAACCCAAATGCAGGGAAGGAAGCTGAGCACTCTGTAAAGAAAGCTCACACCTACAAATGCCACCAAACTCCAGTTAATCAAGACATCACAGAAATGAAAGCATTTATACAGATTTTATTGAGAATAAATCACTTTATCATATTCTCAGGTTTATGCTTGATTTTCTCATAGAGTTTTCCTTGATCCTCTGTAGGCTTTTTATAGAGTATCTCCTGCCCTCTTTAGTCCAGATTTTATAACTACATTTAGGAGAAAGATCTAACCCCACAGCATACTTCTGACTTCAGCTTCGTACTGCGTGGTGAAAATCGGTCATTATTAGCCATTTCTGGCAGGAACAGTTGACAGGAAGCAGCACAGGAAATGATATAATGATTCCAGAATTGTATATTTCCCCTATGCCCTGCTGTTTGGGGAATGACCTTACAGTTAACCAGGAAATTGGGAGGTGGTACTGAACCTCAAACACTCATACTATTGAACTCTTATTTTGTCCCTTGTCCTCTTCATTTAAAGAATAGATTAAAATTCTAGGACCAATAAAAATAAATTTAACAAAGAAAATATGTTTTTGTTAAATCATATATATATCTAGGTTTTTGAGCAGACTATTCAAAGCCCATATTAATATCCAGTTAGCTAACACAAAAAAAAACACATAAAAATCACGTAAATACTAAAACAACAAACTTCTTTAAATGTTTCAATATTTATGAACTTAAACTATTTTCTCATGAAAATGGAACTTTGGTAGTATTTATTATTCAATACATAGTTTTTATTTACAGTTAAATTACTGTTTTAAAGCTGCTTTTTAAGATGTGTGTTTTCATATGCCACATAATGATAAATTATATTAATATGTGGTCCATTGTTCATTTTTTCTAAGATAGATGATATCTCTTGAATGAAATATACCCAATAAAAATGACAGGGCTAAAACTCACACAAACATATAGTCAAAAAGATACATAGTGTAAAATATAAACTCCTCCATTTAAAATTTTATGTAAATTTAGCATCTATAAATTCCATTTATACTTTTTGTGTGGTTTAGTTACTTCATATATTTAAAAATAGATTTCTTTAACCTGGAATCTGCTGATTCCAGTTCTTTTAGTATTACAAATAAAGTTGCTGTAAAAATAAATAAATAAATAAAAATAGAAATAGAAATCCACTTAAAAACATCACCTAAGACAATTAATTGCTCCACAAACAAAAATTGCAGAATCTATCACAGGAAGTCTGATTCTCACAGTGTCATCTAAACCTTAGTTACTCTAGCGTGGCATTAGGCCTTTAATATTTTAAAACAGTTAACTATTTTATTTACATTTCCTTAATCATTAACTTCAACCTGTTTTAAATTTATGTCACTGGAGGATTGAAAATAACAGAGCTATACAAATTTAACAATTAGCCTTACTATGTAATTGCTTAGAATAAACATCCTGATTAGTCAAATCACTATTAAATTTTAATCAGTGTGAGTGGGTGTTTCTATTTTTGATTGGGGATTCCACATGGAATTTCTAAGCAACTCCTTTTTGTATGTGACGTTGATATGTTTTCTCTCTTCATATTATGACTAACAGATTGTAATTCAATCTTATGTATTGCACTGTTAGTGAGTAGTCAAAGGCATTTTTCCTTAATATGAGCTTTCTTTTATGATGTTAATTACATATTTTTATTTTCTAACTGTATTATTTTTTCTTGATGTTTAAACAAATTATAGACATTAAATCTGACAGTTTACTATATAATATTTTCAATAAATATAATTTAATTTAATGGAAATATTTTGTATTTTAGATTACAAAATAACATTTTTTTAAAAGTTAATACTTATTTGGAAGGCAAGCATTTATTCTGAAAAATAAAATATTCTGTGGTTTTACCTACACAAAATATAATATTAGAAGTTAACAGATATCTAACAGAATTCCTACAATTCAGAAAGCAAGGGATTTTTTCAAGAAGATTTATTCTTATAGGCATATGATTTTAGAGTTTTTTTGTTTGTTTTGGTTTGACAATTAACAAAAATAACATTTTCTGTTTAATATTCTGCAGACATCATTTTCATGGATTTCCTTAATGACTGCCTGTGAAGTCTTCAGGTGTTTTGAGATGAATAAGTCATTTCCTATATATTCTCTGATACCGCCATTGTGAGAGCATTATCCCTGCAGTCAAATGTTCAGAACTACTCCATTTCTTTTAGCATTCTCTGCTAACTCAATATAGTCTACCAGGGGACAGGTAGAATGGCTTTCGGAGTAACGGGCTCTATTACAAATACAATCAATTCTGTGGAACAACAGGTTTTATTTTTTTCAGAAATGCATTTGGTTAAAAGACTGAAATAAAATAATACATACACAAACATTGCATTTATAAAAATGAATAAAATATTTTCTCCCAATCACATTTTCTAAATGCAATCTTTGTGTTTTCCTTGCCTTTTACAACCCAGCCAATTCTGAATATACATTACTTTGAAACTTATCAGAATAAAGCACTATTGAAATGATATTATACTCCTTTGTTGCTCACTCTACAGTTTATGTTCCACAATTTCCACGTAGTGTATTTTTCTTAAATAATTATTCTGCTTTTTTTTTTGACAAGTAACAATTTTAATAGGTGACTATGTAAATCTTCATATAACTACATTTAGTTCCTATGTAATTTACCATTTCAAAGAAATATTTGCAAAGCAACAAAAGGGATCTCATTTTTTTCAAGTAATGATGACAAAGTTGTGAAATTGTATAACTTACTAAATTTAAGGACAAGTTTAATTGTGCCTTTTGCTTTTCGTTTGGATCATTAAATAGTTAATCCTAACAAGCATGGGGGGGAGGAAAAGAAATTAACTAAAGGAAGGCCCTTGTGATACAATGACACTTGCTCTATGCTCTTACACAGAAAAAACATGATGATAAAACAGCACAAAGTGGAGTGTTATGAATTTTATTAATGACTAAGAGACAGTGTGCAAAACATCAAAGGTCTGTGGAAAAGATTAATGACCCCGTGCGAGACTGTTTAATTACCTCCAGCTAATTAGATTCTTGACCAAATTTTTAATATCTGCATTCCTTCTACTGCCTAATTGAGATTCCGCATTATTTATCAATCTTTCAAAAAGCCCTGAGTGGGCTGCTTTTTTAGTTTTTCCCTTTGCACTTTGACTCCATTTATGGTCCATTATTAAATAAATAGCAAAGTAACTATTCCCCACAAATTGTATATGCAGAACACTTTATGCCTGTTTATTTTGACTAGGAGACTATCATTGGCATCTTTTATACATAATGAAGCGCTCAAACTAATAAACTGACTAACTCTAATGTAAACAATGTGCATAATGTTTTTGTTATCTGGGCTATACTCAGGGACTCCTTGTGATTTCTGCACATTAGCCTTTCTAATGTCAGTTAATCCTCATTTTAGTTTACCTTGGTGAGGGCTCAGAGGCCATGATGGAATGTTATCTACAAACCAGAGAGAACAACTCAATTCTTTTTTTCTTTCTTATAAATTTAGGGGATTTTTTGTATTCAGAAAGTCTTAATTGCATGGTAATTTGCATTAACAAATATCAAGCACTTTCTTCTGAAAGCTGAAAACCCAAATTAAGTTTGATATATATATGTGTGTGTGTATATATATATATATATATATATATATATATATATATAGTATTTTATTTATCTTTGTATCATGTACTGAGGCATGACAGTAAGAAGTAAGGGAAATTTCTTGGCAAGTGGAATGGGGAATTGAAACAGGCAGCTGATTCAAACTGGCCTTATCTAGCATCCTGACTGCTTCTCCCTGGTATTACCATTTCCTTAAGGATTCAGTCCTCATGACAATGAGTTTCTGATCAGCATCAAATAATCATAGGAACAATGCCTTAGGTCTGTTGGCTACAGAGACAGAGGTTTGGTCAAACTAGAGGTAAATCTAGGCCTCAGTTGTGTTTCAGCCCCAGTCCCAGAAAGCAGCGAAACTGGATGAAGGGACACAATGGCTAGCATCAGGACCAGATGCAATGGCCAATGACCCCCTACCCTAGTGCCAACTGATCAATAGAGATCACAAACTTGATCCTATGAACTCATTTTGGTGCATCAGCATATCAAAGGACACACATGGAAAGCTGATAAATATTCTACCGAGACCCTCCCCCAAGACCTTCCCTTTAGAAAACAGATAAAAATTCTTAAGACAAAGAGTGTGTCCACACCTTCTTTCTTCAGGTGTGTATATTTGCTTTCTTTCTCCTAAGCTATAACGCAGCAGTTCTCAACCCCTGGGTCGCAAGCCCTTTGGGGGTCGAATGACGCTTTCACAAGGGGTCGCCTAAGACCATTGGAAAACACATATATAATTATATATTGTTTTTGTGATTAATCACTATGCTTTAATTATGTTTAATTTGTAACAATGAAAATACATTCTGCATATCAGATATTTACATTACGATCCATAACAGTAGCAAAATTACAGTTATGAAGTAGCAACGAAAATAATTTTATGGTTGGGGGTCACCACAACATGAGGAACTGTATTAAAGGGCCGCAGCATTAGGAAGGTTGAGAACCACTGCGTTAAGGGTTCCCATGGGACTTACAACCAGGGGAGCAGCTGCAGCTCATCCTGGGCTAACCTTCTGAACCTGTTTCCAAAGGCACTTCTTTTGCCTCTGTAACTGTTTCCTGAGTCCACCCAGCCAAGCTGGCTCATTTCTTCTGCCTCTGCGACTTTTTTCCTAAAGGCCAAGGCAAATCTCTTAGTAGCCCACTCAAATCTTCTCTCCTAGCATACTTTCGCTTTGCAGGATAAACTTCTTCTTGAGCTAGAGTTTTTGACTCTGAGCTCTTTCTTTGCCAAACTCAAGAACCAAGGTCCAGCATTGCAGTTAACAATACCATCTGTGAAGGAGAAATGTTTGATAGAGCCTCAATGGAGGATGAGGGCAGTTATGGAAAACCCCCCAATCACTTAGAAACCACTGATGACATGGATTGTCTTTAACACTAAGTAAGCAGGAAGTCCAAACTCAAGGGCAGCTGAATTATCTTGGTCTAGGCAATAGCATCTTCTGAATGATGTATAAGTTCTTACCTTTTAAAGTGAAGTATTTAATAGGATAAATTCATTAGCATGGCATCAAATACTATTGTATCATCTATGTGGTTGCAGAACCAATGTGAGGGAGGGGCCAGTGTCACTCAGTGGTTAGAGGGTCGGCCCATGTACTGTAGAGTCTGATTTTATTTCCATGCAAGGGAATGTACCTGGGTTGTAGATTCATCCCCTCCTGGTTGCAGTGCATGCACGAGGCAACCAATTGATATGTCTCTCTCACATTGATGTATCTCTCCCTCACTTCCATTCTCTCTGAAAAGCAGTGCCAAAAAGGTCCTCAGATGAGGATTGATAAAAAAAAAATTAAAAATTTACCTCAGTAGAGTTTCTGAATCCAGTACTGCACCACCTCTAAGTCACGGATACTTGAATTTCCACATACGCCCTCTTTCCTCTGGCAAAAGGAAGACAAGATAACAGTAGAGAACTTTCTTCATGTTTAATGTATAAATGACTATGGGAACATTAGCCAGTCATTTGCATCCCTAGGGAGGCAGCATGAAGAGATTGGACACTTAGGTTCAAAGCCTGGGAAGGAGAGCAAGAGATACAGTACATAATGCAATAAAGTTAACGATCTCTCCTTTATAACTTTGGCTAACACTGGTCCAAGGACTACCGCACAGCCAGCAGTCTCTGTGAGTTAGTTATGTTGGAAGAAAGGGATACAATTGGCCATACTGCAGGCAAGTCCCTTCGTTTTTAACATGCTGCTCAGATGGTATAGTCAGTTATTTCCAGAGGTTTTAGGTCAACAGAGAAACCTCAGAACAGCCCCATGTTTTCAGCTAATAGATAGTCGTTCACTCTTCTAATTCACACATTCACTCATTTATTCGTTGTTTTAAATAAACATATTGCTAGTGCCAACTATGTATGTGTTGGCATATAACAATTAATTAACCATGATTCCTGTATTCCAGGAGTTTGCAATCTAGTACACTCTTAAATCTCTCTCTCTCTCTCTCTCTCTCTCTCTCTCTCTCTCTATATATATATATATATATATATATATATATATATATATTACCTCTTTAGAGGTAATATGCAAATTAGCCGGGATGCTTTCAGGCATCATGACTGGCTCAGGAGGAGCTGCTTGTGCAGATGGTGGGAGGGGACTGTGTGCCACGCCCAGCCCCAGTGGCCGCGGGAACGCTGGGGCTGGGGGCGGGCCAGAGTGGACACACACCAGGGGTGGAAGTGTGCCCTGAGTGGCCGTGGCACACCCCCACCCCAGCTGACACACACCAGAGGGGCCTCTGCGTGTGAGCTGCAGAAGAAACACCTTTTCTGACCACTCATTGGCTAAGCTCCCTGTATGCCACTCGCAGTATTCTTGGTAACTTGGGTAATAAGAATCCAAGAAGGTGATCTAGGATTTTTCTACCTCACTCCTGGAGGAAAAAACAAAGGTCCGCTGCTGGAGGGGCCAAGAAATGCCATATCCTGCCCTAGCTGGTTTGGCTCAGTGGATAGAGCCTTAGCCTGTGGACCACAGGGTCCAGGTTCGATTCTGGTCAAGGGCATGTACCTAGGTTGCAGGCTCCTCCCTGTCCAGGCCCAGGTCAGGGCTCATGCAGGAGGCAACCAATCAAAGTGTCCCTCTCACATTGATGTTTCTCTCTGTCTTTCCCTCTCTCTTCCCAGCTCTCTAAAAATCAATGGAACATATCCTCAGGTGAGGATAAAAAAAAAAAAAAAAAAAAAAAAAAAAAAAAAAAAAAAAAAAAAAAGAAAGAATGAAAGAGACATCTTGAAAATGCCTAAAGAAAGTTGTCGAGAGAAAATGGCGGAGGTTTAGACAGACGTGTCGGTGCCTTGTCCCGGAGCAGATAAGGGCGGGCAGCTGAAACGGGTAGCATACAGCCCGAATAAGCAGAGGAGATTCAGCTGAGACAGTCTGCAGCCAGGAAAGACAGAGAAATCCTAGATAAAGGGAACGGTTAGAGGCTGAGGCTGAAACCTCTCCAGGTGCGCCGGCACAGCCGCGGAGACCGTGCCATCTTGGGTGACTGTCGCCGGCATCCAGAGACCAGCTACTAACCCGGCAACAACGGCTCTCAAGCAGCGCGACTGCGTGAACTCAGAGGAACTCGGCTTCTCCCCACAGAAAGGTTAGACTTTCCCCAAAGGTGCGGTTTGCAGTTTAGGTTGGAGAGTGGAACGCGCGCAGGGGGGTGGGGGCTCTGCGCCCCACAAAGACCGCGGCCGTTGGAGCCAGCGTGACCCACGAGTGTGGAAGGGCACCCCCAGGGCTGCTGGCAGAAGGGAACGCTATAAATAAGCCCACAGTTGGACGGGACACAAACGGGCAGCCTCAGATTACGCCAGTTTGCCGGCTACTCGGTGCCAGGAGCCAGAGCGCACGCAGAGACTTCGCGCAGATTTGGAAGGTGAAGCGTTGCGAGTTCGCACAACTTCCCAGGCTCTTAAATCTGTGCGTTTGATTGTTGAACCCAGTGCAAGGGACTACCCAGTTGGGGGCAGTCACAGAGCTTGTAAGGGAAGGCTGTTTTGGGGGAGCCTGGGAAACAGAGCGGGGAGTGACTACTGGAAAACCAGCTCTGGGCGGAGGACATTCCCAAACCAGCTTCCGGTACAATAGAGAACACCTGGTCAGAGAGGTCCTATACCCTCGGAGGTCATTCCCGACGCACTGCCACCCAGAGGCAGAGCCATGAACTGACTCTTCTGTAAATACAGATAAGGGCTGTCTGGGAAACCAATGTAGCCTGCCTTAAAATCAGGACTGTGGCTTACAACACAGAGGAACAGTGTATCAGAGGAAAATTCAACATTCTCCTGAATACCTGGTGTGCCAAAAAGAGGAGCAGAAGATCTGAAGCACCTTCATTACAGCCCATTTTTTTTTAATTATTTTTTTTTAATTATTGTTTCACCTTTTAACTAAGAAACCATTTATTTTCTTTTTTCATCACCTGATATTACCCTTTTAATTACTACATTTTTATTTTTAACCAGTATTATTACTGCTGCCATTTTACCATTTTTTTTTTTAAAGTGTCATTTTATTTTCTCTTTATTTTATTTTGGGACTAAGGTTCTCCATTCTATTTTCATCATTCCTTTAGCATCATTTTCCTCTACCTCAATTGTGCTGCTGTGCTAAAACTCTCTTCCCCACTTTTCCCCTTTTGCTGTCCTGTTTCTCTTACCCTATTCCTGCTTTAGATTTTTCCTATTCTTCATATGCCCTGTCTAAATTTCACCCTACTTATATATCCCTTTTTCAATCACCTGCTCTAAATCCTTATCCACCTCTCCCTTATCTTTCTTCACTATCCAAATTTTTTATTCTCTCCTTTTCTCTATTGTTCTGTTGTTGCTTGCTCGATTGTTGAGTATATTGTGTTTTTTTTTTTCTTTTCTTTTCTTTAAGGATTGTATGTGAGGTTGTTCTGCTTTTTCTTTTTCTTTTTCTGTCTCCCATTCCCCCTCCCCACCCCACCCCCGGCCAGTTATTTTTGTGCTTCTGCTTTCCCTTGACTCACTTGATATTATTGGCTGTTTGTAGTTTGTATTCACTCCAGAGATCCGTTGCTGGAATTTGTTGGGATTAGTGGCGGTTCTATCGGAGTTTTCTCCTCATATGAATAGTCTCCTCCCCTCTTCTACTTCATTCTATTTTTCTTTTTTTTTTCTTTTTCTTCTTTTTTTTTTCTCTTTTTTCTGTTTTTCTCTCTATCTTTTTCTCTTCTTTCTTCCTTACCCCCCAACTCTCTTAGCTTGGGTGGCCATCTTTATTTGGGGTTATTAATACCGTAACTCATTTGTGTTCAGTGCCTGGTACGTTGTGCCTTGTTGTGTTGTATTTTGTGCCTTTAAATCAACGCAGCAGATCCAAGCAACAGCGGCCTCCTGATCTCCACACGCTCTGTCTGAGGAACAGCTGCTGTGGGTGAAGCCTCCCTCCACCAGCCAAAAGAGCCACAACAGCTGTGAACAGCACCCATCAGAAGACCCGCTAACAACAGAGGAGCAGCTGCTACCACAACCGCCCAAGGAGCAACCACAGCCCAAGGAACCACTGCCACCTAGGGAGCAGCCACTGATCGACTCAATATCTATATACGTCAGTGAGATCAAACATGGGTAGACAAAGAAATCCCCAAAGGAAAGAAAAGGAGGACTCACCAGAAAAGCAGCTAAGTGATACAGAGGCATACAACATGACAGAAAAAGAATTCAGAATAAGGGTCCTAGAGTGCATACACCGGATGGAGGAAAAAATCGACAACTTATCCAAGAAGCAAGAAGAAACAGATGAAAAAATCGACAACTTAACTAAGACCCAAGAAGAAATGAAGTGCGATATAGCTGCAATAAAGAACACCATTGAAAGTATCAACAGTAGACTAGGAGAAGCGGAAGACCGAATTAGTGAATTAGAAGACAGGGAAGCAAAACACACCCAAACTGTACTTCAGTTGGAGAAAAAAATTAAAAGACAGGAGGAGAGCCTAAGGGAGCTTTGGGACAACATGAAACGAAACAACATACGAATAATAGGGGTGCCAGAACAACAGAAAGAGGAACAAGGATTAGAAAACCTATTGGAAGAAATAATATCAGAAAACTTCCCTGAGGTGGGGAAGAAAAAAGTCACACAAGCCCAGAGAGTCCCAAGCAAGGTGAACCCGAAAAGACCCACACCAAGACACATCATAATTACCATGGCAAATGTTCAGGACAAAGACAGAATCTTACAGGCTGCAAGAGAGAGACGGAAAGTTACATACAAGGGATCTCCCATTAGATTATCAAATGATTTCTCAACAGAAACACATCAGGCCAGAAAAGAATGGACGGAAATTTACAAAGTGATGCAAAGCAAAGGACTGAATCCAAGAATACTCTATCCAGCAAGGCTATCATTCAAAATTGAAGGGGAAATAAGAAGCTTCACAGACAAAAAAAGGCTAAGGGAGTTTATCACCACCAAGCCAGCAATGCAAGAAATGCTAAAGGGACTGGTGTAAAAAGAAGAAATAAAAATCCCAGAAAGAAAACAGCCACACACACAAAAAAAGAAATGGCTACAAACAAGTACCTTTCAATAATAACTTTAAATGTAAACGGGCTAAATGCTCCAACCAAAAGATATCGAGTGGCTGAATGGATAAAAAATCATGACCCATACATTTGCTGTCTACAAGAGACCCACCTCATTAGAAAGGACTCACACAGACTGAAAGTGAAGGGATGGAAAAATATCTTTCAGGCTAATGGAAAAGAAAAGAAAGCTGGGGTAGCAATACTTATATCGGACAAAATAGACCTCAAAGTGAAGGCCATAACAAGAGATACGGAAGGCCACTTCATAATACTAAAAGGATCAATACAACAAGAAGATATAACCCTGATAAACATATATGCACCCAATGCAGGAGCACCCAAATACATAAAAAATCTTCTGGAAGATATCAAAGGAGAGATCGACAACAATACAATCATAGTAGGGGACTTTAATACACCACTGTCATCACTGGATAAGTCCTCTAGACAAACAATCAGCAAAGATACAGCAATACTAAATGACTCACTAGATCAGATGGACTTAATAGACATCTTCAGAACACTTCACCCCAGTGCCACGGAATATACATTCTACTCAAGTGCTCATGACACATATTCAAAAATAGACCATATATTGGGTCACAAGCAAAGTATCCCCAAATTCAAGAAGATTGAAATCATAAAAAGCGTCTTCGCAGACCACGATGGCATAATATTAGAAATAAACTGCAATAAAAACAACCCAAAATACTCAAACACCTGGAAGCTGAATAGCATGCTATTAAATATTGATTGGGTTACCAATGAAATCAAAGAAGAAATTCAAAACATCCTGGAAACTAATGACAATGAAAACACAACAATCCAAAACCTATGGGACACAATGAAAGCAGTCCTGAGAGGGAAGTTTATAGCTCTACAGGCCTATCTCAAAAAACAAGAAAAAATGGTAGTAAATCAGCTAACTCTACAACTCAAAGAATTAGAAAGAGAGCAACAAGAAAACCCCAGAGTGAGCAGAAGGAAGGAGATAATAAAGATTAGAGCAGAAATAAATAACATAGAGACCAAAAAAATAATACAGAAAATCAATGAAACCAAGAGCTGGTTCTTCGAAAGGATAAACAAGATTGACAAACCTCTAGCCAGACTCACCAAGAAGCAAAGAGAGAGGACCCAAATAAACAAAATCAGAAATGAAAGAGGTGAAATAACAACAGACCCCACAGAAATACAAATGATTGTTAAAAAATACTATGGACAGCTCTACTCCAGCAAACTAGAGAACCTGGAGGAAATGGACAAATTCCTAGAAAAATACAACATTCCAAAACTCAATCAGGAAGAATCTAAAAATCTCAACAGGCCAATAACTATGGAAGAAATTGAAGCAGTCATCAAAAAGCTTCCAGCAAACAAAAGCCCAGGACCAGACGGCTTCACAGGGGAGTTTTACCAAACATTCAAGGAAGAACTAAAACCTATCCTCCTCAGACTACTACAAAAAATTCAAGAGGAAGGAACACTTCCAAGCTCATTCTATGAAGCCAGCATCACCCTAATACCAAAACCAGGTAAAGACAACACAATGAAAGAGAATTACAGGCCAATATCCCTCATGAACATAGATGCCAAAATCCTCAACAAAATCTTAGCAAATCGGATCCAGCAGTACATCAGAAAGATCATACACCATGACCAAGTAGGATTTATCCCAGGGATGCAAGGATGGTACAATATCCGCAAATCAATGAACGTGATACATCACATAAACAAATTGAAAGAAAAAAACCACATGGTCATATCAATTGATGCAGAAAAAGCATTTGACAAAATTCAACACCCATTTTTGATAAAAACTCTCAGCAAGGTGGGAGTAGGAGGATCATACCTCAACATAATAAAAGCCATATATGACAGGCCCACAGCCAACATCATTCTCAATGGACAAAAACTTACACCATTTCCCCTAAGAACAGGAACAAGACAGGGATGCCCCCTCTCACCACTCCTGTTCAACATAGTACTGGAAGTGTTAGCCATTGCAATTCGGCAAGAAGAAGAAATAAAAGGCATCCAAATTGGAAAAGAGGAAGTAAAACTGTCCTTATTTGCAGACGACATGATATTATACATACAAAACCCTAGAGACTCCATCAAAAAGCTACTAGACTTAATACATGAATTTGGCAATGTAGCAGGATACAAAATTAACCCCAAGAAATCTGAGGCATTTCTATACACCAATAGTGAACTTTCAGAAAGAGAGATTATAAAAACAATCCCGTTTACCATCGCACCAAAAAAACTAAGCTACCTAGGAATAATCTTAACTAAAGAGGTAAAAGACCTCTACTCAGAAAACTACAGGACGTTGAAAAAAGATATAGAGGAAGACATAAACAGATGGAAGAACATACCGTGTTCATGGATTGGTAGAATCAACATCATTAAAATGTCCATACTACCCAAAGCAATCTATAAATTCAATGCACTTCCCATTAAAATACCAACGGCATACTTCAGAGATCTAGAACGAACTCTCCAAAAATTCATCTGGAATAAAAAAAGACCCCGAATAGCTGCAGCAATCCTGAAAAAGAACAAAGTAGGTGGGATCTCAATACCAGATATCAAGTTGTATTACAAAGCCACTGTTCTCAAAACTGCCTGGTACTGGCACAAGAATAGGCATATAGATCAATGGAATAGAATAGAGAGCCCAGAAATCGGCCCGAACCAATATGCTCAATTAATATTTGACAAAGGAGGCAAGAACATACAATGGAGCCAAGATAGTCTCTTCAATAAATGGTGTTGGGAAAATTGGACAGATATATGCAAGAAAATGAAACTAGACCACCAACTTACACCATACACAAAAATAAACTCAAAATGGATAAAGGACTTAAATGTACGACAGGAAACCATAAAAATTCTAGAAGAATCCAAAGGCAACAAAATCTCAGACATATGCCGAAGCAATTTCTTCACTGATACAGCTCCTAGGGCACTTGAAACTAAAGAGAAAATGAACAAATGGGACTACATCAAAATAAAAAGCTTCTGCACAGCAAAAGAAACCATCAACAAAACAACGAGAAAACCCACTGTGTGGGAAAACATATTTGCCAATGTCATATCTGATAAGGGCCTAATCTCCAAAATCTATAGGGAACTCATACAACTTAACAAAAGGAAGATAAACAATCCAATCAAAAAATGGGCAAAGGACCTAAATAGACACCTTTCAAAAGAGGACATTCAGAAAGCCAAGAGACATATGAAAACATGCTCAAAGTCACTAATCATCCGAGAGATGCAAATCAAAACAACAATGAGGTACCATCTCACACCTGTCAGACTGGCTATCATCAACAAGTCAACAAACGACAAGTGCTGGAGAGGATGTGGAGAAAAAGGAACACTCGTGCACTGCTGGTGGGAATGCAGACTGGTGCAGCCACTATGGAAGACAGTATGGAGTTTCCTTAAAAAACTGAAAATGGAACTCCCATTTGACCCTGTGATCCCACTTCTAGGAATATATCCCAAGAAACCAGAAACACCAATCAGAAAAGATATATGCACCCCTATGTTCATAGCAGCACAATTCACCATAGCTAAGATCTGGAAACAGCCTAAGTGCCCATCAGTAGATGAATGGATTAGAAAACTGTGGTACATCTACACGATGGAATACTATGCTGCTCTAAAAAGGAAGGAACTCTTACCATTTGCAACGTCATGGATGGAACTGGAGAGCATTATGCTAAGTGAAATAAGCCAGTCAATGAAGGAAAAATACCACATGATCTCACTCATTCATGGATAATAGAGACCATTATAAACTTTTGAACAATAATAGATTCAGAGGCAGAGCTGCCTCAAACAGATTGTCAAACTGCAGTGGGAAGGCCGGGGAGGGTTGGGGGGCAGGAGGGAGGGGGGTAAGAGATCAACTAAAGGACTTGTATGCATGTGTATAAGCATAACCAATGGACATAAGACACTGGGGGATAGGGGAGGCTGGGGGACTGTCTAGGGCGGGGGGATAAAATGGACACATATGTAATACCCTTTGTAATACCTTAAGCAATAAAAAAATTAAAAAAAAAAAAAAAAAAAAAAAAGAAAGTTGTCATTTTTTTTGTGGTGAAGGGACTGGAGTCTGTATTGATGAAAACACCTTGGTAGCTGTGACGGCCAGCAGTGGCAGCAGCAGTGGGGTGATGGAGGTGGCGCCTTCCCCTGATCAGCCTGATCACCTCCCGCAGAGGGAGGAGACCAGACCTCAGCTTAGGCCTGCTCCCCACGGACATTCCCTGTAGGGATGTCCCAGTAGGACATCCCCTGAGGGCTCCCAGACTGTGAGAGGGTGCAGGCTGGGCTGAGGGACCCCCAACCCGAGTGCACGAATTTCATACACCAGGCCTCTAGTTATCTATAAATGTGAACAAATCTGGGGTAAGTCTATTATAAATCTACATCCAGAAGAAATGCAGAGGGATACTCAATAAAAGTGAGAGCTCACTTTATTTTTCCAGAAGTCCCAGGAACTTTTATTCATGATTTTGGCATTGGATTCACATTCAATTGCACTTTACCTTTGAGATTCCTATATTTTAAAAATCAATGCAAAAGGCACTCCATCACCAACAAAATTCAGATAATTTTAACATGAAAATGAGGATACATGTCCCCCTTCCTCAATCCTACACTTAAGAAACAAACAAACAAACAAACAAAAACTATGGAGGCCTTTATGACTAAATCAGAGATATTATCTAACCCCACTTCCATATCATTATGGGAATTCATTTTATAGTATCCTTCATAGTTTTCCTTTCAAAGCATCACTGCCCAAGAGTCAAGTTACATTTTAACACATTGATAGTTGTAATACTGGCATCTATGCTTATTTACTATGTAGTAATTATTTAAGCTAACACTCTAAATTTCTCCATATAATTGTTATAATTTAAATTCTTACCATTATGCTCTCAAACACTGAAGGACTAATTTGGGAATAATTTCTCATCATTAGCTTTCTAGCTGCCATGTTTTTGCTCCATAGTAAATCACTCAATAATTTGTTGGAAATAACAATAGATCTTGGTGAGAATTGGGTTGAAACGTTTATCAAGAAGACTGTTTTTTTCCTAACATTTAATGTAAATTATAAAAGGAAATCTTATAATGAGACCATGTAAATTGAGAGTTAAGGAAAACAAGAACTCTTACACACTTTGGTATATATATTGTATTGAGTAATTACTTACTGTAAAACAGGAGCCTAAAAATGTTCATGTCCTTTAATCCAACATTTCCTTTAATAAAATATATGAAGAAAAAGAAAAAGCTAGATATTCAAACTGACATAAAAATTATAAAAATGTTTATTTCTAGTAATGCAATGGTTATTATGAAATAAAAAGAAAATACTACATAATAATGATAAATTATTATAGTTATAAGTTAAAAAATGCATACAAGCTTATAAATAATCATAAACCCAAATGTTAAAAAACACATAGAATATACTCAACTGAAAGTCTTTATTAATGTGTAAATTTTTGAGTGAAAAAGTTTTCAAAGAGCATATATAAAAAGATTCACATGAAAAATACTTAACTATAATTTTTTATCTTGTTACATACTTTTAACCCATGGGGAAAATCTGCAAAATTATAAAATCTATTAATATTGAGTAGTTCTGGAAAGAAAAAAATGTTTATTTTTCAGCATAATTTTTTATAATGTTTGAACTGTTTACAATAAATATATATTTTTTATCCATAAAATAAATACATATTATGTATAGAAAAATTAAAACATATAGGTATCTCTGAAAGACAGACAATAAAATGTAATAAAGGATTTCTTTGTCTGTGTCTCTATTTTTTTGTTATTTTTTAAATGATCTAACATAACCATATATTATTTTATAATTACAAAAACAAAATAAATTTTAATTAGGATGAAATTATCTACATAAACAAGCCAAATGGATTTATGAATGAAAATCTAACTTCAAATGAAATGCAAAAAAGACCTTCAAGTAATAAAGCACATATCCATTAATATTTAGAATATAACACTAACATGACACTGATATTATTATATGTTACTTGTGAAGATTTTGACCATTAAGTTTTGCACTATAAAAATGTCAATCAAATCTGAAAAGATTTGCTTATGGATATACAAATCAGTCAGACAATTTTAGATCTTTTTTTTTCCAAGACTTGCTAGGACTGACATCACACTGAATGTAAATTCCCCATAAAATATGAAATGTTCTATTAATTTTAAATTGCTCTAGATCATGCCTATTCAGCTGATCAATTGTTCCTATATTTCCCTTAAATATATAAAACAATAAATTGCACCCATGCAACAAAGCAGGTATTGGGTTTAGATCACTAATGTTGTAATGTTACTATTTAAAGGATTCGAAAGGCAGATACATGAGTGCATGGGAGGTGCAGTCAGGTTTCCACTGGCTTGTAGCATTACATGAAACAAATATTTAGTTCCATAAATAGAGAAACACCAAACCTTAATCAATAAACTTGATAAAATGCACGTCAGTTATTTTATACTATTTGCTCTCCAGTTTGGATAACTGCTGCTACCTGTGGCCTAAACCATTAACCTCTCACCCTCAGCAAACTGAGGTTTCCTTGCAAAAAACCACACTACCAAAAGAAAGCCACATTTCCGACAGGGGAGAGAGAGAGAGAGAGAGAGAGAGAGAGAGAGAGAGAGAGAGAGCAGTTTGTTGATCAAGAGACTCTGTACCACACTGCATTTGAGAGTTCATAAAAAATTGTGTTGGCGTTTTGTATTTTCTTTCAAAAACAGCTTCTTATAAGCTCCTAAATGGGCTCTCCTTATCCCCAGCCTGGAAAAACAGCAGTGTTTCCAACTTTTCACCTTTCAACTAATGTGTCCCTGTAGTATTCACCGCACTAATGAAAGAGATTCTTGACAATGTCACCACGGACCACCCCAGAAGTGGAGTCCTGCCAATGTAAACCATTATTACAGTACTGACTGCTCATCTCCTGCTGCGAGGTTATTCAGAGACTTCCCCTGCTTCCCTAGTGCTCACACTGTCTCTGAGGAGTGACATCCTCCCTTGAACCACAGACATTGGGGCAAGCCCCCTGCTACTGATTCCCATCCAAATCGCTATGGACAACATCCACACTTTGATGCAACTGAATGGACCTTCTTTCTTTGGGGGGAGAATCAAAGAACATTGAAAGAAGAAACAAGTTGGCGATGACAAAGAAATGTCCACAAACTGATCCAGTCTTTAATTTGGAATTCTCCTCACATCCTGAGCTTATAATAAGGAATGGAACTCTTTGAGCATAATTATTTAATAATAAAAGCACCAAATAGTATAAGAGCTATGTTTTTGCCAGAATCACATTCAACTTCTGGGAATGAAAATGACTTGAGTACAAATTTAGTCTACAGTTACTTACATGGGAGAATTTAAAGATATGGACTATGGGACATGGGGACTATTAGTCTCTATTAAATAACTGTGACCTGTCATAAACAATTTGTGTGAAGTTCACAGAAAGTTTAAGTTGCTATATTTTGAGAAATTGCTATGAAAGGATAAAGGAACCTGTATAAGCATTCAGTGTTACAGAAAAACAGCTCATATAATCATTTTCCCCACAAAATAACTACCAACTAACAGGAGTTTTCATGTATATGCCCATACCATGCCAGGCTGTCCTACAGAGTTGGGGGAAAATGTATCCTATCTATCCTATCTAATAATACACAAACATGGTAATTGACCATACCTTCATTATACCACCCATTGGCAAATCAGCATGATATGCAAATTAACCACCAACAAAGATGGTGGCTAATTTGCATACTGCAGGCAGGGTGGGACAGTGCCATCCCGCCTGCCCTGCTGCCATCTGGGCCTGCTATCTGCGACCCAGGGCGGCGGGTATCCCGTGTGAGACCTGACCCGGAGCGGCCAGGCCGAGCAGCAGAGATCCGCCGGCCCACCCAGGTGCCTCGTGTGCAACCGGGCCCAGGGCGGGGCAGCGAAGGCTTGAAGGTGGCTCCGGCCAGAGCGAAGGCCTGAGTCCCAGGTGCCAGAGGAAAACCGGTGCCGGCAGCCAGGGGAAGGGAAAGCCTATTGCATGAATCTTTTCATGCAACAGGCCTCTAGTATATATATAAAAGCCTAAGTGATAGTTTCGACTGAACAACCAGAACGAGTGATCAAACAGTTGCTATAATGCACACTGACCACCAGGGGGCAGATGCTCAATGCACGAGCTGTCCCCTGGTGGTTAGTGTGGTCCCACAGCCCACCTCCAGTGGCCCCTCCCTCTGGCTGGTCCCCTGATCATCCCCGATGGGGGGGGCCAGCCAACCTTCCGCGGCCCCTCCTCCCACCCCCGGCTGGCCAACCTCCTATGGTCCCTACCCCCTGCCAGCTGGCCCCCCTCATATGCCCTGATCGGGAGGCCAGCCGGCCAATCTCCCAATAGGCCTTGATCACTGGCCAGCCCAAGGGATCCCACCCATGCACAAATTCGTGCACCGGGCCTCTAGTCTTTAATAAAAGTCTTGTTTTCTGCTGGATTGGCGAACTTAGTCCCTCATGTTCCCATCTTACACCTTTGCCTTTTAATTTCCTGTCCTTAGTAGTTGACAGTGCAGTGCCAAGCATGGAGGATTTCCTACTTAGTTTACTTGCCAAGAGATTAACTTAATTTAGGCTGAGCAATCCCTTTTATTCCAACCACGATGCCCTTGGATGGAAAGATTCACTTAAGGATATATCACCAGGAGAAGGAAAATATTATGTCCTTCTTTTCATGGATATAAATCACTAAGAGATAAAAATGAAAACATGTAAAAAAGATAAAATGTGATGTGAAGGGTGTTTACGAATTACGAATATTTCTGCCTAAAATTGGAGAAGAATTTACAGCAGAGCTGATACATGAAAAAGGGTTTTAATGGATAATTAGGAGTTTTCCAACGGAGGAAGTGAAAGGTGAGTATTTCAGTGTAGAAGGACAGAGCAGCACATGCTACAGAGAGACAGCCTGGCAGTTATTGGTTGGAAGTGATGTGTTGTTAAATGTTTAATAATTGGCTTTTGGGAAACACCCAGAAAAACAACAACAACAAAACATAATGCCAGTGAGTAGAGAGCTGGAAAAAGACATACACCATTTGCTGTTGTGAGCCTGGAGGAACCAGTTCCATCACACCAGTAGAGTTGGGCTATCTGGTAAGTCCCCAATCTTCTCACACAGAAGATGTAAACACAATCCAACATCTATGAAAACACTGAATTTCACCATGTGGTCATTCTAATTGTTTAGCTTTTCTTTTGGACAGTGAGGAACTCCTTCAAGCATCAGAGTGTGTTTTGTCACTTTTCCTTTTATAATTGTGCTTGTATCTAACAATAATTCCACTGTGATCTGGGCTGAGGAAAGATAATCAAGCTTATTAAAATACTATGTTAAGTAAGAGTCACTGGGACCCTCACGGAGGTCAAAAGATTGCAATGCCTGACTAACAGACAGAGGTTTCTGACAGTTGTTGCAAAACTAAGACCTTGGTTCCAGATGTGGGACTGTGGTTTGAATGGTAAGGTGTCCCGAATACTCGACAGGGGATTCCCTGATCATTGGAGTTACACTAGGTAGATAGAAATATCATAAACAAATAGGTCATTTTTATGGTTTAAGTTTCAAAATATTAGTTAATGTTTTTATGTTAGAAAGAAGCAAAAGAACAACAGAAGAGTCTGCCACTCTTATTAATGGGGGAGGCGGGGAAGCTAGTGAATAATGATGACTTTTTTAAGCAAACTGCTCATCTCATTAACACAGGAGCCCCAAGCAAAATCTGTATAGTGTCTAGCAGGTCATATAAATGAATACAACAGGGCCAAGGGAAATATTGCAGAAACAAAATGGAGTAGCAGGGACTCTGATGGACTGAAGGAGTGGCTACCACTCACATTCCATTGTCGTCATGGACTAGAGGCCCCTTTAAGAAATCCTGGGGTTTTGCGTAAATTTTTCTGATTCTTTAAAGGTTGGCAAGTAATTCATATTTTAAACACACTGTGTGGGCCAAACAAAACATGTCAGTGGGCAGGATTTTGCCTGTTAGCCACCAATTCGAGACCTTTGCTTTCATTCATTCTAAACAGTGCAATGTGGTTTGTATTATGTGGTATTGGCAGGCAGGTAGTATGTGGGGCTAACATGCCTGGATTTATTTTACTTATTAATTACTTTATATCCTGTCTTGTTCCCAGATGTATTTGAAATCGTTATTAAAAAAATCATACAATAATATGATAACGTAATTGAGGTGAAGGAAAAAAGAGGACATAAAGTGCAATAAAATTATTTAAGATGAGGTAACAATGTTGCATTGAGCTTCATAGCAGCCAAAGCAAAGAGTGAAAAAAAATCTTATAAAATTCATTTACATCATGTGTGGGGTAAAATATGCAAGAGTGTTTATATATTTCCACAATGGAAGAATTTTTCTCCTCACACAAGTGGTCTAGTCCCCTTATCCAGTAAGTAATGGCAGTGAAATCACAGCCAATGCTACAAGCACAATATTCACATACCATGTTCAGGGGCCTTCCTCAAAGACTACTATCTCCTCCATCCTGCCCACACAGCTACCTGAAAAGAGGCATGGTCTCTAGTATCAGTAAAGGGAACAAACAGGTTTTCAAATAATTACAAGATAGTATATTAAATCATTTTTTGTGTAAGAGAGAAAAAAATATGATTATTTCTCTCTTGAAGGTATGAGAAAAGGCTCCTAAGAGTATGCATAGATGTCCACTCAAGATTATTTTGAATGTTAATTAAAAGTTTACAAGTGACTCTGGTAAGAGTTGTGGCCTTCTGGAGAAATGCAAAAATACATTCTCATTAGCCCAGAGAGAATTCTCTCCAATCTCTCTCAGAGGTGTTTGCACCATTGGTAGCATCTCATCCTCGATTATACTCATATCAACACATGAAATGATTGGTCCCTTCCATGTATTACTCCCATTGCCTCCATATGACTCACCCCTGATGCCCCCACATTTAAGACTTCTTTTCATTCTCACTAGCCATCATCCTTCTAGCATACACATGGCTCCATGAAAACTGGTATTTTCTATACTGGTCTCCATACACTATCCCATAGGGGCTTCAAGTTATACGGCACAATGAATAACACTCACTCTGGTATTATCCAATAACTTGGAAACCCAGACAGTTACAACTGTCAATTCATTGGCACCATTTTGATCAGATTTCCCAACCATTTGATCAGATGCACTGATTCCCTTTTCTTCTCTTTTTATATCTTCACTCTGGCATTGTTTCTTTCACTAATCATGCCACTCTTTTTTACGGCTAAACTCTTTACTCCTTTTAAATGCCCGCAACTTCGTGAAAATCCCGTTTCTCCTTTGCAAGTGCTCCCACTCGCCCAGTGTAATGGCCCATACTCCTCTTTGGGGCACGCTGCATCTATTTTTAAGAGAGCCTAATAATATACCAAACAACCATGATTTTCCAAAACAGTAATGATCCCAAGCTTTCTTTCTATTGCTTTAATATAGTTGTCTTCCCACTCTTAACTTTGTTGTATACTAGTAAACTCTGCTTATGGAGGAAAACATTCTTAGAAGAAAAGATATTTTAAATACAGCACTCAATTGCATTTTTAATTCCACATCCTAGGACAAGGAAAATAAATTTAGCAAAAGAGTATTAGAGATACATTTTGTGATTACTGACATATATAAGATTCTTTGTATGTGCATATTGAAATCCAGGTAGGGGAGAAAGAATCAGAATAGAATAACAGCTAGTAGACTGGCTAGACAAATAAATTCAGTCTCAAGAAGTCCATAAATGTTGAAAAGAAAATAGATACATGATCCTGAATGCACAAGTTCAATCCTTCGACTTCATTTTGATGAACCCAGGAGTTTTGCACTCTAACATTGGAGATGAGCTCTGCTCTCAATATGAGGCACAAGATTTCACAGGTAGAGGTCTTTAGACTTTAAAAGGCAGAGTCTATGAGAAATATGCTTCTTTGAATTTTGCCAGGGTGAGGGGCCTAAACTTAATACTAGCATCTTCCCTCAAACCCCAAACATACATAGAACAAACACTGTGCCCAAGTGAATAATAGTACATATTTAAGTTACAAAATTTTGCATTTATTGATTTTGATTGATGATTTTTAAACATTGTCTATAGAGATCCATTAGAGCAGTGGTTCTCAACCTTCCTAATGCCGCGACCCTTTAATACAGTTCCTCATGTTGTAGTGACCCCCAACCATAAAATTATTTCCGTTGCTACTTCATAACTGTAATTTTGCCACTGTTATGAATTGTAATGTAAATATCTGATATGCAGGATGTATTTTCATTGTTACAAATTGAACATAATTAAAGCATAGTGATTAATCACAAAAACAATATGTAATTATATATGTGCTTTCCAATGGTCTTAGGCGACCCCTGTGAAAGGATCGTCCGACCCCCAAAGGGGTCACAACCCACAGGTTGAGCACCGCTGCATTAGAGCCATATAACTTTCCCCTGGGGAAAAAATAGAAAAACAAAAAAAAAAGGTTTTCAAAAAGAAGAAAGTTTCCAAAAATGAGGAAAGTAATCAGAAACATCAGGAGGACAATGAGTAATACTCCTACCTCCAAGGCAAGGATCAGAAGAGGGATATTCAAGGGATTAGGACATGCAGGAGACTATAAGAGACTTAAAGTAAAGAGGAAGAGGAATTTTCATTAAGTATTAGATTAAACAAACAAAAACAGGAAAAAAAAAAAAAACACACAACAGTGCAGAATGCAATTCAAGCAACAATTAGAGTCCAATACCCTCTGATAGTTATTTCACTTTTACTAAGAATTCATTCTCATTTTAAATACAAAAATCACTTATTTACATCATGGTCAATATCATGTATTTCAGTGTAAAGAAAATATAGGAAGAGCTGTAATCTTTTGATGGCAAACACCTACACCCCATGATTATTAATAGATCAACCTCAGACCCTAGATTTGCACCCTGTTGGTGAGCAAGTAAATACCCCAGAGCTGTGGCTCCTACAGTTTCCAAAAGGGAAATAGACAAAGTGCTGAGTCAGAGTTAGGAGAGACATGTAGGAGGATTTTACTGACCTGGGAATTTGCAGTTTTTAAAAACTTGGTTAAAAATAAACCCATTAATTTAGGTCTCTAAGAACATCTTGGGTCTTTACTTAATAATAGAGTTGGCAAAGCTGCTGTGAGAGAAACAAAAGAAATAAACTTAGTTTGCCTTTTAACATACAATTATCGTCCTATTAAATGTAAATTTAATCCCTATTTGAGACATGTAACTTAAATTGTGACCAGAAATATTAGAGGCATGCTGACTACTGCTAATTAAATCAGGTGGCCTTATTTTAATGAAGGGAGAATTTGGAGGCGATACCAATTGCAGTAACAAGCTGATGACTTGTTTTTCATAGTAAACATATCATTAGCATTTGGACACCAGAAAGAGAGTAATTATTTTTTTAAATAAACTTTTAAAATTAAAGACTTGGTATATGTACCATAGTCCATCCCCCCCCCCTCAATTTTCTTTCTTTCTTTAAGTGCTGTTTGAAATAGACATAGACTAAACAAATTAAAACCTGCAAAAACACACCTGGTCCTTATCTGACCAACAGCTAAATCTTGGTATAAGAACTACATAAACTTATCAACTGCTTTCTTTGCTCAGTTTGCATTGTCTTCTGGGTTTATTTTTTAAGACTTGGGGAATGCTCAGTAAGCACTTAAATGTTTAAGGCTTTGTTCAGCTTTATGGAATAAAATATAAATTGTTTATTGAATTGGGGTATGAAGAGGAGAGCTAAATTCTCTTACTTTTAATATTTCTCTTTGATATCTATCCTTCTGGACAGAAATTTCAAGCAACAGTTCCCAGCAAACATATGGGGAAGCCCACTGGAAATATCATAAGGTAAATTAATAATGGCAGATGCCGGCGTGTCTGGATGTTGTTTATGCTGGAGAGTCCTGCATTCTTTATGTTTTGAAATTATTCTGTTGTAAACATTTTCAGATTCGTTTAGTTTGGCAATGTATTCTCCTCTCCAAAGGTGTCTGCATTTATTTGACTACAGAAAATATTTACTTTAGTAAAGGGCAGCTTAACCTTTGTTTAAATTTGAGGTGAGTTAAAGGTCACTGTAATTATTTGCTGTATTATTTGTGTCAGATTTGAATTACTATGAATACAGCACATGCATTGCCCTTTATTATGAAATAAGCTAAAAGAAACTCAACTTCTGCATCTAGCCAGCATATTTTATGGAACCAATCAGTGTTGCAGAACATTTTCAAGGTTTTCTCTTGGACTGTGATTGACTGAAAGTGCTTGAGGTTAAGGTCCTTTCCCAGAGGGAGGGAAGGAGGCGATTTAACATGGCAGCTCTCTCTCCACCCCCCACCCCCAGCTATGTTTTTGATGGCTAGCAGCCAGCATATGGACAGAGTGGGGTTCAAGGCTATTAGTGAAACACTGCAAGCAGTCACATTGGGAAAATATATAGACGGGACTAGAAGGGTGGAATTGCTGAGCAGAGGATGATTTCAGAACAGATACACAGGAATCCTCAGGTTTTCACCAACGGAAATTCAAAGTTAAAACATGAATATTGGGATAAGAAAAGTCAGTGAAAAATAAGGAGGAAATAGTGAAAAGGTTTTGAACTAAAATAGGTTAGGGCATAAAAGTGGGTGAGCCTTCATCTATGGTCTTTACCCTTCAATTAAGGAGAGAAAATAATGTAATGTAACATGTTGACCCCACCTTTAAAATCACACAATGACACAGACACACACACACATGCATACACCAAAAACATTTATGCATGATTCTGGTGACAATGAAATATCAAGGCTCAATGAGCAACTGAACTACACTAGTAATTTAGGGTTTATTTACTGGGGAGGATGCATGATGGGATGGAAATAGGTAGCACATTAATTACAGTGAAAAAAATGGGATTTATTCTTCCAAATTAATCCAATGTTGCAAGTTAAGAGTTTCCTTCTTTTGCTCATATAAAGATAATAGTGCCTTTTCTGTTGTGTGTATTAAGAAGACTAATATATTATGTTCTATAAACATAAGAAGTACCAGTCAGATGGTAAGCAATCAATAAATATGAGATCTTATTGACACTATCACTATACTATTAACCAAATATTTAAGACAAAAAAATACCTAAAGCAAATGCAAAGTTTTGGCATAAGCTAAAGTGAAAACTGAAGTCAACTGTACAGCTCTGCAGTACTGATAAAGTCTGGTGAACAGTCTTATTCAGGATATGGGGAGAATAGGCTTATATGGTCACAAAAATGATACTAATATGGTTAGAAGAGAAAGGAAAAATTAAAAATATCATTTAAAAGCATCTATAAATGTTGGTGATAATGATCATAGCCTAATAGCAAGCCAGGATATTATTTCTATTCCATTACCACCAAATTTTTCTTCTTTTAGAGAGAGAGGAAAGGAGAGGGGGGGGAGAGAGAGAGAGGGAGAGAGAGAGAGAGAGAGAGAGAGAGAGAGAGAGAGAGAGAGAGAGATTTGTTGTTCCACTTATTTATGCATTCTTTGGTTGCTTCTTGTATGTGCCCTGACTAGAGATCAAACCTACAACCTTGGTGTATCAGGGTGACGTTCTAACCAACTATGATAGCTAGCCAGGGCTACAAAATTTCTTCCATTTAGATTCTTCATCTACTACAACTTACCACAATAAATGATTTTTAATAAATTTATATAGCTATGCAAACATTCCCTCACTCCAAGTATTTTAATGGCTTTATTGAGATGCAATCCACCTACTAAATTATTTACCCACTTAAATTTGGCTTTTAGTATATTCACAGAACCAATGGAGCAACTATAATCACAGTCTAATTTTAGAACATTTTCATGTCTCAAAAACAAAACCTGCACCCTCTGTTACTCCTATTTCTTCCAAACTCCCTTTCCCCGACTATTAGACAATTACCAATCTATTTTCTGTCATAGATTTGACAATTATGGACATTTTATATATGTATATACATAATATGAGGTGCATTGTAACTTGCTTCTTTCATTTAGCATGTTTTCAAGATTCAACCATATTTTAGCATTTTATCAGTGTTCCATTCCTTTTGATTGCCAAGTAATATTTCACTAATTAATACAACACATTTGTTTAGCCATTCATCAGTTAATGAGCATTTGGATTGTTTCCACCTTTGGCTATTAAAATACTACTGCCATGAGTATTTAAGTGTAAAATTTTGTGTGAATATATATTTTCATTTTTATTGGGTAGATACCTAGGATTGAAAATGCTGAGTTGTAGGCAAAACTACTTTTTAAGATTTTAAGAAACTGCAAAAGTATTTTGCATGGAATTTACACCATTTTATATTCCCATGAGCAGTACATGAGGTTTCAAATTTCTTCTAGTCAAAGTCTTCCTTTAACCATTTTTTAAAATATATATATTTTTTTATTTCAGAGAGGAAGGGGGAGAGAGAGAGAGAGAGAGAGAGAGAGAGAGAGAGAGAGAGAGAGACATCAATGATGAGAGAGAATCATTGATCAGCTGCCTACTGCATGTCCCACATTGGGGATCAAGCTGCAACCTGGGCATGTTCCCTGGCTGGGAAATGAACTGTGACCTCCTGGTTCATAGGTTGGCATTCAATCATTGAGCCATGCCAGCCAGGCTTCTTTGTTTTTTAATAAACTGAAAACTTGAGCCCCTAAATAAATACTAGGTGGTTTCAGATCTCCGTCTCTACAGTTATTGAGCTAATTGCAGTCTCTTTGGGGGTGATGATTGAGTGCTATGCCTCATTCAATCCACCTGGGGTTTAAAGTGAACTTAATAAATGCTTACAGAGTAGATTAGCAAACTTTGTCCAATACGTGGGAAAGCATTCCATTCCCGTGGCTGGAGGAAGATATTAATTCCAGAGAGAGAGACCAGTCACTGGCTGCATGGATAGCTTCATATAGCACTAGACCTGAGTGGAAATGGGATATAATACTCATTGAGCAAATGTCTGCATCCTGGTAGGGTTTTTCTTAATAATTCTAGAGCTTATGTAAACATGAGTTTGAGGCAGTGATTCTAGTTTAATACTTGACATTTCTAGGCTATGGAAAGTTATTAATTCTCCCCACCCCATAATAATACTAAAACAGCCTTAACCAGTTTGGCTCAGTGAATAGAGTGTCGGCCTGCGGACTCAAGGGTCCCAGGTTCCATTCCGGTCAAGGGCATGTACCTTGGTTGCAGGCACACCCCAATAGGGGGTGTACAGGAGGCAGCTGATCGATGTTTCTCTCTCATCGATGTTTCTAACTCTCTATCCCTCTCCCTTCCTCTATGTAAAAACAAAATCAATAAAATATATTTTAAAAAAATAATACTAAAACATGAAGCTCACACTTAGACGATGGAAAGGAATATAGAGAATGTGTTCGAATGAGAAAATGATATTCCTTAATTAGCATATTGAGTTCATGTAATCTCTACCTTTTAATCTTCAGTAAAACTGCAATTTTTAACAACAGGTAGTCATACAATATTTTTGCCCTGTTAAATTTTTGGACATGGGACCAAAGAATCATTTTGCCTCAGTGTATTGCCATAGCTGAAATGGGGACTCAGAGGGAAGAAGTCTCCTCTCTCTAGGAGTCATGGCACAGCTGACAAAAGCACACGTCTTTTGTACTACAGCTGAGCAAATGCTTAACTACGGTGTTGCTTCTCATACTGTATATCCAGGTTTGTTAAAATAACAACAACATCAACAACAACAAAATCTCTGTATTACAGGTTGGAATTCAGGGTATAAACAAATATAAACGTGTTAAAAAGCTTTTAGCAGATGGAAGCCTATTTTAAATGTATACGGATGCCCAACTAACTGGTGTAAAGGAAGAAAAAAAATTATAAAGTAGAGAGCCCCAGATGTTGTTTTATAGCCAATCTAGTGAAGAGAAAAATAACCCAGCTTACTTCGTAATTGGGGGGGGGGGGAGGGCAAACAAGCCGTATGAAGTGCTGATGTTATAGAACTCTTTATCAAATTATTTCTCTAGTTTATAAATAGGTTTCTTACCGTCGGGAGATATAATAGGAGACATAGGAGTTTGTTAGCTAAGCAATTTATTAGCCATTCAAATAAGCTCAATTTGAGAAATCTTATGAACTAGAAAAAGGTCAAAAGGTTATGCTAAAAATAGCTTATATCATAAAACCAATATCAAACGTTTGTAGTGCTACTTAACAACATTATTTTTTCTTATTAAAACGAAGGAAACAGGTTCCAGACTTTAAATCAATTTGCCAAACTTAAGGAAATGGGAGAAGGTAAAATGAGTCAAAATTCAACTTGTGTATCAGTAATAACATCAAATACTTCTTGCTAGACTGTTAGATAATCATGAGTTAGCAGCTGACATATCCAAACTTTATGTTATAGCAATTATTCCAGGCATTAGAGTCATTATAATAATTAAATTAGTTGATAGAATAAAGAATCTGGAAATGAGTGTAGCCTGGAGATACAGGATCTGTTTTCAGGGCTGCATAGAGTTGCAAATAACACAGAGTCAGGTCATTTCCTAACTTTCTCAGTCTTCACCTGCTACTCCCATTTTCATTTGCCAATCACTAAAACAAAAAAAAAGCAAACAAAAAGATATAGACGTGTTATTGTCTATTCACCTTTGATAAAATACAGATTCTGAGTTCTCGTTCTAAGATTTTCTCTGCTTGTAAACAACTCTTCTTTAACCATTAAGAATTTAGTTCAGACATTATATCTCATAAAAAGTAGTTTCTGGACTCGACAGATTGTACCACATGTCCCCATTTTAGAAACATTTTTCATGTTATTTCCACATTATACAAAAATTAAATGTTTAAATCAGCCTTTTAGAAGTAGTCTGGAACCCTATTGAGGATAAGGGACTATGCCTTGTTATCATAGCTCACTACGTTCTTCATAAGATAATCATTATAATGATCTTGTCTGACTTATTGTAAACACCTATTAAATAATACCTGCTATTGTTAATATTATCATTGTTGTTAGAAATAGTAGTCAGTGTACCACAATTAGTGGTGGTTAAGATTAAGAATCTACAAACAATATGCTGTGAACATTCAAGATGGTTAATGCAGTTCTTTGGTTCTTTTAATGTGTTTAACCAACATAAATATAAATTAGTGCACGCCTTGTAATTTTTTTATTAAAGTTTTACTTTCAGAGGTAGCTTTCTAGTTTCTTCTTTCAGACTGAATTTAAACCCCCTCCTCTTGCCACCATAAAGTAACCAAACATGTTCAGCTTTTTTAATGATTTGAACTGGATATTTTGAAAATTTTCATATTAAAATCTATGTTATTCTCAACTTCTAAAATAGACTGTAAAACTTCAAACATTGTACTTTCAAATTTTAAATAAATAAAAGTATATGTTGAAGTACTTGTGTTCATATATATAAATCAATATTTTTTTATGGCAATCACTAAGGATTTCACTGACTAAGGGATAATTGCTTTGGATTGCATTTATTTTAATAAAACAAAACTTTTAAAATTAATAATGCACTTTATTTCATAAGGAATCCACTCAAACTCTGTATGAATATCCTTTAATTTATAATATATGAAAACATATCAAAATGTTTGAAAACATTAAGATATATCCCCATAAAACAAGTTATATTTTAGTAAAGGATTTTTTAATTGAAAGAAAACATTTGTTCTTCCTTTTCTTTATGATAAATCCATAGTTCAATTTTCTTTTATTAAAATATAAAAATATCAACATGAAGAATTTAAAAATAGAAAGTGGCTATTAAAACTTCCTGGCCAAATTACTACCCTCAATAATACCATCTTCTTTGGTAACATAGTATTTAGTTTGCCAACATTGCTATAAATCCAAGTGACTCAATAGGCCCTATGTGCTCAAATTGTTAGTATGACATAGAACTAAAGTATCTATCATTGGTTTCAAACATATTGGAAAATAGCTATTTTGTTCTTAACTTTAAATTTATTTTATTTGTATTAATCACAATTGCATGTTCCTGTCTGTCTCGTCTTGGGAGACATAAACTCAATTAATTTACATCCTGTTTCATTCCCAATGAGTTGTGCCTCTGAATTTTAACATGCTATTCCTAAAACTATTAGCTGTGTATGTGCTTTATGGGACGTTCCTACATAAGCTGGCTGTTCATCAATTTGGTGTCCATACATTTCTCTGAAAGCTATATTATAATTAGAGTTTAGGTTAATACTGTTCAGTAACCATAAAACAGACATAAAATAATTATAACTCATTTAGTGAAATTAGAAAAGGAACAATTATTAGACTCCCATTGTGAAGCTTTGCTGTGAGGGATAGATAATCTATCTGCAAGATGTACTTTAAGAACACCATTTTCAGAGAAATAAACTAGATAGATTACTGCTCCTTGTCTTTGTGCACTTGAGGCAGAAGCGGAACTGAAAACTCGTGTTGTATATGTGAGTTTCCTGAACTTTCCTGACTGTTTATGGGCAAATTAAAAAGAAAAACATTCTAGACACAGTATATACTCCAAAAGAAATTTATACTTTTGTTCTAATTGTGAAGCTGAGAAATTATATGTGTGAGTTTGCAAATATACTACATAAATCAGTTTGTATTAATAAAGTACATTTCACATAGATTTGCAAAAAAATATAATTTATAATTTTTTTACAGTCTAAAGCACTTAAAAGCTGTCTAAAACCTTAATGATCAGTCATTTTTTTCCCAGTATACTTTGCTTCATAGTGATTGATTTGATTGAGTGCCCAGAGAAGTGTATTGGGCTTTATGATTTGCTTATTATTCAATCATGAGCCCCTGGCAAAGGTATGTTCATCCATTCAGAGATAAATGAGAAGAGACGATGTCTAAGACTTGCTAACTCTAAAGTGGAGAAAGTAACAGACTATCTCTGCATTCCCTTTTTTTTAAAACCTGTTCCATCTAAATTGTTTTACTGTGACACAAGACTGCCAATGTCCAGGAAAGAAAAGATGATAGATGATAGATAGATGATAGATAGATAGATGATAGATAGATAGATAGATAGATAGATAGATAGATAGATAGATAAATGATAGATAGATGATAGACAGTTGATAGATAGATAATCTTTTACAGAAAATAAATCAGACAGTTCTAATATACCTATACATTTAATTTCTTTCAATTGTTGCTGAGAAGAATGTCTATGGCAAGAATTCATATTTCTAGGCTGGGTGAAATGGCACATTTTACAATATGAAAGGACCTAAATAAAGACAAATCTCTACAATTCTATGTGGCATTGCGAGGGAAAATAAAATCTCTCAGCACTGGCTTTCAATCTCTTAGGAGAGGCAAGAAGAAGGTTCATTCTTTCTCATTGTCTGTAATGATCCGGTAATATTTACTTTTTGTTATAACATGTCAAATCTATAGAATAATCCCAATAAAACAAAAAAATAAGTTTTGACATTTTGTCATGAGGGCATTGGGTAACAAAACAAAAAAAGTTGGGATAAAGTGTTCAAAAATAGTTGAGGTCATCACTAATTTTATTTGTTTAATAACATGTAACTTCTGTTTTGATTCTCATTCAACTCAAAAGTAAAGATACATCCAGAGAATTTCCTCTGACAGCTAGGAACAAAAAGAAAGAAAAGGTTTCCTTCTGAGAGTACTTCTCTGTCATTTAAGCAGTTTACATGTTTCTTTGCTTTTACCTTTCTTTCTTGCTTTCTGACCACCAGGGATCCAATGTGAGCACAGGGTCACCCGGCCTCTGTCCAGCTCTAGACAGATGTTGCTATAGTCAGGGTTTTATGACAGAATGAGATTTCCAGAATGCACTAGTGAGTTCTGTGACAATTGTTAAGCTTGTCATTTATGGCAAATAAAAGGCAAGTCATTGATTACTTTCAACACTTACTACCACTTTTTTTTGAGTGTGTGAAACGCTTTTGTTTTTCCCATCTAAAAATAATAGCTACATAGCACCCCTTCCCCCAAAATAGGCCACATTATTTATAGTCCAAGAAGACTCTCAGGCATCATCATTTACATTGAACCGAAAGAAATTAAGACTTTTAAGATGAGTTCAGTCTTGCTAGACAAGTAAGGAAAATTAATTGAATGAAAATGCAAAATTAAAAGCAAATGATGAATTTGGCTAATTTCTTCCTCTTCCAATGATCCAGTATATTCCTCTGACCATTCTCCAGGAACACTGCCTGAAATAACAGCTGTGAATTATAGGTTCTAGTAAAGTATGGAGGTTTTTCTTTTTTTTTCTTTAAAAAAAAAAGCATCTGATGAACAGTTGTCTCAAAGATTTAGAGGATTCATCCCAGGTTTTAATAACCCCATGTGGTTTTAAAATATTTTAATACTTCCTCTCAACAGGTTTCCCACTATACAGCTGTGGAATTAGTGGGACAATTGAAATAGGAAAAGCGGTGTCCTTATATTTCTGTGTCACAAGTGTTTTTAGGGATCAGGTAAAAACTTAATAGTAAAACAAATGTGCTCAATAGTTTGGTAATTTACTCTTTATTAAAAATAACCAACGTGTCTGTTTCTTTGATTACAAAAATTAAAATTACTATCTATCTATATTTCAGTGGTCAACTTATTCAAAATCATCAAAGAGACTAAGTATATAAGATACAACATAGAATAAACAAGTAACTTACTCTGACAAATTGTTTTATGTTTGCCATAAATATTTATCTGCCATGTTTCTCTTAGATAAATGAAATATATAATATTTTAATATAGATAAAATTTTGTCAGGTGGAGAGAAGCTAAAAAGGGAGAAAGAAGATTATAATGATTATCTAAATAGATTTATTAATAACCTCATTTAAATCAGTGTTAAAACCTTTAATAAGATTTCTAAATTTCGGTACACAGAACAACTCATGTAGTTCCTGTGGAGGCATTAACGAAAAAAGAAAGAAAAATAAAATCTAGATATCAGAAAAATTAAAACTATGCAAAAAAGAGAGTCATGAAATATGTAAAAGGTGATTCTTATTACAGATACTGCATTCCTCAAATTTTAAACACTTAATGCTACCCTGTGCATCATTTAAAAGACATTAACAATAAAAAATAGTAACATTTTTTTAATGTAAAAAAATGAAGAGTGCTATATTTTATAGAAGTTATCTTAAAAATTAATATGAGCTGATCTTTCCAAATGTTCAGGTAATTTAAATAATTCTAATTTGTAGATAAGAATATTCATATTTTATATGAAAACTTAGGATCCAAAGATTTTTATACATTAAAATATAATTTTTATACTGATTTTATTTAACTTTCAAATGTAATGCCTTTCCCTCAGTATAGTATAATAATAATTTGTTTTTAAAAATTATAAAATGTATGTGTAATATTTATATGTATACCTTATAATGTATATAATTTCTTTGTAATAGATGCTCCTTTTACCACCTATTAGAAACATAGATGATCCTTTTAACACTTCAATAAATTTATATAGAAAAAATAATGTTAATATGTAACACATATTTCAAATGAGCATAAAATAAAAATAGCACCTTAATATGTTCCCATCATATGAAATGTGGATGTCTGTCTTTAAAAAAAATGAAATTTTTAATCATAAAACAACATTAGTGTTCATTATGAATGTGTGAGGACAGTGCTGTGTATATTTTAATGTCACCCTAACAGGATAAAATAAGCATGACCTTCCCTCCCTACCCTCTATTTCCAGGTCACTTCAGAGCGCTGTGGACCCCTTTAACCTCCACCCAACCCCTTGAAAAACTTTTTGTTCACTTATTTTATTTTGGTTATTTTTACTCTCCATCATACCTCAGTACAATATTTTGAGATTTTAAAGATGAAAACCAAAGCAAACTCCTGAAGGCATCTGTAACAGTAAACAGTAAGAGTAGAGTCATGTTTAAGTCCCAAACCTTGAGTGTCCCTGCTAATCCGTCGGAATAACATGGTTAGCATAAAAAGCTATGTCTGTGCCATTTTGAAACCAAACAACATGCCCATCCTCTTGGAGTTCTTAATTGACTTCCTTCTCCAAAAATGAGTGTGTTTTTTTTTTAGATTACCTAATCAAAGTGTAATGTGAGATTAAACTCAAAACTAACCAAGATATAACTTTAGTCATGAGATACAAATAAATCTCCTTCATAAATTATGCCTTCATAATTAATTACCAGTTAATTTAGAATGCCACTATTTTCTATTAGTAAAATTCAGTCACCAAAAGGAGAGCTGACACAGAAATCTAAAACTACCAGTTTATTTAGGTTAGAAGAAAAATTAAAGCACAAATGTTAATTTTTTTTCCTCATATACTGTCAAGCAAATAATATAAACATATGATAGAGTTTAGTTAAATTTGCATATTTGAGGTGACACAATGAATTCTTTCTTTAGAGTTACTTATAACAGTAATTTTTTGAATTCATGTTAGACCCACAGAAAATTGAAAGAAAAAGAATAAAGTAAGTGTGGGAGTGAGGAAGGGATATAAGAAGGGAGAAAGAAAAAAAAAAGGCAGCTTGAAAACAGGAGAGTAGAAGCAGAAAGCTAAACAAAATCCAGTATTGCTGTAATTTTGATACAATGTGCTGGTCAATTGGCCAGGTAAACATTCTTTTTACAGCCAACTCAGAACTTAAAAACACTTCATTGTAGGATGATAACTCTGATGAATTTAACTAACATTTTTCTCAAAAACCAAATTTGTACTCTCTGTTTACCTTTTCATATTCTTCCTATAACCGATCTCAATTTTTATAGCAGTAAATTAACACAGACATCTGTAACAGAAGGAGACTCTCCAAATAAATGAAGACATCTGTCTTTTTGAAGATGGACAGAGACCTTATAAGAGGAATGAAGCAAAAGGAAGAGTCCCTGATGCAGGCAGAGCACAGCAAGAGGCTGAGGTGATTCTGACTTCATCTGTTCAAAGCTAAGGTGCATCACTCTTATAGTAGGAAAGGGGGAAAATTAATTGGGATGTCCATACATACAAAAATATGTCCAAGATAGGAAAATTACTAAATGAAATATTTCAGTGCAAATGTAAAAATCACTGCATATCTTAAAATTGCTATGGATGACATGAGTTCTATACAGATGAAAAGGCCAGACAGAAGCTGGACAGTCAGTGCTGACATAATTCCTATAATGTTTTATGCCAAAAACAAGGTGCTGGATAGTGGTTAAAATAACTCAATGCAATCAGAACGGTTTGGTTATATCCAAAACACTTTGTGTAAGTGATATGATTTCTTTTCTATGATAAAATAAAATAAATTTGTCAGAACTCAATAAAAAGTTGTTGCAGTAGAAAATGTCTTAGAGAATATCAGAATTTAAAGACTTTTAAAGGAGAAAAAGACTTCAAAAATCCCATAGTCCATCTTTTGTGTTTCAAAATTAAAAGAACAAAGACATAGAAGTATGAAATGTTCTTATCCATAAATTTCTTAACCACTGATATAGACTGATAGGCAAGATAAATATTTTAAGACCCAAAAAATTAAATGGAAAATATAGATATAGATGAGTCAGTTATAAATGTATAGCTGTCTTATCTATATCTATATGTCTACAACTATATCTTATCTGCATTGATTTATCTGCCTATATGAGATCAATTGTAAACTTCCTTTAAACATAATATTAGTTCTCCTAAAGAAAAAAAAAGTTTCTAATTGTTATAAGACACCTCTGTTTCAAAAAAAAATATTTAACCTGAATTATTTCTTAAAATTTTTCTGTCTATCTTAGGTGTCACCTGTTTTTTTAGTATATTTTGTTTGTTTATTTTCAAAGTAAATCACAATTATATTTTTCATAGCCCCAAATTTCTAATCCATTCAACAAATAAATCATTTTCACAGTGTTTCATTTAAACTTGAATTAATATATTTGAAATAGTGGCTAGCTCTTCTATGTCAAGAATATATTCATTCATTTATTAGAAAGAAGATTGAATTCCAGTTTCTAATATTTAAATTTCTTCTGAATCTATCTGTAATGCTTAGTCCAATCTATATTATCACTTACCTTTTGCCTATTAACACCAATAGCAGTTCTTTTTATTAGTCTCTTGGTACTCATTGATGTTTTATGCATAATGATGCTTAATTTTAATTGAGCTGTAAGTTTCTGTTTAATTATGAGGCTCTGATACTTTAAGCACCTTTTCCCTCTATGGTTACTGTTACTGTGAAATTTCTCTACAACCTCTTTAAAATACTTCATCTATTAAACTAGTAGACAAGCCATTTTAAGAGAAAGACTAATTAGAACTTTGCAATTATCTTTATGTAGTATTTTTGTATTTTAGCAAAAGTCTTTTTTAAAATACAACTTGTGGAAGAGTATGAACACTGGCCTTTAATGGTGTAGTTCTTACTAGTAAAGTCTTTAGCTTGGAATTCAAATATATATTTAAGCACAAAAAAACTGACACATTTAAATTATGCTTTGTTTTCACTCTTATTTAGTTGTGTTGAAGTGGTGTTTACTATTTTCCGTAGCTGATATCTCAGTGTGAGAGCTAGTCTGATGAGTGAGAAGCACAGAATTTTCTATACTAACAGGTATTCCAGTATCCACTTCACAGCTAAACCTGTGAAATCTTCATGTGTATGATGCTCACAGGTAAACTTTCAAAACTGTTGATTAATTATCTGGAGAACATATCTTCACATTAAAACATTTCCAGCCACTTTGACATTAAGTACATTTTCTTCCTTTGTTCTAGGATCAATATGCAGTTCTCCAGTAAGAATTAGAAATTAAAATTTTGAGTCTTCAAGGCACAATTTAAAAAATAACAGTAGTTATAGAAGGAATGATGCTTTCTATGTCCTCTCATGCTAGGTCATATTTCAAAAGTTACACTTTCATTAATCTGCTTAGTTAATGGGATTTTAGGGAATCACTATGGGAAAAAAAAAATGTGATTTCTTATTTTTTTTCCATGAGAATCACATGTTACTTAAGTATTTCTTAAGTTTTACCTAAAGACAGAATTTATAGTAAAATGGACCTCTGGATAAATTTTAGAGATTATATTCCATGACTTTGTCCAGCAAAATTGTCATGTATTTATTATCCTTTGGGCAAAAGTGTCCTAAGAATGGACATGAATATACATGATTGAAATTCTTGGTGTCTTAAGTTGCGTTTCCTAAAGCAGAGCCTGAGACAAAAATTCGATTGCACAGGTGCACTGAGGAAATGTTCATGAGGAAAAACATGTAATGAGGAAACAAATGCAACATAAAGGAGGGTTCAGGGAATAGTGTGAGCAAGGATATCGTTTCTGATAAACTTAAGCCTTGGCCTGTAGCATAGTGATGAGACTGTCCTCGTAGTTGTCTCATGTTGAGGCCAGGGGACCTTGTAGGCCATATAAATTCCTGTTGCAGGATTTGAGAAGGTCATGTAACCTTCCACACATCTTCTGCGAGGTGGTGCCTATCAAACTAGATCAAGTCTCCTACAAGCTCAAGAGTATGAATGAGTTAGTCACATAAACTTAAGTGGTTCTCAACCTTCCTAATGCCGCGACCCTTTAATACTGTACCTCATGTTGTGGTGACCCCCAATTTCACTGTTACAAATTGAACATAATTAAAGCATAGTGATTAATCACAAAAACAATATGTAATTATATATGTGTTTTCCAATGGTCTTAGGCGACCCCTGTGAAAGAGTCATTCGACCCCCAAAGGGGTCTCGACCCACAGGTTGAGAATCACTGATTTAGGGGATAATATTAGCAAGGTAGCATTTGCAGCACATATACTTGGCTCTTCATGTTTTAACGCAGTGGCTCTCACAGTGTAATCTATGGAGCAGTGGCAGAAACAATACATAGGAACTATGTGCTATGCAGTTACAATGATCAAAATATGGTGGTATTAACAAAAGCAAAGAAATATAAATCAATAGCCGAAACCGGTTTGGCTCAGTGGATAGAGCGTCAGCCTGCGGACTAGAGGGTCCCAGGTTCGATTCCAGTCAAGGGCATGTACCTGGGTTGCGGGCATATCCCCAGTAGGAGATGTGCAGGAGGCAGCTGATCGATGTTTCTCTCTCATCGATGTTTCTAACTCTCTATCTCTCTCCCTTCCTCTCTGTAAAAAATCAATAAAATATATTTTTTAAAAAAAGAAATATAAATCAATAAAAAATAAATGCCTAAAGAGTTCAGAAAGAAATGCACATATTTATGGATAATTGATTATGCTTAATTCAACCAAGGTGCTGTGGTAATGCAATGTTGAAAAAAAAATAATCTTTCAACAAATGGTGATGGCATAATTGGCATGTTAATTATAAATTGCTACAAAGAAATTACCCCACACATAGTGGCTTAAATAATAATATTTATTAGCTGGCAGTTTTGCTAGATTAGGGATCCAGGTAAAATTTAGCTGAGTGCTCATGACTCACAGGCTGCAAGCCAAGTGCCAGATATACCAGTAGCCATAGACATCTCAAGGCTCAACTGGGAAAAGATCTGCTATGATCTGAATGTCTGTGGTCCCCCAAAACTCATGTGTTGATATCCTAACCCCCAGAGGTGATGGTATTAGTATGTGGAGTTCTGGGGAGTGATTAGGTCAAGAGGGTGGAGCTCACATGAATAGGATTAGTGCTTTTTAAATTATTTTTATTATTATTATTATTATTATTATTATTATTATTATTTTATTTCAGAGAGGAAGGGAAAAGGAGAGAGAGATAGAAACATCAATGATGAGAGAAAATCATTGATTGGCTTCCTCCTGCATGCCCCACACTGGGAATCCAGCCTGCAGTCAGGGCATGTGACCTGGCCCCAATCTGGAATTGACCTCCTGGTTCATAGGTCAATGCTCGACGACTGAGTCATGCAGGCTGGGCAGGATTAGTGCTTTTAGAAAAGAGGTCCCTCAGAGCTCCCTAGAGCTTCCTGTGTGTGAGGATACAAGGAGAGGTCTGCATTCCTGAGCAGGGCCCTCCCCTAGGCATGCTGCCACCTGATCTCGGACGTCCAGCCTCCAGAATTGTAACCAATGAGTTTTTCTGTTTATAAGCTATTCATTCTGTGGTATTTTGTCACAGCAGCCTGAAGGGACTAAGACGGAACTGCTTCCAGCTCCCTCATATGGCAGAATTTAGTTCCTCACACACTGTTTCGATGAGGGCTTCAGTCCCTCATATGCTTTTGTCCAGAGGCTTCCCTCAGCTCTTTGCTATGTGGGACTTTTGCAATATGGAAATTCATAAAATATCAGACAGTGATGGAGAGAGAGAGAGAGAGAGAGAGAGAGAGAGAGAGAGAGAGAGAGAGAGAGAGAATGAGTCTTATATCCTAATCATGCAAATGGAATCCCATCACTTTGCCATGTTCTATGTTTTAGCAGCAAGTCACTAGGTACAGCCCACACTCAAGGGCAAGGCCTAAACCAGAGCATGAATAGCAGGAAACAGAGATAATTGGAAGTCATTTTAGAAGCAGCTGAACACAGTTTACCTTTTGGTCCCCCAATGATTCATGCCCTTCCATGTCCAAAATATATTCACCTCCATTCTCCATATTTGTAAAAGTTTTATCCTTTACAGTAGCAGCTCAAAGCCCCATCATCTATATTAGGTTCAGATGTGGATGAGGCAACCTCAGGTATAGTTCTTTAAATACACTCCCTAGAGCACTGATGGCGAACCTATGACACGCATGTCAGAGGTGACACGCATGTCAGAGGTGACACGCGAACTCATTTTTTTGGTTGATCTTTCTTTGTTAAATGGTATTTAAATATTAAAATAAATATCAAAAATATAATTCTTTGTTTTACTATGGTTTCAAATATCAAAAAATTTCTATATGTGACACGGCACCAGAGTTAAGTTAGGGTTTTTCAAAATGCTGACACACCAAGCTCAAAAGGTTCGCCATCACTGTCCTAGAGCAATGGTTCTCAACCTTGGCTGCACATTAGAATCACCTGGAATCTTTTTAAAATCCTGATTTCTGGGCCTCACCCCATAACAAAGAAACAGAATTTCTGGGGGGTGAGGCCCAGAAATCAGGATTTTAAAAAGATTCCCAGGTGATTCTAATGTGCAGCCAAGCTTGAGAACCACTGTCCTAAAGCACATTTCCACTTAATCATTAAACTTATCCTATATAATAAAGAGCTAATATGTAAATGGTTATCACGCCCTCACATTGTCACACCCTCATGCTGTCACGCCTAACTGCTCAGACACTCAACACTGGGGAGAGAGGAATGGGGACCAGCCAGGCTGCAACCTGGGAGAGCGACAAGCCGCCCGCCCCATAGTCCCGGGCGCCAGCACCTGTGCCTGCGGCCCAGGACAGGGACAAACCGCACGCCCCGCGGTCCTGGGCACCAGTGGCTGAGGCTGTGGCCCGGGAGAGGGACAAGCCACCCGCCCTGTGGTCCCAGCACCAGCGTCTGCAGCTGCAGCCTGGGAGAGGGACAAGCCGCCCACCCTGTGGTTCCAGGCACCTGCAGCTGTGGCCCAGGTGAAGTCGCCCATCCATGGTCCCCTGTGGCTATGGCTGGCCCAGGTGAAACTGGCCTGGGTCCCTGGTGCCTGCAACTGGCTGAAGGAGGGAATCCTGGGTTCCGAGTGCGGGGTAAGGCAGAGGTGGTTAGGGGCGATCAAACCAGTAGGGGAGCAGTTAGGGGTGATCAGGCAGGCAGGCAGAAGGGTTAGGGGTGATCCGGCAGGCAGTTAGGCGAGCGGTTAGGAGCCAGTGATCCCAGATTGCAAGAGGCAGTTGGACATCCCCTGAGGTGTCCCAAATTGGAGAGGGTGCAAGCTGGGCTGAGGGACTCTCCTCTCCCCCACACAAATTTCATGCACTGGGCCTCTAATCTTATATAATAAAAGGCTAATATGCAAATAGACGAAACAGCGGAATAACAGAACAACCATTCGCTATGACGTGCGCTGACCACCAGGGGTGTGCATGGAACATGGTGGGCGTCGGCTGTGGCAGGATGGTGGAGCAGGTGAGTGGGGGCGCCAGACCAAGGTGGGGCACTGGTCACTGTCATTGGGGCAAGCCTATGGTGGTTACTGAGAATTCTCTCACGTGCCAAGGTCCTGCCCAGTACTTGCACCTGCTGCCGGTGCTGGCCCTGCTTGCACCCGCTGCCGGTGCCAGCACTGATCGCTTGGTGCCATTAGCAGGTGCAAGCGGCAGCTACTGGCCCCAATCGCCCCTCAGGGCTTCTCCACCTCCTCGTGCTCTTGAGGGGAGATCGAGGCCAGCAGCCGCCACTCACACCTGCTGCCGGTGATGGCCCCAATCACACCCAGTGCCGGAGCCACCACTTGCACCCACTGCCAGCACCAGCCCCACTTGCACCTGCAGCTGACAACAGAGCTACCGCTCACACCTGCTGCCGGTGTACAGCGCCAGTCTTGATCGCTTGGCGCCATCAGTGGGTGTGAGCAGCGGCTGCCGGCCCTGATCACCTCTGAGTGCTTCTCCACCTTCCCCTGCTCCTGAGGGGTGATCGGGGCAGCAGCTGCCACTCACACCTACTGACAGTGCTGGCCCCACTCACACCTGCTGCTGGCACCGGCCCCAATTGCTCCACGCCTTCAGCAGGTGCGAGTGGGGCTGGTGCGTGGGAGCGGTGACAGCAGCAGGAGCGGGGTTGCTGGCAGACAGGGGACCTGGGGCTGTGGTGGGAGGGGCCAGGCAGGGGCATGACCCGACCCTGTGCCTACTGCAGCCTCACAGCCAACAGTTCTTTTCAAGGTGCACAAATTCATGCACGGGGCCCTAGTAATTAATGGTAAAAGTTATCTTCTCCCTAAACACTCAACATACAATGTGAGACAGGAACTGACAGTTAAGTGGATGTTGTACACATGTCCATCCATAGGGGAAAAAAACTGTCACTCTTACTTTTATCTTGGTACCATATATAACAATCAGCTTAAAGTATATCACAGACATAACTGCAATTACAAAAGAAAACATGGCATAAAATCTTAATATCCCTCTGTTAGGCAAAGATTGTCTAGTTACATGTATTTACATTTTTCCATGCATATATGTTATATAGGATATCATATACATATATATAGCTACACACATATAAATTGAACTTTGTCAAAGTTAGAACCTTTATATTTAAAATGATACTGTTAAGAGAAGGTAAAGGCATGTGATAGGGAGAAGATCTTTACAAAATATCATCAGATGAAAGACATATTCAAAACATTGAAACCATTTTTACAACTCAATAAAACCCAATGAAAAGGGGCAAAAATATGACACTTCACTGAAAAAGACATATGGATGGTGAATAAGAACATGAAGTAATTCTCAATCTTGTTAGACATTCGGAAATGCAAATTAAAACCACTACACACCAAGTAGAATGCTTAAAATGGAAATGCTGAGTGTTAGAGAGGATGTGGAGCAAGTGGAACTTGCATACATTGCTCCTGGGGAGTGAAAAATAACATAGCTCTGTTAGAAAATAGTTTGTCAATTTCAAGTCAAATATATAGGTATATACACAGAGGCATAAAAATATGCCCACCCAAATACTTGTAAGCCAAAATGCCCTCAACCCACTCCTACATGTCTCAAAATATACAGCCCATAGAGGGACTTTATTTATAGCCACCAAGTCTGGCAATGCCATAAATATTTATCAACTCATGTACAATGAAACACCATTCAGCAATATTGATGAATGAACTACTGATGCATATAACAATATGGATGAATTTACAAAACCTTAAGCTAAGTGAGCTAAGCCAGGCACAAATGACTGCATCCTGAATGATCCCAATTATATTGTATTTTCATTCTGGAATAGGCAAAACTATAGAAAGAAAACTTAATGGCTGTTAGGAGCCAGTAGTAGAAGAAGGTCATTGATGTGAAAGTGCATAGGGAAACTTTTTGAGGTAGAAAATATTCTGTAATCTATATTATTGCTGTGGTGGTGGTTATGGCTATATGCATTTGTCTAATTTTATTAAAGTACATTCTTAGCCCATCCGTATGGCTCAGTGGTTGAGCATTGATCTATGAACTGGAGGTCACAGTTCGATTCCAGGTCAGGGCACATGCCTGGGTTGCAGGCTCAATCCCCAGTAGGGGCATGTAGGAGGCAGGCAATCAATGATTCTTTCTCATCATTGATGTTTCTATCTCTCTGTCCATCTCCCTTCCTCTCTGAAATCAATAAAAATATATTTTTTAAAAAGAAGTAAAAAGCACATACTTAAAGACAGTGAATTTCACTGTATTTACACTGCATTTTCAATAAATCTGACTTAAAAACAAAAAGGAAACTACACTGAGAACTCCCAGTGAGAAGGATATGATAGGTTGCAATAGGCAATGCTCTCACTGAAGCATTAAAAAAAAAAAGGTAAATGTATTTCAAAAATCATTTTCACAAGCATAAACTAATTTTATATTTCAATTACAGTTTATGTTCAATAATTTATATTCGTTCAGGTGTACAACATAACAGTTAGACATTCACACACTTTACAAAGTGCTCCTCCTGCTATTTCAAGGACCCCCCTGGCACCACACATAGTTGTTACATTATTATTTGCATAAATTTTTAAAGGAAGAATTAGGTGTACTAAAATTCCAGAAAGTAGGAAACATTTCTAAGGAGACTTCATGATCATCACATATTTCCCTAGGGGAATTAGCCAAATTATGGGCATTTTCCAGTCATAGGTTGATGTTCAAGCTTACCCCAAACTTATATACTCTGGTGGGGTAAAGAGAAACCAGATAAACTCTTAATGTTCTAGCAGTACAGGAGTTAACAGTTTAGAAATTTGGAAAGCCTCATCACTAGGCTAATGTTTCCTAACAGGTATAAAATTTGAAGACTGTGCAGAAGGATTGGGAGTTTATTTGAAAAGAAAAATTAAGGTGCATAAAAAAAAAAATCCTGGAGTCTTATAGACCTTGGTAAAAAACAAACAAACAAACAAACAAAAAAAAAACCTGCTAGGGAAGTAGGCTATTTCAAACATTTGGCTGGCTTCACCTTTAAGATATTTGCTGGATATTAGTGCATGAGTTTAAAAGCTTAGAGCTGGGTGAGAAAGGATAAAACTCAGATTCCTGAAATCTCAAAAAGATAATGATAAAGAGAAAAAACAGGCTTTTAATAAAAATCTCAAGTGTGCTAGGCCCAAGAAACAAGGCAAACAAAATAAGAATGAGTCTCAGTAAGTATAACCAAGTTCTGCAACATATCAATCATGATTTCATTGAGGTTTCAGCCTTTCTATTTGTCTAGCAGAGAGAAGAACACCTTCTGGTGGAGAGTAACAATACCCTGAACTTCTGTGTTTCCTTTATATGTAATATCTGACATACAGTAAAAAATGTTATATACTAGACTGAGAAGAAGTAGGGACTTAAGAAAAAAAAAATCAAGCTAAAACAGACAGAGGACATTTACCAACAGATTACACAGAAATTAGAATTAATAAGCAAGTACTTGAGACATGATCATTGTTTAAGAGAATAGAAAATAAATATGGAAAGATATGTACTGAAGGGAAGGATATTTAAACAGAATATTAAACGATATCAAAACAAACATCCTATAACTAAAAAAATAAGATATGTAAAATTTAGACCTCAGTGGATGGGTTAAACAGCAGACTGCAAGCATAAAAACACAGGGTTTGGCTGAACCAGTTTGGCTCAGTGGATAGAGAGTCGGCCTGCGGACTCAAGGGTCCCGGGTTCGATTCTGGTCAAGGGCATGTACCTGGGTTGCGGGCACATCCCCAGTGGGGCGCGTGCAGGAGGCAGCTGGTCGATCTCTCTCATCAATGTTTCTAACTCTCTATCCCTCTCCCTTCTTCTCTGTAAAAAATCAATAAAATATATTTAAAAATCAAACAACAAACAAAAAAAAAAAAACACAGGGTTTGTAATCTGAAAGAGAGTTCAATAAAAAATATAAAAATTAGCCCTGACCAGGTGGTTTGGTTAGTTGAAGTGTCATCCTGTATACCAAAAGGTTGTGGGTTTGATGCCTGCTTAGGGCACATACTAGGTTGCAGTATTGATCACTGGTCAGGGCATGTATGGAAGACAACCTATAGATGTTTCTGTCTCACATCGATGTCTCTCTCTCTCCCTTTTTCTCTCTAAACATACCTTACATGAGGATCTATATATATAAAAGCCTAAGCAACCATTAGGACCAGATTACTGACTGGTAGTTATGATGCACACTGACCATCAGGGGGCAGATGCTCAATGCAGGAGCTGCCCCCTGGTGGTCAGTGCGCTCCCACAGCCAACCTCCTGCGGTCCTCTCCACCCTCCCAGCTAGTCCCTTTCCTTGGCTGGCTGGCCCTGATCTGCCCCAGTTGGGGGCTGACCAGCCAACCTCCCATGGTCCCTCCCCCCTGGCCAGTCTCTCCCTCTGGCCAGCAGGCCAACCTTCTGTGATCCCTCTTCCTGTACTTCCCCCCAGCTGGCAAGCCCCAATTGGCCTAGCCCCAATCGGGACTGGGCAAGATGGCCTCAATCAGTCTTGATTGCTGACCAGGCTTAAAGACCCAACTTGCGCAGGAATTCTAGTGGCTGTATGTTAGAATCCTTTAGGAGCCCAGCCAGCTTAGCTCAGTGGTTGAGTATCGACCTATGAACCAGGAGGTCAGAACCCTGGGCTCCCGCCCTTCCCAGACCCTTTGAATGCTGATCTGATCTGTCAGCAACTAGTTTACACATTTATTCCATGAGCTGGACGATGACCATCTGCCTTGTACTTTTCCTCTTATGAGTTTTTGTTTTCTTATACTATTATCTTAAGTTGTTGATATTGTTTACTTAGGAATCAGATCATTAATTACATGCTTTAATTACTCAATAATCTCTTCAGAAAAAGTGCATTGACTTCTCTGGCACCTGTTTGCAATTCAAAGTTTAATCATGAAACTCCCTTGACTATCAACAAATGAACCACATAATACTATTTTTTAAAATATTTTTATTGATTTCAGAGAGGAAAGGAGAGGGAGAGATAGAAACATCAATGATGACAGAGAATCATCAGTCTGCTGCCTCCTGCATGCCCCCCACTGCAGATCGAGCCCGCAACTCAGGCATGTGCCCTTGACCAGAATCGAACCCAGGACCCTTCAGTCTGCAAGCCAACGCTCTACCCACTGAGCCAAACTGGCCAGGGTAATATTATTTTTTTAAGTAGTTCTCTACATGAATCCCATTCTTGTAATCTTCTGTAAGTGCTCATTCCTTGCAGGCAAAGAAAAAACATATACTCCGTGCACTCCATAAATAAAATGTTTGCTTCTATTTCAAAACAAAGTGACCAAATGAGTAATTAAAGTGTTGTTTTGTAAGGGAATGTTTTTTTATACCCATGGGTATCTAATACATGTTACTTAAATTCATTAATCCACTGATGACTAAACAGTGAACAGTATCTGCTTATTAAACTAGCTAAAGTTTCATTTAGCTCATAAAATAATACCAATTTATCTAACCCTACACTTTCCAAGTGAGTTTATCTTAAATGCATTTTTTTTTTCGTAGAATACTTTTGGTTGGACATTACAACTCAATTCTATAACTATGTATTGAGTGCCTTTTGTGTGTATACATTAAGTGAATGTCCATGTGTTAAGCATTCTAACACCTCCACAATCTCCATCAGTGCTGAGGCAAAGGAAAAATGGAACAGAAAGCATGGTTAGAGCAGTAACTGATGCTTATTACTGAAAATATCTAGTTGGATGATTCAGGAAAAAATAATGTAGTGTTTTGTGTCTTGCACAAGGTTGAGAAATAAAGGAGAGGGCCTGGAAAATTCAGGCAGGGTCTTGGTAGGTAATAATACCTACCACGTGTATGTCTTACTTGGATAATAAGACACTTTGAATGTGTTGAAGGGGTTGCCATAAGATAATAGATGATTGCACAGTGATTCTGCAAGACTGATCCATATATGAAGAACAAAAACAAAAAGCAAACAAACAAAGAAACACCCCATGATGCCATATGTTAGGGCTGATTTAGAAATTAGAGAAAAGGAATCTATGTAAATAACATGATGGTGTCTTCTACTTATAAGAGGCTGCGAAAACAGTCATGATCATGTTCAGTCAGCAAGATAAATCAATCATCCTCCCTGCCTTTTAGAGTCTCCTAACTTAGGTTGTAAGACCTATAAAGAAAATACACAGTGCCCGGCTGGTGTGACTCAGTGGCTGAATATCGACTCATGAACCAGGAGGTCACGGTTCAATTCCTGGTCAGGGCACATGCCCAGGTTGTGGGCTTTATCCCCAGTAGGGGGTGAGCAGGAGGCAGCTTATCAGTGATTCTCTCTCATCATTGATGTTTCTATCTCTCGATCCCTTTCCCTTCCTCTCTGAAATCAATAAAAATATATTTAAAAAATACACAGTAAATTAAGATAACAAATAAAACTCTATTGTATGTAAAGTAAACACAAATTTTAGTAAACATCTTTAACAAAACTATAAAGTTTAGTTTAGGGACTGAATAGCAAATCCAACTAATAATCTTTTCACAACAGCAACTCTAAAGTTTTGTGGTATATGGTATATTAGTATAAGACAGAATATCTGCATACTGAGACAAATTTTAATGTTATTTTTTGGGAATATTCTATATTTTAAAAGAGGGGCTCTGGTTGATATTACTTGGGTTCGATAAATCTACCACATTCGCCATTTGTCCATCAGCAAGGTTTTAAACTCATCCGTGCCCTAATTTCCTCATCTGTAAAACAGATGTAAAGATAGCAGCCGCTTCTTGGGATTGTTTAATAAATTAACATGTAAAGAGTTTAGAATTATGCCTCTCATACAGTAAAGGCTACAAATATTTGATATTATATTGTTCTGATCCAGTAGAAATAATGAATTGTGTATTAACATTACCCTAGTGATTCTGTACCCCTTCCTATAAAACTCTTATTTTTATAATATCCTAAAATTATTTTCCTACTAGAGGCCCAGTGCATGAATTCATGCATAGGTGGGGATTCCAGCAGGGATCAGGCCCCAGCTTGTGTCCTCAGCTTCGCAGCCCCAGCTCGCACCCCCAGCCTCGCAGCCCCACAGCCCCGCCTGTCACCCCACTGTGACCTGGCGCTGCCCCCTCACCTGCTCCACCATCCTGCCTGTGGAGCAATAGGTCAGGGCCAGGCCCCCCCACCTGGCTCTCTCAGCACCTGGGAACCGAGCAGCAGCCACGCCCTCTGCCACCACTGCTGGTTGCTGTCTGCAGGGCAATTGGCAGAGTGATTGGTCTCCCGCTCACACCCACCTTGGCCTGGTGCTGCCCACTCACATACTCCACCATCCCACCATGGTCCCGCTCTCATCGGGCCCATTGGGGCCGGCAGAACCTCCACTGCCACCCACTGCCAGTGACTCATCACAGACACCTGCCATGTTCCACACAACCCCATGGTGGTCAGCGCTTGAACTCCTGGTCTCCTGGTTGAACAACCGCCCAAGGGGACAATTTGCATACTAGGCTTTTATTATATAGTATTAATACTAAAAACTGCCTTAGCCGGTGTGGCTCAGTGGATAGAGAGTTGGCCTGCAGACTGAAGGACTGCAGGTTTGATTACGGTCAAGGGCATATGCCTGGGCTGCGGGCTCAATCCCCAGTGGGGGGCGTGCAAGAGGTAGCCGATCAATGATTCTCTCTCATCATTAATGTTTCAATCTCTCTCTCTCCCTCTCCCTTCCTCTCTGAAATCAATAAAAATATATTAAAAAACAAAAACAGACTACTAAATAATGCTCCTGAATAACATTTAAAAAGTGCTTATCTAAGCAAATCACAATGACATCCTATTAATTATATTTTAAATTGAATTTCAATAAAAATTTTACAAATGTACATACTGATTAGACAAACACAGGACTGCTAGGATAATGTACAGATATCTGAAATAGAAACTTGAATAAATCTAAGGTGTACTCAGAAACATAAATAAAGTAAAATAGAAATAAATACAACCAATATAAATAGGGAAATTCTTCAGACAGTTTTAAGATTTCTTTTTTCAAAGACTTGGGTGCAACTATCCAGAATGCAGACTGGTGGTGATATTTTTGGCATAATAGAAAAAGAAAAGAGAAAAGAGAAAATTCTCATAATTTATCCGTGCAGATCCTGCCCTTTCTGACACCTTAAAAGCCTCTGACAATTTTTCCTAATGTACATTCCTGGATAATGTTGCAATAGTACAAACTGAATCTTGAGATTTGAGGACCAATATTTTATTCTGGTTTTCTTTTTGTCAAGTGCAGCGTAGTAGATGAGCTAAGCTCATTACAAACCACATTATCAAAAGGTGAAAATAGTAAGAAGGCTGTCTTGCAAAATGCATCAGCTATTGAAATACCAAAGATGAATATGTGAAAAACTCATAAAGCAAGGGAATCTTAACATCCTGAGACTGTTTAGAAGAAAACAGATAGAAAGTGAAGAAACATCTCCCCTGGTCAGGAAAATGGTGCTATCCCATTACAGTTAGAAGTATGTCCATCAACTTTGATGGCAGTGAGTGATACAGCAATTGTATAAAAGTTGAAGGGATGAAACCTTCAGTACCTTCACTTGGGGCTTCACTTAAACATTCCTCCATGTGTCTTAAACTGTGGAATTAAGAAACCATAGGCAATATCTTGATTTTTGACCTCTTTGTTCCATATTACTTGGACCCGTCATGCATTCAAAATACTGTAGGTAATGCCTAGCTGTTATTCTTAACATCTCCATGAAAAATGCCTTTATTATCCTTTTATACCCTTACGAATGAAAAGGAGAAAAGGAAAAAAATTAAATATTCATGTAACACTTAGCTTTTCTTAAGTGATCCCTTCAAAGCTAAGTATCTTGTAATAACCAAAGTCAATTGTTCACTCCTGTTACATTTTGGCTGAGTATAGGATGTGGCTCTTCATTTCTCATGTCTTCTTCATTATAGGATCGGGGCTGAAGGACTAGTTGCATCCTGGGACATACTATTCTCATGGAAGAGGAAAAAGAGAATGGATCAACTATTTCATGGCTCAGAAATTTCTGCTTAGATATGGTGTCAATATTTCAACCTTTATCCCCTTGGTTAAATTAAATCACATGCTATGATTCATATTAATGGGTCACAGATGTAAATGTCTTCCAGGGGAATTCGCCTTCATTCACCTGGAAATAGAAAGGTATGCATAATCCTCTTCATAAAGAAAAGTGAATAATTGGGAACAATAATACAATCTATTATACCTTACCCTCATAGTCACATATATTCACTTGCTTTCTATCTCTTTACAAAAAAACACACACAACAACAACAACACATATTCTTCCCTAAAGAAGGTGGCACAAAAGTCTCAACCAATCCTGACATTAGACTCAAGTCCAGGATCTTGTGCTCCTCTCTACATCATGAGGGCTCCCCTCAATCCAAAGATGTGTGAACTACAAAGTCAAGTTATCTGCACACGCTCCCCTGATAGTGAACATTCAGTAGTTCAACAAGAACACATTAACCTCAATAAGCACTGCATTAGGGAAGGAGAATGGAAAGCACCAAACAACAGGTCCATAGAAAACCTGAAATTATTCCAGAGATAGATTTGAGTGTCACCTACTTTGTGGAATAGAGCATCTTCCATGATTAGTCCTCAGTTCTGCGTCATGGTTATATCACCATGTTCTGTTTGTTATGGCTCTATCTCAAACAGATCCTTCTTTTTCCATTCTCCTTGGACACATCTAGAGAAAGTATTAAAATTATTCCCTCTCTGGTGACTGATTAGTATTAACAGATGTCTCTTGACTTATAGATAGTTGAAGATCGATATCATTTTAAGTCTCACATTTTGTTTTGTTTTATTTGGTTTTTAGTCCACCCTAGAAGTTATACTGACAGTACAAACTTCTCAAGTGTTCGTCTATGATTCCGATGAGCTCCATATAGATGAGCTCCAGTAGATATCCCCATGGTTCTTTTTGAAACTCACCTTTCTCTCTCTAGACTTAATTACTAATACCTTGAGTTTATCAGGTTGTGCTTGTTTGCCCTGGAAGCCATTTTGTCCAAATGAAAGGAATTTCTGAGAGTCAACTTAATTGCTTCATGTAGTTTAACTAAGGCAAGTCAGTAGCTTGCTTGGTTTGATTTGATCCTTGCCCTAGGCCAAACTTCAATCAGTCTTTGTTAATTGAATGCACTTCTCAATTTTGATTTAACTGGTTGGAGGAAAAACAAACAAAAAACAGTTGAATATTTCAATCCTGCAAATTCTAAATCTACTTTTTTCCCCCATTATTTTTAACTTTTTTTTTTCCTATGCTATGTCTCTATTTTTATAGGACAATTTTGACCAACTGAGCCACCTGGTCATGCACTCATATCTTTCTTTGATTAATTTATTTAATGCTGCAAAAAGCAACCAAATCATTTCTGCTACATTTTGCTTCCCAACGTATTCATCTAAAACCACAAGTTTGTTTATTATGTTAGCAGCCTTTCAGGCTATTTCAGGAGACTGATTTACCAAATATATCACCATTTTATAAAGTTTCTCCACCGTTTCTATCTCTGTGAACAGTTTCTCCACCTTTCACTTTATTTCCTGAAGAGAGTGCTATGTATTTTTGAACTTTTCTATGGCAGCAACCCACTTATAGGTACTGATTCCCATACCAATTAGATACCTCTTTCTGTGTTTGTCGTCGTAACAACAAACCATAATTGTAAAGATTTATTCCTTGCTCATATTGCATTTAAGTTAGAGATCATCTCTGCTTCACTTGCCTTTTTCATCTAGGAAGGTGGGATTAGTCCAAAGGAGCAGTCACCATTTAGGATGGGCTGTTCTCATGGAAGATCAAAAATTAAATGACCTCCCTCATAGTTCTTCTGGCTCTGCTTAGACCTGACGAGTATCAATTCTTACCATATTCAATTGAGTAAAACAAGACACACAACCAATCCCCCAAGGAGGGCTGGAGTCCTATGTGCCTGTTTGCCTAGAGATAAGCAGAAAACTTCAAATGATAATACAATGTATCATGACCTGATATTTAAAAATTAATATGTTAATACTAGATCCAAAGTTTCTAGGCATGTGTGCCTATATGTCTTTCTGTGTGTGTGTGTGTGTGTGTGTGTGTGTGTTATCTGTTTACACAATGAATAGCTATTTGCCCTTTTAAAAATATAATAATTGAGTTGAAACAATAAAATATGTTATGTTGTGAGGAAAGATCAATAAAAAAGAAAAAGGTGTGAGGTGATAATTCTTGAAAGAAGCTCTTCAAACGATTATATTGTCAGAGATTGTCTTATTATTACCTCATGATAGGATAGTGAAACTGCAGACAAATATGTTGTTGAAATTATGTGACTTTCAAAATAAGCACAGAAAAAAGAAAAATATAATAGAATTCATAATTAACAAAATCTAAAACTCAAACTTCCCGCTTTTGGTGACAAAGTACATCTGAATCGTGTATTTGTGAGAACTTAGAAATTAAATGGTACATATAGAAGATTAAGAATTGATCAGGCATTCTTTTACAGATAATCTTATAAATTTGAAAAAGTTTGAGGTGCTAAAAAATGTATTACCTAAACATATGTGCCATAGAAATAGAGTATTCAGATCTGGATTAAATGAATCTTGTCCCAAGTAAAGAAACTGCAGAATCCTCTTATTCCTGCACCAGCTGCTTCAGCTGTTAACAAAGTTAGCACACAATGGAAAAGGTGACATAGAAGATTGATTCTGGGGAGTACATGTAGGGCTTACTCTACCCTTGATAACTACTACTACTAGTAGTAAATATCATCTTCAAGTACTGAACATGAACTGAATGTACTAGTAGAATCCAACAAAATCTGAGTGTATGTAGTCACAGAGTTTAGATCAGAGTTATTAAGCTGTCCTTGGTAGCACAGTGACAAAGGCTAAAAATGATGCCCCAGTATACTGTAAGGGGTGTTATGAATGCACAGTAGCATCCTTTATCATGTTGGGATGCTGACACCGGAGTTTTACAGAGTATTTCCACACATGTAGGGCTGAGAGGAAAGAATAGGCTTCATCTTTTCCGAAGTACTTTCTGATCACTTAACATTTTGCCATTTGGCACAGTTTGTATTTTTATGGCAATCTTAGATTTAGAAGGATGGAAGCATGAGTATGATCAATAAAGTTCACACTTCCTGGATCTTCAAAGACAATAACAACAACACTCTAAAGATCCCATAATTAAAATATTTGTAGCCTCTACCAGTTCTCCAAAATGACAAAGAAAACATTACATTTCTGGACAAAGGTTGTAGAAAGAGAAGGTAGAGACCAACAACTTTAAATGAATAACTGCATCACTTATGTGCTGCTCCTCTGACTCCTTCTCATAATTTTCAATGGACACAGGCACAAGTCTGAAGCCATTCACAGATGAAAGGAACTGGTAGTTCTTCCTCATACACTCTTGGGGGTGAGGGGTGAGGAGTCAAAGAGAACCATGGTCATGGGCTAGGAAACATGCTTAACATCTTGATGTTCATGGCACTGTATTTGCCCTTTTCTCTGAAGTTTAGTCTCTCCTTTACAATATTGCAAGTCCCTTGAGAGCAGAAGCTGTTTGGTCTTTCTGAAATAAGACAAACACTTTGAATCCTGGCTCTGCCACTTACTAGCTATGGCCTTTATAATCTCCTCATCCATAAACTAAATACAATAATTGGGCTAGATGTCTTTTTCCCCATCCATACTCTACCTTTCTTCATTCTGCCCTATAGGCTGACCTTACAGATTTCAATGAGATCATTTGCCCTCTAGTTTCTGACCCTATCTAATCGTTGGTTTGGGGAGATTGTGTTAGAAGGAAGTGCAGTGGGAGCGCCCTGTAGAGTTATTAGCTCCTGTGAGTACTCACCTCCACAACATCCCTTTCTGTCTTTCTTCAGGTTTGGCAGTCACTCTCTCCTCTTATTCATTAAGGCCTAGGAATGGCAGAGCCACCCATGCCCCTTACTAAATTCTAGTTACCCATTAGCCCTTGTAGGTTATCTAATGCTTCCTGATTCTTTGAGTTAATCTTTTAATCAATCAATTGAATAATTGTAATTCCTTTAAAAATGCTAACTGATACCCTGACTGGTTTGGCTCAGTGGATAGAGTGTTGGCCTGTGGACTGAAAGGTCCCAGGTTCGATTCCAGTCAAGGGCATGTACCTAGGTTGTGGGCACACCCCCAGTGGGGGGTGTGCAGGAGGCAGCTGATCAGCTGATCGATGTTTCTCTCTCATCGATGTTTTCAATTCTATCCCTTTTCCTTCCTCTCTGTAAAAAATCAATAAAATATATTTTAAAATGCTAGCTGATAGAGTAGTATATTTGTCCCTAGATTTGAGAGATACTAAGAATTTATGTATATATTTTTTAGTCTTAATACCTAGAAAAATTGTTGATATATACATTATACATCGAATATATTTTCAATGAATCAATGAATCAATTTATTAATTAAGCCATTGTTAGATAATACGGTTTGTTTACAAAAATACTAGTATAGGATCCTATCTAATAAAAGAGAAACGTGGTAACTAGCATACAACTGCTACACTTCCCATTGGCTAATCAGGGAGATATGCAAATTAACTGACAGCCAAGATGGCGGCCGGCAGCCAGGCAGCTTGAAACTAACATGAGTCTTGCTTGCTTCAGTGACGGAGGAAACCAACGTTCCCCGCCTGCCTTGCCGGCCTCTGAGCCTGCAGTTTGAAACATTGTAACAAATATAGAAGCTAAACAAAACCCCAGAAACCTGCTTTCAGCGAGCCGGGATGTCAGAGCTGGAGTTATACATTGTTTTGATTATAGAACGCAAACAAACCAGATACCTGCTTTCAGCAGCAGAGGCCTAAGAGCTGGAGCCTCAGAGCTAAAGCTGGCCCAGAATAAAAAAAAAGAAAAAAAGGAGCGCTTGGGAGCTTCAGTCACCGGCCAGCCTGAAAACAGCCCTCAGCCCCTCACCCAGACTGGCCAGGCACCCCAGTGGGGACCCCCACCCTGAAGGGTGTGTGACCAGCTGCAAACAGCCATAATCCCCTCACCCAGGCTGGCCAGGCACCCCAGTGGGGACCCCCACCCTGAAGGGTGTGTGACCAGCTGCAAACAGCCCTCAGCCCCTCACCCAGGCTGGCCACGCACCCCAGTGGGGACCCCCACCCTGATCCAGGACACCCATCAGGGCAAACAAGCCCGCCCACCCATGCACCAGGCCTCTATCCTATATAGTAAAAGGGTAATATGCCTCCCAGCACCGGGATCAGCATGACAGGGGGGAGCGCCCAAACCCCCTGATCGCCCTGCAGCTCTGTGTATGACAGGGGGCGGGGCCACAACCTCCCTATCTGCCCTGCTCTGTTCCTGACAGGGGAAGGTGCCCCAACCCCCTGATCAGCCCTGCTCTGTGCCTGATAGGGGGAGCTCCCCAAACCCCTGATCGCCCTGCAGCTCTGTGTGTGACAGGCTGCGGTGCCCCAACCCACCCCCTGATTGGCCCTGCTCTGTGTGTGACAGGTTGCGGCGCCCCAACCCCCCCTCCCCCACAGGCCCTGCTCTGTGTGTGACAGGGTAGAGCCATAACCTCCCCATCGGCCCTGCCCTGAGTGTGAGAGTGGTGGTGCCCCAAACCCCTGATCGGCCCTGCTCTGTGGGTGATAGAGGGCGGTGCCAGCCCCCGCCACCCCCCCCCCCCCGCCACGGGCCCTGCTCTGTGTGTGATGGGGTAGAGTCATAACCTCCCCATTGGCCCTGCCCTGAGTGTGACAGTGTCGGCGCCCCAACCCCCTGATCGGCCCTGCTCTGTGTGTGACAGGGGGTGGTGCCCCAACTCCCCTATCGGCCCTACTCTGTGAGTGACAGGGGGGAGCTCCTCAACCCCCTGATGGGCCCAGCTCTGTGCGTGACAGGGGTGAGCTCCCCAACCCCCTGATGGACCTTGCTCTGTGCATGACAGGGGGGAGCTCCCCAACCCCCTGATGGGCCCAGCTCTGTGCGTGACAGGGGTGAGCTCCCCAACCCCCTGATGGACCTTGCTCTGTGCATGACAGGGGGGAGCGCCCCAACCCCCTGATCGGCCCTGCTCTGTGCGTGACAGGGGGTGGCGCCGCAACCTCCCCATCTACCCTGCCTTGAGTGTGACAGGGCACGGTGCCCCAACCCTCCAATCGGCCCTACCCTGAGCATGACTGAGGGTGGCATCGCAACCTCCCAATCCGCCCTACTCTGTGCATGACAGGGGGCGGCGCCCCAACTCCCCAATCAGCCCTGCTCTGAGCCCGACCAGGGGCTGCACCTAGGGATTGGGCCTGCCCTCTGCCACCCGGGAGCAGGCCTAAGCCAGCAGGGCGTTATCTCCCGAGGGGTCCCAGACTGCGAGAGGGCACAGGTCAGGCTGAGGGACCCCCCACTTCCCCCCCGAGTGCACAATTTTTCGTGCAACGGGCCTCTAGTATATAATAATGTTGGATCCACAGAATATAGCTTTTCCTTCTAAAATTAATCATCTGTATATAGCCAATGTATGTGCTCCCCATCAAGAGGACCATTTATGAGTTCTTAGATGGTCATAAATGCAGGGCCTTCTGCCTACTTCTGATTAATAAATTAGTACACAATTACTAGTGCAAATTATATTAGAGAGTGTTCTCCCTTTATTCAGTGACTTTAACAAAAGTAATAGAACAGAGAGAACATCAGGATTGACAATTCAAATCCATGCTGACAACATGTGATTGATTCTCATAAATTTTAAGATCTGTGATATTTTATCCTGATTTAAGCTCATAAGTCAGAGAATTCTATTATTTGCTACATATAATCTCCAGTTTGGAAATCTCTTTTCAATTCTGAAAAAAATGTCCATCAGCATTAAGTAATTACAAATTTTTTTCTACTCTATTATTTCCTGAACTACTAGTCATTCTTGCTTATCTTAATACTAGAGGCCCAGTGCACAAATTCATGCACGGTGGGGTCCCTCAGCTTGGCCAGCGATCGAGGCTGATTAGGACCATCTAACCCAGTCCTGATCAGGGCCCATGGGGACCGGCCGACCTGGGAGGGACCGTGGGAGGGTTTCAGGGCATGTCTGGCTCTCTTGCCCAGTCCCCATTGGCTGGACACCAGCAGCAAGCTAACCTACTGGTTGGAGCATCTGCCCCCTGGTGGTCAGAGTGTGTCATGGCAACTGGTCGAGTGGTCAACCGAATGGTCAACCAAATGGTTGGACACTTAGCATATTATGCTTTTATTATATAGGATCCTACAGAAGATGATATGATTGATTACTATCAAAATAATAAAGTTAACACATATAACTTCAGTTTTTAGTAACAATTCATATATAATAAAAAAGTCTCTGTCAAAAGCAACCCAACTTTATTTTTTGTCATAGCTTTCTATAACCACAAATGTATTATAGTCATAGCTCTCTGCAACCACAATAAGCCAATGAAGTTATTACTTTTAAAATATTTAACCATCGACTTTATAAGTCAGTACCTGGAGAAATTATGAATGCCATAAACAATTTATAAGTAAAGTGAGGTACTGAAAACACTTTAAAATTATAAAATAATGATATAAATTATTTGAAAATGATAATATTCTTTATAAAATATTTTTATTTATTTCAGAGAGGGGGAGAGATAGAGAGATATGTAAATGATGAGAGAAAAACACTGATTGGCTGCCTCCTGCATATCCCCCACTGGGGATCAAGCTTGCAACTTGGGCATATGTCCTGATGTGGAATTGAACCGTGACCTCCTGGTTCATAGATCAATGGTCACCACTGAGCAACACTGACTGGGTGATAATATTCTTAACTAACCATAAGATGACTTAAATCACTTTGCTAAAAATCTTGGATAATTTATGACCACAAAAACTTTCATGACCACAAACAAACATACAAAATTATGGAAATATTTGCCTTGAGTTGAGAAAAGTGAAATTTATGTGGCAATAGGCAATAGAGAGATCAATATTTAATATATAAATTCTAATTTTCATTATGGAGTCTTCTACACCGCCCCCCCCCCCCCCCCCCGTATTCATGTGTTCCCTTTGGATTCAAAACATGGTATTCATTGCTTGAAAGGTGAGCAAAATTCTTGACAAGAGAAGACATTTAATTGTACAAAAGCAATATCTCATTCCAGCAAAACCTAGTCTATCAAAATTTAAGATACTATTCTAATTCATCATATAACAGCCAATGGTCATTTTTACCATGAATGTTTAGCCTATATAATAAAAGAGAAACATGCAAATTAGCCATCCCTCCACTATGCTCAAGCCACACCCACCAGCCACACCCACCGCCAATCAGAGTGATATGCAAATTAACTAAGATGGCTGGCCTGTGGGCAGCCTGCACATGCATAGGCACCGAGCTGCTGGGGGCAGGCGTCCCACACCACCCCATCCCAGCCGATCCAAGCCAGTGGGCAGTGCGCACAGGGGCAGAGTGGCCAGGGTTGGGCAGGGCAGGACACCTGGTCACTCCAGGCAGGTGAGCAGCATGTGCTGGAGTTCAGCCCCGCCCAGGCTGCTCCGGGCCTGTGGGCAGTGCACAGAGAGCCTCTGGGCAGGGGAGGCGGGTCAGCAGAGGGTGGCCTGTACTCCCCAATGGCTGCGGTGGCAGGTGTGAGCATGCCAAGTGGAGCCTGGGGGCCAAACTGAAGTAGCACCTGCAGGCCATCAGCACCAAGGAGTGGCTGCGCCTCTTGGCCCAGAAGGTGTGTGATCGCAGGGACAGCCACCGTGGTGGGCCAGATTGATGTCCTCCTGGCCGTGCCACGGGGGTTTGCAGATCTCTAAAGCCACAGGCCTCTGGTGCGCACATCCTCTCCTCCCCCCACTTGCGTGTGAACATCCCCCAGTGCGCTGTCACCCTCCTGCACCCGCAACAGTTGCAGAGCAAGGTGTGCACAAGTTCCCCCTGCCCCTCCGCCGCACTTCCATCAACCCCAGCATGCCTAAGTCCCCCACAGGATGTGCACACGTCCCCTCTGACACGCTCAAGTCCTTTGGAGAGTGTCTGGGTGTTCTGGTGCTGAGGGTGGGCACCTGTGAGATGACAGTGAGATGGCGGAATGGTGATGCCCTGTTCCCACGGAGGCCAGTGCAGCCAGGAGATCACCTCTGTGGGGCTAATGCATGTGCTGAGGCAGGAGCAGGTGCAGACAGACACACCTGGTGTGTGCGGGTGGCCCTTGCTGAGGTGCCTTCGGTCAGCGTTCAAGATCAAGAACCCAGAGGTGGCGAGGAGTTCTGTCCTCTCAGTAAAACAGCGGGATAGTCGGGGTGACTGCAGAGGAGGAATGTGTACTTTGGGTGCCGGCGCCCATAAGCAAAGGCCACCCTGACTGAATCTCGCTTGCTTGGGGCCTAGTGCACTCCTGTTGGGCAGCGGGTGACAGGACGTGCTTTTCCGAGTTAATGAGAGAAAACATTGATTCTCCCGCTGCCTGCGAAGGTGGAAAATGAATTGGGGAGACATGTGGGGAGTAAGCGAGGTTCCCTGTCTGGGGGTTCCAAATCTGCTGTTGGTTCCTTTCACCGCTGACTAGAGATATACAGGGTGTCTCCCCAAAATGTATACACACTTTGAATACCTACTAATTCCAATGGTTTTAAGCATGAGAAGAAAGAAACAACAATGGAGCTGTCATCTGTTAAAAGTGTGGGCACAAGCAGGCAGTCGGACATTCCCCGAGGGGTCCCGGATTGGAGAGGGTTCAGGCCAGACTGAGAGGCCCCTTTTCCCCCCCACCCCATTGCATGAGTTTCATGCACTGGGCTACTAGTATGCAATATGAGTCAATTCTGTCTTTGAAGTTTTAACTGAATCTTTATGACAAAATAGCACCAATGGATGGTATAAAATTTATTAATTAATTTTTATTCACTTTATCATCAAATTTCAACATAGTCTTTATGATTACAAGTACTTGTTGAAAGCCAGATACTGTGTTGAGACTACCCAGTTGATGAGGAAACTGTTAGCAGTACATGACCTAATGCAGAAAAATTATACTTACACTAATGCCTATGATGTAGGATATGTGCTTACAAACATACTTACTTTTTTTATATTGTGACAACAAGTTATTCTTAATGTATAGAATATAGCACAGTTAAAATAATCAATAGTTTTAAAAAATAGGTGCTTTACAGGAAAGGAAAATAGAATAATCAGTCATAGAAGCTGAACAATGTATTGTATTAGAGAAACTAAGCCTTTGCTATTTATACTATGTATGTAGTAGAGAAGTGCACACACAGGTCCAGCAGAGGTAGCCACAAACTGGATCACTTTGTGGCTTTAAAGAGGTTGCCCCGGGCTAGTCACAGGCAGCCTCCAAAATTGGCCTGCACCAGAGTCCCTCCCAAGAGGTCCACAACCAACACACCCAGTGGTCAGCTTCAGACAACAACAGAACAGGATCCAATTAGCTTCTAAAGCATCATATCTAAAGTGAGGTTTCTTCTATTCTTTCATTTGTGATATGTTTCTTTGTCTCTGCATTTTGGCTGCTTCCCTGTGTTTGTTTCTATGTATTAGGTAGAGCTAGTATGTCTCCTGAAATTGATAGAATGGCCTTGTTTAGGGCCCAGTGGCTCAGCCTCCCTAGTCACCTGAGATGGGCACTCTAGATGCACCCCTGAGTGGGCTGTGTGCACAGTCTTATGGTAGTTGAGCCCTGATTGCTATTGATGTCATTGGGTGGGATTGACCTCCAGGCCATTGCAGCTGTGTTTACAATGGAGCAGGACTTGCTTAAGTGGGGCTTTGGTGTACTCCGCATCTAGCCCTTGATTGTGTTGCTTGTAGATATATAGAGTTGTAATCTGGTAAGGTCTGAAGTTATCCACTGGGTGCACTGGCTCTAGTATCCCGGAGAGTGCAAAGTGAGCTATTGCCTGTGTCATGCCTGGGGCCACCCACACAAGCTACAGAGGGATCTGCAGATGGCTACTATTTGTATTGGGCTTGGAGGTGCCCAGGCAAGGCCCAGCTGTGAAGCAAGGTAGACTAGTGCTTAGTGCCTATTCTTGGGCCTTTTATTGGCAGGTTTGGGGCATGCTGACACCAGCTGTTGCTTGTTTGAGAGATTTTAGCAAAGTCTGAAGCCTGAGCCAGGACAGGTCATTCATATGGAAAAGCTGCTACAAAAAGCTTAGGTGAGACTGAAAATTGGATGAAGCAAGGTCTCAGGGAATCATCAAGGAAGAGCATACAGTGTGAGCCAGGTTAATGAAAACTTAGATATGGCTGCCAGTTAGCCCTGTGACAGGGGAGGTCCCAGCACAGGAACAATAATCCCTATGCAAACCCCTGTCTGAGATAAAGCCACCCCAGTGTTCCTGCCTCAATCCAGACAATCCAGTCCCTCCCTATATGTGTCTGGATCTCCCAAAGCCACCTGAGGTTATGAGTCCTAGTAAATTCATGAACTGGCCCTTTAAAAGGGACACTTGGGTCTCCAGCAGCCTCCATGTTACTCAATCACAATCCACACTTATGTTTAAAACCTGTAGTTATGGAGACTTCTCTTCCCTGCTCTGGAACCCTGGGCTTGGGGACCCTTTGCTCCTCACTGGTGGCCTCTGCAGAGTGATCTTCCTCCTGATTAAAAAATCACTACACATGGATATTCAACCAGTTCATTCCAAGCCTCCATGCCTCCACCCCTCCTACCAGTCTCAATGTGATTTCCTTTTTACTTCTCTAGTTGTAGGACTTCCATTCAGCAAGTTTTCAGGTGGTTCTGAATGATGGTTGTTCTGTATGTTCTGTATTTAGTTGTAATTCTGATGTGGTTGTGGGAGGTGACGAGTACAGATGTTTACCTACACTGTCATCTTAGTTCGAAAGGAAAATATATATTTCATGCAAATGGAAATGAAAAATAACAGCTTGAGTAGCAATACTTACATCTGACAAAATAAACTTGCAAATAAACACTATAGTAGGAAACAAAGAAGGACACTATATAATGATTTTTTTAAATATATTTTATTGATTTTTTACAGAGAGGAAGGGAGAGAGATGGAGAGTTAGAAACATCGATAAGAGAGAATCATCGATCAGCTGCCTCCTGCATATCTCCTACTGGGGATATGCCCGCAACCCAGGTACATGCCCTTGACCGGAATCGAACCTGGGACCTCTCAGTCCGCAGGCCGACGCTCTATCCACTGAGCCAAACCGGTTTCGGCACATAATGATTTTTAAAAGCAATCCAATTAGGAGGATATACCCCTTATAAACATTTATGTACCCAACATAGGAGCACCTAAATATATAAAGTAAATCTTGATGAACATAAAGAGGAGATCAACAGTAATACAGTAGGAGACTTTAAAACCCCATTGACATCAATAGATAGATCTTCCAGACAAAATATCAACAAGGAAATAACGACCTTAAATGACATACTAGATCAGATGGATTTACTGGATAGTTTCAGAGCATTTCATCTCAAAGCAGCAGAATATATATTATTTTTAAGTACACATGGAACATTTTCTAGGGTAGACCACATGTTAGGACACAAACAAGTCTCAGTTAATTTATGACTTTTGAAATCATATCAAGTATCTTCTCTGATAATAATGGAATGAAACCAGAAATCAAGCACACACAAAAATTACAAAAACCTCAAAGACGTGGAGGCTAAATAACATGTTACTTAACAACAAATGGGTTAACGATAAGATCTAATATAGAATCAAAACATACCTTGAAATAAATGAAAATGAGAACACGGCGATCCAAAATCTATGGGAAATAGCAAAAGCAGTCCCAAGAGGGAAATTCATAACATTACAGGTCTACCTCCAGAAACAAACAAACAAAAATCTTAAATAAAAAATCTAGCTTTACACTTAAAGGAACACGAGAAAGAACAACAAAGTTCAAACTGAGTAGAAGAAAGGAAATAATAAAGATCAGAGCAGAAATAAATAAAATAGAATCTAAAAAATAAAACAATATGAAAGATCAATGAAACCAAGATCTGGTTCATTGAAAAGATAAATAAGATTGATAACCATTTCTCCTGACTCAGTAATAATAATTAAAAAAAAGGGTGGGAGTAGAGGACTCAAATAAATAAAATCAGAAATGAAAGAGGAGAAGTAAAGGTGACTGCACAGGAATACTAAGGGTTGCAAGAAAATATTATGGACAACTATATGCCAACAAATTGGACAAGCTGGATGAAATGGATATATTCTTAAAGCATAAAGTCTTTCAAAACTTAATCAGGAAGAATCAGAACATCTGACCAGACCGGTTATAACTAATGAAATTGAAGCAGTAATAAAAAATAAAAATCCCAAAAGATGTTAAGTCCAGCATTAGATGACTTTACTGGTGAATTTTACCAAACATTCAAAGAATACCTATACTTTTCAAACTATTCCAAAAAATTCAAGAGTAGGGAAGGTTCCCAGGCTTATTTTAGAAGGCTGGCATTAACCTAATTGCAAAACCAGTAAGGACACTACAAAGAAAAAAAAAGTATAGGCAAATATCCCTGATAAATATGGAAGGGTAAAATCCTCAACAAAAATATTAGCAAATTATATCCAGCAAAAGATTAAAAAGATTATACACCATAATCAAGTGGGATTTATTCTTAGGATATAGGGTTGGTACAATAGCTACAAAACAATAAATGTGATACAGCACATAAATAAAATGAAATGTAAAAATCACAGAATCATATTAATAGGTGCAAAAAAAAAAGCATTTAATAAAATCCAACATCCATTTATGATAAAATCTCTCAGCAAAGTGGGAAGAGATAAAACATACCTCAATGTAATAAAGGTCATATATGACAAACCTATAGCCAATATCATACTCAAAGGGCAAAAACTAAAAGTGTTTCCCTTAAGATCAGGAACAAGACATGGATGTCTGCTTTCACTACTTGCATTAAAAAAATGTACTGGAAGTCCTAACCACAGCAATAAGATAAGAAGAAGAAATAAAAGGCATTATTTTGAAACTAGAAATCAAGCATAAGAAAATATTACAAAAACATGAAAGAAAGAAGTAAAATTAGAAAGGATGAAGTAAATCTGTCATTATTTGCAGATGAAATGATACTGCATATAGAGAACCCTAAAGATTCCACTGAAAAACTAAGAGAACTGATAAATGAATTCAGTAAAACAGCAAGATACAAAATAAATATCCATAAATTAGTTGTATTTTTATATATCAGTAATGAACTATCAGAAAAGGAAACCAAGAAAACCATCTCATTTACAATTGCATTAAAAACATTTATTTACATCCTAGGAATAAATTTAACTAAGGATGCAAAAGACCTGTACTTGGAAAATTATGAGACACTGAAGAAAAAAATTGAAGAAGATACAAATAAGTGGAATCACATACCATATTTATGGATAGGAAGAATTAACATCATTAAAATGTCCATACTACTCAAAGCAATCTATAGATTCAAAGTAATTCCTATCACTATATCAATGGTGTATTTCATAGAACTGGAACAAATATTCCAAAAATTTATATGGAACCAGAAAAGACCCTGAATAGGCACAGCAATCTTGAGAAGGGAGAACAAAGTGGGAGGAATCACATTGAATGATATCAAATGACTACACAGGGCCACAGTAATTAAAACTGGTATTAACCACACATATAGATCAATGGAACAGATTAGAGAGCCCCAAAATAAACCCATGCTATTACAGTCAATATTTTTAAAAGGAGGCAAGAACATACAGTGGAGTAAAGATAGTACATTCAATAAATGGTGTAGGGAAAATTGGATAGATACATGTAAAAAATAAAATTACCCCTTCTTATCTTACTGAATAATAGACAAACATGCAAATTGACCATACTTTCACTATGCCTTAAGCCACACCCACCAGCCAATTAGAGCGACTATATGCAAATTAACCCAACCAAGATGGCGGCCGGCAGCCACGTGATGGAGGAAGCCAGCCTGCCACCAGCTCTGAGCTCCACTCAAAAGCAACGAAGTTTCAATTATAGAAGGTAAATAAAACCCAGATACCTGCTTTCAGCAGGCCGTGGCCACAGAGTTGGAGCGAGCAGGAGGCTTGCTTGCCCCTGCGATGGAAGAAGCCAAGCTTCCCGGTGGATGCTGCCTCCTCTCAAGGCAACAAATTTTCAATTATAGAAGGTAAATAAACCCCCAGATACCTGCTTCCAATCGCCATGGCCATGGAGCTGGAGTGAATAAAAAAAAAAAAAAAAAAAAAAAAAAGGAAAGGCCGGGAGCTTCAGTCACCAGGGGGCTTGGTCAGTCTGAAAACAGCCATCAGCCCCTCACCCAGGCTGGCCAGGCACCCAGCAGGACTCCCACCCTGATCCAGGACACCCTTCAGGAAAAACCAGTTGGCCCCCACCCGTGCACCAGGCCTCTTTCTATATAATAAAAGGGTAACATGCAAATTGACCCTAACAGCAGAATGACTGGGAATGACTGATCACTATGACACACACTGACCAGCAGGGGGCAGATGCTCAATGCAGGAGATGCCCCCTGGTGGTCAGTGCGCTCCTACAGGGGGAGCTCTCTTCAGCCACAAGCCAGGCTGATGGCTGCCAGTACAGCGGTGGTGGTGGGAGCCTCTCCCGCCTCCTCAGCAGCCCAAGGATGTCCGACTGCAACTTAGGCCTGCTCCTTGCTGACAAGTGGACATCCCCCGAGGGCTCCTGGGCTGCCAGAGGGATGTCTGATTGCCAGCTTGGGCCCGATTCCCCAGGGAGCAGACCTAAGCCAGCAGGTGGACATCCTTCGAGGGGTCCCAGACTGCAAGAGGGCATAGGCCAGACTGAGTGACACCCCCGAGTGCACAAATTTTTGTGCACCGGGCCTCTAGTACTATATACAAGAATAAACTGGAAAGGAATTAAGGACTTAAAAGTAAGACTCAAAACCATAAGAATCATAGAAGAAAACATAGGTAGTGAAATTTGGATGTTTCTTATAGCAATATTTTTTCTGACATATCTCCTTAGATAAGAAAACAAAAGAAATAGAACTACATCAAACTAAGAAGTTCTTGCACAGAAGAAGCCATCAGCAAAATTAAAAGCCAACGCATTGAATGGGAGAACATTTTAACAATGATACATTTGATAGGGGATTAATATCCAAAATGTATAAAGAACTTATACAACTGAACACACACTAACACAAAAAAAATAAATAACCCAATTTCAAACAGTGCAAAGGACCTGAACAGACACTTCTCCAAAGAAGATATACAGATGGCCATTAAACATATGAAATGATGCTTAACATTACTAATCATCAGAGGAATGCCACCTCACACCTGCCAGAATGGCTATCATAAATCAATAATCAACAAGTGCTGGCAAGGATGTGGATAAAAGAGAATCCTCATGCACTGTGAGAGGGAATGCAAATTGATGCAGCCACTGTGGAAAAGAGTATAGAGTTTCCTTAAAAAATTAAAAGTGGAACTGCCTCATGACCCAGTGAGGGTATATATCTGAAGAAACCCAAAACACTGATTTAAAAGAATATAGGCACCCCTAAGTTCATTGCAGCTTTATTTACAACTAGAGGCCCAGTGCATGAAATTCATGCACAGGAGTGGGGGGAGGTCCCTTAGCCTGGCCTGCACCTTCTCGCAATCTGGGACCACTGGCTCCTAACAGCTCACCTGACTGCCTGCCTGATCACCCCTAACCTCTCTGCCTGCCTGCCTGATCCCCCTAACTGCTCCCCTGACAGCCTGGTTTCCCCTACTGGCCTGGTCGCCCCTAACTGCTCTCCCCTGCCGGCCTGATCGCCCCCAACCACCTCTGCCATGATCCCCGCCACTGTGGCTTTGTTTGGAAGGACATCGGATGGATGTCTGGAAGACATCCAGTCTAATTTGAATATTACCCTTTTATTAGTATAGATAGTCAACATTTGGAAGCAGCCCACATGCCCATCAGTAGATGAGTGGATAAAAATGTTGTGGTACATTTTTAATTGTTTGAGGAAATTCCATACTGTTTTCCACAGTGGCTGCATCAATCTGCATTCCCACCAGCAGTGCATGAGGGTTCTGCATCCTCGCCAGCACTTGTTTGTTGATTTGTTGATGATCACCATTCTAACACGTGTGAGATAGTACCTCATTGTCATTTCCCACTTCTAGGAATATATCCCCAGAAGCACCAATCAGAAAGGATATATGCAACCCTATATTCATAGCAGCACAATTTACAGTAGCTAAGATTTGGAAACAGCCTAAGTGCCCATCAGCAGATGAGTGGATTAAAAAACTGTGGTACATCTGCACAATGGAATACTATGCTGCTGTAAAAAAGAAAGAACTTTTTACCATTCACAACAGCATGGATGGACATGGAGAGCATTATGCTAAGTGAAATAAGCCAGTCGGAGAAAGATAAATATCACATGACCTCACTCATTTGTGGAATATAATGAACAACATAAACTGATGAACAAAAATAAATCCAGAGACAGAAAAACATCAAACTTCAGGGGAAAGGCAGGGGAGGGGGCATAAGAGATCAACCAGAGGACGTATATGCATGCATATAAGCATAGCCAATGGACACCGACACTATGGGGGGTGAGGGCATGTGCTAGGGGGTGGGGGTGGCCAGGGAGAGGTCAATGGGGGGGAAAGGAGACATATGTAATACTATGTAATACTTTAAACAATAAAGAATTTTTTAAAAAGTTGTGGTACACTTACATAATGGAATACTGTTCAGCTGCAAAAAGGAAGGAAATCTTGAAAGGATAGACTGACAGATGGGAGGGATTGATGGGCTGAGTGAACAATGTGAAGGGACTAAGCAAAACAAACAAAGAAATAAAACAAAACAAAACAAAAATCCAAAACCACAAATGAACAACTTATAGACAGTTTGTATTGTGATTACTGGAGGGAAAGGGAAAAGGGAGTGGGGGCAATAGAAGAAAATAAACTGGGAAAACGGTGTCAGGAGTCTTGACTTTGGGTGGTGAATACACAATACATTATACAGGTGAAGTATTACAGAATTGTATACCTGAAACCTATATAATTTTATCACCCCAATAAATTCAATAAAATTTTTAAAAATAAGACTGTCTGTTGACATTATTTATACCCACTGGCTAATAGTGAGCCAAGTTTTGTTTACCCTTCGAAATGATACAGACTTCCTTGAGAAAACACACACACACCCTCAAAAGGACTTATCTCCCCTCCAAAAATCTTATCTGATAATAAACTTTCCTAATATTTTCCTGCTAAAGATTAATAAACTTCTCTTGAAACTTATATCTAATTTATGTGACTTTAAGGGTCATGCTTTAATAACAATGATGAAACACGATTATTACTTCCTAATGCTGAAATTACAGTTTTTACATTGTAAATTTTTCCTGCTATGCACCCTGTGGCACTAACATCTTTATCACTCCATGTGTTTCTAGTTTTAAAACCTTTACCCCTGCTGTTTGAAAAATATTTCTCATTTTCGTCCCCTATGGAGTACAGAAATCCCTAAAGGCAAAGCCATTAGTGATTTCTCTGCCTTTCCCCAAACACGTATTATGATCACCAGTGCTGCTCCCACTGCCTCATTGGCTTTTGGTAAAGTATGCAAATGAGATGTTCAAAATACACACTTTTTGCAACTGTGCAAGTTCATACTGATTTATAAAATGGGCAGGCTATTAACGTGACTGAAAATGTCAGCAAGATTTATGCATGGGTGACAAATTGTATTGGAAATGTTCATTTTTAACATGCTGCCCTGCTTTTTTTTTTGCTTTTTTCTTTAACAACCTAGATATTCCCTGTGATACATTTGTTTTAAGGCCATTTTTCCCTCCCCAAACATACTTTGACAGTGACTTTTTGACTGGAAAAATAAACAATGCTACTTCACAATCATACAAATTGTATTTTATCACAAGAAAGCAGTACTTGGAGGATAAAATAAATTTCCTTTTGACACCCATTTTCTCTCCGTACCATTAGTCCACTATGTTTAAAGAGTTTTCCTTTAAACAGATATCTTGAATTGCATGCATAAATATTTTATCACTAAGATATAAAATTATGTAACTACCAAAACAATTACCCAGTCACCTCTGAGAAAAATATATCATTCATATTAAAAATGCACAACTTAGGGGAAAAAAGATAGGAGTGACAACTGACATATATCTTCTGGAGTTTATAATTCCATCTTTGGAAAATTCCATGTTAAAAATGGCCTAAGTGATATTCAGATGGCTTTTCTCTATTTTTTGTGAATCTGTTTCAGTAGACACCCAGCTCTGTCTGTGATTTAACCAGGCAGTTATAGCAGTCTTGCGGGTCCAAGTGTGGTCTCTGAACAGAGGTTTTGATATTTTATATATCTGGATTGCAGCCATTCATTCACTAAAGGAGGCAAAGGAATAGGAAAAATAATACTGAGCCAGTTTATGCAACTTCATTTAAAAAATTAACTAGACCATCCTAGCAGACCACAAGACATATACACACAGCAGAAATATCACAAGTATAACAGTGTGGTGTATCACAATTACAGAAGAATGGATTATAGAAGTCAAATGCAGTAAATGAAGAACTGCCTACAATTCATTTTACAAAGAACAGATCTTGTGAACATTATTATGTAGTCTTTCTGGTTGGAAAAGTGTGGTATTAGAATTCTAATTCTACTTTTTATATTCAGATCAGTTTTTACCAATACTATTATTGCAACTGATTTTCTTAATTAGTTCATTAAGTTGCACAACAATTGGTTTACAACTAACAACTCTTCTTGATGTTAAAATGGTGAAGATAAAAGTGATTGAAAGCCCACTTCTGATCATTCATTCTTGCACATTTGTATGTCCTGGAGTTTCATGAAGCTCTCCTTACATGACTGCCAGCCTCCATGCCCTGTTTTCACTTAAGTGCATGGCTACGTTTTTGCTTATTAAAATAGTTAGCATTATACATTGTACTTAAAAAATCCAAAAACGCTTAAAAGGAAAAACAAACAGCCAAAAACATCTGCTGTTCATCAAGAGGCGCCATGTTATAACCTATACGGGTTTTAAGAGAAAGCAATAGGAATTATGAATAAGCAAAGATTTGTATAGGTGAAATGCAGCTACAAAAGAGTGGAAGAAGTAGTTTACTTTGTTGCTATTGTTTCTACCTAAAAACTGTATTACTTTAGAAAGCAAATGCAATTTTTAAGATATCACATGTTTAAATATTTTGTTTAAATGAAATAAATGATGTTTTATGTTCACGCAGAAATAGCCTCATATTAATGTTTCTCTCTAGGTTGTTTTTTATTAATTTCAGAGAGGAAGGGAGAAGGGAGAGAGAGAGAGAAACATCAATGATGAGAGAGAATCATTGATGGGCTGCTTCCTGCAGGCCCCCTGCTGGGAATCGAATCAGCAACCCAGGCATGTGCCCTGACAGGGAATCAAACAGTGACCTTCTGGCTCATAGGTCAAAGCTCAACCACTGAGTCACACCACCTGGGCTCCGTCTTGCTTCCATGAGTGTTAGGACCTATCAGTCTCTTCACAATAGTAAGAGTTTGCCTTCAAGTAACACATTTTCTTAATTGACAGTTATTCCCATAGGAACATCTTTACCCCAGAAGATAGAAGTGAAAACATTAAAAAAAAAGTGGAACAGAAAGTACATTTAAGAACATCTGGTACAACATCAAGAAAATCTGTCTACAAAACAAGCAAATTCCATTATTTTTTCTTATTTCTATATTGAGATGCATTAGAGGATTAATTTCCTACTAGTGGCTCAGTCAGGAATTTCACTCATAAAACCTAGGCTTAACCTACCATATGAAAAAGAAAAAAAGAAAAAAACACATACTTGTATGTATATGTGTATATAAATATATTTACATGGATATAATGTTTAATAAAATATCATTTTAAATCATTTGATTTTGTTGTCATCCTTAAAGATTAAGTAAATAAAATGAAATACATAAATGAAATGAAAACCACAACCCAGGTTTGAGTACAAGTGGAGACTTTACTTTGCTTTCAACCTGTTGATTGCATCTTCTGTACAATCGCAAATGTCACTATTTTCTTCACAATGTTGCTTCTCCCTCCAGAAATCTCAAATTGCTTTATTTTCCTAGTAAAAGCTCCTTATTTGCAGAGTTAGCCTTGCTAGATCAAAAATAGGTTAGTTGAGTTGAAGAAAAAATAATTGAGCATCTAGTAAATTCTGGATACTTGAGGTAGACGATAGGAACACAACATTTAACAAGACATGCTTCCCACCCATGAAGGAATAAGGTATAAGGACAATACATAGCATGCCAAGGCTGTCTATTAAGATAAAGTTTCCTTGTCTATACAGTTGTGGAAGGAGTGGGGGTAGCTTACAAAGAGTTTAAATTTTGTTGTTATCCTTTCACAATTAAGGACAATCTATTGCATAAATTGGTGAATCTCTAATGAGAGTATCAATTTTAGTTAAATTATTTCTATGTTTTAAAATATAAGAATCTTCCACAACCCACCCTCCAACAATTCAGGCAAATTTCCTATTTCTCTAAAAATAATTCCTAGGAAAGCAGGCATTTTAACTAAGTCCTCCCCGCTCCACTTATATCATCCTCATTTATCTTTTGAAATCTCAGCCTTGATGTTATTGGACAGTAAAAAGGCTGCAATGGGACCCCTGTCAAAAGACAATTTTCTTACTTGAATGATAAGCAATGGAACATGTAAGAACAAAAAGCCAACTGATTAATGGCATGCAATTCATCTACAATTATCTTGCCCATGTTACACAGTCATTGTATAGATTAGACTAGATCATTAAATTATGTGACAGCAATCAGCCATCTAACTTTAAAAGAGGTGCGAAGAGCCAATTTAAAAACTTAATATCTCAGGATGATACAGTAGCCTGAGAAAACCAGCCAATTTAGAGAAAATTACCATATGTACCAACCAGGATGATAGATGTGAGCCTGAGCTAAGCATTTGTCCCTGTGCTGATGATGTTTGGAAGTCAGTAAAGAGCTCCGTGCTTCTTTAATATGTGTTTGAGAATGGTGGTAGTCCAGGGCAGTATGGACTCAGAAAAGTGAAATGCATGCGGACTTCAGGAAGAAGTACGTTTTCATGATACCTTTCTGCTCTCCGTAACTTTACTGGAAACTTTTGGATCACATTCTGAGATATGAAGACCAAGATTTTATTGTGTCCTTCCATGTTTAACCCTTATTTGTGTCTCATATGTATCCTATCTTTATTCCATACATTTATGCTTTAGATATGAATTCTATAAAACTTATGGCATGAGGTTCTCATTCAAAATATGATCAAGAATTTAAATAACAGTGGAAGGGGCCAATGTGAATTACTCTTATACTTACGATGAAAACATCATTGGCCGTCAGAAGATAAGCCAACGATATGCTGGGAAAGTAAAACATAGAAATCTCCATCTCATTTTTTTTTAGTTAAACAATGTTATTAAAAGTGTAAGTTTGTGCAAAACATGGTAGTAGGCACAGGAGTTTCAGGGAAATGGGGACCTGGATCTAGCTCAGAAATTAGTGAGGGGACAGAATATCTAATTACCGTTGACTTGGAAAAAATGCTATGTGTTGGGAAAGAGCAGACTGGAAGAAACACAATGGGAGAGTACATTGAAGGAAAATCTAGCATTGGTCACCAGCACAAAGAATAACATCACATAAAGTTAAATGTCCTAGTAGCATAATAAAGCTAACAATAAGTTCCTTTAACTTAACAGAGGATAAAATCCAATGCATAATGTCTTAGTCAGCACAGACTACCATAATCAAATACATAGATTGGGTTGTTTAAACAATAGAATTTTTTTTTGTCACAGTTATAGAGGCTGGGAAATCCAAAATCAAGCTGCAGGCTGATTTGGTTCCCAAGTGAGAATTTGCATAAAAGAATATGGCTTCTTGTTTAGGAAAGTCGATGGGTGTCTCTGTAGGTGTTAAGACCCATCAGTGCGTGATCTTGGGGAAGAAAGCAATATAAAGGGAGAACTGAATGATTCCTCATCATCATAGGAGAATAATATTTCTACAACCAGCCCAGGACAGAAAGGAAGTAAGGGTAAACAAAGACAAAGATGTAGAGAAGGACTGGGTAAGAATGGAGAGCCCAAGTTTTATGCAAAGAGGCCAATGTGATTTTATTTTATTTTTTTAGGATGAGAATAAAATTCTAGGTCTCACAATACCTGATATTGGAATTTAGTGATTTTTTTTTTTACTTTACTAAATTCTAATAACTTTTTCCTGTTTGAATTCTTTAATCAACATAAAATACTTGCAGTATAATTGAGTTAGTTATAATTTAGAAGGATTAAAGGGAATAGGTAATCTACTCTAGGGTGTGGTAGTCCAGTAGAATAGAAAGAACTGGACTTAATATTAAAGTTGCTACCTTCTCTGAAGCAGGCTAGATTTTGGATTGATGAGGTAATGACAAGGACCAGAAATCCGTGAGAAAATTAATTGAGACTATATAGTATTTGGAATGCCGATCTAGAGCCATAATTTTTTAAAACTTAAAAAGAATAAAAAAAAAAACACACACAACAAAAAACTGGAAGCAGAGGACATGATTATCAAGGTGGCAAAAATTATCAGTCTATGCTTATTGACTTTCCAACTGTCCATTCTCCCTCTCACCTGCTCTACTCTCTATCCACTTTTTAAATTTTCATCCCTCATTCCTCCTCTATCAATTTCAAGGGGTAAAATCTGAAGAAAAAAGGACATTTTTTGCTAGCTGCAGATTACTTAAAGCAATGTCTACCACACAGTGCAGTTTGTTTCCAACCCTGTTGAATCTCCTCTTTTCTCACTGCCTTTTATTTATAGAACTTCCAACTAAATGCTCAACACAGGTAAACTGTCAGGCAATGTAAACCATATTTTCCCACAACCCTTTGGCCATAACATTATAAAGAAAGCACCTTTAATTTATCATGTCCTCCTGAGTGCTCAGAGCTGTTTCACTTAGCAGAGCCCAGCATCCCTCTGTGGAGGGCTGGGAGCAATGTGACAAGACTATGAAAGGAAGGGATTGCATGGCCTGATCTCTAAGATCCCTCCCCGCCCCGGCATCCTGTGTTACTGTGATTCTATCCTCCACAGATAAATGATCAGCTGTGTGTGGAAGGAAACAGCCATATTTTACTAGTATCCTGTGTTAAGGGCAAGAACACTTGGCAGGGTGCTTTAATTCCAGGCTAAATATTTTCAAAATAAGCTATAATATCTGCTATGTTATAATATTCTAAAGCTGAAATTAAATTTTTAGAAATGTCAGCTGTGGTATTTAGTATCTAGCCATACACACTGTTGAGGATTTGTAATGGAGGAGTTTCTTGGAAGCATTATGTGACACCTAGTGAAAAAATAACCTTGAAAAAATAAATAAATTTCTAAGAGTAATTTTATATTTATTGCACTTAATTTAACAAATTATTGCAGGAAGCACATAGACAGCATTTTCCCAGTAAAATTATTATACTTAAATGAACTTTTGACAATGTATTAATTACAAGGACATGACCACATTTATTTTGCTGATCCAGTAATTACACGCATTAAAGAAATATTTATCCACAAACCATGCAGTGTACTTCAGAACAGCATTTATTGCCAAATTACATTTCCTGGATATCTGATCCCTATTTCCAGTTACCAATAATTTTTTTTAAGAGGAAGAGAGAAGTGACGAGAAATTTGAAAAAACACTGTTTAAAGAAATGCTGACTGCTGTGAAAAGACTGAAATGTAGATTTTTTAAATCATAGACCTGAAAACTAATTATGAGATACTTAAATTCCTGTATTTTAGAAAGAGGATAACAAGAATAATAATATTTAAGCTCCCTTTCCCCCCTATTTTAGTAATGGATAAAAGCATAGCATACATTTTAAGCAAAAATCTAACTGCCTCCTAAATAGGAAGAAATTTAGTATAAATGATATCTACCTAAAAGATTCAAATATGCAGTCTATTTCAGAAGCTTGAGAACTTTTATGAAAGGCTGGCAGTTGTTTACAATACAGCCAGAACACCTCTACCGCTGCGGCAGTCCACAGATACAAACACGCTCAGGAATTGTCTATGCAGGAAGGGAAGGCTAGTCCTCCTTAAGGTCTCACAGCTGGTGAGAGGCGCAGCGGATTCTGAATTGAAGAACTAGTCCATTAAATTTAACCAAAGAGATTGTTTTGTTTTCGTTTTTCCCTCAGTGGCATACTTCATCACACTTACCAATAAACAATGGAAACGTGCCTGTGAAGGCATTCGGAGGGCTGATAGTACATTCATTTCCCCGTGTGTCTTGAAGAGCACACGTTTCAGACGCTGAGGATAGCACTTACATATTTTAATCCCTTCGGTATTTAGATGAGGATTGCAGAATTTACCTTGATTTTCAATTTTCTATGACAGAAACACCCACAATCTTTTCTAATTCATAATTCCAGGTGGAAAAAAAATTAAAGTTGTTAAAGCTTAGCATTTAGTATTAAAATGAATAGTAGTAATAATAAAAACAACAATGAAACCAAGTAGACAATGGAATATCCATTTTTGAATGTCTTTTGAAGAAATGTTTTACATATATATCACATCATATAATCCACACACATTTTTAATGAGAGAAATGGCAAAATACACATTTTAATAAGATCAAAACTAGTGTAATATGTGTCATGATCTGATTAAGTTTGAGGGAATCCTTAAAACATTAAAAAACTATGCAACATATTGTTGGTTTGTTTAGCATTTAAACTTTTCAGAAAATAAAGTAGATCATCAAATTGATGCCTATACTTAATGTGGCAGTGTACCTACTCCCCCTAGATTCCTGTATCAATTCCCCAAAGCAATTGATAAATCTTATCATTGATGAAGTAGGGGAGAGCTAAAAGAGACAGGCAAGCAGAAGTCTGGATGATGATGGTCATCATTAGCAATCACTAACGTTTGCAGAGTGCATCAGACTCCATCAAAGCATGCGAATATAGTATATCACCTTTTTTGTTTGCAGCAGACTGCATCAGAACATAGCAGAAGGAAGCATACATATGATTAAAAAGCCTACACATAGAGCAGAAACCTTCAATTTTGGTTGTCTTTCTGCTGTGGAAGCACAAATAAATTTGAGTTAGATGATCTCTAAATTATTTTTTGAGCTCTAAATTCAATGAAGATATTTTATGAATTACAAAGCACTATTTAAATATAAGTATTCATGTCTTTTAAAAACTAACTTGTAGCTTGGCTGGTGTGGCTCAGTGGTTGAAAGTTAACCCAGGAACTACGAGGTCACTGGTTTGCTTCCCTGTCAGAGCACATGCCAGGGTTGTGGGCTCCATCTCCAGTAGAGGGTGCGCAGGAGGCAGCCCAATGATGTTTCTCTCATTGATGTTTCTTTATCTCTTCCCCTCTCCCTTCCTCTCTCTCTAAAATCAATAAAAATATTTAACAAATAAAATAAAAATTAACTTGTATATATAAGAATAGTGTACGCTTTAAGCTGCATAGACAATTCATGCTATAACATTTAAAGTATTACTTTTATTAAAACACAGAAGTGGGCTCTTATAAAAGTATGTGTTAAAATATTTGTAGACATAAAATTGAGAAGATAATTCTTGCCTTGGGGAGAACAAAATAAAAGGAGAAAAGTGATAGGACTCTTACATGCACAACTCTATTAAGATTTGTACACTGCTCCCCCCAAACAAGCACCCCCTCCAAATCTAATTAGAATGCCTTCATTGTATTTCTGCCTGAGCTACTATATAATCTGTTTCTAGTGCTGGCAGTGATTGAGAAATAATATGAGTTAAAGCACGTTAGATCAAATAGATAAATGTAGGCACGGCTAAAAAGGCAAATGAAAGATGAATATAAATTATATTCATTTATTTTTAAACGCCTCATTTTGATAGCCTACTTTCTGCAAAATTACGTGTAGATGAACAGCCAAAGAAAACGTAGGAGTTTAAAAGGTGTTTTAGATGATTTCTTCTTTATTTAATAAATTATACATTTATTGTTCCTGAGTCACCACTACTGATATTTTTGGCTTTCGAAGCATTCTGTAAAAAATTCAGTGATAAATACTCTGCATTGACTTCATACACCAAAGCCTTCCCTATTCGCCCAAAATTTATTTTTGTGGGTTTTGTGGTTATAGCTATTAGACTTCTACATCTGACTCTACATGTCTCAAGAGTCAGAACCTGGTCATTAGAAAATAAGTTTCCCAGCATAGAATTCTACTACTGTGCAATTGATGGAAAGATGTGCTTCTCTTTAATAAAAAAAAGTGTTAATTTGTGGAGCTCTGGATCAAGATTCCCTCCTTTCAATCACTGTTTTCTCATCATCCATAACAACCAAAGAGAGTGTATGGTAACAACAACAGAATTTTAATGAGAAATAAGTCATTAATGATACTCATATACTATATCAACAAGCAAAAAAGAAGCACATACTATTATGTTCAAAATATGATAAAAGTTAACACCATTTCTTGAAGAGAGGAAACACTAAGAAATACTAGGCTTAACTTTTTGTCTGAAATTTAGAGAACACATCATACTGTTCGGTAAAGCTCTAAAAATAAGAATAATTGAACAGATTTATTATATCAAAACAGTTTTTATACCTTACTTTGGAAATCCTGATCATAGGAACAAATAATAAAATATAAATAAATAGGAATATTGAAAATGATCAAAAGTTATTTTATTTCAATAATTTTCTCCACATCAACAATAGCTAGTTAAGTAGTAACAGCAAAAAATATGTAGCTGAAATAACAAAATTTAAAAATAAACTTTTTTCTAAGAATAATTCTAACAATGTTCATATAAAAAACTGACAGTTGCTTTGTTTTGTTTTACAAAAAGCAACCTCCTGAAAAAAATACCAACAAGTGTATATTAATATATAGAAAATAGAATCCAGATAAAAAAATAAAAATAACAATTCTCCAGAATTATTGGTTTATGATAGAAATTATAATATTAATTAGCCTATTTTGTGGATCTTGTCAAGATAATCCTAAAATTCATATAAAAGAACAAAATGTGTTTATAGATATGTGTACAGGGGTCAATTAAAAAATTATCCTATCTTGATATGCTGCAATGAGGGTCCTCTCTGATAAATTGTGGTTATGTGAAATTTATTTATTTCTTCTGAATTTCCATATTTTTATCTTTAAAATGGATTGATTATTTAAAAATTCATTTATAACAGAATATGGCTAACTTTTTATATTTTCTAAAATACCTATAATTCTTATCCATAACCTGGATATTTCTGATGATGATGGTGATAATGAAGAAAACTAACCTTTAGCAATCATTTACTATGGGTCAAATACCGTTTTAAAGCAATTTTACAAAATTAACTAATTTAATAATCACAACAACTAATTTATAGATTGGAAAACTTGGGCATCATTTCCTCTATGCTACTAAGTGGTAGAGCAAGAATGTGAGCCTAAGGTATTTTTCTCTAGTTTCTAAACTCAGGAGCAAGGCCTAATCAATGACATTGGCCTTCATATTGCATCAGGTGTTCTGACTCTTGATGGCCTTGTGCATATTAAGTTAACAGAGAAACTACATTCATTGATTCACTTTCAATGTACTACAAATACACACCCAGTTGAGTGAATTTTCTGAGTATATTCTTATAACTAAATTACAAAATACTTTTTAAGTAAAATATACTACTGAAACATTGATCCCTAAGCATGATTTTAAGTTTGTATAGCTTTTTGTCTTTTATTTCTATTTGACACAAAGAGGTTATAGTTTTCGGTCAGGATAATGAAAGTGCTCATATTTCATACTCTTGGAAGGTGAGAACTGGATGTATGTAGCTGTAGAAAACCATGATGTGTGTACTCTCGAATTCTGTTGGTCTGTTAAATGCTACCATTTCCCAGACAGTCCTCAGCTACCTGCCCCTGACTGAACAAGCAGTTATTTGTTTGTGCTAAAAGTAATAATTAAGGGCTGAGTCTCTATTAATAGCAACAGTAACCAAGAAATTAAACTTTGTAAAAAAAAAAAAAAGAAAGAAAAGAAAGAAAGAAAACTTTGTGTTTGCTTCCTTATTTCAAAGAAAAAAATACTTTTGTCCTAAAGCAACAGATGTCAAATGGTTTGGTCTCTGGACCACGATTCTCAAAACTTTTTAAGGATCTCAATGAGCTTTTGTTCATAGGCTTTATAACTTTCAACATTTAACTTAGTAGATATTAAAAGTGAATAATTATTAAATTCATATTCATTGAATCATTTGTAAAGAACAATAACAAACACATTGCATAACATAAATAATATCATGGTATTTTATTGAAAGTCGTTTTGATATCTCAGACCCCTGAGTGAGAACCATTGTCCTCAAGTAAAATGTCAGTTTATTTCAGACTGTGAAAGAGCCTTATGAAAGAGAAAGCTTGGAAATACATTTATTTACCTTGGTCTATAACAGATACCTACATCTGTAAAGTGTCAAAGGTGTTAAAATTTTGTCAAAGTTCATTTTATCTTATTAGGCTTACTTCCTTGGTTTACTGATTAATACCTTTGACTACTACATGAAATATTATTTTTTTACCTGTTTTATCTAATCTGCTTAAAATATTTTATCAGAAATTTTCCTGTGCTTATGTTTAATTAATTATGCCCTTAGTTATTAAAGAAAAAAGTTTCCTTACTTATAAAAGATCCAGGTTTCTGTAGAATCACATTGACTTTTATGTTCATTGTTACATGTTTTCTTGTCACTGTGATTAAATAGGTAGCCAGTTACTGACTTAAAATACCAATGATCCTATCTTATAAGTGTCCAAATCTTTTCTGACAAATATTTTTAGTTTTTCTTCCCCAAATCCAATCTTAAATATGGAAAATAATGAAAGTCTCAGCATAATTTTAACACTTAATACTATGTTTAAAATTTCCCAGAGAGCCCACTGGATAATTACAACATACTTGTCATCTTATAAAACAGAAATGCTAGAGATAATTATGTTTGATTGCTGTACTACTATTGTGTTATATGGGAAAATCTTTCAAATCAGAAGAGACAAGCCATATACCTATGTTAAATCTGTGTAGGTAAATTATAACTCATGTACATATTTCACGAATTGTATGCATCACAGGAATTTCCTGGAGATTTGTTAATGTTATTTCTGGCTATACTGTTTTACTTGCAGAAACACTAATCAAAATTCTTCTAAAATGTTCTCTACCTTGAAAGACAACTATGATCTCCATTCTGATATTTTGGATTATACTAATAATTAAAAGAGTCATTGAATCTCTGTCATCTAAAATGTGATTTAAGTTAGTGGTTGCATGGCTCTGATAAAACTTTAGGTAAGAGTTTGTGCCTTCTCACTCATATGTGGGATATAATGATCAACATAAACTGAAGAATAAAAATAGATCCAGAGACAAACGGCAGGGGAGGTGGTGGTGTCTGGAAGGGTTAGAGAGCAACCAAAGGGCTTGTATGCATGCATATTAGCATAACCCAGTGGTTCTCAACCTTCCTAATGCCGCGGCCCTTTAATACAGTTCCTCATGTTGTGGTGACCCCCAACCATAAAATTATTTTCGTTGCTACTTCATAACTGTACTTTTGCTACTGGTATGAATCATAATGTAAATATCTGATATGCAGGATGTATTTTCATTGTTACAAATTGAACATAATTAAAGCATAGTGAGTAATCACACAAACAATATATAATTATATATGTGTTTTCTGGTGGTTTTAGGCTACCCCTGTGAAAGGGTCGTTCAACCCCCAAAGGGGTTGCGACCCACAGATTGAGAACCGCTGTCATAACCAATGGGCACAGCCACTGGAGTGGTGGGGGCTTGCCTGGGGTGAGAATGCCTGGGGAGGGGGAGTCAATCTGGGAAAAAAGAGTTATATGTAAATAACTTTAGACAATAAATTAATTAATTCATTCATTAATTAAATTTTTAAAAAGAGTTTGTGTCTTCAATCAAGGACAGTTTAAGAGCCTTGTGAGAAATTATATACTATGATACTTCCATGAATAAACTCTTAAATACTGGCTTCTGAGCTTATATCAGTTATAAAATTTTATACGGCATCAGTGGACTAAATCAAGCTTTTCAGAACTCATTTTAGTTGAGAAGCAGATGGCTTTATCAAAACATACTGCAATCAAAGATCAGCAGACAAGGGATCAGCAGATGAGGAAAATTTTATTGCTCTTACTTGTCTAGAATATAGTTGATGTTGTTTCAATGCCAATTTTTCTGGGTATAAAAATATGCCTTTTCTTTTTCTACTTGTTATCTCAAACCCACAGCTATCTATCTATCTATCTATCTATCTATCTATCTATCTATATATATATATATATATATATATATGTAAAAATCTAAGTGACCGGGCAACAGGAGACTGGCCGATAGCTATGACACACACTGACCACCGGGGAGAAGACACTCAATGCAGGAGCTGCCAAGCAACAGCAACTTTGCAGAGTGCCCTCTCAGGGAATGTCGGACTGTTGGTTTCAGCCCAATCCCTGCAGGCCAGGCTGAGGGACCCCCCCCCCGGTGCATGAATCCATGCACCAGGCCTCTAGTGCTTTTATAAACTAAAATAGAATATTTTAAAACTATATCTAATTCTCACCAATTCCCATGATGGTCTACCAAACCTTCTTACCTTTTATTACTTTGACAATATAGTTATTTATTCAGAGTCAATAAGAATCTGTTCTCCATTTACCAAAACATAATTGGGGAAATCTATTGTGCAACAAAGACTTTATTTGAGAACTATGCCATTTAACTGGGAAGGACAAGGAACTTTCAAGAAATAAAAGATCAGTTTATGTTAGGAGTCCATGCTAAAAATATCCTTTCAGGGAAACTGACCTGCTACCTGATTCACCAAGTCCTAGCCTTACAGGGATCAAGAAAAGTCACTTCATGGCAACTCATGAGTATTAGAAAACTTGAGGACATTGCAAAAGGAGGCATTCATCAAAATTTACAGGTAGAGTTGGTGACATCTGGTGGTGTTTCTTGGGAGTAGTATTCTTGCCTTGGAAGAATAAATGATACAGGCTTTAAAAATTCTAATCTGAGATTCCTTATGAAAACTTCCAAAGATAATTTAATTTATAGTCTTAGTAATCTGAATATATTAATTTTATTACTCAAGAAATAATCTTGGAGATTTTATGATTATGATAAGAGAGATAGTCCAGGAAAATTATGACTTTTAAGGAGGCATGACTCAAAGTCATGTCTAGAACAATGCTTCAGGTTATGTACACCTTTCGTTGTCTTGACCCAACTTAGTAAAGGGTGGAAAACAAATAATAATGCAAATGATTCTTATCCATAAAAATGCAAACTGGTTTCATCCAGTGGGATGCAATTGATTATTGCCCAGTAAATAGTGGTCATTTTTTATATCAATTTGTAAATTCAGTTCAGCATTTCTTATTGACTCCACCTCTTCATACACACACACACACACACACACACACACACAGGCTAACATATTGATACATTAGTACATGTAAATATGTGTATATGTATAATGTGTTCTTTGAAACAGCTTTTAAATCAATTATCATACCTTAATAACTCCCTTATTAATTAATTAGTTAAATAAAATGTTAGAAACAGAGTCATTCAAAAAATAAGCAACAACTTTAGAGATAATTTACCCAAATGACAGCAGGAGGCAGGAGGGAATTGGGCATATTCCAGAAAATAAAATAGCATGTGTAAAATCCCTGAAACAGGAGAGAGAAAACACTAGAAGAAGGGCAGGAACATGGGACAGAGGGTATGTGATAAGGCTGGAGAGGGTAGGCAGGATCATAGGCATGTGGGAAACTCTGGGCCATATTTAAGTTTCATTTTGATCTTAAAAGAAATGATATAAATTTATAAAAGTGCTTTAAAGTGGAAGATGGAGATAGATTTTAGGTACTTAGATTTGATTTCAAAGAGATGGCATTGTGCATTATGGAGAATTAATTGGAAAGCAGACTCTACAAACAGGCTGTTTTAATCTAAGTGAGCTATTATAAAACCTTGAAAAAGTGGTGGCAGTGGAGATAAAGAGAAATGGGTTGATGTGAGAGATATTTTCTAAAGCAAATAATTAACTAAGGAGTAGTTAACCTAAGCATCCATTGATGGATAATGTATAAAGAAAAAGTGGCAGATCCATGCCTCTGATTCCATTTTCTCATCAGCTTATTTTATTCATTAGACTCAACATATAAGTGAGACCCTATGGTGTTTGTCTTTCACCCACTGGCTGTTTTCACTTAGCAAAATAATCTCCAGGCCCATCCATGCTGTCACAAAAGGTAAGAGTTCCCTTTTTTCACAGCCTCATAGTATTCCACTGTGTACGGCATTTTTTTTTATCCACTCATCTACTAATGTGTACTTGGACTGTGTACAGATCTTGGCAATTGGAAATAATGATTTTATGAGCATAGCAATGCATATATTCTTTCTGATTGGTGTTTTGGGACTCTTAGGATATATTCCCATAAGGGGAGTTCTGGGTCAAAAGGCAGTTCCATTTTTTTTAATTTTGGGGGGACAGTATAATGTCAGAAGGGTGGGGATGAGGGACTAGATCAAAGATTGTGAAGAGATTATTCAAATACACAGACAACAGTGTGGTGATAGCTAGAAAGGCGTGTGTATGTGTGTGTGGGGGGGGAGTGGGCAGGTTTGGGTGGGAGGTGGGCAAAAGTAGATAGAAATGGGGGACATCTGTAAACAATAAAAGTAAAGCAAAAAAAAGAGAATAAAATGTTATATATTCAACCATAAAAAATAAGGAAATCCTGCCATTTGCAGCACGGATGAACCATGATGGCATTATATTAAGTGAAATATATCAGACATAGAAACACAAATACCATATGATCTCATTATATGTGGAATCTAGCGACAACAAAAATAAAAAAAAAAACCTGAACTCATAGATGTAGATTGATAGTTGCCAGAGACAGGGGATGGAGGGTAGGCAAAATGATTGAAGGTGGTCAACAGGTACAAACTTGCAATGATAAAATAAATAAGTCATAGGAATGCAATGTACAGCACCATGACTACAGTTAATAATACTATACTGTATATATAAAAGTGGCTAAGAGACTAGAACTTAAATGTTCTCATCACAAGAAAAAAAATGTAACCATAGAGTGATGAATGTTAACTATTCTTATTGTGGTGTTCATTTCACAGTCTATATAATTATTGAGTCATTATCTTATACATCTGTGACTACTATGTCAATTATATCTCAATTAAAAATACTTTAAAAAGTCATCCAATTGTTAATATTTCCTGTTTTGCTATTCATATATTCAAATTTGCTTTACAATAGAATCCAATGACAAATAGGGAATGGTCTATAATTTCAAATGTATAGATAGATAGATAGATAGATAGATAGATAGATAGATAGATAGATAGACTTTTACTTTTGGATGTGCATTTGGTTCACTATTTGTTTGATAGAGGAGGAGCAGGAAGAAAACTGAGTTGGAAACAATTAGCAAATTCCCTAGGACAGGTAACACTTGTTAGGAGTGTTTTTTTTAGGAAAAAAGATTGAGGCAGAAGTATAATCCAATGCCATCAACCAGCAAGAAATATAAGTTTATCAGAATATAAAAATGATGTAAATTGTCTTATTATTTTCTAATGATCATTCGAGTGTGTGTGTGTGTGTGTGTGTGTGTGTGTGTGTGTGACGAGAGAGAGAGAGAGAGAGAGAGAGAGAGAGAGAGAGAGAGAGAGAGAGAGAGAGAAGGTTTGGGTGGAGCGGGTAAGGTGTTGACATTAGTGGGACTTCCAGCCAGTCACAGAGATATAAAGCAGGCTCCTTTCTCATGTAATTGAAGGAGGTGGGGTTGAGAAAGTTGTGTTTCTGAGTCATGAGAACAGCATTACCCATCCCAAAGGAGCTTGAGAGGAACTGCAGCTGCCAACTTCACTCACCTCCACCACCAACAATCTGAATCATTACTAAAATAACTAAATAAGTATTCAAGAATTCACAAATTGCTTTATTTTAGGAGAATAAATCTTGAGAAATAGTTCACCCCCTCTATGCAGACAGTATTTCCATTCCAGTTTCTAACATCTCTATGCAAGAGGCTGCCTTGGTCTGTAGTAACCCTAAGTTTCCCAAGAAAAACAAAACCAAACCACAGAAATGAAGACAAGAAGGACATTTGTTTGATTAGGGAGATGACAAGGTGTAAGAGGTATAATATTTAAACTGATCTGTTTTCTGTTTTGAGTATTTTAGGAAACCTATGTTTTAAGGATGAAACTACATCTATTTCCCAGATATTCTAATCTTTTAAAAATTATCTTTTATGAATTTTTGTGATATTATTTTTATTTAAAAAAAACACACAGTGCTATCACCCCTATATATTGCTTATTACTCACAAAAGGAAAACAAACAAAAAATCACCTTTATTACTGAAAAATCTGTCAGATACCACCTTAATTAAGTGCTCACCTAGTCTCCTCATTTATGGGGCAAACTGACATTTCCTCCCCCTGACTGATGGACTAAGAAGGAACTACATCTAGTTCTACAAAAAATATTTAATTAGAATCTAATCATGAGGAAATAGACACATCCAAATTGATAGCTATTATAGCTGGAGTCTTAAGATATCAGTGTTACTAATGCTAAAAAGGCTGGGGAACCAATAAATTCAATGTGTGATCCTTGATTGCATCTTGAAATCAAAACAAAACAAAAACATTGAAAATACAAAAAACAACCAGAAACAGTTACAAAGAATATTATTAGGATCATGAGAGAAAATGGAATGTATATTAGAGAACACATTTAGATAAATATTAAATTTCCTGAATATTTTAATATATATAGTTATGTAGAAAAATGTTCTTGTTCTTAGGGTATCTGAGGGATGACAAGAGAGAGTAAAAGAGAGATCCATATGTTAAAATGTTAACAAATGAAGAATTTTGGTGCAGAGTTTACATGTGTTCATTGTACCAGTTTTCAATTTTCTTGTAGGTTTGAAAATTTTCAAATGTTAACTTGGGAAAATGAAATAATTAAAAGTTTCATTTTATTTTTTTAAATGTATCTTTATTGTTGAAAGTATTACAGATGTCCCCTTTTTTCCCATTGACCACCTACACCCCACCTCTGTTTCCCCCCAAGCCTTCAGCAGTCTCAAAGGGTAAGAGATTCTTCTTTTTAACAGCTACATAGCATAAAGGTACCATGGCTTTTTTATACACTCACCTACTAATGGGCACTTGGGCGGTTTCCAGATCTTAGCTATTGTGAATTGTGTTGCTATGAACATAGGGCTGCATACATTTTTTCTGATTGGTGTTTCAGGTTTCTTAAGATATATTCCTAGAAGTAGGATCACTGGGTCAAATGGCAGTTCCATATTTAATTTTTTTGAGGAAACTCCATACTGTTTTCCACAAGGGCTGCACCAGTCTGCATTCCCACCAGCAGTGCACTAGGGTTCCCTTTTCTCCACATCCTTGCCAGCACTTGTCCTTTGCTGATGCTAGCCATTCTGACAGATGTGAGGTGATACCTCATTGTGGTTTTAATTTGCATCTCTCTGATGATTAGTGACTTTGGGCATTTTTTTCATATGTCTCTTAGCCATCTGTATGTCCTTTGGAAAAGTGTCTATTTAGGTCTTCTGCCCATTTTTTTAATTGGATTGTTTGTCTCCCTTTTAATAGCCATTATTTTTAGTGCATAGTTGTTTCTAAGAAAAATCAGTGTGGGGTGACTTTATGTGGTTTTAGATACATGGCTTACTATTAAAACAAGCCTTAAAGTTATAGGCTCCTTTTTTTATAGATAAAGAAATAGAAGCTGAAAGCAAGCAAGAGCTGTAAGTCAATTCCACATTGCAGACTCCAGTGCCATTGATCCGTAGACTTTTCAGGAGAAAGGCTTCTATTTGCAACCATCCTAACCACCACTTCTTTGATCTCTCCCAATACCCAGCTCAGATAAATTATTATTATTATTTTTGAGAAATTATTATTTAAAAAGTGTACTTTTTAAAAAATTTACAGATGTCCCCCTTTTTCCCTATGGACCCCTTTTAGCCTTCATCTTTCCCTGCCCCACCCCAGGCCTTCACCACACTATTGTCTATGCCCATGGGTTATGCATATATGTTCTTTGTTTAATCTCTTCCCACCCACCCACCCCCACACTTCCAAAAACCAGAGAATGACAGCACTCAAAAAGAGAAAATTTGGTTTTATTTCTGTCTTATTTCCCCTATCCTATCATTCTTACTATTTAAAAAAACCTATATTCTTCAAAGCCCTTTTTAAATACACAATAAATATATTTTTCTTAACATCTGCCTCAGTTCCTCCCAGAATTCATTGTAGTATTTTTCCTTAAGTCCTCAACTTCAAGTTTCCTAGTGAGTTTATCTACTAAAATGTCAAACAACTCTTTCTCCAGTTTAAACCGCATCGTGGTCTACCTAATTGATTTCTCAAATGCAGCTAACAGCCCCGTAACCTCTTCGGTCCACCCTGCAGTTATTATTGTGTGATCCACACAGGCCTTCCCTCGGAGGCTGCTCCTCGCTGCTAACATTAGGCCCCACCATTCTCTTTCCCAAGGATTTGCTGCACAGAGCTCCCGGCACCGCAGGGACCAGCACTGTGCAGCCCGCTGGCAGAATGCCTTTTGCTGGTTTGTTCTTGCCATTTTGTAAATTCTACTATAAACCTGATGTATGCACAATCATCACTTTTCTTTTCTTTTACTATTTTCAGCATGATATGTGCCTGTGTGTGTGAGTGTATGTTTAGGACTTATTTTGAGAGCAGTTTCTGAAATATAAAACCAATAGAACACAAGTAATTTTCAAAATGTCTTCCCCCTTTTTGGGGGAAGGTAGAAATTTCAGCTTGAACATTACCTAATTTTTTAAAAATATGTTTTATTGATTTCAGAGAGAGGAAGGGAAAGGAAGAGAGAGAGAGAGACAGAAACATCAATGATGAGAGAGAATCATCGATTCGTTGCCTCCTGCACAACCCCTGCTGGGGATCGAGCCAGCAACCCAGGAATGTGCCCTGACCAGGCATAGAAACATGGCCTCCTGGTTCCTGGTTGATGCTCAACTTCTGAGCCACACTGGCCTGGCAAACATTACCTAATTTTATAATTCAAGACCATCTACATTTATCTGAAGGCTAGGTTAAATGGGATTATTATAAATCTATTTGGATGGACTGTTTGAAGTATGGTTATGGGCAAAGGGGGCATCTTAAAGGAAAAGAGAGATGGTCCAAAAATGATGGCTTTGTCAACCAAGTGTGAGTCATAGTAGAGCAATGATATGGCTTACCCCTATCTCCCCTGGCCCACTCCTGTAAACTCAGGCCTGACTCTTGAGGGAGGAAAGCAGTAAATGAATAAGACTCATTTCTCTATAATTTCCCCGGACACTGAGAACATTATCTCAACACTGGTGGAAGTCCTAACGGCTAAAGCAAGCTTGGCAATGGCGAAGGGCAGAGATACAGATGTTGACAGTAGTATAGCTGCCTGTCGTGGCTCTGCTGTGGATGACAACAATCTCTTCAAGGCTTGGCCTAGAGAAAACATGTGCTATTGGCAAAGGTATCCACGATTCTGGCCTTAGGAAATAGCAGCCTTCATTTGGCTTTTATGAGCCTAAGCAAGAGCAATGAAAACCTGTGCAGATATTGGTATGATCCTGATCCCTTTAGTTATTGGCAGTTAATAGAGATATCACAATGAGCCAGTAAAGAAAGAAAGAAAATAATTGCACTCCATGTGCTGACAGAGTTAGTTTTTAGAGCACATATGAGCTCTCTTATGAAATTTCAACAATTAATTTAGAGATGATTAGAACTTCTAGAGATCTTATATACTGGGTGAAGGGGGAGGGGTCAGACAGAGAAAAACTATGGTTGGCTTCAACTTTTATCATATTATTACCTCAAGTTGGGGGGCCTGAAGGTATAATTGTTAAGCTTTATGTTATCAGAAACACACACACACACACACATATTTTCATAGCCCTTCACACCACTCTGTCTTGGTTAATTTCTTCTGACTAATAAGTTGAATCACATCTACCTGTGGAGAAACTCTTCGAAATATTAGAAAATAGAAACCAATCACCAAACATCTGAGACCCTGAAGATTGGGGGTAAGAGAGAAGAAAATATAGAACTCAGTCAGAGAGACCAAATTGATCGTGAACTGATGAATTTGGTTTTAGATACATCAATTTTAGTTACACTAAAATTGTTTTTAGTTTTAGATGATTTTATTCACTGTCTTTATCTTTTCTCCATCTCATATCTCCCCATAAAATAAAACCTCATTAACCTATTTCCTTTTTCCATCCTCCAATTAATCGCCCCAGTTTAATTCAAATAATGTTTTACTTTTAGAAAATTCATTACTGTATCATTCTGCACCAAGAAACATTAGTCTTAGCTATTTATTTACTCTTTCTAGTTTTTTATCAACATTTTTTCTTGTGTTCTATATCTTCTTTTTAAAATTATTTTTTTAATAATTATTACTTTGCTGGAATACCACCTTTAGAATTTCTTTCAGGTGCAGCCTTGTGTAGGAAAATTTTTTGAGTCTACATTTCTGCAAATGTCTTTATTTTGTCCTTATATTTAGTGTTAGTTTAGCTGTATACAAGATCCTAAGTTTAAAATCATTTTTTTCTTAGAACTTTAAAGGTATTGCCACTGAGAAGGTTGAAGCCATTCTGGTGCTTGTTCACTCATTAAGATTTAATATTTGCATCTTTCTTTGAGAATTTGTTTTTACTTTCTCTCTCCATCTTTAACTTTTCAACGGTATACATTAATGGAAGAACCATACCATTATCCTTTAAGATATAGGGAAACTTGGAAGTTCTGTCCAAGCAGATGTCAAAGCTCTGGAAGTCATGTAAAGGGGTTTTTGTTAAAGCTGTAAGTGCTGCCTTGTTTGAATGAGGGTTGGGAGAGCCAGCTGTGGAATCTCAGGACAATCCCACCGCTTGGGGGTAAAGAGCTTCTGTAAATAGCTGATGATCTTCCTCTCCTCTAGCCTAAGGGTAAAACAATATCCATGTTGCCTGACCAGGTAAGAATCATCTGCAAGCAGTGGTACATTCTTTTCTCCAGCACCTCATTTTTCCCAAAGTACTTGTTTTATCAACAGCTGTGGGAAGCAATATAGAAAGAAGCTTTTTTATCTCAACTTTAATGATTTATTTATAATACAAAAGTTTATTTGACTATGACACCATGAAAGTTTTGCACATCTGGATGATATAATGGTTTATGTTTTAAAATTTCCCTTGAAATATCAAAGGTATCTGTCAATTTACAGAACTATACTTTTGAATTTAAACACTACTGAATACTCTGTATTGGTCCATCTTTGTAACTTTTAACGTTTTTGCTATAATTCTAATACATGTTGAATATAAAAATAATGAAAAACAGATGTAAACAACAAGAAAATAAATAAAAATCACTGTATTCTATTATCCAGAAGTAACCACCACAATATTTTGGGGCACATTTTTTTCCCCATTCTTTCTCTAAGCTTAATTGTATGAAGTCTTAAAGAGAGGAGAATTGTCTATGGGCAATGTTTTTAAGACTGCATTTGAAATGATATTTTTCTTTGTTCTGTTTGCCTTCCTAAATGCAATTTTAGTTTTAGTTTAACGGGTCTTAGAATATAATATAGTATTAGATAGAAAACGGACCTCGAATCTCACCTACACTCTCAATGTAATTTACACAAGAAACCTAAAGGGCACTTCTTTTCCAGTAAGTTCTCTGGTTGTGTGGCCTGCATGTGGCTGTGACTAAGTTTCCCTACACACTTGCTTCTTATACCTTGGCCTAAGGACAGGGTGGGTAGCTTGGAAATCACCTGAGGTCTTGTTAAAACTGCAGAATCTGAGGCCCACCAATGAGGGACAGAATCAGAATATGCCCTTTAACAATACCCCAAGGTCATTTTTCTACACTTGGAGTTTTAAGGAGCTGTTTCTTCAGCCACAATCTCTGCCAGGTTTTGGGGTCCCAAGGTTCTAGCTCAGTGATGTCAGCATTTGAGCTCGGCGTGTCAGCATTTTGAAAAACCCTAACTTAACTCTGGTGCCGTATCACATATAGAAATTTTTTGATATTTGCAACTGTAGTAAAACAAAGACTTATAGTTTTGATATTTATTTTATATATTTAAATGCCATTTAACAAAGAAAATTCAACCAAAAAAATGAGTTCGCGTGTCACCTCTGACACGCGTGTCAGAGGTTCGCCATCACTGTTCTAGCTCCTCCAAGCTCTGGAAACATCAACCCCTCCCTTGTCACTTGCAGCTCAGAGACAGTGATGGCTTCTCACTCTCATTTCTCCCCAGTTTCTTGCTTCACCCTCCCTTCCTTTAACCCTACTCCTACCTCCATAAACCTCTCCTTCCATAAAGCATCTTTAAAGTCCCAGCATGATGCCTTTGGTTTCCTTCCAGGAACCTGACTGGTCAATGATGGGTGGTCTTGGCGGTGGAGAGTTGGTAGAGCGCTTCCTCTGCTTCAGTCTTTTCAGAGTCTTTAACTCATCAATTCACAAAATTCCACTTTTGCGTTCTGCCATACTTAGTTTCTGGTATTTGATGGAGATATTCTGAATGAACACTAATGTGCCTTGGTTAGTTTCTTTCCCATTTTTTTGGTCACAAGTCATGACATTAGTTCCTGCGGATTGAAATTCAGGTACACTGTAGACATTGCCCTTCAAGGACAATTTTCTGGCAGCTTTGCTTTGGCAAATTCTTACTTAATCCTCATAGTAAATTCACGTTGTATGTACAGTTATACATGGGAAAATAAAAGGAGGCTACACGACTTTCACGTTAGCCGGCAAGGCTTTCTGATTTCAGAGGCCATTCTGTTAACAACAGTGGTGTCTACCTGCCTTTACATTTTTCTCCTGGTCACTTCCAGGTAAGTGTTTGCTGATGAAAGTAAGCTAATTTCTAAGCAAAGGTTTTATTGTTGATCTTTGAAAACATACTATACTCCGAATCATTCAAACAGTCAGAGCTATGATTAAACAGTTAGGCCCCATTCACCGGCCTTAGGTTCACCTCACCTTACAGTGAGGCATTCATTCAGCTAGAGGTTCATTTCTTTTACAATGGACATATTTTTGATCTGCTAAGGACAATAAAGGTAACCCTGAATAGCCATGGATGTGGCTGTAGATGAAACCTAATTTTCCCCCCAGAAACTCAAGTCCTAGACATGTCCTCAGGACGTGTGGGGATTCTAGAATCGTAGGGTAACATCCTAACTCATTCATTCATCATTGTCTTCCCATCCATCTGCCTGCAGTCTCCTGTTAGAGCTCTACCTCTTCTAGGTGCACATGAGGCCTCTGCATTTTTATATCCTGGCAGTCTCATGCCTCCCACGGTATAGGACTAGATCATAGTTTTTATTGGGATTGGAGAAATACTGTTTACCTAGGATCTGAGAACAGTTAGTTTATTTGTGTCTAAATGGGCATGATGGGTAAGCACCTACATGTAGCCAAGTGATACCATTAAAGCTGCTGCGATGTTTAGACCCTAGGTGAGCTTAAGAGTAACTCAAGAAAAAAAACAGTTCATTGGTAGTTTTTCATGTTTTGAGAAAGAACCCTCATTTCATTTGTATTAATACAAAATAAGATAGGCATGTAACAATTTTGTTTTTTTACATAAGAGAACAGAGAAACTCATCATTTTGTCCTTAGCATTCTGGCTCATGAAAAGGTTCAATAACAATCTTTTTCTTAAATAAATGAGTGGCATTTGTTTAAGAATACAAGTGATCCCTGAAGCACAATACGTCATGTAGACAGAGCTTCAAAGATATTTTCGAAACTACCTTTTAACCATGCCTCCGAATAATTAGGTTTTCCTACTGGCAAGCACACTAATAATCTGAGGTAGATACCTAATTTCAATGTCTTTCCACAGCCCCAAACTATTTGGAGGTCACCTGACTTTAACCGCAGGATCCAGAGCTGTCTCACTGGGCTAATGAAGGGTCATGTGGTACACATCAGGGGTAGTGAGATACTGTGGTTCCTACTGCTTCGCTCATTGCCCAATTACCTGACTGACTTTTGGAAGACTGAGCTCGTGGGATCCTGGAATTGGGTACACCTGGGTACTTGATTAGCCAAACATGCTTTCCTAGACCCACAAGTCACATTTCTGCTCTAGTTGGGACTGAAGATGGGATGCAGTAGTGGAGAGGATTTAAATACCTGTAAGAAATGCAAAACTTCCTCTTCATTTAAATGGTTCTCCTTACTGTTTAGAACACCTGACACTCAAATATTTAAATTACAATTCTAGTTTTAATTTTAGAAACCTAACAATAAGCTCTTTCTGCTCCCATAGTAGGTTAGGTCTGACTTTTCTTTAAAATGCAGATTTGGGAAATGAAATTAGCATTAGCGATGCAAGGTGAACCTAGTGTGAATTTTACTGAAGATTATGCAAATGCAGGAAATTATAATTCTATCAGGATGTCATTCCATGTGTCTACTTAGACACACATTTTCTGCTATGTTTAAGTTAAACAAAAACATTAAATGACTATGTCGTATGACATCTCATTAATATGTTTCCATTCACATCTGTGCCTTTAGTATGAAAAAAAAAAAAAAAGACGGCTCCAGTGATAAGAGATTAGGCCCTTTAATTAGAAACAAATGACAAATCACTGTTAACCCCATGCGATGCTTTGTAAAACTTCCATCAAATATTCCTCTTAAAACATTATTAAACACAAGTTCCCCAGATCTACTTCCTAGAAAGTGCCATTTAACAAAACCCAGGCAGGATGTTAATACTGGAGCCGAATTACAGGTTGCCAAAGCATTTCCTGTGAGGGGATTGACAGGGGATCATTTTGTTATGGGGCCACCTCCAGTGTGTTGTGACAACCACTCATTACACCTCTGAGCATAGCACTCAGCTGTAGGTTCCACAAGATGCAAATAGCTCCAAATGGGTTCAATTTAGAGCAAGTGGATAATGTATCATTCACTTCTCTAAGGTAGAAGCTTTTAATTTTCCAAGAACAAGGAAGAGAAGAACATCGCAGCTTCTGGAAATTAAGATTCAGTTAACCAACTACGCCCAGGAAATGGAGTCGCAATAGCAATATCTGTTACATTATAAATAAAAGCACTTCACCTGCCTTGATTCCCCTTGGCCCAGTCCAAAATACCGAGTGGTCAACCGAGCATCACCTCTCCACAAATATAATTTTCCACTTAAGAGCTCAATGTCAAAAACTCGGAACCTCCGAGTGATGGTAGGTTTTTCTTACAAAAGGAACTGCTTACAAAGGTACTATAGTTAATTATAATAATCTTCAAAAAGTGTTTAAAACACATTTCGATATGGAAAAAATATCATGGAAAGCTTTGCACAGTGGGACTTGAATGTTTTAGTGCGCCAGCTTTTAAACCCCTCTGTGACGTTCCTCCCACTGTTCTATTACTGATTTTAGTAAGTGTTGCTAACAATGGAATGCAGTAAGTCCCTACCACCAGCCACTTAGAAGAGAGGTATGCTAATATGGATCGGAAAAAGTCAATAAGCCCATTTAAGATTTCTGTGTTTAACAAAGCCGCAGGAGAAGCCAGGGAGCTACAAAACAGGCCCCTGTGAAAAGATGGTTGTTTTCTGCTATGAGTACATTAATGAGCACTATGCTCTTTGCTCTAAATGGCCAGCACTGCTTTGGCCATGACTACTAAAATCCTCTGGATGTTAATGTCTTTTTGTTTTGAGCACTCTACTAAAAAATTAATTATCCACTGGAAATCCACTGAGGTGGACCTATATGTGACCTATATCAATGTAGGAAACATCCAACCCTCTAAGAATTTTTAGTGAGTTTATTTGAGTCAAACTACAACAATTGCCTGGGAGCAAAATCTCAACGGATTGAGAAAATGTCTAGAGAATGGCAGTTTTGCGCCTTATTTTATTCATTACAGTCAAAGGAGGAGGCATAAGGTGGTTACATGAAATTTGATGGTGATGGATTAAGGGGGCAGGAGAAAGCAAACCGGGTAAATCTCTGGGGTTGGATAAAAAGTAAAACAAATAGACATACTTATTTTTACATAGGTGGGTAGAGGATAGTTAACAGTCAATAATTAACATGATAACAGTAACAATGAGGGGATTTGTGGTCTCTCTCAGGTACAGAGACTGAACTCTGAAGGGTCTGGAAAAATGAAATTGCTCAGACATTCTAAAGGTCTGTGATCCTAGATGCAAAAAGACAATAGACAGGCTCAGTTAGGGTAAAGATCCACCTTTGTCAGGGAAGATACCAGCCTACAACATGACACCTGCCATGACCTACTTTCAGTTAGCAAGTTTTAATTGTAAACTGTTATAGTCAGTTAAACATACAGGAGCAAAGCAAGGACAAAGGGCCCGGTACAGAAATTCAGCAGGGTAGAAAGCCACGGATGCCTAACACGGGGCAAAACTGGGAAAATAAGAACCAAGTCCCTAGGGTAACCTTTCTTCGCCTAGCATATTGCTGGTCATGAGTTTAGACCCCCTGCATTTTTCCTCCTTAATGATAACTTCTAGGCACATTTGTATTTTAGCTCCAGGCCCAGAAAAGCAGCAAAACCAGACGAGTGAGGCCATGGCTGCCTCAGGACCAGTTGCATTGACTAATGACCCTGGTACCAACCAATCAGTGGAGACCCTGATCCTGAAAGAGCACACCTCGAAAGCTGATGAATATTCTATTGAGACCCACCCCTGAGACTTCCCCTAAGATTTCCACCTGCAAGAGAGAGATAAATATACTCAGCATGAAGGACCCAGCATGCACTCTTCCACAAGGGAGCACACCCATGCCGTTCCTTTCCTCTTCTTCCCTCTAAGGGACTCCAGGAGACTTGCAACCAAGGGAGCAATGGGCAGTGGCAGCTTGTCCCAGGCTAACTCCCTGATCCTGTCTCCAAGGCTCCCTTTTCTGACTTCTCAGTTAGCCAAAGCAGCCCAGTCTAGGCTCCCCTGTTACTTCTTCTATGCCCTTCCTTGTTTCACTGTCCTAAGTATATTTTTGCTGCAGCCAATAAATCCTTACTTTGCTACACTTTGTATCTTGATTGGAATATTTCTTTCAAGAAGACAAGAACTGAGGTCTCCTCATCTGGCCTGTAACAAGACCATCTTATGTGATTGCTTTAGGTGTCTGAGTTCACAAGGCCTGCCATGCAGGCCTCCCCTGAGCTTGTCAGGTTTAGTTATTGCCGGGAGCCGGTCCATGCTTGCTGTTTCAAGGGACCTGGCATATATAGCATACCATTCTTAATATGTTTGCTCACCTTCTTGGCACTATGTGTTTTAACCAAGGTCACCTCTCTGAGAAAGGTTGTTTCCCCAGGTAGGGATTTTCCCCTGAAGTTAGGGAGGGAATAAAACCTCTTAACTAAGTGCCAGGTGGGTAATTAATCACTTTAACTTCGAACAATCATGCTTAAGCTACATAATCTTTACTCCCTGGAATGGAGATAAGAAACGCCCTAACCTTTGTAATAGAGATTGATAGGATTGAATCAACTGGTATAAATACAGATGTAAGAAGACAGAACCTACAGAGAGAGACAGAAATTGGCACAGAACCTACACAAAACGTTCTCTAGAGACAGAAGAACTTCGCTGGAGAGAACATGGCAAAAGATCCTGGACAGAAACTGGCCTCAGAACCTAGAGACAGAACCTAGCGAGAGAACATAGCAAAAGATCCTGGACTGAACCTGACTACAGAAATTGGCAAGAGAACCTGACTAGAACCTGGTGACTGAACCTGGCTGGAGATCCAGACCAGAACTTGGCTGGAGATCCTGGCTAGGCTGCTGATCAACTGAACGCTGTCTCCATCCACACCTTTGGGGACCCCTGGACCTGCTGGGGTTGGACCCCGGCGAGTTATGTGGCCCCCTCTTTTTTTGTCCACACCTATGTAAAAATAATAATGAATCCATCTGAAAAGATTTCAACAGAAAAAAAGAGAAAATTTCTTTAAACCTACTTAAGATGTAGAATACTTGTAAAGTAATGATTCTTAAATTTTGATATTATTTTTTCTAAAATTAAACTTTAAAGATTGTTTTACAGTGGGAAAAATATATACGTGTTCATATTCATAGAGGGGGGGAGAGCGTGAGAGAGAGACAGAGCAGTTTATCTGGGATGTGATTCTCAGAAACACTAGTTATGGAGAACAAAAGTGATGCTGCAAAGAGAAGACAGTCACTAAGTATATGCGTTATCAAGCAAGTTGTTCAACTCTGCAGAAGAACGCTGAAGGTTGCTGTAATGAGCACTTCAGAGTTATCTAATTCCTGGGGTGAGGGAACCTGGCATTTACAGACTCACTTCCATAAGTCATTGGCAAAGTGCTGTTCCTGGGTGCTGTTCATATATTCATATGCATATACTACAGGCCCAGTGCACAAAATTTATGCACAGGGTGGTGGGGGGAGGAGTGGTCTCTTAGCCTGGCCTGCACCCTCTCGCAATCCAGGAACCCTCAGGGCATGTCTGACTGCTGGTTTAGGCCCAAGCCCACTGCGGGATAGGGCCTAAACCAGCAGTTGGACATCCCTCTTGCAATCCAGGAATGCTGGCTCCTAACTGCTCACCTGCCTGCCTGATCACCCCTAACCATTCGCCTGCCTGGCTAGTCACCCCTAAGCTCTCTGTCTGCCTGCCTGATCGCCCCTAACCACTAGCCTGCCTGCCTGATCACCCCTAACTGCTTGCCTGCCTGTCTGCCTGCCTGATCTCCCCTAACCACCTCTGCCTGCCTCCCTGATCACCCCTAACTGTTCACCTGCCTGCCTGATCACCCCTAACTGCCCCTGCCTTGGCCCCTGCTGCCACGGCTTCATCCAAAAGGATGTCTGGAAGGTCATTCAGCTGTCTGGTCTAATTAGCATATTACGCTTTTATTATTATAGATACTAGAGGCCTGATGCACGAAATTCATGCAAGAGTAGGCCTTCATAGCCACAGCTGCCTCAATCCCTCCCTCTCAGCTGCAGGCAGCTGCCTCGATCACACTGCTACAGCCCTGGGTTCATCTGGAAGGTCATCTGGAAGGATGTCCGGACAGTCATTCTGCTGTTTGGTCAATTTGCATATTACACTTTTATTATTATAGATGCACTAGAGGCCTTATGCAGGAAATTTGTGCAAGCGTAGGCCTTCACAGCCCTGGCTGCCCTGGCCCTCACAGCCCCAGCTTCATCTTAAAGGTCATCCAGAAGGTCTTTCTGTTGTTTGGTCATTTGGTCTATTTGCATATTACGCTTTTATTATTATAGATATGTCTATGCCTATGTATCCACAAACAAGTCATAATATTGCAATTTCAGATCACTAGTAGAAATGATGGCATATGAAAAAATACAAATGGATTCTCACTTAATAAAATTCTATTCCAAATCAACCAAAAACTTAAGTGAAGAAGTAATGTTTTAATATATTCAAGAGAAAACGATATGATAATTATGGCCTTGACTCAGATACAAAACATAAAAATTATAAAGTTGAGTTCTCATAAATAGCTTATCTATAGCAATAGGTATGAATCTCTAAATATAATATTGAGTAAAAAGAAACAGCAGAAGAATATATACAGTATGATTCTATTTATTTAATGTTAAAAAAGGCAAAAAATAAAAATGCTTTTATTTCTACCCATGAATAATTGTAATGGGAATTGTTATCCCATTATAAAAGCAAAGAAATAAATAATAAATATATATATTCAGGGTAAAATATATGGAATTTTTTTCAAATATTTGACAATAGGCTACATAGAAATGTGATTCCTGAGAGAAAGGAAACAAACAAGGTAAGCCACATAATTGTCCAAGTTTATTACCAGAATTCAGTTTCCAGACCACATCACAGAAGGAGGAAACCAAACAAAACCTGGTGTTCTCAGAGAGGTGAGGAAATGGATGCAAGAATTCAGGGAGGCTGAGGCAGCAAAAGTTGTAGAAAATAATTGAACTAAAAAGAAGCAGAGTTCCTGACATGTTTAGCAGGGTTCCATTGAGGGCCTTCATCCTCAACTAATCTGGACATGTGGGACATAGAGACTTCTATAGACTTAATGATTCTTGGCACCGATAAAAGACTAGAAATACTTCAAGTCATTACTAGACAGAGTGGTGAAAACTCATGAAAAAATTAAATATTGGTTAGAATCTTCAGAAAATTTTTCCATTAGTGGCTAATTTAGCCTCAGAATAAATGTTGCACTGCCCCTTCCATAGCAAACATTTAAAAAGAAGCCTCAAAAGCATTGAATTGATCCATTAGTAACTTAACTACATGCCAGAACAAAGTCTAAACTCTTAGAAGGAATGTTACAAAATTCAATATTCAACAACAAAAAATACAGAATATCTGGCATCCAAAAAAATATTAGTAGGTCTAGGAAAATGATCAATTAATAGAAACAAATTCATATATTGGAGAAAGGATAGCATTAGGAGCCACGAAACATAACAACTATTTGTAGGGCGCGGCTCTAGAGTTAAGCCTCAGACTGACCTGTGGCAGAGCCACAAACAAGTCCCAGCTTAGAGGGCAGAGCCCCCTAAGCATAATTAGGCTTGACCTTATGGCTGCCCCCTAGATAGCTAATGGGCTGTGGGAGATGCAGCAAGTGCTGCCAAAAACAAGTGAAACTCACAAGAACATTGTAACTATGTTGACTACTACCTTGTTTACCTCTGACTATAAAATAAAGCCTCAGCTTGCTGACTGGATCCTTCTTTGAGGCCTCATCCAGGCACAGGAGATCCACTGAACCCCAGCTATAGTCTCTTTATCTGTCTTTTCTTTAGTCCTTCACCGCCCCTCCTCAGGCTCACCGAACCCTTGGCTGTGCTGGCACGGCACAACTATAATCTATAATAATAGAAGTGTAATATGCTAAGTAGGCCAAATAGCCGAATGACCTTCCAGACAACATTCTGGATGACCTTCCGGATGAAGCCGGGGCTGCGAGGGCCAAGGCAAGCAGTGGCTGCGAGGGCCGAGCCCATTGCACAAATTTCGTGCATCGGGCCTCTAGTAAAAGTTATAAAATCTTAAAACTATCTATAAAACAGACATTTTACATGCATAAGACAAAGATAATAATAAAAGCAGACTTGTTTTCCAAAACTATGTTTAATTAAAGATAATAAAGTAGTATTTTAAATATTGGGAGGAGGGGTAGAATGAACACTGTAAAAACCAGATTTCTGTACTTAGCAAACTATCAAAAGTGAAGATAAAATAAATGTTCATAAAGCAAAAGCTGAAACAATCACCACCAGCTAACTGAACTAAAAGAAGTGTTAAAGGAAATTATTTAGACAAAGGAATAAGATACCAAATGAAAACTTGGATCTACATAAAGTAGTAATAAGGACCACATAGCAACATGGTAAATAAGAGGTAACACCTGCACATTATTTTTCTCATTGTAATCTCTGTGAAATATAATCAACTATTTAAAAATAATAGCTATGTATTTTAAATTTTATAATGTCTAGAAGTAAATTATATGACAAAAAAAAGCACAAAGGATAAGATATAAAAGCAAAGTACATTCTTGATAGTGTTACAGTACTTTGAAAGGGTATGGTAATAGTTAAACTAAAAGTTAGGAATATATCTTGTTAAATCTAGAGCAACCATTAAAACCAAAAAAAAAGAGGCATAGATAACAATCCAATAATGGAGATACAATGAAATCATAAAACATTCAAGTAATCCCCCCTCAAAAAAAAAAAAACATAAAACAAAAAACACCATAAAAGCAGAAAAAGAAGGAAAAGAACATATTGTATAGGTAGTACACAAATAGCAAAATAATAGATTTAAGCACAACCATATGAACAATAGCATTTAATGAAAATAGTTTAAATATTCCAAATATAATACAGAAATTTTTAGATTGCATATAAGTGAGACAAGGCTACATAAAACATTTATACAAATTGTATACAAAGACATGATTTAAATATAAAAATAACAGGTTGGGAAAGATATACCACATGCTACAAATAAATAAAAATGCTGAAAAGTCTGTAATAATAGAGAAGCTTCAAGTAAAAACTATTAACAAAAGTAGAGAAGGACTTATTAAAATGCAAAAAGGGTCAATTCATCAAGCAGACATAATCCTATATGTGTATTCACATAATATCAGAATAAAAAAAACATAAAGCAAAAACTGAGAGAACTAGCACATTAATAAGTATAGTTTGAGATTTCAACACTCCTTTCCCAGTAATTGGTAGAACATGTAGTCAAAAATCAAGTAATAATGGAGAAAACTTGTACAATGTGTCAACTGATTTGACCTAACTGGTATTTTAGAACACTAGACACACAATAGCAGACTACACATTATTAACAAGTGAACATGGAATATTGACAAAAATAAGCCATATTGTGAGCAAAAAAAGTAAGGAATATAATGTATATTTCTTGATCCCATCAAAACAAAGAAACAACAAAAGAACTTAAAATCAATTAAAGCAAGGTACTATGACAATCTATAATTACATGGCAATTGTATAACACACTTGTAAACAAAGCACACCATGAGTCAAAGAAGAAATTTTAAAATAAAATTAAGTATTTTAAATTAAAATGAAAATATACTATGTCAAAATGTAACAGATTCAATTCAAGCAATGTTTGCTAGGGTTGCCTTAATTACCACAGACTGGGTGGCTGAAACAGCTACGTATTTTCTCACAGTTCGGGAAGCTAGAAGTATGAGATCAAGGGGTCAGCAGGGTTGATTTCTTTTGAGGTCTGTCTCTATGACATGTGGGTGGCCATCTTCATGTTCACATAAACTTCCCTCGGTGCATGTCTATGATTCTGATACCAATTACAATATATGTTTATTCCACTCCAGTAAGCAATTATTGGACACCAACTAGGTGTCCTACAATTTACCTGAATTTGACGCTGCCTGGAGATAGTGTCAGATCCCACAAGTTAAGGGCTCAGCACTACAAGACTGCCCACCCATCCCCACCTTTAAGACTGCAATTGCAAGTCCAGGTTGCCACCTGTGATTCTGACAGACTGGCTATAGATTGCAGCTTCCAACAACCCTCTTTGATTAATTTGCTAGATCAGCTCACAGCACTCAGGGAAATAGTTTACTTATTAGATTACTGGTTTATTATAAAGGATACAACTTAGAAACAACCAGGTGAAAGAGATGCATAGGGTAAGGTCTGAGGAAAGAGTACAGAGCTTCCATGCCTCTCTGGCTGTACCACTCTCCCTGAATGTTCACCAACCAAAAACTCTCTAAACACCACCTGGCTTTTAGATTTTTATAGAGGCTTCATTGCATAAATGATGGATAAAATCATTGGCCATTGATGATTGAACTCAATCTCCAACCTCCCCCCGAACCCCCTGGAAGTCAAAGGCTTGGGACCAAAAGTTCCAACCCTCTAATCACATGGTTGGCTGCCCCAGACAATTTTATTGCTCTTATCACAGCAAATCCCAAGAATTTTAGGGGCTCTATACCTGGAACAGGGGTGAAGACCAAACATATATTACTGTTATTATAAATCACAATATCTGTGTTTTAACTTCATCTTCATCTTCTTACAAGAACACTAGTCATATTATTCATATTGGATTAGGGCTTAACATATGATTTCATTTTATCTTAATAAGCACATTAAATGCCCCACTCAAAACACAGTCACACTCTGAAGCCTTGGGGTTTAAGACTTCAAAATATGAAATTTCAGGGGTATTTCAGCCCATAATACAGTAGTTACATTTTTTAAAAAAAAGAAGAAAAAAAGAAAACTATTTAAAAGAATAAAGATCTGAGCTTCCATCTTACGCACTGAAGAAAAAAAAGACAATATTAAATAAAAATAAGCAAAGGGAAGGAAACAATAAGGATAACTGTAGAAATTAACACAACTGAAAACAAAATAGAACAAAAAACAATGAAACAAAGGGCTATGTTAGAAAATCAATGAAATTGATAAGCCTTTAGCCACATCCTATATAATAAAAGGCTAAAATGCAAATTGACCCCTTGGGAGTTTGACCAGGAGACCAGGAGTTCCATCGCTCACTATGATGTGCGCCGACCACCAGGGGGCAGTGCAGAACATGGCAGGCGACCAGCAGGAGCAGCAGGGCACTGAGGGAGTGAGGGAAGAAGGAGGTGGGGAGGTGGGGAACCTGATCAGCCCTCATAGCTGGCCAAGCCTACGGACCCTTCCCGTGCATGAATTTTGTGCACCAGGCCTCTAATAGATAAATGAAAATGAAAGAGAAAGCAGAGAGAGGTACAACAAAATATCAAGAAGGAAGACAGAAATTACTACAGAGCTTGTAAAATTTCAAAAGATAAATGTATAAAAATTTTATACAATAAATTTGATAACTTACATGTGATAGAAACTCATTCTAAAACATAAATTATTACTATTATTTTAAACATCAATCATTTGCCACCTGTACACACCATGACTGGGGATCAAACCCACAACTTGGGTATGTGCCCTGGCTGAGAATCAAACCTGAGACCTTTTGGTGTATGGGACAGCACTCCAACCAACTGAGCCACACTAGCCAAGACAAAATATATATTATTAAAATTATCTAAAGAAGAAGCAAATAATTTCATTAGCCCTATATATATTCATAAAATTAAATTTCTTGTTATAGACCTTGTTACAAAGAAAACAACATCAGGCTAAATTGGCTATACTGATTAAATTTACAAATGTAAATGAGAATAATAGAAATTCTACACAAAATCTTCCAGAAAACAGAAATGAGAATACTTCAAAATTAATTTTATGAGACCAGCAACATCCTTATTCTAAAATCAGACAAAGATGTTGCAAGAAAAAGAAATTACAGACCTTATGAATACAGGTACAAATATTGTTAATACAATTTTCATAATCAAATATATATATATATATATATATATATATATATATATATATATTTAAAAGTGTAATACATATCATGATCAATTATATTTTATCCCAGAAAGTCAACCAATTATTACTGTAGATTATTAGTGTAAAGGTAAAAACAATAGATGCAAAAATCAAGCATTTGGCAAAATGTACCATTACTTAATGATTAAAAAATAATCCTCAGGAAACTAGGTACACAAATAAATGTTTTCAGACTAATGAAGGGTATCAACAAAAATCTAACAAAATAAATGGTGAACAAATTAATAATGCTTTCTCTCTAAGATCAGGAATAAGGCAACAATGTCTACTCTTACCACTTTCATTCACCATTTGGAGTACTTGATTAAATTTGGAGTACACTAGGACAAGAAAAATAAATAAAACTCAAGATTGCAAAGATAGAAGTAAAACACTTATTCACAGATGACAATAATTGCTATAAAACATAGTAAGGAATCTATGGAAAAAAAAGATATTAGTATGTTAAGCAAGTGAAAGAATGCAAGTAAAATATGGAAAGGGCAACTGTATCCCCATATCCTAATAATAAACAAATGGCAAATTACATGTAAAAAAAATAGCATCAAGAACCATGAGTAACTCAGAGATGGACTTAACAAAATATGTTCAATAACTGCAATCAGAAAATTATGAAAAATTCCTGAGATCTTAAAAAGAATTAAAAAATTGAAAAGATATAAAGTTCATATAGATTGGAAGATTGGCTATTATTAACACACAATAGTTTTATAAAAATCAATCTATCCTCAACATTACAAAAATTATTAGAGAATTTAATATCAAAACCACAATGAGATACCATTTTAAACTCAATAGGAGGGCTATCCCTGTGGGATCAGGCCTAAATGAGCAGTCGGACATCCCTTTCACATCCCTTTTCACAAGCCAGCAGTTGGGACTGCTGGCTCCCAACTGCTCTCCTGGCTGCCAGACTAATCACTCCCTAACCACTCCCCTGCCAGCCTGATCGATGCCTAACTGCTCCCCTGCTGGTCCGATTGCCCCCAACTGCCCTCCCCTACCAGCCTGGTCACCCCCAACTGCCCTCCCCTGCAGGCCTGGTCACCCCTAATTGCCCTCCCCTGCCAGCCTGGTTGCCCTTAACTTCCCTCCCCTGCTGGCCTGATCCCCCCTAACTGCCCTCCCCTGCTGGCATGGTCACCCACAACTGCCCTCCCCTGCAGGCCTGGTCCCCCCCCCCCCAACTTCCCTTCCTCCCCTGCATGCCTGGTCATCCACAACTGCCCTCCCCTGCCAGTCTGGTCGCCCCTAACTGCCCTCCCCTGCCTGCCCGTTCATCCCTAATTGCCCTCCCCTGCCAGCCTGGTTGCCCCTAACTTCCCTCCCCTGCTGGCATGGTCGCCCACAACTGCCCTCCCCTGCCGGCCATCCTGTGACCACATGGGGGCGGCCATCTTGTGCAAGGGCATAATGGTCAATTTGCATATTACCTCTTTATTATATAGGACAGCTACAGTTTCAGTTTAGGAAGATGAAAAAGTTCTGGAAGTGGAAGTGGTAATGGTTGAGGAACAATGAAAATGTACTTAATGTCACTGAACTGTACACCTAAAATGATTAAAATAATAAATTTTATGATTGTATATTTTACTAAATCTTTTTGTTAGATATTGAAAAGCTTACTCAAAAATTAACAGACCAATTCAAAGGATCTAGAGTAATCAAAATATTACCAACAAGAAAGATTAAATTTGGAGTACTTGATTTACAGACTAACTATAAAGGTATAATAATCAAGTTAAGGTCCTGTTGGTATAAAAATAAACATATAAATAATTGAAAAAGTAGAGAGAGTTTAGAGATAGATTTCCAGCAAAGGAGCCAAACTAATAAAATGGAGAAATAACAATAAATTAAAAGAAAAAGTGAAATCAATGGTGCATGGAAGAACTAGATATCTTTATGGGCAAAGGAAATAAGCCTTGATCCTTACTGTGAACCACATAAAATAATTACCTCAAAATTGATCATGGATCTAAACATAAATGCTAAATCTATATATAACTTAAAAAAAAAGAGAGACAAATGTCCATGATCTTAGAGAAAACAACTATTTCTAAGATTAAAAAAACAAAAAACAAAAATAACCCAAAGGAAAAAAGCCAAATAGGATCTTCTCAAAGGTAAAAATTTTCTGCTCTTTGAGAGATATCATTTAGAATATTAGAAGTCAAGAAAAAGACTGCGGAGAAATATTTGCAGAACACATCCGATAAATGACTTTTATCCAGAAAATATGAAGAATTCTTAAAACTCTCTAATATAAAGATAAACAACATGAATAAAAATAAAATGCACAAAAAATTAAAGTTTACAAAGCAAATATATAAATCATACATAAATATTGAAGGAAAGCAGAGTTTGCCTTCTTAAAATATGCCTTTTGGGATATTGATTTGAATGTGATTATCTATAATAATCTATAATAATAAAAGCATAATATGCTAATTACACCGGGCAACCTTCCCGATGAAGCTGGAGCTGCAAGGGAAACCCAGTCCCGGGTGCCTGCCAGCAGCCGGAGGAGAGCCCGTGTCCTGGGTGCCAGAGGGAAGCTGGTGCCAGCAGCTGGGGGAAGGAAGGCCTACTCTTGCACGAATTTCCTGCATCGGGTCTTTATTTAAAGAATAAAAGACTCAGGACAAACCTTTGACCAATCCACTACCTCTCCAGGAAGGGAGATGTCATCACAGATAACTATTGCTTAATATAAATTAGTGTGATAGAGAGGAACTCTAACAAGGCCTGTTTGTTAAGGCCCCTTTGTTCAAAGTCCTCTCTGGGTCCCATTGTTAAAGATAGCCCCAAAGCCAAACATTTGCTTTTTAATCTCCATGTGAATTGCCTTTCCACCCTCTGAAATCCCAAACCACAACCCCTCTTTCCCTTTGGCTCCAGAAGGGCATATAAACCTTAACCACCCAATACCTCTTTGTTTTTTTGTTTGTTTTTGTTTTTCAAACTATAAAATGTTTATTTAGAAAGTTACAGAGGTGGTAGAAGTGAGCCAGCTGGTTGCATAAGCTCAGGGAGCAAATGACAGAAGCAAAAGAAGGGCCCTTGGAGCTTCAGAGAGAGAAAGGCAGAGGTAAGGCACTGGGCAAAGAAGAGGGGAAGAGAGGAAGAGAAAGGTGGCTGCCTGCTCCCAAGAGGAAGAGAGTTTCCCAGTACCTCTTTGGGCCTCATTCTCCTGGCATCCCCAAATGTGCGTCTGTGAACTAAACATTGAACATTTTTTCCCCATTAATCGGTTTCTGTAAAATTTGATTATTAGCTAAGTTACAAGAACTGAGAAGGTAGTAAGAAAGTTATATTTTCTGTGGCCCCACAGTATCATAAAAGATAGCCAGCATTATTACTAGTTGGTAAAATACAAATTTAAATCTCAACTAGATAGCACCACAAACCCATTAGAACATTAAAATAAAAAGACTACTAAGACAATACTAACTGCTGGCAAGAATTTGGAGCAACTGAAATACTCCTACATTGTTGAAAGTTAATTATATATTTACCATGCTAGGCATTTACCCAAGAGGAATTAAAACATATGTCCATACCAAAAATAGTATGCAAATATTATAGCATTTTTATGCACGATAGACAAACAGTTGAAATAACCAGTGTCTATCAACTAACTAATGAATGCAAAAATGAATTATAGTATATTGATACCATGGAATATTAATGAACACTTTAAAAAACATGAACTACAGATAAACAGCACGGATGAACCTGAGAAGTATTATGTAAAACCGAAGGAGCCCGGCATGAAAGACTGTATACTGAGTTAGTCCACATGTGTGATATTCTAGATGTGGCAAAACTAGAAAGATAGAAAATTGATAAAATGCTGCCAGACTCCAGGATGGGAGCAGAAGATTATTGACAAAGAGGCTCAGGGGAATGTTTCACAGTGAAAGATAAAGTCAACATCTTGACATAGTGACATATTGAATTTATTAATCAAAACTCAGCAAAGTGTAAACTCAAATTGGAAGGTTCTAATTGTATGTAAATTATGCCTAGATAAAGCTGATTAAAAAGTAAACATTTTGTAGCTTTTGAGCACACATATATATGGTAAGATTACAAAGGATAAGGGTTTTAATTAACACAAATGCAGAACAGTCATAACTGGGACTGAGGAAGAGACACATAATATCCTTCAAAAGTCAGGGTCATGTTTTATTTATGAATCTGGGAAGTGGGTACTTAGAAATTTATTGATCTATTTTTATTTATTTTTTGTATACTTATTATTAATATTCTGCTGCAGGCATATGCTATGTACAATCGTTTGCATATATGATCTATTTAACCATAAGAAATAAAAATATAACTTAAAAATAGGAAATAAATTTTAAAAAAAGAAGGAATAACCTTCTAGGACTGGATCATATGAAAAAAATAGCATTATTAAGAAAAAACTGTCAGGAAGAGAGAAGAACCTCCAAAAGGTGCTTTAATGGGAAGCATGGTATGGGAAATGTGGTACTGGTCTTAGCAAGCTGTTTTCTAGAAGGTTCTCCCTTGAATTCCACCAGGAGTATGGAGAAAGAAAGAGGAAACACAAATCCTATAGAAGTTGTTGGTTGAAAAAAGGATTGAGTAAGGAACCAACAAAAATTTTATCTGCCCAATATTTTTGCTTATTCAGAAAATCATATGTCTTAAAGAGCAAAGTACCATAAATTTCTCACTTAACCTGATTATGTATGTGCATATGTGTTTTATAAATACATTCAGTTTACTACACTTCTGATCTTTCTATAATTAGTTTACAAGTTCCTGCAGGAGGCAGCAGATCAATGATTCTCTCTCATCATTGATGTTTCTATCTCTCTCTCCTTCTCCTTTCCTCTTTGAAATCAATAAAAATATATTTTTTTAAAAATCAACCCTCAGAATACTTTTCAAGTAATATTTTCTGTAACAGTTTACCAGTCAAGCAAATGGGTATATGCAAATTTATATTTCTTTTTTAGAAAATCACTTTGTAACTTTTTTTTCATTATGATTTATAGAGATTGAAATCTCCACTGGAGTTCAGGATAGAAGGGGTGGGTCATTAGGTTTCTGCCTCAAGGAAATAGGTCTCAGCATGCTACTAGTAGAGCTCAAATAGTGGTAATAAGGTCATCAGTTATCTTGGTCAGGATATAGTTTGAAACCCTGAGACATGCAACTTACACCCAGAAAAAGATAAATGACCTTTCTGTGGGATTAAGCAACATCATCATGAAAGACAGGTGGTTTGAGTGTTTGTCTAATACAGTCTAGAAAAATGTCTCAAAAGAATTAAATAATAAAAACCATACCCTATCCTCTGTGAAATGGGATTATTAAAATTTCCTTTGCCAGGGCTTATTTCTTAAATACCCCCCAGATTTATTCATGTTGATATGTATTTTTCCAAAATAAGCAAAAATAAAATAAATTTGCTCACTTAGGTTGCACTGGTAGATATATACAGGTATAATTTTTATTATAAATACACATATAAGCACAAGCTTAAGACAAAACATAGCAGATCAATATGCAGAATAAATTTCAGAGATACCAACCATAAACATTAAATATATTAAACAAGTTAAATTACCATTTTCTAGATCCACTACTCTAAAACATAACCCCTTAGAAAGAGACCAATGTAAATAAATGATCCTGTACTCCCTGCCCTCAAAACCTTCCAGGGCAAGGTAGTCAGAACATTCTATGAGAGTCTTTGCAAGAAGGCTAGTTCCCAGGGGATGCACCCTGGCCAATGGGATCTGTCCTCAACTTAATGGGTAGTAACTTCCCAGAGGGCTCCTTGTATCTACACACAAACTCTCAATACTTAACACCATACCACTTACATTAACTTGACTATTTGTACATGGAAATTATTTACTTACCCTTTGGGGCTGTGCGCTCTTTCCTTAGGGGACTGCCTGGCTCCTATCTCTTATTGCTAACTTCAAGGGACCAGGGACTTGCTGGTAAACATACAGAGGTATGATGAAGTCAGCTGGTATCAGCTTGCGAGAACAGAAAGTGAAATTTTCAGGAATTTTGAAAGCCAGTTGTTAAACACCACAATTACTGTAACTAAATTATATAAACATTCAGTTAATTAAATTACATTACAAACAAAGGTAATAAGTACAGCTCACCGATTCCTAATAATTTTTACTGCATTTACTATGCTCTTGAAGTTATTTATAACTATTTTACCTATATGGTGAAAATAATGTATACTGATTGATGGACTTACAACATTTGTGTTCAATGACATCACCTTAATAGCTTGAAATTGACCTAGGTAGGTGTATACATGAAAAAAAAAAAAAACAAAAAGACAGCGAACATTGAAAAACAGAACTCCCACCCTGCTTCCCCCTCCCCCACCGCTGGTTATTAAAGATTTACCAGCAGGCCATGGCAAACCTGCTTTACACAACAACTTATCCAGGGATAGAACATCAAAAAGACCTTAAGCATTCCCTTTGATAATTGACACTGACATCACCAATACATGTTCACCTGAAGTCTCTATCAAGCAGACATGGGTGAAAGGCTGATGTGTAGAGAGAGCTAACATGTACAGAGAGCTTGCTATGTGAAAAGGCCTGTACTGCATCTCCATCAAGCCTCACAACAATCTGAGGAAGTGTATTTCCATTTTGCAAATGCACAAATTGATGTCTATACAGGCTTATAATATTCTGAAAGTCATCCACTTGAGAAATGGCAGAGTCTGGTTCCTCAACCAGAGCAGGCTTTTTGAGTAGGAATTCTTTCCCGCATGCCACACAGAAGAAGGCCAGGGTATTTGACGCAATCAAAGTCCCAAACCTCAGAAATCAGCAACCTAAAATCTTATTCTATCTCAGAGACGTTGAACACATATGCGTAGGTGAATTTGAAAGAAAAAAATAAAGAACTGATTAAGTAATGAACAAATACTAAAAGCCCCTGGAGAATGCAGAGTAGAAGATAAGAGAAGTGCTAAAGAATACATCTTCAAATATATGTATTCTGCTACTCAGTGAATAACATGACAGCATAAAAGGTACAGAACTATTCTTATGCCAAAAGGGCTTGATAAAAGCTTTGCATGCATTTGCGGTTTTTCATTTTCCTCCTATGGTTGTATTATACCTGCTATAAACAAAAGAAGATTGTTCATATTGAAATAATGCTGAAAATACCATTCCCCAGGGAGCTGCTATTAATGCCTATCCTTTACTCTTTACAGAATAAGTATGTAGCAAGCATTCATGCTAAATGCCAATGTACTTGGAAACTGACATGTTGATTATCATGTTTGGATATTATTCATTTTATTTATCTTTGAAAATACAAACAAGCAGCCCCATTCTATAAATATTATCTCCACTGGAAAGCTACTGCTAATAAAAAATATCTACATTTTTTTGGCTATGAAATTCACTAAAACTCATTGTAAACCTGCTCATTATAACAACACATTTTTTTCAGTGCACACAAAAGAGTATTGGGAAGAAGGAAGAGGCGGTGTGGGGAGGGGAGGTGGGCAGGATAAACCAGTGGAAAGATGCAATTAGAGTTATGCTGGCTTGGCAAAGCCCCACTGAATAGCAAGCTGAAGTTTTATTTTGCCAAACCACTCCAGGCTCTTTGGGAGGTCTCATGTCTGTAAAGAGGGCGTCATTCCAATAAGTATCTTCTACAATAGTAGAAAAATAAAGATCTAAAATGAATTACCAAACTAAAACCAATGTGCAAGTGCACGCATAGGAGAGAAACACACTCAGTGGGAAATATTTGGCCTTGGAGAAGGTAATTTAACCTTTTTGTATTCAAATTATGCTAGGTGCAAATTAAGAAATCGTCAAAACGGTAAACTGTGAAAATGTACACTGGGCTTAAAAGGTGGAAGCATTCAGTTGGTATGTTTGTATTATGTTGTTCCAGCCAGGAGTGTAGTTCAAAGAAAAAGGTTTTCTTTATTGGCTGCATGATGGTTTGAGCTTGCTCATGGGAGCTTACTAAGTTGGATTTTGAAGACATACACCCAAAATGTAGCAGAAAGGTCAATTTTTGCCATTAGAATGGCACTATCATTTTCATCATCGCCATCATCATCATCAACAATAAGAATATCATTATTATAATCATCATCACTAGCAATTATTGAATGGCATTAAGCTAGCCCAAAATATTTTTGTGTGATAATGTGCCTGACTTTTTGTTCTATGCTTGCTTTTTAGGGATCTTGGAACATTTTATTCAATTTGAGAGATGGAATTGAGATGAACTGGCAGCGGGGCTGGTCTCTTCTTTGTATGCACAGTACAATCACACCTGGGGGAGGTTTCTTTCAATACCTCTTCTTAAATTATAGAGCTAGCCTGTTTTTTAGTAGCCGCACTGAGGAAATACCTGAATGGTAAAGAAGTATTAGATTTTGAATGTATTAGAGAACGTCACTATGGTTAAATGCAAACCTACTGAAGTATTTCCCAGCTTCCCCTGAGGAGTATCCAGAACTCCTTTTTGTTCAGGTAGGTCTGCTTCTTTTTCACTTTTACTCTCCAACTTAAATTGAGTCATATAATGTAAGAGTAATTACTCTGTTATGGTAAGAGAGAACCAAGAATAGGAATTCTAGTATTAAGATAACAATAAGACTTTTTAGGCATTTTTGGTTGAAACATAATGGGTATGATGATGAAAATAATGTAGCTTATATATGTTCAAGCTTTATGAATAATAAAATTTTATTGACAAGTACAATGATGATAATTTATTAGTCTTAGGAAATAGAATCTAACAAAATCAACTTAAACAATGAAGCATAAACTACACACATGGGAATTACAGTGGGATGTAAGGTGGACTGTTCAGAACATTTGCTTTTTGTTCCTCCCAACAAAAAGCACATTGGGTTCAGCCAGAGTTTTAGTGAACAAAGCTTGGATAAATCCATGTTCTTAATGGGTTTGTGAATGCTACTTGGGCATTCTTAACACCTTGCCAAAGTGATAATTTTAAAATGTAAATCTGAAGAAGCTAATCCACTGATCAGAATTTCCCTTCTGCAAGATGACTATAAACTCTCTGCTTGCCCCTTTCTTTGTCAAGGGGTGTTTTCTACTCCCTCATCCCCCCCCCACCCCCCCCCCCCCCCCCCGTCTCCTGCGCACACACATAGGAACTCCATGCATTGATATGCTGAACACTGGATCTGCTCACGGCCAGTACCTCCAACCAGCCCTTCCCTCTGCCTGGATTAGCCCATCCTGGCTTCTTTCCTCTACATGATCAACTCCCAGAAAGTATCATCTCTGTTTGGCATATGGTTAAGAAAAAGTTATATGATCCATTCCCTCTTCAATGTTCCCAACATTTTGTTTATGTATATCTAGTATTAATATTTGTTTATAATTCAAACTTACTAACTAGAATAGGAATTCTCAGAAGGTGAAATTCTTGTATTATTCATGTAGTTTTCTCCAATGCTTAGCACTTAGGCCTTAATAAATATTCACTGGAAGACTAACTAAAAGAATGTAAAAGATATTCACAAATAATATTTTTAGCAAATAAATTTATTTAATGTATGTTTTATGTGACACAGGAGCTCTCATAAAGAAATAAAGACTTAGAGTAGCAAAACTTTAGTGCCTATATATTAGGTTTTGAGAGGCAATTGTGGAAAATTAACTAAAATATATGGAGAAACTAGAGGAAGATAAAAGTTATTTCATTTTATTTATTTATGTTGCTCTCCTAAACCTTATTGTGCTATTCTTTTCATATGTCTTGGCTAAAATTTCAATTATTTTATATTCATACTTTCTGGATAACAATAAAAATATTTAAGATGATCAATTATCACTGAGTGCAACTGCAGCAACAATCCATAGCTTTTCATAGGCAGCCTTTTCATCAATGAAGATGCGTGTCAAACTCAAAAACAACTTTCAGAAAGATTAAACGTTGCTCAGCAAACAATTTCTGATCATTTGCAAGCAATGGGAAAGATTTTAAAGGAAGGAAAATGGGTGCCACATCAACTGAAAGAAAGACAAATGGAAAGCCAAAAAGTCACCAGTAAAATGTTGCTTCAATGGCATGAAAGAAAGTCTTCTTTGCATTGAATTATGACTGGCAATAAAAAGTGGATTTTTTTTGAGAATCTCAAATGCAGAAAATCATGGGTTGATCCAAGTCAACCATCAACATCGACTGCAAGGCCAAATCGCTTCGGAAAGAAGACAATGCTCTGCGTTTGGTGGCATCAGGAAGGTGTGGTGTATTATGAGCTTCTAAAACCAGGTGAAACTGTTAATACTGATTGCAACTGACAACAAATAATCAATTTGAACCACGCTTTGATCGTGAAATGACCAGAATGGGCCAGAAGACACGGCAAAGTAATTTTGCTTCATGATGACGCACCCTCACACACTTTAAAACTAGTTAAAGACACGTTAAAAGATCTTTCCTGGGAAGTATTAACCCACCTGCTGTATTCACCAGACCTTGCTCCTTCAGATTACCATTTGTTTTCATAGATGGCATACGCACTTTCTGAGCAGCACTTCAAAACGTATGAAGAAGTGGAAAATTGGGTCTCTGAATGGTTTGCCTAAAACAAGAAAAGTTCTATTGGGTCGGTACCCACAAATTACTTGAAAGATGGGGGAAATGTGTAGCTAGCAATGGACATTACTTTGAATAAAGCACTTTTGATGAAATGATCGTGTTTTCTTTGATTACAAAATCTGCATTATTAACTGGTACACCTGGTATAGTCACTGCTATTTATATTAAGAAGCCATGTTGGGTGAGATATTAAAGAAAAATCAAGAATATATGTATCTCTTTTTTCTGTGCTTCTTTCATCTTCCATTTTACTCTGCATGCATTTTTCTAGTTGTGTTCAATGTCAACTGTATCAAAGTTAACTGCATCGCCCTGAACAGTTTGGCTCAGTGGATAGAGCATCGGCCTGTGGACTAAAGGGTTCCAGGTTCGATTCCAGTCAAGGGCATGTACCTTGGATGCAGGCACATCCCCAGTAGGGGGTGTGCAGGAGGCAGCTGATTGATGTTTCTCTCTCATCAATGTTTTGAACTCTCTATCCCTTTCCCTTCTTCTCTGAAAAAATCAATAAAATATATTTAAAAAAGTTAACTGCATCAATATCAGAATAGTGAGAAAACCATTGATGCAATTAATAATTGGCCAGTTCTCCAAATGGTACCATTGGAGATACTTTATCATATAACAACATGATGATGATGGATGACAACTCTCATTTTGGAAATAGATATCTTTCAAGTCATATGTCAACAAACAAATTATTTGGTTCATTTCTTTTGCTATTAAAATTACCTGAACTAATTATTGTTTTCTTTGTAGGAATGACATAAATAATAGAATCACAGGTAGAATGATAAGATAATCTAGTATTACATTCATGTTTTACTTTTGAAGAAACTAAAAGCCAAAAAAGTGAAAGGACTTGTACGAGGTCATACAATGTGTCGGAACAAAGGTAAGAACCTAAAGTTCTCAATTTTCAAGTGAATATTCTTTGAAGATATTTAGAACATTTTTTTAACTAGTGGCCTGGTGCACGAAATTCATGCACATTAAAAGGAAATTAATTAGAGGAAATATTTTAATATTGCTATTTGCCCTTTCTCTATAATAGAAGTGTCAGAGATGAAAGAAAATTAGTAAAATGTATATGAAAATCTCCCTCCTGTCAGAGTCTGGGGCATGCCATGGGACCCAGAGTCAAGTCCCCGCCCACCCACACGCGCCTCGAAATCACACGAGACCCAGACCTTGCTGGCCCCACCCCCATCAAACCCCACATGGTGGTGGGGGGGGGGCACAGCCTCAGGTCCCCTGGCCCCTGCGCCAGGGCGAGGGGCATGGACTCAGGTCCCCTGGCTTTGGCAGGAGGGCTTGATGACCATTTGCATATTAGCTCTTTATTATATAGGATAACAATGAATATACAATTTGCTGCCACTAAACAATCTCAGGTTCCTTCTTAGACTTTTTTGCTTTTGTCATTGAAATACAACACTAACTTGATGAGTCCTGATCCCTATTTTATTATCTCTAGACAAATTTAATATGTGTGTGCATGGGGATGGGGGTGTATGTAAGTAAATTATAACAATAAAGATATTTAAAAGAAGACAAATAAAGGTGGGAGGGAAATCTTTTCTTTCTCACAGCATATTTCTCAGACTATATGTTCCTGACTTCAGGGCCAGAAAATTCAGTTATTTGGCTTCAACAAATTTGACCACCAGTGGACATTTAAGAAAAAATAAATTCTATTGGAGAAAAAGAGCAAATCATATTTTTTTCAGCTGATATTTTAAACCAAGATGACAGTTGGTGGTATTCTGAATTTCTAAGGTCCTGTTGAGTTAAACAGAGAGATGACATCATTTATTCATTATTCAGTAAACATTTATTGAGGGCCTGCTATGTGCTAAGCAATTAAGACACATCAGCATATAAAAGAGATAAAGATCCAACCCTTGGGGGCTTATGATCTAGTGGGAAAGACAGATAATAAACCACAAACTTAATAAATAAGACATGAGACAATATATATGAAAAAGTGATAAATCCTATGGAAAAAATACAAACTGTACAAGGAGAGTTATGATTGCTCATGTAGGGATAAAGAGAGTCACAGTTTTAATTTGGGAAGATGACATTTGAGCAAAGATTGAAGGTCATAAGAAAGGTTTACCTAAATGAAAAACAATGAAAAGAACTCCAGGCAGAGGGAACTCCCAACAACTAGAGTCATCCTGGCATATTCCAGAAATATCACAAGGAGGCCAGAGTAACTGAAGTAGAGGAGGAAAATCAGAACAATGAGATGGAGAAAATGAAGGGCTAGAGCATATAAGGCCTTATGTGCAAAATCACAGTAAAAATGTTTGTCATATAAATTGTGAGTATGGGACTGCAGAGGAAAAGTATTTGGAAGGGAGGAGAGCAAATCATGTGCAGAGAGAGGTTGAGACTTTGTGACCCCAACGTGAGGAAGTTGCTGTGAGTCTTCCACAGGTTGTGTCTTTCAGATTACCCATCATTTTTCAATTAAACCCCTATCACCGGAGTTAGCTAGGGACGATTTGTAAAAAGAGCACCTGCAGGAGATGCCATTCATTTTAAACAAATACGATAAAACAGCTACTGTAAAAGTGGGGTTTCCACATTCAGTAGACATATATCAAAGCAGCATTTTACATCAGGACAAAACTATAGAATAATATTAATGTGAATATTCTTTGAATGGTGAAAGTAGAGATGTCTAATACCTTACATATATTTTAAAAATTAAAATTTGAAAAGTGCTTTAAAAAATTCAATTCAGCCCTAGCCGGTTTTGCTCAGTGGATAGAGAGTCTGCCTGCAGACCAAAGGGTCCTGGCCTCCATTCCAGTCAAGGGCATGCAAACTTTGGTTGCAGGCTCCTCCCCAGCCAGGACCCTGGTCAGGCACATGCAGGAAGCAACCAATTGATGTGTTTCTCTCATATCCATGTTACTCTCTGTCTTTCACTCTCTCTTCCACTCTCCCTAAAAATCAATGGAAAAAATATCTTCGGGCAAGGATTAACAACAAACAAAATTAAATTTAAATGCACTATTATCATGAGAAATACGAATGTTTAATGCAACAAAAATATGTACACTAAAATAATACAGTGTCTGTAATGCATAGGGGATATATTTAGGCAGCTCTGATCCAGGATGGACTAACCTTTCAAAGTTAATAATGAAGAAAACACAATAAGACAAAAATAGCTTAAAATCTGTATTCAGGCTGAAACAATAAAAATAAACACTAACAAAACTCATAACCACTCAAAGAAACAGGAGATCTAGAAGTAGTTGCCTTCGGAGATAAGAATAAGCTGAGACCAAATAACAATACTAAATAATAATTAAATTAACTAGTTAACTGAGCCTTTGTTTATCTTTTTGTAAAAGAAGGAATTAAGACTAGATGATCTTTAAGGTCCTGTCCCACACAGGTATCTATGTGATATCCAAGCACAAGTACCAAAGTGACTCATCAAAACCTTATAGGAAGGTTCTACTCTGGGGCAGTAAATAAGGACCAAACAAGTAATTATCCAAAGCACAGGAAATGGATAGGATCTGGGTCAGGAGATGATGTTTAAATGGAAGATCATTTGAAATGCTTGAAGAGCCTAAGTACCTGGTAAGGTCAGGAACTCAGCAACTTGGAGGATTTCTTGATGTGCTGCTAAGGAATCTCAGACCTTTATGTCTAAAGAGAAATAGCTGGAAGATATGACCTTCATTTTTCAGTTCACAGAATTGTTTTAGGTTGTAAGGGAACTGCAAGGCAATATAAAACAAAACAAGACAACCACAAAACTCCCCCATCACAATAAGAAAACTGTAACTCAGATTCGGCCGTGCTGTTCAAGGTCACAAAGCTAGTGGCAGAGGCGGGACATGAACTCTTGTCTCTGGATATTCATTGCAGCTATTTTCCCTAAACTCACATAGCAATTCCTTCAGAGGTTGGAAGCACATAACTCATACAAATCTGACCACTTAGTACAGCTGCCCCTTAGCTATGTTCCAGCTCCATAGTGTTGATACTGAAGGTTTTTCAGTGCAGAGAATAGAGAAAATACACATCTTAAAATTGGGGGGAGGGGGGGAGAGATAAAATTCTGAAATATAAAAATACAAAAGTCACAGCAGTAGCCAAAGAAGCACATTAGTTCGAGTCCCATCCTGAGTGTTCAAATTAAGTGAGTTCCCTGAGAAATGTTCAGAGACCACTGGGGGACCGAGTTTTGAATCCTTTTTGGGCTGGACAATTTGCATGTGCACTTAACTACATGTGCATGCCTAATTACCCCACAGGAAGATTCCTATGCCAGTTGGCATTTTCTTAACTGAGCTCACAGAAGGGTGGTGCTTTGAAATCCTGGGAATTTAATCATCAAGAAGGGGAGGTGAGTCAGAGTGGGGAGAAAAAGATGGTCCATTTTGAAGCGATCTGAGCACAACCAGTGTGGAAGCACACAAGGAGAAGTTATTGGTGCACAAGTGGATGAAGTACTGGGTTTTGAGATAGTACTTGGGAAACCAGCAGATTCCTCAGGGAAAGTGTTTCAGGCATTAGCTAATTGGATTAGTTGTGGTGCTTTCTGTGAATGCGAAGGAATTCATAAGCTGTAGATTAAAATCTTCAAACAGCTCTGGTCACGGAGGTGAGAGGCTCTTTTCTTCTGCTCAAAACAGTCCGGTGGAATATAAGTATATTCAGCCCCCTTCTTCCTCCAAAACAGATAAACTATATCCCACGGGGTTTTAACTGTATGCGTTTTATCTCTGCATTTTTTCAACAAAAATCCTGGGAGAAAACAAATCATAACTTTGAGTCCTTCATAGTGGTAGAACAAAGATTGCCTGTTCTCCCAGAATTGTGTAGTTTCCTCTCTGCAAGAAACAATGAGGTATAATCCGTTTCCTTGCTTCTCCAGCCATTTCCTCACTCAGGATAACCCTGTTTAGTATTCTCTCTCTCTGCTATGCAAGAACAAGAATTTGAGGATTCCTGTAGGACCAGATGCAACCCTTAAAAAAATGATTGATAATCATCAGATCCCTTAGGATATAGGAATAAAAAAGGCTAGGGGCTTCAATTCTAAAAATGATGTGGGCTGGTATCCAAGATTACCTGATTCTAAATGCAGGCAATCTCCACAGTGCCACAGAGTTTATTTTGGACTCTTCAAATATCACTCTGAAGCCTAACTGGCTGTTTCTGGACTTTTCTTAGCAAGCTATGGGCACATACTTTCAAAGAAATCATTGAAAATAGAAAGGGAGAAATTGGGTGGTGTTTTAATACTTCTTGCCTTTGAAATACTCAATGTATCATGTAAATGCCTTTTTATAGTGACTTTGTTTTTATAAATTTATCTTTATTGTTGAAAGTATTGCAGATGTCCCTTTTTCTCCCCATTGACCCCCTCCACCCTGCTCCTACCCCTCCCCAAGACTTTACTTCACTATTGTCTGTACATGGATTATGCATGTTCTTTCATTAAGCTCTGCCCTCCCCCTCCCGGCTTTCCTCTGAATTATGTCAGTCTTTTCCATGCTTCAATGCCTCTGGATCTATTTTGTTCATCAGTTTATGTTGTTCATTAGATTCCACATATGAGTGAGAGCATGTGATACTTGTCTTTCTCTGACTGGCTTATTTCGCTTAGCATAATGCTCTCCAGGTCCCTCCATGCTGAACTCAAAGGTAGTGACTTATTTGAATAACTTTTGCAACCGATCCTTCCAGAGACCAAAGCTATGTCATTTCAAATGAGGACTCAAAAGTAATCGACTGTTCATATCATCAAATCTAATCATCTAATTACAGTAATTAAAATATTGAACTTACAGGCCATCAAAATGTTGTTGTTTCTGATTTTAAGTATTGCCTGATTTATCTCAATAAAAGAGAAAAAAACTGAAACAAGTATTGAAAGCATCAATACTTTCTTTAAGTACTTTTTATAAGGGAATGATGGGTTAATGGACAATGCTGTTCTGGGAATTTATAGATCTAAAATCTATAAAAATACTAATGGCTACCATGGCTCCTTCTTCCAATCCATGCTCATCTCAAATTCAATCAATACTTTTTACTGTTCTTATCCTGTGTATGAATCTCCATCAGAGAGACACCATCTTGACCAGAGAGGTGGAAAGTGGCCTTCCTATCCCAGTACTCTATCACTACATCTAGTTCTAGGTCTACCTGGTACTGTTCTGAATTTATCTTTCTATATTATTGTTGTGTCTCTAGGCTCACCCGAACCACAAGAGTAAGTTCCATGACAGTAGCAACAAAGTTAATATGCATTTTTTTCTTTGTAATACCTTCATTACCTAGAACAGCGGTTCTCAACCTGTGGGTCGCGACCCCTTTGGGGGTCGAACGACCCTTTCACAGGGGTCGCCTAAGACCATCGGAAAACACATATATAATTACATATTGTTTTGTGATTAATCACTATGCTTTAATATGTTCAATTTGTAACAATGAAATTGGGGTCACCACAACATGAGGAACTGTATTAAAGGGTCATGGCATTAGGAAGGTTGAGAACCACTGACCTAGAATAAAGCCTGATATATTTTATTGACTCGATACATACTTGATCAATGACTCCACTCAGCATTTATTAGGTAATTTTAAAATATTACTGCATCAAATATCCAACACAACCTTATAGGAAATACTGTAAAAAGAGGTGGAGATTCTGAGGAGGTAACTATCCTGTCCAAACACGTAGCTAATAAATAGAGGAGTTGGGTTTGGTTCCTAGATCTGTCCGACTACAGATTGTTTCTTTCCACTACATGTTGTTGACTCTGTTCTGAACTGTGTCATAATGATAAAGGTGGCCTAGATAAAGAATTTATTGTGGCCAAATATTAGTTATTTACCCAAAAAAGGAAGACTGAAAGCTCTCTGTTAACAGCAGAAGTCATGACCTTATTACTCCTATTTTCTCCAAGAAAATATCATAAATATTTTACTTTCCTAAGGGACAAACATTCCTAGTCAAACCACAAATATACACTATGATTGTTTTCAAAATGAATTAAGTTTCAACTGAGAGTTTTAACATAAAATTGTCTTACTTTATAAAATTTCATCAATTCAGAACTACTCTTCCAAATATGATTAAAATAAAAATGAATTTTATCAAGACCAGCAGACTAAGAAGAATGGTGATTCCGACACACTCACCATCAAACATTTAAGATAAACTCTTATTGAAATTATATGAATGTAACAGGCTCTCCCTTCCCCACCCCTCTCCCCCCGAGGAATTTTAGTTAAAATCAAATGTAATCTTATAAGCCCAGAACTGTATTATTTCCTTTATTTTTCAAGTATGTTTTTGCTAATGCCATTTGATATTTAAGTGATTACAGTTTTTAAAGAATAATTAGACTTAATATATCAAAATCTTGGTTCTTTTGAGAAATTTGGTTGCAAAAAAGAACTGCAAAAGTACAAACCAGTTTGTCCTTTTGACTTTAGTTAAACTCTTCCGTGAAGAAAATATACGAATTTCAATACAATTTAGGATACTTTATGAAGTCTTAACAAAGTTTTTTAAAGTAAATTAGAAGCAATTATTGATTTTTTAAAAGCTCACTTTATCCAAAAGTTCTCTCGCTCTTGCTCATTTCCTTATGTAAAAGAATTTAACCAAAGAAAGCCAGCATTCTAATTCAATTTCTCCTCCAAAGTATATAATTTTATTTCATCATAATGGCTGCTTTTATTTCCAGGGTCAGATTTTATTTAAATTTCAGTCCATTAGGAACAAAAACTTGCCATTTTCTGATAAACAAAATCAGCAGGGGAGCCTCTTCAAAGGAGAAATGTATTTCCATCGACCTTTGTTTTATTTGATCTAAATGACAGGTATACACCACTTTTCCTGTGTTTACTTTTAAAGATTCTGAAAAAACTGGGGTGACATTTTTAACAACAAAACTAGCAATCACCCTAGTAGTCCTGTGACAGGCAGATGGAAGAAATGATAAAAAGATGTAATCCACTGCTTTAGACCACCAAAGAGGCTTAATATGAGTCATTAGCAGAGAACCGTTAATTTTCTTTTTTCCCTATTCTGACTGTTGTTTGTAGAAGTACTTAGCCTCTTAGAAACTGGAACATTGAACTGTTTTTTCTTTCCTTTCTTTCTTCCTTTTTTGTGTGTGTGTGTGTGTGTGTGTGTGTGTATGGCTGTTTTGCAAGAGGGAGAGAAATCATAAACATAAGGGATTTAAGGAATATGTCCTTATACAGTTTAAGAAATCTGAGTGATATCGGTAATATTTCAGAGGCTCCTGGTTTTGCTTGGTAATAGTTAAGAAGAGTAACTAACACTAGTGAAGCACTTTAAAGGTTATAAAGGACTTTTTCAAACAGTATCTCAATTCTTGGACATCCTCACAAAAATTTTGAATCTCAGAAAATCAATCATGTTGAAAATGAGGAAATAAAGCCTAGTTCTTTGGATTTGAAATTCAATACCATTTTAATTCTGATAGAACAATAGCAAATATGATGATATTCTAGTCTAATAAAAATGAAGTCGTGTTCAGTTTCCTTAAGTTTTTTTTCTGGAAAACATCAGTTCTCTAGGATGTTAAGCACTCTTGATTAGAGAAAACAAGGATTCATATAGGTAGGTAGATAGATGATAGATAGATAGATGATAGATGATAGATAGATAGATTAGATAGATAGATAGACAGATAGATAGATAAACAGATATACATGCAGTGATTCTTCAAGTTATAAAGATGAAGGAGACTTTAACTCTGAAAATCCCTAAGGATTAAAGTTAAAGAAAACTCTTTTTTTTTAAAATATATTTTATTGATTTTTTACAGAGAGGAAGGGAGAGAGATAGAGAGTTAGAAACATCGATGAGAGAGAAACATCGATCAGCTGCCTCCTGCACATCTCCTACTGGGGATATGCCCGCAACCCAGGTACATGCCCTTGACCGGAATCAAACCTGGGACCTTTTAGTCCACAGACCGACGCTCTATCCACTGAGCCAAACCGGTTTCGGCAAAGTTAAAGAAAACTCTTAATGAATGAATGCTATAGCAGAATCCTTTACTCTTGTGGACCAGTTTACCCCAATGCTTACCTAGCCCACTCTGTCAATACAGGTAATATAAGTATCCTAGAGGCTCAGTGGATGAAATTCATGTGGGGAGGAAGGGGGGAGGCGGGGAGAGGAGAGGAGGCCCTCTGTCCAGCCTGCACCCTCTCCAATCCAGGACTTCTCAGGGGATGTCTGACTGCCGGTTTAGGTGGGGGATGGGGCCTAAACCGGCAGTCAGACATACCTCTCACAATCTAACCGCTCCTAACCGCTCACCTGCCTGCCTGACTGATTGCACCTAACTGCCTTCCTTCCAACCTGGCCTCCCCCTAATTGCTCCCCTGCTGGCCTGGCCACCCCCTGGCTGCTCCTCTGACAGCCTGCCTGATTACCCCTAACCACTCTACCTGCCCGCCTGATCACCCATAACTGCCTCTGCTTGCTGGCCTGATCGCCCCCTAACTGTCCAGAAGGAGGTCGGACATCGAGAAGATGTCCAGTCGACCCAGGCTAATTAGCATATTACCCTTTTATTAGTATAGATAGAAATAGATGTGAATAGAAACAAAATAATAAATTCATAGATGGATATACATAATATATATAATACACACATTGTATATGTTTATATGTTTACCTAGAGGTATACTAGTATATATGTTTTTCCTCATTGAAAAAATTAATAGATTCATTGTGGGCTGGCTTTTTTGCAACCAAACTAGATTATGAAAATGTTTCCCAGTAACTCTGATATGAGGCAATTAACAATACACTTCAAAGCACAGTAAACCTTAATACTTTTTCAGTCATTGAAAATGCCACAGTTAGTGCCAACATTTGATAGAGAGATGTTTATTTTGAGAACTTCTAGGGTAGTTTACCAATTCTTTTTATAATTATGTGAATCTTATTTAAACCTTTGTTTTAAATGTGAATACATGAAGGTGACTTCTGTAAGATAACAAATTGTTAGTTTAACTATGTGAATCAAGACGCTGGACAAATGGAAATTGAGAAAACCTCATTGTATATTCTATTTGACTGAAGTCTCAAAAGACCAGATCTGGCCTCACTATATCTTAAAAAAACAAACAAAAAAAAAACAACAAAAAAGCAGGTTAAAAAATGTATTTCCATACCTGAGATCACTTCTCATATATAGACATACCTTGTTTTATTTATACTCATTGATGATTTAGAGATTATAGATGCCTTGTTTCTTGAGAACAGAATAGGTCGGAGGCGGAGGGAATGAAACCTTTGTTAAGGATTGTAAAGCCTTTACCCAATTTGCAGTTCTCCAGAAGTTTCTTGTTATCCAAGAAATTATGAAGACATTCACTAAGCAACTAATCTTTTATTTCTATGATGTTTTCTAGCATACATACAGATGGAACTTAATGTAACATAAAATGTTTAGAGGAAGGTCTGGATGAAATTATGATCTCTTCTTTCAGTTCTACAATGCTCATATTATTTTAAAAATTAGTTCAATATTCCATAGTAAGTCAGGCCATTAAAACTGTTGAGCAGTAAAAGTCGTGGTTTTGAAACAGACAGTAAAAAGCAACTGGCTAGAAAAATAAACTTCCTCTTAAAAGTTTATAATGTGTTACAAACTGGAAAAAATGGTATCCTTCAAATATAAGCTGAAAATAATTTAGAATATATCATCAAGTTCCCATACAAATTCATGGATAATGACTTCACAACCATAGTCTAAGGAAACTTAGAGATTTGTGGGGAATCTGCACAGTTTTGCCTTTAATGATTTGATATATATCCTTGCTAGAAAGACTGTCATAGTTAGCGTAAACAATAAACAACAATTGTCCTGTATTCTACCCAACTTTACTACTTTATTTTTCCAGCTGGGCCATAAAAACTAGATACCAGATCAATAATTAAAATTGTATGAAGAACATTTCATATATTTCTACATAATCTGAAAAGATGATGTGATTGTATTTGATCTTTCTTTATAACAGCTTGCCACAGGAAACACTTTGTTGTATTTTTTAAATATAGAGAAAACTAAATCAAACTAAATCTAGCATTCAATTCTAATAATATAACACTGCAAGTGATCTAAGTCAGTGATGCTGAACCAGGTACGATCCCACCCAAGGGCATATGACAATGTCTGGAGACTATTTTGGTTGTCACAATTATGGAGTGTTACTAAATACAGGTGCTTAGAGGTTAGAGATGCTACTAAACCAGCCGTGGGCAAACTACGGCCCGCGGGCCGGATCCTGCCCGTTTGAAATGAATAAAACTAAAAAAAGAAAAGACCGTGCCCTTTTATGTAATGATGTTTACTTTGAATTTATATTAGTTCACACAAACACTCCATCCATGCTTTTGTTCCGGCCCTCCGGTCCAGTTTAAGAACCCATTGTGGCCCTCGAGTCAAAAAGTTTGCCCACCCCTGTAACTCTCTACAGTGCAGAGAAAAGCCTTCCACATTCAAGAATTATATGACCCAAAATGTTACTAGTTGCTGAGGAAGTTGAGAAACCCTGTCCTAAGCAAAGACTATTGGCAATGTAAATATCTACTTTTTCCCAAAGAAAAGGTGTCTTGGAGAAAAGTGCTTCAATGGAGTAGAACACATATGCACTCATGTATCGCTTCTCAAACAAAATACTAAAGTAAACTGCCTACCACAACTAGGAAGAAAGTGGAAATAAACTTAGATGAAGTATGGCCTAAAACTGGGAAACAATAGTGAGCCCTTGATTACCCTATACAACTATCAGAGTGCCTATTCTATTAGTCAAAATTAAGGCTCAAGCTTCAACAAACCAATTTTCCCTGCTCAATCTTAGGGAATTCACACATTTCCATGCTTATTATTTTTATTTTCTAAAATGGGAAATGCTTTCATTCTTGCTGTACTTAGTTTACTGTCATTCACACTTTAGGGTTTTTAATGCAATATGATAGATTTGTTTTTAAATGCTTTGAGTTTGCTTTTCAATTTAATGATTTGTTACATTATTTACAGGCTAATTTACTGAACCTACATAAGATTAATTGCATGGTCTTTTAGGACACGTGACAAATCATTAAAAAGTGATAAAACCAGGCAACTGAAAAACAAATGGCTTATGACATATGAATGGAATCCCCAGTACCATTTATTAATGCATGTTTTGGTAAGACTTGTAAGATCTAAAGCCATACTAGCTCAAAATTGAGCACAGGATTATGCAATATTTGAAAGTAAGATATCTGGATAATTTAATAGACCAGAACAGAGTAATGAGTTTATTTTTGTAAAAAGAAAACACTGACAAGCAAATTAATAATAGTAACGAAAAAGCTACAGTCTTTAGTGTCATATTTCTTATAAAAATAATTGACAAAACTGTCTTAGGGGAGCTTATTTAATTTCATTTGAAAATTTTAAAAAAAATTAACAAGTGTACTTTATATCCAGCTTGTGTTTTAGCATCTAGATAAGGTCCATCTTAATAAAAATGAAGGGTGTGTCAATAAAGTTAGATTCTACAGGAAATGCTTTGGGGGAAAGAAGGAATATTTGTTGCATGGTTATATCATCCTGTCCTCTATTTAAATATAGAAAATATTCTGTGGTTGGAGTTACTGGACTGAAGAGGTCCATTTGCCTGCACATATCAAAGCACAATAAAACACAAACAGGAGTTTGCAGCAAAGAAAGTAAGGGTTTATTAAGGAGATGGCGCCATGCCCGGAGTCACAGGTAGCTCATTCTCAAAGACCTGGCTCCCCAATGGCTTCCAGGGGATATGTTATATAGGGAAAACATCATGAATCATGGTGACTAATAAATTTAGGATTGTGGTCTCTACTGATTGGTTGATGCTAGGGTAGGGGTTATTAATAATTGGATTTGGTCCTGATATCAGCTATGGAGTTGTTCTATCCAAAATCACAAGGATTTGTTCTGTGAGATTGTTCTGCTTTCCTGGGTCCAGAGCTAAAACACAACTGAGGCCAAGATATGACGTTTAGTTTGAATGAAAACTGTGTTTTAATAGTCAATAAACACAGGACCTTGTTTCTAAGACTATTGGATGCTAACCAGTGTCCTGAGGGCTTAATGATTAAGCAAGAGAGAGTGTGGTGGGTGAGTGAGGGCACTAGGTGAGCCAAGTTTGAATTAAACAATAAAATCAAAGTAAGAGTCCAGATTAAAGAATAAGGTTTCTGTGGGGTTACATGGTTCAGGTAATTATTTGGATTACTGTACTGGGGTAGGAAGAATAAATATATTATATGTATATTTACACACTACGGCATCTAATGGACACAGGCAATAGTGTGGCAAAGGCTTGGGAGGAACGGTGCGGGGAAGAGGGGGTCAATCGGAGAAAAACCCACAACGGGACATCTGCAATACTTTCAACAATAAAGATAAATTTAAAATAATAAATAAATTAGTAAATGAATAAATAAACAAATATATAAATAAGGTAGTAGCTTTAAAGCTGAGGAAATGTCTCCCCAAATTCATCAAGTATTGTACTTCTTTCTTAGAGGTAGAGTGTATGAGATTCAGCCAGTTATTTGTTTATAGAACCTATTCCAGTATGACCTAGACCAGCGCTTCTCAACCTGTGGGTCACGACCCCTTTAGGGGTCGAATGACCCTTTCACAGGGGTCGCCTAAGACCATTGGAAAACACATATATAATTACATATTGTTTTTGTGATTGATCACTATGCTTTATTTATGTTCAATTTGTAACAATGAAATTGGGGGTCACCACAACATGAGGAACTGTATTAAAGGGTCGTGGCATTAAGAAGGTTGAGAACCACTGGTCTAGACTATTCAATGCCAGATACCTCACAAAAGTGGAATGCCCGTTAAGTTTCATAGAGTTTATCTCCCATGCTATGGCACAAAACTGTATCAGTAATGCCCTTGCCAGCGTTGCTCAGTGGTTAGAGTGTTGGCCTTTGGTCAAGAGCATATATCTGAGTTGCAGGTTCGATCCCAGGTCCAGGTCAGGGTGCATGTGGGAGGCAACCAATCAATGTGTCTCTCTCACATCAATGTTTCCCTCTCTCCCACCCTTCTTCCATTCTCTAAAAAATCAATGGAAAAAATATCTTTGGGTGAGGATTAAAAAACAGACAAACAAAAATGTCTCAGTAAGGTATCAAGGGCATCTGTGACTTACTGCTCGTCAGGTCCTATCAACATAATACCATACAGTGGATTGACATAATAACCTTGATAGTAAGATGTTTAAGGTCTCTCAGAATTAAGTCATGGTCTGGAGAGATAGTTGGAAAGATAATAAAGAGTATTGCCATCTCTATGATAAGGAAGCAAACTTTCTGCTACTCTATTCTTATTGGATTAGAAAAAGAAAATATATTTGTCTGGTCAGTAGCTAGATACTTCGTGCCAGAAGCTGTGTTTGTTTGCTCTAACAAGGAAATTACATCTGAAACTACTGGCGTTTTTGTGGTTACACCTTGTTAAATGTATGATAATTTAATTTAACTGTCTAAGATCCATTTGTCTTCTGGGTGGGACACATAATCCAGTTATAGGGAGATATGATAGTGATTGCACAACTGTGTCTTTCAAAGGTAAATTGGTGGCATAGATTTTGGGATTCCCCTGGAATTTGATACTTTCGTAAGGAAGCTGAACTCCAGGACATCAGGCTCACCATTCTTATCATGATAGTCTATTGGTAGAAACCAGTGTTGGGAATCTGACAGTGACTGAGAATTTCTTAATTATAGGACACAAGAATTAGAGTTAACAATCCTAGGTGGATTCAGGGACACAGTAAACTCACTATGAGATAAAACTTGGGCCAGACACCTATTTATTATGCTCAATTGTTCCTGTAGATCTCTATTCCGACATCTAGACTGTGATAATGTTATAGATCCTCAAGAATTAGCATCACTTCAGAGACAGTGCCCAAGAACCATTGAAAGGCAGTGGTGCTTTTCTATCATTAGTTCATAATTATACTGGTAAATAGCTCCGAACTTATTATTTTACAGTCCTTTCTCACGGAGAATTGATCTCCCCTTAATGCAAAGGGTTCTGTCTCTATAAGGTCACTTAGATCTGACAATTTGGACTTGGATACAGTTTGCTACTGTGATTTAAGTCACGTGTTGGTCACCAGATTTTAGTAGGGTTCTTTTGTTATACTGACCAAGTTATGGTTTAGGTGGCTGTCTCTTTTCCTTCATTAAGGACTTTAGTCATTACTAAATATTTATATATAGTCTTTACTAAATATATATATATATATATATATATATATATATATATATATATATATATATATACAGTATATACACTAGAGGCCCGGTACACAAAATTCATGCACGGGGGGTTGGGGGGGGGGTGTCACCTCAGCCAGGCCTGCACCCTCTCCAATCCCAGACCCCTCGGGGGATGTCTGACTGCCCAGTGGGATCAGGCCTAAACTGGCAATCGGACATCTCTCTCACAATCCAGGACCACTGGCTCCTAACCGCTTACCTGCCTGCCTGCCTGATTGCCCCTAACCCCTCTGCCTGTCGGCCTGATCGCCCCTAACCACCTCTTCCTGCTGGCCTGATAGCCCCTAACCACCCTCCCCTGATGGCCTGATAGCCCCTAACCGCCTCTGCCTCAGCCTCTACCACTGTGGCTTTGTCCAGAAGGAGGACGGGACAACTGAAAGATGTCCAGTCGACCCGGTCTAATTAGCATATTACCCTTTTATTAGTATAGATGAATCAAGCAATTCTGCCCCACTTGGTTGCTGCCACTTGTTAGGCAACCTTGCCCACTTGGCCTCTGAAACTTAAGTCTTGTCATTTAACTTCCATCACCTTCAGGTCCCACCATTTTCATTGAAATCAGGGGGATTCTCTATCAATATCCATATTTCCTACTTTTGTCTTTAGCCTAAAAAGGTCAGGCATGTTTCAAGAATGTTGGTGCTCTACTCACTCAATAATCTGTTGAAATGAATGTCCTCTTGGTCCCCTCGGCATATTGCTAGGAAGCAGTGAGATAAACACGTGAATATACAAGATATACCAAAGACATTCCCATAATTCTGTCTACATTACACCATGAAATTTCAGGCATGCAAACTTCATTCATCATGGGACACCTTTGTGAATCAGTTTTCATATGAGGTAGCATACTGAATCCATAGCAGTAATTCAGCCCAATCTACAAGTGCATTCTTCCCTTTCTGGCAATTTCCTTCTGCACATATGGACTTGTTTTGTTCTGATATAAATAAGCACAGTTTTGCAATTATTTTGGGTAAATAATTCTTCTCTCCCAAAGTTTGACTTAGTATTTGGATGCCATGGTAAACAGAGAACTGACTGTAGTTATGGATCTAGAGATAAATAGGGGTGGCAGGCTATGGTATGAGGAAAATCAGTATCTTGTTATAAACTACTGCTCAAGCAAAATCAGAATTAAGTATTCATGTGCAGTGGGGCCAGCCTCATGAGACAGAAAAAGAATGTTATAGGTATGCTGGCAAGAACTCCCAGGTAAGTGTTAGATTCAGTGTACTATGGAGAAGAGACTGTTCTATGACATGACACTGTCTAACCTGGGAGCTGGACCCAGATGAGAAGGTGGAGATTGATTCCCACAAATACCCCTAAAAATTGTCTAATCCCCATCCATGTTTTCTTCTGATATAAATCACTGCCCCTCCCCTGCCTCCCACTAGGTGCTGGTTGCTGGAATAAGCTGTTGTACTGACCTGGTTAAGCATGTAAAGTGGCTTCCTATATCTGGTAGCATCCATGTACAAGTACCCTTGACTACCCTCTCCCCCTTTACCCTATATACCTTCTTTACCTGCTAAGCAGAGCAGAAGGTATCTACTTCATCTTGAAACTGCTCAAGACTTGCCTCATAAGTTGCCCTTAATAAAGCCTGTTGAATGCCATACTGGAGTGGCCAGCCTCTTTCTTTGGTCTTTACATGCCCTCTGTTTACAGAGGTAGATTTTCAGTCTCAGGGCATTTCCCTGGATGTGATAATTAAGATTACGTTAATTCTTGTGCTTTGAAACCACTCAATTACTTCTCCTTGGCCTCAAAATAAAATATAAATGCCTTACTTTACAAGATTCTACATCATAACTTGCTAAATTACTGGCTCGTGGGCAAATCCAGCCTGTTGCTTCATTTTGTAAATAAAGTTGTGTTGGGACATGTCTCTGCTAATTTATGTATGTGCTTTCTAGGACTCCTTTCACACTATACAGGCAGAGTTGAGCAGTTGCAATAATAGTTGCAACCCTATGCCTAAAATATTTACTATTTGTCTCTTTATAGAAAAAGTTTGCTATACTTGTCCTATATTACCTGCATATCTTTCCATTCTATCCCTCATTCACTAAGTTCCAACCATGTTTGTATCTCTGTCATTTTTGAAACTGTTAATTATTTCCTTCATTGAATGTGCTTGTCCCAAGATCTAGAATAGGCTGTATACTTGCCTGACTAGCTCTATATTTACCTTGAAGTCACATCTTCAAATAGGTCTTCATTGAATATCCTACCTTCATTTGCTTTCCTCTGTTAATCTCTCAGTCTTTGTATCATCATTTGTTATAATTTGCAGCCATCTTATAATTGTTAACATTTTAATATATTTCCCTCATCAAATATCTATCCACCTATCCATCAATCCATCCACCTCATTTTTTAAACTTTTTTATTATGAAATAACTATAGATTCATAGAAAGTTGCAAAGAAAGTGCATAGTGGTCCCATGGGTCCTTTACACAATTTCTCCCATGGGTATATCTTATAGGTATAATGGAACTACAATATCAAAACCATGCCATTGATACCAGTACAATGTGTGTATAATTTTAAGCCAATTTATGTAACCGCCATTGCCATGATACAGACCTATTCTATCACCATATAGATCTCCCTCAAGATATCCCTTCATAGTCACAATCACCAGGACACACACCACCAGCATCCCTAATCTTTGACATTCACTAATCTGTTTCCACGTCTATCATTTGCAATCTATAATTTTTGTTTTATTTTATTTTTTTTAGTTTCCATTATTGTTAATCATGCTTTAGTAATAATCAAATTATTCTGGGGTCCAACCCTAGTAGGTCCAGGGGTCCCCAAAGGTGTGGATGGAGTCAGCGAAGAGGGAAAGACTCAGAGGCAGCGTTCAGTTGATCAGCATGGTTGGGTTCTCTAGCCAAGTTCTGGTCAGGATCTCCAGCCAGGTTCTGTGTCCATGTTCTCTTGCTAGGTTCTCCAGCCAGGTTCTGTGGCAATGTTCCCTCTCTAGGTTCTCCAGCCAGGTTCTGTCCAGGTTCTCCAGCCAGGTTCAGTCACCAGGTTCTAGTCAGGTTCTCTTGCCATGTTCTATCCAGGTTCTGTAGCCAAGTTCTGTCTCTAGGTTCTTCAGCCAGGTTCTCTCGCTAGGTTCTGTCTCTAGGTTCTGTGGCCAGTTTCTGTCCAGGATCTTTTGCCATGTTCTCTCCAGAGAAGTTCTTCTGTGTCTAGGTTCTGTGTAGGTTCTGTGTCTAGGTTCTGTGTCCTGTTGTCTTGTTACACCTGTATTTATACCAGTTGATTCCAATCCTATCAATCTCTATTCCAAAGGTTAGGGCGTTTCTTATCTCCATTCCAGGGAGTAAAGATTATGTAGCTTAAGCATGATTGTTCATAGTTAAAGTGATTAATTACCTGCCTGGCACTTAGTTAAGGGGTTTTATTCCCTCCCTAACTTCAGAGGAAAATCCCTACCTGGGGAAACAACCTTTCTCAGAGAGGTGACCTTGGTTAAAACACATAGTGCCAAGAAGGTGAGCAAACATATTAAGAACAGTATGCCATATATGCCAGGTCCCTTGAAACAGCAAGGATGGACCAGCTCCCGGCAAATTCCCCCTTTTTTATTTTTTAAAAGCAGGCATTAAAAAGAAAAACCCCAAATGCTCTCTTGTATCCATTTTAAGAGTAGGATTGGCGCTTTCCGCTATTACCTGAGTCCTGATCTATCACCCAAGGGAGAGCTTGACAATCCTGCACTTTCCCAGGGTGCAAAGGCTGCAGTGGGGTTAAGGATAAGGCTCCTTGGGCCTACCTCCTCCCATGCCTTTACATTTACCTTTCCTTCCTCAGAAAAGCATGGACATACTTCTTGTATAAAACATTCCGTCTGACTGGGATTAACCTTAATTCCTCTTCTAGCAAGCATATGTGTTAAAAGATCAATACAGAGTCTTATTTCTTTAGACTCAGTATGGCACATCTTCTTAATCTAAAGATCAATACAGAGTCTTCTTTCTTTGGATTCAGTATGGCACATCTTCTCAATCTAAGAATCAATACAGAGTCTTCTTTCTTTGGACTCAGTATGGCACATCTTCTCAATCTAAGTTCTGTACTACCCACCATCTTACCCTACTTATCTTCTATAGGGGGGTCTGCAGTACCCTGGTGGAGTCCTATCCGTCCCAAGTGTGGGGTTCTCAATGGGGGGGGGGGGGCTTACCTAGGGGAATCCTGTTCCAGGGGTTCCCAAAGGTGTGGACGGAGCCAGCGAAGACTATCCACCCTCTTCCTACGGTGGAGTCCTACCCATCCCGAGAGTGGGGCTTACCTAGGGGTCCCTGTTCGGGCACCAGATGCTGGGGTCCAACCCCAGCAGGTCTAGGGGTCCCCAAAGGTGTGGACGGAGTCGGCGAAGAAGGAACGACACAGAGGCAGCGTTCAGTTGATCAGCAGCCTAGCCAGGATCTCTAGCCAAGTTCTGGTCAGGATCTCCTGCAAAGTTTTGGTTAGGATCTCCAGCCAGGTTCTGTGTCCATGTTCTTTTGCTAGGTTCTCCAGGCAGGCTCTCCAGGTTCTCCAGCCAGGTTCTGTAGCCCTGTTCCCTCGCTAGGTTCTCCAGCCAGATTCAGTCACCAGGTTCTAGTCAGGTTTTCTTGCCATGTTCTATCCAGGTTCTGTAGCCAGGATCTTTTGCGATGTTCTCTCCCTAGGTTCTGTCTCTAGGTTCTGTGGCCAGTTTCTGTCCAGGATCTTTTGCCATGTTCTCTCCAGCGAAGTTCTTCTGTCTCTAGGTTCTGTGTCTAGGTTCTGTGTCTGCAATCTATAATTTTTAAATTCATGTTTATTTAATCCTGGGTCTCCTTTACCAGAAATTAAGCTCCAAAAAGGCAGGCACATGCCTACCTTATTTCCTATTTTTTCTACCTTCTGTATTCTATAGAATCTAAATTTGGTCTCTTTTGATACTATTTGTAGATTTCCCTAATCAAATTTCAATGCTCTACTTAAAAGCAGATATCCCCCCTTTTTTATTAAAGCAGAACTCTCAGTCAATTCAATGTTCTGCCAAAATTTTAATAACATGTCTTTTTATTAATAAACACTCTATTACTCACTAGCAATAGACAGAGAACATTATGTGATAATGTTGATCAATGTACTGAAAAAAATGCATTATAAATGAAACATAAAAGTTAAGAGGGCAACTATTTCAATATGCATAAATTCATAATGTTTTATAAAAAACCTATCAGGTTACAGTATTTTTAAGTATTATTTATTGCAAAGAGTGAAAATTTTGTGAATAACTATGTAAAATTAACAGCTGGATGGAGTTTCAGAATCGCTTACCAACCAGTCATGTCTCATGAACAATTGCTCCAAATGTATCAACTTGATTTTTAAAAGAGCTGCTGACAACTTTGTAAAGACCTTGAAAAGAATTTTATTCAAAAACGATTCTCCTAGGGCTGCATATGATTTCTGTGTTTATTTTATCTGCCTTTTATTGACAGTGTATTTTTGTTTCAATTGTTAACTTCAGAAATATTTACCATCCCTTGGAAAAATGATTTGCATCACAGCAGCCTCCTTAGCTGTTAAGACTTCATCTACCCTGCTACTTATTTGTCTCCTGACATCATCTTTTGTGTCTGAAATCAGGGCCATTTGAAAATAGAATGATACTAACATCATGCACAGTGAAGAATTGGAGCAAGATGCCAATTGTGTTTCACAACCATTGATTCTGTTCCTAGTATATTCTGTGTTTATAAAGCATTCATTGCTTTATCCCAAGGATAATTTACAAATTGTATAGCATCTTTATTTTCCTCAGTAATTCTTGGGGACATGCAGAAACTGAAGTCCTAATAAGCAGCTGGGTTGTGAGCAAGTTCCTCTTTTTTTGGCACAACAAGATGCAAAAGTGCCAAAGTAACTCTTTATTTTGACAAAAATAATTATGGTTTTATTTAAATAATTAAAAAATCAAACTATAAAATAATTTGCATGTAAATATACATTTTTGCAATAAAATTTGATATCATTTCCCTTTGCATATGGCTTAATTTAGGGAGCTTTGACAAATATTGACATGTAAACAAAAATTTGGACATATAAGAATGTCAGCAAATTAGACACACCCATCATAACTTTATAAAAAAAAGCTAAAGTAAAAAGTAGGACTGTTTAAGCCATACCTGAAGGAGACATTGTAAGGCAGATTTCATTGTCAACTATTAATCATTCATAATAAAAGTGAAAGCATTATAAAATATGTATTAAACACCATGAGGTAATATTGCTATTACCATTTCTTCAGAATATATAATTAAGTCTTAGGAGGATTTACAAGCCTCATTACCTTGTTTTTCAGTATATTTTTTAAAAAAGTGTCAAATTTATTATGAGGATGTATCTGGAGGAAAATATATGAAAGTTTCCCAAGCTAAAAAGAGAAGACAAAAACATCAACTGAAAAATAAATGATGTATCTAAAAATGTTTCTGAACTAATACCTGACTCAAGTATTTTTGCCAATTTTTTTAATATCTAGAAAAATACCTGCTTTTTAATTGTTCAAAAGGTTTTCTCTTTTTTTAATATATAAACATATTTTATTGATTTTCACAGAGAGGAAGAGAGAAGGATAGAGAGTTAGAAACATCGATGAGAGAGAAACATTAATCAGCTGCCTCCTGCACACCTCCTACTGGGGATCAAGCCTGCAACCAAGGTACATGCCCTTGACTGGAATTGAACCTGGGATCCTTCAGGCTAAGGGCTGACACTCTATCCACTGAACCAAACTGGTTAGGGCCATAAGGTTTTTCAACATTACTTTGTTTTATTTGATCTGTACAGGTAAAAGTAAAGTTCCAGCAGCAGAAATAAATAATATAAACTTTTATACTTGACACAAATTTTAACTTATTGACTATCAAACTGACTTTTAATTTGGGATACTACAAGTTATGAGTTTTGGGTCATCAAGATACAGGTTTAAATATCAACTCCAAAATTTCCTAGTTAAATGATATTAGCTAAATCACTGATCCATTCAGAGCAAAATTTTCTTATGAGTAAAATACAAATATTATACTTTGTAGAAATGATCAGTGTTTAGATGAAATGAGAATGTGTATATTCACATATACTAAATGCTCATTTTTTTTATTCTTCACATACCCTTTATCACTTTAATATTCTTCTCTGAATGTGTCCCTATCTTCATTTCTTTAGAATTTCTACCTAAACTTGTATTTTACTCATTCTGTAACTTTTTCCCAGAAAAATCTCATTTATTTCCATGATTTCCATCACCAGTAAAGGCTTAAGTTGGCCCAATTCATGCATCTCATCTCTGACAACATCACTGCTCTTCAGATATCTTCTGATCCTTAGCTCCTTATTTCCAGCTACCATCCCTGAAGTTCAGAAGGTTCTTCTAAACTATCATATCCTAAAGCACAATAATGATCAAATAATTCACTCCCCAAAACTGCTCTTCTTTTTCTAGTCTGTACCTCAGTTATTGATAGCACCATTTTCATAATTGACAAAACATTACAGAATCACCCTCATCTTCACTGATTACTAGTTTTTCTCCAATCTCTTTCATTTGGTTAGTGGTGTGTCTAAATCCCACTCTGTTTATTTTTTCCTGTCCCTCATCCACATCACAATTCAATAGTCACAGTTCCAGGGGTGGGGAACAACTGGCCCATGGGCCATATAAGGCTCACGGCATCACTTGGTCTGATCCTGCCAAGGCATTAGACGTGAGTTAATTAAATGTTTGACCAAATATAGCAGGCTAATTTTTAAGTTGATAATTTTGTAAGGCCCTCAAATGATGTTATAAATATCCAGATGGCCCTTGGTAGAAAGCAGGTTCCCCACCCCTAGGACCCTCCATGAACCCATTATATATTCCCTCTGAACAATTCATCATAGACATGTTTACCAGATTTTTATTCTTTTAACAATGCATCACCATAATCTGCAGAATAAAATTGAGATATAGAAAACCCCAATGCAGTTTATCTCCCATCTTGTCCTTAAGAATACCCTTCATACTGATGCCATCATTTGCTCTTCCATTTTACTGAACATACTGTTCCCTTTTCTTTGTAGATTATAAACCCTGCTTATACTTCCAATATTAGCTGAAGTATAAAACACTTTATATTTTGCAAAGCCTCATCTCACAAGAAAAATTAGTTTCATTTTTATTTGTTCACTAATAGCAGTTTTGACAAATTTAAATTATTGTCCTTTCCCCGTTGTAGTGTATCCATTTGTTTATAGATTTATATAAACAATATATGCTATATTTTCCCACTACATTGGCAGTTCCTTGGAGACAGAGCCTTGGGTTTTATTTACTTTTGAGTTACCATTGTAACTATACTCTGAAAATATAAGAATCACTCAATAAATCAATGTATTGAGTTAATGAATGAATTATGAATGAATCATGTAGCAGCCTCTCAGACCGAATCATAGAAGTACAAAATAAATGTTTGTGGACTTCAGTTAAAATGAGATAGAATGGGGAGTGCTACTTGACTCCTATTGTGCACAGAATTTTAAGTCCTTGATGCAAATGATCACTTATACGTCAATGTATATTTAAAAACTTATAGGTTATAAATTTTTATTTTGTTGATAATTCCTAGACAACCTGACATATTTCCCAGCACTACATTTTATAAAGTAGTTACAAAATCAGTAATATATGTTAAATAGCAAACTTGACAGAATCTTGTGAACTTTTACCTACCATTTTTTTTTCAGCTCAAATACTATATTCAAGCAAAGCCTAACTGCAATCTCATATTATTAAGAAAACAGAAATATTCCAAGCAGCTACAGAATTCCAAATGCTTACTTCTAATTCCTCAGCCCATGCTTTTCCCCATGTGCTAGCTTTCCAAAAGGAGCTCCAACGAGCTCCACTCTCAGAACGGGATCGACAAGTCAGCAGCTCTCTGTTCTAAGGCACAGTCATTTAGAGCGGAGACTCAGAGATTTCAGGAGCAAGAAATTGGAATGAGAGGGGTGGGCATTTTAAGTGGATTAACTGACCTGATCATCAGTTAAATGTGTATCCCTACTATTTTTTATGCAAAGTCTTTCTCTATGCTATTATATCTTCAACTTCTATTCCCTTTTGTGCCAGGCAGCTGTCCAAAGCACTCAATTATAATCTATATTAATCTAGTTTGTTTATGAGAAGATAAGTGGCCTGCAGACATTCATAAATGCATCTGAACATGTCCTGGAAAATTTTATTTTCATTATTTCAAAAATGTTGACACTTGGTTTTTATTTATGACCTTGACTTTATCTCAGATGCGGTCAGATTCGATGAGGATGTGACAAACAGGTAGGATAATTTGTGCAGTATAAAGTATCATAAAGGACATTGAAAATATTCAGGAAAAAGTAACCTATTATTAATTCCCTGCAGCTCTGAACATTTTACAAAATATAGTTATATTTCATGATGATTTTTTCCCTCTTTTCAATACAGATTTCAGGATTCTCTTCATTCATTTTTTAAAACAAATAGTGTTTACTCTGATCTTGGCACTGCTCCGATGCCTAAGGGTACAGAGTGGACAGAGGAACTAAGGTCTCCAGCCACACTGAGCTTTTATTATAGTGGTGATTACAAAAAGTAAAGATGAATAAGAAAAATATAGAGATTTTTTTGTTAGTAATCAATGCTACCTACAAACTGGCTTCAACATCCTACATAATAAAGAGCTAATATGGTAATGAGACCGAACAGCAGAACAACCATCTGGACGACCATCCGAAGGAACCCAGGACTGCCAGGGCCAGCTGAGGCAGGTGGGGCTGGGAGGGCCAAGCCCCTTGCACGAATTTCGTGCATCAGGCCTCCAGTAGCCATATAAAGATTTATATCCCCCATCTTTAACTGAAAACTTTTAATATGCTTTCACTGAATTTTTCATAATTTTCTGAACACTGTAGGCTTTTCTCCATGTTCCTTCTTTTCAACTGTGATCCTTCAGCCACTGCACCCTATCTTTCTCTAACAATTTCTCTCTCTCTAAATGATTTGTGTTCCACTGGCAGCTCTGTGCTGAAGAAAGTGATATATCCTGATGAAGCCATTAAGCACTATACTACAGACATTAAGAGGATGATATAGGCACGATTTCAATCATACAAAAGGAAACTACCCTGGTTCTGAGGAGGAAAAGCACCAGAGAGCTTAACCCGCTCTAGTCTACATTTTCATTTCATTAGATTCAAATCTGGGATGTCAGGACAAATTAACACTTTTTCTCCCACAAGGCAATCACTGTAAGTATCATCATCAGATGCATATCGAACACCCGCAGGGAGAGGGGTTAGAGCTTCTCATGTGCAACACACTGAAAAGAACCAAAGAACAAATTGAGGGAAAATGGGTTAATAATATAAAAAATATATGAAAAGAAAGTTGGACTTTTTCACTCTGTGCTGCCATGAAGATTTTCTCTAAAACTTGCTGTTACATAAAAGTCATGTTTTTAAGTTTTGTGATAATCCCAAACTACATTTTTCTATGTGCTTTATTATCCCCACACTTAACATATACCAAGTTTCAATTTTTTTTGAAATATAGAGGCACCTTGCTTTGTGAAATAGATCCTTAAATAAAATATTGAAATTATGTATTATTGCTAAATCAAGGTTTACATTAAGAACAAGAAGAGACAAAAGTATATGAGTAAATGTGCTTGCCAAAAGTGGGGTCAGTGTGCTTTAATTTGATATTTATTATAGGGATGAATATGAAATGATAGAATGGTTATGGCACTTCACATGTAGTGTCTATTTGTTAAGGTTTGATTTTTTTGATTGAGATACTTCTAAATTATACAGGGATTGTCAAAATTAGGTTTACAGTTGTGAGTATGCAAAAGAGTTTATTCTTGCATTATTATTATGAATTATTGTATTATTTTCTATATGGAAAACTGTAAACCTACTTTTGTCCTCCCCTGTATTGTACATATGCATTATACCATATATAAGATATCAGATTAAGTTCTGTAAAGTATACGATACTTTGTTAAATGATTAATAAATCCTGTCTAACAAGTCAAAGGTTCGCTCTTAAGGAAGGCCAGTCCAAAGAGAAAAAAAAAATTATACTGCCTAATTGCTTTACAAATACTTATTACTATTTCATCAAAACATATGCTTTCATAATGACAAATTCTAGATAATGGAATGTATATATATATATTTTTTTTAAATATATTTTATTGATTTTTTACAGAGAGGAAGGGAGAGAGATAGAGAGTTAGAAACATCGATGAGAGAGAAACATTGATCAGCTGCCTCCTGCACACCGTCCACTGGGGATGTGCCCGCAACCCAGGTACATGCCCTTGACCAGAATCGAACCCGGGACCCTTCAGTCCGCAGGCCGATGCTCTATCCACTGAGCCAAACCGGTTTTGGCCGGAATGTATATTTTTAAGCATAAAAGCAAAAATAAGCATTTGAAATTAAAATTATACCAAAATATAAAAATCACTTATCTTCTCAATGGTAATTTAAATGAGAAGAACACTAAGCCACAGATATTCAGCACAAATCTCCTATTTTTACTAAAAAATATTGAATGTATTTCAGTCTGTTTTTGGTGCCCTCGGTATATATTAGTAACCAATCATTCAACTGAACTATAGTAACATGAAGACCCCAGAGCCTATCAAAATGTAAAGGGCCTTTTGCCTCCATAAAATCACACTGAACTGTTCAGCTTTAAAGATCTGAAACTGCTGTTCTTGGCTTATTTTCTTGTCTTATTCATCTCTTCTTTCTCATCATATTGAAATATCTTAGTTTTCAGTGCCATTTCTGCAGCTGATAAAAGTATCTCCCCTCCTTAATGTGATCTTGGGTAGCAGAAATCAATTTTGTTAGAATTAAGTATAAACTAAGAGTATATAGTCTTTGAGTGAGGAACCCAGGCTCTTCTCTTCAAAATATATAGAGATAGTAAAATTGCTTTCAGCAATAATTTTGTGTGTGTACATGTGCGTGTGTAATGTATTACTAATTTTCCTTATCTTAATGAAAAAGAGAGGTCATTATTTGGAACTCATGAATTAAAACACATTAATTATATTTAAAAACTGACCTAAAATTAAAATAGCATTAAGGTCTCATAACAGGTCTGTCAAACTTGTTTTCATATTTACTCTTTTGAAATAAGTATTTTGTTTTTTCAGTAGGCGATATTTCTTATACAGGTGAGATATTTTTAAAAATATATATTTTGTTGATTTCAGAAAGGAAGGGAAAGGGAGAGAGAGAAACACCAATGATGAGAGAGAATCACTGATCGGCTGCCTTCTGCACGCCCCCTCCTGGGGATTGGGCCAGCAACCTGGCAATATAGCCTGACCAGGAATGGAACCATGACCACCTGGTTCATAGATGGATGCTCAATCACCGAGCCATGGGCTGGGCTATAGGTGAGATATTTTAATATGTGCTTAACACTTAACTGTTCTTTGGGGGGTTTTTTTGAGACAAGAGGACCAATATAAGGAATAGGCTCTTTCATAAGCACTAGTTAGTGAACAGGGAACTTTGTAAGTGAAAAGTTGAATAAAAACCCAGGATAACACTATGAGAATTCAGAGTATTGAATTATAAGTGTGGGAAGTTTCTATTCAAAGTGTGATTTGTGGCCTAGCACCATCTGGTTCATCTGGCAACTTGTTAGGAATGCAGACCTATGGGCAGCATCCTACACCTACTTTCAGAATTTGCATTTTTATAAGATCTCCATGCAGTTCATATGCTCATTAACATTTGAGAAATGTTTTCATACTTGATCATTATAGATTTATTCTGATCTGAATATTTTGCAACTGCATTGAGCATGCCATGCTAGCCAGAGTAGAAACACATAAAGGAACACACACCGTAGAGGCTCTGGATTCCATGCGCAGGCATAGGAAATACACACTTAGGAAGATTGCTGGGAGGTGTGAAAGCTGAGTGGTCTCCCAGATAATCCCCAGTAGTGAATTTTTAAGATCTTAATAAATTTAATTTGTTTTTCTTTTAGTATACAATCATTATTAAAATTAAAGTGATACTGATGTTCTTTATCACAGGATAGGTAGGACAGTTTACATGTGTGTGACTTGAATAAATATGCTTCTGTGCATCTAATCTTAAAGAATGAACCAAATTGTAAGATCCTTCATAGGAGCAGCCACAGCCTACGATTCATTGCATCTGTGTCAGCATAGAGCCCCGTGCCTGTCCCATTAAGGCTTGAATGAAAGAGCTGAGCAGAACGCATAATAAGGGGCAGCATGAGAAACCACAGACCTGGAACTGGGAGGCTACAGTGAAGCAAGGGGACTTTAATAGTTGTCTATTTTTTTCCAGGCACGAGTGAGTACTGATAACCCTACTCTTCACAGAGTTCTTTGGGGGAGCTACAAGAAAGCTGTGAAGGTGTGACATAGCTGTTGATTTAGTTAGCAAGTGTAAAAACATTCAATGTAATTGTTGTACCACAGTTACTGACAGGTTTTTCCTCTTCTCTATTCCCAAGTGAAGTCTTCCATGCCACCCTGGACGATCCCTGTGTGCTTTGGCACCAGTCTTTGGCATTCACTGTTGTTTCAGAAAGTAATATCCTCCTCAGAATCAGATTGAGAAACCCAAGGGCCTCCTGGGCAATTTGTCTTGAATTCAAATAGATGTTAAGGTTTCTCAAGGGCGAGAGCGCTGGCAGGTAGGTTTTTATGTGGCTAGCCTAGCTTAAGGGCCAGATGCTAATGGGGAGAGAGTAAGAGTAATTATAGATGAAGGCAAGCATTCCTAGTTATCAAGTCCTCAATTAACCCCTTCCATTTGGTGGGAGAAAGGTGTGCAAGCTTACTGATACCATCATCCAGAAAAATTCAGTATGTATTAAAGTTTTACATTAAATATAGTTGGATTCTTATTATTCACATCTAGGTGCACTATAGGAAAAGCAGTAAAATGTTTAACTTGGTTGACTGTGTGGCGTAAGGAGTCAGATTCTGATTTTAGACACATTCTAGGTTGGACACATCTGTCTTCTACTCAAGCCAGCACTTGTGTGCATGAGAATCACCCGGGGAGAGTGTTAAAATGCAGACGCCTTGGCCCAGTTTTAGTCATTCTGATTTTTTAGAGCTAAAACAGTGTATAGACTTTAACTTTTGATGGAGAACTCTTGTTATTCTGATGTGGAGAAAGACTACCTAACCTGAATCAATTGCTACAAAATAGCAAAGCTGTCAGCCAATTCTTTAGAAATCAGGTTGTTGTTTTTTTAATTTTATATTTAATTACAGTTGACATTCAATATTATTTTATATTAGGTTCAGATACACAGCCAGTGGTTCTCAACCTTCCTAATGCTGAGACCCTTTAATACAGTTCCTCATGTTGTGGTGATCCCCAACCATAAAATTATTTTCATTGCTACTTCATAACTGTAATTTTGCTACTGTTATGAATCGTAATGTAAATATCTGATATGCAGAATGAATTTTCAGGGGTCGCGACCCACAGGTTGAGAACCGCTGGACCACTAGACAATCATACAATTTACAATGTGACCCCCTGATATTTCAAATACCCACTATCACTGTACTTAGATATTACAATATTATTGACTGTATTCCCTTTGTTGTATTTCACATCCTCATGACTATTGTGTAGCTATCAATTTGTACTTCTTAGACCCTTCACCTTTTCACCCAGGCCCCCAACTCCTCCTCTGTCAACCACAAAACAAACTAACAAAACAGAAACAGACTCATGGATACAGAAAACAAATAAAAGGTGGGCTGCCTTTGAAAGGCTTCTCTGTCTCTCTATGACTTTATTTCCTGCTTACTCCTGGAGTGGACAACAGAGAAAACAGTTAAATATTCAGTCTGTTGATGAGTATTTGAAAACAATTATCTGGAAAGGGCGCTCATATGTCCCCATTGCCTGAGACAGTCCCGATTTATGCAATCTATGCTCTATCATTCTCAAAAGGCCTAAGCTTGAACAATGTGTTACATGATTACCCTAATCCTGTATTACCCACTACAAGTGAGAGGTGTGGAGAAACGTCTTTGTATCTAAATAATTCTATTTTCTCCTTTTCAAAGTGTTTCTTAAATAAAGATCATAAATGTCATCCAAAAAGCACTTCTTTTCCAAAATGAAGTGATTATATAATTTTAAAAGGGCTAGCCTCTCCAAAATGTATCCTCAATAATAACATTTCCTCTTGCCCTTTGTGTAGGGGTGGGAGGAGGATTTAGGAAAACTATCTAATGTCAACAACTAAGATAAAAATCTAATGTCAATAAAATGTCAAAACATAAATCTAAAAATAATTTAATTTAAAATAAATGAAACCATCATTTATATAATTCCATTAGGTTTTTCTGTCAGACCTTAATTCAAAATGTGTAAATTATTAACCACATTACATTGTATTCAGTTCTTCATTTTTCACTAATAGGTGGCTGCCTAAATTTCTACAGTTGCTATAATTTTTCTTGAGAATTTATAGAATTTTAATATTAGATTACATGAAAAAATACTTACTAGGTTTTTGGGTTTTTTTTCAACCTTACGTTTTTACTCACCCAGTTCAACTACTAAAAATCAATTTGTTAAGAGTGTATAAGCAGCTAAAGCAGCCAGATACTCTGCTGCAGCTGGTGCAAACGCAATGTTCTGCAAATCGGAAATCCCTTGCAGGATCTTCAGCTTCCCCACTTCAAAGTAAACATGGAAGAGCACTTGCACTACCAATGTGTAGTTTTTCTTAGAAATGTAGGGGCCTGCCATTATATGATTGCTGCAATTCCAACTTTACTAATTTCTAGCAAGCCTTATTCCAGCCTTCAGGAATTTCCTATTTGTCTTTCTGTCTGCCTGCCTACCTGCCTACTTACCCATTTATTTGCAATCCACCACCAAACGCACTTACCAGGGTTCTTAAATATGTCTACCCTCTGTGACACAAGCCCTTCTGCCTTGATTCCTTCACTCCTCCAGCTCTTAGCATAATGTCTCATCTTAACCGAATGCCTAAATCTGACCATTACTCCTCTATTCTCAGGAAATAGGACAGGATGGTACAGCATTCCCTCAGATGCAACTAGATACGTTGGACACACTATTTGCCAAGATCAGGTACGGAAACATCATCATACAGAAGGTGACACCAAAAGACAACCGCCAGAATCTGGTATGTACAGCTGCGGTTTCAGAGTCAGAGGTGGGTGATTCCAACCACAGAATCATCAATGGAACGGAGATCAAAACAAGGCGAGATCAGCTGAGAATGATTTTTCTGGAAATGAAAATGAATTCTGAGGATGGGAGGAGAGACTAGTTCACTCCCCTTCTCTAGCACCTCAGTCCCAGTCATTTCCAACATCAACATCAAAGACTTCTATCATCCGGCTTTCAGATTTCTCATCAACCTCCTCTTGCTGCACACAGAGATATCCCATGACCCATATTCAGTCTCCAATTATATTCAAGGATTTCTGAGATCTGCCTCCTGTTTGGGGGGACAGTAAAATTTACTTGCTAATCCTCGGCTGAGGATATTTTTCCATTGACTTTTAGAGAGAGTGGAAAGGAGGGAGGTGAAAACAATGAGAAACAGAGATGAGAGAGAGAGAGAGAGAGAGAGAGAGAGAGAGGATTGATGTGAGAGAGGCACATCAATTGGTTGCCTCCTGCATAGGTCCCGACTAGGATCTGGGATTGAACTTGCAACCAGATACATGCCCTTTAGCAGGGAACCAAACTTGAGACCTTTTGTTGTGCAGGTCAACACTTCAACCACTGATCTACACCTGCCAGGTAAAAACTTACTTGATTTGACTACATCACCAGTTTCTTGGACCAAAGGCCACACTTAATTTCATGGGGGAAAATGCAGTCATTACATTCAAGTTTGGATTTTAATTAATTCCCCTAATTTTTTGGATTAAAATGATCAATCCACTCTCTGGAAGCTTAAATTCAATGGTGATTGTTTGGATTATAAATATTATATACTAAAGGTCCAGTGTATAAAATTCAGGCACTTGGGGTGGGGGGAGTTCCTCAGCCCCAACTGTGCCCTCTCACAGTCTGGGAGCCCTCAGGGGATGTCCAACATCGGCTTAGGCCCGGGACATCCTTAGTTTTGCCACGGAGGCAGGAGAGGCTCCCACCACTGCCACTGGGCTCGCCAACCATGAACTCAGCTTCTGTGGGAGTGCACTGTCTGCGTTGAGCGTCTGCCCCCTCGTGGTCAGTGCACATCATAGTGACTGGTCGTTCCACCGTTCGGTCTATTTGCATATTAGCCTTTTATTATTATATACTAGTAGCCCAGTGCACAAAATTCGTGCACATTAAAAGGGAATTAATTGCCCTAACCGGTTTGCCTCAGTGGATAGGGCATCGGTCTGCAGACTCAAGGGTCCCAGGTTTGATTCCAGTCAAGGGCATGTACCTTGGTTGTGGGCACATCCCCAGTGGGGAGTGTGCAGGAGGCAGCTGATCGATGTTTCTAACTTTCTATCCCTCTCCCTTCCTCTCTGTAAAAAATCAATACAATATATTTTTTTTAAAAAGGAATTAATTAGCAGAGATATTTTAATATTGCTATTTGCCCTTTCTCTATAATAGAAGTGTGAGAGATGAAAGGAAATTAGTAAAATGTATATGAAAATAATATATAAATTTATTAATAAATAAACAGTAACAAAAGGATATAACAACAACAGAAGCATGATATAAAAATGACAAAAACATGATATGAAAACAACAAAAATATGATATGAAAAACAACAAAAACATGATACAAAAACAACAATGATGCAATGACTGATAAAGTGATTAAACTTATTCTAATATCTCCCTGTACACCTCATTAAGAGTGAAAACACTTTCAGAGTGCTTGACTAATTTCCCTTGTGATGAAGTATTTAGAACTTTAACTGTAACGTCATATGCTCTTCAAACTCGAGAGAAAGCAACATATAACTGACCATGTGCAAAAACGGGTTCAGGTAGGAATTTGCCCACTTTGTCTGGAGTTTGTCCTTGTGATTTATTAATAGTCATCACAATTTTTGGCATCACAGGAAACCATCGTCGAATCAATTTAAATGGGAGGCCAATGTCACATGGGGACAAATTAATTCTTGGAATCAGAATAGCCTCTCCCTCTGCAGATCCTGTTAATACTTCAGCTTTGATAATGTTAGGTCATAATCTTTTGATAATAAATCTAGTACCACTACAAAGACCCCATTTACTATTGAGATTTCTCAATAGCATGATGATTGCACCCACTTTCAATTTTAATTTATGACACAGCATTCCCGAAGGAGTAATACTATTAAGAAATTCGATGGGAAAATTTTCCTTTTCAGCATCATCTGTGGAATCAATGGAATCATTACTCAAATATGTGTGAAAATCTCCATTGAGTATATCCAAATTTTCTTCATTTAATTTTTGAACATGCTCATATTTTGGACAAAGAATTGCACGTTTAGATATATTTTTAATATTATCTATAGCACTGGTTCTCAACCTTGGCTGCACATTAGAATCACCTGGGAATCTTTTTAAAATCCTGATTCCTGGGCCTCATCCTCCGGAAATTGTTTCTTTGGGCACTCCCAGCACAATTATAGCCAACAGATGTAGTTATCAGCTTGAATCTATGGTCCAAACACATGGCCCCATGTGTCTGAGTGATGTAGGCTTGATAGAGTTCAGGTGCATGTAGTTGAATAGGATTGAAACCCAGGAGAATGTTGTAAACATCTTGGTCACACCCTTACTTTGCTTCTTAGCATCTGCTATAAAATAAAGGCATGGCTGTGGGCATGGTCGCTGTCTCTCAGAGAAGCAGTGTCCCACCGAGACCCAGCTTTCATTCTCTTGTCTGTCTTTTCTAAGCCTTTCAGCTACCCCACTCAGGTTCACCCTTGGCTGTGCTGGCGTGGCACACTTTATAAAGATAATGCCTCCACGCTCCCAGGGCGGGTTCCTGCCTCAAACTCCGCCCTTATAGAAAACAGCTCTGGGAAACAGCTCAGGGGAGGGCGCAGCCATTGCTAAGACAACCCCTGAAGAACTGACTTCCTTCCGCTTGGTCACTGTGGTTCTGGTCATGATGAACACCACCCAGGGTTTTTAAATAAGTAGATATTTTTGGAAATTCCAGATTTTGTGAAAACCTCTACAACCTTTTCTATGGGTAATTTTTAAAAAATATATGACTGGATTCCAGGTTTTACCAAGTGTTGGTTAAAAAAATAAGATAAAATTCTGCTCAGACTCATCCTGTGATTGAAGCTCCAGAGAAACACAGATGGAAAACCAAGGATCATAAAAGGGCCTATAAAACACCCATGAGAAATGGGCAAACTTATCTATGTAATATCCCTGTCATAGTTTTAGATCACTTGTTCCTTGACAGGAGATGTGCCCAATGTAAAGAAACAACACTCAATCAAATACCACAAAAACAAATCAAAATAAAAACTGGGAGGGTCACACCATTTTTATGCAGAAAATTTTCTAATATTTTAGCTGAAACTTGTTTGAATTGGAGGAATGAATAATGTCTCAAACTCATTAATGGTTCATGAAAAACTTTCAGTTGGCATTAAAAGGAATTTTCAGGAAAGTATGAATTGTGCAATTGATCATTCTACACAAACTACTTAATTCTGTTAATAATGTTCATGAGAAACTGTCTATGAGACAAAAAGTGTGTGCTTATATAAGTAGTAGATCTGGACTACCAAACAATTTGTGTGTGATCTCAAATCTGTGATCCTCTGTACCACATGCAACCTTCAAATCTACTCCTAAAGGAGTTCTTCTGTGATTTTAAATAGGATATATTTATAAAGAAAAATTAGAGCAATTTAGTATGTACCTAAAAAACACAGCTTCAGTGGGAGGTGTTTCAACTTGAAACTTTACAAGGTGTCTGTGGAAGGTAAGAATGAGATAAGAAAAAGATAAACAAAAGGGCACTTAAGCAATATCATTTGTTCTTGATAAAACTATGGGAAAAAATGTTATTGGTCAAATGATCTGACAGTCATGAATGTATAAACTAAGAGCATTGTTTATACTTCCAGATGTTAAATAGAATATGTCTGCATATGCGTATAAAACTTTTCTGCCTATATTTGGCAAGTGTGACTAATTATATTAACATATTCCTGGCAATAGAAAGGGAACTTTTTTTAAAATATTTTTTATTGATTTCAGAGAGGAAGAAAGAGGGAGAGAGAGAAACATCAGTGATGAGAGAGAATCATTGATCGGCTGCCTCCTGCATGCCCCCTACTGGGGATTGAGCCTGCAACCTGGGAATGTGCCCTTGACCGAAATCGAACCTGGGACCCTTCAGTCTGCAGGCCAATGCTCTATCCATTGAGCCTAACTGGCTAGGGCTAGAAAGGGCTTTTAAGTGAGAATTAGAATCTTCAGGCTGATGCCCAGGTTCATTTTTTCACATGGCCTATTCAATTTTATGTCATTGCACTTCTAAGTCTATATGGTATGAAACATTTTAGTGATAACATTATTTCCAGTGAACTTTAGATTTTAACCTTATACTGATAATAAAATATTTTGGCATCACCACTATAAAGGATCATAAAAAATAATTCACTAGTAATAATAGATGTGCACAGTACTGGTGCAGTATTAGAGAGATATTTATATTTATTATTTCATTTAATCTTTGTGATTCATCTACCTATCATATTATGCCCAGATTTCAAAATCCCCAAAGACAGACCACTAGGGAGCTGAGTCCAATGCAAAAGCAAAGAGTCTTTATTCAAGCTATCTTGGTCCCTCTGCCTCCTTTACCGGCACAGCGGCAGGATGCTAGAGAGCCCAGAGTCCCAAGAGAACAAAGAATTTATAGGGCTTGGGGTTGGGGGGTTGGGGCACTTGGTCGATTCCGGTTGGTTGAGTGAGGGCCGGGGGCTAGTTTCCCTTGCTTTTCCATTGGCTGACATAAGGGCAGGCTGAGTAACTGATACATTCTGTGGCTTTCCTGGGAGAGGAGTTAGGGACACAGCTATCAGTTCCGTTCTGTCCTTTCACTATCAGCTCCATTCTGTCCTTTCATTAGGGACACAGCTATCAGTTCCGTTCTGTCCTTTCAATCACACAGATTAACATAAAACAAAAATTGAGCCTTGGAGAAACCTCTGATTTACTCAAACTCATAGAACTGGAATCAGTCAGATGAGGGACTTATTCTTAGTATCTAGATACCTTATTAAGCACTGTATGAACTTGCATTTGTTTATCTGGGGACCTGTTGATGCTTTGGAATCTAAATAGAGTAATACTAATAGGCATGTTTACCTAACATAAAGGACAACAGCAACAACAACAACAATAAAATGAGTAAACAGTAGTATATAAAACTAAGGAAAAGTATAAAAGATAAATTAGTATAGAAGTATCAGAGGTTTGACTATGATGTAAGTATATACACAGATAATTTATTTTAAATATACTAGTTGAATTTATAGCAACAATGAGTCAAAATATTCTAATTCAGGCAAACCTCAGTGTTCATGGCTACTAAGCATGTTTTCAAGGTAACATGTGTTCAAGGTAACATGTTCAGCGATACCTGAACACTGCGATCTCCTGTATTGTATTTAAACTTGAACTCCACTTTTATGGAGGTTGTTCTGTGATTTTAAACAGGATATAATTACAAGCAACATCCAAATAATTTTGCAAGTTTTTGTGAGTGGACAAAGTTATGAAATAATACATCCAGAGCAGCTCTATCCAATAGGACCTTCTGCAATTCTGGGAACGTTCTATATTTGCACTGCCTATAGAGGGCTACTGAGCACTTGAAATGTGGCTCATGGAACTGAGGAATTGGTTTTAAAATCTTATTTAATTCAACCAATTTAAATTGGAATGGCCACACACGTCCAGTGGACGCTATATTGGAGAGTGCACGTCTAGAGGCTGTCACTCATTGAGTGGCCAGAGAACCAGCAACACCACCACCACAAGGGAGCTTGTTATGAACCCGGGAATCAGGGCACTCTGAATCAGAACACACTGAACAGATTCTCCAGTTGATTCAAATGCTCTTTTTAAAGTTTGGGAAGGCGTTATGTAATGGTATCGTCTATGCTGCACCATTTCAAAATTTCATCGAGAAAGCACAAACGTAAACCTCGATATTGCTTTTCTGGGTAAAGAGTCTGTGACTCTATCTACTGGAAACCAACTATTTCTACAAACATTGCAAAGCTAGGCAATGAGTGGATTTCCAAATATCCAGATGTTTGGCATTATGCTTCCAAAACATACAGCCCCACACCCCCCTTCATATGAAAATTTGCCTCCAGATGTCTGGCATCATGGAGGTGCCAGTATGTCCTTCGGAGCTCCTCGTGGCTAATTTACTCACTTTACACTAGTGAATTTCCATGATGTTCTGTAAAGAAAAACAAGTGCTGTTTTTCTGAAATGTTTTCTGTCATAAGAGGCAATTAAACTTGTTAAGGGAGGTGGCCACTGAAGTGTAGTGTTGTGCCCTCTGCTTTTGCTGTTTCCTACACACAAACCAGAAACCTCAGCTCCCCAGAGAAGGAGAATTAACACCATCCAAAATGGAAAACAGATTATCCCTAGCTAAGCCACAGCATCTTCCCTTTAATGCTTTAGTTTGGGAGTGTTTTAAATATAGGCAGCTTTAAAGTAGAATTGTAATATATTATCTCCAGCAGTCCACTGTTAAGCAAATAACATTTTTATGCCCCTTATTAATCTGTTAATAAAGATTGTTTATTGGATTAGTTTATTTTGACTTTGGGAGGCATGGAAAACTGAACCTTCTTCTAACAGGATGGAAATGAGCAAGGAAGTTTCTAGTAGAGGAAGTTGGAAGGGCAGTGGCATGCAGTTGAAGGGGAAGCATCCTGGGCACATTAAAGAAGGATGAAGGTGGGTTTGCTCATTGGGAGGCATCGCAGCGTGGAGATTGGTTCATTATATGTATGTAGTCTCAGGCTCAGGTGCCCAAAAGAGTTGCCTGTAAGTCCTATTTTTTTGTGGGTCAGCTTCCTCATTCTCCTCAGGTGTAAATTCACTGCTTTAGCTCTTTTCAAGCTCCCTGCCTGAGACCAGTGCTATGCTAACAGATAATTTAGCAGTTAGGTGAGAATTCTTTTAAATTCCTGCCCTCCAACTGCATATGTCTCGCATAAAATCCTATCTTACTCTCCTTTTCTGCCATTTCAGTGGGAAGGCATTTCATTTTCTGTCCCAGAGAAATCTTTCCACCTATGTTCAAGATAATACACTCTTCACTTCCTCAAGTAACTTAATATCTGAACTAATCCCTCTTTCTTCCAATGTAGTAGTCTTCAGTAACTTGTTCCCTTTTATATATAAAGATGTACATATATCTAACATTAAAAATATCTATGAAGAAACAAAACCTCTCTTGAAGTTAAACAATAGGCACATTTTCTCTTCTGTATCTTATTTATTTTTTTAGTTTTTAAATATATTTTTATTGATTCAGAGATGGAAAGGAGAATGAGAGATAGAAACATTAATGATGAGAGAGAATCATTGATTGGCTGCCTCCTGCACGCCCCACACTGGGGATCAGGCCCACAACCCAGGCATGTGTCCTTGACCAGAACTGAACCCAGGACCCTTCAGTCCGCAGGGCAATGCTCTATCCACTGAGCCAAACCAGCTAGGGCTCTTCTGTATTTTAGAACCAAACAAATGAAAGTGTTACCTATTTTTACAGCCCTTTCAAACCACTGCAATTTGATTTTCTCTAACCGTTTTCTTTAAAACTTTCCCAACATAGTTCCAGTAATCTATCGCTAAATGCTGTATGTATGTGTGTGTGTGCGTGTGAGTGCGTGCGTGCGTGCGTGCGTGCGTGCATGTGTGTGTTTTACTCTTTATCTTAGCTTAACCTGTCTGTACTATTTCATCCCGATTCATTACCCTTTCTTTGTGGATACTTTCCCATGAGGTCCCAATGACTAGTCTTTTATTTTATTTCTGTTTCTTTGCTTCCTACTCAGTCTTTACATAGCCTCCTTGTTCTCAGTTCGTAGCCTCTTCTTCATTCTCTTTACATTTCTTCTCTTAGTCCACAATTTTACATACAGCAGTTACACTGATAAGTAATCTTTCTCCAATCTCTTCTTTTCTGAGATCACCCAGTATATTCAATAAACTATAGGGTATTTCTACATTTTCACAACCAATGCCTTTAAAATCAGCATATTCGAAGCAGAGCATTTCTCTGCTAAAGATTCTAGAAGCTCATTCAATAGATTCTCAATTTTAATAAATAAGAACATTTACCTTATTCTGAAAATAAGGAAACCTCTTCAATATCTGCTTCTCCTTTACCTCTCATATTAGAGAATTGTTCTTCTTATAGACTGTCTCCTGAATGTCTCAGGGGTTTTCTCTGATCCTATACTTTGTCAGTTGGCTTCGGCCTTGGTCAAGCCTTAATAACCTCTTATCACTGATTATTGCAGAAGCTGGTTAACTGGACTCAAGGTCCCAGTACATTTACCTTTCCCATCCGAGTAATCATTCTTAAGTATTAAAAGGCATTCCACATCCCTACTAAAAAATTCCTCAGTGTCTCCATTTCTTGATGAAATCCAAACTTCTTAGCATGACATACATGGCCTTAGTGTAATACACATACTCCTGTACCTTACTCTAGCTTGCCCATCCTAGGTAATCTACATCTAGTTCTCCTGCAGGTGCTATGCTCTCTGATACCTGAGGCTATGCGATCCTCTTCTCTTGGTCCACTAAAGAGGAGGATGGTAATTAGGAAATTAATTGTCATCAAATTCTTGTTTATCCTTTAGGCTTAAAAAAGTACCATCTCACTCTAGCCTGTTTTCTCAGTGGTTAGAGCCTTGGCCTGAGTGCTGAAGAGTTGCAGGCTCAATATTGGTCAAGGGTACCTACCTTGGTTGCAGAACTTTGTACATGGTGTTTCCTGTTCTATAACACTCACACCCCAGTTTTTGCCATTTGAGTGATTTTATATCTTTCAAGTATCATTTAATAGTACCTCATTGTCAGACCTTCCCTGACCACTGTATTATCAAACAACCTATTGATTAACTTAAAAATCATTTTATTGTAATAAAAACAGCTATCATAAGATCAGTTAAGGATGTAACACAGTATTGTCATCTTCAGAGCCCAATGTTGTACAGTAGATCTCTACTTATTCATCCACCATAACTGAAGTATGATACCCATTGACTAGCAACTCTCTACTTCCCCCTGGCCTCTGGCAACCACAATTCTACTCCGTTTCTACATGTTTGACTATTTCAGATACCTCATATCATGGAATAATGCAGGATTTGTCCTTTGGCTGGCTTATTTCACTTAGCATAAAGTCCTCAAGTTTCATTCATGTTGCTGCATATGGCAGGATTTCCTTATTTTTCAACAGTGTGGAAGTCCCTCCAAAAATTAAAACTGGGACTACTATATATTCCAGCAATATTACTTCTAGGTATTTAATCAAAAGAATTTAAATCAGAATCCCAAAGAGATATTAGCACTCGCACATTCATTGTAGCATTACTGACAATAGCCAAGATGTGAAAACAATCTAACTGTCCACTGATGGATGAATGGATAAAGAAAATATGGTATATACATACAATGGAATATTATTCAACCCTATTTATTTTTATCATAATTATTTTTTGTCTGCTCATATTTTTAGTGTCAGTCTCTCTAACTAAATTGAATTTTCATGAGGGCAGGTACGATGGTGCTTTGTTCATAAAGGTATAACTGGCATCTCACACTCAGTAGACATTCAAATACTTATTGACTGGGTAAACTAAAGGCTTCTATTTTAGAGACAAGAAACACAAGCTGAGTTCACAACCACTAAAGAAAACCATGGCATAAATCAGAAAACGTTGTGATGCCTAACCACTCCCCTATAGGCATAAAAAAAAGGTGTTTACATAATAGTGACCATTTCAACATACCTTATGCTCACACAAGCCTGTATTTCCTATAATGAACATAATGTAGTAATGAAGCTTTTGCAATTATTTTCTATGCCAAACTTATCAGGTGGCTGATTTGAAAATAAAGTCTTTATTATTTCTCACATCTTTTTTAGTTTTAATAGTAAAAATTGACATATCTGTCATGATGGGTTGCTTTCTTTTTCACATTATAATATCAGGGAAGGGGCAATTAATCATTGGCTATGAAGAAAGAACAAAAACCATAAGTTTTTTCTAGATTCTTTAATAAAGGAGGAAAAAAAAACTAAATCAGTTTTAAAATTTAGTGTCAGATAATGGCATATGTCATCTTGTGCATGCCTAAGAAAGCACCTTAGCTAAGAACTGTAAGAAGTAAATAACTAAACAGGCAGCAGAAAATCGAAGGGTAACGAAGTATTCACCACATAAAACAATTTTTGGTAGGTTTCTAACTAATATACAATTTATATTCATATGTATTTCTGCCTCTTTTGCCTTACGCAGAAGATGTATTGAATATGTTTCTACTGAATAAGTTATTTTTCATTTCTAGTGAAGCCTGGTCTTGCTCTTCTCTCTCTCCTCTCTCTCTCTCTCTCTCTCTCTCTCTCTCTCTCTCTCTCTCGATTTTGAACATTCCAGGCACCTAAGATTTCTTAAACCAGTACACAGAACCCCTACATTATCCCTTACTATCAAATTTACCATAAAATCTCATAGCTTATTTCCATTTTTAGATTAGATTCCTGTTAGAAGTAGAATGATTCTGAATATTAAATGTAGTTTTGTGAGCATCCATTGATACAAAAACAGTCATGTTGTTTCAAAGACCTTTTAAACTCTGATTGTTTTCTGTCGGATCTGTTTTGCAACTCTTATCTATTCACTAAACAACAAACTTCTGGAAATTAATGTGGAAATTCTATGTGAACTAACTATCCTATCTAATAAAAGAGAAACATGGTAATTAGCCATACATCCACTACCCTTCCCATTGGCTAATCAGGGCAATATGCAAATTAACTGCCAGCCAAGATGGCGGTTAACTGCCAACAAAGATGGCAGCTAATTTGCATACTGAAGGCAGGGTAGGATAGTGTAAGCCACCATCTAGGCCCCCCGTTTGCCATGGGGGCTGCTGGGGGCTGGGGCCAACGCAAGCGGTGCTGATCACTGCACCAGAGCCCTCCCCCGCCCACCAGAGGGGTGGGGGCTGGGGCCAAGGCAAGCGCCAATCGCTTTGCCTGCCTACCAGAGACAGGGGGTCCACTCCCGTGTGCCATTCGTGGGCGGGGGCTGGGGCGAAGGCAAGCGGTGCAGATCGCCTCGCCCGAGCCCAAGCCCGCCCAACAGAGACCCATCCCAATGCGATCTGGGGTCGGGCAGGGGCTGGGGCAAGGCAAGCAGTGCCCATTGCCTCACCAGAGCCCTTGCCCGCCCACCAGAGACATGTCCCAATGCGCGTGGGCTGGGGCGAAGGCAAGAGATGCGGATCGCCTCGCCCGAGCCCAAGCCCGCCCACCGGAAACCCATCCCAATGCGATCTGGGGGCAGTCGGGGGCTGGGGCAAGGCAAGCGGTGCCCATTGCCTTACCAGAGCCCTTGCCCGCCCACCAGAGACACGTCCCAATGCACCTGGGCTGGGGCAAAGGCAAGTGGTGCAGATTGCCTCGGCGGAGCCCTCGCCTGCCCACTGGAGACACGGGGCCCACTCTGAGAGAGACAGAGAGAGAGAGAGAGAGAGAGAGAGAGAGAGAGAGAGAGAGAGAGAGAATTTTGTATCCCGCATCCCTCCCTGATTGACCACTGTGATTGCAAGCCAGCAAGGGCTGCCTTCAGGATGGTGCTCCATGTCCCTCACCCCCACCCCAGGCCCAAGAGCACAGTGCTAGGCAGGGGCACCCAGGGGTTTGGGAATGAAGCACGAGGGGCTGGCACAACGTGGGGGTGAGCTGTGTTTACACCGCCAAGTTCCCCACTTCTACCCTGGCCGGGCATGCATCCTCCTTCCCCTCAGAGGCCCAGCTCCTGCCTACATGCTTGCTGGGCAGGCCCAACTGCACCGGGGAGTGAGCCATGGTGATCAGGATGGCCACTTCCTGGGATGGGACGGCCGGACCACGGCGATTCATGAGGATGATGAGGCCCATGGGGCATGTGCAGGGGGTGGCCGGCCAAGTCGAGACTGGCTTCAGTGGGACCAGTGGGAGCCCGTTGAGGCCACCCCAACCCCCACAGGTCTCAGGTGGATGGTGGCCCAGTGGAGAGCGGTTTCTCCATGCATGGTGCCCAGGGGTGGCTGTGAGCTGCTGCAACCCGCCCCACGCTTCAGGGTCGGGGAGAAGGCTCACAGCCACCAGCACCCTAGGCAGCACCTCCTGTGCCTCAGCCTGCCAGGTTGGCAGGGTCCAGAGCAGGTGAGCTGCTCCCTTCCCCCAGTGGTAGAACAGGGAGGAGAGTGCTGGGTACAGGGAGAGGACCTCAACTGGGATCCTCCTGGTGTGGGGAAGGGGCCTGGCCTGGGCCCAGTGGGGAGCTTAGGAAGTCTGGCTAAGCAGGCACTGGTTCATACCAACTTTCACTCTGCCATCTTCCTCCAGCTCTTCAAGCTAGCCCCCCTGCTCCACCTGTCCGGGGCAAAGGGCTCTGGGTGACCTCCCTGAGCTCAGACTGTGGACCCAGAGACCTCAAGGAAGAGTGCAGGGGCTGGTGCAGAACTACCAGGGCAGTGTCTCGGTGAAGTTTGCAACTGACCCATGGAGGAAGCCCCAGAGGGGAAAGGCCAGGAGGCATGAATTGCCAGCACTTTAGCCACTTGAAAACAGCTCCACTTGGAATGTGAGGCGTTATATGTTCAGCTGAGAAGTGAGGGAGCTGAACTCCACCATCGCTGGGCTCCTGTCAGTCCAAGGCCCAAGCGTCCACCATGACAAGGAAAGAACAGAGTGAGGGGCCCGGAGGAAGGGAGGACAATTGAAGAAAACCGTGTCTAGACTTTCCCCAGCCCTCTCCTTTCTGCTGCCTACAAGGGCCCCAGGCCCGGCCACAGTTCTGTCTCCACCTTTTAGTCCCCTATTCTCCAACCACAGAGGAAAGAAATAAGGAAGGAGTCTGTGCTGCCTTCAGAAAGTATCTATATACCTGATCGGCCAGTTGCCTTCCACAGAGGGAGGCCAGACTGCGGCTTAGGCCCGCTCCCCACAGGGACATCAGTAGGACATCCTGTGAGGGCTCCCAGACTGTTAGAGGGGGCAGGCTGGGCTGAGGGATGCCCCCCGAGTGCACAAATTTTTGTGCACTGGGCCACTAGTATATTATATAATATATTATAGAACATATATTATATATGCACACACATATACAGATACACATATCAAGGTAAAATTAACAATAATGCATGAAATAATAATAAATGGTAAATTTAAAAAGTGTCGATGATTATATCTCAATGTAAGTGTTCATTTTCTTTACTGATGCTAATCTAACAATGCTGATTTTTAATTTGATTGGAAAAGCATGTTATAAATTATCCCAAATGAATATGGAATTTTAGGGTGTAACTGCTTTTCTAATTACCTTATAATAGTTAATTTTAGAAGATAAAGTTCATTAAAAGCCTAATATGATACAAATAACCACATTGGATCAAATCAAATGATCCATCTTTAGTATTGTGACTAATGTTAACTAATATCACTCACAGCATGAGTACCATGGTACATACTCTATTGATATTAAAATAGTAAAACCTTATGTAGGAAACATTGTCTTTTGTAAGACATATCAAGATTGTATGGGTTGCAAGTAAATCAAAAATTACTGACTAAAATATGCCTGAGATTGCCGAAACCGGTTTGGCTCAGTGGATAGAGCGTCGGCTTGTGGACTGAAAGGTCCCAGGTTCGAGTCCGGTCAAGGCCATGTACCTGGGTTGCGGGCACATCCCCACTAGGAAATGTGCAGGAGGCAGCTGATCGATGTTTCTCTCTCATCGATGTTTCTAACTCTCTATCTCTCTCTCCCTTCCTCTCTGTAAAAAATCAATAAAATATATAAAATAAAATAAAATAAAATAATAAAATAAAACAAAATAAAATAAAATAAAATAAAATAAAATAAAATAAAATAAAATATGCCTGAGATGTATAGCAGCTTATTAGATCACATAATATAGTCAAGTAGAGTTGGGTTCAATGAAATCACCAGGTCATATACTCCTTTCAGTTTTTCCATGCAGTGTCATTCTCAAAATTGATGTGGCAGCAAGATGGGTAATAATATCTCTAGATCTCTATTATCTCAGGTTCAAATCAAGCCAGCCAGGTAGGAAGGAAGGAAGGAAGGAAGGAAGGAAGGAAGGAAGGAAGGAAAAATATATGTCTGTTTTCCAACAGTCAAATCAAAGCCACTAGTATTGAATCTATTTTATTTTCTACTATCAGCCCTCCTGCCATAAACTTCATAATTGGAGAAAAATATAACATAATTATTCACAGGGCTTTATTAGGTGCACTACAGGATTATGATTTCTTCAAGAAGGTATTTTGCATGGCATAGAAGATAGGAGAACCAGTAGAGCACATCTGTATCAATGAGATGAGAAGACAGAGAAATACAAACCATAACAGAGAATAAAATTGAAATTCTGAAGTTTCATACTATACTAGTGATATTAAAATTATCACTGGATCAGCTTAACATCAAGTTTCACTGCAGAATAAAAAGAAGGTACAGGTAAATACCAGAAAAAAGAGACTATCCAAACTTAAGAAGAGAAAAATAAAAAGGCCAAAAAAACTTAGCAATGTAGCCTAGCTTAAAAATCCATGTAATTAAGTACTGGAAAGAAAGCAAAAAAAGAGTTAGAAAAAAATATATTTAAAGAAATAGTGGTTGAAACTATTCTGAATTTGATAAAAACTATAAACATACAACCCCCAAAACCTTAATGAATGCAATAGGAATAATCACAAAGAATAGTACACCAATGATTTGCATAATAATGTTTTTGAAAACTATTGAAAAAATTTAAAAATACTAAAAGCAAAAAGAATAACAGACATATCATTTACAGGGGAACAACAATAAGATAACCAAAGACTTTTCATCTGACACAATGCAAACTAGATGATCACAAAAATGTGAACATGCACCTCACAAAGAAAAAATGTATTTTTCTAAATATTTAAACTCAACAAAAAGGAATAGCACTTCAAATAAGAATATTTATCTAGACAAACTGAAGTAATGTGTCACTGGCAGATGAGCACAATAAGAAATGCTAAAAGTAGGAATTCAGACAAAGAAAAATAATACCAGATGAAAGCTCAGGACAACACAAAGTGGAAAGCATAAATATATGGCTAAGTTGAAAAATACTTTTTCCCTCTAGTTTTTAAGTTATTTCAAAGCTAATTGACTATTGAGAGCAAAAATAACACTGCCCTGTGAGGTTTATAAATATATCAAGGAGGAAAATATATAATGACAGAAAAAAAGATGGGAGGAAAGAAAGGGAAAGATATGTTAAAAAGACAAAAATGTGAACATGCGCCTCACAAAAGCAATATATAATCAATAGTGCATGAAATAATGCTGAATACCATTAGTTAACAGGGAGATGTATATTAAAAACACAACATGATTTTATGATACTTACACTAGAATGGCTAAAACATAAAAGAATTAAAACACCTAACGTTGGCGAGGATGGGGAGTATCATATGACACAAGCTCTTTGGAAATATCTCTGGATTTTTGTCTCAAAGTAAATCATACACCTCTCCTGGCAATTCGACTACTACATGTCTGCCCAAGATAAAGGAAAACATGTGTCCCCAGAAAGACTGTGAGGAATGCTGAGGCTAGTAACTTTATTTACCAAGGCCTTTCAAAACAAGAAACAACACAAATGTCCCTCAACAGAAGAAAGAAATAATCTACACTAATAAAAGAGAAAAATGGTAATTGGCATATGGCGATACCGTTTTCATTGGCTAATCAGGGCTATATGCAAATTAACTGCCAACTAAGATTGGCAGTTAACTGCCAACAAGATGGCGGCTAATTTGCATATGTAGGCACAATGCAGGGAGGCGAAAGGGAAAGCAGGAAGAAGCCCCCTGCTACTGACAGTGATCGGAAACCCAGGGGGGAGGTAAGAGCTGGGGGGCAGGGCAAAGGCGGCCCTGGGGCCGCCTTTGCCCTGCCCCCCAGCCATGATCGGAGAATCAGGCACCTTTGCAGCCCTGGCCAGTGATAGCAGGAAGTAGAGGTGGAGCCAGCGATGGGAGCTGGGCACGGTCGAAGCTGGCAGTCCCAGGAGCTAGGGTCCCTTGCCTGGGCCTAAAGCGAAGCCCACGATCGTGGCGCCCCCCGCTGCCCGGGCCAGACGCCTAGGCCAGAGGCATTAGGCCTGGACAGGGGCGGAGCCTGCAACCGTGGGGAGCTGGGGGTCCCCTGCCCAGGCCTGACACCTCTGCCGGAGGCCTAAGGCCTGGTCAAGGGGCCGATCCAGTGATTGGTGATCGGAGGGTGATAAGGGTCAACTCCTCTGGCTGAGGCATCAGGCCTGGGTGGGGGGCGGAGCCGGGGATTGGGGGGATATGATGGTCCCCTTGCCCAGGCCTGAAGCCTGGGTCAGAGGCGTCAGGCTTCGGCGGGGGGTGGAGCAAGCGATCAGAGGGAGATGGGGGTTGTGGGAAACTGTTTATTGCCTTCACTATCTGATAAGCATAGACAGAGAACCCCCCCGAAGGCTGGGTGCCTTTGAAGCCCTCCCAAAGGTCGGAGCTAGGCGCCACCTCTGTTTGTCCAGACAGTGGTAGCTGAAACTACTCCCCCATTTATTATTATGTAAATCCTTGCTGATGGGCTAGTCTGCCTGTTAATGGGGGTCACCTGCCTAGGGCTATGCTATGGGTGCATCCCAGATCAATAAAAGCTTGGTGAGGCCTGAGCACAGGGAGAAGTCCTTCGGGACTTGCCGCCTGGTCCCCCAATATTGCAAAATTATCTCGTGTCTTTTTCTCTCATTTGCTGTGCGGCTCCTCTTTCAGATACCGAACCCTATTCCACGTGAGTCGTGGAAGGAAACAATCAACATCTGGCGCCCAACAGGTAATCTGGAAGTGCAGGTCTCGCTGGAGCGAGAAAAGGAAGTTTTCACCGAAAAGGTGTGGAAAACTCACTGACAAAAGGTGAGGGGGATTCCACCGCACGCAACGCCCAGGATCAACTTACAAACCCGGGTCTGTAAGTAACTGGGAACGTTTTCTTAACCAGGCTAACAAATGGGGAAGGATTTGGCTTTAAGAAAGTAGATTCGGCTTTAAAAAGGTATATTTGGCTTTTAGAAAAGTAAGAAACTTTATTATAGACTTTTGATTTACATGTTTAAAGTATTAAAATTTTAGAAGGTAATATCTTATAGTTTTTGCATGTTATTATAGAACATAACCCTTGGTTTCTTGAAAAAGGTACATTAGATCTTAAAAGTTTGCCAAAAAGTTAATCAGAACTTGCCAAAAATTGTTTCCCCTTGTGGAACACGGCATTTCATTTCCTAGAGGCTTAAGAGAGGTCAAGGAGGATAAATCTCCTCCCCTTGCACCCTCTGCTCCTTAAGAGGAACAGAAAGAAAAGAAAAAATGGGAGGAATGGCCTTCATGGCTCCCTCCACCTCCATGTCCTAATCCTGATATGTTTAATTTGCCGTTAATAGAATCACCTGTGCAAAAAGTCCAACTTATAAAGAAATTGGAATATTAAAAGGTACTCTTAAATCAGGCTGAAAAAAGAGTGCCATGGTCACATCAATGTGGTTTCTTGTTCAAATTAAAATCTTAATTTGTATTTGGAATCTAAAATCTGTAATAAGAAATGAAACCCTGCTGGCGAGTCCGCCTCTGGTGTGGAGAGATTCAAAGGTGGCAGGAAAAGGCAGAGCTATAAGCTCTCCCACAATGAGATTACTTAATGTTTTGTTTAAAAATTACCGGAGAACATCTTATGACAACCAAACTTTGGCTAAGATAACCTTGGGTGCTAGCCATGACTTTAGAAAGCGAAATAGGGAAAAACTTAAAATGTCTTTTTCAATTAAGCATGACTTTGGGAAAAATACGCCATCTGAGTCATTTGCTGAAACTTCCCCCAAAGCAGAAGGTGGGGAAAGGGACGAAGGAGCACGTGGCGATCCAGTGTGGACGCCCCCTCCTCAAGTATTCTAAAATTAAAGTCCTTCTTGTAATTGAAAAGCTTTTACAAATTTATAAATGCATCCGGGATTTCTGTGCACATGTAAAGGGAAAAGGCCAGTTTAAAAACGAGTGCGCATAGTTTTGAGCTGAACTTGACCTTTTTCTGTGTACAGAATAAAAACCCAAGACTGTTTTGGTCTTAAAAATGGCAAATATGAACCTGACAAAGAAATACAGGCTGGTTTCCCAAGGCGATTTAAAGTAGCTTTTGAAATTTCCCACCCTAAGGCAAGTACCACCAGGAAGTTGATAGTCAAGTTTACATGTGAATAGCTATGGTTTTGTTTCTTGACTTCCCCAACAGGAAAATCGTGACCATTTTAGCAGCTATGCCAGGCTTATTGGCTGGAAACTTAAAGCTTTTAAGTTCAAATCATCTAAAAGTATTGAAATTTATAATACTGAAATGTTGATCTGAGTACGCCTAGTATGAAGTCTAGAAGATAGAAGTTAATCTATTAATTGAAAAGTGTGCTTGCCTCTCAGATTTATTTAATACTATTTTTAAGAAGATATTTTTAATGCTTAATAAATTAGCAATCACGGTCTTAATATAATTTCAGTGGTATGATAGACCAATGTTTTAAGCAGTTGGCTTTATAAGGGCCGACAATAGAGCTCGTATTTCTTAAAAGGCTTGTAGATACATTTTTAAAAGATATCTAAAATCCTCAGTAGAACCACAGTTATACATATATCATACACAAATTAATAGTAATTGATTCCATGGTCAAGACTAGATCCTATTATGTTGAGAACTGTTTTTAAGTGTTGAAAATGTTTTAATTAGATATGTATTTGGAAGTTTTTCCCGAGTACAATATTTCAAAATATAATATACTTGGTTGCATAAGGAATTTCTGCCAAATAAAAGAAAGAATTGATTTATTAGTAGCAAAGTCTTTATTTAAACTAGCAATGTCTTTTATTTAAAAGCTCCTCACCGCTGCATTTTAAATTAGGCTGGAAGTGAAGCAGTGTTTGCACCTCGTGTGTCAGACATAAAACTTTACTGAATTTACTAATCCTTGTAAGCAATTGAATCCTAGTAAAGTAAAATTCTTCTAAAAAGTTACTGAAGGCTTCCCATGATCCCTCTGTATATGCAAATAAGCCAAAAGGGAATGCTGTTTAAAAATATTATTTTAAATTTAATAAAAAGGAGGAAGTTTAATATTTTGAAATATCTTCCACTAATATTTACAGGATAATCTAATGATTTGCTGTTAAAATACCAAATCTGAAAATAAGTACAGTCACCATAAATGTTTAATGACTTGGAATACATGGCCTTGTGGCACTATCAATCAACATCCAAGAAGTAACCCTATAAGTTACTTGGTGTAAAAAAGAAAGGTTTTTCTTTTTCAAGTTAAAATTCTCCAAGTGTAATCCAGCAGGAGGAAGACAAACCAGACAACCAACAGCCCAGAGACCACCTGTGGCATGGTAAAGTGAAGTATGGTAACAATTAATTCAGGTAAAAACTGTAGTTCAGATAACATGCCTAAGTTTTACATAGGTTACCCAAGGACTCTAGATAATGTGTTTACCCAGAACTGTAATTTAGATAGCATACTGTCTCTGCTTCTGTAAATTTCTTCTTTTTTTGCTAACTAGGTTCCTCATTCCAAACCTTGAGACAGCCAGTTTAAAATTAAGTTGTCATGACCTAGAACAAAGAATATTCTTACATGGTATTATTCTACAAGTTTCATTAATAATTTTTGATGCTTTATAACAGTATATTGTGCATTTATCCCAAACAAATTTACAAATGAATTTGAATGTTTTGCATGAAGGGATTTATTCCTTTCTCCTGTGTGGAGGGCCTCCTGGGGAAGGCACTTAAGCATTCTGTATTGACCTATCTTGACTTTTTTTGCCAAGAGGAATCCAACTGCCTACAGCTGTTACCTGAGCTCTCTGTTCAAGCTGGGATCATGAAAAGCTGGTACCATGGATCTGTCTCTTGCCCAATGGCGTAAGCTGGGCCCTCTCTGGAGAAGAAACCTGGGTTCCCTATGATCAATGCCAGGGCCCCGCCAGCAGGCGAGGGGACCCAAAGGCAGTTGCTGGGCATGGAGGCCAGAGGGACATAGGCTATCAAGGAGACAGAACTGAACCTCACATCACCCTACTTGGCCCAGAGATAGCTGGTAGTCAACGACGGGTAAGATCCCACAGGGTGGGACGACCTAAGACAGGCACAGCTGGGGGCCAGTAGGAGAAAACTTGGGGTGCAACAAAGGTGGGGCACAGATCCTCACCCCCCCGCCCCCAATGGTGCACGGGCTTGAACGGTGCACGGGCTTGAACACTCGGCCCTTCTGAGGAAGGTCTCCTGTCCCCATGGCTGCTTCTTGCTTCCCATGCCCAGCCCAGATCAGGAACCAAATAGAAGGGATTTGGTCCAGCTGAAATCAGAATCCAGAAAAATGGAGGCTTGGCTAACAGACCCTATGTCTAAATCTAGCCTAACAACAGGAATGCTCAGAGCCTTCACAAGGATGTAAAGTGATCCTGTCAATTAATATTTACAGTGTAAATTAAGATTATTGTTAAAATATTAAATTTGACAGCAAAAATAGTTTTCAAATTAATTAAAGTCAAGTTTTCAAATTAATTAAATTAGGCTAATTTGAAATAAGTAATTATTCAAAAAGTATTAACAAAAACTTTCATTTCATGGTAAACATGCTATGAACCTGAACATGCTTGTGCAAAAAATTAATATTTAAAGTTATCCAGACTGCATTAAAAAATTTTCCATAAGCCTCCTAATTAAATCAAAAAAGGGGGATAGTGGAAGAATACCATGTAAGGAAAAATATCCTGTAACTAAATTACATCTAGAAAAAATTTTTTTTTTCATTTTGTAATGCTAACAGCAAGACACCCATGAAAAACATATGTGGTGTCAAAATAAGCCAAAGGAAAATCATTTGGGCAAATATAAAAAGGATTCTCCAAGTAAAATTTCAATTATTAACCTTTGGTCGAGAATATGTTTGTATACTTTCAGAGAACAACTCCAAGACCATGTGGATTCCTGCAACAAGGGATCCAGGAGAGATACTGAACAGATTGCTCCAGCCACAAAGACAGGAGAGACAGTTCAGAGATGGAGATGGTGAAGACGCCTTGCCATGCTAGCAGTCAGCAGCTGTGCATCGCTGCAGGGTGCCCAGGACCAGACCAGAAAGGACCAAACCTGCATTTTCCACCATCCAGAACCAACATTTCATTGCTGGCGTGTACACATGAACTTTTGGACATTGAAACATGGACTCAGAACTTTTGGACATTGAAATTGGGACTTGATTATTTTTTAAAGAAAAAATAAGGGGGAGATGTGGGAAACTGTTTATTGCCTTCACTACCTGATAAGCATAGACAGAGAACCCCCCGAAGGCTGGGTGCCTTTGAAGCCCTCCCAAAGGTCGGAGCTAGGCGCCACCTCTGTTTGTCCAGACAGTGGTAGCTGAAACTACTCCCCCATTTATTATTATGTAAATCCTTGCTGATGGGCTAGTCTGCCTGTTAATGGGGGTCACCTGCCTAGGGCTATGCTATGGGTGCATCCCAGATGAATAAAAGCTTGGTGAGGCCTGAGCACAGGGAGGAGAAGTCCTTCGGGACTTGCCACCTGGTCCCCCAATATTGCAAAATTATCTCGTGTCTTTTTCTCTCATTTGCTGTGCGGCTCCTCTTTCAGATACCGAACCCTACTCCACGCGAGTCGTGGAAGGAAACACACTCAACAGGGGGTCCCCTGCCCAGGCATGATTCCTGGGCCAGAGGCCTCAGGCCTGGGCGGGGGCCAGAGCCAGTGATCAGGGGGAGGTGGAGGTCCCCTGTCCAAGCCTGACACCTCTGGAGGAGGCGTCAGGCCTGGGCAAGGGGCCGATCAGGCGATCGGAGGGTGATGGGGGTCAACACCTGAGGGCTCCCAGTATGTGAGAGGGGGCAGGCTGGGCTGAGGGACACTCTCCCCGCCCCCCCCCCCCACACCCAGTGCACGAATTTTGTGCACCGGGCCCCTAGTATCTTATATAATATAGAGGCAATATGCAAATTGACCATCAAGCTCTCACACAAGGTGGCCTCCCCCATGTGGTCCAAGATGGCCACCACAAGATGGCCAGCAGGGGAGGGCAGTTGGGGGTAACAAGGCCTTCAGGGGAGAGCAGTTAGGGGCAACCAGGCCTTCAGGGGAGGGCAGTTAGGGGTGACTAGGCCAGCAGGGGAGGGCAGTTGGGGACAACCAGGCTGGCAGGGGTGGGCAGTTTGGGGCAACCAAGCCTGCAGGGGAGGGAAGTTGGGGGGACCAGGATGGCAGGGGAGGGCATTTGGGGACAATTGGGCAGGCAGGGGAGGGCAGCTGGGGGCGACCGGGCTGTCAGGGGAGCAGTTAGGCATCAATCAGGCTGGCAGGGGAGTGGTTAGGGGGTGATCATGCTGGCAGGCAGAAGAGGTTAGGGGCAATCAGGCAGGCAAGTGTTGGGAGCCAACAGTCTCGGATTGTGAGAGGGATGTCCGATTGCCCTAAATGCCCATTTAGGGCAATCGGACATCCCTTGAGGGGTCCCAGATTGGAAAGGGTGCAGGCTGGGCTGAGGGAAAGCCTCCCCCGGTGCATGTAGTTTCATACAACAGCCTCTAGTGTGATATATACTCAACAATAAAAAGGGACGAGTTGATAAAACATGCAACAGCATAGATAAAAGTAAAAAGGTTATGCTAAGTAAACGAAGCCAAACAGCTCTAGCTGGTTTGGCTCAGTGGATAGAGCGTCCGCCTGTGGACTGAACACAAAACAAGAGCAGAAGAGATTGCACAATGGATAAAATCAAAATGTTGATTACAATGAAGGTGATAATAAATTGAAACTGGAAAAATTTAACAATCTTCAAATTATAGGGGAAAAAAATACTAAATAGCTGTAAAAGTAAGATGTAGAAATTTAGACCTCATGTATCAATAGGGATAAAACAGGTGAATATCATTATATAATCAAGGTGATCCTTTTGGAATTTTAGTTTGAAGTGATCTATAAATTGCAACAATAGGAATGAGATTCTAGAAGCAGATAAATGAATATTGCAAATTACAGTAATTTACATTTTATTCATATACAATATTCTAGACTGCAATAAAATTTGAACCACACATTAAAGGTCTCTATTTATTTTTCTGCTTTTCCCTACTATAGGTGGGATTAAACATTTTTAATATATATTTGGATAGCTATTTGTTCACATTATTATAAAAGTTATTGCAATTTATTTTTAGTTAGTTGTTACAGTTGTCATCTGCTAACCTCTCCTATTAGACTAGACATTGTGAAATAGGAAGTTGGGCTTATTTATTATCTAAGCCCAGTATCTAGCATGGAGCTGGCCCCCAAATGTCTTTTTATTTAAGGTACTTCATTTAAACTGCCAATATATTTTAATGAACAATTTTATGAGCTATTAAAAGCCATAATACCTTGCTTCCATATGGATGTCATTCAGAATTTGTAGGGAATTTCCACTTGTAGAAAATAAAGCTTACTAACACTGTGGGCCATAAAAAGCAATGTTATCTGTCATATATTATAAGAAAGAAATCCCTTCTTGTATTGTGAATTCTCAAAACCTAATTAGAGTGAAATTGCTTTAAGAAAGCCCTCCCACCCTAACCAGTTTGGCTCAGTGGATACGTCAGCCTGCAGACTGAAAGGTCCCAGGTTCGATCCCAGTCAAGGGCATGTACCTTGGTTGCGGGCACATCTCCAGTAGGAGTTGTGCAGGAAACAGCTGATCAATGTGTCTCTCTCATCAATGTTTCTAACTCTCTATCCCTCTCTCTTCCACCCTGTATAAAATCAATAAAATATATTAAAAAAAAGAAAGCCTTCCCCTCCATTAATAGTTTATCCTTTTCAAAACTCTTTTTCTTCTGTTTTTCCTTTTATACTGTATCCCCAGCACACTATTCTAGTATTCCTGTGGTCTTGATTGCTATGATCTTCCCTATATGATCTTAGGTCTTTTTAAAAAATACATATTTTCATTGATTTTAGAAAGGAAGGGACAGGGAGAGTGAAAGAGAAATATCAGTGATGAGAGAGAATCATTGATCAGCTGCCACCTGCATGCCCCACACTGGGGATTGAGCACACAACCCAGGCATGTGCCCTGACCAGGAATCTAACTGTGACCTTCTGGTTCATAGGTGGACACTCAATCTCTGAGCCATGCATGCTAGGCTAATTTTAGGTCTTTATTGTTATGATTGAAACAGGAATTCTGGGGGAATATAGGCAGGTTTAGGGAATTTTTAGAATTGGAGTCCATGGAAAAACACAGGGCTACAGAATGGGAGAAGGTACATTTCCATGACACAAAGAAGCCAGGCACAGTTACATTTCCAGAAGACAAGGGAGCAGCAACAGATACATTTCCAGAAGACAAGGGAACAGGAAATAGCCCAAAAGGTTTATACTGATAATCTTCAGGGTAATATATTGTTTTACCATAATCAAAATTTGAGGCTCAGGTTGCCTTTCTTAGAAAACACCCTTCCAGCTGGACAATGGAAATTAATATGTGCTGTTTCACTGTTGTTGTTTCATTAACATGTAGTCTACATACAATATTACATTAGTTTTAGGTGTACAACATAATAATTTGATATTCATATAACTTATGAAATGATCACCAATATAAGTGTAGCAACCATCTGTCACCAGATATTAATGTATTATTATGTTCCCTATGCTGTTCAATACATCCTCATGACTTATATATTTTATAACTGGAAGTTTGTACCTCTTAATCCCCTTCCATGGTGAATGTTTTTAAGGAAGCAATCTAGCAAATGAAACAGACACAGTCAAATATAAGGCAAGACAAAATTTTCATTCTAAAAAAGCGATGCTTCAATTGGATAAAATGTAAAGCCAATTATGTATCCAATTTCAATATTTCCTGTTCTACCCCAAATACAATGATAGTTCCTATTAGAACATGATAATTATGATAATAACAAAATGAAAAGAGATTTCCACCAAGGTTTAGGACTCTGAGGCCTAGATAAGAGTTATTTATCTTAAGTAGTGAAAATAGTATAAGCAATTTTGAAGGTGGGGTGAAGTATTACCCTTGAGGAAGGAACTTGGGGTTGCAAATTAGTGAAATAATAACACATATCACATTTAGGAGAATAAATGAAATAAGAAACAGAAAAATAAAGTTAGAGTCTAGAAAAATAAAAGTCAGAGTGAATATTCTTTATAGATCAAGTGAATAGCAGTAATACATGGGCTATTCTAGCTTTGAGATACACCTGTCCTCCTACCTGGCAGCCATGTCATTTGTGGAGCCAAGGGAAGATAGAAATAATAGCAAAGCCTGCTCACAGTGATTTGGAAATATCTATTCACTGAATAATACCCATCATTGTCTTCAAGTTCATTTCAAAGGATATATTTTGATCAGGGTTTATGTAGCACTCAGAACTAATGTTTTCAGAGTTAAAGATTATTAATAACTAGGGTCCCTCAGCCTGGCCTGTGAGGATTGGGACAAAACTGGCTCTCCAACATACCCCAAAGGGTCCTGGTTTGCAGGAAGGCACAGGCCAGGCCAAGTGACCCCACCTGTGCACAAATCTGTGCACCAGGCCTCTAGTATGCATATAAGATTTTTGGTTAATCTATTTCCACCCTCCCTTCCCCCCTCCCCTCTGAGATTCATTAGTCTGTTCCATGTTTCCATGCCTGTGGTTTTTGCTCCTACATTGAGCATCTGCCCCCTGATGGTCAGTGTGCATCATAGCTACTGGCCAGTCAGCCAGTTGGTTGGTTGCCAGTCTCTTAGGCTTTTATATATATATAGATTAGAGGCCCGGTGCACAAAAATTTGTGCACTGGCGGGGGGGGGGGTGTCCCTCAGCCCAACCTGTGCCCTCTCACAGTATGGGACCCTTCGCGAGATAACCACCTGCTGGCTTAGGCCCACTCCCCAGGTGTCAGATGGCAGGCCTGGATGGTGGCTGGGTGGGCGGCGGATCTTGATGCCCCGCCCTGCAACCCCGGGTTGCACACGGCAGGCCTGGATGGTGGCAGAGAAGGCGGCGGATCGTGCTGTCTTGCCCTGCCTGCAGTATGCAAATTTAACGGCCGTCTTTGTTGGGTTAATTTGCATACTCTTCTTAGTGGCTGATGGGTGTAGCAAAGGTAGGGTCAATTAGCATCTTTGTGTTTTATTAGTGTAGATTCCTTGGCAAATAGTTTCTTTGACATTTTATAATACTTCAGACTTTTATATGGCACAATTCTTCAAGGTTTTCATGGTTTATAACTTTTGCATATAAGACAGACATATGAGGTCTGGAAAAGCTGTAGGATGATGTCCTAAAATAATGAGAAGATTATTAATTTTCAATTCTTATAGTCTATCAGAATCACCTTGGGGAACTTATAAAAAACATGGGTACTTGGGCTCCACCCATACAGAATCTGAGTAAATCTGCCTGAGATACCTTACTCCCTCTAAAAACTCCTGAAATGGACTAATAAAATAAAATAAGAGTCTATGCAGATTTATGGAAATTTAAGATATTTGTCATAACTTATAAGAAGTTATGCAACTTATAAGAAAAAAAAAATATATATATATATATACACACACACACACACACAAAGCCAGTGTCCGTGATGACCATGACGACCAAACGACTGGTCACCATGAGGTGCATTGAGCACCTCTCAGTCCCTCCCCGCGAGGCCCGCAAGTGGGGCAGGGTGGGACTGGGGACTGGTGAGCAGGCTAAATGGCTGACCTCTTGGTGCCTGCCCCTGGCCTGCAGGCTCTGATGGATCAGCAATGGTAAACGGGAGAATCGGGGTGGGTGGTGGGAGGACCAGGCTGGCTGTCAGGCCCTTGGGATCACCAGCTCATCTACAGCTGCTCAGGGGCTCAGGCCTGCGGGAAAGCAGGCGCCGGTGACTTCACCTCCATGCGCATGCTCCAGGCCAGCTGCTGATAGAACGCACTGCCCACTCTGGGCCGCTCATGCCGGGGCGGGTAGGTCATGGGCGTGCCCCGCAGCTTCTATCAACGCCTCAAGCCCCAGAAGCAGTGGCAGTGGCAGCGGCAGCAGCAGCAGCGGTGCCTGCATGAGTGGCCCCGAACGGGCAACGCGTTCCATCAGCGGTCGGCCCAGCGCATGCACATGAAGGTGAAGTCGCTGGTGACTGCTTTCCCACAGGCCTGAGCCCCCAAGCATCTGGGGGTGAATTGGTGATCCCAATGGCATGACAGCCCGGCGGCAGAAGTGGCGTTTAGACTGGGGACTGGCAAAAGGGCAGAAGATGGCCCTGATCACAGGAGGCTAGGCCCTAGGGACCCTACCCTGACGATTTCGTGCGCTGGGCCTCTAGTAGTTATATAAGTAAGAATTTTGAAGTTTTCTTGCTTGCCTACATTCTATACTATTTTCAATTTTATAATTAAATTTCTATAATCTTAACAAATGTTAATCTCGGAAGCTTATTTTAATGTGACAATTGCATGATCTGGAGGATACTAGTTTGGTTAAATGGTATCATAAATGAATAAATAGATTCTAAAACTCAGATTTGGGTGGTAAGCAAGGGATAAAAACAGGATGTTCTTTTCTCCCACCTGCTCTTCTTATCTCCTTTTCCCAAAGCTGCATAGACAAGAAGTTGGAAGTATAACTTGGCCAATATGAACAGAAGAGCCTAAGTAGACGTGTAAAAACACAAATGAAGATTAATTGTATATTGAAGACACTATATAAAAGATTGTCTAAAATAGAGAGCTTCTAAAATCAATGTAAAAATTTAAATTATCGGATGCGTGGTTGGCTTTTCCAAATGGATTACTGAAAAATAAATTTTAACATTGCATCAACATTGATACAACATAGAATTTGTAGAACCTTCAGAGAGGCTGATTCTTTACAAAGAGTAATGCACTATTAAGAAAGAAAGACCACTTCACTTTGTCAATCCATTGCTGCGGGGAGGTTTTCTCTTGTGAAGAAAGAGAGGAATGGACACCCATTGCTTTAGGCATATGCAGGCCACAAGTGCATGATCATGACCACAGATATGTTGGAAGTTAAAAAAAAAAAAATAGTTGACAGATGATCTTTTTTTTAAATTATCAAATATAAACAGAAATACCTAAACAGAGATTGGTATTAGACATATTATCTCTATAGACAAAAGCAATTTCTTTATATTGAAGAGAGATTGGAGGAAATCTAAATAATTCAGTAAAATAACATATATATTAAAACAGAGGCTAAGTTATATAGTAAAACAACAACAACAATAAAAACCAATAGATCAACAGATAAAATACCTGAGTTTTTGTTCCAAATAAAGCACTAATTACATGACTTTAGGCAAAGCTATTAAACTCTGCTAGCCTGGGGCACAATTTTCTCAACTAAAAAAATTAACACTTTAGACCAGACAACTTTAAAAATCTTACCCAATGGTAAAAAACAATAGGAGTGAGATGCTGTAATATATAATTAGAAATATGCTATAGTCATCCCATATCCAAGGGGATACATTCTAATACACCCAGTGGATGCCTGTAGCTACAAATAGAACTGATCCCTATATATGATTTTTTACTATGCATGCATACCTGTGATAAAGTTTAATTTATAAATTAGCCACAATAAGAGATTAACAATAACTAATATTAAAATAAAGCAATTATAACAATTTCCTGTAATGAAAGTTATGTGAATGTGGTCTCTCTCTCTTTGATAACTGATCTCATGGCCAAGGTGACTCCTAAGTGAATAAGGGGTAGGTAGTGTGTATATAGCTTGGGGATGATTGACAAAGGGATGATTCAAGGGACCACACAGGACTTCACAAGATTTCATCCCAATACTCAGAATAGCATACTTTTTAAAACTTATGAATTTTTTATTTCTGGAATTTTCCATATAATATTTTCAGACCAAGGTTGACTGTGGGTAATTAATACCATGAAAAGCAAACCACAGATAAGGGGAAATTACTGTATATTTGGTCATCCACCCAATTTCTGGCTCAGAATTCCTAAAAACATTTGAATTTTTTAAGCAATGAGAGCTTTAAAGGTGTCTTATGTTAATGAGGTGATTTTTGGAAAGCCCCAAAATTATCTAAGGAAAGGGCCTATTTTCCAGGGGAACCAACCATATGATTAGAGGTTGGAGCCTGTGGTCAACCCCTAGACTGCTGGGGAAAGAAGAGAAACCGGAAGTTGAATCAATCCTAATGGTCAATGATTCAATCAATCATAACTACATAATGAAGTTTCTATAAAAATCCAAGAGAAGGGGGTTCAGAAAGCCTCCATGGACATAAACCAGAATGTCAAAAATACTGAGCCCCAAATCCCACAAGGACAGAAGCTCCTTTGTTTGGGACCCTGCCCTATGAGTCTCTTCATCTGGCTATTCATTCATATCCCTTAATTTCCATTGCAATAAACCAATCATCTAGAGAGTGAACCATTTTTCTGAGTTCTGTGAGCCACTTTAGTAAATTGCTTGAACTCAAGGAGGGTATCGTGAGAACCTATGATTTTTAGTCAGTGGGTCAAAAGCATAGATGACAAACTGGACTGGTGACCGGCATCTGAAGTCGAGGGAAATCTGTTGGGCCTGAGCCCTTACTGTGTGGAATCCGATGCTGTTTCTGAGCAGACAGTGTAAGAACTGAGTTGAACTGTAGGACACCAGGCTACTGTATGAGAACTTCTTGGGAGTGTCGGGGGAAAAATCACACCACAAACACTGGAATTGGGTGTCATTGTACAGAGATTGCAAAAGGGAGACATCAAGGCCTTGCTGGCGAGGTCACTAAGCCTATAGTCTTCTCTCTACAATAAATAAATTATCTGACTTTGAGCAAAACATTCACTCATTTGTTCGTTCATTCATTTCATTCATTCATTCATTCATTCCACAGATATGTTTAGTACCTTCTATACTCAAGCTAGGCACTGGAATGTAACAATGAAAAGCTAGGGAGAAAAATCCCTGCTTTATGAAATTTACATTGTAGTAAGGGAGAGAGACAAACAGTTAAACATGCTAATTACCAATGTGAACAAATTTTTAAAGGGCAGTAAATGTAAGAAGCACTTTGAAGGAAGCCTCTGTGAGGCAGTGACATTTGAGCTGAGATCTGAAAAGGAAGGGCCAGCTATTTAACAACCTAGGAAAAAACATTTCAAGAAGGTAGGCGAGCAGGTGCCGAGGCCCAGAGGTGGGGAGGGCTTGACATATGCTGAACAAAAAGCCCCGGGCCTCAGTTGTTGTGTGCAATAAAATGAAAGAGGCTAGCTGGATTAATGGCATTTACCCAGGGAGAGACAGGAAAATACAGATTGCAGGGTCTCACCCCAAGTTACTGAATCCAATTTGTGGAAGTGGGAACAAACCGGCTGTATAATTTGAAATCTAAAATTATACTGATGTGGTAGAATTCCACACTAAGTGTCCTTAACTGCCCTTTTATTATCTTTAATATTCTATGATGCTATAGTTAATTATCTAATTTTCCATTTAGACAACACATGTAGATTTCATTCATGTTGTAATATAATAAGGCACTATTATACTATAGAAAGGACAAAATAATGATTTATAAATTGTTAGATCAATAAAATGATTTCAGGGAGAGAAAAAGAAGGGATCTAGGTATCTACTTGCTTACCCCCTCCTAGAAATTAAACTTTACAAGGGTATCTACAATTTATTCCTAGTATGTAGTAGAATACCAGGCACCTGGTACTTTCTCTACATGAATCGGTTTAATAAAACATGGCAATGTTGAAATGAAATCACAGATGAATTAATTGATTTGTCCAAATTCATGCAGTGATTGAGAGGGCAAATTTTACAAACTCAATCCCAAAATTCAGAGAGAGTTCATCTTATTTACTGGCATTAATGGGCATGTTTAACACTGTAACAAAAATGGTACCTCATAGATCATCCAACATTCAAAATGTATACATACAGCCTTAGAGGAAGGTTCAGGAACCAACAGACATTTATTTGAATAGTTTATATTGTGCCAAGAACTGGCAGGATTCTGAAGAAGAAGAGGGTTGAGGGCAGGGGACTGGGGGTGGAGTTTGGGGTATTTGGCAAATAATAATGAAATGAAATCTTTGACTTTAGTGAACTGAAACAAGTGAGCAAAATCCAGACTTTAGATAAGACAGAATTTACATTCTGAAAGTATACTAGTACAGAGCAATACAGAATTAACAGTATAGGAAATTCTACAGTTTCCAGGTTAAGAAGAGTGTGATTCAACAAATCTCTAAAAAAGAGGTTCTCAACCTGTGGGTCATGACCCCTTTGGGGGTCGAACGACCCTTTCACAGGGGTCGCCTAAGACCATCAGAACACACATATATAATTACATATTATTTTTGTGATTAATCACTATGCTTTAATTATGTTCAATTTGTAACAATGAAAATACATCCTGCATATCAGATATTTACATTACGATTCATAACAGTAGCAAAATTACAGTTATGAAGTAGCAAAGAAAATAATTTTATGGTTGGGGTCACCACAACATGAGGAACTGTATTGAAGGGCCGCGGCATTAGGAAGGTTGAGAATTACTGCTCTAAGGATATCTGTTAGGCTTGGTTTCATGTATTTTAGGCAAGCAAGAAAGTTCTAAGTTAGCTGGAGGCTGAAAAGAAAAAAGGGAGAGATGTTTATGTTGCTCTGTGTTTGACCATTTAGGGTATAAAATTGAATATATTCTTCAAAAGTCACTCCGGCCCAGCAGGTGTGGCTCAGTGACTAAGGATCAACCTATGACCCAGAATCAAGGTTTGATTCCTGGTCAGGGCACAAGCCCAGGTTGCAGACTCAATCCTGGTTAGGGGGCATGCAGAAGGTAGCAGATCAATGATTCTCTCTCATCACTGATGTTTCTATAGTTTTCTTTAAAAGTCACTCCTATATTTTTCGTAACTCTTTTTTAATTTCAGAAGAAACATATTTACAAAATTAGCATGACCCATTGTTTTATATTTAATAGTTTATACAAAGACTATAATATTAAATACAGTCAACTTCACATATGTTCTTCCTGTCTTGAAATCACACTGTATTCTTTGGGTATTCTATTGTGTATTGCTCACCCATTTCCCCCTCTTTTTCAAGACAAATGTGCAACCTTTATTTTTTAAAAAAGATTTTCTAATGTGTCATGTGATCAATAGATATAAGTACCTTCATTTTTTAAATTAGTCTAAGGCTATTTTCCTTTTACTGTTGTATAAACAGGAAATTGAAGGGTAAAATAGTTAAAACTTAATGTTATAGTGCTAATGTGGCTTTTAAATCACGTCAGCTGCAATCACTGCATTATAATTAACAATTTATTGAACCAGCAATAAAATGAACATCACATTACTTCTTAAAGCAGCAGAATAAAATGGCTAATAAATAGCATAAGCCAGACAAATTGCAGAGTAATAGAAATTTTCTTAAGATTTATGGTGCACAGAAAGATGGATGTGCTATTAGTAGGAGCTCCAATACTTGACAAAATTATTTTACAAAGACATTGTTACCATGCATGTCAGAGTTCACAAGTCTAAGTGGTTTATCCAAATTTTAGCTCTCTGCTATTACAGTGGAAAATACTCATTACAAGGTTTTGAAACTGCAAGCAATGTGTACATTTGCCAACATTCAAACTGCTACTGCCAAAAAGATACTAAAATATTTTATAAACTGTCAAATAACAAGTCTGCTAGCTTAATCTGAGTCTATTTTATACCATATAGACTGTAAAAACTATTACATTAATTCACTTCCTGCAAAACTTTTAAAGCACAGAGAACAGCCTATATAGAGGCTGAACAGAGTAAATGCTTTTTACCTTTTGAAACCCTGACAATGTCATACTTCTGTTGGGGAAGCATCATTGTTTTCTTGAAATGCAATCACATTCCCTTTAACAATCTGCCATACTAGAGCAATCTGTGAAATAAAGTAAGATCGCAGAAACAGATTAGAATCAAGCTACATGTCTCCCATTACAAGGGGAAGATTTCAATGGAGAAATGAGATATTTTCAGTGTTTCTGCTGATGATATATGTATTGTGAGGCTTAGTTTCTGCCATAGAACTATAATGTTTATAATTTAGAGTAAAAAATAATTTTTATTATGTGACAACATACAACAACAATTAACAATACTTAAGAAATTTCTTTTTAAGTCTTAATTTTTAAATTATTATTGTTAATAGTAGTAGACATGGTAAGATTAAGTAGGTTCAGTTCTTTATTTAAATGTGAAGAAAGTTAGTGCCCCAGATTTTTGTCACTAATTAGTCCATTCAATAATGAGGGTTATTTTTTCATATTTAAAGTAAAAATATATTCATCAAATGTTTATCAAATATTCCAGGTCCAAATCTACATGCTTAAGGTGGAATATATATTTGTACTAATTAGTCTAAAAAAGATTGCTGTAGTTAAGCTGCATAATATTTCCCAATGATGTGTTCATGTTAATAGCAGAGGGTAAACTATGATTTTCTCATCTTATCCTATATAATAAAAGCCTAATATGCTAAGTGTCTGGTCATCCAGTCAGCCATTCAACCAATCAAAGCATAATATGCTAATGATATGCTAAGGTTGCTCAACTGCTTGCTATACATGCACTGACCACCAGGGGCAGACGCTCTGACCGGTACGTTAGCTTGCTGCTATGGTCAGCCGATTGGGACTGAGCGAGATGGGCTGGACATGCCCTGTAACCTTCCCACGGTCCCTCCCCATCCCCGATCGTGCACCAGTGGGGTACCACAGCCTGGCTTGCACCCTCTCACAGATTTCGTGCACGGGGCCTCTATATATATCCTATATAATAAAAGACTAATATACAAATTGACGAAGTGGCTGAATGACCAGTTGCTGTGACATGCACTGACCACCAGGGGGCAGATGCTCAATGCAGAAGTTGCCCCCTGGTGGTCAGTGCACTCCCACAGGGGCAGCACTGCTCAGTCAGATTCTGGGCTCACGGCTGGCGAGCACAGAGGTGGTGGCAGGAGTGTCTCCCACCTCCAAGGCAGCGCTAAGGACCCCTCAGGCTGACATCCCCCAAGGGGTCCCAGACTGCAAGAGGGTGCAGGGCCAGGCTGAGGGACACTCCCCCACCCCCACCCCCACCCCCCAGTGCACAAATGTTGTGCACCGGGCCTCTAAAATATATATATATATATATATAAAAGGTTAATATGCTAAGTATCTGACTGCCTGACCTGTCATTATGATGTGCACTGACCACTAGTGGGAAGATGCTCAATGCAGGAGCTGCCATGACATGCACTGGCCATTTACAAAGAAACGTCACTGCAGACCTGGCACCCACAAAGCAACACACAGACCCCGCCACCACGCCAGAGTGACAGCCCACCAAATCGCAGCCGATGCTCCTGAGACCCCATAGTACAAAGTGCGGTCCCCAGCCCAGCCCAGAAATGGTCGCTGTGAGAGAGGATAATAATGTCACATATCAATGCCTGGCTTCCTCTCCCTAGTGACAGGCCATTTAATAATAAATGGCACTACGGACCTGGCACTCACAAACTAACACTTCGCTTCCCCCAAGTGGGACATAGGCCCCACCACCACCCCAGAGTGACAGCCCATCAAATTGCATCCAATGCTTCCAAGACCCCATGGCAAAAAATGCAGCGCCCAGCCCAGCCCAGCCCAGAAATGGTCACTGTGGACACCGGGTAATGACATCACATAACAATGCCCAGCTTCCTCTCCTTGGCAACTAGCCTCCTTGCAGTTTCTTCAGCCCAGGAACACGACTTGCTTTATAGCCAGGAGCAAACATGTTACACTTTAACCAAATGTCTGTGAAGCATTTTCCCGTGCCACATCTCATTTGATTCTTACAGAAGTCCTGGAGTGGAATCCTATTTTCTTTTCATTAGCCAGAAAATGGAGATTTAGAAAGTTTAGAAACTTGACCCAACTGAAAAGAAATAAGAAATGGTACAACTTGAAAATGACTTCAGGTTTTCTCACTGTACAGAATAGAGTCAAACACTGCTGCAGTTAAATATTTTACCCTTTGTTCTCCCTGCATGATCTACAATAAGAACCTGCTTTGTGTTGATATTTACTGCTGTTTTCCTGACAATTACATAAAAGAGAAGTTGGGGTGCTTCACTGAACTGGAAAAAGTTTAGCTAAATCAGAAAGCAGGACTAATTAAGCACGTTTATATATATATATATATATATATATATATATATATATATATATATATATGGCTAAGTTGACTCGCGCATGTGCAATACATATAAAGCTCTCACTGGCACTAATCGCACATGTGTGTTTTGATCTGTCATTGTTGATAGTGAATTTGGTTGACACTTCTATTATAGAGAAAGGGCGAATAGCAATACTAAAATATTTCTTCTAATTAATTTCCTTTCAATGTGCATGAATTCATGCATCAAGCCACTACCACATTATAATACACTAGAGGCCCGGTGCATGGATTTATGCACCGGTGGGGTCCCTCAGCCTGACCTGTTCCCTCTTGCAATCTGGTACCCCTCGGGGGAAGTTAGACTGCCAATTTTGGCATGATCCCCACACGCCAGGCCAAGGGACCTCACCAGTGCAAGAATCTGTGCACCAGGCCTCTAGTATGCATGTAAGATCTTTGGTTAATCTCTTCCCACCCTCCCTCTGAGATTGATCAGTCTGTTCCATGTTTCCACACCCGTGTGTTGAGCATCTGCCCCCTGGTGGTCAGTGCACATCATAGCTACCAGTTGAATGTCGTTCAGTTGCTTAGGCTTTTATATATATAGATATGGATCAAAATGAGCTAAGCTAAGAGAACTGTTACCAATAGATGCTTGGAACAAAGGCCAACTGTTTGCCTTGTAACCACTTCCTGGTGCCTAGAACAATGGCACATATGAGGTGCTCACATAATGCTTGCTGAATGAATAAATAATTTATATGTGAGACAATTCTCCTTGGGCTTCTCACATTTTGGCATGTCTTGTGAGGAGAGGCATTGTGTATCTTTGCTCCAAACTGATATTTGATGAAGTGAGGGTCCTCTTCACCACTGGGTGCTGCTGGGGGTAGAATTCTTACCATATCCCGAGAGAAAGAAATCTCTGAGACTCACATGGGAGAATGAGTAATTTTTACTTACGTGGAATCACATCCGTGGGTTTCTAAAGTCCCATTTCCCTTAATCCCCTCATAGAAGACGTGTAGCTGGGGTTTCAGTAAAGCTAGAAGTAAAGCCAGTGTCCAGAGTTTCCTTTGCAAGTTGGAGCTGTGTCCAGCACAGCATCAGGCTACCTGCAGTCCATTAGTCCATTGTATGTGGGAGTCCGCATGGCCATGGGCCACATGGGAGAATGCCAGGAAACCAGGCATAAGTCATGAGCCAAGTGTGCCAAGAGGAACCATGAGCATAAGAGAGTGAACTCCTTTGTTTAGGGAATTTAATACAGTGGGGCCTTGACTTACGAGTTTAATTCGTTCTGTGATGGAGCTTGTAGCTCAAATTACTCATATGTCAAATCAACAGTGAACGAGTGAGACACATGATGCTGGGCTGATGTTGTGGCGTTCACTGTGACGTTCACTGCGCCAACTAGCGGTGGGGTATCTGAAGCTGGCTCGTAACCCGAATTTTAGCTCGCAACTCAAAGCAAAAAATCGGCCGAGAGACGGCTCGTATCTCGAAAAACTCTTTAGTCGGGACACTCCTAAGTCAAGGCCCCACTGTATCCCATATTTCTGAGCACTTGCACTGGCCACACCTATTCTGGCCAGTGACTTCCCTTACCAGATGTGACTGACAACAAATATCTATGCCAACTTTACTGGGCCTGCATCTATCTTCCCTTTGTCCAATCCCCCCCACCCCAACCCCACCCCCCTGGTGTCTTGCAGGGAACATGCCTATAATGTCTGGCCTTCCCCTTGTTTCCTTCTTATTATTAATAAGTAGGTTAAAACTGCATCAAAACTATCTGTGTGCTGCCCTATCTAGCTTGGCTTAGTAGATAGAGTGTGGGCCTGCAGACCAAAGGGTCCCAAGTTCGATTCCAATCAAGGGTATGTACCTCAGTTGCAGGCTCCTCCCCGGCCTGGGCCCTGGCCAGGGCTCTTGCAGGTGGAAAGCAATCAATGTGTTTCACTCACTTCGGTTTTCTCTGCTTTACCTTCTCTCTCTTCCACTCTCTTAGAAAATCAATGCAAAAATATCCTCAAGTGAGGATTAAAAAACAAAAACCTGTAAAAAATTTTTGTGATTTTATTTGAGCCAAACTGTCCACAATTGCCAGGAAGCAGAATCTCAACGGATTTGGATAATGCTCCAGAGAATGGTAGTTTTTCACCTTGTTTCATACAATCCAACCAAAAAGGAGGTGTAAGTGGGTTACATGAAATCCACTGGTGATAGGTTAGAGGGGCAAGAGAAAGCAAAGCGGGGAAACCTCTGGGAACAGTTAAAAAGTAAAATGATAAATACATACTTCTTTTACTTATGTGGGTACAGGATAGTTAACAGTCAACAATTAACATGATAACAATAATAACTAAGGAATTTGTGGTATCTTCCTGACACCCTGGGCATTTGGTTGTGCCCTGAGGACTCCTGAAAAGGGGAAAGTTATAAGTTACCCTGACATTTCCAGGATATGTTATTGTAGATGCAAAAAGACAATAGGCTTAGTTAAGGCAAAGGTTGACCTTGTCAGGGAAGATACTGGCCTAGAACCTGATTACCCACCATAACTGCTTTTAGTTAAAGTTTTTATTTCAGACCATACTTTGAGTTTGCAATACTGCCATGCAGGCCTTCCCTGAGCTTGTCAGGTTAGCATATAGCCTCTTTCATCCACACTTAGGAAGGGTGCTTCCTGTTCCATGTAAGAGGTTCCCTAAGCTCAAGGTTCATGTCCTATATTGCAGCACACTCTGTGTGTATCTTACACCTGGCCCTCTTCACACTGTCCTGTTGAAATTGAGAACTGGGAAACTCGTACAAGAAAATTCTGATTGTTTAGCAACTGCTACTACTTTAAGTAGTAAGTAAACTGTCCCTTGTTTTTTATCAGGTGCCTGGTGCTTTTGCCAGTACCCACAAAACTGTCACAGCCAAAAGTTAATTTGCAAGTAGGTTAAACTTAAACCTTTCCACAGCTCTTGACAATTTTAAATAAGAGACAGATTGAAAACATTTGTTATGCAAATTAGGCCTTACTTCTAACCCTTACCTTAAAGTCATTAAGTAGCTTACAATTTTGTTGTTAGATAAGTAAACTACCAAATGCAGTTAATACAGAGCAAAGAGAAAAACATGCCACCCAGACCTACAAAGTGCTGTGAAATGGTCAGAGGTGGAAGATACCATACTTGGATGATCAATCAGGGAAGCTTCAGAGAAGGGATGATATTTAAGTTCCACCTTAAACTATGCACTGGATTTGAAAAATGGGTATAAAGGAGGGAATATAAAATGTCAGTTCCCTCTAAGGATATGCATGTGAGTAAAATGTCCTCAGCAGGAAGGTGTGAAAAGTCTTGGCAATGGTAGGGTGTAGAAATGGCTAAAGAGTGGTAAAATAGAATTGGAGAAGAGGCTTGGAAATACAGCAAAGGTGGTATAGATACACTTTAAGAAAAGTTTAAACTGTTTTCAATAAATTTTGGAAATAGTTTTGAACACAACATGTATTAGTTGTTTATTTAGCTATTAGAATAATAGAGAAATATGTATAAGTGCCACAATGCTAATCAAATTCAGTCATAATATTCCTTGAGGGAGGGAGGTAAACCTTAACAAAATTCAAAAATAAAATAAAATTACATATATATATATATATATATATATATATATATATATACACACACACATACACACACAAACACATATATATCACAGGATCTCACTTATTTATGGAATCTAATCAGCAAAATGAATTGACCAACAAACAAAATAAGACCCGAAGCATGGAGGCATGGGAGAGACTGACAGCTCTCAATGTGGCATTGGGGAGATGAGAAGAGATAAACCTATATACTTATAGGCATAGCCCATGGACATGGGCAATAGGGTAGTGAAGACCTGGGAGGGTGAGTAGGAGCTGAGAGGAGGGGGGAAGGGAGGGAATGGCAGATATCTGTAATACGATCAACAATAACAAATATATTTTAAAAATTATCCATTTAGCCTGTCCAGAAAATGGAAACAACTCCCCCTACACACACACACACACTCTCTCTCTCTCTCTCTCTCTCTCTTTCTCTCTCTCTCTCTCTCTCTGTCTCTCTCTCTCTCTCTCTCTCGCTAATAAACGAAACAGCAGGACAGAGGTTCTTTCCCAGCTTCTTTCACTGATACCTGAAAGCATCACCTTGTTACTATTATGCTTTTCAATCAAAGGGTCAAAGGTCAACTTCAGGTGTTGAAGCATTTTCTGAAAGTTCTACTTCCCCCACGCCCAAAAAAGGGCTACACTTTACCTCTCTGAGAGGGACCTGCCACCCCTGTTTGCCTGGGAGTAAGGGCATTCCTGGAACAGTTTTCATTTCTAAAACTGGGAATGTCTTAGGTAAACTAGGACTATTCAGTAACCCTAGAGCAACCTCTGGGAAGCCTAACAAAGCCCATTAAGAATCACACCAGAAATAACAGCCATAAAACACCATTTTCATTATATATTCCTTAGGGTTTCTTATCTGTTCTCTGGGTCCAGTAATAAGTACTTTCTTCATGAAACCATTGACATGAGATCTACCTCCTTGTCTCCATCTTTTTTCCTAACTACGGCTTTCAATTTGCCAAACTTAACCCTCTTGTATCTTTTTTTCCCAGCTTCTCTATAGCAGTTTCTCACCGTTTGCAAAAAGTGTATATTTAGGAAAGCATGTAGTAGATGCATTCACAGTTAGGTATAAATGTCTGCTAAAACTTTATCTAATACCTTTCCCAGAAAACTTGTATAGGAAGAGAGAAAACTTGATTCATGGATAAACACTGCAACTCTAATTGCTTAATTCATGTAGGAAAATCAAGTGGGCCAAGGACTCTATTTCCCTGTCCTGACTTTATCAAGTATTTCCACAGCGAGGCCTTCTGACATCTCTCTCTAGGGGTTCACTCATATTCCAATCATCAGGCCACGGCTTAGGCACTACTGCTAAAGCAGCCCCAAAGTCCATTCCTCAGGCTTCACCCCCAATACAGCAAGGCTTATTGTTTAGTCCTCCTCCCTGTTAGGCTGCCCCCCACTGTGGTGCCCCTTTGCAGACCTTTGCTGTCCTGGTGCTCCCCTAAATTGACAACTGACAAAGCATACTTACTTTGCCTTTGGGATTCTGTTAAGGAGTTATCTGTGCACCAATGTCAAAATGCAGTTCATAAAACTGGCACCCATAGCTGACTCATGTTCTCATAACTGATATTTTATTTTCAAAGACTAGAACTCTACCTCACTCCTTGTTTTCATCTGAATTCCGACCATGCATTCCACTGCCACATTTTTAAACTTGGGTTGTGTGAACAGACTAAAGAAAAATCTTGATTATCAGCCTACCTGATCATCTTAACGACCACAAACCTGTACTCCCAAATCATGTTGATCAATATATAAGGGAAACCCCACTGTATCATCTTGAGCTATGTGGGCCAACCAGTTGATTAACCACCACTTAAGGTACTCAAATGATAAGCTAAATTTCCACTAGTCAGATATGGACTCTTTCAACTATCCAATTCTAGAGGGATATCTGGTACAAAGATGAAAGAAACATTACATGATCTATGTGAATAACTCACATTTCTGTGCCCGTGAACACATCACTAATCAATCACAGGACACTAAACTGTTGGATTTAGATAAGTTCTTAGAGTCCTTTTATCCACATATCTCCAGGCAGCCTCTACAAATCAACTAGATGAGGCAGCCAAGATGAAACTTATTTGCCACCCTCAATCTAGTGGCATGCTTCACCTTTCTAATGACTTACTGAGAATAAATTGTCATGCTATGTCAGGGCTTTAACAGCTTCGTTCATGCTACTCTGAGGATGGAGATATTTCTTCAAAAGCTGAAAAGCTAATCTATAGTAATAAAAGGTAATATGTTAATTAGACTGGACATCCTTCCAGACATCCTTCTGGAAGAAGCTGGGGCTGTGAGGGAAGCCCGGGTCTCAGGTGCTAGAGGGAAGCCGGTGCCGGCAGCCAGGACAAGGAAGGCTTACTCTTGCATGGATTTCATGCGTCAGGCCTCTAGTCCTTTATGAATTCTAAAATTTTCCTAGGCACGCTCTTCCACCTTTCACTTTTTTAATGTTACATGCAATAAACATTAATATTTCAAGGACCTTTCACTTTTAATTATCCCATTTAGTGTCACAGTTTTCTAGCCAATTGTTCTTTAGCCAGACTGTCTTTTAATGCCAATATCATCAGAGGAAGAAATCACCTGGGCAGTCTACCCAGATATAAATTTGACTTTTCCTCAAGTCCACCTTTTGGGTTTATCCTTTAGATTCTTAGTCTACAGAACACAGGCAAGTAGAAGCCAGGAGAAAAACACCAGCCCAGTGCTTAATGATTATAAGGAAGAAAGATCAGATGAACACCAGGATAGGACAAGAGGAATGGGTCAAAGTGGCACTATATAGATACCATATTTACCTAGCCATAAGGCTACTATGGATGCCTCACATACCATTAACAGTCTTAGTTTACAAAGTAGGTTAGATCAATTAGGGCTTCTGTGTATGTGTGTGTGTGGGCATATGCATGTGTGAGCACCCATGCATATAAGTGTATACAATGTGTGCCCATGGTCATTTATATCAAAATAAACACTCTAGAACTCCTTTCACTATAATCACAATTTGATGTAAACATATTTTTTCCTGTATGTATACAAACTACATGGAATAAAATATCAATGATCCGTCAAAATAATTATGCATGTTTGTTTGTGAACCAAGGATCCCTCTTCTTTATCTGTGTATCCTTTTCGTCCTGTCTAGAAAGGATGATGTGAAGCTAATATTTCTAAAAGGATTTATGAATGTTTGGTAGTCACAGTTCAGAGTTTTAATTTATTTATAAGTTAAGAAGTGTCCCAGTACTTTTGATTTAAAAAATGTCCCCTTGAATATTTGAGTACTGTGATACAGATTGCTCTGTTTCCTGAGACCCTCATAATACACGTCCCGTGTGTGGTCCTGCTGACCCACTCATCTTACCTTATTAGCTCCTCTCACAAGTCTACTCCAACTAGCCTTACTTTTGACTGGATGTATTCTAAAATCCAATAGATAGTAAGTCTTTCTTCCACTCTATTAAATAATAAATATGATTTACAAGTGATTTTGATGAACCTTCTAGACGTATCTTCTGGGAAAATTTCAAGTCTAATATCCATTCAGAAGGTGACTGGTATGATTTTTCTGTAGGCTTTCAGTTTAATAAATCATTGCTATGTATTCTGCCTGACAACCTCTTGACACATGTATGTGCAGGACGACAGAGATCTTTATTATTTACTTTCCTCTTTTCCTCTTTGGGTTAAACTGTCTATCATCAAATGATGTGAGGCCTAGTTAAAAAAAAAATAAAAATAAAAATCCAGAGGAACTGTCCTGATTCGGGATGAATGCTAAGAAAACTTGTATAATTAGAAACTGCTGCTGGTGTGAGTTAGCAATCAACTTTGGCATTATTCAGACTTGTCCTATAGGTCAACAAGATCTTAAGTACACCAGGAAACCAGATGTTCTGAGATGATCAGGAAGATGAGGAAATGAGGAATGCCTCATGTGACCTTCAAACAGTAGAGACTCCTAATCTATTACCAAATCCAGAAGCTAATAAATGGCACAGAGAAATTTAATCCAGATGAAAATGACATATCAGCCTTTATGTCATTCTGTTTTACTAACTTTTATATGACATACTGGGAGGAAGGATAAGAACAAAGGGAATCGGATACATTTCAGTTTGGGATTCCTTCTGGAATGTTCCTGCATTTTAAGCAAAAATGCCTAAGGCAAACATGTGGTGAGTATACCAGATGGGTGCATTTTTAAATCTGCAAGCATAATTATTTATTCCAAATCATTTGCCTAATTGATTGGCAGCATGATATTGTTGAAAGTTTACTGATAACTGAATCAGAAGTTTGGTTCTGTTTGGAGGACTATGTGCTTTGGGTCGGGCTAACCAGTATTTGACTCCCAAGTCTGCTCTTCTTCTTTTCTCCTCCCTTAACTGTGTATCAATAACACATAACCATTTTATCTATCTCAGAATTAAATGTGATGATATGAATTTAGTGTTTAGCTCTCTACCTGGTGCATTTCAGGTTCACTACAAATGTTACCTTCCTTTTTTCTCTCATGTCTCATCTTCTATAAATCACTTTACCTCTCTAGACTCAAAGCTTTCCAATTGCTAATCTATTGCTTTTAAATATTGACCTTCATCACCTTATCAGCACCCCAGGTTGTTGACAAGGCTTTCAGAGAATAGACCAATCATAATTTTAAATCAAACTAAATTAGTTACCGTCTGTGTAAGATTTTTTTTTTCATGAAAGTTGGCATCTCTTACACTATATACGTTTGAAGCTACCCAGATGTGCACACTGAGGACGATGAGAGAGTTCAGAAGACCAAATCAGAGAGAATCCAGCAGTATTGTTTCTGGCTATCTGTGCCTTTGCTGTAAGGAAATGACCTCCCGGCATCCTATTGAGAATCATGCCTGAATGGCAGACATTTTTCCCCCTCACTGCCATGAATATGTCTGAGAAACTGCAGAATAAAAATGCAAAATAACAACTATATTTAGATACACTCCCACACAGACTTTAAAGCTTAATATTTCATTGAGCACACCATGGAAAGACTGAATTAATAGCCATAACTCTTCCACATCACTCATGCTTCAAAGTTCTGTGATTATAGATTTCTTTGGCCTACATTGTTGCAAAATTAGCTAACAACAGTAATCTTTCTTTACTGTAACATTCCATTGTACTTCATAAGAAAAAGACTCACTAGATTAATTCCTCTTTTCACTCCGTATATTCATGGAAATTTCATCAATGTTACCATAAATGACAGATTTCTACCAAATAAAAATTAATTGTGAGTAATTTTAGAACAATTATTTACAATCAGATTCTAACTGTTATAAGATAATCATAAGAGCAAATTCATTTATGATATACTGCCGGGAGCCAGTCCATCCTTGCTGCTTGACACAGTCGCTGCAGGGAAGAAACATCTGCACAGCATATGTTTCAAGGGACCTGGAGTATATGGCATACTGTTCTTAATATGTTTGCTCACCTTCTTGGCGCTATGTGTTTTAACCAAGGTCACCTCTCTGAAAAAGGTTGTTTCCCCAGGTAGGGATTTTCCCCTGAAGTTAGGGAGGGAATAAAATCCCTTAACTAAGTGCCAGGCGGGTAGTCAATCACTTAACTACGAACAATCATGCTTAAGCTACATAATCTTTACTCCCTGGAATGGAGATAAGAAATGCCCTAACCTTTGGAATAGAGATTGATAGGATTAAAATCAACTGGTATAAATACAGATGTAACAAGACAACAGAACACAGAACCTAGCGAGAGAACATGGCAAAAGATCCTGGACAGAACCTGGCTACAGAACTTGGCTGGAGAACCTAGACAGAACCTGGCAACAGAACCTGGCTGAAGAACCTGGCTATAGAATCTAGCGACAGAACCTGGCTGGAGAACCTAGTGAGAGAACCGAACCAGAACTTGGCTGGAGATCCTGACCAGAACTTGGCTAGAGATCCTGGCTAGGCTGCTGATCAACTGAACGCTGTCTCTGTGTCATTCCTTCTTCGCCGACTCCGTCCACACCTTTGGGGACCCCTGGACCTGCTGGGGTTGGACCCCAGCAGTATACTAGTAGTGTATCCTCAACTTTGTAACCAACTGGTTATGTCACAATGCACAAACCATTTAACTTCTCTGATGCTCAGTTATCCTCTGTGTAAAATGCAGCAGTAGTCCAAGTGATTTCTACAGTGCATTCTGACCTTCACATTTTTTTATTCTTAACGGAACATATATCCAAAACTGACCATTGAACAGAGGACAAAAATGATTAGACAGTGAAACCATACAAAAATTGAGGAAGGGTAAGGCATTAAAAAAGCACCAGGAACTTGACCCCTTATTGCACTGCATCTTCACGTAATACAAATGTTAGAACATTTCTTCCTATTGAAGAGGCAGAAATATTAAAATAATGCTTATATTTTATATATATATATATATATATGTATATATATATATATATATATATATAATTGTAGAAGTATATACACTAAATATAATTAGAGATTATCAGTGGGAGAATGTGCAAAATATATATTTTTTTCTCCCCTGGAGTTTTAAATATCAATAAAAAATCATCTGGCCTTGACAAATAAAATTAGTCTCAAGTTTGGGGGTTATTTAGAGCAATATCATTAATAATAGGGCTTACATTATAATATAAATGGAATGAAATTTAAATTCTTGTAAATTAAGCCATATGTCTTAAAATCAGCTTATTACTTTATATTTTTTAAATTAATGCCCAATAATGGTAATAACTAGCAAGTCTTTTTTCTATATTATCCTGAAGTCAAATTTCTAAAATGAAAGGAAACAGACAATAAAATTCTAGCAACACTAAGGAGTATTCTAGAATCACTAAATAATTGTCCTTATGGAATTTTATGAATTTTTCATTGAGGCATTGTTTTAAATATATAGCAATTACTGAACATCAAAGTGTTCTTATTGTATCAGATCTTATTTGAGATATGCAAACAAAATTCTAAGTGCCATATCAAGGAACCACATTCGTGTATTCATTGTTTCATTTAATAAACATTTAGAGAATTGTTACCCTTTGCAACATTGGGTGTGATAATATCCATGAGCACTTAAATTATTTCCCATCAGATGTACGATGTTTTATAGAGAAAAAATACTGACAATGCCCAAATAGCAGTTCATTCTGCCCAAAGAATGATTTTTAAATGACCTTCGCTTTGCCACAGCTCAGAGGAAAGTTCTCATGGATGGCAAAGAGAAGAGAGTAACAGATAGAACAGTGATATGTCCTGGGGGGAAAAGAGACACAGCCAAAACAGGTCTCCTCAATTTTCTTTCATTAGTAATGGAGGAAGCAACAATTTTGCAGAGGACATTAAAAGAAAGCAAATGTAGCATAGAAATCAATCTATTAAAGACCTGGTAATGAAAGATCATTCTTTGAGTGGTGAATAAGCAAAGCCTATGATATTTTCAGCAATTAGTAGTAAAGTCCATAAAACCAGGACCAGTCATTGCAACCCTGATGTCACAGAATGACATATATATATATATATGTATATATATATATATATATATATATATATATATATATATATAAAGATCATACTCTGAAATGTTATATTTTCATAGATAAATTATCATTAGATCTTTAGCAATGAGGAAGTGGGGATTTATAAGAGAACAAAGATGAATATACATGTATAAGTATATGATATATATGTATCATTCCATCGGTCTCTTAAAGTCCCATATTATACTCCTGAGACCTTTACAGGCTCATCTGGGCAGAACATTTTATTATTATAGTCAAGATTCTGGTACCATGAATGGGTGAATTAGCTAGGTAGTACCTCTTACTAAATCCCATAAGTTCAGAAGAAACATATAGGGTTAGAAATGACATTTTGTGGTATCATATGACTTATTTGGGGATATCATTAAAGAATTATTATTAATACCTGCATCAACATCATTAGGTAATTATAAGTTAGATGACTATGTTTGTTGTGCACTTGTTTAAAGTTTTTCTTTATTTTGTAATTCTTGTATGCACATTTAAGTATTACAAAGATGTTCTAAGCTTTAACCACAAAACCTGTGAATTTAGTAAATTAATATTTTTGGATTAAGAGTTTCTTAAATACTTACTAGTAGTTTGATCATATTCTCTGAAACAAGGGAACCCAAATATTAGTTCATGAATTAGCACTGACATAAGTATAGGTGAATCACCTGGAAAATTATGAAATATATACATTCTAAGGCTCCATCTCTAGTAATCTAACAGTATATGTAGAATTTTTTTTGTTTTGTATGCAGATCTCCTGTGAGTTTGATAGGCAGCCTGAATCAGGACTAATAATTGTAAGGGCTTCAGAAGAAATATAAGGCATATGCCCTGACCTCACTGACTTGGTGTTCCTACAGAAAACACAAAATGAAGAAGTATTAAAACATTAGGACAAATATGAACTATAGTATCCCATTATATCACACTATTTAACTTAGACAAGTGCTTAGGAATTCAGAGATTCTACATGAGATCAACTAAGATCAGCAATGTTTGCTTGGACCATACGGATATGGGATGGGATTGTGTAGGGCTATTTATATGTGGATATGTTGGGGGCGGGGGTGCGTGGATGAGATGTTCATGTGAGAGAAACCACATGGCTCTGAGCAGAAATAAATATTAATATGTTAATGAGGTAGTAAGGAAACCAATTCAGATGAAGGAGGACATCTTGTTTGATAAGTTAGAGACCTTGAAATTCAGACAGTGATTTAGATTATATGGAAGGAGATAATATTTGAGGACAATGAAATTAGCCAGTTTATAAGGACAGATTCCATTATGTACAGCATAGGAATGTGAATATGTAGGTTGAAGGAAAAGAATTTAATGAGTGTAAAAATAGGAGAAGGGTGGTTCAATTTTCAGATGAGAAAGGTGATAAGAATGGGTGATGGGTTTTATTTAATAAAATAAAGTCATAGGTTTAATGTAGTGGTCTGTATGGAGGGATAATTTTTCTTTATGAGATTTTTTTATAACAATCCCACTTTTGTGTGTTTGTTTGGAAATTTCCATAATATGTTTAAAAATTAATCCAGTTTTCAGTCTAATCAAGGCACAACATAGACACCAATAATGGTAATGAAAGTACCAGACGAAGCCCAGTCTGCACACACTTCTGGGAACACTGCTGACGTGACTGAAGAAAACAACATTGAGGAGATGCAGGCTTATACTACCAACCCTCTCACATCAAACAAGACTTCTCTTCCCACTTATTTCCAACTTCTGGAGTGAAACCTTATCTCTTTCTCCCTAGTGGTTGTCAAAAGGGTGGTTTAGAGGAGCCAGAAGAGCAATTGCTCCTGCTGTACATTTTCCAGAAGTAAAAAAAGGTGTTCCCTTCCCAGAAATTCCCAATTTACAGGCTGTATATTCCAGAGTTTCAAACATTATTACCTCTGGTTATATAATTACTTATTGTAGGAATAAAAGAAAAAGTGCCTCTGCTAGCTATCTTCCTTACACTTGCATTCCCACTGGAAACCCTTCTGCTATGGAGGCTTTCTCCTACACTGTATGGGAATACTAAAGTTTTCTGAACTCACTGGCTGTCCAGGAATGGGTAGGCCCACATTGGCTCTGTCCTGCACTTTCTCCCCATGGGAAACCACAGAAGGGAAGAGAATCTACACTAATAAAAGAGAAACATGCAAACTGGTGTCACTCCGCTATGCCTGCCAGCCAATCAGAGAGACTATGCAAATTAACTCAACAAAGATGGTGGTTAATTTGCATATGCAGGAGCTGAGTGAAGACTGAAGACTGAAGAGGTTTGGCTTCTCCGCTGCAGCCAAGCCTCATTGCAGCCGCAGCAGAGAAGCCAAGCCTTGCTGCGGCCTGACCAAAGACCTGGGTCCCAGGTTCCAGAGGAAAACCAGTGCCAGCAGCCAGGGGAAGGAAGGCCTAATGCGCAAATCTTCATGCAGCAGGCTTCTAGTTAAGTTATAAGACTGATCCTCAGATTCCTACTTGATCCATATACAGGGAGAGGAGGTCTGTTTAACCGATCTTGATATTTTAGATACTCTGTTTTCCCTCTCAAAGCATTTAGTCACATCCTGTCGTGTCCCAGGAAAATAAGCTTTAAAAATCATAAGTTTTTGTTTATTTATTTGGTTGGTTTAGATTAGATAGTAAATTCTCACCTATCTCCCTGCTTTACCTTCTTTTTAAAAACATTAATCCCACTGTGTGAACATCTTACCACTAGCCATAATTAAGTCATCTTGTAATTTTTCTCAGTAAACCCTTTCATTAAGCAAATATTTATTAAGGGACTCTTATGTGCCAGGCATTGTTTTAGGCACTTGAAACACATCTATGAACAAAAGAGACAAAGCTTCCTGACAACACACAATAAATTAGTGGCAAGTTCATATATGATAGACATTTCCCCCAGGCTTTTTAAGATGAAAGAATTCAAACACAGAGATGTTGAAATATTTTCACAGTGTGCACTCATAAAGATTCTTCATTTAGCATACATTTAATACTTTGTGGTATTTGTTTTACTATATATATAGACAGACATTTGAGTATCACATTTTAGTGTACCAGTTAGATGTTTTTTGGCCCAACCTTAGAAGATGTATTTAATAGAAGGGAATATAAGATTTCTGATAGTTTGTATTGAAATTATAAATGCAGGATAACTATAAACAATAGCACAAGCAAAAACTGGAGAGGACATAAATTCTCTTCCTATATTTAGAGTACTGTCCATGCTTACAAGCATGGGTATGCCAGACTGAGCTATCATGAAGATGGCTCCAATGAGGAGAGCAGAAATACTGTCTAGAAATAAGCAACAACCTCTAAAGTCCCATCCAAAAGGCAGGGACAAAAATTAGATCATGATTCTGGGATCTACCGAAGGGGAAAATTTTGAAACTCATACTAAAGGTATGTCTTTGAAATCATGTTCTTAAATGTTGAGTAAGTGCAGTGTTCATGACAGAGGCAGGTTTGGATAGGAGAGTCAGACAAATCTGGCCACTTAGTAGGCAATTCTGAACATTTGTTTAAACTTCAATTTCCCAATGCATAAAGCTAGACTAATAATGCTTACCACGGGAAATGGTTGAAATTCAGAGGGAAGAGGGGCAAGAAGAAATTATCCAAAGAACTTATATGAATATATGTATTACCTATGATCATAGACACTAATGTGATGAAGGTCTGGGGTGGAATCAGAACCAGGGGGAGGGAAGCAATGTGGAGGCGAAAGAGGAGAATTCTGTGACACTCTCAGCAATAAAAATAACAAAACAAAAAATTACACAGGATGAAACTATTAGACAAAAGTAAATGTTTAATAAGTAGTAGCTATATTCTTACTAAGCTCCTATAGAAAAATCATATAACTAGTAAAAAATAATCTACTGCTATTAAGAGGTTGCTAAAAAAAATACCAGTAGGAAAAAAACAATTATTTTTAGTATAAAAATTCATAATTAAAGAATGGACTGCAACTTTAATTTGACTGAGGTAGATACTAGCCTCATCATTTAATGACTATGGGCCTTCCCAAATTATTTAAGATCTGTAAATCTTAAATTTTTATCTGTAAAATGTTATCTACCTCAAAGTTCTTATTACATAAATTAAATGATATACAATTTATCAGAACTTTGTCATTTGGCCATTTATTATAGACCTATTATTCTAGACATACTGTGCCAAGTAATATAGATGCTGCATCAACCTAATAGAGTGTCACCAATTTCTTATTAAAGAAAAATCCGAGTTCAGCTGCCTAAAAGGCAGTGCATAAAGGAACAACAATGGGTCATTAATAGTGTTTTAATGTAGGTGATTCTAGTTCTGAAGTGTTTTCATCCAAAGGAAAATTAAATAGGGTATGTTGGAATCTCTAGATAGGTTTGACCACATTTCTTCATAAACACTCAATCTTAGATTTATTCTGGAAAAATACACATCATGTATATTACCTAGAGTTCACAAATCTATAAACACATTATATCTGCTACCAATTTTTTTTGAAAAATGCTTTGGTCAAGTATGTCTGGTTTTATCAAAGTTATAGAAATACATTGAAATCCAAAGATTTAAATTTCAGGACATACTATAGTGGTTCGGTGATAATGTTAGCAGCAAACAGTCATCATTAACATCTCTATTCCCATAGATACACACATACTTATTTTCTTTGGTGAAGCCTGTTCTTCCCCTTAGCCTGTCAGAAAGATTATCCCAAAACTTGAAAATAGGCAGCACACATATACACACATATATCCTACTAAAGGCCCGGTGCATGAATTAGTGTATGGATGGGGTCCAGTGTGCGTGCACCAATGGGGGCCTGGGCCCGGTTGGTGGGGTTGGGGAAGGGGGGCGGGGCTACAGGAGGTTGGCTGGCTGGCTCCGCCCCCAATAAGGGTGGAGGGGGGGCTATCAGGGGTGGGGCCCAGACAGGGGAGGGGCGATGGGTGGTTATCAGAAAATATTTTCTTAAAAAATCGCAAGTTTCTATCTCTAACACTATTTAATGTGATAAGGACACAATAATTATATATATATATATATATATATATATATATATATATATACACACACACACACACACACACATATATGATGTGGTATGGTCCCAGATATCATGGTGTTTATAATCTACGCTAGAGAAAAACATTAAATAAACATTTATTTGTGAATAAAGATTCAAACACTAAATAATAAAATTTGTGTGAAGTGCTACTTCCCTCTACTAAAAGTGCGCATGCACAACAGGTGAATACATGTACACAAAACACAGATGCACATCCCCTCCCCCACATACACCTTCATGTATAGCCCCAGGACCTCCCAAGGGAACTCGAACAGAGCAGCAATCCACTCTGGAAAGTAGTCATGGACTACAGGAAAAGCCGCCTCTATTCCACAGTCTGGGAAGAGGGTCCGTAGAGCCACTCGACTAGCAGTCTCTTTCCCTTGCTTGTGAATGGTTTTCAACTTTGGGATACAAATCTAGGCAGGACCTAGGAAATTTGGATGGGTAGTTTCTAGGAAAACTTATCCTACTTTAGAAGAGACACAAAAAAAGAAATGGTCCTTTATACCATCTCTGGACATGCAGCAACCTGTAAACAGAACCAAAACAACCACAGAAAAGTTAATATCACTTTCCGTTGAACTTTTTGGTATGTGGAATAATAAATTTCCTAAAGTCTGATGAGTTGGAGTTTTTGATGGCTCTAAATATCCTAATCCATAGCCCCATGTTCAAATTGCCTCTGATGCTTACAAATTTGACTATCAAATAAACGTATAATATATCCCTCTTTCTCTACTGCTATTTTGGCTATCCTCACAATCTCTTAACCAGAACTAGAGAAGAAATACTTGTTCTAAAGCCCCATCTAAAACATTCTTCAATAAAAAAGACATATAGTTTTTTTCCTCCCACTACTCCTCAGTTCACAATTCTCTAATAGTTCATCATATTTTACAGAATAAATTTCAAATCCTTAGAATAGCTCTAACACCTTTCATTATCTAGCCCCATCTTCCTTTCTACTTCCCCTCTCACCTTTCCATCTCACAAACTATTTATTACATTTGCACTCAACTATTGATGGCCCAATGGCCTATTTTGCTGGTAATAGTTATAGTAATGACTAGAGGCCCGGTGCACAAAATCTGTGCACTGGAGGGGTGAGGGGTCCCTCAGTCCGTTGTGACCTCTCACAGTCTGGGACCCCTTGAGGGATGTCCGTCTGCCGGCTTAGGCTCGATACCCCTGGGGATTGGCCTAAGCAGGCAGACGGACATCCCTCTCACAGTCTGGGGCTCTTATAGTCTAGGACCCCTCGCTCCTTACTGCCCACTTGCAGCAAAGGCAGGAGAGGGTCCCACCACCACCGCTGCGCTCACCAGCTGTGAGCCCGGCTCCTGGCTGAGTGGTGCTACCCCTGCGGAAGCGCTCTGACCACCAGGGGGCAGGCGCTCAATACAGGAGCTGCCCCCTGGTGGTCAGTGCACATCATAGCGACAAGTTGTTCCGCCGTTTGGTCAATTGCATATTAGGGTTTTTATTATATAGGATAGTTCGTATTCACCAGAGCATTTCCTGATGTTAAAGTCCTAATGCTGATTAAAATATATAAACATTTTAGATGCTCAGTGCTCAAAGCCAAGCACATACGAAAAGATAAAATTTAAGCAAAATAACAAACCTAGGATGTAGTTACTTAGCTCTATTTTACCAAAAATAAATAATGTTAAATCAAATTCTTAAGATTACATACCCAATGAGAGCTGGAGCTGGAATCTGATTCCAGATGAATCTGAGTCCATATCAAATAGTTCTGTTTGTCACACCATGTTATCTCCCCACATCTCACAACCTCCCTATTAACATGTTAAGTGCCATGTCAGTCACCAGTGACTAAAATGGGAAGGAAGACAAAACAGGCTTGGCGCTTAACATGTTAAGTGGGTCTATCTACACAAAGGAAATATTTTAAAGCTACTGAAATTCTTAATAGATACCACTATGGTATCTCCTACCTGTTGTGCAATCAAAGGAGGTCTGCAGCTAAACAATGAGATGATTGCTTATGGCCCTATTGTACAGAATTACTCTTCTTATATGTTTTCACTATTGTGTTAGCATCTAACATGGCTAATAAAGGCAAGAACAACTACAGCTGGCACTTCAAGTTGCCAGTATCAGGGCCATCATTTCTTTTGAGAATCCTATTTCTCTTTTGCTCTAAATTCTTATTTCAAGCCAGATCCATGTGTATCAGAATTTAAAAAAGTAAACACTAGTTGCTATCCAAAATGTGGTCCCCAGACATTAAGACAGGGCTTCTTAACAATGCAGTATCCTGATCTTCTGAATTAGAATCTGCATTGTAAGAAATACTCAGGTGATTAGCATGTATATTAAAGTTTGTCAAACACTAATTTAAAGATGTGAAAAATGTCCTAGTTGTATTCAATATACAAACCTTTTTCCTCCCCAAATCCTGTCTTTGAAATATAACTTGCTAACCTCTTTTGTACAGCTAACCTTGATTATAACATTCATTTGAGTCAGGTAATATGTGAATTGTTCAAATTATAAAAATAAAATTTAAAGAAGCTTCATTTTCTTAAGAGAATAAATGAAGCAAACAGGAATAAAACAGTTCTGTGGTTTACAAAATAGTGTACTGCCTCACTGTATTTTTTTCCTTTGTTCATTTATTTTTCTCTGAAATTCACCTCTATTTTAAAACTGAAAGTATGCATAGGTAGTTTAATGCACAGGGTTTTGTCATGTGGACCACTGGAAAAGGCAAGAAACTTCCCTTTGGACACTGGTATATCAATCCAAATCTATAACTAAAGATCAACTAAGAGGATTTCACCATAAAAGATCCTAGGCTTTATTTCAACATTTTCAACATCATTGTATTTTCAAAGTACAATGAAATTTGAATGAAAATACTTTTGACATATAAACATAGTTTCCCCTCCAAAGACCTGTACAAACAAATGAAAAGAATTAATTCCCATATGCATTATCTGTAAAAGGACATGCTCACTTATAAGGACATAAAATGTGTGTGTGTTTTTTTTGCCATGACTGCCTAAGTGATGCGACTGGGAAGATAAAATTTCCCACTTTCCTCCAGAGTATTGACTTGCTTTAAGCTATTTTCAAATGTGAATTATAGTTTGTGTAAATAAAAACATCCCGCAATTTTTGGCTTTACAAAACTAAGCAGACTTTTGTTCATTTTAGAGTTAAGTATAACAGTAGGCAATGGCACAATTTTATTCAATCCATGGTAGGCTACGCTTGCTGAGGAAGAACACTGTTAAATTGAATCAGCATTTCAAAGTAATCAAACAAACTACATTCCTAGAATATTCCATATGAGTAAAATTGTTTTCTAATCTGCACTAAGATCCTATTCACTAAGGCCATTTTCCTATCAAACTATAAATTTGGGAACAAAATATTGTATTTTAACATGGTACCATGAGCATTTTAATTCTTTTAGAGCCAAAATAATGATAAACATGGATAATAGTAATAATCCCTTTCCCCGAAGAGTCCTAGAAATCCTAATTTACTGACTGGTAGCTACTTTCACTAAGGAGAAATACAGTAATTTAATAATCTTACCATAGCAGTTTTCACTAAAGAAAATTAACTAATTCATTATTGCTTATAATTTGCTGAGGCATAGCTGCCATATTTGTAAAATCAGCAGGTTCTGAAAAAAATACAAGTTTTTAAATGAATGTTCAATTTCCCCCAAACACATAAATGATACAATTACTTAGCTCCCTCTAGTGCCAATTTCTAATATAAACTTAATTGTAATAACCCTATTCACCATGCAATTTCAGAGCAAATTAAAATTTTACTTGGCAATAATTAAAAAGTAAACTTTCAAGGGTTTAGTAGTGTGAGCTTGGGATCAAAACTAAGCAAGATTCAAGTGACGATGCAGTCATAGGTGGGCTCATGGCTGCAGTTTTCATTGCAAATTTTATCTCATATGTTTTAATTAAAAACAAATAAAGTTACTAGTAAAAGAATATTGATAAATTAGCACATACCATTGAGTATATTTTTATACCTCAAAAAATAACCTCATTTAATTTGTGGTTTGTACTCATTATTGTTTAAACATATTTAAAAATCCAAAAGGAAAGACTTCAATATTCCTATCAATGTCTACTAGAACAAATTTTAATTTGAAATTGTAGATGAAAACACAGCAGGCAAAGTATAGGATTTTAAAAAACCCTAACAGCCAAAAATATATAATTTAATAAAATGACTTACTAAACATATATTTCCTTAGAATTTCTCTTACACTGAAGTATATAGATGAAAAATGTGTATTTCTAACTAAAATAAAATCCCATATATTATTGTTCTTAATATGTAAAGCATGTTGTGCTGGGTGCATTTGAAGACAAAATGACACAATTTGGAGGAAGAGCAGAAATAGCTATAAACAGAATTTCACTCAAAAAATTGAAATATAACTAATGAGCATTAATAAAAAAACCAAATGTTCCACAAAAGAATATATAGTTTGTTTTGTAATATTAGGGCTAAGAAGGACAAGAGTAAGGAATTTTGAATCAGATGATATGTATTTGATTAACAGAACTGCTAACTGTAAGTCTGGGTAAAATGCAGGTATCACTTCTACTTACTAGGGTTGTTAAGAAAATTAAAGAAGACACCTTATATGTGAAAGACAACTGAACAATGACTACTAATAACTTTTTTCTAATATATTGGTAATGAGAGAATGTCCAAAAATAAAAATCTATATATATAAAAGCCTAAGTGACCATCGCAACCAAACAGACGACCAAACAGGCTGCATGGGGCGACCAGACAGGCAGGGGGATTAGTGAGGGCAACCTAACAATTGAGCAGCAGGCTGCAAAGATGGCGGCGCCCACAGCCAATAAGGAGGGAATATGCTAATTTACTGCCACGCCCTCAAAGATGGTGGCGCCCACAGCCAATAAGGAGGGAAGATACTGACTGCCCGCCCTCAAAGATGGTGGTGCCCACAGCCAATAATGAGGGAAATGCTAATTGACTTCCCCGCCCTCAAAGATGGCATCCACAGCCACAAGACGGCTGGCAGGGGAGGGCAGTTAGGGGTGACTGAGCTGGCAGGGGAGGGCTGTTGGGGGGGGGGGCCAGGCCAGTAGGGGAGGGCAGTTAGGGGAGACTGGGCCGGCAGGGGAGTAGTTAAACATCAATCAGGCTGGCAGGGGAGTGGTTAGGGGTGATCAGGCAGGCAGGGAACGGTTGGGAGCCAGCAGTCTTGGATTGTGAGAGGGATGTCCCAGATTGGAAAGGGTGCAGGCTGGGCTGAGGGACAACCCTCCCCCCCCCCACCCCACCCCCGTGCCCCCAGTGCACGGATTTCATGCACTGGGCTTCTGATAATTTATAATTGAATTATACTTGTGGACATTGAAAACAACTGTATTCCTAACTGCTTAGAAATTTCTAAGAATTAGCATTTTGAAAGTATCTATTTTTGTTTCAATAAACATTTTTGTGTCTCAAAGCAAAAGAGAAAATTTCTCCTTAGCATAACTGGTCATAGTTTTACATTAAAGAGTAAGTGATAAGCTGTCTTTCCTCTGAGCTGTCAAGATGTCATGGAAAAGATTTTGAAAAGTGTTTATATCTGAAATTTGCTGTGAGTTTACAACCTTAGTGAAGAGACTTTATAAACATTATTTTAAAAATATTTCAGAAATTATAGTAAGTAAATAAAGCTACTATTACTATAGTCTTTGGAACATTTTTATTTCTAAATCTTAAGAGATAAAGCCTAGTAACGCAATATTGCAACCTAATTAAATAATTAACATTTTAGAATGTTATCTTTCCACCTCACCCTTGCTTCAATGAAAGAAACATTTAGATGTTGCCAGACTAATGAGATTTTTCTTCATACTTCAAATATAGTAGCCTCTATATTTTTAAAGAGACCGTTACGTTGTCTTATTTACCTGTAACTATAACTCTCTTGATAAATTACCATCGTCTACTGCTCTACGTGCCCTTTTTAATTGGATAGATTTAGGGGGATATGAAGAATACAACTAAATCCACAGCTTATAAAATATCTTCCCTTATTTAGAACTGGAAATACAAGTTAGGTTTACTTCCCCCTGGGAAGCTAAAATGCGATTGTCTATACTCCTGGGAAATAAGTTAAGTCCCGAAGAGGAACCCTCAGCCCTCCACAGGCTTTAGTACAAGGATATGGGGATTCCTAGGAAAATAAAAAAATTGGGTTAGGTTTTAACTAATCTTTATAATAAGAGATTGTTTCATCATTTCTTATATTTAGCCTTAAGAAATTTCAGATCACTATGACATTTAATATTGAAAATGAAGAAAATATAAAGAAATGGTGAAAAAATAAGGCCACAAATTTAATCCGAGGATGTTAGCAGAATTAAACAGTGGGAAGTAAATCCAACTTGTCCCTATAGTCAACTACATTGGTGGGTTCCCCGTCTCAACAGAAAGTCAGGTGATCCAGTCTATGTATGGATAGACTAAGGGCCAATAATAAGGAGGTGTTTAATGAGAATTACCCCTTCACTAAGTTCCAGTTTTCTTGTTCCACCCTCCTTGTCTATGTAGTATGGTTTTAACTATAATCAGAATCTTTTTTTTTTAGAACAAATTAACTTCACTTTCACTTATAGAACTACATGGTTAGAATTGTCCTAATGATACAGTAAGCTATTGCCCAGGAAACAAATCTACTTGTTGAATGATTATAAGGAAAATTGTGTATTTTCTGGAACAGTGAAGTTAAATGTTATATTATATTTCCATTTTAAAAAAATATATTTTATTGATTTTTTATAGAGAGGGAGAGGAATAGAGAGTTAGAAACATCGATGAGAGAGAAACATTGATCAGCTGCCTCCTGCACACTCCCTACTGGGGATGTGCCCGCAACCAAGGTACATGCCCTTGTCCGGAATTGAACCCAGGACCCTTGAGTCCACAGGCCAATGCTCTATCCATAGAGCCAAACCAGTTAGGGCCGTATTTCCATTTTTGAGGGCCTTATTAGTGAACAAAGTTAAGTACTATGTAGAAAAATAAGAATTATGTTTTAAAAAATATTAGAGAGCCCATTTTGACAGATTTTCTCCTGTCACTGGCTCAAGCTTATATCATAAAAACTCAAATAGCCGGATCTCAAACTAATAGTAACAGCAATAGAAACAGCTATTGTGAGTCACCCTCCAGCGCTTCCATGGCATTGATTCACTTAATCCACCCAAATACCTTACGAGTTACAAGTTATTATTATCTATTTTACAAATAAGGAAAATAAGGTGCAGGTAAGTGAAGTCTCTTGAAGTTTACACAGTAAGCAGAAAGGGAAGCTTGTGAAGGAACATAGGCAATAGTACAAATTTACATTTCTTTGACAATGGACAGCTTTCAAAGTAATACTAATTCCTTCATCTCTTTCGATCCTTACAAAACTCGGAGGCAGATATATTTGTCATATCATTTCTCTTAAAAATGAGTAGAGAGGAGTGGTGCCCTGACTTTCCCAGATCACCTGCTAAAGGGCTGAGGACTAAAATAAAGAAAAAAGGTGTTTTCACTCATAATCTGGAATAGCTCATGCTTGCAATAATAAAAGTGTGCAATTTTGAATTCCACTAAGGTGTTATCACTTCAAAAACCAGATAAATCTACTTTTAAATGAATCTTAAAATAAGGCTTGAAATTTAAATCTTAGCCAAATCCTATAAACCAAAATGTTTCTAACATAGAATGCTTTCATCTGTTCATCATAGTGGCCTTTCAAAAAAATTGTGCCAAAGCAAGATGCCGTAAATAATATACCTTTTGAGTATGCGATGTCATGTAGCTCTTTCATACCGCAAGAGCAATATCAAAAATAAATATCTCTTTAAAATGCTTTGTGAATAGTATACAAGTTTACCAGGTAATGAAACAATGATCATATGAGCAACTAATTGTATTTCCTGTGTTTCCAATAAGCTTAGCTAATGAATTGGTAGATATTAAAATGAAGGTGTTTTATGGCTAAATTATACCCATAATTTCTAAAACATGTACCATTTTTTCAATATAGCAGTAACACCTGCTGTTACGTACAAAAACGATTAGACACAAACCAACCTACTATAGAATAGTAAAATGCATTTGCCCAATGAAGAACTAATGGGAATTATGCAGATTATATTTCCTTCCCCGCTGAAGGCAACCAAGCTTCACATCAACAGCAAAATGAAAATATAACTCAAATATGAAATAATATGTACACAGCGATATAACCAAACCTATTTCTGATTATTTTTAGACGTGTATCTTTTTCATGTAATTATTTGGTAACAAAGAAATGAAATAAAGGTTTACAGCATTTGGTGGTTACCTGGATAGTTCTAAATATTAATCAACTAAGACTATTGTTTAGATACTTTATATAAAAACACACATTCAGAATCATAATGTAGATTGTGCATAACTACAGAAACCATTTTTTTTTTACAATACCTTACATTACTTAGATTTATTTTGTAGCTTTATTTAATTTGGTTTATCAACTTTGGGAAGTAAATGGATTACCTAAATTTTCTCTTTCTGTCATACTAAATTCCAAATCAAAAATCTACTTTAAAATTATTTCTTTAGGGTCCTGGCTGTGTAGCTCAGTTGGTTAGATCATTGTCCCAATATCCCAAGGTTGCAGGTTCCATCCTCAGTCACATACAAGAATCAACCAGTAAATGCAGAAATAAATGGAATAACAAATCTCTTTCTCTCTCTCCCCCACCCCATCTCTATCTAAAAACAATATCAATTTGAAATTATTTCTTTAGAATTTTTGCCAAAACCGGTTTGGCTCAGTGGATAGAGCGTCGGCCTGCGGACTCAAGGGTCCCGGGTTCGATTCCGGTCAAGGGCATGTACCTGGGTTGCAGGCACATCCCCAGTGGGAGATGTGCAGGAGGCAGCTGATTGATGTTTCTCTCTCATCGATGTTTCTAACTCTCTATCTCTCTCCCTTCCTCTCTGTAAAAAATCAATAAAATATATTTAAAAAAAAGAATTTTTGTGAGCAACTCATTATGAAAGTAACTATTTTGATATGTAAAATTTTATTGATTTCAGAGAGGAAAGGAGAGGGAGAGATAGAAAGTCAATAATGAGAATCGTTGATTGGCTGTCTCCTGCATGCCTCCTACTAGGGATCAAGCCTACAACTTAGGTATGTGCCCGGACCGGGAATTGGGAATTGAACCATGAACTCCTGTTGGAATTGAGCTGTGACCTCCTGATTCATAGGTCTATGCTCAAATACTGAGCCATGCTGGCCAGGCAAAACTATTTTAGTAGATGCCTTTCTTCTGTAGAAAACTTTATCCAAAAGAAGAATGCAGAGATGATGCATTCATTTGTCTCCCAATCATCATACTTTTATAAATGAATATAACTTGATCATATATAATAAAATATGTTTTCATTCTGAGCAACTAGCCAAGGGGAAAAAAGTCGCATCCTTTGAAATGAAAGATATTCAGCCTATATTTAAATTTAGTTATCTAGATATGTGTTTCTATTGCTGAAGCTTCAGGACATGTTTGCAAATTTTAAAACTACCACCTAATCATTTTGCTGAAAAACAGCAATGGCTAGACATTATCCAAATCATGAAGTCCTTTGCACAAACTCCAGGAGCTGTCTTCTCTACAGAATCTTTCTTTAAGTAACAGCAGGGATAAACAGATGGGCCATACCATGGTTTTAAATGCCTATAGGTTTGGATTCTGTTTGAAAAGCTGGCACAATTATTTCCAGAAAAAAAACTGACAAGATTTAATTTTATTGATTGTCATTATGATCATTTATTCAACAGTAGAAAGAAAATCTTACCCATTCTCCATCAAGTAGACAAAAAGGATTGTAGGATCCAAATAGCTTGCAGAGCATACCACACTTTTTATATTGTAAAACAATCAAAATGAATAAACATATTGAAAAGTGTTGCTTTCCAGAATTAGAAAAGTAGAGGACACAAAAAATAATAGAGTGGTGCCTTCAGAAAATGGGACAAATAATGTTATTTACTGTCCAATAGTTGGTTATTATAATGTCCTGACAAATAATAACAAATAATAACAAAAATACTGAGTAGATTTTTTTTTTCTTTTGGTAGTGATGCTAACAGTCTCCACATTTACTGCCTGAATTTGCCTGACCAATCTTATATGTAAGAGTTTGGAAATCTAAGAACTACCCAATTATAAGTCACCAATCTTGGAATTTACAGTTGATTAGTACGCATGAGAGTATACTATGAAGTCCAATTGAATCTCACTCAACACTAAAATAATTCATTTGCTTTAGAACCATCCACTCTAGTAATAGGAAATTTTACATTAATTGTTCACAGTAACATAGATAGTTTAAATGCATCCTTAATAATAAAGGCTGACTTATAACTAGGTTCCACAAACCAACATACTGCATAGCAGTTGCTGCATAGCAGTTTATTAGCCATTCAACTTAAACTCTTCAGTAAAAAGTATTCTTTGGTTTAAGCCAACTTACTCAGGACAAATCAGGCAGATGGCCATGGTGCCGATTCGGCAAATACTAAACTGCTTACTGGAATGAGTCAACTGAGGACTGATTAATTGATTTAGTCACATATTCAAAACTTTTGCTTCTTATCCCATTAAAAGTAGCACTAATGAGTGGTGGCTATGACCTTCCAGTGAGAAGCCACAAGTTCCACAACCCCTCGATATTTACCACCCAAATTTAATCTTTTTAATGGACACCTTAAAAGGGATCTGATAGAAAATACTAAGAGCTGCTCAGATACTAAAACACTTAGGGAGGTTTTTGATTAATGTTGCATGATTAATCAATTGATTAATATAGTTTTCAATACAGATGTTAGGACACTGTCTACTTTAATCAACCATTCTGAAAATAGTGAAGATAAATGCCATACTTTTATGTCTGCTTAAAAAAAAATCCTTTCTTCAAAGGTTGTTAATTATGACATAAGCTTTATTTACCACACTCGAATTTTATCTAATGTTGACATTTTTATACATAGGAACCATTAATGAGATAAGTGGGATCCTTTTGGCAAAGCCATATTTTAATCACTTTAAAAAATAATTTATTTAGCCAATTTATGGACCTTTTCCTTAATGAGAAATCATTTTAGAAAAATGGTATAAAATGCATTAAAATCTTCTACTTTTTATTATTATTTTCCAAGACTGCTTGCAATTTGCGATGATGCTCTCCACCATACTAAAACTGAAATCTTTATTCCAGTCAAAAATAATCACCCTGTAATTACTGTGACAAACTGCCCAAGCTGTATCATCGTGGCCATTTCAGCTAATGATATTGTATTAGAATGCCTAGCAATAGACTTCAAATGGAAAATATAATTATGTGCATTAGTTTGTCTAAGCATTTATAAGATCACATATCCATCAGTTTTCAGGTCTCATAAAGAAAACCATACATCACTGTCACTGGGAGTTTTGCTATTGAAAGTGCAGGCCTTTACAAACTGAGCTAAAGATGTATATCTTAAATTTCCCTTGTTTTGTAGATCACTAAAATCCCTGTAAGTTAAACCAGCAAAACTGAGAAGAGCTTTTCCTCTGGTGATGGAGGAAGTCTGCCGCATAGGCCATTTCACACCCCAACCAAATAATAGGCTAGCCAGCTCAAGACAGCTTACTCTAGCTTTTCCACACCTCTTGCATCTTTGGGAGTCTGATTTAGCATAAAAGCCCATGAAAAGGCTTTTGGGTAAGGTATCAAATTAAAGGTTTCATACAGTTGGCTCCACTAACCTGAGAAAAATTAGGAGGGAAAAAAAAAAAAATCATACAAAAAGAAATGTGTGAGTGTGTGTGTGTGGCGGGGGGCGGGGCGGGCAGAACTAAAAATGTATCTATAATGACTGCCTGGCTGGCATGGCTCAGTGGTTGAACATTGACCTATGAACCAGGAGGTCATGATTCCATTCCTGGTTGGGGCACATGCCCAGTTTGTGGGCTCCGTCTCCCGTGTGGAGTGTGCAGGATGCAGCCAATCAATGATTCTCTCATCATTGACCTCTCTCTCTCTCTCTCTCTCTCTCTCTCTCTCTCTCTCTCTCTCTCTCTCCTTCTTCTTCTTCTCCCTGAAATCAATAAAAATATTTTTAAATAATAAAATAAAATGCATTTACAATGAATCAATAGCATGAAGATGAAAATATCGATAACTAATTGACTGGACTGACAATATGGGCCAGCCCTGCACACAACAACCTTTATAACTCTGAGAAAGTTGCTCATCCTCTTGTGTCTCAATTTTCTCAATTGTAAAATAAAGAGGTATATGATTTCTAGATCCTCTCTTGTTTTACTTTATTATAATAATGAGAGTTAAGGTTAAATTTAGAAAATATTTTCTCTATTAATTCAAATGAAAATATGCATTAAAAAGCAAAACCTATTAATGGTTGCAGAAAATAATCTATCAATGCATGTGGTTAATAGATTATTTATTAATCACCTACTAGGGATAATTAAGTTACAAAAAATTATATCCCATGTACTCAAATTAGAATGTTTTAACTTCTCATGCTGTGTTCGCTGTCTATAGCGCGTGATCATTCGTGTGTGATTTCCTCCCTCAATGGGTCGCCTGTGCATTATGCTGAAAAGGTGTTCAAATATATTTTAGCATCTTTGACTCAGTCTTCTTCTAGATCTGAAAAAAAAATGCCTCTATATGATATAAATCTAATAGAGATGGTTTCTTAAGAGCAGCACTACTAACATTTAAAACCAGATAACTCTTTATTGTGGGGGCTGTCTCATGTATTATAGAATGTTTAGCAGCATCCTTAGTCTGTACCCATAAATGCTGGTAACATCCTCTTCATCTACCAGACTCATGGAAATCAAAAATGTTTCCAGATATTACCAAATGTCCCCTGGAGGGCAAGATCCCCCTGGTTGAGAACCACTGTCCTGGCTGATAAGCAACTAGTGAAGATAATATCTTGATCAAGGAAAAGCAGAATGCGCTAAAGTCTTCATATAAATGATCATGATCATTTATTTATTTTGCTTAGCCATTTTATACCAAAGCATGTGAAAGATTTAAGGAACACAAATATTTTCTGGCATGAATGTCTGCTTTTTTTTCTATTGATGAATCTGGGGATGCTCTTTAAGTCCTGCCTCTGAGAAAAACATTTTAACTAGGCTTGCTTACTTAATGCAAATTAAATCTAACTGGGAAGAAAAGGTCAAAGAAGCCAGGAAAACACTAAATAAGGTTAGATTTTTTTCTATCCATATAAAAGCAGTGTTTTTTTCTTTTTTAAACAGCCAATTCATTTTCATGATTACTCAGCTCAGTTGCTTAAGGTATTTATGATCTCATGTGTGTTCATCACAATTACAGTTTTCATAAGCATATATACTTACATTTCACAAATCTGAATCAATTGTACCATTTTAATAAGTTAGAAAGTATTCTTCCTATTTTATAGATCAGAAAACTGAGGTTTAGAATGGCAATACTATAATAAAGTAGTAGAACTAATAATGAAATCTAGATTTTTCTAACACAATCATCCATGATTCTCACCCACTGTCCTCAGCTATGAAATTTTATTAAATTATCCTATTTATGTTGTACAAATATGAATTGTTTTCTATTCAGCAAATGAAAGTATTGGTCAGTTTCTTTTCACTAAAGCTTTCTTCAGGCCAAGCCAAGAAGTAAATGATTTTGGAGTCTAAATTTTTGTACTATAATCTGTTTGATTCAAAAGTTAGGGGAAAAAGTAAAAAATAAAATTGTCAAATATTTTTTGTTTCTTTAGTTGAGGCTATGAATCCACCAGTTCATAGTCTACAGACATGATACTAAACTCTATGAAATATTGCAGCACTGAGTTATTATTATTAAATCCCCAGATTCTAGAATTTAATTTGGCATTTCCCTGAAGCATTTACCAGGAGCTTCATTTTTTATTTTATGAGATCTGGCATGGTTGTGGGCCATACAGAACATGATACTAGTCATCTTGAAACTCCATGTTAAAGATTTATGTCTACCATTGTGGAAGAATTTTCTTTTGGCCTTAGGAGAAAATGTCACTATTCCTTTGGCAATCTCATGCTAACATTAAGTAACACTTAGCAAAATTCAGCTTATGTTGTATTATTTCCATGTTTTGGTACTGTATACATTTGTCCATGCTTTCAAGGCAAAAGTTGAACAATATTGCTCGCTCTATCTTGGTGCCAGCATAGTTTTAAGCCATCCAAACAAGACTGTGTATTTGAACTGACAGAGAGTAAATGATCTGTATTTGGCATAACTGATGGTGGTGTGAAAACCTTGGAAGATAATTCACTGGTAAACATATTCCGCTGGATGCCTAGCCATACAGGTTCAATTTCCCATCAAGGGATGAAGCCATATCATTGCCAGAACAATGTACAATATTTTATACAGATAATTCAAGAGATTATTTTGCTCTGATAGAAAACGGGGATGGGGTGGGGGGAATGTGGAAGTTTTTCTCATTGATGAGACAAGATAATTTTTCAAACTTCATTGCAGAAATTAAATTTCATGCCAAAATGCCTCTCTGACAACTATGGAATTGATGAACTAGTAAGAATGTTCACGAACAGCAAGCTAGGGAAAAAAAGAAAATAGTCTAATCAAAAATTCCAAGATATAATTGGTAAAAAAAAATATTTGAATCAAGCAAGACTAAAATGATGACAAAGAAAGAACAGTGAATTAAGGCCCTAAAATATACACTTGAACTACTAAGATTTCTTGAAAGAAATAGCTGCAACTCTACATACTATGCTTAATTCAGGAAAAACTTCCAATTCTAGCAGTAGTTTTATGCTGGCAGCCTTTTGAGATATACAAGCTCAATGGAATGAACATACTTTATCCTTCCATTCCCCTTCATAAGGAATTTATGCATGTACTCAAGCTGATATTTGCAAATGAAATTTTCTCCAAATGATCATAAATCTGAGTTGAATTAACTATTTCACTGAGGATGAATACATGCTATATATAGGGGATCAACTTCAAAATAATTCAAACTAAATACATCAATCTTGTTATTAAGCTACACACACCATAATTTAATCTTCCTTTGATCATTTAGTTGATTTTCAGGATCTTGTTGCTCAGTCAAAAATAGCTGTGTACCCACTCTATTATAGAGACTCTGTGCTAGTTATTGGACATGACACAACAATTAAGACATGTTTTCTATCTCTATTTAGCTCATAGTCCAGAGAGAATATATAAGAAATTCACTTTAAAAAGTATCATGACATTGCAACACACTATTCAAACTGATATGGGCACAATCTATACCCTGGTCATTTCAAAGAATGCTGCACTGTGAAGGTGATAGTGAAGATAAGTGTAATGGGCTATACCCATCTAAAAATCATATTTTGGAGGTGAACATATGAAGACAGTCTAAAACAGGGGTCCTCAAACTTTTTAAACAGGGATCCAGTTCACTGTCCCTCAGACCATTGGAGGGCCAGACTATAGTTTAAAAAAAAAACTATGAACAAATTCCTATGCACACAGCGGCGGCAAAAACACCCGGCGAGCCGGATAAATGTTTTCCGCGGGCCGCATGTGGCCCGCCGGCCGTAGTTTGAGGACCCCTGGTCTAAAATGTGACATATTGCTCAGCAGGTGTAGCTCAGTGGTTGAGCATTGACTTATGAACCAAGAGGTCACATTTTGATTCCTGGACAGGGCACATGCCCAGGTCATGGGCTCGATCCCCAGTATAAGGCATGCAGTAGGCAGCTGATCAATTATTCTCTCTCATCATTGATGTTTCTATCTCTCTCTCTCTCCCTCTCCCTTCCTCTCTAAAATGAATAAAAAATATTTTTAAAAATGTGACACATTATGTTCAAGGACACCTGGAGTCTGGTTTTTATGCTGAAATTGTAAACAATGGTAAGACATTTCTGGCCCTCCCTCCCCCATGTGGATATATTTAGAGATGGGCCTCTAAGGAAGTAATTAAGGTTAAATGATGTCAGGAGTGCAGGTCCCTGATCCTCTAGTATTAGTGCCCTTTTACCAAGAGACACCAGAGAATTTGTTCTCTCTCTCCCGTCATAGGTGCACAAAGAGGAGGTCATATGAGCACACTGGGAGATGGTGGCTGCCTACATGTCAAGAGAAGATGCCTCAGAATGAAACCTACTTTGTCAGCACCTTAGTCTTAGACCTCCCAACCTCCAGTACTATAAGAAAGTGGATCTCTAAAACAATATTTCAGATGCATTGTGAAGGATGAATCAAAGTTTCCTCTATAGAGGGAACAACATGCAGAATTAGGAAGCCATAGATAGGGGAAAGGGGCAGGTGGAGAAGAGGTAAAGAATAAAGCAAGGACCAGGAACAGTCTGAACAGAAGAGCCCTTGGAAACAAAGCAGGGCCACATAAGTGGATGAAGCATATTATAAAAGCTCACAATATCTTCCCTGAGGAATGAACACATGAGTTGTTGACAAATCAGTAATAGCCGAACAGCATTATTAGAGTTAGGCCAAGGTTACAAACAGGTTCATCAGCACTTATCAGTTTCTATTGCCGTTTTTGGTGGTGGTGCTTTCCATGTGGAACAACAGTGGATGAAGCAGAGAACTGGACTGATGAGTGTATGTTGGGTCCAAGTTCCTCTACTAGGGACTGGACCTCCTTGGACGCCAAGAATTGGAAAAAAAGATATGAGCAGCCGCAGGTAGATGGGACATGCTTTACTGCAAACAAAGCAGCCAGCCACCGGCTGGTCAGTAGCACCTTTCATATTCACTCAAACCAAAGAAGCTTCATGCCAATTAGCAACATCTGTGTTACATTAACATAAGTAGGTCATATAAGGGTGCGCCTGCACTAGTGAGCTCTTTACCACACCAGTTTATTTTTTCCTTCTGGATAAATCCCAACTCCCATCTAGCCAATACTGCATTGCAAAGAATGATATAAGCCATAGCCATGAACTGTCTATAGAAACTTCCCTAATGTGGTTTTTATATTGTTGTCCTTTCATGGCGGCCATGTGTTGAAGACTCAGAGCTGCAAGATAAAAGGAACTTCAGAGCGACTGCAGATCAGAAAGACCTCTTTCCATTAATGTTGCTTTCGTTAACAACAGGAAGAAATACAAACATAGTGAAGATATCTCAAGTTGGTTATTTTCTGCAGATATTATAAGAATACCTTTCAATTTCTATAATATAAGCACTTAATAAGCTCATCTCACATACAGTCCAGTAATATTATGACTATACACAGGTCATCTGGGAATTGCTATATGATGTTTTCATCTGAGATCTTTTGGGGGCTAGAAAGAAGGTAACTCTAATGATGACTATGAACTGATAACCAAGTATAATGACATATTCATTGATAAATATTTAAAAGAGTTTTAATTCAGAATGCCCCAACCCCTCTTCCCAATACAACCCTTGCCTTCCAGGCGTCCCTCCAAACCAGGATGGGAGCTGAGTTGTGAGTGTACAGAGGGGATTCAGAGACGTGGCAGCTCTGCAAACAGACTTATTTACCTCAATTCTACTTGCTGCTTCTGAGCAGAGTTTCTCCCCTGTTTTCACCAATTTTTTGAGTGACATAAACAAGCCAATGTGTGTATGTGGGTGGGGGGAGAAAAAAGACACAACAGTCGTGCAGCCATTCTTCCCTTTAGCCTCTTAGGTGGTTTTCTCAGGGTATTTTACAGCTTGTTCCTCCAGATAAAAGGAGACTAGATTAAAAAAAAAAAAAAGCCTCTACAGCTCAGTCCTTTCTCTTTTTCACTTAGAAGGCAAAGAAATGCATGCCAATGCTGATGGAGTTCCTTTGCATAAATAGACTAGAAACAGTGAAAAGCCTGTCCCTTAACCGCATAAGTGGCAAAAAAAAATATGTTTTTACCTCTGTTTTTTCATATCTTGCTAAACTCCACAGCACTCTCTTCCCAACCTCCCACATTCTTAGGAGAACCAGCCTTGAGGCAGGTGAGGGAGGGTGCAGCTTCAGCCAGAAGACCTTTTGAGAGCTTTAGAAAGGAAGAGGCATTAGGCTGAGTAGGGAACAGTCAACAGGACAGGAGCTGAGACAGTGGTGTCCTCTGACAAAAACGTGTACTGTGGAGTCACTCAGAATGAGCTGGATACCTAGTCACATTGTTGAAGACTTACTGCTTTAGATAAACCATTTCCTTTCTTTGGATCTCCATTTTTCCTCTCTAAACTGTCCCGAAAAAATACCCACTTCATAAGTGTGTTGTAAGAATTAAAAATCAGAAATATAAGCCATGTGTGAAGCCTAATAAGGGAAATACTAAAAGAAAGCAACTTTATTAGCCAGCTAACAGAGGTTTGAGCACCCTACTACAGTTGTCCCTTGGTGTCCACAAGGAGTGGTTCCAGGATCCCTCACATGTAACAAAACCCTTGGATGTTCAAGTCCCTTATTATAAAATGGCATAAAAATGCAAATAGTCTGCCCTCCGCATCCACATATTCCCAACCACACATTGAAAATACCATTATTGTTTTTTAAATATATTTTTATTGATTTCAGAGATTTTTATTGAAGGGAGAGGGAGAGAGAGATAGAAACATCAATGATGAGAGAGCATCATTGATCTGCTGCCTTCTGCACACCCCCTACTGGAAATTGAGCCCGCAACCCGGGCATATGCCCTTGACTGGAATTGAACCCAGGACCTTTCAGCCCACAGGCAGACACTCTATCCACTGAGCCAAAACCAGCTATGGCGAAAATACCGTTTTTGATCCATGGTTGACTGAATCCATGGATTTGAATCTCATGGTTACAGAGGGCTAACTGTATGTGATATTTGGGGAAACAGAACGAGGGCATACAAGCATCCTCCATATCATCTTTGTGACTTTTCTGTCAATCTAAAATAATCCAAAATTAAAAGTATGTGAAAAATAAAAAGTATGAATGTGACACGTGCATATATTTAGTAAACATAATAATGTGTTAATTTCCCATACACTTTAGCAAAATTATGTTGTCCTACATTTGAAACATAAGTTGAGTTTCAGGTAAGACATGGATGATCACAGGTTTTTCAAATAATGCATCATGGCCAATAGATTTTTAAATCAGGCCGAGAGAAGTTGGAAACAACCTGCTTTGGATGGGCAGAGAGTGGAAGGAATTTACTATATTTTTCTGTAAATATAAAATTATTCAAAATATTTTACCAGAATTTACTATCTATATATACAAAAGCCCAAGCAACCTTTACGATAGAACAACCAGTCACTATGATGTGCACTGACCACAGCCAGCCAGAAGCTGGGCTCATGGCTGGTGAGCGCAGCAGCGGTGGCAGGAGCCTCTCCTGCCTCCATGGCAATGCTAAGGAGCAGCAAGTGCTGCTTCTTGATGAGCAGCAAGAGTGTGGCAAGAGTGGTGAGAGCGCCGAGTGCCCAGCCAGGTGGTGCCCGGCCCAGCTCAGGCTCCTCCCCAGCCGCCTGCAGCTTCGCGTACTGCTACATCACTCAGGGGATGTCTGACTGCTGGCCTGGCCTGTGGAGATTGGTCCTGGATTGCGAGAGAATTCAGGCCAGGCTGAGGGACGCCCCGCCCCCCCTCCCCCGCCCCACCAGTGCACGCACTGACCTCTAGTAGATCTATAATCCCCTTACCTGAAACTTTTCTGACTAGATGTGTTTTGAAATTCAGACTTTTTCTTATTTTAGGAAAGAATTACAAACATTCTACATGAGGTCTGGGGCAGAACCTTGTAATTGACCATATTAGTGATTCTGCAGTGAAATTATACATATCAGGTAACTGAATTAAATAATATAATTGGCTCACCTTAGATCAAATTTAGTTTTTGTCACCCAATTGCATTTATTTCAGTTTTCAGAGCTCTCAGAACTTAGGTAGCACAGACAACAAATTATGGATGTATGTACTGAGAAAATCCCTAGATAATCCTCAACCAATATTTATTAATTTTCTCCCCCAGTTTCCTATATATAAGTCCTTAGCCTGGCAATGGGTTTTACCTTAGAAGCAGAAAATAAATGTACTATATCTGACAATCTACTTATGGAAAAAGTGAAACATAAAAGCAAAAGGCATGTTGCTTTTTGCCATTCTGACAATTCAGTGTCTTTGGTCTTTGAGGGATTAATTACCCATCTCCCTTCCTTGCTTCTCCTTCCTAGATGTGTCATAGACTTAGTCAAGCTTTTCCTGATATAATGAAGAGGAAAAACAAACAAAAAAGCCAGGTCACTATATTTTCCAGAAATCAGACTTTCATTGGAGAACATTTTATCTTCCTAACCATTAAAAATAATACTTCCTTATTCAAAATTTTTTTTTAACTCCTTGATTTAAAAAAATGGTGAGCCATGTGAATATTTCAATTTGAATAATTTAAAAATATTTTATCATCTTCATAGATAAAATTAATTTAGAAATAACATTATTGAAACCAGGCATTCTTTCTAAACTAAGAATTCCAGATGTTTTTAGTCGCTGCCTATGACATTTCCACAATCAGAATAAATTGTGTTTCCAGAGTAATGTAATAGATAGAAGTGCTGAATAAATCTCATGCAGTTGAGATGACAAAATTAACATGCTGATGACATTTTAATGTTTCAATATAATCAAGGGGGCATGGATCATGCCTCCACCAGTTCTAATATAATTCTATTCTTTAATCTTTTTCTAAGACAAAATAAAATATAGATAGATTTCAGAAAGTGTATAAGCACAGTATGCTTCAGTCTTCAGGCAAGCTGTTTAAGATGCATCTGAAATGCTATTTAAGCTCAGCTTTACCAGTAGATATTTTACAAAAGCAATTGTATTATATGTAAAAATCCTGAGTTAAGGACAGACATTTTGTTCTCTTTCAGACGGTTGCTATTGAGGTTTCTGCTACAACTACTATTTTTCAGTTATGCAGAAAGTTTGCTGATTTAAAAAGGGAAATCAGTATTTTTTGAGGAGCCATAAAATTTTCTTTCCTTCCTTCCTTTCCTTCCTTCCTTCCTTTTTAATAATTCTTTATCGTTGAAAGTATTACATATGTCTTCTTCTTGCCCCATTGGCCCCCTCGAGCCCATCCATCCCCACCCCTCGCCCCAGGCCTTCAGCACCCTATTGTCTGTGTCCATGGGTAATGCACATATGTATACAAGGTCTAATCAGTATATTTTGATAATTGCTATTTACCTATTGTCACAAAAATATATAAACAAATAAACTTCTTGGACTCAAAATGAGAAACAAAGACAAATAACTGATAATCATAAAATATTTTTCCAATAATATAATGCAAACTGAAATTATATATATATATATATATATATATATATATATATATATATATATAATTGATTTCAGAGGGGAAGGGAGAGGGCGAGATAGAAATATCAGTGATGAGAGAGAATCATTGATTGCTGCCCCCTGCATGCCCCCCTACTGGGGATCAAGCCTACAACCTGGGCATGTGCCCTGACTGTAAATCAAATTCTAACCTCCTGGTTCATAGGTCGATGCTTACCTACTGAGCCATGCTAGCCAGGCACAAACTGAAATCTTAAAGCCATATTCATCCCTTGGGGGAAAAATAGTCTGACTATGCACTTAGGTTAGGTTGAAGATCCGTATTGAATATTGACCAACTTGTATATTTCTTGCACAGTGACATTGAGAGGAGAATAAAAGACAAAGAGATGAAATGGCAGCACCCCTTTCCTCATCCTTACATGGGAAGGGTAGTGATGACAGGCTAAATGAGAATAATAAACAATGATGACCTTGCCAGGAGTCAGGTAAATGGATAGCATAGGAAGTTTCTTGGGCACTCTTGGTATTCACCATGGAACAATGACAGAATTAATATTTATTGTTCAACAGTATTTTTCAATCTTATATTTGATTGCAAATTTCTTTTATTCAAGCAAAATCTCATTCAGAGGCATAAGATATTAAACTGATAAGAGAAGCCCCCCTGAGTGGAGCAGGACCCTAATGGTTGGCCCTGATGTGGCTTCCTAAAGGACAATATTAAGTCTGCTGCTGTAGACTCACAAAACGTGGAACAGGAACAATTTTTTTTCCAAGGTATTTTCCCAATATATTTTTCTATTTCAGTCACTGTTGTGTATTTAAACTTATATTTTAGAAAGACATAAGCTTAAATACACAACATCTTTCAATACTTCCCACATTTCTAACCTCCACCCCAACTCCAGTGTATGGCCAGCAAGGTCACTCATGTCAGGCCTCTGCTTACCTCTTTACTTTTTATGTGTTCTCTGTGTCACAGTGCATTATTTCAGCTGCAAATAAAGAAACCCAATTCTACCCTGGTCAGTTTTGCTCAGAGGTTAGGGCGTAGGCCCTCACACTAAAGGGTAGCAGGTTCAATTCCATCAAGGTCACATACCTGGGTTGCAAGGTTGCTCCCTGGCCCTGATTAGGGGTGATTGCAGGAGTCAACCAATCAATGTGTCTCTCTCACATCAATGTTTCTCTGTCTCTCCCTCCCTCCCTTTCACTCTCTCCAAAAATCAATGGAAAAAAATATCCTTGGATAAGGATTAATAAACAATGATAAAGAAACTTCAATAATTATTTGATAATTCATTGTCCCTACCCCCTGAGATAGGGCGAGTCTAAGTAGAACTGGTAGGATTGCTTGAGAATGTCATCAAAATACTTAATTATTTCATCTCTCTGGTCCACTGTCCTATGTCTGTTTCTCCTAGTGGTCTTAAAATGGATGCCAAAAGAAATTGGGGCTAAGAAGAAGGAGAGAGAGAAGGAAAGGAGAAAAGAAGGAGGAGAGGGAATGGGAGGAGAAGGATGGAAGGGGACAGGTGGGAAGATAAGAAGAGAGGAGAAAAGAGGAAAGGAGAGGGAGATAAACAGTTTCTCACCATAGAAAATAAGTTTTATTAGTCTCATTGCCTCAATCTCAGAACAATTAATAATTGGCAAAGGAAGGGCAAGAGTCAGGTGGTTGAAGGAGCATAAAAGGGCATTTTTTGAGAGCATTCATTGCTGTATCCCAACTGAAATCTGTCCCACTATCCCACATTAGGTATCCTACCTAATAATAGAGAAACATGGTAATTAGCCGTACATCCAGTACCCTTCCCATTGGCTAATCAGCAAGATATGCAAATTAACTGCCAACCAAGATGGTGGCCAGCAGCCAGGCAGCTGAAGCGAACAGGAGGCTTGCTTGCTCCAGTAAAGGAGGAAGCCAAGGTTCCCCGCCTGCCGCTGCTGGGCTCGGAGCTTGCACTCTAAGAAACAATGTTGCAATTATAGAAGCTAAACAAAACCCAGAAACCTGCTTTCAGCCGTCAGAGCTGGAGCGAGCAGGATCGCAACAGTGTAACAATTATAGAAACCAAACAAACCCAGATACCTGCTTTCAGCAGCCGAGGTCTCAGAGCTGGAGCCAAGCCTCAGAGCTAAAGCCAGCTCTCAGTCCCAGTGACAGCCATAGAAGGTAAATAAATCCCAGAATAAAAAAAAAAAAAGAAAAACAGGAGAGGTTGGGAGCTTCAGTCACCCACCAGCCTGAAAATGGCCCTCAGCCCCTCACCCAGACTGGCCAGGCACCCAAGCGGGACCCCCAACCTGAAGGGGCTGTGACCAGCTGCAAACAGCCATCATCCCCTCATCTAGGCTGGCCAGGCACCCAAGTGGGATCCCCACCCTGATCCAGGACACCATTCACGGAAAACCAGCCGGCCCCCACCTGTGCACCAAGCCTCTATCCTATATAGTAAAAGGGTAATATGCAAACTGACTCTAACAGCAGAAAGACTGGGAATGACTGGTCACTATGACACACACTGACCACCAGGGGGCAGACTCTCAATGCAGGAGCTGCCTTCTGGTGGTCAGGTCGCTCTCACATGGGAGGAGCTCTGCTCAGCCACAAGCCAGGCTGATGGCTGCCAGTATAGCGGTGGTGGTGGGAGCCTCTCCTGCCTCCTCAGCAGCGCTAAGGATGTCCGACTGCAGTTTAGGCCTGCTCCCCGCTGGCAAGTGGACATCCCCTGAGGGCTGCCGGGCTGCCAGAGGGATGTCTGACTGTCAGCTTAGGTCCAATCCCCCCGGGGAGCAGGCCTAAGCCAGCAGGTGGTCATCCCCTGAGGGGTCCCAGACTGCGAGAGGGCACAGGCCGGGCTGAGGGACCCCCCTCCCTCCCCACCAAGTGCATGAATTTTTGTGCACCGGGCCTCTAGTTCTAATATAATAATCCATACTCAGCTGCCAAAGTAAGTATTCAGATAGGCTGAAAACAACTTAAACAGTAGCTCTGAAAGCAGAGACTGGATTAACATGGCTAGTTTTGTTCTGAATCAGCCAAGGGGCTTTAGAAGAGGATGTCAAGTAGCCTTCAAGAAAATGTGTTTTAATGGCACACCGAAGTGATGCAAGTATACAATGTGCAATTGTGTTCATTTCTCTCTCTTTTCTTAGATACCACAAAAGGCTGAGTAAATGGCAGAGGGATCTCCAGAATGCAGAGTGTCGTATACTAAAACATAGTGCCCATCCCAGGCATCTATAAAGGCACGCCAAGCTGTCAGCTGCATTGCTAATGCTACAGATTGATGGCTCTAAATATCTCCCATACTCTAGAGATCTAAGGTCTCTGGTGGAGGTTTGGTTGAGGGATGTCTCCCTTCTGATCTTGCTTATTGCATTTGAAAAACTCCATAGCTTTTTCTGTCAGGGAAGTTGTACAGAAGAGAACTGTTATAGGAATGAGTGAAAGGAAAGAAGGAAAAAAGTTTAAAATAAAGTTAAGATCAATGTAAACTAACTTTTTCAATTCAACACACTGACAAGGACTAAATATAGTTTCACTGAAGAATTGGGGGGTTGAGTCTTTTTCATAAGATATCTAACCTTAAAATATTCCTAACTTCAATGTAACACTGTTGCAGTCACCTCATACTTTACTGTCATGAGGAGAAAAGAAGTAATTCAAAGCTTTTGGAGCTTGTTTATGCAATAATGGTACAACTGTTATCTTTCTTTTATTAAAAAGTGAATCACCAGTGTATTTCTGCTGTTGGGGTCAACTCAAATTGAATTTGTGAAGGGGATAAAATTTTCTTATGGTGCTGTCATTCTTTCAGGCACTTTCAAATGCAGTACCAATTGTCCAAGAGCCACACTGCAGAAAACCATATACATCTCTGAACTTCCTCAAGTTTCTATGTCCCATAAAATCAACCTTGTGGGAGTGTGTGTGGTTTCGGCTGGGTGATGACTGGTTCAGGGCTATAACTTAACTACAAATACTTCACTTGAACTTTCAAATTATTCTTATTAAAAATGGAATCAGTAGAAGAATGAAACTGGAAAATTCAAAGATTAAGACAGAGACCCTTCATTAAAAAAAAAAAAGAAACACTGCAATATTAAAAATGCAAGCATAAGCCATCACAACATAAGAGTGTAATGTAGGCAAACATGCTTTCTAGTAAGCGTTTATTCCTCTCACCTTCTTTAAAAATTCCTGAGTCAATCACAATTAGTGTCTTTAAATCTTCATAAGTATGTTAATACATAGTCTTGCAAAAATTATGTGAAGGGAAAGTCTTTCAAAAATATAACAGAAAAGTACCAATCATCAAAGTGTCTGGCTGATACAGAATGCCATGGTAATATGAGTGATTGAAAATTCATAAAAGACACTCTGTTTACATATATAAAGGGTGCTTTTTCTATATAAACATACTTTTACACATAGAAAGATATGGTTGATTTTGCATTGAAGTGCCCCCTGATTAATGATTTTCATCTTTGAAACCACATACAAAAATTTTATAGCCATAAAGTCTGCACTGCATTTAAACGAACATGCTTGAAGAGTCATTCTTTGATTCATTATTTTGATCTTTTCCAGGTAGAATATACTTTTTAAGAAAGAGGAAATGTATTTAGGGCTAGTCATCCCAGCACTTTACTAAAAATCATTTGCTAATTTGCAAATACATTTTCTTCAGCAACATTGTCTTTAAAGCATTTGTAGTAATGTTAAACATGTGTACTTGTTGGGTTACAAAAAAAGTGCAGATCAGTGAAAATCCAGGTTGACAGCCAGTGTCTTTCTCTTGTGTAGAGAAGTCTTAAAGTGGATAAATGCATCCTGCTTTGGAAATGGTCATCCAGTGATTCCCGTAGCCTGCATGCAACTTCAAGCATATATATATATTTACATTCCTAATATGCAAATAGACCGAACTGTGGAACAACCAAACAACCAGTCGCTATGACGTACACTGACCACCAGGGGGTGCACGTGGAATATGGCGGGTATCAGCAGCAGGTGGCAGAGCATGGAACATGATGGGCATCGGCCCTGGCAGGATGGTAGAGCAGATGAGCGGGGGCGCCAGACCAAAGTGAGTCGCTGGTCACTGTTATCAGGGCGAGCCTCTGGTGGATGCTGAAAATTCTTTGCTCCGGCACGTCGTGGTCCCACCAGGCACTTGCACCCACCGCCAGAGCCTGGTGCCGGCTCTGATCACTCAGCGTCATCAGCGGGTGCGAGCGGTGGCTGCGGGCCTCAATTGCCCCTCAAGGCTTCTCCACCTCCCCCTGCTCCTGAGGGGCGATAGGGGCCAGCAGCCACCTCTTGCATCTGCTGCCAGTGCTAGAGCCGCTGCTTGTACCCACTGCCGGCGCCAGCCCCCTCACACACACAGCCGGCACTGCCGCTAGCACCTGCTGCCGGTGCCTGGTGCCAGTCCTGATCACTCAGCACCATCAGCAGGTGTGAGCAGCAGCTGCTGGCCCCGATCACCCCTGAGGACTTCTCTACCTCCCCCTGCTCCTGAGGGGCAATTGGGACAGCAGCCACCACTCACACCCACTGACGGCGCTGGCCCCACTTGCATCCACTGCTGGCGCCAGCCCCAATCTCTGTGTCCCCAATCACTCTGTGCCATCAGCAGGTGCGAGTGGGGCCGGCGCCATCAGCACATGGGAGCAGTGGTGGTGGGAGCAGGGCTGCCAGGGGACAGGGGACTGGGGGCTGCGGCAGGAGGGGCCCAGCGGGGGTGCGGAGGATGGGCTGAGACACATTCCTGTGCCCACCGCAGCCTTGCGGCCCACAGTTTCTTTCAAGGTGCATGAATTTATGCACTGGGCCCCTAGTATTTAGATAAATCAGGATCCACTCATATAGACGAATGCCCAGGTTATAGCTAACTTGAACACCTAATTGATACACTATGCACAGAGCAACCAACAATATATTCATTTGATTTTTGTTCACCTCTATTTTTCTAAGACTTTGCTGCATTCTGGTGCAAAGGAAACATTTGATTCAGAGGTTAAACAATGGAGATTCAGGCTTGTTGAAGAAAGAGGAGAAAAGAGAAAGGAGAATGTCAAAGCAAAAAAGGAAGGAATAGAAAGAAGTTATGGAATAAATAAATTATGGGTAGGAAGACAATGATAAAATATAGCCATGAGGAAGATAAAAAAAAATGAAGAGAGAAAACTGTGGGAAATGAAATATAGCTATTGAATCAGAAGTTCAATTAAATGTATTTCAATGAATAGTCTTCCAATGTCTTCTAGCTCCAGATTAGTCAAATTCACAATATTTTAACTAAGGGAATGAGGTAAAAGGAGGATTCTTAAAGTGTTACATCCAAAGGCAGCATCTAAGCAAGTGACATTATTCTTATAATCAGAAATAATACAATTCAAATGCACATATGGACTATAGTTTTGTTTTTGTTATGAAGAAAAAAAAAAAAAAGATGGTTGCAATAGAAATATACAAGCCAAAATAATGTTTTCACACCTTAGTCTTCTCAGATTCTTGCCTATGCTCGGTTATATTTTATTGAACCTACCAGTTACATTAAAAATAGCTTTTTTTATTCAAGGGAATGTTTTATTCTAACTTTTAACAATAGATTTTGGATTATCACTAAAGTAATCATTCCTGAACTCTGTGACTTAAATGAAATTCTTTTCCTCTTAAGTTCAAACTGATCAGTAGTTAGAGAAAAACAACCCAGGTTCAAACTACAAAAATGTGGAGACTTCAATTTCTCAAAAAAAATTTTGACTACTCTGAGGTACGTGTCTCCTACTATGTAAATGTAAACGACATTATGAAATATATTCTATTTTCTAAGAGTTAATAAGAAAATCAGAAAAAATGACAATTTGCCATTTTATCATAAGTATGTGAGTCAAGTTCAGAATCCTCTTAGCTTCCCCCCACCCTCATCAGTTTCCAGATGCACATTCCACTGCCAAAGTCCCTCCACGGCCTCTATTACACGTTCCCTATAATTTAATATCTTTTGTACACTGGTTAGACATCGCTTGACACAAATATCTATACATAGTCCAGGGAAGAAACTGCAAAATTCAGGGTCAAGCTGCTAATACTACTAAGTACTGCTAATTACTTGAATACAAAGGTCTTAATTCTGGATTCTAATCCATTGCCAGAATAAATTTATTCTGGGAACAAGTCTCGGAGATATTTGAATAGCATTACAGTTATGTGAACAGTCTTGAAGTCCATAGGAGTCACATACTTCTGATTTACTTATCAAAATATAACTGTAAAATTCAATGTAAATAGTTCACATATAATGTGTGTGTGTGTGTGTGCGTGTGTGTGTGTGTGTGTGTACACACACAATTCAGTGTACATTTACAATCACTTTTGAAAGAGAGATGACCTTGATGGTTGCAGAATCTGTAACTTATACATATCAAATCATTATAAATTACTTTTATTCAAGGATAAAGTACACTTCGTTTTGTAACATTTATTGTTAATTTCATTCTTCACATCCCACTCATTAAATATCATTTGTAGCATAAAACACTAGGTGCTTTAGGGAATATAAAGTAAGCTGTTTTTATCTTCAAATTCTACATAAAGTAATTGGGTAAGCAAGATGCCTGTGAGCTATTTCACTATAATATGTATCCATTCATCCAATAACATTTATTCAGTTATGACTATCTTTTATATTCTACTAGACGCTAAGGACAAATACAGAGATAGGTAATGTTTACTAAATGTTGCTGTGAACGTGTGCTACATGAGTTATTATATCTGGTTCTCACAACTACCCTATGAGACAGATACAATTTTACATTCCATATTTTTGCAGATCAGAAAATGAGGCACAAAATGGTAAAATACCTAAGCCTGAGTCACCTAAACAAGTAAATAGTAGAGCAGTAATTCAAACTCAGGAAGACTTTTCCATAATCTACAACTTTAGTGGCTACCTGTTATGGCCCCTTAAATGTACATCAAAAATGGTTCTGCCTTAAATTTAAAAGCTAATTGGAATGCCCAATCTGCAGATATAAACAAATTTATACCTCTTGGAGATAGGAAATGACATTGGCAAAGCAGTATAAACACAACAATTAGAGAATGATGTTCAGTATAGATAGCCTATGGATTCCTTCCGGACTTGAGAGTTCTTTTCAGTAGTAAACACTTACATTTTGAAAGAAACATGGAAACCCACACCTGAAACCCATATGTTCATGTTGACCAATGTCACCCCAGTTAATTTAATTTAAGCAAACAAATAATAACCCCCACCAAAAAAACACACAAATAAACAAGCAAACAAAAATCTAAATGCCTAATTCAAGAGAACAAAACTGCCCTTAAAAATCAAATAGAAAGAGATCATGGCCTGGAAGATTCCCTGCACAGGCATTAGAACCAACTGGGATTGCACTTGGTAGAGTCAAATTCCAGGGTTTAAAATAAATTCTTTACTCAACCAAGTTAACTAAATCTACTATTCCTTACCTTGTTAGACTCCTGAGCTGTTGTTTTTACTGGCAAGGTTTGTCACAATCCAAGGACATACGCACTAATAACTAGTGAGATGTAAATGTGTAAATCACGAAAGGTTAAGAGAATAACACACTAAACTTAGTGTCTTCAGTAAGCATTTAACTTTGATTTACTAATATAGTCATCACATGTTAATTGAACAGCACTATTAGGTATATACAAGATATGAGTTAATTATATGTCACTTAAAATAATTATATAGAAGGCACCCATTAATCGATTCACTATTGGCCTACAGCAGGTATTATTAATGCATCCTGAGGCCAAGGCCGTTTGCAGTGACTACTGTTTATGGAAGTTTCCAGTGCAGAAAAGTAGTTATAATCTAAGATCACTTAATCTTCCTTTTCCCCCAATAAATCAATGGCTCAACTTTGTGAATCTCTCCTCTTTCTCCAACCTTTTATTATTTTTATATTGTGTTAAATCATGCTTACTTTATTTTACATCCATTTCATGTAGTTCCAGAAATTTCTATCTGCTATCCATAATGTAGAAAACTCTTCTTAAAGATTAACTCATCTAGGATGTGGTAAAGGAATATATACTAGGTTTCTGGCATAGCCAGGAAGCAGCCAGCCTCTGGTAGAGCAGCTAAGCAATCAAATTTCTGATGTCAGTGACACTTTTTATCCCAGGACTCAAGCTGAAAAATTTACCACTAAGGATTTGTTATAATGTGGAGCTATTCAAATGATACTGTAAAATAATATCTGAGAAAAACTGGACTATAAAATAGTATATATCATACTATTATATTTTACTAAGAAATTGTACAATACATAAATGAAAATTTATAAAAAAAAACTCATATACCAAACATTAACAATTATTATCTTTTGATATCTAAGTTACTAGTGACTTTCCATTTTTGTCCTTTACTACCTAGATTTCACTAAAATATTATTCTGAAAAACATATTAACTAGTTCTTATTGATTTGTGTTATTTACTATGCAGTGCATGTAGAATTATTCAGTTGTCATCCCTGACTTATCTCATCCATCAAACTTACGCCACAGTGGACTAATATCAAAGTCCTTTAATCAGGGTTTTTTCCAACTGCAGGCTGGGACCCCCCAGTTTAGTGGTAAGAACTGCATTTTTTTTAAAAAAAATGGTGTAAAGCTGATAAGAAATATATATATCAGTGTACATTTTGTAGTAAGAAATATTTTTGTTAAACTTTTTCTGTTTTCCATATATGAAAATGTTACTTTGTGTGATAAAATGTATGTCTTCCTATGGGTCAGAAGAGCTTGAAATGACTGCTCTAAAACAAACAGTGCAAACAGAAGAAACAACAGTACAGAGAGGTCCAAACAGTTTGCTCTAAAGCCACCTGAGTAAGGAGTGACAGATTCGGGAGCACTATGCATCTATAACTGTCTAGTCTTGTGGTTATCTTAATCATGCTGCCATATGGTACATTGTATAAATGAAAGAATACCAGCTAGCGACAATAAACGCACTCATTATTTCAGAACTTTTTATCGCTTTAACTCAGCAGCCTTCATTAATATGATAAATAGGGAACACTATAAAAGAAAACAAAGAAAATATAATCACTTATATAATTAATTTGATTATTTTAAAAACATTGTTTCTAATCCCCTATAAAAATGATACCAAAAAAATCTATACTTTGCCTCCATTAGTATCAATTAGTAACATAGTCATTTCTCAATTATATCATTGCCTACCATGCATGTATCCAATAATCTGAAATTAAAATCCAGTATGCTGTGCCATTCTCATTAAACGCCTTACATCTAATCTGTTGCACTTGAGTTAGTGAAGGATATTGTTTTGGAAAGGTAATTAGCAATATTATTCCTTACAACATTCTATCTGCTACAGTAGAGAGTTTTAGAAGAAAGCAGCAAATATTCTAATTGAACTATCCATTCGACATAAGTATTCACACTGATACTGTTAATTATTCTCTGGTTTAACTGGTCAATTAAAACTGTAAAAAGGATGGCCAGTGTGAAAGTAGTATTTTTAAAATGTTGTCTCCCCATCATTTAACTCCAATAACTTAATAGTATCACTTCCACCAAGTAAATCAAATGCTTCCAAGTGCACATATCTTTCTTAAAATATCTGAAAAACAAGTAATAGTCTGTGTCATATGGTGACAAGTACAGTTCAAAGTGCTATTATCACTGTTCTCATGGTGATAATTAATCCTTTCGTCATTATCATAATGAAACCATGTTCAGAAAATGCTGATTGAAAAATTCAGATATCAAACACAAGTCACTCGGTGCCTATCAGCCAAATTGATTCTTACACTTATGGCAGATTAGCACCGAGCCTTCCAAATAATTTATCCAGCCTACTCCAAACTTTTCTAGCCTTCTTAAGTTTCACTTCATGATTTTTTAAATGGCCTGCTCTAACATGAAGTACCAGTGTTACACTTTTATTTCTTAATTTGTGATGAATCTTTCATCCTAATCAGAATCATTTCCTGATTTTGTTTTTAATATGGCATACACTTATCCCTTAACTGAAATAATTGGAATAAGTTTGCAATTATATCTATGGTCTATTAAGTCTAAAAACTTTCAAATTTTTAAGTATAACTTTATCAACTTCAAAAGCACTGATAGTCATTTTCATACTGCCCAATGATACCCATATGCAAAGTTAATATTTCAAGTAGGCCTACCTTCGAATACATCTAGGAACATACAGATACAGAATAAGACACTGTGTTTTCCTCAACATGATAAAACTCCAAGTGCTACACATTATTATGTGTGAAATAACTTAAAATGAGTGCTTTCTATTTTTATCTCACATTTTAATTCTACATATGCATGCTAGCTAGATATTTCCACATGTATGTCCTATTACCGTTTTAGAATATACTCAACTCCCCAAGTTTTATCTTAACTTTGCTTCCCTCCCTGTCTCCTTTTCCCCTATATTTCTAAATTTCAGAACTTGAGTGTTACATTGAAATGCATTCTGTGTCTTATTAATCATACCAAACTGGCATGCACAGGAGCACAAACACATTAAGTAGCCAAGTTGCAATACAGCATTCCCTGAGACTCTTCCCTAAGGTCCTGCTGAAATGGAGAGCACCATGTCATAAGAAACAGGGCAATAGTAAGGATTCAGAGTCAACACCAAGATTAAACATGAGGTTGCTCGGGGGAGGCTGGGGTATGTTTGCAAGACAAAATCTCAAACTTTTTCAACGGAAGTCATACATAAGCTCATCCACATAAGAACTTTGATACCAGAATATCCAGTCCAAAAGAAAGAAAAAGTCAAAGAAAAAAGGAAGAAAGGTAAAAATGAAATCAAATGGTTGGTTCAATTATACTCCCAGAACCACAGAAATAAAAATTCTATAATGTGGTTGACTGATGGCTCCAGCCTTGGGAATCAAAGCAGCATAAATCACTGCTCAGAAATTTCATCTTAAGTTTAGAATTCTTTAAAAATCTTTCTAAATTAACCAAAATTGTAATTATTCTGTACTAGAAGGACAGCAATATCACCAGTTAAGGCAAAGCATCATTCATAGGAATTTGGGATTGAGACCATTGCTTCTCTGTGATCCATTTCTCTAGGGATACCTTGCCAAAATAAAGAGTCATTTAATATGCCTGCTTATGACTGCAACCTAATAATGTTCTGTGGCAGCTTCTGGGTTAAGACATAAACTGTATTTACAACTTTAATCAAGCCACCTATGACATTCTTTAATACTAAAACCTATTTTCTTATTCACGTGGAATATTTAAAATTAAGATTGGAGATGACTATTACTTTCTCAGATATGCTTACTCAACAGTGCCAACCTCAATTTCGACCATCCATGCAAATTGGACTGTTGAGTTTGTGAAAGCAAGAACTGGGGAGGGGTTCCCTCCAAGTCATAGTAACTTTTGGTATTCTAAATATTCCTTAATTCTTTATTCTACCTGTCTTTTGCACATAGCCATATATTAACACAGAACCATGGCTCAGCAACCATGAACTAGCCATCCTATCTCTTGGGTCAATAAATTCTGCCTCAAATATCCTGACTAATTCAGCTGATGGATATTTAGAAAATGTAGTGTTGAGGTAACTGTCAAATTGGACAACTGGGAGAGATCATTATATACTACGATAATAACTAATCAAGAGCCTAGAAGTAGGACTCAAATTATTGGCTGCTATTGTTCAGATAACCATCTTCCTCTGCCATGATAAAAGAATATAGACTACATTTCTGTTCATCCAAGCAATGTTCTTTCTCACCTCTGGACATTTTCACAGGCTATTCCCCCAAGCTGATAATATCTAGTATACTTCTGATTTTAACTCTCCCTTGCCTTCCAGTGACTTCCCTAATCTATTTGATTTTCTTCTAAAACATTATATCCAATATTTCTGTAGGACCTGGGCACAGTTAGCACACTCTCACAGTTAGCCAGATTCTCCTGAGAGATCTCATAAATAAATGGACATAAATAATGAACAGTGTGCTGGAATGATCATAATTAGCATAAATAAGTACGAGTTGATGAACATGTAGAGCTATTCCTCTTCCTCTTTCTTTTCTGCACGCTTCCCTCTCATTCTTTTTTTTTTTTTTTTAGTCTTTTCCCTTCTTAAATTAGGCTTAAAGCCTTCATCTGTAGCACAACAATTTATGGGTTAGTAGGTGGAGAGGACCTGTGTGGGGTAAGTGTCACTGGTCCAGAACAGGTTTGCAGTGTGTAAGGGAAGCTCAGTGGGAGGTGTCAGATATTAAGCAGGAAGCAGAAAGTAGGCTTACATAACAAAAGCCCATGATTTAACTTTTTTTAAAAAATATATTTTATTTTTTTACAGAGAGGAAGGGAGAAAGATAGAGAGTTAGAAACATCGATGAGAGAGAAACATCGATCAGCTGCCTCCTGCACATCTCCTACTGGGGATGTGCCCGCAACCCAGGTACATGCCCTTGACCGGAATCGAATCTGGGACCTTTCAGTCCGCAAGCTGACGCTCTATCCACTGAGCCAAACCGGTTTCGGCATCATGATTTAACTTTAAAGCCCCGGTCATACCAACAGGGAGCCCATGCCAGGGAACAAGTGCAAAGGCAAGAACAGTGTGTGCACATACAAAAGTTCAATCGAGCAAGTATACTGAGCATTAGGGCAGGCAGGTTTCCCATTATAGAAGCAATTTACAAATATAGAAAAGTATAAAACTAGAATACACCCTGTGATAATGGACTGGAATTAAAGTTATTGGTGGGAATACAGATATACATGTGTGCATACCCATGTATATATATATATATATATATATATATATATATATATATATATGTCATATGTATACATATACACAATTATATGTAGAAAATATAGATATAAACTGAACAGGTATATATTAGATCAATAATACCAATATATCACACACATATTTCCTAGCTTTGCCCACTGCAGGCCTGAGAGTAATGGTACTCCAATTTCAACAAGAAATTATAGAGAAAATGGATCTTGGATTTAAATATCACCTACTGTTTAAAAGAACCAGAACTAGGAAAATATAATAACTAAATATATAATTTGACTCTGACCTGCATCCTCTGAGAATTAAATGAAAATGTTAAGTTCCTAGTTCGCTTATTCTTTTTGTTTGTTTGTTTTTGTTAATCCTCACCCTACGATATTTTTCCATTGATTTTTAGGGAGAATGAAAGAGAAAGGGCAAGACAGAGAGAAACATCAATGTGAGAGAAACACATTGATTGGTTGCCTCCTGCACTAGACCAGGGCCCAGGCTAGGGATAAGGCAGCAACCAAGGTATTTGCCCTTGATCTGAATCGAACCCAGGACCCTTTGGTCCGCAGGCTGACTCTATCCACTGAGCAAAACTGGCTAGGGATTAAGTTCCTATTTTTGATGGTTGTATTGATAGTCATGTAGGAAACAAATGCTGAAACTTTTAGGGGTACAGGAACAGGAAGGCAGCAATGTATACTCAGCTGGTACAGGAAACAAAGTCATTTGTACCATACTTGCTACTTTTCTGCAAATCTGTGGCTTCTTCCAAACCAAAATTAATTAAGAATTTTATAAGGGAAATGAACAGAAGATAATCAAGAAATGATTATATGGCATATCACATTGGTTGCCTAGCTCCATGTAATCTCCTTTGTGCCTCTAGAAATCTTCTTACCACATTGGACTGAAAACATGTGTGATTGCTCCCCTGCACTCTACTCTATGATATATATTTATGGCCCGCAGCTTCAAAGAGTTCATACCTATGCTTGAATAGATCATGCTTCCTTCATAATCCTATATAATAAAGAGGGAATATGCAAATTGACCATCACTCTGCCACAAAGATGACGGCGCCCACAGCGGAGGCCGAGTTCCTGTAACGAGCCTTAACAAGTAATCAGCAGAGACCTGATGCTGTGCCCCCACCTCCCGCCGCCCCCATGGGGCTTGACAGGGGACCTCAGGCCATGTCCCCCGCCCTGGCACCAGGCCAGGAGAACTCAGGCAGCACCCCCCACCCCAGCACCATGCCAGGGGGCCTGAGGTCATACCCCCGGCCCAGTGCAGCTTGACGGGGACCTCAATGTGCACCCCCTTCCCCGTTGCTGGGCCGAGGGACCTCAGGCTGCTACCCCCTCCCCAGCACCAAGCCAGAAGAACCTCAGGCTGCAAACCCTGCCTGGTGGGGATTGAAGGGGGACCTCAGGCTGCACCCCCACCCCCCGTCCCAGTGCTGGGCCGGGAACCTCAGGCTGTTCCCCTCGCCCTGGGCTGGATTACCTCAGGCAGCATCCCCCATACAGCAGGGCTGGACAGGGGACCTGAGGCTGCGACCCCTCCCAGTGGGGCTTCAGGGGGGAACTCAAGGTGTGCCCCCCACCCAGTGGACCTTGATGGGGGACCTCAGTCCATGTCCCCCACCTGGCAGGGGCTTGACAGATCTCAGGCCATGTCCCCCACCAGCAGGGCTTGATGGGGGACCTCAGGCCGTGCCCCCGCCCTGGTACCAGGCCAGGGTACCTGAGGCTGTGCCCCCTGCCTGGCGGGGTTTGACAAGAGTGGGATTAACTGGGTCTGGATCTAGCCCAATGGGGGGAGGCAGCTGGGTCTGGGTCTCGTGCAATTTTGAGGCGTATGTGGGTGGGTGGGGACTTCACTCTGGTCACATGGTGCGCCCCAGACTCTGATAGGAGAAAGATTTTCATATACATTTTACTAATTTTCTTTTATCTCTGACACTTCTATTATAGAGAAAGGGCAAATAGCAATATTAAAATATTTCTTTTAATTAATCCCCCTTTTAATGTGCATGAATTCTGTGCACTGGGCCAGTGGTTGAATTATAAATAACCTACCTCAGTTTACCTTCTTTTTCTTTTCTTTAAAGAAGAAAGGCTCAACATACATTAAAGTCATTAGAGAAACCTGAAACAACTCTTAGGTGTGGAATAGAACACATATGTATTTCACCTATGCAGAGATTTACTGCATTGGTTTCTTAAAATTAATCACAGAAGTGTTTCTAAATCTCCAAATTTCTTTGTGTCATTTTCTAGAAAATACCTGCATAAATCATTGAAAATTGTTTCCTAAAAAGGAATCAGACAAATTAAAAGAATCTCCTGACTTGTAAAATATGTAGAAAATCCTCTAAACAGAAGCTTGTCTCAGTTGCATCATACTGACCAGGTAATGTTTCCACACTATTCCTCCTTTTGCACAGTGGTAAAATAAAGGTTATTTAATTAGGAGATTTCTACTATTTATGGTTCTGTATCTCATTTATCTTGTTCAAAATTCTGAAGCAACCAAGGCTCAAAATGAGTAGAATTCACGTACAGAGGAGAAAATATTAATTTGCCTTTTGAGCATGAAGTAATCTCCTGATAAGATTTTAATATAAAAATGTAATAGCCAACAGCATTTTGCTTTATTATTTGAATAAAAGTATGTGTTTCATATTTTATCTAAATATGATGTATGAAATGTCAAAACATGCTGACTCTAGGTCAGTGGTCGGCAAACCGCGGCTTGCGAGCCACATGTGGCTCTTTGGCCCCTTGAGTGTGGCTCTTCCACAAAATACCACGTGTGGGCGCACACGTACAGTGCGATTGAAACTTTGTGGCCCATGTGCAGAAGTCGGTTTTCGGCCTGGGCGAGTCTATTTTGAAGAAGTGGTGTTAGAAGAAGTGGGGGGTGTCAATCGGTCGGGCGACTGGAGATGCAGTGCAGGCGGCCTGCGGGATACGCAGTGCGGGGGAGGTACATTGTTTTGAGGTACGTTCACTGAGGTCGACCCCTTCCAACTCTCCCATCCACACTCGTCTATCTGAAACAAGTATACAAACGAGTGTGGATGGGAGTTGGAAGGGGTTGAGGATCGACCTCAGCAAAAGTACCTCAATCAGATTGAGTACATTTTTAGCAAAGGCCAGCTTAGGAGTACCCTAATTAAGTTAATAACAATGTACCTACCTATATAGTTTAAGTTTAAAAAATTTGGCTCTCAAAAGAAATTTCAGTCGTTGTACTGTTGATATTTGGCTCTGTTGACTAATGAGTTTGCCGACCACTGGTCTAGGTTAACCTTCTCTGCTTTCTGTTACATTTCTCACTCTGCAACTACTTAAACTAGTTAATACTGTTTGATAGTTTCAGAAATGGAACACTTTCTGTTTTATGCCTGTGGCTTATTTTAAGTTAAACATCTTTAAGATCCTGCTTTTTCTCACTGCAACTTCAGTGGGTTGAGGAAAGGTTTACAGACTTAAAACTATTTTTCTGGATGAATTCTGAGTTCAGTTTCAGTTGTCCACCCCCACCCCCACCTCCCACATTATCTCTTATTTCCATGAACTATTTCATTCTGATACAGTGTAATAATAAATTGCAATAATAGCAATCAAAGTCATGGGGAGCTAAAGAATTTCCAATGGCAGCCCATGCCTGGCTCTCAATAGCACGGCAGAAGGAGAGCCTGAAAAGCAAAACAATTCAGAGAACTTGCCAGTGGACCCCATTGTCCTTTCAATTTCTAATGACACTGAAGTACTTCCATGATTAAAATTTAAAGGCTTCCCAGTAACCGAGTAATTTGCCCAAAACTCCTTATCTAGCACTCTCCAAGAAGACTCTGATTTTAATATACTATTAATCAAGCTCCAGCCAAGTTTACCACTGATACTTTCAATTAAAGAGAGACTGGCTTCATCTTTCTCAGGGTGTATAGATGAGGGGGGATTTTTTTTTCTGATTAGTCAGTCACCCAGCAGTGAAATAAACTGCTAACTTGGTTTAGAGACATAGTACTAAGACACTAGTTATAGATTTGATAACAACAAACCAAAACATTATAACTATTTTAAAGTATTAATCATTTCTAAAAATGATTACAAATCTGAATTCCTTGGTGTTCACTGCTCACCAGTTATTAGTATTCTAAAGCTTGCATTTATTAAAACACATGCTAAGACAAGCTTTACAATGTAAGAAACAAATATGAAATTTATTTAAAGAAAATGATCATGGATTTGCTTAGAAGTATGTTTATTCAGTTTTCATAATACCAAGTATTTAGAGCAACATAAACATTCAAAATAGAAAATTAGTTATAGAAATTATTGAACATGCTGCCAAATAATTGAATAATATCACAATGTGTTTATAAAAATGTATTTAATAATATGGGAATTACTTGTATTATATTAAGTAAAATAAAAGCCAGTTTATTTTGATAAATACAAAAAAGTCTATAACAATCTACATATAACCAGTGCTTATTTTTGTATTATTATGTCATATTTACTTTCTTAAGTCTACATTTTAACATCTAATTCAAGCTGCTTGTTAACAATATAATTGACATTAATTTGTCTCATTATACAGATAAGAATGTACTACGTAACCAAGGATATATTTTGTTTTCTCTTTTTTTATTTCCCAATATTTAATAGAGTACAATAATGAGTACACAAAGTCACATAATTATTTTAAAAATAATATCTGGATAGTGATTGTATAATATTTGATGTTTGTGACAATAATGTAGATTATGTATACATACAGCTTAATGAGTGATGAAGATAATAAGATAATCGTTATGTTACCTTGATTAATTCAGTAAAAACAAAAAAAAATAGGTTTTTTTATTCAATATTTAGTTTTCAATGGGGGCACATTTAAAAATATATATATAATTAAAGCCAAGGAATTTTATTATGTGGATGCTATAAAATGTAGGATGACTTCAAATAATAAGTAATTATATGGCAGTATTTGTTAGTGATAATGAGATAAGATCACATGAATAAATTGACTGAACCTGTGTAGGTTGTTAGAGAAATGAGAATTATATATTATCTTATATATTGTGCTAATGTAAATTAAATTTTGATTAGTTATCCTGATAATGATCTGTATACTAAATACAGAAAAAAAATTTCTGAAAAGTGTTTTAGCAAAAAAAAAGAGCAACCCCTAATTCTTTAAGCACCATGATTTAGTACCTATGCAAATTGAAACAACACTAATACAATTTTAAAAATCAGGTCTTATAGGTGGAGGTTTTTCATTAGTGTGTAACTGGTAGTTTATATTTTCATATAATTTTACAAAGATCTTTTAAACAAATTATTGCAACTAAATCTATAAAAATAAATATTGAATTTTATATAATACATATTTTGCAGATGAGAAACTTATGCATCAGACACTTTATAAGAAATGTTCAAGAAAATGTTCAACTTCACTAATAATGAGAGTACTTAACATGTTATTTTAAATTTTAACCTATAATACTAAAGACTTATTTTGTTATTAATTTGAGGATAATATTTGATATTCTTAGAGATATGGTAATCTAAGGTTTCTCTCATTTTTAGGAAAAAGTGCAACCATATAAGAAAGAAATGTATACCAAATTTCAAAATACTCACACCACTTGAGCAAATAATCTGACCTTTGAAAATCAAGCCTAAAGAATTTGACTAAAATACCATAAGAAATTATGTGCGAAGATGTCCAGTGCTTTATTATTTATAACTAAGATATAACTTATTATGTAGCAATATCAAATGGGCAATTAAAATAAAAATTATAAATTTATAAAAATTTTATGTTAATAGTTATTTTTAATAGAAAGAACAAATTTCATGTTATAATATACAGTATTAATTATAACATTGTGATGTATTTTAATATATGTAGAAGAAAATAAAGTGAATAAAAATGTTAACCAGTTATCTTGCACAAGTGGTATTTAAAGTAATGTTTAAATATTTCTTCATTAGAACTTTTAGATTTTCAACAGTGAGCAAACGTTGCTTCTTTAAATTGAAATAATGAAACTTATTGCTTTAAAACTGAAACCAACATAGACATAAAATAAGGTATTCTTCAAATGATAATTTAAAATAGTTCATACATTTGATTTAATGTATCTATTAATGTTAGATTTATAGAAATTATATTTGGAAGTTTGCATTTCACTACAGGGAAAAACTTAATTGAAAAACCAAACTCTGCAAATTTAGACATGCCTGTATAACTACAATGATTTATTGTCTATATAGTGATCTGAAACTTGGATTTTAAAAATATTTGGCAGTAGAGGATTTATTAGCCCTAGCTCAAATACACTTACTTTTAAGATCTACTTATGCTGCTAAGATAGGCACCTAACTGAATCTCATTACTCTTTCAATTCTCTTTTCTAAAAGTTACATTCTAAGATTAATAACTTACTTTAATAATTAAATAAGAATATAGAGTGAAACATTTTAATCAAATATAAATGTTCATGTGAATATATGCACATGCATGGAAAACATGTAAACAAATAACAGTAAATATACTTGACTGTATACCTTGAAATAATTCTTGGGCCCTTTCTAAACTAATGCTATACAAAAGTTTTATAAAAGCCTTATTTTTCGGTGTGCTTTTATTTGACATTATAGCAGTGTACAATAAACTGAATATAATATTACAAGAAAAAATTCTTAGCTCCAGTGACTAAAAATGCCAAGGAAAAAAGGTAAGAATTAAACTGAAAACATAAACTCACAGGTAGTTTGGACTACTTCCAAGGAAAAGAACTGCACATTTTAAAACTATCTTTGTTTGTTTTTTTTGTTTATAACTTTAAGATACGGATGAGTTTGTGTGAACACCAAAAACTAGTTCTCTATGCTTTCTGAGGTGCTTGAACTATGGATCCTTCACTTAAAGTCTTATTTACACAGTCCTTCAAAATATTATAACTGGTTATTTACTATTCAAAAATTTTCTCTCTAACTTCTTAGGTTAGAAGAATATTAAAAGCTACCAAATAAGGTTACACCTGTTTTTATATTTACCTTATATAAATAATTACACAAACATAAACACAAATATCATGTAAGTAGAAGTGATTATTTATAACCTGAAAATCAATAAATATTGGTTCATTAATTTTTCATAATGAATGCTCATTCCTTATATGCTGCCTATTACTTGATTATGACATATCGACATATTAAAGTTGTGTATTTCATGAAAAATGTGAGTTCTCCTATAAACTGAACCTTCACTACTTTGCTGGTTTCCTCTTCATTAAGGGGAATTCTCAAGTTTGTTTAACAATGCTAAGTAAGTCTTACAATAGAATATTTAGACAATTGTCTACAATATAAAATAATGTTGAGCTTCACTCTGCATTACCTTCCCACAAATTGCAGAGCATTAACCAATTTTTTTTCTGTCAACTAGCAATTTTTGGCAGATCCCTTTTGCATGATTCATGAAGGACCAGTAAAAGGCTAATTGTTCAAATTAATTTGCGTAAATGACTAAGCAAGAGATAACAAAATTACATCTGCACTTGTTTGGCAAAGATTCAATAGCAGCCGCCCTGTACTGCCAGCTGCTTCCAGACAACACTCTTGCAGAAATTAAAAGCTACAAATATTAATTAATACACTTTTTTGGTACGTTAATTTGCACTGAAAGGTTCCGGAGTGCAAAACTGCTGAGAAGATGAACCATGATAATTAGAATTAATGGGATGGATGCATGTTTTTTGCAGCTGAAGTTTTAAAAACCCATGAATGGAACTGGGAACTTGAAACTGACATTCCCATAAATCTCTATGATAATGCAGCTATTAGTATTAGAAGGATTAAGTACTATGGCTCCAGAGTTATCCATCACATGACACGTTCTATCCCATCTGTCATTGCAGTAGCTAAGACATGATAGCCGTCCTTGAGGAAGCTGTATGAAAAGCTTTGGGAACTCAAGGAATTGTAGTGATGACTGTCAGACTACAAAATGAATAGCTCAAATCTCTGACTTCCAAACAGAAATAATAGCCAGCACTCTGTACTTGTCAGCTTAGTAAACTGCAAATATGCTAACTTTCATATCTATATTTAAGTTTAGTTGGGTAACCTGAATTATAGACAGATTAGACTTTTTAAAAATAGTAAAATGTCACAGATTTTACCTTTAACCATGTATACCTTTAGGAGTAGCTTTTACTGGTTGAATTATTGTACTAGAAACATCGTAGGAAAATCTTACTGTTGACATACTAGTAAATATGCTAAAATCATCCTTGATACAAAGTGACTAAGAAGTAAAAATTTAACGTTTTGTCAAACACTGGCCCTTTAGTTTTATCCATTGACTTAAAAATATTCTAGTTCAATAGCTGGAAGTAAGATAGAATATCATTTTCAACATAGAACTTCACAGATATTGCTAATGTATACTACACAATAAGATATATATGGTGAAATAGACCCTTTTTGCTTAAAAGTGAAATTTACATGCCTTACAGAATAAATTCAACACAATTTATTCACTTATTTTGTACTTTGAAAGGGCATGATATCTCAAAGCTGGGAAGTAGTGTTTTACAGCATTCTAATTTGATTGGTGATCATCTTTCTAGGAGTGTTGTACCCATGTTGTAATACTGCATTTAATGAGGGATTATGGGTAGATAAAAGGGAATTTTAATATTTAAAAATACATACATTAAATATTTAGAAAAACAACCTGCTTTAAATCTGGCTGGTCTTATGCATATGGGTGAAAGAAAAATCCTATACCTAAGAAAATATCTCTTCGTGAATATCCAAAATTACCCCCTAACATGCTTATTCATTTTGTTGTGTGGTTTTAACATGTATTCTTTGGATAGTTTTCCAAGATATTGTCTTTCTCTAAATTTTGTGGAAAATTTTATTTGTTCTCTCTGAAGAAATACCTGATTGCATTAATATATTCTTTCTCAAAGGTGGTAAGACCCAAGTTTAAATTCAAGGCTTTGATCTCTATTACAGTGGATATATAAGCACTGCCGGAAGCGATATGTAAAATCCCTAACAGTCATTTACCATTTCCTGAAGTTGATTTCTATCCTTCCTTGATAATAGTTGCTAGACAGGTTCCAGGAGGATACTGATGTGGTCTTAGGCAGGAAGGAGTGTCCTGAAGTGGAGAACAAGGATCAGAATCAGAAGGCTGGGAGCCCAGGGTAAGCCTTAACTAGCTCAGAGTTGTGCTCAGGGCCTGTGTTGCTTTTGAAAAACGATAAAGAGAATAAGTAATTTATTCAGGGGGGAAAGGGCCATGCAGTAACATAATCCTTTAAGTATTTGATGACTCATTGCCATAGGGACTACAGATTTGACTTTCTAGGGAATGCCTCAGTGACAAGGCTGATAAAACCTGAGGATATACCTTCAAGTATAGAATTAGAGAATGTTTCTCAGGGGATGAAGCAGAAGTCAGTCATATGCTTGCTCTGTCATAATAAAAAGTTTTCAAAGCTTTTTCCCCAACAGAGGAATTTATAGCTATAAAAAGTACATATTCAGATATATTAGATAATCTTGTTCTGTAAAGTCTTTAAACAGCCATCTAATGGGAAAAATAAAAGCTTTTTCTGTTACAATAGAGAAGGTGTCATGTCAAGGTGTTTGCCTGCTTGATTGATGAGATGTATGCCATAACTCTAGAATGCTGCCACATGGTGCTCATTCATATTGCCCATTGTGGACTGTCTCCATTATTTACCAGGTACACTAGTCTAGACTTAGGAATATGTCCACTCCACAGCCCTTTGTTACCCATCAGGATCCCTGTCTCATACCAAAAATTTCACAAAATATAAACAAGTTATTGAATACATCTTTAGAATTTCAATAAGCTTTGTTTCAAAAAAAATGTTTTATGAGCGCTTTAGAAATACACTTCTTAAAATTGTTAAAATGTGTACTAGTGGGGCCTTGACTTACGAGTGTCCCGATTAGCGAGTTGTTTGAGATACCAGCTGTCTCTCGGCTGATTTTTTGCATTGAGTTGATAGAGTAATTTGAGTTAACGAGCTCTTTAACGAGCTCCTTAACGAGCTCGGTCTCGGAACGAATTAAACTAATAAATCAAGGCCCCACTGTACTTTCTAATTTCTAGAATAGAATGCATGTTCTTAACATACTTCACTAATTTATTGTTATCATATTTGTGTGAAGTTAAGATGCATCTATATTTTTAATACCCAGAGTTGATTTGAGCCAACTTATCAGAGTACGTAGTTAAAACATTTTATCAGGAGCACATAATATTTTCTCCCACTGGGAATAAGTTTTTACAAATTATGTAATTTCAGAGTTATTTAGGCTCTATTTTTCTAGTGGATGCCAGTTTAGCACATTGCCTGATACAAAGTAATCTGTTGATTCATCAAGGCAGAATTATTGGACCTTGTTTAAACATGGTGGCATTGCCTGGCAAAATTTTAGCTATTTCTATTACCATCTTATTGGTAAGTAAATATTTCAGGAAATAGCACATATCACACGAAAAAAAAGTTTAGAGACCCCCTTATTACACAGAAAAATGCACACAAATATACAAGAAAGCAAGTATCATGTAGATACTTTCTTTCATTGGGCAAAGAGTTAGAAGTTGAGAAAAATAGCTCTATGAAAATATAAGAATAATTTAAACAAAATTAAAACCAATATTTTTTATATATATTTTATTGATTTTTTACAGAGAGGAAGGGAGAGAGATAGAGAGTTAGAAACATTGATGAGAGAGAAACATCGATCAGCTGCCTCCTGCACATCTCCTACTGGGGATGTGCCCGCAACCCAGGTACATGCCCTTGACGGGAATCGAACCTGGGACCTTTCAGTCCCCAGGCCGACGCTCTATCCACTGAGCCAAACCGGTTTCAGCAAAACCAATATTTTTAAATCAAATTACTATCATTAGTATTCAATTTTCATTTTATTTTTAATGTCCTTTGAAAAATAGTTCATAAGTAAACTTACAATTTTCTCACACACAAAAATCTTAACGCAGCGAAACAATTTTTTTTAATCCATTTTTTCATATTTCATAAATTAAATAAAGCACACATTCACAGCTTTATCCCACTTGGATGATCATGCACAATGAACTCCGTGAGGCTGTTCATAAATGGCTGTAGTACAAAGTCTTCTGACTTGATAACTTCCACCCAAAATTGTATTGTCTTGATTAGAGAAAAGGAATAGTATCTCATGTACCAGTGCATTCTTTCATCTAAACTGCTTTCTGGGCAAATGTCTGCCTTCTGAAGGACCCAGCTTTAAAAGAACAATGTATTTTCAATAACTACACAATCTCCATTGGCCATTCTACTTTAAAGTGATCTTTCTGACCTGCTCACTCTTACTCTCTGCACAATTTATACAGCAATGATGTATGTTCTTCTTTCGTATATTTATTATTTCACTTGCTTAGCACATGCAGCTGTATTGCAGACAGTTATCTCTCATGCTTAAAAAAACACCATACTGAAGCTAGAAAATCTGGTTTTCTTTCCTTCAGCAGACATTTGCATTTAGAACTTGAATTGTCAGTTTACAAAAACTTTTTAAACTGTGAAAACTTCTCACTGAGATTCCAGCATCTAAATTCTTGGTTGTTTACCTACTTCTCAGATTCCACAAGCTGGCTGAAGTTATTTGTTTTTAGTTATATTTTCAATTAAATATAATTCTAAGTAACTTAATACATTCAACACCATATTCATTGGAACCAACATCATAAAATAATCACCAAGTTGAAATCTTGACTTCAAAATAAAGAATATGGTTTTTACAACCAATTTTAAGAGGAAAAATAATTATCAAATTCCTTTCCATAAATGAATAAATGGATTTTTTAAAAAGCTTGGCTATATGTAAACATTCTATGACCAAAATCATGTCAATAAAAGATAAAAAAAAAGATCTTTGAATATGAGTTGCGTCAAGTTTTATGTGCATTTAATCAAAATATTAAAATATATTTGAAAAATCCCATTTACACTTGCTTCACTCTTCTGCCCACCTTTACCTCATGGTGGGTATGCAAATTTTCTTGTCCTAGCTACAATTCTCACAACAATATCAAAATACCACTGTCTATAGAAAGTGATTTTATCTTCCCTAAACTCATCAATGCATTTCCTATGATATATGGTGAACAGTATTTTGATTATGAAAAGTCAATGTCCCATAAGATGTATTACATATACCTCCATAAATGATAGCTTAGAAAGTGAATACTCCATTATCCCGTTAGTGAATGGGGAAAAAATAAGCCATCATAAGGAAGTCAAATGATACCTTTGGGATTTGGGGAACAAAGGATTTTGAGAGAGAGAGAGAGAGAGAGAGAGAGAGAGAGAGAGAGAGAGAGAATGTCTGTCATGAGAGAGACTGTTCCTTTCTGTGAGAAACACATAGACTCTATGCAGCAGAAAAATTCTTTATTCATAAGGGAAGCTAGAAAGAGTAGACACCATTAGTCTGTGAGTCTTTCTTGAATCCCTATTGTTTTGGTTTCTTAAATCAAGATACTGAAATGGGTATTTGGAAATAAAAAGACAGGCTTCAGACACTATCATGAAGGTTATCACTCCATGGAAGAAAATGTTTGACACGGCTATGTATAGATTGTATAATATATTAAGAGTTCTGATATAAAGAATAAAAATGTCATTTTAATGCCTACTAATTTATTGGAAAAGAGTTTAGTGCAATGAAAAATAAGAAGCTTTAAATTTCTCCACCAACATGTGGCTGTGTTAGAATTTTAACCATCAACACAGCTAATGTTCAGTTGAGGTAGAGGGACTAATTGTAGGATACTAGATGGAAAGGCTCAAAAGGTACCATAATTCTTCAATACAACGCACTGTGACTGACTGACTTGCTACAATGCCTTTGGCAACTGTTCCTCTGAATTTCAACTTACAGAAGGAAAAGGAATGAAACCTGTTCACGATTTGCCAGTAATATTTCACCCTCAGAATGCCAAGGAAATCTGCTACCAGGTTTCCAGTAATCTTAGGTTTTTGTCATCCTAACTCTTTTCAAACAAAACCTTTCATTTTCTAAAAGAACATTAGAATAAAATTCCTTCTGAGATTACTTTACATTTCCTATTCATAAGACTCAAATAATAGCACACCAGAGTAATATATTCACCACATGTTTGACCACTGATTACCCTTAATGGAGAAAAATATACTTGAGATCATGTACAAGTTTTCTATAGCCATGTGGCAAAACGAGAAAAAAAAATCATCCTTGTGGGAACAAGACTCCCCCAACGGCTGGCACTTGAGTGATCTTGAAAAAGTCATTTAAATTCCCCTAGGCTCAATCTATGCATACAACTTATGGGGCCGTGCAACCTTTATATTCACACCATCTCCATGTGATTAAGATGGAAAGTTTATTGTACCCATTCAAAAGACAAGACAGACACCAAAGAAATTGCCGCTTCCATCTATTAGCATAGGGATTTAACTTCCATGTGGTTTATGGTTTGTTCTTAGTGATACAGAGGTGAAGGTGGACTCAGAGGAAGACGCCGAGAGAAGAAGCAATGCCCGTGTTTTATTTTATGTAACAGGCTTTAGCTATGGTGGTGGCTGAGTCTTCTTTTCTGCTCTCCCCTCAAAAAAATGAGTTTACCCTAATTCCATTAAAATATTTGTACAACCGGCCTTTCTGACTTCATCATGTGGAAAAGCTGCCACAAGAGGCTTGAAATCACAAACTGTCAATGGGTAGGGGGAAACTAAAAGGTCTTATTTTTTTTTAAGACAGTGCATGAAAAACTAGAAAGGGAAATAAGGAAGAAAATAGATAAAGAAAGCAAAGCAAGGGGAAAGAAATAGGGAATACACTTACTCTGTAGCATGACAAAAATATTAAGATTTCAATCATATTTTTAATAAAATTTTTCCTAGAATACTAATAGGATAAAATGAGTGAATTTTTGCAGATATTTACTTGTTCATTTAATTTTCCACAAAACATTGGTCCACCATCCTTTAAGGAAAAATAAAATATCACTGACCAAAAGCCAGGACCTGGCTTTCTTAAAAGTATTCAAGTCTGAAGAATGGTTGCATAGTTGTCACATTTAGTCTATTTCTAAACTTGGATAGAAATAAAAACAGATATTGCTGAACAAAGCCTTAGTAAGACTAGACTGTGATTCGAATTGTCCTTTTTATTCAACACCTTCTAGTGGGTAGAACCAGCCAGAAGCAATGCAAACCTGGACTAAGAAACAAGGCCAGCTGTCCAATGGAGTCAGGCTCTCCGACACTAGTAGTATTTCCTCTGAGAAGTCATTGACATAAACAAGAAATTCATCCTTGTTTCAGTTCATGGAATGGAGAAAATGCATATTGAGAAGTGAGAAAAGAGGATGAACTAGTTTTTTAAAAAAATAGAAAATACATTCTGGTAAGGGCAAAATAATGAGCTGAAAGTTTCACACATTTTGCAATAAATATTTTACTGATATGTCATAACATAGTTTTCTTTGATTTGTCTCTCAGTTTCTTCTAACCTATTTGCACCTTCAGCAACAAAGTAATTATGACCAATTAGATTTGAATTTATATAAATTGTAAAATACCCGATTTAGTTCTCATAGAAAATAGGTTGTATTTATTTAACAGTAAATAATATTCTAATGGCTTAAAAAATAAAAATAAAAAAATTATTGTCTCAACGTTCTAGAGGGTGAAAGTTCAAAATCAAGTTGCTGGCATGGTTTGTTTCTCTTGAACTCTCTCCCTAGGTTTGCAGATGGCTCTCTTCTCATTGTGTTCACACATGATCTTTCCTCTTTGCACATGTGTCCTTGATGCATTTTCCTCTTCTTAAAATGACACCAGTCCCACTATCACATCAGGGCCCCATACTATGGCCTCATTTAGTCCTAATTATCGCTCTTCGAAGATCCTATCTGAAAATATGGTCATATTTAGGAGTAAGGCCTCAACATGAATTTTGTAGAGACACAGTTCAGTCCATAACAAGCATGTGGTAGTTGTAAGAGACTTTTTCCGTATTACCTTATTATGAAGGAACTTTTTGTTCTTTATTCATCTACCTCTTTAAGATAAGCATCACTAAAATTTAAGTTTTAGCTTTTCTTAATATTAACTAGACTTACCAAGGCCATTTTTAGAAAATGTATTAGAAAAAATTAAAATGTCAAAGAAGGTGTCGATCAAACCAATAATTTAAAGTAGCTAATCAAATATGAAAGCCGGAAACATTATCTAATTTGATACTCTCTGGAAATGCCTCATCAATCCTACCAAGCCACACAAATATGCTAGTGTAATGACTTTATTTTAGAGTAACATTTTTGGAGGACAAGACCACAATGCCTACATATAACTATCAGCAATATTACTTGAAATTTGGAAACAGTCACTAGATGACTGGGTATTCATTTATTGTTTGATTTTGTATTCACTTGTCAGTTTTACAACTATGTAGGAATAAAGGTTTACTTGTAGATTTTTGTCAAGCAGAGATGCAAATAATTTCTGTCCAATGAAGGATATAACCCCAAAAGTTATAATGTATTGCCATGTAAGAGATTATGCAGTTTTATATTTAACCCAGAATTATCTAAATATTTCTTTTTAAAATTACTTCTATGAATATCTCATCAAATGTCATTTGAACTGATTTAACTTTATTGGTTCACTCATGATTAATGAGTTAAGTAGAATCTTTGACAAATGTTCATTTAATATCTGCTACAGAGGCATAAATTTACCTTCCTGAAAATAATACTTAAACATAACCAATAAACATGTATTCATTGATTAATATCTTACATCAGCTTATTATAATAAATAATTTAATGTGGAAATTAAATCCTTAATAGGAACTATAATATCAATTAATCTTAAAATTACTTCTTATATAGACCAATATCCCTGAAAATCATAAATGCTAAAATCTTCAACAAAATAGTAGCAAACTGAATTCAGCAATAACATTAAAAAGATCATACACCATGATCAAGTAGGATTTATTCCTAGGATACAAGGTTGGTTCAATATCTACAAGTCAATTACTGTGATACACCACATAAGTAAAATGAAGGATAAAAACATATCATTATATCAATACAGGGGGAAAAAGCATTTGACAAAATCCAGCACCCATTTATGGTAAAACCTCTCAGAAGAAGTCCAAAAAGCCAGTAGTAGTTGGTTTGACTCTGGGTCAGAGCACACACCCAATTTGTGGGTTTGATCCCTGATTGGGGTGCTTGTAGGAGGCAACAGATCAATGAATGGAGGAAGATATTTGCCAATGATACATTCAATAAGGAGTTAATAACCAAAATTTATAAAAATAGTCATATAAGTTAACAATGCCCCCCCTCAAAAAAAGAAAATGGGCAGAGGACCTGAATAGGCACTTCTGCAAAGAGGACATATAGATGGCCGATAGGCATATAAAAAGATGCTCAACATCACTACTCATCAGAGAAATACAAAATTAAAACCACAATGAGATATCACTTAACACCTGTCAGAATGGCTATCATCAATAAATTAACAAACCACAAAAGTTAGTGAGGATATGGAGAAAAGGGAACCCTCATGCACTGTTGGTGGGTATAAAGATTGGTTCAGTCACTATAGAAAACAGCATAGAGAGTCCTCAAAATATTAAAAATGGAACTGCCTTGTGACTCAGTGGTCCCACTTCTGAGTGTACAGGCAAAGTAACCCAAAGCACGAGGAATATAAGGACCCCTATGTTCCTCCCAGTGCTATTTACAACAGTCAAGATGAGGAAGCAATCCAAGTGTCCATCAATAAACTAGTGGATTGAAGAGTGGTGGTACCTTTGTACAATGGAATATTACTCAGCCATAGAAACAAGAAAATCTTACCTGTGGAACAGCATGGATGGATCTAGAAGGTACTATGGTAAGTGAAGTAAGAGAAAGATAAATGCCATATGGTTTCACTTATATGTGGAATCTAAACAAAAAAAAATTAGCGTTTGACATCTATATATTAAACTAGAGGCCCAGTGAACAGACTCATGCACCGGTGAGGTCCCTTGGCCTAGCTTGCACCCTCTCACAATCCAGGACCCCTCGGGGGAGGTCAGAGGCCTGGTGCATGGATTTGCCCCAATCTCCACAGGTGGTCAGTGCACATCATAGCTACCAGTTGAACGGTTGAACAGTTGAAAGGTCAAACAGTAGAACCGTCGCTTCGTCTTTTATATATTTACTAAAGGCCCAGTGCACAAAATTCATGCATGGGGGGTGGGTCCCTCAGCCCAACCTGCACCCTCTCCAATCTGGGGGCTTTCAGGGGAGCCCTCTCCAATCTGGGAGCGCTGATGGCTTAGGCCCACTCCCCATGGTTCTCTGCTCTCTGGGTGGCCTGGCCGCTCCGCACCCACTGCCCAGAGGCCCTCTGAGCTGGGGAAGGACACCTGCCTCGTCGCCGCAGCGATGACACGGCATCCCACCCTGGTCGCTCTGCACCCGCTGCCCACAGGCCCTCCACGGCCTGGACAGAATGCTTGTCTCATCGCTACAGCAACAAAGCAAGCATTCTGCCAGGCTGCTCACGCTGCCCACTCTCAGCGGCCACCTCCCCAGGACTGGGGAACTCTGGTGGGGCTGAGGGGACTGGGCACTGCCATCTTGCGGCTATGGGCGCCGCCATCTTTTGTGACAGAGTGATGGTTAATTTGCATATTACCCTTTTATTAGCTAGGATAGATAAGTAATATGAGATAATATATATTAGATTGACTAGCCAACATGAATGAACTAACTTGAACTAAACATGTGAGTATGCTCAAAAACATATGGACCTCATGGAATGTATGTATAAACAAAAGATAGACCTAGTTACACAAATACTAATGTAACGATAATAAAAAATTCTTTCTTCACCTGCTCCCACGTTACTCCCCATCCCCAGCCAAATGACCAACTAACTGCTTATTCAACAGGATGCAACCACTTAGGAGTTTTAAAAGCATTTACTGTTGTCACATCACAGCTATGAGTTTAAAAGCATTTATTTTTAAATTGTGGGGGCTAGCTATTATCATAAAAAAGTTATAAAAACATTTTAAATTTCCCAAATATAACATCGTGTTTTATTTCAAAGGAAGGTTTTGTTACCCATTTAAATGCCCCAAAATAAGGCATATATTAAAGAGCCTGGTAGGACTTCTACTTCGACAATATCATTTTCAGGGATATAAAATCTGACAGAAACACTGAGAGATTACCTCTGAGTGGCATGCAGAATTTATTTTGTTTTTAAACCCACCCTGAAGATGTGTCAAAACATTTGTAATATCCACAATAAAAAGTCAAAGACATGGCTGGAAGATTTCTAGGGCTTGAAATAAAACATTCAGCTTAGTGATTCTACTCATTTTGGGTGATGGGGTGGAAACTGATGCAGAGAAAGTCTTTCAATTTACTTTTACCTATACCTATCAATCGTCACTTCAAAGTTATGAAAAATCGTAGTAAAACTATACAACAAGTACTTTTAACTGCTAGAATAGTATAAGGAAACACCAAGGCCGCCCACTGGTCACAAAATAAGAAAATTCAAAAGAGCTAATTTGTTCCAGAGCCTCAAAAAACATCCCATTTCAACCACATCAACAGTTCATCTGATTTGATCTTTTTCTAATGTAAGCTAAAATGTAAGTCAGGTTCACACCTCAGCAAGGATGCAAAGTATTTTATGAACAGCCAGGAGAGATCATGTCAATGACATGTTCAGTCCCTGTAGTAGGGTGCAGCTTTTTGCAGTCCAGTAATTTAATTAGGAAAACAGATGATGTAACTTCATTTTCTGAACTTCGTACCTTTCAAGCTTTAAAAGAGATGGCTGTCATAGCCTAGGAATTAGTTACTCAAAAAGCACTAAACCATTTTATTTCTATGATGTATCTGTTCTGTTAATTCTCTTTACATTTTTATAAGTATGTATTATTTAAAGTGATGCAACCTTTAACTTTTCTTGAAAATCAGTCTTAGAAAAGAGACTCAAGTAGAACAGCTCAAATATGTACACAATTTGTTCCACAAAAGAATAAAATACCGTACAACAATTAACAAGTACTATATCCCAGTACCAGTCTTACGCCATTGTGTCGATCAAAAAGTTTGTTCTCCAGTGAAGACAACACTTTATTTACTGGCACTTATACATTCTGGTATGTATCAAAGACTTCGGCGGTTGTCTCCTTGCAATATTTCAGCTTTTAAGCTGCTTCCCTGCCTCACTGAGCTCACATAAGATACATCTGAAGGCTTTAGTACAAATTTACTTCGAATAAAGTCTTCAATTCATTTTCATGGCACCAAAAAGACAGCTTTAATAACTGCAATGACAAATAAACTGGAAATCATTCCAGGCCTTTTCACTTAACTGACAAGTAGAACACTCTCATAATGAGCCCCAGGTTTTACGTTTTCTCTTTGACCATAATAGCTTCATTTAAGAGCGTCAGACCCTGACACTTCATCATTTATCTACATTATTTCTCATCTTCTTTCAAATAAATTATGGAATACTAGACTGAGCACATAAAAACAAAGTGACTTGTTATCAGTAAACAGCAAGATAAATTGTCCAGAAGTTCCTCATTTAGCTCCCTTTAAATTTAAGGACAAGTTATTGGGTGCACCTTCCTTAACTTCCAAAGTTTGCATTTTTACAGCCATCTTATTTCTCTTGCCACTGGCTTCTGTGCACTCATCCAGAGCCTGATGTGGAAGGCATAAAGTAATCCCATTAGCCCAAGGTTGGCTGCTAAAGTACAAAGAGGCAAAAGGGGAGAAAATCAAATAAAAAACTGGGAGAGAAATTTCTCCACATCTGTAAAAGCCCCCTCCATAATACATCTTGTCATACTAGGAAATGTGACACTTCCAAAGTAATGAAGAGTGCAACTATAACTCTTTTAGCCTTTGGAAATACAGCACTGATTTTAAATGCATGGGTGAACACCATCTCTTCTCATTGAATCCCGCCCCCCCTCATTTTTTAACCACAGAGAACTGGAAAAAAAATCTAATAAAATCACTATATGATTAGATTTCTTTTTGAAACTATTATCTACATTTATAGAAATCCTCTCATCTCTTACTTTTATTTATTTGGTATTATCTTTCAGACTTACAGGATCATATCAGAATAATAAATACAAAAAGCAATATTTAAGAAACCATTAAACCATCAGTTTTTGTATGTCTGGTGGTACATTTTGAAGTCTAAGCTGTATGCTGTATTTACCAATGAAGAATGTATAGTGTAATAGTCAGAGTGTGATTGTATATTTAAAAATGTTCAATGGCTTGAGTTTTTCTTAAATTAACCTTCAAAAATTATACTTTTTGTTTTGCTTTTCTTAGCTACTCTGAATCAATTTGGTCTTAAGATTTTTCAAACTTAATAATGATATTACTTGGAAATTTATTAACAGGTGTCTTAATATTTGTAGCAAAATCCCAATACAGGGTCCCTAACCGGTTTGGCTCAGTAGATAGAGCATCGGCCTGTGGACTCAAGGGTCCCAGGTTCGATTCCGGTCAAGGGCATGTACCTTGGTTGCGGGAACATCCCCAGTAGGGGGTGTGCAGGAGGCAGCTGATCCATGTTTCTCTCTCATCGGTGTTTCTAACTCTCTATCCCTCTCCCTTCCTCTCTGTAAAAAAATCAATAAAATAATATATTTTTAAAAATCCCCATACAGGGAAATACATGAAAAGGATATGTCATAGTATCTGTCCTCAAAGAGCCGAAAAAGGTTGCTGGCTCCTTCTATATAACCCAACCGTGAAGATGTTTTAGAAAAAGAGGTTAATAGATCTGTCATCCGGCAAAGGTCATAGAAAGGTTTGTGGATTTGTTTGAGCAAAAGAAGATAGGTAGGGCTGTGGTGGATGAGGAAGTGGTGGAAAGGTGGAGGTAGAGATAGATGGAATGGAACACAGAACCTGGGGTAGAGTAGTTTAGAATCAAGACTCTAGATAATACTGATTTAGTTGGATGTGTGCCCTTTCCTTCCCCCCACTCTACCTTTGCTACAGGAAAAAGAGGAGGGAAATCAATCTTCAAAAAGAACTGAGTCTGGGTAAACGGTCTCACAATGGTATATGTGCTCAAGCATGTCCCCTGTGACCTAAATTCACCATGAAGGACATGGGTTAGTGTATGGATTTTTCCACATCTCCAAGCACACAACCTAGTAAAGGTGACTAATCCCCAAAGGCAATATAAACTCACTAGAAAAGTATTAAAAAAATCTTGAGAACTCAACAAATACAAGAGAAAGACAACACACCTCTAAGTCAAAGCTGATTAAGCAAGCATTTAAGCAAGCATGCTAAATACTGTCAAACAGGAAAAGGCTATATACTTCAAACAGGAGCAAAAATACTAAAATGTACCAAACATAACAATTAGGGAATCTGGGTGTTAAAAAAAATAAGAACTTGATACATAGTTCAAATAGGTACAACTGAAGAACTAGTCAGGGAAGTGGGAAATAAGATGAAGCTCACTGCGCAGGTCTAGCATGGAGGAGTGGTAATATAAGAAAGGGGATAGAAATGGAAGGGTCAAGTTGCATATCCTAAAATCCTAAAAATAGTAAAAAAGATGACAGGAAGCATTAAATGAATTAATGAAATATATTCACACACATACTTTCATATACCGCCATATAAATAGTCATACTGAGGTAGTAAGAGTCAGAGAAATCAATGAAAAATTGAAGCACACTTATATCAAATAACACTCTTTTTTTTTTAAATATATTTTATTGATTTTTTACAGAGAGGAAGGGAGAGAGATAGAGAGTTAGAAACATCGATGAGAGAGAAACATCGATCAGCTGCCTCCTGCACATCTCCTACTGGGGATATGCCCGCAACCCAGGTATATGCCCTTGACCGGAATCGAACCTGGGACCTTTCAGTCCGCAGGCCGATGCTCTATCCACTGAGCCAAACCAGTTTCGGCAAATAACACTCTTATAAATCAATGTGTTAAGAGACGTTCAGAGTGAGTCATCATATCAATCAAATGTCTGTGAGGTTCCAGTTCATGTTGTACTCATCTATGTTTTCAGTCCTACAAATAATGCCTTGCCCTAGCTGGTTTCTCGGTGGTTAGAGCACCGGCCAGTAGACTGAAGGGTACTGGGTTCGATTCCAGGCAAGGACACGTACCTCGGTTGCAGGCTCGATACCAAGCCCAGGTTGGGGTGTGTGCAGGAAGCAACCAATCTATGTGTCTCTCTCGTGTTGTTGTTTCTCTCTCTAATTTTCCACCTTCCTTCCATTCTCTCTAAAAAATCAATAGAGAAAAATATCCTCGGGTGAGTATTAACAACAGCAACAAAAAGTAACGCCTTACTCTTTAATAGATGTTTAAGTATCCAAACATTCTTCTAAACCAGCATTATAAATTAATACTTATTTTTATTATTTAAGAATAAACTCTAGTTTGTGCCAATATTATACAAAGTCTGTCTAGCTGCTTACTTTAAAAATATCAACAGTTTAATCCTAACAGATATGTAAATAATGCCTTATTTGAGCCAGGTTTTTTTTTTTGCTAAAAACTAAAAACATAGAAATAAATAACACATGTCCATGATTAAGTAAACTTACTTGCATAAATCAAAAACTTGTATAAATATAAGATTCACATATGAGAGCACATATGAAGATCCCTTTAATCAGCAAGGCACCAGTTGCAAGGGTCTGGGAATTTTTCTAGCTAAGGTAACACCTAAGCCAAATCTTAAGAGTACATATATGTTCATTAACTGGAAGGGACTGGGTGGAAAAGGTGAAGGGGTTAAGCAAAAATAAATAAGTAAATAAAAATAACACATGGACACAGACAAGAGTTTGGTGATTGCCAGAGGAAAAGGGGTGGAATTGGTGAAAGAGGGCAAAGGGGCAAAGAGTAACAGAAGAGACTTCACTTTGGGTGGTAAGCGCATGACACAGTGTGCAGATAATGTGTTGCTGAGTTGTACACTTAAAAGCATATGGTTTTATTAGTTAATGTCAACCCCATACATTTATAAAATAAAAAAGATATTACTTTCCACTAAATGAATCAGAATAGAGTCCAGAATGTCTATGGATTTTCATCACCTTTGAGGAGACAAAAAGAGAAAAAACATTTTTTAAATGGTCCAAGAAAAACAAAGTATGAGAAAATGAAATAAAGCTTTGACCCATAACTCACACCATACGCAAAGTCTTAGTTTTAAGTAGAACATAAACACAAATAAAAACTTTAAAGCTCTAGAAAGAAAACACAGGAATATACCTTCCATAGAATAAAAACATGAATAAACTTTATTAAAATTAAAAATGTCCCCTCATAAACAGAGACCACTAAGAAAGTAAAAAGATAACTCACACATTGGAAGAAAATATTTGTAATGTGTATATACCTGAAAAAATATTTACACTATGTAAATAACATGATACTTAACAAAAAAGGATAAACCAATAAAAATGTGCAAAATTCTTCGGGAATTTCTAAAGAAAAGATAAATGGTTGGCTAACAATTGAAAGAAAAGTGCTCACTATTTTAGTCAAGAGGGAAAAGTAAATTAAAATAGCAACGAGATACCACTACAAACTCCCTATAATAGTTAAAAAATAATATGACATGCCCTAGCTGGTTTGGCTCAATGGATGGAGTGTCGGTCTGCAGACTCAAGGGTCCCAGATTCGATTCCAGTCAAGGGCATATGCCCAGGTTGCGGGCTCGATCCCCAGTAGGGGGCGTGCAGGAGGCAGCCAATCAATGATTCCCTCTCATCATTGATGTTTCTCTCTCTCTCTTCCTCTCTTCCTCTCTCTTCCTCTCTGAAATCAATAAAAATATATTTTAAAAAAATAATATGACAGACAACACTAAATGTTAGTGAAAATGAGAAGCCACTGTCAATAGTTATTGAATTGTATACCATATGTACATTATACCTTAACTAGAGGCCCAGTGCAAGAAATTTTTGCACCGGGTTTGGGGGGGGGGGGGGAGGCGGTCCCCTCAGCCCAGCCTGCACCCTCTCCAATTGGGGACACCTTGGGGGATGTCCGACTGCCAGGATCGGGCCTAAACTGGCAGTCGGACATTCCTCTCACAACCCTGGACCCCTGGCTCCTAATTGATCACCTGCCTGCCTGCCTGCCTGGTCACCCCTAACTACCTCCCCATGCCGGCCTGATTGCCCTTCCTGTGTCAGCGTGATGGCATGATCACCCCTAATGCCCCCAACTGCCCCCCCGCCGGCCTAGACGCCTCTCATTGACCCCCTGGCCAGCCTAATTGCCACCAACTGCCCCCCTGCCAGCCTGGATTCCCCCAACTGCACCCCCAGCCTGCCTATGCACCCCTAACTGCCCCCCCCCGCCAGCCTGGTCACCTTGTACTGCCCCCCTGCTGGCCTGGTCGCCCCCAACTCTCCCCCCCCCCCCGCCAGCCTGGTTGCCCCACACAGCCTGCTTGTTCAGTCCTTTGGTCGTCCCTCACTAACCCCCCTGCTGGCCTGGTCATAGGCAGCCAATTTGTGAGGGCGTGAGGGTTAATTTGCATACTACCTCTTTATTATATAGCATAATAAAAAAATAGTAAGGACCTTCTTTTTAGTTTCGTGCTGATCTCACAGGTTGGGTCTAGCAACAGACTGCACAAAGAAGAAAATAGGATCATTATTAAACTAAAGGGATGTCAACAGAAAATACCCAAACTGAAGTACAAAGAGAAAAATAAATTTTAAGAAGTTAGATTAGATAATAAAAGTAGGTGAGCCCTAACTGGTTTGGCTCAGTGGATAGAGCATTGGCCTGCGGACTGAAGAGTCCCAGGTTCGATTCCGGTCAAGGGCATGTACCTTGGTTGCGGGCACATCCACAGTAGGGGGTGTGCAGGAGGCAGCTGATAGATGTTTCTCTCTCATCGATGTTTCTAACTCTTTATTCCCTCTCCCTTCCTCTCTGTAAAAAAATCAAATATATATTTTTTAAAAAGTAGGTGGGACTCAAGCAAAAGATTGGACAAATTTTATTTTTTAATTAATTAATTAATTAATTTATTTATTTATTTATTTTTATCCTCACCCAAGGATATGTTTATTGATTTTAGAGAGAAATAAAGGAAGATAGAGAGAGAGAAGCATTGAGGTGAGAAACATTGATTTGTTGCTTCCCATACGTGCCCTGACCAGTAATCAATTCTGCAACCTTTTCTTGCACACAATGATGCTCCAACCAACTGAGCCACCTGGCCAGGAATGGAAAAACTTTAGATTCCTAGAATAAGAGGAGAAGGAGAATGACATAGAAAAAGGGAATAAAGTAATAATACAAGGAATCAACCCACAGAGTTAAGAATCCCTCAAGTTAAATACAAAGAAAAGTACTTATAATCAAATTGCTAAGAATCAAATACAAAGATAGGATTCTATAAGCAGCCAGAAGCAAAATATCACATTACTTTCACTGATGCCACATACTGATGGCTAAATATCAACCAGATTTTGGCAGCTAGAAGACAACAGACTGAAACATTTAAAGTACTGCAAAGGGGGAAATGCTATGCATCTAGACATGTGCATCCACTGGAAATATGCTTGTAAGATCATGACGAAATTAAGATCAGTTCAGACCAAACAAGCCAACAAAACCGTTACACCCCTCACACTTGCACTTCATAAAATACTTACACAGGTCCATTACAGTGAAGAGAAAGGCCTCAAGGTGGAAGCTCAGAGCTTCAGCTTGGAATAAAATGATCAGAAATGATGAATATATGAGCAAGATATGCCAGTTTTTAAATACATTACTCTGCAATGTATAAGAGAGTGTCCTATTGATACCATCCAAACAACTATAGATAAAACATTTCAGAATATGTATGCATTTTTAGATTGCTAAATAAAGCAAAGAAATGGATACATGATTTTAAGCTACTTCTAACTCTTTAAAGAAGTAAAAGCTATATGTCACATGATAAATCAGTTTAAAATGTGCAAAAAATATAAATACTGAGTGTCCATTGGTTTTGAATGTTTATTATATATCGACATTATAATTATCTTCATTAAAATAACTACAAATTATTTTTAGAAGGAAGACTAATATTTGTGATTTAGCTTTATATTCAAATAATTCTGTAAAAATGGGGTGTTAAAATGTTAATGTTGACTATCTCTGATCTACAATATAAGTATAAATCCTTAAAAGAGTGCCTTTATATGTATCTTTTAAGAAAATGTATCCAGGAATGTAAGGTTTTAAAGAAAATGAACGGAATAATTTTGTAAAACAAATTGCAAGTTGCATTAAAGGAGAGTACTTAGTTATGAATATATTAAATCAATTCACAATTTGTACTCTTTATGACTGAAATTATGTAATGTTCAGCTCTCTGTGTGTGTTTTACTTGATTGATACCCAAATGAATGTTGCATTGATTATATATTATCCTTCCTAATCCTCTTAACTCTAACTATAAAATAACACCCATACACATGCAATTTCTGTATCTCAAGAGTACCTTGGGGTGTGTAATGTTTTCAATTAAATTTGGTAAACAACAAAACATTCAAATATGCCTCTTTATTTTCTGACTTACTGTTAGTTATGCACAGATTCAAATGAGCAGTAAGAGGTAATGTAATCAAGCAATGATGTTATGAAAAATCTGTGCATGCATGCCTTTGTATAGCTGATATATTTCTCTTGCCCCTTCTTTTTTTAAAACTGTATATCAGCCTGTATTTTCTAAAACAATGGGTGGATTGTATAGGTCTGTCTTCTGAGGAGATGAGTTAGAGAATGTTGCAAGAGTGCTTGCCAAATCATGGTACCATTATTAATTCAAGCATGCTGAAATTGTTCATTTTAACTATAATCATGTAATTCATCAAAATACTACTAGAGCATATCATTCTCAACTAGTACACTGATAAAGCACCTTATTCTAATAGCGACAAATGCAGAAATTTATTTTTGATGTTTATCTACCCAAAAAAGTAATTGTTTTGAATATGGGCAGCCTTGCCTCATATTCTGATTAAAAATTTCAACATGTTTTTTATGTACTGACTTAAATGTAGTTGTTTTGCATTCGAATAACTCCATGTATTAAGTTTTAAAATATGTCAGGGTCCTGAAACTGAAATGGTATATTTTCCACATGTCAGTTTCTTCATTCTCTTTGATGAATGCAGAACAAACTGGGATGGTAAGTAAGTATCCCCTTAAGTCATAAATCAACAGAATCATGCAAATCTACAATCTCAACACCCAACAGCTCTTCCCTGAAACTTCCTTTTGCCACCAAGACCACAAACTTTTCAAATATTAGGTTGAAAGTCAAAATGCATTAGATGAAAATTATTTATTGCCATTTATCCAAAAAGAGGAAACTGAGGCACACATAAAGGTCATTTGATAAGATTTTTGTGTTAAAAAACTTTATAGTTCACTAAGATGCCCAACCTTTGTTTATTAGCCATGGAATTATTTATTTCATAAAATAAAAATGATGAACTATTATTAAAACAATACTATAACAAATAACAATATGCACTTATTTGTAGGTTGTAATTGACTGGAGCATTGGAATATATATTGGAAAATGTCGCTCCCATCTTCCTGAAGATTGGCTTATCTGTAGTACAGGCCATACATTGAGAATAAACTTACTAGTAGAAAGAGTTATCAATACTGGGAGAAACTCTGTTGATTTTCTGTGATATTAAACTATCATTTCATTATATGATTCCTGTGTTTTTATTTTAAAATTTTTATTTATTGATTTTTGAGAGAGAGAGAGAGAGAGAGAGAGAGAGAGAGAGATTTATTTGTTGTTCCACTTATGTATGTATTCATTGGTTGCTTCTTGTATGTGCCCTGACCAGGGATCAAACCCACAACCACACATATTGGGACAATGCTCTAACCAACTGAGTTATTCGGCCAGGGCCTATTCCTATCTTGTTTTTAGTAAATTAGTGTTCTTCATCCAGTAAATCATACAACATTAGAGATCTTTGGTTTGGTACTTCTCACAGGTATATGAATTTTACAACCTCCACTAATTTTGATTCACATGGAGAGAGGAACACACCTGGCAACACTGTCCCTGCCTTTTCCCCTCTTCCCACATTGTGATTAAGGACACTCTTCTCCTTGGGCTCTGGAACTTCACAGTAAGCATCTTCTCTTCTTCTTCTCTTCTCAAAATCTGTAATCATCCTTTCTGGAAGATGAAAATTAAACTTACCACCTGAGATACCTGGACTAAAATTAAACAGCCGTAGTGTTTGTGTCTCAGCAACAAAACCCTTGTTCTACCCTATGACCTGCTTGATATGCTCTTTCCTTGACTTCCTATTGACCAGTGGTCTCCTGATCATCTGTGGTAATACATCTATGTAGTATCTTGGAAGCAACAAATTATGAAATCTTGCTTTGCTCTGACTCAAAAGTATTACAAAAGCATAGAACTATTATATGCCTTTCTTATAATTATACAAATTTAAAAGATTGTGCTAAGTACCCTAACTTAAATCTATACAAGTCAACTTCCCTAAATATTAAAAAAAATAATATTGATTTTTTTCAAAAGTATTTCTGTAATCTTATCCTTTTAAAACTTTTGTTTTAGTCAATTGCCAATATCAGCAAGTAAACTGTTTGAGGAAAAAAGGTCTGTTCCAAACTCTAAAATTTGCCTACTCTTGTCTAGCCAGAGTGGCACAGTTGGTTGAGAATTGCCCTGTGCACCCAAAAGTTGCTGGTCTGATTCCTGGTCAGGGCACATATCTGGATTGCAGGTTTGATCCCCAGTTGCACATGCGGAAGGCAAGAGATCTCTCTGGTTCTCTCTCTCTCTCTCTCTCTCTCTCTCTCTCTCTCTCTCTCTCCCCTCTCCCCCCCCCCCCTCTCTTTTTCCTTCCTCTCTCTAAGCATGTCCTCAGGTAAGAATTTAAAAAATAAAAATTCTCCTACTCTTATCTTATGAATACTTCCTTAATTTATTCAAGATTGACTGAATTTTTGTAGAACTTCTATATCTTTCTGTCTATCTATCATCTATTATTTCTGGATTTTAATAAAGCATATACAAATTTCTGTTCAATTTATGTAAGTGTAAAATTAGAAAGACCTCACATGGCCCCAATTTAAAACATACTGTGAATTCCCACATTCTCCATTTTGAAGCTAAGTTAAATAGACTTAAGTATACTAAATGTTAGAATTCATTTACCCTTGAGTTGACAAAGCATGCCTCCATATGGCTAAAGGGAAAAACGTTCACCACAAAAGATTGCAAAAAATGAGAGAAATTACTTTGTAGTGATTTCCCCCCATAAAACTTAAGTTCTGATGCATGTTTGAAGAAGTAGATAATTATATTTAAATATGGGCTGGATCAGGATTATACAATGGAAAGAGTGAAGTACATTTTTAGGGAATTTTCAAGTGAGTTCATAATAATAGGTCATAGACTTTAAGGTTAATTAGAGAAGAAATACATAAAGAGCCATATGTTGACAGATAATGAAAAGTGGATGTGGTTAATAGAGTGAAAGTAGCTACAGAGAAAGTATTAGAGTAAGGAAGTAGAAACATAAAATTTGGTGGTCAGAAAGTAAAATGCTTAAAAGCAAGATTTTTGTGCTAATGTGGTTATTGGTGATGACAGTGTTTAGAATGTGGATGCCTGAAAATGAACATCCTAGTGTGGTTGAAACAAATACAGTTAAAAAATCTAACTACTAGCAAATTCAGGAATCAAGAAGCCTGGCAGTTGAATGGGCTAGCCACAAGGATGTCATTGAGAAGGAAGATAAAGTGTAGAGATAGAGAAAACAATCGACACAGCAGCTAAGTGTCAATAATGAGAGGGAGTAACATGAAGAAAAAAAAAACGTGGCAACCACAAAGGATACAGATGGTAGAGATGAGGATATGAGTATCAATGAATCTGAAGTTGTTTTTAATCCATATCTTGTATGAGGAGAGATCAGGGACAAAGGCAATAGAAAACATAAAGATACAAACCTAAAGTGACCTTATATCTTGTTAGCCTGGGACTGTCCTGGGTCAAGCCTGTTACAACAGCATAACTATTATTAGCATCCACTTTTACTTCCAAAATTGTTTGGACTTGAACAATTTATTATTTGGTCACTGTACACCTACCCATTCTTTCATCCTAGACAGAAGGATTTTATAGATTTATCTTCACTTTATGCTCTACAGAAATTGGAATACTTCACATCACTCCTATTTCTCTACACTGGCTATTCACACAGGTGAATGTTTGCACTGCGTTCTCTCACTGACCAAATTTGGAGTTGATGCCCAGTGGCTCCCAGATTCCCATTGATGGATTGGTATAGTACTGGTTGCTACACAGAAATTCCTAGGGAGAAATCCCAATTCAGCAGATTTGAAGCAGGTGCTGAGAATCTGACTTATTTCAAATTACCTTGATGTGATTAATGAATGCTACCAAGTTTGGATAGCTCTCGATTCTGACTTTACCAAGCATAAGGAAAGCAGGAAAGTGTGCACGCGCCTGTGCTGAACACACATGCATATGGTGTTGAAGGTCACAGAAATTCCCATTTGACCAAATGTCCCTTCATGTCTACATTCTTCGAGTTCCCCGAGTAAAGAATCTTAAAATTGAATAGTTGTGATTTATCAGGTGCCTTACACATAGAGGGCATATTCCAAGCTTGGCCTCATAAAATTCCCTATGGTATATAAACCCAGTTAACTCCAGTGAAAATGCAAGCCTTTTGAGGTTTCTTTAGAATCCTAGAAAATATTTTGTTCTGAACCTTGCACATAGCATGCATTTAACAAATTAATGAAGGAATGAATAATTATCTGATGCAATTATGTGGAGCTAAACCTTCTGTCAATATTTCTTTAGTCCCTGGATTCCAGCAGGGTTCACTTGGCCATCTTTTGCAGTCTCCTCTAAACAGCACCTATCTTCCACTCCAATTCAGTGGAATTTATGATTCGTTGTTAGATGAAATTTATTTCCATCTGCGACTGGAAGAAAGAATAGTGTGCTCTCTAGTTAATATTTAAATATTTCCTATAGTCTTCCTATTGGCAATTTTATTCAATTAGTAAGTAATTCAATGTGGATATGTGTGTCCCTTTATTTTTCACAAGAAGAACACAACTTTCTAATAAAGGTCCAAAATAAAAGACAGTTTTATAAATGTTGCACATTCATTTATTTAATAAAAATTCACTAGATATGAAATCGAAATGCATCATCATCCATTTGAACTCCATCTAATTTTGGCTTGCATTGTAGATAGCAGTAAATGTAATTTGTCATCATAAACGTATTTTTATTTAATCATATGAAAGTTTTGGTTTATCTTGAGCAAACTTTATAGTGGTTTTAATACACCGGAGCCATTCCTGACAGATATGATAAACTAGATTTATCACTCTTGACATATTATATTGCAAAATGTCCTTTCATGACTGCCCACAATGGAAACCACATTGCCATATTCAACAGGAATGTCACCTGTGATTCTTAATTTATAACCTTGTGCAGTGCCAATCTAAAACTGCTGTTCAGGGGGACTGTAGTGTACTTAGAATGTGAGATGGTTATAAGAATAATTGTATGAATGAAGGGAACCTGTAGCCCTTTAAATCAAACTAAGTAGTGTTTTATTAAAGTGCTCAGCAAATCAATCTAAATCCAAGGGTAATAAAGCCCTAATCAGGTGGTAGAAAAAATAATAGGTTGTCATGCATGAGAAAAAATAGGCAATCACGGAATGTTTTCTTTAATTAGGTCATGTAAAGTGGAGGAACTGAGTAGGAACTGGCAAGACATTCATCACGAGCAAGGTGGGAAATTATTTAGATTACTAAGGAAGGAAAATTGAATGTGATACACTTAGATTTGACTGGACAGAAAATTAAAGGGTTTTTTTTTTAACTATATGTCCTACTTTGCTGGTGATAACTATTGACATGTGTGGGATTTTTCAAGTTAAATCCAGCCAGTTAGTCATCTAGTTTGCTAAGTCCACATCCGTTAATTATTTTCTAATGATTTTAATTTCCGAAGGGCTCCGGGCCACTGGAAGTTCTCCGCTGGCCTTCTTACTGGAAAACTGCCTTTCACCTCCAATGGAATTAGCTCCTAATAATCTTGAGATTGATTATTAAGCCCTTCTCCTTTTCTTCTTAAACTGAAAGGAGTAATTAATGCTATCTGAGGCTGTTTGTACACTGCTCTGTACAGAGATACTCTTACAAATTACAGACATCAGTAGACAGATTTCTTGTTAGACACTGTCATCTTCAAAGCTAAGACCACTAAATACATCTCTTTTTTTTAAGCTTTAATTTAGGAAATGCAATGGCATGATTTCAAATATTTGCAGTATTGTGACAACCATCTCCAAAAAAATTATGTTTGCCAATTAAATCTGAGAACTCAGCCTTCACCACCCAAATAGCATCATCAAACAATAGGAACATTTTTGGTCTTTATTCTTCCACTATGCAGGTAATCACTACATCCCTAGGGATACTGCTAATTAAGACACTAGGGGCATGCCTCATGCCTGTAGTGCTATTTCATTTTTTTATGTCAATAAACCATGCAGAGAGAATATATATTTATTTCCTAGAAAATCAGTGCAGGTTTAGTTTATTACTGTCATGGGCTTTACTATAAGTTAAGAGATGGCAAATCTAAGGGCAGGCACATCTAAGACCTCGGTGGACATAATCTTACCAGTTAAGTGCAGACTTGACCTGAGAATTTTTTTTTGAGCAGTCACAATTGAAGCCCTGCCCAATGCTCCCTAGCACACCTCAGAGGTCAACTGTGCATTTCTGTAGACAGTGCCCATCCTTGCCAGTGACTCTCGACCTCAGATATCTATTTCTCTCTAAGTTGGGAGTCTGTTCCACCAGTGCATGGGTAGGCCAGCGGAGCCAAGTGTTAAAAGTCCCAGGAGCAGCCCTAACTGGTTTGGCTCAGTGGATAGAGCATCGGCCTGAGGACTGAAAGGTCCCAGGTTCGATTCTGGTCAAGGGCATGTACCTTGGTTGCGGGCACATCCCCATTAGGAGGTGTGCAGGAGGCAGCTGATCGATGTTTCTCTCCCATCGATGTTTCTAACTCTCTATACCTCTCCCTTCCTCTCTGTAAAAATCAATAAATAAATAAAAATAAAATATAAATAAAAACAAGGAAAAAAAAAGAAAAAAGCCCCAGGAGCATATCAGAGGTAACCCTTACTCACTGAGTGATGAGAGTTGGTGTTACTACCCAGACTTCTTATCCCTCACAGGGATACATTTGAGCATATTCTGTACAATGTTTTAAGAGGTCTCCAGTAGGATTGAGCCCCCATGGACCACAGCAATAACCTCACATTAAGCTAACTACTATTAGCTTTTCTCCCTCCCCTTTCTTTGCTGAATAAGCTACTTGTCTCTGGGTCTAATTTTGGGTCAACTTCTCAACACAGCACTCTAGGCACATATTACCAGTCACCACTGCTACCTATTATATGGGAATTCTCCACCAATCCGACAGTGAGTATTAGCAAGTTGTATCCTAATTTCTACTTCAGCAGCAATAAACCAAGCATTGCTTTATAAATTTACTTCCTTCCTTTCTGAGTTGGTCATGTCCCAATAATTAATGACAACATCAAATTATTAGAGACTTTTATTTTGACTTGGCACAATCCAAGGTATTTCATCTATGAATTAGGTGAACAATACCTTATAAACAAGTTTTTCCCATCTTTTATAGTAGTCTTTGCTGAAAACAGGTCTCAGAGAATAAGTCCTCAGAATGACAAATTTTTCATTACTGTAATTAGGGGAAATATTTATTCTATTTTTTATTGATTTGAGAGAAAAAAAAGGGAGAGAGAGAGAAGGACACACACACACACAGAGAGAGAGAGAGAGAACTGTTGTTCTACTTAGTTATGTATTTATTGGTTGATACTTGTATGTGCCCTGACTGGGAATGGAACTCACAACCTTGGCATATAGCGATGATGCTTTAGCCAACTGAGCTACCTGGCCAGGGCTAAAAAATAATTATTCTTTAATTCCAAAATTACCACCTAGTTTTTTAAATAACAGGATATCATATTTAAATAAAGATGTTATCTTAAAATTCAACATCATCAAATGTCTTTTTAATTAATTATGCTGTTTACCTGATTTTGTTAAACACTTTTATAGCTACTATGAATTGTATACTTAAGATTATGCTGACAGAAAATAAAATGACTAATACATTTAAAACCCACAGGAATCAGTAAATATAAAATGAGTCAATAAAACAGTGTATTTGGGGTGACATGATGCACAACATATTTACTTCATAGACAATCAAACCAGAGTACTCTCAGAGGAGTTGTAACAAAATACCTACTCTAAAAGGGATTGTGCCATGATGTTTCATATGAAAAATCTAAACAGGTTCTTTAAAATGTACAGAGATCACTGACAAAGTTCCGTGTACACTATATTCTTGTATACTATATTAACTAATCTTGGGATATGCCTAAACCCAAAGACGGGCAGGCTTTCCTGAAAATCACTGATACAGTATAGTTAGTTTTGTTTTCCACAATACCTGGGCCAAATACATTAGTTCTTAAAGTTTAGGCTGATCATAATTATCCAGGCAGTTTTGTAGAAATGCACATTCCTAGCCCCAATCCCAGAAGTTCTTACTAAGGAATTCTGGATAGGGCCCAGTGACATGTGTTTTCACAAGAATCCCAGGTGAGTCTGACAGACAGTCCACACACAGACCACATCTTGAGAAAACCTAGTCCATCTGGTACTTCATAAATTCTTGTTAAACTGACATTTAAATGTTCAAATCCATTGAATATAAAGACAATTTACCTTGCTGAAGGAGGAAGCCATAAAGTATATTTAAATGAATATATTACATAATTCCCCATGACCATATCAACCTACAGACAGTGTGTGGATACAAGAACAATGCAACTACTTCCTGAGGAGCAGCTTCTCATTAGCCTGCCTGAGATTTGTAGAGGATTTAAATCGCCTGGTTTCATCCCAGGGACGTGAAAGGCATTCTATTACCTTCAGGAAATATTAAACAAAGTTCAAATTTGCGTAGCTTTCATATTTCCATGTGCTGCCTAGCTGCGTGTTAGCCTGAGCTCCACAAGCCTGCTTGATTTAGTGGTTCAACAAGCCCGCCAAAGAGGTCCTATCGCCTCTCTTCCACCACTCATGAAGAACCAACCTACAAATCACTTGTCAACAACTTTGATCTACCTTGTTTCAGGTGGTTTACTCTCTGTCTATTATTTCTGCTAAGAGACCCGTGAAAATTAAATACAGACCCTGCTGATGCTTGACTGACCCGGTGCTCCATCATAACAGCAGTGTAATAGCAATAAATCATTTCAACTTTAATCTATTGTTATTGATGAATGTACAATTATTTGTCATCTAATATGCTGAAAATGATGACCAAAGAAATAGATCAACTTTTTTCTTCTTCCAAGTGCGGCATTGATGGATTGTATCCCTAAGCTGTTATTACACTTATAATGGACTCCTCTGCGCTGACAGCATAGCTAGTTTTTTAATCATTCCATAGTAATCAACTTAAGACAACATAGCAAGACTCATAACTCATGTTCTTTTCTTTTTTGGCAGTGATGGGAAATGAAAATGTTTTTATTCTTTTGAAATAATTCTTACCTGACTAGGCTGAAGATTGCTTTAAAATTGTAAATAAATGGTTGCTTATTGAGCTGGAACTGAAACGTGACATATTAAAATGTCTCTTTCCAAAAGGGGGAAAATTATTTAGGCCTGAGTGGAGTAATACACCCCAAAAAAATAAAAGAATTTTTTTTTCCTTTTAACTGATTCATGGCTAAGTTCATACCTTAGGAAAATAGTTTTACAAAGCCAATGTTATGAATAAAAATGCTATGGGGGAAAAATGACAATGTTAAAATAAAAAATAATCCCTCTGAAAGCGCTATTCTATTATCTTCCTTCTCTTCTCATTTACGCTTCCATTACTAGATCAAGTGGTTAGTAAATATTGTTTGATAAAATACACAGATCAGAAAGAAGATAGAAATTACTACTAAAATATAGAACAATCAACTTGAATAACCAACTGAAGATTAGCTTAACTGAAGTCTTATAACCAGGGATTTATAGAAGAAGCCACATCAAGACGGGTAGGAAGGACAGAGCCATGAAAAGAGATGGTGGTTGATATTCCAGGGTGCCATCTCAGCTGCAAAGGTTCTCCCCTCAAGCTGGCCTCCCCAGCCTGAAACACCAAAGCCAGGAAAAGGTGCCTAGATTACATCTGCCTGTGAATATCAGGGATTTCACTTCTGGGAATCCTATATAATAAAACCCTAATATGCAAATCAACCGAACAGCGGAACAACCAGCAGAACGACTGGTTGCTAGGATGCACACTGACCACCAGTGGGCAGATGCCCAACACAGGAGCTACATCCTGCATTGAGCATCTGCCCGCCAAGAGGGAGGCAACCACAGTGGTGGCAATTAGGGGGGGGCGGGGCCAGCCAGCAAGCAGTACCAGGCTGCCAGCCAAGGCAGGTGCCAGCGAGGGGGGGGCGGTGTCTCCTGATCACCCCACAGATGGCCCTGATCACCAGCCAGGCCTAGGGACCCTACCCTATATATTGGGAACAGTCTCTTAGATTTAAAAATTAAAACTTGGCAAGGCTACTCTAACACTGAAAAAACAGGGATGATGCAGTGATGACATGCATGGACTCTGGCTTGCACATTTTGTGGTCAGCCCTGATTCTGACACTTCTAACTTTGTGACAAAGCCAATTACTTAACTTCTCTCTGCTTCAGTTTTTCCACCCATAAGATGGAGAGAATGGTACTGCTGCCTCAGAAGGTGCATGTTAATGTTCTACTTTTTATAATCAGGGCAAAAATATGTAGCTGTCCATACAACAGCAAGATGATTTTCACTTGTATGAAATTATGGTCACTGGTGCATGTAGCATCCCAGACTGCGAGAGGGATGTCCAACTGCTGGTTTAGGCCCTACATCCCCGGTGGGGTCCTGGATTGTGAGAGGACACAGGCTGGGATGAGGGACTGCCCCCCCGAATTTCATGCACCAGGCCTCTAGTATATGCTGTAATGGACATATTGGTACATATATTCTTTAGAAGTTATGTTTTTGGTTTCTTATGGATATACTAGAGTTGGAAGTAGTCCAAGTGCCTATCATTAGATGAGTGGATCAAAAAGCTATGGTACATTTACACAATGGAATACTACTCAGCCATAAAAAGAAGGAAATCTTACCTTTTGTTACAGTAAGAATGGACCTGGAAAGTATTATGCTAAGGGAAATAAGCCAGAGTAAGACAAATACCATATGATTTCACTTATATGTAGAATCTAATGAAAAAATAAACAAACAAAATAGAAATAGGCTCATAGATACAGAGAGGAGGAAGGTTGAGTGATGGATGAAAAGTTGAAGGGATTAAGCAAAAAAAAAAAAAATATATCACTCATAGACACAGACAACAGTATGATGATTGCCAGAGGAAAAGTAGAGAGGTAAAGGAGAGATAAATAGTGATGAAAAGAGACCTAAATTCAGGTGGTGAACACACAATGCAATATAAATATGATGTATTATAGAATTGTATACCTGAAATCTATATTTTTTTATTAATAGTGTCACCTAAATAAATTTTAAAAAGAGGAAAATTATTTCATCAACAACTACTCAAGATAAAGTTTTTTCATAATCCAACAAAGTATACATAGTTGAATAGAAGATTCAACATCTTGGGACCAAAAATGAACTTCAATCCCTCTCATAACTTGTTTCTATGACAAAAGAAAATACTCCTGAAAATTTCTATTAAATGCTAACCTAAGTCCCTCTTGCTGCCACCTATTTATAGGAATGGTTTTCCCACAACTAAGAAAAGTACAAATGGCACTGCTGGGTCTAAGTTAACAAAATTTTGATTCCCATACAGGACCCAGATTTTACGTCCTTATTAACTCAGAAACTGTTTAGAAAAGCAGCCACATTCTTATATTCTCAAAGGCACAGATTTGGAATATACTGTAAATTAAATAAGGAATACATTATGGCAATTAAATATAATTTAATGCAGAGAAACTCAACATGTAGTCTATAGGTCAACAGCACCTGGAAATGTGTTAGAATGTAAATATGTACGTCCCAACCCACTGAATCTGAGAATGGGGCCGAGGAAATTGTCTTGCAAGTCTCCAGGTAATCCTGATATGTATGAAATTTGGGAAGCACTTATTGAATAAGACCTTCTATCTTTGTGTTACTTATTACCTGGGAAAGGCCCCATAACAGATATAGCAGGAGGATGCTTCTAGTACAGACCAGGATAACGTAGTCATTTAGAGCATAATTCTGGAGTCACCCTAAATATGCATATTAGCTTAATCGCTCTCTATATGTAACCCAAGGAAAGTCATTTAACCTTTTTCTGCCTCAGTTTTCACATTGGTAAAATGAAAAGAATAGTGCTTATTTGCATAAGGTTATTGAGAAGATTAATTATTTAACAGATGTAAAGGACTTGATAAGTGTATAACAATAAATATTATATATTTATATAACTCCATCACCTATATTTAAAGAATATTTTGAAGGAATTGAAAATGTTTAGGAGAAGAGAAACCAAGATGGGGGCACAGGCAAACACCGGAAATTGCTGCCTCGCACAACCACTTCAAAAATACAACTAAAAGACAAAACGGACATCACCCAGAACCACAGGAAGGCTGGCTGAGTGGAAATTCTACAACTAGAAGGAAAGAGAAAAGCACAGTGAGACTCAGAGGAGGTGCGGAAGTAAAGTGCAGAGGTACAGAGGCGCACACCGAAAGGGCTGGCAACTGAGGACGTGGCACACGTGGAAAGGGCTGGCGGCTGAGGACGCAGCGCATGTGGAGAGGGCTGGCAGCTGAGGACATGGCACATATGGAAAGGGCTGGAAACTGAGGACACAGTCATCTTTTTCAATCAGGAGGGAGTCTCAAGCTCCCGACAGCTCTGAACTCCAGTTCTGGGTGAGTCTCTGGGGACCCAGACTCATACGGGGAAAAACTGGACTGTCTGGCATCAGGCAGAACTCGAGGGCAGCTTTCTCTCCGAGGTGCTTGCAGCTATTACCTCGGGGCACTGAGAGGCGGGGCCTTTTAGGGTAGGACTGGGCAGCAGCCATAGCTGCTTGCTCCACCCTGTTGATCCCCTGAGACCCCGCCCCACACAAGCTGTGTGCAGAGGCTTTTGCATATGAAAGCCTGGCCCTTTGCAACATGAAAATTACCTAACAAACTGCAGCTGAATCGAAGAGACCCAGAACTTCCAAAAGAAGGTCCAAGGCCCCACAGCAGCTTGCATTGCTTCACAGCTGGGCCTCATCTGGGCACCTCAAAACCCCAAACAAAGAAGAGGAATCTCTCCATAGCTCCTGCTGGGTAGCCTCAGGCAGATGCTAAATTAGAACCTCCTTAGAGATTCAAGAGCCAGTGTACCCAGTGGTCAGAGTGGGACCATCCAGATTACGACGCCTCAGATCCATAAGGGACACACTCAGGGGGCAGACTCAGTGAGCACCAAAGCCCCACTGAAGCAAGTCTTGACACATAAGGGTGTCTCCAGCACAGAAGTTCTCCCACTGCAGACACAGCTGATTCTCACAGCCAGTTGGCCTGGAGGTAAATTCCTCCCACTGATACCTACAACAATCAAGGCTTAACTACAACAAGACTGTGCACAAAGCCCACAAAGGGGTGCACCAAGAGTGTCCACCTCAGGTAATTGGGGAGGCTGAGCCACTGGGCCCTACAGGACATCTAACACAGAAAGCCATTCTATCAACACAGGGAAGCATACAAAATGCAGAGCCAAAACAGGTCACAAATGACAGAAATGGAGGAAAGCAAACTACTGGAGATAGAGTTCAAAACCACACTTTTAAGGTTTTTCAAGAATTTTCTAGAAATCGCCGATAAATTTAGTCAGACCCTCAAGAAATCTAGGGAGACCAGCGATAAATTTAGTCAGACTCTCAAGAAATCTAGTGAGACACTCGAGGTTATGATAAAGGACCAATTAGAAATTAATCATACACTGACTGAAATAAAGGATATTATGCAGAGTTCCAACAGCAGACTAGAGGATCGCAAGAATCAAGTCAAAGATTTGAAATATGAAGAAGCAAAAAACACCCAACCGGAAAAACAAAAAGAAAAAAGAATCCAAAAATATGAAGATAGTATAAGGAACCTCTGGGTCAACTTCAAGCGTACCATCATCCGAATTATGGGGGTGCCAGAAGAAGAGAGACAGCAAGATATTGAAAACATATTTGAAGAAATAATGACAGAAAACTTCCCCTACATGGGGAAAGAAATAGACTTACAAGTCCAGGAAGTGCAGAGAACCCCAAACAAAAGGAATCCAAAGAGGACCACACCAAGACACATCATAATTAAAATGCCAAGAGCAAAGACAAAGAGAGAATCTTAAAAGCAGCAAGAGAAAAACAATCAGTTACCTACAAGGGAATACCCATACAACTGTCAGCTGATTTCTCAACAGAAACCTTGCAGGCCAGAAGGGAATGGCAAGGAATATTCAAAGTGATGAATAGCAAGAACCTACAACCTAGATTACTTTTCCCAGCAAAACTATCATTCAAAATTGAAGGTCAGATAAAGAGCTTCCCAGATAAGAAAAAGCTGAAGGAGTTCATCACCACCAAACCAGTATTATATGAAATGCTGAAAGGTATCCTTTAAGAAGAAGAAGAAGAAGAAAAGGGTAAAGATAGAAATTATGAACAACAAATACACATCTGTCAACAAGTGAATCTAAAAATCAAGTGAATAAATAATATGATGAACAGAATAAACTGGTGAATATAATAGAATCAGGGGCATAAAAAGGGAGTGGACTGACTATTCTCCAGGGGGAAAGGTGTGTGGGGGTGTGGGAAGAGACTGGACAAAAATCGTGCACCTATGGATGAGAACAGTGGGTGGCGGGGGTAAGGGCAGAGGGTGGAGTGGGAACCGGGTGGAGGGGAGCTATGGGGGGAAAAAAGAGGAACAACTGTAATAATCTGAACAATAAATATTTAATTAAAAAAAAGAAAATGTTTAGGAGAAGACAGTGACTTCAAAGAAAGTGACTTCAAAGAAAGTAGACAGTTGTGCTAACATTTAAGTCAGATGTTTTAAGTTTTTGAAAATAATGTTTTATTCTTGTCATATGGTTGAAAATCCTTATAAAATAAAAGCAAATAATTATCAGTCTTTAATTAAACTTGTCAAATTTCTGGTTTTCACAAACAAAACAAAACTAGCATGATTTTTCATAATTCAGATCACTACATTGTTTTACCAACACATCTCTTAAAGCCACAATATTCCAGTCTTAACATAGTCATTACTTATCTGTTTCATCTTTAATACCTGGTTAGTCTAAAATTCTGGCCTCTGTTGGAGCAAAATGAGGGTTTTAAGTTGTAAAGTTATAGTGACTTGCTGCTGTGAATCCAATTTTGGGGCAAAACCCCGAGCATGTAGGAACTGCAGCCTCATGAATTATGAGTTCACTTGCCTTCTACACAAAGTGTGTGCCTGGTATGAAGGGGAGGAATGAACAGGATTGAATATTCTCGGAGGGAGTAGAGGGCTCTAAACTGTCAAACTGAGAAAGCAAGCTGTTTTCTGCAGTAGCAGGAGACATGAATAGTCTCATGGAAGGGAGGACTTCACCATAGCCCTAATACATTACATAACAGTCTCCATAAGCCTTAAGCTTTAGTTTGTCATAACTGACCCTGTTCTTCTTTTACACCTATGATAAATATATAGTGTGGTGTGGAATTAATGACTTTCTAAAGTTATATTAGTCACTCTGCAATATCAAATATTCATTTGCTTTATTCTTTAATAGGTCTTTCTCTTTAGTCATTGTCATCTCCATTATTATTCTCAGAAATGTCTCTCAATTTAACAATAAAGCCATATTTTTCTGTAGTCCTAATGGAGTATTGTAATATTATAATTATTTGTAATTTGTTGTGACTGTGTTATTATAGCTGCCAAATTACCATCCAAACTTTCAACTGATTTCCTAGGCCTTTTCTCAGCTCCCCTTAAAATTATTTATAAGTTTTCTCCTAGTCTTATAATCCTTTGCAAGGTTAAACGACTTTGCCAATCAAATCCCTTTTGTCATTCTCTTCCCATATTGATAATATCTTTATTTATTTGACTTCATTAGTATAAGCCACACTTCTCAGTTTATTACATGAGAATATTATTAAGATGGAGATCATTGGTATTAAATAACTAAAATAAATGGTGTTCATTATAGCTGCTTCCCAGGACCTACAAAATTCTTTAAATATACAAATAAATATTATTTTTATAAGGTAAATGTGCAGAAGCTGAGGTACATTTTCTTTTCAATACTATATACAACTGCACAATGGTTTTGTCTCAAATACAAAATTATTTTGAAACATACATTTCTAAAATCTCACTTGAAAATAAACAGACAAATAGAAATTCTGAATTTCTTTATCTCTATTTTCAGTATAACTGAAAATATGTCTGGCCAGTGTAAGAAGCCTATAATATAAAAAAATATGCAAGTAAAATGACATATATCAAGGATAAATAATTGGTTACTTGACTATATTCTCTTTTACATATTTAAATTTCTTTCTAAAAATATTTTTAGTGATCATAATGAAAAATGAATAGACTTAATTATAATTAGCAAGTTATCATATATGATATACATCAACTCATATTTATATAGTAAAAGTGTAAGTGATAGTAAAAAGGTAGAGTGCCTATGTAGGTAGTACCAAAATTGTTGATTTCTTATTAAACTCCACCAATATCTTGTGATGTGAAAGATCTAAATTTTTAAAGAAATCTTCAAAATTGTAATTAGGACAAAAGTGTAATCAGGGCATTAAATCCCTCAGTCTTCATATTTTTTCTGCAAAATTCACTCTACAAACTTCTACTTCTCAAAATAACAATAATTTCTGAGAGGTTTCCCTGTCAGGTGCTCTGCTGATCACTTCATATCAAAGAGACATGATTATTCCTACTTAATGTATCTAGAAATTAATATTTGACATAAGAACAATTTCCCAATTTAATTAAGAGGCTGAAACTGAATTAAGAGGCCAGATACATCTACTTCAATAATTGTTACAATGAAGGCCATATTTGTATACCAAATACTAAAATACTATATTTTCAAATACTATATTTCCCAGTATCCCTTGCAGTTAAATTGAGGCCTTATGTCTACTTATAGTCACTGAACAATAAATGGAAGTGATAAATGTTACTTCTCTCCAATGCAGATTAGAAAACAGTGTACAATCTCTATGCTTTTCTCTGTTAAGGCTAGTTTGGAGGCATCTTTCAGATGGTGAAATTATAGAAAGTTGCCTAGAACAATAGAAATTTATTGTCTCACAGTTCTGGAGGCCAGATCTCTCTAATTAAGGTGTCAGTGGGGCTGTGCTTTCTCTGTAGGCTCTAGGGAAGAAACTGTTCAGTATTTGTTGGCTCATAAATAGTCATTCTCTCCCTGTGCCTCTTCACATTGTCTTTCTTTCTGTGTGTCTGTATCTGTGTCCAAATTGCACCTCTTACTGTATATGGACACTGATTAAAGTAGATTAGGGCCCACTCTAATGATTTCATGTTAACTGGACTACATGTGCAAAGACCCTGTTTCAAAATAATATCATACCCTTAGGAGCCAATGGTCAGGTCGTAACATATTTTAGGGGGGAACACAATTCAACCTATAAAACCAACCATTCTGCATGAGACATGACAGTAAGAAACCAGTCTTTATAATGTTTTACATACTGAGATTTGAGTATTGGGTTTTCTTCTTTGTTAATTTGTTTTACCACAAGATAGCTTCTGTTCTTACCTTTTTCTATACTATACTGACTTATTCTATATCATAACACCTCTAGTCAATTTTCCTTGTCAGCATTTTTATTCCCATACCATGTCTACTGAGTCCAGATGAATAAATCTCTCTATGTGCAGCCTAACAACGTTTGGTGCATGATCTGTGCCCTGGCTGTTGGTCACACACTTTACCATTTTCCTCATTGACTACTAGTAATGGTCAATATTCCCTCAAGCCTCATAATCAACACCAATTTCCTTTCATTCTCTTTTTCCCTTGAGAAAATGGCAGTGACAATAATTAACTATATGGCTATGAAATATACATTAGAAATGACCAGCTTCAGATAAAGTCCTGAGTTTGTACATAGAAATATAAGGTTCTCCATAATATGGTCCTTGTATACATACTTCTCCAGTCTATTCCATACCTCTCTCCTCTTCATACCTGATATGACAGACATATCAAATGATAAAAAACATTTTATATGAAGATTTGTTCATATTCCTATGCCTTTTATCATGCTGTTTTCTACATATAACTGCTCTACCTCACCCCAACCCCATCTCTTCTATATGTACTCCCTGAAAAACTCATAGGTTTAAAGGAGTCAACTTTGCAGCATTTCCTAATTCCTTCAGGTAGAATTGGGAGATGAGTTAGGATAGCATTTACTGCTTTAATAAATTATCTCAGAATGTCAGTGGACTGATATGCCCACATATTAGTCCAATTACAATGTTCATGATCAGTAATGATACAGGGACCCAGGCTGCTTCCATCATAAATCAGAGAAAGCACATTGATGCAGAAAAGCCTGAAAAACATGTCCCTTTTCTTGGAAAACACCTTCAGTGATAACTCTGTGTTAGTGGTTTGTTAGGCCTCTCAATCTCTTGGTTCCTAAGTCAACTGAGCTCCCACTGCCTTTTGTAAATCACCTCTTTTAAAGTATCTGTTGGACTACATTGCATTCTGCATTCTTTGTTTCATGTTTTCTCTCCAAATAGACTCTTAATTTATTGTGAGAACAAATAGTGCCTTCATAATTGCATTTTTCTCAGAGTCCTGAATTTTACCTGGCACATTGCAGGAGGGTGTATATTTCACTTAGTTGTTAGATTTTTAAAAATGTGTTAATTTCTGCTACTATTAGAACTACCACTGTCCTGTGATTTCCTAAAATAAAAAAACGATTTTTAAAAAAGAATCCAACTCATTTGTAATACTCCAATTTTTTTCTAGATCTAAAAGATAGTTAGCTAATATTCATAGCTAAGTTTGTTAAGCAGCAAGCCTAAAACCCCTAATCAAATTTGACATTGCCAGTGGCATTTAATTCTCAAGTATTCAAGTAATAGAACACAGAAACATATATTTTGTATTAGTGAAGTCTGATAACATCTAATTTGGTTATTACTAAGTCCAATTATTTTAAACTCAATATTATTCCTAAGAAGTTTATATGATAATGAATTTCTCCTACTTTATTTATTGCTCAGAGTTGTTTGGACTATGGCATTCACATTGATCATGAAATAATAAAAACTAATGAAATATTTGGAGAACAAAATAGAAAAAAGTAAAGTCTAAATATGCAGCTGCAATGGAACCACTCATATTAAAATTTATTTTAAAATTTTATGATCAGTTTCAATTTCATTATGTATAGTTCTGCATTTTTATTTGTTTTCACATGTGTTAGCGGAAATGAATTGTTCTAATTAGTATAAATTGCTATATAAGGGAAATAAAGAAGTTAAAGCTATCTTGAGGCCACTATAGCTTAAAATTTAGTCAGGAATGTACCATTCCTCTTTTCCACATGCTATCATTAAAAGAATACACACTTAATAAAATAGTTTTTAAAGAAACATAACTACAAAGTCAATAACATTAATTCTGGATTATAAATCCCATTATAAAATTGTATCAAGATAACATATCTGTTGTCATTAAACCAATAATATTGACATTGTTGTGAATTGTTGTTTTATATATTTGAATTATAAGCTACCCAAATTCTCTCTTCCTCATACTCAACAACCATCTTTTTTATAATGTTCTAAATGCCTTAAATCCCAGTATAAATTATATAATCTCATACAGACTGTCAAATCACAAATTCTCATTGGCAAAATATAACGACTTTTTTTATATTAACTTCATCATTACTTTGAGACTGTTTTATGACTAGTGAGTAAAAAAAAAAAAAAAAGTCAATCAGATAAGCTTAATCACTCTAGTATTTTTCCCCCCAGCCATTTCAAGTTTAAATAGACAATTAGGTTTCTCCTCTTCCCCTTCCGTTTCCATGGGCTGGATAACAAAAGTTTATAGGATTAAAGATCATGACCTCAAGAAAAGAAATCTGGTCAGAAGTCATTTTCAGTGGTGATGGTCTTTCTAAGTTGTAAACTCCTCTCTGCTGCCCGGCTGTCATTCCTCCATCCCTGTGGCTGTCATGGACACAGTCTCAACTGGCCGCCAATTACATGGTCCAACATGATGTTTTCTAGGGCCCTGGACAGCTCACTTGTACTCTTTCTCACATCCTGCAAATGTCGTATTCTTCTCCATTTAATGGGTAGTGGAAAAGTTCCCTTGACTATTGTCTGTGTTCCATATAGGAAGTGAATCACATGGCCCTAATATTCTCACAACACATAAATTACCTTGGGGTCTTATGCCCCTTAAATTCAGCCCCATAACAGCATAGAGCCTCTCTTCTGACATCCTCCCTGTATGTCTGCCATCCTCGAAATACTTATAAAATCTCAACAAGTAAACTGACTCTTAGAGTTCACTGCAATCCAACCATCATCATTTATGTAAAAAATGTACTTCTGTTACAATGTATATAAAACAAAACTAACACATCTAATAAAAGAATGCATTAAATTGATCGTCCCAAAGGAGCAATGGGCAATGAGAATGTTGATGGGTCAGCTTGCATAGGGAAGATGCTGCCCATCACTAGCCATGGAACTGCATACCTTAAGGTAACTCAAGAATCTCTTCTCCCTCAAATATCACAGCATGAGGCCACTACACATTTAGATAAAGCAACATATCCCAATGCTGACTTCAGACTCACTTAAATAACCTCTTAACAAGTTACCTAGTGAAATGGTACACGGAATGTACTGGTGCACAGCCACACATTTTATTGTTAGGAATACATCAGCATATTTTGTACACCATGTTCTGAAGAGTTTTGCTTGCATAATTCCGTAACTTCTGCTCTAGTTTATGCCAGGACACTAACAACAAAGTTGTTTGTCTGAGTCCACAAGACAGAGACAGCAGCAAGTAGTTAGGTAAGAGCATTCTTACAAGGGGTCTATATCCAAGGTCCTTTCTTCAAAATTCTGCGATACAAATTCATCTGGTCAATAACATGCAACTAATGGCCAGGCTTTGTCAATTGGTAAGTGACAGCTCTGTAAGTGAAGCAGCTCAACATTTTCTTTTATGAAAGATCTTTGATTAAAACTCCGGTATATTTATTCCATTTACTGCAAAGCTTGCTATTGGCTGTTTACAAATAACTACCCAACGTTTATTGTCATCTAGCACATAAGTGTCTATAACATTCAGCTGTGCTTAATTTGTTTCTATCAGTGAGACTGTCCTTGTGAGAAAGGCATGGTCACACACATACCAGAGCAGTGGAGGATCACATCACAGAGGAGAGACAAGAAAAGTAAAAAGGAAGCATTGTGAGGGTGGCGGGAGAGCCTGGGTGATCTCCTTACCTGAGTGAGTACTGTGCTCAGACCTCATATTCAGCCAGTGCCAGGCAGCAGTCAGATATTATTGATTCCATACAGCTGAATCATACGGAATTCATTCTCCCTGGTACTTGGCCAGAAACAAGGTTTATTAAGCCTTACATCGCTTTATCATCAAGGTTAACTCCTCGCTCTAAGGGCCATTAAGAGAGCTTTATTATTAGTTTGTAATTTTGTATGTTTTAAGTGGAATGACATTATTTTGCCCAAGTGAATAAAATGAAGTACAGTAATTGTAATTGCTATTGCCAGACTCCATAGCGAGCCTCACAGGATTTTCTAAAAGTAAAATGACAATGCATCATCATCAACCTGGCCATCATCCCGCCACGACGACTCCTGGAATATTTCCAACGTTCTCCAACAATTCTTGGGTGTCCCTGCATAAGATATATGGCACGTCAAAGTCCAGATTCATTACCTTTCTACTTTTTTTTTCCCTTCGGTATAAGATAATCCTTCATCATTGACTCATTTTTTAAAGGAGTCCTCCAGTTAAAAATATATCAAGATCTTGCCATAAGATTTCTTGACACTGACTCGTTATTATAGAAAATAATACGTTCAAGAAAACTAATGGGTATCATAATGACCAAGTGACAAAGCATAGCACTATATGCACAAGATGGATAGCATTGACATAAGATGATAAACTGGAGTACCTGAACATTCATGGTAATTTAAATCATATTCGCTTAAGAAAAGTGCAGTTGAGAATTAAGAAGAACCAACACATTACAACGAATTTGAATATAACAAATTCTTAATGCCTTAGGCCTACATTACCTGGTTCTTGTCCTGAGAAATAATCTCATTGCTTGCTGCTTGTTCCCCTGCCCATTTCCCGTCATACTTTCTTGCTTCATATTCATCTGGACACATACAACACACACAGTAACCACACGCAAGAGCACACGTGTGTGCAGCCAGCTTGGCTTCTGACTGTTTCTTAGCTACTACATACTCTTGCATATCACTGGAATTTTGTTCTAGTATCTTCTACTTAAAACTGCTTTGACTCTCTTTACTCCTTGTTCTACTTACTTAGAACCAGAGTAGATCTGGCTCCTCAAGAAACACATATGTTTTGCAATGATGAAAAAACTAAGTTGAAACTAACTTAAGCCAAAATGTGGATGCTACATATAGAAAAGCACTTTTCACAGAACCAAAGCATAGTCACATGGCTGAGACAGGCTTAGGGTTTGTATAAATATGGATGAAGCCATCACAGAGAAAGTTCCAGTTTCCTACACATGATAATGAGAATCCAATCAAGTCACACCCAAACACTGCGTACACTTTGCAAGATGACCTATCGCATATACCTGTGGATTGGTATCAGTGAATGCACAGCTTATTAATCCTCACGGAGATACTTTTTTCCATTGATTCTTTTATTTGTGAGAGTGGAACAGAGGGAACGAGGGAGGGAGGAAGGGTGAGGGAGAGAGTGAGAGAGAGAGAAAGAGAGAGAGAGAGAGAGAGGAACATCAATTGGTTGCCTCCCCCACCTACCCTTACTGAAGCTGGGGATTGAACTTGCAATTCAGTTATGTGTCCTTGACTGGGAATCGAACCTGCAACCCTTCAGTCTGCAGGCCAATGCTTTAACCACTGAGAGACTCGCCAGAGCAATACACAAGCTTTATATAAATAGCATTGGCAATTTTTTCAGAACAGGCATAAAAGCTTTCTGCATCATTCTCCACAATATTCAAGAAAACAACAAAAAATTCTGACAGATCTTGCTTTAAACATGCCTAGTTAATGGTACAATAGAAATACCTACTGAAATAAAGGAAGTAACAAATAATCAGAGACCACTAATTTATGTTCATTTAGTTTGATTCAAACTAATGGTTGAGGCTGATGGTCTGCTGTGAGCCTGCTCTAGGCTGTCAGTGAAATATCCATTCCCGGCCTCTCCATGTGGCCTGGGATTCTCCACAATGTGGTGGCTGGGTTTTCAGAGCATGATTCTCAGGAGAGTGAACAAGTCAGAAGGAAGCTATATTGCTCCTAGTCTCCAAAGCCATGGGCCATCATTTCCACTACATTGTGTGGGTTGAGACATTCACAAAGATCTATACAGTTGCAAGAGAAAAAAAAACACACACACATACCTTACCTTTTATGGGAAAATGTCATCATCATATTGGGGCAGATAGTTTCTTAGAAATACCTATTTGCAATAAAAGGAAACAAGCATTAAAATTTTGATAGGCATTGCTAAATTGCTTTCCAAATTGGCTTTACCATTTATTCTTCAAATGGCTATTGTAAGGTAAACTTTAACTCACATTATGACTTCTAAAGCTTAAAATATAGTTTAAAAAATTGTCATGCCCGATCTATTCCAACCAAGAATAATAAATATAACTTCTATTCAAATTCTATTCAAATAATTTCAGTACTTCTGGGGGCAGGGGGAGGAAGAGAGGGACAAATGGAGAGAGGGAGGGAGGAAGGAAGGGGAAGGGAAAGAGAGTGACACAGAGAGACTAATATTTTTTTAAACAAAGCTCTCAAGATACAGGTAGGTTCTTAGTCTTTTTTGCCTGCTTTCCTGTTTGTATAATTGAGGTAATTTATACAATCTTCTTCAAAATATTGTGATAAGGCAGAAATAAATGAATGGTAATAATGTACGTAAAGATTTTGGCATAGTAAGCAAACAATAAATGCTAATTTAGTATTCTATACTCATAATTTTTATAATTATTCTCATTATCTTTTTAACACTTTTTCATTTTCCCAAACTTTTCAAAAACCAAAATGTATATTAGCCTATCTCCCCTTCAATTGCCTTTAAATCTACAACCCCTTGTAAACTGTTTTCAGCTCTGTACATATTTTACAAAAAATAATTTTACTAAGAACTTCAACAATCTCTCATTTTCTAAGTTAACAATAACTAGTCTTTACAGTAGACCTCTTTGCTACTTTTGACACTAGTTATTTACCTCTTTCCTTTTAACATGCATGCATGTGTACATGCAAGTATTTATGTATATTTATTATTTTAAGAAGTATACAGGACAGTTCAATGCACAGTATTGAACAAATTTTTAAAAATAATATTTAGATACTAAATAATTAATGTTTGAAAGCTATTAGAATTATACTTAAAACACAATAAGCACTATGTAAAATTTATTTTTATCATTATTTGCTATTATTCCTAGAAATAAACTTATTTATTATTCATTGCATAAACCAATCAAGCTAAAAGCAATGGGGTGGTCTCCTCAAATTGCTGAAAGCAATCTATACCCAGTAAAATTATGTGATAAAAATAAAAGCTATCAAGACCTTCTGGAGAGAGAGAGAGAGAGAGAGAGAGAGAGAGAGGAAAAGAAGGAGGAGGAGGAGGAGGAGGAGGAGGAGGAGGAGGAGGAGGAGGAGGAGGAGGAGGAGAAGAAGAAAAAAAGAGAGAGAGAGAGAATTAATTGCCAGAGACGTGTATTACAAGAAATGTTAAAAGCAGTTCTTCAAAAGAAGTATAATACCAGGCAAAATTTGGGATCTACACATAAAAACTGGAAAGCATAAGAAAATGAATAAATGAAAGTAAAAATTAATTTTCTAATTGCTCTAAAAAACTGGCTGAATAAAGCAAAAATAGAAGCTATAGTACTGTATATTTTTCTAACTAGGTGAAAGCAAAATGCATAGCAAAACATTATAAAAATCAAAGGAGGAAATGAGAGACTATTTTTGTAGGGTGTTTACACAATACATGAGGCACTATGGTAATATATAAAGATGCAATATAAGTAATTATAAATATCTTAAAATATAAGACAACCACTGAAAAGTTTTAAAATTGATATGAATATTAAGGCAGTAGTAAAGAAAATGGATTATAAGAGAATATTATGAACAATTATATACCAACAAGTAAGAGAACCTGTAAAATATGGATACATTTCTAAAAACACAAGCCACCAAAATGGACTAAAGAAGAAATAGAAATTCTAAACAGACCTGTAACAAAGAAAGACATTGAATAAGTAATTAAAAACCATCATACATCTGAAAAAAGGACACTTCAGGCATTTCTATGTCTTGGCCTTACCATGAATAATACTGCAATGAACATAGGGGTGCATATATCTTTGCAAGAAAATGTCTTCAAATTTTGGGGGTAGATATTCAGAAGAGGGTTTTGCTGGGTCATACAGAAACTTATTCTTAATTTTTTAAGGAATCTCCATACTGTTTTCCATTGTGGCTGAACTAGTTTACATACCAGCAGTAAATGAGAGTTTCTTTTTCTCCACAACCTCTCCAACACTTGTTATTACTTGTCTTGTTGATAATAGCCATTCTAACAGGTGTAAGATGGTATTGCATTGTAGTTTTGATTTGCATTTCCCTAATAGCTAGTGAAGTTGAGCTTCTTTTCATATATCTATTTGACATTTGTTTGTCTTCTTGGGAAAAGTGTCTGTTCAGGTCCTCTGTCTATTTTTTAATTGGATTGTTTCCATGGTGTTGACTTGTATGTGTTCTTTGTGTATTTTGGATATTAACCCCTTCAAGAGGTGATCGGATAAAGAAAATATATTCTTATATATAATGAAATACTGCCATTTGCAATAACATGGATAGACCTTGAGAATATCATTCTAAGTGAAATAAGTCAAATAGGAAAAGTTAACAACCATATGATTTCACTCATATGTGGGATATAAAACTGAAAGGAACAAAAGAGCAAACAGGAAAAACAAGTAAGTAGCCACAGACACAGACAACAGTTTGGTGGTTCCTAGAGAGAAGGTGGGTGGGGGAGTAGTAAAGAGTAAAGGGGTTTAAATGTATGGTGATGGAATAACATTTGATTTTTAGTGGTGGGCACACAATACAATATAAAGATCATGTATTATAGAAATACTACAGGCCTGGTGCACAAAAATTTGTGCACTGGAGTGGGGGTCCCTCAGCCCAGCCTGCCCCCTCTCACAGTTCGGGAGCCCTCAGGAGATGTCCTACTGATGGCTTAGGCCTGCTTCCCATGAGGAGCGGGCCTAAGCCACAGTCTGGCATCCCTCTGCAGGAGGCGACCGGGCTGATCAGGGGGAGACACCGCCCCCATAACCCTGCTACTGCTGCCACTGCTGGCCATGGAGGCTGAGAGGCGTGAGCCCTGGGCCTCACAGCCTCCCGGGCTCACTGCTGCCTGAGCCCCGGGCCTACCATACACCAGGGCTCACGGCTGCCTGAGCCCATGGCTGCCTGAGCCCCAGGCCTCACAGCCGCTGTGGCTTTGTCTGGATGGACATCCAAAAGACATATGCCTTTATTAGCATATTACTCTTTTATTAGTATAGATACACCTACATAATCCTACCAATCAATGTCACCCCAATAAATTTAATCTTAAAAATATAAGAAATGAAAGCCAAAGAGCAGATAGCTTTAATAGTGATTTCTACCCAACATTTAAAGAAGAATTAAGACCAGTACTTCTCACATTTTCCTAAACAAAAAGACTTTCTAACTTATTCTATAAGGCTAGCATTATCTTGGCACAGAAGACAGATAAAGACATAATAAAAATAAAAGTACAGGCTAATATCCTTTATGAATATACATAGATAAATCCTCCAATAAAATGTTAGTATATCGAAAGGAGTATAGACCATAAAAAAGTGGGATTTACCCCAGGAATGCAAAAGTGCTTGAACATATGAAAAGCAATCAATGTGATATGCCACATAAATAGAACAAATGGGGGGGATGATAATCTCAGTTAATGTAGAAAAGCATTTTCAAAACCAACACTCATGATAAAAATACTCAGCACTATGAACACAAGGAACTTTTTCAATGTGATAAAGGGCACATGTGAAAAACCCAGTTAACAATATATTTAGTAGAGAATAATTAAAAGCTTTGTCCAAGATGAGAAATAAGAAAATGATGCCCCCATGCCACTGTTACTGAACTCTGTACTGGAAGTTCTAGCAAAAGGAATTATGCAATGAGAAGTAATAGAAGGCATTCAAATTGGAAAAGACAATCTATCTCATTACAAATGACATGATCCTACATATAGAAAATCCCAGAGAATCCACAAAACAGCTATTAGAGCTAATAAGTGAATCCAGCTATGTCTCAGGATACAAGATCACCATAAAAAATGATTAGCAATGAGCAACATGAAAAGGAGTTTAAGAACACAATTCCATTACAATAACATAAAAAATGCATTTTTTTTCCAAATCATTCTAGAAGTCAGTATTATCCTGATATGAACCAAAGGTAATAAAAGAAATTTGCCTCATAAACAAATACAAATAATTCACAATAAAAAACTTGCAAATCATATGCAATAATATATAAAAAGACTAACATCTCATGGTCAAGTGGGGTATAGCCCTGGAATACAAGATTGGTTTAACATTATACAATAAATCATTATGATCTCACGCATTACCAAACTAAAAACACAACCAACACCAACAAAAACATGTGATCATTTCATCAAAAAAAAACATCTGACAGAATCCAGCATCTATTTCTGATAAAAGTTGAGAGAAAAGTAGGAAGACAACATCCTAATCTTGGTAAAGGGCATCTACAAAATATTGTAGCTAATATCACACTTAATATTGAAAGACTGAATGCTCTTCTTCTACAATCAGAAAAGAAAAAAAGATGTTTACTTTCACCATTTCTTTTCAATATTTTAGTGCAATTTTGGGCCAATCTATAATAATAAAAGCATAATATGCTAATTAGACCAGATGTCCTTCCGGACGACCTTCCAGATGAAGCCGAGCTGCGGTGAATGCCCAGGTCTCAGGTATGAGAGGGAAGCTGGTGCTGGAAGCCAGGGGAAGGAAGGCCTACTCTTGCATGAATTTTGTGCATCAGGCCTTTAGTGCAATAATAAGAGGAATGGGAGATATCCAGGTAGAAAAGATATAATTAAAGCTGTCTTTATTCACAGATAACCTAATTGTTTACAAATAAAATGTGGGAGAATATACTCATAGCTACTGTAACTATTGAGAGTTTAGTAACATTAAAAAAAATACAAGATCAATGTAGAAAAACAATTGAATTTCTATGTACTAGCAACAAACAATTGAAAAATGGAATAAAAATACCATTTACAATAGCTTCAAATGCATAGCATATGCAGTAATAAGTATGATAGAAAGTATCCAAGTTCAATATACTAAAAATTACTAAATTTTGCTAAACTAAATTTTTGGAAGATCCAAAGAAATAAAGAGGTAAGTTTTCTGTATTGGTCAGAAGACTCAAAATTTTAAGATGTCAATTCTCCCCAAATTGATGATGAATAAACATAATTCCAATAATATTCAGAAGGCTTTCTTTATAGAAATTGAAAAGCTAATTTGAAAATTCATACATGTTGTGACTTTGTTAAATTAACACCTGCTAAGTAGAGCTCCTGGGTGTTGGAGAGTGAGCAGTTGATTAACAAAAGACCATAAGAAAATTGAACTAGGAAAGTTTATTACACACAGATCCTGAACTCACAGGTACACGGGACATCTTGAGGGGCCACATGGGGGCAGGGTGTAGGCACAGAGTGACAAGACCTGAGGCCCATGCCTTTAGTAGTATCTCTGGTAGGAGTTACTTGGCGTTCCTTGGCTGAGGTTAGACTGGTCAATTTCAACCAGAAATAGTATGCTTCATGGGGTCTCATCTAGGGGGCGCACAGGAGGAAGGCCCTGGGCCCACAGTCCAATGAATGATAAGTCAATTATACCTTAGGAATAAAAACAAAAGAAAATAGAAGTTTCTATTTGTAAGGCAGAACTTAAAGATGTGTATGCTAGGAAAATGCTAAGTAGTAATCTTATAATTCCCATGTAGTCTAAAGAAACAGAAGTAATTGTTTATAGAAAATGAAAAAGGAAGCCTCCATGTGGAGAAGGAAAATGAGAGCTGGAGAGAGAGGGTTTTATGGGTTCTCTGTGGCTTTCCAGTTTCTCATTTTAGACCACTTCTGAGACCCCCTCAGCATGCATCCCCACATATTCCGAGACACACTCTATTTCCTGTAGAACATCTTCATTATCAGTTCACATATTCATACTTAGTTTGTGTGTGTGTGTGTTTTTAGACTAGCACAAGTAGATTTCTGATCCTTGCAACCTAAAATGTCCAACTAATAACTGTCCCATGACGCAGCACACCTGAAGCTGCACAGTTAGTCCTTTTTCTCCTGTAGGCAGATCTACAGGGGAAACCAAATCATAATTGGCTTGTTTGGTGAATGTGGATGCAGCACAAAAATGAATTTGCTAAATGAAGTGTTAATAGGATCATATTCACATAACCTTATGTTCTAATGTCATAATAGCAGGCTTGATATTGCCAACATAACGGCGACAGTCTAAGTCCACTTTTTAAGGCTCTGTCTTCCGGACAGTACTTGGAATAATGTTTATTTTCAACATTGTTCTCTGTGAATAACTACTTCTATCTTCATGGCAGACCTATCCCCATTTTGACACTATTCATTTAAATATAGTAATTTTTAAGTATGAGTTGAATCTTATGGGTGACTCTGCACATCTTTCTTTAAGAAATGTTGATTTTAAAAACTAATACTTGGGGGGGGGGGGGAATGTTTTCCTTATTTCCAGGTTCTTAAGAGTCAGCCACACCATTATTCCTAATTACTGAAGACAATAATCACAGCATTATCAGAGCTTGTTGCCAGAAATAAATGTGAAAAATTTGGGAAATTGTAAACTGAAAGCTCTGTTAAAATATGAGATCTTAGTATTAATATAATAGTCAAAAGTATTGTTTTAACATGTATTTCTGGCTCTGTATTATATACTAGAGGCCCGGTGCACAAAAATTTGTGCACTCAGGGGGGAGGGAGGGTCCCTCAGCCCGGCCTGTGCCCTCTCGCAGTCTGGGATGCCTCGGGAGATAACGACCTGCTGGCTTAGGCATGCTCCCGGGTGGCAGAGGGCAGGCCCAATCCCTAGGTGCAGCCTCTGGTCGGGCTCAGAGCAGAGCCTATTGGGGAGTTGGGGCGCCGCCCCCTGTCATGCACAGAGCAGGGCGGATTGGGAGGTTGCGATGCCACCCTCAGTCACGCTCAGGGTAGGGCCAATCAGGGGGTTGGGGCACCGCCCTCTATCACCCACAGAGCAGGGCCGATCAGGGGTTGGGGTGCCACCACTCTCACACTCAGGGCAGGGCCGATGGGGAGGTTATGGCTCTACCCCATCACACACAGAGCAGGGCCCGTGGGGGGGAGGGGGGGTTGGGGCGCCACACCCTGTCACACACAGAGCCGCAGGGCGATCAGGAGGTTGGGGAGCTCCCCCCTATCAGGCACAGAGCAGGGCCGATCAGGGGGTTGGGGCGCCTTCCCCTGTCACGAACAGAGCAGGGCAGAGAGGGAGGTTGTGGCCCCTCCCCCTGTCACACACAGAACTGCAGGGTGATCAGGGGGTTTGGGCGCTGCCCCCTGTCACGCTGATCCCGGTGCCGGGAGACCTCACGGCTCCACTGATCCCGGTGCTGGGAGGCATATTACCCTTTTATTATATAGAATAGAGGCCTGGTTCATGGGTGGGGGCTGGCTGGTTTGCCCTGAAGGGTGTCCTGAATCAGGGTGGGGGTCCCCACTGGGGTGCCTGGCCAGCCTGGGTGAGGGGATGATGGCTGTTTGCAGCTGGTCACACACCCTTCAGGGTGGGGGTCCCCACTGGGGTGCCTGGCCAGTCTGGGTGAGGGGCTGAGGGCTGTTTTCAGGCTGGGACTGAAGCTCCCAACTGCTCCCTTTTTCTTTTTTATTCTGAGCCAGCTTTAGCTCTGAGGCTCCAGCTCTTAGGCCTCCACTCCTGAAAGCAGGTATCTGGTTTGTTTAGGTTCTACAATCAAAACTCTGTATCAACTCCAGGTCTGCGATCCCAGATAGCTGAAAGCTGGTTTCTGGGGTTTTGTTTAGCTTCTATTTTTGTAACTATGTTTCAAACTGCCAACTCAGAGGCCTGCAGCGGCAGGTGGGGAACGTTGGAGTCCTCCGTCACTGAAGCAAGCAAGCCTCATGTTAGTTTCAAGCTGCCTGGCTGCTGGCCGCCATCTTGGCTGACAGTTAATTTGCATATCTCTCTGATTAGCCAATGAGAGGGGTAGTGGTCGTACACCAATTACCATGTTTCTCTTTTATTATATAGGATAAACTCCCTTATAGAAAATGTAAATATTGTTTTTCTTTTGTCTCCCCATTTCATTTAGCAGCTAAAAGATACAAGGAATTAAGTGAATTGTACATAGATAATACATGCTGCTACTTAGTCTGTAAATGACATTGTTAAACAGAATTCAGGAAAGAAGTGGCTTGTCAGTTATTCCACAACAAGTGGGTGGCTAGAGAGAAAGAGTATTAATAGGCATTGAGTATTTAGGTAGACTATTTTAAGCAAAATAATGGGTGATTTGAGAATAAAAAGCCAGACATTAGCCATCGAAGGTCCAGATGTGTAAGCAGGAATAAGAAATACGCATGCTACAGAGGTCCAGGTAAAACAGCCTATCAGTAACCCAGACAAGCAAGTAAACATGAGGCATCAGGAAACCTGAACGACAGTCTGAAACAGAAGATATTTGGCCAAGTCAGAAACTTAATGGATCTACAAACAGGATAGAGACAATCCCTTCTCCAGCAGTTAAAAAACAAACAAACCCTAGTCTAAAGGATCAAGGAAGTAAACGTTAAAATTTATGCTGCAGAATACACTTTGTTTAGGGAAATGCACTTTGAAGCCAGACCTCTTGGGTTCTGCTCCTTGGTCAGTTATTGACTATGTGACCTTGGGCATAAAAAGAATTTGTCTCAGTTTCCTCATTTGAAAAATAGGATCGTAACTATTTATAGGGTTGTTGTGATTAAATAAGCAAAAATCTGAAGGCATTTAGACATGTGCTTTCTGTGTGGTAAGTGCCCAAGAAGGCTAACTATTATGAGTGATATAGGATAAATACAACTCAACAGAACCTCAGTCCTTTCACCACCCCCAAAGGTCAGGCCTAGGTCTAGGAGGTCACAGAAATTCCTGTTGTACTTTGCATCATCTGGGTATATGGAAAAAAAACAAAAGAGTGTGTATGCTAATATAAGTCACTTCTTGCTGCTAAACTATTCTTCAGTCTTAATTGATTTACTTCTCTCTGACTGACATCACTTGCCTTGTTTTGTGGACAATTCTGCATCTGAATTGTACCTTTAATATTTTTCTCTGAAGAGATAACAACACCTTTACTTTAAAGAGATTAATAAACATATTATCTACCTGAAGGGAAGTTTTAGCCTGTCTAGATATTAATTAAATCTGTATTTACAGAATTAATAAAAAATTTTATTATGAGCTAAACACTGTACTAAATTTTCCTTCCTTCCTCCCTTCCTCTCTCCCTTCCTTCCTTCCTTCCTTCCTTCCTTCCTTCCTTCCTTCCTTCCTTCCTTCCTTCCAGATTTCATCTTCACAATAACACTATGATATAGGCATTGGTATTACCTCTGGTATATAGACACAGACACTGAGGGATAGAGAAGGTAAGATATGTTTCCACAGTTAGCCTTCTAGTAGAAGACAAGGGCAGTATTTCAATACAGGCATTCTGGCTTCACAGAGAGCTGACTGGTTACCAGTCTCAGTGTCAAGCACTTTACATGGGTGCTGCCAAACTTTACCAAATGCCATAAAATCCATTTCGAAACACCATAGGAACCAATCTGTAGTTGGCTGTGCTGGATTTCAGGTACCAAAGTAGATATTACAGATAGAATCATAAATAAGCCTAATTAGAAAAGAGGTTGACATTAGACCAGAATAAGGCATGCAGGTGACTGTACACACTTTTTCACTTGGCAGTTGGTCAATCAGTAGCTTTTGGCCAACACTGCGAATAGTTCTTTTATACATATAATGTTATTAGTGGGGCACTGAATGAAGCCATGGGGAAGGTCAAAATGTCACCTTAGACTTCAAGCGTCATACAATTTCATAATTACGAATCATACCTACAACATAATTATAAATGTTAAATATATTAAGTGGAGATATACAACATCATTAATTTTAAGATGTCCAAACAAAGAAAAATATCACAAAAATAGAACATCGAGTACACTTTCTAACCAAAGAACAGAAACAGTAATGTTTGGCTTGAGGCAAGAATATCTTGGCTAAAGGAGTCCAGAAACCACCTGACTATAAATCCCTTTCATTATTCATAGTTTGTAGATCAATATACAGTTACTCAGACAAGTCTCTCTTTCCATGACTGTAAATCCCTTTTGCATCAACTTCTCCCAATACTCTGGTTTTTGAGATTTCCTGAAATATTTTTCAAAAATTAAGAGATATTATCCATGGTGTTCTGTATCTCACTCTTTACTTCAACCTTCAGTCAGATTCCAAACTTGTTCTAGGTAAACAGAAAATCTCTTCATTCCCTCCTCATTTTCCAGCTCTTCCTGCCACTCTATCAGTCCTATAGTCCTCAGTTGGGCAACAGAGTGTGAGGATAGCTGTGTTCAAGTGATGGTGGAGAACTGGTAGTGTAAAAATACAGATTTTCACTGGTCAAAAAAACTTAATGCATGAAAAAGGCACAACTGTGTATAGCTAAATTATCACTTGCCAAATCAAAAATAATAGGGTTATGGGCTTTGAAATCAGATATATCTGGGTTTAAATTATAGATCTTTTAATTAATCCAGATAACATTGGATAATTTTTTAACCTCTAATTTAACTTCAGAAAATGGGGAGAATACCCAAATAATAAGTTATTATGATGTTTAGTACAGCAAATTAGATGTTATATAGGAAATATGATAAAAGGATAATTCTAATCTATAATAATCTATAATAATAAAAGCATAATATGCTAATTAGACCGGACAGCCAAATGACCTTCCGGACGTCCTTCCAGACAACCTTCTGGATGAAGCTGGGGCTGTAAGGGCCGAGGCAAGGCGCCGCAGCTGTGAGGGCCAAGCCCCTTGCACGAATTTCATGCATTGGGCCTCTAGTCCTATGCTAAGTGTCTGGTCGTCCAGTCATCCGTTCAACCAATCAAAGTGTAATATGCTAATGATATACTAAGGCCGCTCAATCACTTGCTATGATGTGCAATGACCATGGGGGGCAGACACTCCAACCAGTAGGTTAGCTTGCTGCTGGGGTCTGATGTATAGGGACTGAGAAAGACAGGCCAGACATGCACTGGAGCCCTCCCACGGTCCCTCCCTGGCTGGCCAACCTTCTGCGTCTCTCCCCGACCCCAATTGTGCACCGGTGGGGTCCCTCGGCCTCGCCTGCGCGCTCTCACAATCCAGGCTGAGGAATCCCCCCACCCCAAGTTCACAAATTTCATGCGCCGGGCCACTAGTCTTTTATATTTAGTGAGATGGTAAGGAATGTTGTTATCTGTCTTAGTTTACATTTGTGGACACTACATGTTTCATTCATCAAGCATTTACTGGTTAACTTTAATAGGCACTGATTTTGATATTGGGGCATAATACAAATTATTTTCTAGTAAAATAATTCAGGTTGCCTGACTGCTATAAGGGCTTGCTTCCCCCAAAAGTCTGAGTCAAATTTATCCCAGTATCACCAGGTGCTAGCCACCAGCATCCTTAGATAATTTCCTGTGCAGCTGGAATTCTCATAAAAATATCTGCTGCCAAAATGCTATCACTTTATATTCTACTTCCAAGGCTATTCTCACTCTTGTACCATAATACTGCTGAAGAGCAGGGGGGTGGGTTCCTCCACTGGAGAATCACTCCACTGTGTATTCAAAAAAGCTCTAGTCCCACTTCGCCTTCCTTTTGAATTCAGAGGCAACAGGAGACCACTTGCCTCCATCTAGCTGACCCCTGGATTATATTTGCCCATATGGCATTGTAATGTTTGTTTTTGCACACCCTGCCACATATGTATAATAAGGCATGACTACTTACTTGCAACTCAAAATATTTAAATATGGTTTATAATATGTATTAAAAGTATTAACATAGTCTACTTAAAAGATACTCAACATTTTAGATTAATATTTAAGAAGGGCCATGCTTGATTTCTATAGTGAATCTGAATCCCTTAGTAATAAAATAAGTGTCAAGCAAGTTTTGGCAGCTGAAAATGAATAAGTTATACATGATCATGACCAGTATCTCTACCTAGTTGCTTGCATCCATCTGTGTTCTGGTAATATTTAGAAATGGTAAAGACCATCCTAGTTATCAGAATTTTGGAAATCAGTATTGATATAGTGATGTTTCCTGATCAGAGAAGGTGGAAATATACTAGATTTCAAATTCTGTTCAAAGCAGAAACTTGGACAAAAGTCACGCTTTGTATCACAAAAATTTATGAGAAGATATGACAAGATCAAATCTTTAAGCACAACCTTTCTCATAATTTGAAGTTATTTGTTCTTATGCATTTTTATCATGTGGTTTTATTTTCTTTCTGTGAAAACTTGGCATTTTGTGACCTATGCCACCTAATCCTTAGCCCAGGAAACCTCTTGAGCTGAATTCAACCATACCTACTCAGACATCCAGTGACCCTAAAAAGGGAAAAATAATAAAATTATATTCTAGTTCATATCTCAGAGGTCTCTGTAACCAATATAAGAAAGTTTTCTGTTAGGTGCTTTAATTCATAGATTTTTTAAAAAAAATAGATAACTATAAAGTCACTGACTAAAATGAGAAGAAAAGAATGCAGATATTACCTGGTTTAAAATCTATATCTTCACTGACAATAAGAATATATGGTCTTTTAGGGAAGAACAACCCTTTATCTTCTAAAGAAAGGAAGTTAAAATAAAAGTCAGGAGTAAACACAAAATAGATCAGAGGTCTACATGTAAAAGCTAAAAATATGTAACTTAGAAAAAAATAGAAGTAAATCTTCATGACCCAGAATTAGATAGTTTTCTTAGCATATGCCAAAAAAAGGATAATTTAAACTTCATCAAAATTAAAAACTTTTGTGCTTAAAAAATTTTTTAAGTTAAAGAAAAAACTGAATGAAAGAAAATATTTGCAAATTATATAACTTCACATGCACTAGGATGACTATGATAAAAAAGACATAACAGGTGTTGGCCTGGGGGTGGAGAAATTTACACTTTCTTACATCATTGATGGGAATATAAAATGTTGTAGCTGTTTAGAAAATGGTAAAACAACTCCTGGAAATTTTAAAGGCAGAGCTGACTTATCATCCCAGCAATGCCACTCCTCAGTATACAACTGAGAAATAAAAATATGAAATATATATGTCCACACAAAAACATGCACACAAATGTTTATAGAAGCATTATTCATAATAGTCAAAAGTATAAACACCCCAAACATCTTATCAACAGATGAATATATACATAAAATATGGTATATCAATATAATGGAATATTATTTAGCAATAAAAATGAAGTGCTGATATGTTAAAATATGAACGAACCTTGAAAACATTATGCTAAGTGAAAAAAGGCAGTCACAAAGGATCATGATTTGTATTATTCCATTTAGATGAAATGTACAAAAGAGGCAAATAGGTAGAGACTGAGTACATTAGAAGTTGACCAAGTCTAGGGGGTTATTGATAAATGGGGAGTGATTACTGACAGGTGTGGAATTCCTTTTTGAGATGATGAAACTGTGCTAAAATTGATTGTGCTAGTGATTGCAAAACTTTGTGAATATACTAAAAAGCATTGAATTTATACACTTCAAAAAATATATGTTTTAAAATTTTTCATCTTAGTAAAATTGTTTAAAAAGTCAGGAGATGGCAATTGAATAAGTGGCCCATGACAATCTCAATAGCACTACAATGTCAAGTTCAGAACAGAAAGCAAAGCGTATACTCTAAGGAGAAACAAAAAGGCCTAATTTCTAGGATTTGACCTAGATGTTGCTAACCTATTCAGAAGTATCAGCGCTTGAGCTGAGTGAGGCAGCTTTCAGAGAAGTTACGTCCAGAATTAGTAGGTCTGTATTTCAAGAGAACCTTTGCTAAAAGAGCTTTAACCATCCCTTAAATCAAAAAGAAAGTTCCCAGCTCTTTTCCTCATAAGTTCAAGGAAAAAAAGCTCTTGGAAATCACCCAAGTCAAACAAATCATGTAGGAGCAGTCATGATACCAAAAAATGGATGAATTTACCACTGAAAGTGCCAACATATAGATAATGCTCCAGTTGGCATCATGCAAAATGTATATGCAAATAAAAGAGGAAAGCCGATTTAAAAAATGATCTCCAGTCAAGACTGGTGACCTTATCGACAGTGTAGAGGAGGTCACTGAATCTTAGAGGGTGGTCTTCATTATTATCAAATGTATTTTAAAGGTAAGGGCTCAGAGGGAGCTGCGGACATTTGGCATGCATACATGTAGAAAGATGCCAAGTTGATAGTTATGGAGATGTTTGATGTGCAAATTTAAAAAGAAAAATTTTCTCTCCTGTAAGATAATTTACATTATCATATGTAGTATGTATTGTTTCAGACTGAATTCAAAAGTTAATAGTTACATATTTTCATTACATCAATTAACTTTGGAAATAAAAGGAGTGATTTAAATTATATATATACTAGAGGCCCGGTGCACAAAAATTTGTGCACTCGGGGGGGAGGGGGGTCCCTTAGCCAGGCCTGTGCCCTCTCGAAAGTCTGGAACCCCTCGGGAGATAATGACCTGCTGGCTTAGGCCTGCTCCCGAGTGGCAGAGGGCAGGCTCAATCCCTAGGTGCAGCCCCTGGTGGGGCTCAGAGAAGGCCTGATTGGGGAGTTGGGGTGCTGCCCCCTGTCATGCACAGAGCAGGGTGATCAGGAGGTTGTGATGCCACCCTCAGTCACGCTCAGGGTAGGGCCGATTGGGGGGTTGGGGCACCGTCCCCTGTCATACTCAAGGCAGGGTTGATGGGGAGGTTGTGGCGCCACCCCCTGTCAGGCATAGAGCAGGGCCAATCAGGGGGTTGGGGCACTGCCCCCTGTCACTCACAGAGCAGGGCCTATCAAGGGGGTTGGGGCTCTGTACCCTGTCACGCAAAGAGCAGGGCCAATCAGGGGGTTGGGGCACCACCCTCTATCACCCACAGAGCAGGGCCGATCAGGGGGTTGGGGCGCCACCACTCTCACACTCAGGGCAGGGCTGATGGGGAGGTTATGGCTCTACCCCGTCACACACAGAGCAGGGCCCGTGGGGGGGGGGAGGGGGGTTGGGGCAACACACCCTGTCACACACAGAGCAGGGCCAATCAGGGGTTGGGGAGCTCCCCCCTATCAGGCACAGAGCAGGGCTGAACAGGGGGTTGGGGCACCTTCCCCTGTCAGGAACAGAGCAGGATGGATAGGGAGGTTGTGGCCTCGCCCCCTGTCACACACAGAGCTGCAGGGCGATCAGGGGGTTTGGGCGCTGCCCCCTGTCACGCTGATCCCGGTGCTGGGAGGCATATTACCCTTTTACTATATAGGGTAGAGGCCTGATGCACGGGTGGGTGCCAGCTGGTTTGCCTGAAGGGTGTCCTGGATCAGGGTGGGGGTCCCCACTGGGGTGCCTGGCCAGCCTGGATGAGGGGATGATGGCTGTTTGTAGCTGGTCACATATCCTTCAGGGTGGGGGTCCCCACTTGGGTGCCTGGCCAGCCTGGGTGAGGGGATGATGGCTGTTTACAGCTGGTCACACTTCCTTCAGGGTAGGAGTTTCCACTGGGGTGCCTGGCCAGTCTGGGTGAGAGGCTGAGGGCTGTTTTCAGGCTGGGGGTGACTGAAGTTCCCAACCACTCCTTTTTTTCTTTCTTTTTTTTTTATTCTGGGCCAGCTTTAGCTTTGAGGCTTGGCTCCAGCTCTTAGGCCTCCGCTGCTGAAAGTAGGTTTCTGGCCTTTGCTTACAATGTTGTGATCCTGCTGGCTGAAGCCCCGCGACTAAAGCAGGTTTCTGGGGTTTTGTTTAGCTTCTATATTTGTTACATAGTTGCTTAGAGTTGCAGCTCAGAGGCCTGCAGCGGCAGGAAGGGAACGTTTGAGTCCTCCGTCACTGAAGCAAGCAAGCCTCATGTTAGTTTCAAGTTGCCTGGCTGCTGGCTGCCATCTTGGCTGGCAGTTAATTTGCATATTGCCCTGATTAGCCAATGGGAAGGGTAGCGGTCATACGTCAATTACCATGTTTCTCTTTTATTAGATAGAGAGAGAGAGAGAGAGAGAGAGAGAGAGAGAGAAAGAGAAAGAGAAAGAGAAAGAGAAAGAGAAAGAGAAAGAGAAAGAGAAAGAGAAAGAGAAAGAGAAAGAGAAAGAGAAAGAGAAAGAGAAAGAGAAAGAGAAAGATAGATAGATATACTAGAGGCCCGGTGCACGAATTTGTGCATGGGTGAGGTCCCTCTAGGTGGCCTGTGGGAATCGGGCCAAACCTTGCAGTCCAACACTGCCTGCAGCTCCTACCGGCCACTCCCGCTCATCCTGGCCCCACTGTGCCTGCCACAGGCTCATGCCCAATCAGTCCCGATCAGGAGAGGCCCGGCCGCTGCAGCAGCACTCACCAGCCATGAGCCCTGCGTCTGGCACCCTCCTGAGAGCAGTGGCCTATGGGATCGGGCTGAAACTGGCTCTCTGACATTCTCCAAGGGGTCCTGGATTGCGAGCGGGCACAGGCCAGGCCAAGGGACCCTGCCAGTGAACAACTGGGGCCAGGGAGGGACCACAGGAGGGCTCCAGGGTGTGTCTGGCCAATCTTGCTTAGTCCCAATCTGGCGGACCCCAGCAGCAAGCTAACCTACCGGTCAGAGCGTCTGCCCCCTGTTGGTCAGTGCACATCATAGTGACTGGTTGACTGGTCAACTGTCTCTCCCCTGGTGGTCAGTGCACATCATAGCGAGCGGTTAAGTGGCCTTAGTGTATCATAGCACATTATGCTTTGATTGATTAAACAGTCAACTGGTCACTGGACAACCGGACACTTAGCATATTCGCCTTCTATTATATAGGATATATTTACATAAACATGCCATCAAGAAAGTTTACAGAAATCAGCCAATGAAGTGAACACTATAGGGAACTGATTATAAACACTGAAATATTATCAAATGAAGCTTTATCTGGAGAGTATACTCAATCTAAAAAAAAACCAAAAAACTTTCTTTTGTTATTAAGCTATTGGCGAGACTTAACCATAGAAATTTTACAGGGAATTATTGAAAATAGATTCTTATTCCTCATTATACTTTAAAAGATGACCTGTTTAAACTAAAGACACACTCTACTTAAGTCAGAGTTGCATTTACTGAACTATTTGTACTTTTTCTTGGGGAGACATCAGTGGGTTTTTTTAGGAGTAACTAGATTCATTGGGTTCAGCGGCAGCATTGTTTTCTACAGAAGTTTTCATTTTTCTTAAAATCATGACCCATTCGATACCTTAAAAACAGCAACATTAATTTTAATTTGTCATAGTGTATGGTATAAATTGACTAAAGGTTAATAGCATTCTTCTTGAGTAATCAGTTCTACATGATTAACCTAAAAATTGCTAAAACATTGCTTACTCTTCATTTGTATCTGAAGAAAAAAAGGCATGAGGAGTCAGACAGAGCTGGATTAATTTACTTTCTGATTTGTATTAAAACTTGCCACGATGATTCATACTCATTTTAGTCAATATTTATCCTGACAAAACAGCTTAATTTTAAAAGTAGCTCATTGGAAAATAATTCAAGGCCAAAAGGTATTCTACTTCACAACCATTAAGTTGCATGGAAAATACTATTTTATTTTATTTGTTTGCTTCTTCTTCATTTTATATATAAAAAAAATGGTAAAATGCAACCTCTGAAACCTTGTAAGCACTCTCCATTGAAGACTTTTTTTCTTTTTTTCCAAATAAAATCAAAGTAGGTAGCTTGTGGTTTTATCACCATCTAGTGGGCTTCTTTGGTGATAGCAGGTGGAAACTAACAAAAAAGCAGGACACAGGCCATTGTACCTTCACATTTGAAACTTTCCAGGACTTTTCTATCAGATCATGTTTACTGTATAGAGAAGCCCACAATGAAGAAGACACCTGGTTATATGTTCCAATTAAAACAAAGAACAATTTCAATTTGTCATCTCTTCCTAAGAACAAATAAACTGAGAAGTGACCACACAAATACCTTTCCCTCCCTTTTAAAGTTCTTCTGGAAAAAAATTCCTTTAAACAAATAATTCTGACCATAGACTACTTGGCAATACAACAGAAAACAAGATAACTAATTAAAATAATGTAGTTGAATGTTAAAAATACAAAACTTCTTTATCCTGTTTCAAATCTTATACTAGTCGATAATTTAAAGGGCATATTATAACAATTGGGTGATTTTAAATTCACATAGCAAGAGATGGAATACAGCCACTTTCCTTACAGGACATTTGGACCTGTACAAAACACCCCCTGAGACATTCAATTCTTGAAACTGGGTCCAATCCCAAATGTCCATGAGCACATTTCATCCATGCCAAATGGTGTTTGATACAGTAAGTCCTCAATGTCATTGATAGGTTTCTTGGAAACTGAGACTTTAGGAAAAACAGCATATAGTGAAGTTAATTTTACCCACAGCCTAATTGATATAAACAACAGTTAAAGTTCCTATGGAATATTTCTGGTCATAAAAAAAAATAAAAATCATCCAATTACTAAATAAAAACTCCAAACACTTCTAACTTTAATCAATGAAATGAATGTGAGCTATACATACCAGTACATTTAAGAAAGGCTGTCCAGCCAGCCTGGCCCTATGGTTAAGCATCAATCTATGAATCAGGAGGTCATGATTCCGTTCCCAGTCAGGGCACACACATGCTGAGGTTGCAGGCTGGTCCCCAGTAGAGGGAGTGTAGGGGGCAGCCGATCAATGATTCTCTCTAACCATTGATGTTTCTAGCTCTATCTCTCCCTCTCCTTTCCTCTCTGAAATCAGTAAAAATATATTTTTTAAAAAATAAAGATTAATAGAAACAAGTAAGATGATTACTTTCCAACCTGCTCCAGTTCAGGGCCCAGGGGTGGCCAGAGCCTGTTCAGGCAGCTCAGGGAGCTAGTCTGGACTCACCCTGGACAGGATGCTCACACATGGCCACTCACACCCACCCATCTCAATCTGACTGGGACAATTCAGACATGCTAATTCACCTCATGTGCACATGTTTGGGATGTGTGAGGAAACTGGAGTCTCTAGAGAAAAGTGCATGCAAACTTGAGGAGAAACTTCAAACCTGACAGACAGTGACCCAGTGGGAAATCAATACTTTTTTTTCTCATCAATGCTATAAAGAAGTGGCATTGAAAATGGTATTATTTGGAAACCTGCTGTCAAAAATACTCATAAAAATACTTCCCCAGTTTCAAACAGCCCATAATATTTATTTATTCTTTTGATTTATGGGACTGATGCATGGAAACAACCATCACGTTTTCTTTGTGTTATGTCCTATAATTGTGTTGTGGCTGTATTGCCAGTAATAACAGTCCTTGTCCTGGTTATCTAGCTGGTCATGGCACATAGGGTTAGGTAGATGGGTCAGTGTGAACCAAATATCTCCATGGATGTTTGGACAGAAACACATATTAAGGACCAAATATCAAGGACCTTTTGGCATGAACCAAATGTCTCCATGAACGTTTTATAGGGCCAAGTGTCTGCTCATTATCACTTTACATTCATTCTTTCAAAGTCATCTGCATCAAGATAAGATGAAAAATGAGGGAGCACAGCCTGTCTTTATTCCACACTCCCCTTACATTACACATAATCCTTGTCACATGCTATAACAACCTCTATATTGAAATTTAGCTTACCATAAATCATTTCTTGGTTTTCAACTCAAAGAACTGAACTTAATCTAATGTAGGCTTTTAAGACCCAATTCTATTTCTACCATAATTTATTTATGTAGCTATACCCCATTCTAATAGAATCAGTTTCTCTCATGCTATCAATTAATTTCTGGATACTAAATCCAATATATATATATATATATATATATATATATATATATATATATATATTTTAATTTTGTCTTTTTCAGTAAATTTGTTTCATAAATAAATGTTCCATAAATGCTTTGATGTATGGAAGAGATCTGGTCTCTGTTCTCCAACAATTTACAACACAGTTTTTTTGGGGAAACATGTATAAAATACCTACAAAATAAGGCAGCATATGATAAATCTCATACAGAATTATGAGGGAGTAGAGTATCTTTGATAGAGCTAATGTGCCGGAAAACCCTTGAACAATCCTGTTTCAGAACACTCAAGGGCTTTCTTGACTGTTTTATATATATGAACATTGACTTCACTTGAGAAAATTTACACTTGCCATACTGTCACGAGGAGAGCATTTTGAAGGAAGATTTAGAATATATGAACCCTAAAAGGTGTTTTATAGTCTTTATGCCTTGCACTATATTAGGAGAGATGTGGTATTTGTTAAGTTCTCTGATAAAACTAGAAGAAACTCTCTACGGTATATTGTATGTTCCACACCCCAATTCAAGTATCCTTCCATCACCATTGATTCGATGTTACTGTTAAACCTCTTGCATATAAGAAGGCACAGTGAGCACAGTGGTCAGCTAGTTCTGCTTAGACTTTTGAAATTGAAATAACTATCAGAGGGATTAAATGATAGTGCAATGTATTATGTAAATTAATGTTATCTTAAGTTAAAATTTAGCTGTTTTTTAAGACCTTTGAATAATGTCCATTTCTAAATAAAGAATAAGATTTTGATTTTGAGGAAGGAGTTGCTAAGGTCTGAATTTTGTGTCTCTCAGAAAATCATATATTGAAACCTAACCTGCAATGTGAAAGTATTTGGAGATGAGCCTTTGGGAGGTATTTGGTCACGAGGGTGGAGTTGTCATGAATGGAATTAGTCCCCTTATAAAAGAGACCCCAAAGAGATTCTTCATCCCTTCCACCCATCTGTGAACTCGGAAGTAAGCCCTCACCAGATAACAGATCTGTTCACACCAGAACTGTGAGAAATAAAGTTCTGTTGTTTATGAGTCACCCAGTCTGTGGTATTTTGTCATAGAAGCCCAAATGTACTACAACAAATTTCCCCAAACCTGGAACTATATTTATCAAATTGAGGACATAAACAAAGATCTGAAGATTGTGAAGTTCACTGTTTAGGGGAATGTCATATTGACAATGGCTTTGTTTATGTGTTTGTTTATAGAAAAGATATGAGTCACATGACAAAATAATGTAAGTTATAGCCAGGATGTAGAATATGGAACTAGAAGAAATGTTTTGAAAATATATCTATAGGTAATGGTCAGTCGCTCAATAAGATTGTGACATGATATGAGAAATAGTTTAGGAAAATTAACTTGCAATGGCATTATTACAGAAGGTAAAACATCAGAGGTAGAGAAACCTGTTAAAATCATTTGTCTAACTACAACAAGCCTGTTCTAAGCAGTTCATAACTGAGATAGAAAAAAATCTTTGGAAATAAAAATTATATATATGAGATCTGTATGTGTGTGTGTGTGTGTGTGTTTGTGTGTGTGTGTGTGTGTGTGTGTGGCGGGGGAGGATTAAGAGGATAAGAGGATTGACAACTCTTCCTGAAAGTGAGGGGTAAAGAGAAGGGAAAAGCAAAAGGCTTTAAGACAAAGATGAAAAACAGAAAGAAAAATAAAAATTTAAAAAATGAATGTAAGGAATAAAAGAAAGTTTTAGAGAAAAAGGAATAGAGATAGAATAATACTTCTTGACCTTGAGATGCTGTTTGGACATCTATTTGGAAATGGCCTATAGGCATTTAGAATTTCAAAACTGGAAGACAAGAGAAAAATCATGAATTATAGTGTTAATCATAAATTAACGCCTTTATGGGGGGAAAAAAGATTTAAGTAAAGGACAAAAGGAAGACAACGAACCAGCAAAGGGCCCAGCTGGTGTGGCTCAGCTAGTTGAGCATCCACCCATGCACCTAGAGGTCACCAGTTCTATTTCTGGTCAGGGCACAAGCCTGGCTTGCCAGCTCATCTCCAGTAGGGCCCCTGCAGGAGGCAGCCAAATGATGTTTCTCTCTCATCAATGTTTCTATCTCTCTCCCTCTCCCTTCCTCTTTCTCTAAAATCAATAAAAACATTGAAGAAAGAAAGAAGAAAGAAAGAAAGAAAGAAAGAAAGAAAGAAAGAAAGAAAGAAAGAAAGGAAGAAAGAAAGAAAGGAAGAGCAAAGGAACAGATTAGGAAGTTCAGAAAGGTTGGAAGAGCCTCAAAATAGTACACTGGGAAGATAAGAATCAATATTGATTTCAGCAATATTGTAATTAGATCTTCATGCTCAGGATGTAAATTTACCTCTGAAATGATCAATTATCTTTCATCAAAATTTATAAGTAAATGGGACAGCTTAATAATAATTATAAAACCTATAATCATTAAAAGAACCTGTGGCTTTATTTTAACAATGTTTCTTACCATACTTAATTTCCTTAAGTTTTTAGCTATTCTAAGATTTTAGTTGAAAGTAATTTATACATTACAATAAAAAAAAATCTATACACTCTAACTACCAACATTTTTAAAGGCATTGATTCTAACCTATAATTCTAATTTTAGAAAAATATTTGCCCTTGTACTAATTTTAATTTGTATTGTACCTAAAACAAAAGTTTTCAGGAAACCTGGAAAAAACTGTTTACCACTTTTCTATTTTAAAAAAGTAAAAATATTTTAAAAGCCATGATCTCTCTCAGTTACTGAAACATTCTACCAGAGACATAACATTTTTAAATACAATGGGTACTGTATCAGATATGTCACAAACACTCTTTTATAGCTAAAATATTATATTAATACAATATGTTTAAATTAATTTTTCCCTTTGTTTCATGCCTGTTCATACATTTATTCAAAAAAATTATTGAGGACTTGGGATGCATCAGTGAAAAAAAACAGACAAAAATATCTGTCCTCTCATTAAACATGGTTGCAGGTCAAACAATAAGGTTGAACCCAAACTCTAACTTGACTCTATGAAATGTGGAGCATTTGCTGTTGGATTTATTGATGTGTTTATGCTCTGTATGTGTAAAAATCTTTCTTCTCAGAATATCTGTTTTTCAAGGGTAAGGGAAACCAAATGCCCTTTACTCCTGTATATTTTCTTAATACTTGAACTGTTAATTCTCTCTAAATTGCCCAATGCTACACTCTTCAATAGCAAACACCTATATTTTAACTTAGATTATGACAAAGATGAAAGCTAGATCAAATACCGAGCAACTGTCCATTAAGATCCCATGTCTGAACTTTGTCCTTCCTAGAGGGACCATAGATTTTGCACCTAATTAACTAGTGACTGAGCAATGGATTAGGGCTCTCAATGATTTTCTGATTTAGTTGACTAACTGAAAATTTCCACAGGGCAGAGTGCAATGCATTTGTGTGCCCCAGTTAGCAGTGCTAATTGGGGCACAAAATTGGCATAAAATTGGGCCCTGATGTTGTATCAGCCACCATTCACAGAATGGCAAATGGCCAATAAGATTCAGGGGGAAGTCTTTAGCATTTCCTTTCTCCTGCTTGTTAAACCAGACAGTAATCCAGTGTTATTTTTATAGGATAATTCATAGGTTGTGGATTACTGTGGATTACCAAAAGGATTGTGATTCATTAAAAAGGGTGTAAGGAATGAGACTCTTATACTTACAGGAAGCAATAAAGGCACTGGTAATGCTTTTCTAGAAGATCTTGAGTGTCAAGCTGAATCCCAACAGCAGCTTCTTTCATAGGCAGAAATACATTAAATTGTGGAAGCAATTTTGAACCTGACCCTGCCCCCCCAAAAAAGTGTGTCATGTTTCCATAGATTATTTGTTTGTGAAACCCGTGTAGCCACATAATGAAATCCCTATCTATGTTTCACAGGTAGAGCTGCCATTTGTATAGTCTCTCAGACGCCTATGGAGCCACACGTAAAGAATGAGAAATTTTAACACATTTGCTTGCCATTTGAAAACCCAACATTTTCTTTAATCTAATATTGCATTTCCCTGCTATTTATTCATTTAATAATAGGCTTCAATACAAACAAACAGTAATATTACCAAAAGGGCAAGTGCAGTAAATAGCCTATGAAGGAAAGTCTGCCAGCTTTTCATAATGCAAATTGGGAATCTTGTTAAAACATGATTGTGCATAGGACCTTTACAGAATGAAAACAACTCTTCTTCAGAAACTCATCTTGACTTTGCTTAAATTATATTACAGCAAAAGACCAATTGTGGCTCTTTCATTAGCTTCTACCCTGTACTGCCTCTCCTCTGTGGATTGCTGCAGGCACCAACCCCGTGCTAATACAGGTGGTGAGGCTCATGAATGCAGCAAAGCACAAATGTGGTGAAAGGCTTACGGCAATTTCACTTTAGGAGAGCGTGCAGGTATGGCTCAGCCATGGCCTCCAAAACTTACCAACTGTCATACACAACTCTGACACTAACACCGTACCTCCAAGCCAGTAGAATGGGAGCTTTGTAGCTTGTGACCAGCCCAGAATTTGTTGGATGTGACACCAAAAACACTAGCAACCAAAGCAAAAATATACAAGTGAGACTACATCAACCTAAAAAACGTCTGCACAGCAAAATAAATAATCAACAAAATGAAAAGGCAATCTATGGGAGAAAGTATTGTCAGACCATATATCTGAAGACTTAACACTGAAAATATATTAGAAGCTCATACAACTCAATAATAAAAACAAACAAATAATCCAACTATAAAATGGGCAAAGACACTGAAGACACATTTTTCCAAAGAAGACACAATGATCAACAAGTATATGAAACTACGCTCAACATCATTAATTATCAGGAAAATCAAAATCACAATGAGATATTACCTCCCACCTGTGAGAATGGTTATAAAAAGACAAGAGATAAATATTCTTGAGGATACAGAGAAAAGGGAACCCTTGTACATTGTTGGTGGGAATGTAAATTGAAACATCGATTACATAAAACAGTATGGAGGGTCCTCAAAATCTTGAAAATAAAACTACCATATGATTGAGCAATCCTACTTCTGTATATGTTTCCAAAGGCAATGAAATCAGGATATCAAAGACATATCTGCGCTCCCATGTTCATTGTAGCATTATTTACAAATCCAAGACATGGAAACAATGTAAGTATCCACTGATAGATGGATAGGTTTTTTTCAAAAGTGGTACAAACACACACACACACACACACACACACACACACACTCACACTGGAATACTATTCAATGATAAAAAAGGAGGAAACCCTGATACCTGTGACATTATGGATGGACTATGAGGGCTCTACGATAAGCGAAACCAGTCAGATGGATAAAGACAAATACTGTACAGTCTTCATTTACACATGGAATCTATATAAAAGAGCTAAATTCATAGGAGAAAGTAGAATGGCAGTTTCTAGGAACTAGGAGTTGGGAGAAATGAGGAGACGTTTGTCAAAGAGCACAAACGTCCAGTTACACAAGGAACAAGGGCTGGAGATCTAATGTAGAGCATGGGGACCTTACTGTGGTAACTATTTTGCAATACATATCTATGTCAAATCATCACATTGTACACCTTAAAATTATATAATGTTATGTGTCAATTATATCTCAGTAAGTCAGGGAGTAAAAACAACATATACTGTAAAGCAATTGCCAGCAAAGATGTGGAGAAACTGGATCTTGTATAAGTTCTTGCTTGTCATGTAAAATAGTATAGCCACTCTGGAAATCTGCCTGGCATTTTCTCAAGAAGTTAAACATATGCTTAGTATATGAACCATGAATCTGAATCCTGGTAATTTATATTATAGAAGCCCTGTACCCAAATGTTGATATCAGCTTTATTTGTAATAGCCCAAAACTGAAAACTATCTAAGTATCCTTCAATGGGTAGAGGTTAAACAAACTGTGGTACCATGGAATACTAACCAGCAACTAACAGGAATAAATTATTGATATATGAAAAAAAGATTGATTATTGGTACATGTGGTTGTGTTCATGTATTTATATTTATAGTTATGTAGCCCAGACCATGGTTTAACTTGGTCTAAACAATGGTTTAAACAATCCATATTGTTTGCATGTATTAGTATATGCACACACATGCTTGAGAGAAAGGCAGAGACAGAGAAGAAAGAATGAGTTACCATTGGGTGAGGAAGAGGAAGAGAAAGAGGAAGAGGAAGAAGAAGGAGGAGAAGCAGAAGGGGGAGAGCAAAATACTGGATTTATTCCATGATGAAGTCATTTATATATAAGCCAGGAATTGTCTTTAGATATTCACAATGCTATCTCTAGTTTATTTTTTATCAGTCTTGGTGACTTTGTCTATATTGGCGTTTTTAAACCACCTCACTTTAATTCGAGAAATCTGAAAATTCCATTATTCAACCACTGATTAGAGACTAGAATTTTCAATTTTGTTTATGCTTCTGAATAGCAATGCAATCATTCCTAGAACCCACATTAAATACATAATTCTAGTGTATAAAAGAGAGAGTGAAAATGTTTCAGAATTCAACAGGAAAATTGAAATCTACTCCTCTTCTCACAGGCTGTGCACCTGATCTAGCATGTGAAAGGTCACTTGCTTATATAACTTTCACCAATTGTATCCATTTCCACTCCAGTTTTTGTATCTGTACAACGTTGTCATTCAATAGCAATCAGATATGACTGTAGCCTAAAGGAGATAATGAACTCATAATTACTTTACACTCATTTATCTTCTCTAGTAATGGCCATAGACTTAAGGCCTTTGTGACATTAAGTATAGTTATCAATATATTGCAGTAGTGAATTGGAATTAATGAGCAGATTACTTCATGTTTTGGTTACTTTGCTATCCAGTTATGTGCTCTGAGTTCAATTTAGTATTTCTGTGTTTAGTTGAGTAAAAAAAAATTAGGAATATAACTAATGAATGTTTTGATCTTGCTGCTTGTTCTTTAGGATGTATAACATGCTTCCATAGAGTTCACGTAATTTGATCCTTACAAAAATACATGAGGAAGCTGGATACATATTATTATACTTATTTTAGATATAATAGAACTTGGCTCTATGATGGCACAATTGGAACTAGAATATTGTTCTATTGTTTGCAGTATCATATACACCCTCTCAACTTAGAGAAAACAGGGTTGCCTGTAATAATTTTATATTTTTCTGCAAATGAGGGATTGAAACATAATATTGAAATGAATATTAGCATGTAAAAATGCAACCCTGTACAAAAATGAAGTCAAAATAAATCATAGACCTAAATATAAAATATAAAACTCCTATAAGATAATGGGAGAAAATTTAAGCAACCTTGGATTTCATTATGACATTTTAGATATAACACCAAAAGCACATACCATGAAAAAATGAATAAATTGGACTAAAATTGAAGGCTTCTCTTTTGTAAAACACAATATTAAGTAAATGAAAAGACAAGCCATAGACTGGGGGGCGGGGGGGAATATTTGCACAACTTTTATCCAAAACATATAAGGAACTCAAAATTCAAAAAGAAACAACGCAGCTAACCACCGGACAATAGTTCTAAATGGACACCTCAGCAAAGAAGATATTCAGGTGGGGAAAAACATTCCAAAACAATGCTTAACTTCATATTTCATTGGAAATTGCCACTTAAAATTATGAGATACCATTACACACCTCTGAGAATGTCTAAAATTCAAAACACTGAAAACACCAAATGCTAACGTGGATATGGAACAACAGGAACTTATTTCTTTGCTGGTAAAAATACAAAATGGTATAGCCATTTTGAAAAAAAAATTGGCAGTTTCTTTCAAAACTAAACATACTCTTACCATATGATCCAGCAATCATGTTCCTTGGTATCTACCCAAATGAGTTGAAAATATATGTCCACATAAAAACCTGCACACAAATGTTTATAACAGCTTTATTCATAATCTCCAAAACTTTGAAACTACCAAGATGTATTTCAAAAATTAAATGGATAAACAAACTGTGGTACATCCATAAAATGGAATATTAACTAGCAATAAAAAGATAAGAGCTATCAACCCTGAAAAAGTTTTTAAAAATGCATAATACTAAGCAAAAGACACCAAAATGAAAAGACTACATACTGTATGATTCCAGCTATGTAACATTCTGGTAAAGGTAAAAATTGTGAAGATGGTAAAAATGATCAGTGGTTGCCAGGTGTTGGGGAAGAGAGCAGGATAACAGATGGAGCACAGGGAACTTTTAGAGCATTGAAATTATCCTGTGTGATACTATAATGGTGGGTGCATGTCATAATACAATTGTCAAAACCCATAGAATGTATCTAATGAACTCTAATGCAAACTATGAATTGTAGTTAATGATAATAATAATAATAATGGCTGATCAATGATAACAAATGTATCTCTCTAATTCAAGATGTTAATTATGGGGGAAACTGGTATCTGGTATGGGGGAAGGGGGTGACATATGGAAACTCGGTATTTTCTGCTCAATTTTTCTTTAAAACTAAAACTGCTCAAACATAGCCTATTTATTTTAAAAAATGCAATCATGTCAGAAAATATATAGCACAGGTCCTTTCAATTTCCTGTGAATCCTGTTTTTACAGAATTAGTGAAGGGGAGGATTTCTAGCCTCTGCTTCAACAGCCCATAAAATACTCATGTAACAACTCAGAGTGAAAGATGAGGAGATAAATTAATGATCCTTCTTCACCCAATGAATCCCAAAGCCTTTATTCTTCAGCTGTTCCATCTACAATGGTTGAAAGCAAAAACAGAATTCCTCTGCACAGTGGGCACTAAGTACATCATGTACTAAATATGGTACAGTCATCACATGCATGACAAAAATTGTAAGTGATGGTCCATATACATTCCATGTTGCATGTTGCGTGGGATTTTGATTTGGACCTCTTACCTATTAAAAGTATAACAACACAACTATAAAGGCTCAGTATATCTATATGCCAAAATACATTTTTACATTCACACACACATGCAACTTTATGAATACAAAAGTACACATTGTCAATGCCTTTAAATTTAATTTACCATGGTTTATTTTATCTAAATTAAAACTTTATACATGAAAATCATAGAATTGAAGCTTTCTCATTCCTAAGGTAGGGCAATATCTATATCTATTTAACTTTGATCATAAAGCCCCTGGAAAGGGACAATGTCATCTTTCCTATTGAGGATAATGGTAGGAATCAGCAACCCCCCCACCCCCCAAATAACAATTAACAATAATTAACAAAAATAATAATGGTGATGTGAGAGCCAGTTTAAACTCTAATGATACCCTAGATGAAATGAAGATCTGCCATCCTCTCTATCACTGCGTTCAGCCAGCTTGCTAATCAAATACTGGCAGAATGAACTGGAGTTTAAGTAGCATCATTATTATGATTTAAATGTAAGCTCATGTGCAAGACTGACAACCTTGGAAAGTGAAGTCATCATTTGTCCAAAAAATAAGCAGATCACTGTGGTGACAGTGCTTTCTTCCTCTTCACTGACCTGCCAAGCAATTTGAACTCATTTCCAAAAGACCACGTCTGGTGAGAGGAGAGTCTTAACTCTTAACCATTAGGGAGCAAATGCCCATAAGATCATAACTAAAATAGCAGTGCCCGAAAACTGGAGGCATGAAAGAGTCCTATATGCTCTTCCCAGAAGACCCACAGAAGTTCAGGCTCCACAAATGTCAAGAGATTAGTATATTATACTTCCTGTCTCAAAAATTTTGCATATGGTAGGATCTAAATAAAGATGGGCAATATGTTTCAGCTTGTATTCCATCCTCAAATGCTGTGTGAGTTTTTGAGTATCTGATTTTGTATAAGGGTTTGGTGGAAAAGACTAATATAATCAATTAGCCATTTTTCTTTTTTACATCTCAAAAGTCATGGAGGACATCATATACAGGTAATGCATTGATAACAAAATGTTCATTCCACTTTCTGTAACTGATCTTCAATCAACATCATTCCACACTGTCTGGTTCACCATCAGCTCCCTTTGAACTTCTAAGATACTCCATAATTACAGCCTTTTACTTTTTCAGCAATCAGCAATCTCAGGAATGAGATTCTCTTTTACGGAGACAAAGGCCAACCATTATATTTACGATAATACTAAAAAACAGATTCTCTTTTTGAACCCTTTGTAAAAGATTATTCTATGTGCTTTAACCTGTATTCATGCAATTCTTGAAACCACCTGACTATGATTATCTACATTTTATTGATGATAAAACTGAGGTCACATCCCTAAGCTAGTAATTGGTGGAGCCTATATACAGAGACAGAAAGTCATGTTTGTTAGGTCTGATCAAATCATTAAATGGATACCTCCTCCCCTGGGAAACTGGCCTTTAGCCCATTTCACAACTGATACTCCCTTTTGCTTAGACCACATTCCATTTGCTATGACCATTATCTTTCCCCTCCAGACTTGCTCAGGATCTGGACCTGCCTAGTGAATTCCCCACCAAAAGAGCCTGGCTAGACTCCTTTAAAATCTCTGACTCCCCTCCCTGGGTGGTGGTGCCATTTTAGGGATCAGCCCATCTGGTTTTCCAAATGACCTAATAAATTTATAATTCTTTACCACTTTCGGCCTCATGCGCACCTCTTTCAGTGACCCCCAACAATGCTCTGCTTCTTTTCTCCCAAACAACATAAGTATAAAATCAAGTCCTCAATATGAAAATACTATAGGAATTGTTATCAAATTCTATTTGATTCAAAACTAGGTTCAAAGGAAACAGATTTCACCCATCAGGACAAATATTTCCAGAGTCAGAATCCCCACCTCAGCACTCTCTCAATCCACTTCAGACATGTATTTGAGAAAAGACTCCAATTTAGGGGAATTCCTCAAGATCACTATTTCAAAAAGTCATTCCCATCTGGAGATACAATTCATGGAGAACAACAATAAAATCTGAATGATATAAGTCAGAAAGAATCTGCCACAAGATGGTGATACATTCCATGTATAATTAATAGCTATTTCCCTATGTCCTAGTGAAACCAAAATGTGGTGCTTGGATCCAAGTTCTTTGTCTCACGAAACCAAAGAATGGGTTCACGGACAAAAAAACGGTTGGCGGAAACAAAGTTTACTGAGGGACAGATGGACTTCCTGCCGTATGGGGCATTGAGAAGGGGGCCCAAAGCGGGCTGGTTACCAGTGAAGCTTCTTTGTCTCAGGTTCCAAAGTCTCATGCCCCTTGAGCCGGTCCTGGAAAAGGTGCGGCTGGGGTTCCAAAAGCAGGCAAGTATCCGGAGCTCCCATTCCATGTTGCAGTCGGGTGTAGTTCAGTGTCCAAGCTAATTAAAGTCTATTAGTCCACGTGTGGAGCCCCACATGGGCATAAGCCATGTGGACACAGGAGAGAACACCGCCCCCCCCTACCCGCAACTGGAACCCAGTGCCCAGTGTGGTGGAGAGAAAAGAGAAAGAGAGGAGGCGTGCACTTTTTTTGAGGTAGGTATTTGCTTGCTAGCTCCTGATTGGTCCTTTCAAAGAATTCTGCCTTAGCAACATCTTTGGGATTGGTTGATATGCCTTACTGCCTTGTGATTGATTACCTGCAAGCTGTCTGTCTTAGCAACATTCATACATTTTAAAGCTCGAATCTCCTGTGCATGCCCTTCCTTCTCCGTGCATCTGAGTTGCCTTAGCAATTCTGCCCAGCTGGGTCTAGTCTTCCTCTCCCACCTGGGCCTAGTTCTAGGTAATTTTGTCTGCCTCTGTGGTTTTCTTGGAACAGGGAATGCAAGTTGTATTGTCAGCAAGTTGTATTCTGCCCACGTCTGTAATGCTCCATTTCCCAGCCCCTGTGGTCCGGTCCCTTTCTACCTAGCTCTTCTATCTCCTCATTAGTCCTTCATCAACTACCTTCAGTTTTTTAACCAAAAACAAAGCAAAACAAAATCCACTAATGCCACCTCCAACACACACACATGCTTGTAAAATTATACATAGACATTTTAGATAATTTTTTTTCAAATTAGATAAGATATAATTTATAATTAATAAGTTGTTTCATAGAGGGATGTGAAATGAAATGTCCAGAGTGTGTATTACTAATTGATTGTTTTGGTCTTTCCCATAGTCAACATAAGAAACATTCAAACCTACAGAGAATTTTTGTGAGTTTATTTGAGCCAAACAATTGCTGGGAAGCAAATTCTCAATGGATTGAGATAATGATCCAGAGAATGACAGTTTTGCACCTTACTTTATACATTACAATCAAAAGAGAAGACAAGTGGGTTACATGAAATCCATTGGTGATCGACTAGGGAGCTGGGAGAAAGCCAAGTGGGAAAACTTCTGGGATTAGATGAAAAGTATAATGATAGACACATACATCTTTTACATAAGTGGGTACAGGATAGTTAACAGTCAACAATTAATGAGAGCTTGTTTGGAGGTTCTAGCAGGGAAGCGCAGCTACTCGTATAGCCTTGACCGAAGACGGGTCCTCTCCTGGGCGGCGGGGAGGAAGGTCGTCCTCCTCGACTCCTCCACCGGAGCGTGCAGCTTCGGGAGGGACGGGAGGGACGCACATGGATCAGTGAGGGAGGAGGGGGACACCCTTCTAGCCAGCCAGATCAGCGGAATCAACCCTGGCGATCAATGGGGTGACAGATGTCGCAGCCAGATCGCCCTCACATCCAACAATTAATATGATAACAACAACAATGAGAAGACTTATGGTCTCTGCCCTGGTGCATTGTTTGTGCCCTGAGGGGTCTAGAAAAGGGGAATTTACCTGACTTGCCAAAGGAATGTTATTTTAGATGCAAAAGACAATAAATAGACAGGCTTAGTTTAGGTAAAGATTGACTTTTGTCAGGGAAGATTTTAGCCTAGGACATTACTACCTGCCATAAACTGCTTTTAGTTAAAATGTTTTCCTTTCAGACAATCCTTTGTGGTTACTTTAGGTCTCTGAGTTTGCAAGGCTGTCACACAGGCCTTTGCTGAGCTTGTCAGGTTAGCCTGTGGCCCCTTTCTGTCCACATCATCAAGGTGTTATCAGGTATTAGAGTCATTCTTAAACTCTCGGAGAAACATTTGTAGCTGGATTGTAAGGTAAAATATATTTCCCATATTTTCTGATAAATTAAAAATACAGTACCAATTTAACTGTCAGTGGCAAAGACGTTATTATACAATCTCCAAATAGACAAGAAAAAAATGGTACATATGTTTTATTCTCTTTTCAAAATCATCTGTCACAGTTAACTATCTGGCATATTATTCTGGGCAGAGGGCTCAGCAGTAACCTGCATAGAGCCCTACTTCTTAGTCACATGGTTTGAAAATAGTGTGTTTCAGTTCATCACCATGTTCAGCTGTCAATCAACCTTTATTTTTTGCAGGCATTCTTTACTGCATTTTTTTCCAATTGTAGGAGAAAAATATGTTAATTCCCCAATGAATAAATCTGCCAGTTTAACTTTCAAGGAACCAACTCCCTCGTAGAGATATATAGCAAAGGAAAGCAGAAGAAAATCTAGAAAGCTGAACTCTAGAACTAACTGCAGCAAAGCAAGGAGTTTGCTTGTACTCAGAAGATTCTATGTGGTATATAAAATCTGAAGTATCTTCAATAATACTACTCTTATAAAACAGGGAATATGTGAACATTAAACACACTTATTGCCAATAGCAATCAAAAGAAAAACATCTCAAAGTTCAATTCAATGTATTGAAAATTCTACATATTTTAAAAGAAAAAAAAAACAAGCTGAGCAAGAAAGCTGACTGTGTTCATTCAGCCTACATACCAGCCTTTCAGAAATTTTTATAGAAGGTGCTGATATTTCTTAACTGCCTCATTTATTGTTGTTTGTTTTCTTTACATATATTTTTATTAATTTCATAGAGGAAGGGAGAGAGAGAGAGAGAGAGAGAGAGAGAGAGAGAGAGAGAGAGAGAAACATCATTGATGACAGAAAATCATTGATTGGCTGCCTCCTGCATGCCTTACTGGGGATCAAGCCCACAACCTGGTCATATGCCCTTGACCAGAATCGAACCTGGGACCCTTCAGTCTGCAGGGCAGTGCTCTATTCACTGAGCCAACATGGCTAGGGCTTACCTGCCTCATTTCTTAGAACCAGCCTCACCCTTCCTCTCAGAACCTGGTTCTATTTTTTATCACATCTTAAATAATTCATACCTGAAGCTCTTCAAACTTTTTGAAACAGTCTCTAATTTTAGTTATTTACTTACTTATCAAATGAAAACAACTTATTTATAAATTATCCTATCTAATAAAAGGCTAATATGCAAATTGTCCCCTTGATCCAGAGTTCAAACAGAAGTTCAACCAGAGGGTGGGGCCAGCCAGCCAACTGCGGCCCCACCCCAACAGACCCCGCCCCTGAGAGGCACCCCCACCCCAATTGGGGGCGGGGCCAGCCAGCCAACCTCCTGCGGCCCCTCCCCCCAGCCAGACCTGATGGGGCAGACTGGCCAGACCACACCCATGCACGAATTCATGCACCAGGCCTCTAGTTATTCTAATAACAACATACATTACAAAATATACACAAAACCAAGATACTTTTAAAGGATGGGATGATGACAAAGTAAACAATGTTTATATGATTTTTATGCTTATTTTCTGTTAACAGCACACAAAAAAACTTTGTGTCCTTACAGAAAAATATTATTAACCCTGTTTTCATGAGAAAAAATGTGACTAAATTCACTATATTATTTGTGAAAATATTTTTCAAAAGTTTAATGACATAGAAATTCTTGATTCAGTTTATTTCAATCATTGGTTTTAATGGTTCTCACACCTTGCAAGAATATGTAGATAGATATAAAAGACATGCATCAATATCTGTACTTCCTAATTATTCTCATTTTTCATCTTACACACCAATTGTGCACGTTTTTTGTTTAAATTTATCTACTAAATTTCTACTCTTCCTGATGCCACTCATTTGTTTCCTCACAAACTAATTGGAAATTACAGAAATTTTATATTATAAAATTTAGTTCAATTTTCATTAAAATGTTTTACTTGGCAGGGTTTAAAAGGTTTAAGCTTTCAAGTATTTAATCATCATCATCATAACTACTAGTAATTGAAAACTTCCCAATGTCAGACAGTGTCTTAACTTTTTCAATTTATTCCTCATGGCAACTCTAAGAAATAGGAATACTCTCTTATCTCTATTTACACCCGAGTAAATATATTAGAGCTTTTTAAAAAATATATATTTTTATTTATTTCAGAGAGGAAGGAAGAGAGAGAGAAATAGAAACATCCATGATGAGAGAGAATCATCAATTGGCTGCCTCCTGCAAGTCCCCCACTGGGGATCGAACCCACAACCTGGGCATGTGCCCTTGACTGGAAAAAAAACCTGAGACCTTTTAGTTTGTAGGCTGATGCTCTATCCACTGAGCAAAACCATCTAGGGCATGTTAGGGCTTTTATAGGTAATAAGACATCTTCTAATAATTCTTCTGTTTTATCAGATATTTTGAAAAGTTGTCACTTTTTCAGTCATGTACCATACTTAAAGGAACATTGAAGTGAAAGAGAGTGGTTTGGGGTGTGTGTGCACATGAGTGTGTATGTGTAAAAAATATGTATATACCATAGTTCTGAAATCAGTCTATCACACCAGGAAATTGCAGCAAATTTGGTACACAATTTCTCTGTAAAACTAAACATTAGTTTTGAAAACACATATTTGGTCACAGAACAGGAAAAATCGATGTGTGTAAAGATTTCCATGATCATTCTCAATCTCGTCACATAATAATATTAAGATTTTATCAGAACCGTAAACTCCAAGTAACCACACTGGGCACATGAAAACTGCAACAGGTTACAACAAGGTGAGAGCAAATGAGAGAGAGAAGGAGCCACCATCAAGATTTCCTCCTGCTCCTCCCTCTCCAGCTCTAAAGACAAACTCTCACACAGTAATCGAGTATCAAGTCAGGTTATACAGAAAGGCTTCCTTTCTTATTTTTAGATTAAAATATAAACAGATATTTAATGATTTATTTTTTAATGTATTATAATTTTTTTATTGCCTAAAGTTTTACATATGTCTCTTTTTTCCCCCAATTGATGCCCCCCTCCCCCGCCCCAGCCATTCCCACCCTGGGCAAGCCCCCACCACCACAGTGTCTGTGTCCATTGGTTATGCTAATATGCATGCATACAAGTCTTTTGGTTGCTCTCTAACCTACCCCCCCTCCCCTACCATTTGTCTCTGGATCTATTCTTGTTCATCAAATTATCTTGATCATTATTTTTACATTTTATTCAGTACTCCCGCCTACATTTTGGGCACCCCACATTGGAGTTTGATCGTGCGCTCACTTGGCTTATCATCAGAGCCAGAAATGTGTTGCTAATGCCTAGTGATGATGTAAAGAAATGTAGATCCAGATTATCTTTTCTGGAAACACTAGAAGTTTCTCAGTTCCAGAATCTATTTCCATCCCTCAAATGACATGTAGAGGAATGAAACACCTCACACAGACTACACTGAGCACCAGCTCTCTCCTCGCAGAGACAAAATGAGCAGGGAAATGGCTGCGGAAGGATCAGCCTGAGACTCCTCATCTCACCTCATGTTAGGATTCAGGGCAATTTGAAAGAACATGAGACTAAAAACATTATTTTGTTCTATGACACACTTTTATCAGAAGAAAATAAAAAGGACTATTAAAACACCCATATGTCAAAGATGCAAAATTTTCCTGCTTTTATTGTGACACAATAGCTGCAGAATCTTGGCAACTTCATTTTCTCTTCTATTCCTATTTCCGTAAGCATAAATTGAGTGTTAGCTGTAGCTCAGTGGTTTCAAACTATTTTGCTAGCAAAACCTTTTATTCTATGACATTCTTGGTGGCATAATAAACATGAATAGGGATGAGGGCCCATAAGCATCTTTTCTCCATTCCAGTGGCTTGCCAGGTACCTCTGAGGAACCTGAAAGTGCCCAGAACACACCAAACTGGGTCTCAAGGGCTCTCTCCAACTCAAAGACATTATGAGCAATGAGTCAGAAAACTTAATTCAGTTTTATACTTCCTCCTTGACTCAACAGAGGATGAATCAATATTATACAATTATAAACTTATGTAACTCTGTCACTTAAAGGCAGAAAAATTCTAGTCTACACACCTCTACTGAAATGTTTTCATCTACATGGAGTTTATCCTCAACAAGGCCATAGAGGTTATTAACTAGGCTCTATGAATTCAACCATTCCAATATAAGTTAAGTCACTTTTCATTAACCTTTCTTTTTCTTGTTAAATAGCAGCATTAGAAATCATCAATAGATGAGTCCTCAAACTATACTTCTCTTGATGTGTATTCTTTTTCTCTCTCTCTCTTGCTTTTTGAGGTCAGCAAACAAGCCAAGAGCCCAGGAAGGCACAGAGGCGATGGGGACATGGCTACATAAAGAAGGCTTTCATTAACCTTACTGACCCACCATAATTTCAAATGTCAGCAGCTAATCAGAGACTCACTGACATCATCAATGGCTGGAGAGATGAGATAGCCTGTGGGATCAATCTTTTCTCTTAGTCTGAAATATATATTTATAACGCCACAGGGTTACTTTTGCTCTGAAGTAATGGTGGGAAAATTTCCCTCTACTATTGAAATACATGCTTCTAAGGCTGAAGTTAATCATTAGTTTTGATGGAACAGCAAAAAACATTTATTTAAATGTCAAAAACTGACTACATTATTGGCTTCTCTTCTACTAAATTCTCCCATGGCATTTTGACAACACGGGCAGCTGTAATGTTTGGCTCACTGATCCAGAAAAGAAAAGGTAAGTTAAACTATATTTCTTTCCTTGTAAAGAGTTCTCTGTATAAATTGTATTTATCTCAAATACAATTTATGTGGGAAAGCGCACATAATTATGTCAGTTGCTAAAATGTATAATATAATAAGTTGTCCAATAATTTCCCATCCTCCCAGAAACACCTATCTCGGACACGTAACAAAGAATGTTTAATATGTTCAACCAAATCCAAGAGAAATGAGAGGTGAAAATTTACCCAAGAAATATGAGAATTTAAATGTTATTAATTTCATAGCTTTCATAAAGTGTTGTTTAAATGGCTTTTTCTAGGCAAAAGCATTGTTTGGACCATTACTGACCTAATAGTTATAGCCAAATATGCAAATAATTATGTAAAGATACCTCAAGTTTCCAACATGTAATGTACAATTCTTGGTCTCTACAAATTATTGTAGATCTTTTTTTAAAAAAACTTATAAAATAAGTATACTTCTTGATTCAAGACTTTTGTGCCTTTCATTAAACTCAAATAGTTTTGTTTCCAGTCATCAAAGCAGAGGGAGACTATGAGAGCATGAAAGAAGCACTTTTACTTTATAGTTAACCCACCAAATTCATCTCATGTAAAAACTATTCTCTGAAGGTATGACCTTATTATTTAGAACAGGTAGGTGACAGAAACCAGGAAGTAGAAAGCTGAATGGATCATGTGCTCTTTGGGATCAAATATCAATCTGTGAAGGTGAGAAAGATGACTAAAGCTTACAAAAATTCTTTTTGTGGAAATAAGATTAAAAATTCTATAAACTAAAGTTAATCATTAGTACCTGTATGGGGACCTCAGCAACTACATTTCAAGGTTAAAAAGAAAAAAAAATTCACCCTACCGAGTTTGGCTTAGTGAATAGAGTGTGGGCCCTTGTACTGAAGGGTCCCGGGGGGCATGTACCTCAGTTGCAGGCTTGATCCCTGGTCCTGATTGGGGTGCGTGCAGGAGGCAATCAATCAATGTGTCTCTCTCACATCAATGTTTCTCTCTCTGTGTCTCTCCTCCTCCCTTCCACTCTCTCTAAAAATAAAATGAAAATATATCCTTGGGTGAGGATTAAAAACAAAAAAATATCTTAAAATCCAGCATTAAAATATTTACACCCAAAGCTATATTTTCAGTTGTGAGAAATCCTGGTATAGTCCAAATCCACTAAAACATTAATACTAATAGAATAATCAATACTTTTTATTTTTTTCCAATTCATTTGCAATAATCCAGGGAAAGTGTAGGCTGCTTAAGTACCATGAAATCATGGCAGGGCTGTTTAAAATTAGATTCAACATTTTGCAACAGTTATAAAAAGACAGGGATCCCTTTTGTATAGATTCAGATCAGTGAAAGAATTACTCTATACTCATTTTCACTTCAACTGATTTGAAAATACAAGTTAAAAATTTTATCATGGAAATATTTCATCACAGAATAATAGACAGGCCAATGTTCTTGCAGAGAATGCTTCCTCTTACAAATTTTGTAACCTCATGTGAATGACTTAATATTCTCGTATTTTTATGAAAAGCAAAAAAATTTCATAATCTCATGTGAATCATTTAACCCCTATGGGGTTGTATTGAAGATTAAGTGAAAGACAACAAATACATTATAACAATTTTCACTGAAGTGATGTATCAACAATGAAGCTCTAGAACACTTTCACATTTCTGCTCCCACTGTTCGAATCATGCTGACACAAGCCACCTTCTCCCAGTTTGCCCGCTTTGCCTGCTTTACCATGGATAATTTAATTAAGTGTGAACTAAACTGATAAGCAATGGGTATAAAATTAGGAGAGACAAGTATAAAAGTTTTGAAAAAAATCAAGATAATTTTTCACTCATATCATATATGTGTGTGTCCCTTAAAAGAAAGCAAACTAGAAACCATAAAATATTTAATGCAGTACTTGTTCATTCAAGAAAGTTAATTTCAAATCCCAACCAGCAGGTTTATATTTCAAGAAAGAACCTAAGTCCTATACCAAAAGATTGCTGTATGGATGTGCCCATTTTGAACTAAAATTAAATGTTTAAGGTATAGGTATTGCTTTTTATGCCTCTGCATTTTTCAGCTAACTTTCAGGTTCTAATCTCTTCATATAAGAGGGCATCTATATACGTATACAGATATCTAGATAGATGATAGATAGATAGATATATATATAGATAGACAGATAGAGAAATAGACTTCACAAAAATAAATATGATTTTCTCACCCTCTACACACACACACACACACACACACACAACTATAAAGTGTTAAATCAAACATTACTTTTAAGCCTTCATGATAAAATATATTCATTTACTCAAATAATTTAAAATGACATTATATACTTGTCTCAGTCTATTATTTTTCTTAGATTAATTCTAAACACTTAAATATGTGAAATAACATTACAGAACTCTGGGAATTTCACACATAAGATTTTACATTGTCTAAGCCAGGATATTCATTTTGCACAGGAGAAAATGAGCAATCCCCAGCCTCAAGATGAATTGCCTCATGCAAAACATGGATAAAAAATACATAAGTATGTATAATAGTGTTCTCTTATGGGTCATTCAGTTGTTGTGGCCTCCAGCTCAGTCCATGACATGGTTCATTCTTACAATTTTGGGAGTCTTGGTTTTAATTTCATTATATATATATATATATATATATATATATATATATATATATATATATCCCGGTGCACAAAAATTTGTCCACTCGGGGGGTCCCTCAGCCTGGCCTATGCCTCCTTGTAGTGTGGGACCCTCAGAGGATGTCCACCCCAGTGGGAACCCTCACCCCATGGAGGTTTGGCCAGCCTGGGTGAGGGGCTGATGGCTGTTTTCAGGCTGGCCACACCCCCTTTAGGGTGGGGGTCCCCACTGGGGTGCCTGGCCAGTCTGGGTGAGGGGCTGAGGGCCGTTTTCAGGCTGGCCAAGCACCCTGGCAACGTAAACTCCCAGCCTCTCCTTTTTTTCTTTTCTTTTTTTTATTCTGGAATTTATTTACCTTCTATAATTGAAACTTTGTTGCCTTTAGTGGAGGCCTGCGGAAAGCTTGGCTTCCTCCATTGCCAGGGGCAACCCACTCCTGCTCGCTCCAGCTCCGTGGCCATGGCTGGCTGAAAGCAGGTATCTGGGGTTTATTTACTTTCTATAATTGAAACTTTGTTGCTTTCAGTGGAGCTCAGAGCCAAGCCGCGGCAGGCAGGGAAGCTTGGCTTCCTCCATCACTGGAGCAAGCAAGCCTCCTGCTTGCTCCAGCTCCATGGCTGCCGGCCTCCATCTTGCTTGGGTTAATTTGCATGTAGTCACTCTGATTGGCTAGTGGGCATTGCTTAAGGTGTAGCAAAAGTACGGTCAATTTGCATGTTTGTCTTTTATTAGTACAGGATATATATATATATATATTGGCATGCTATTAATTTACAGAGAAAATGTCAGTGTAACAGAAAGAAAAAATATTGAAATTAATATTTTATAGTACCTCATTGGTATACTTGGAAATAAGCTTTATTGCTTCTAGATAACTTTTATAGACTTAATGGTTTAGAGAAACATTTTAAAATAGAAGTTGGATGCCCTCAACATTAAAGGTATACCTTAAGGACCACATTCTAAGGTCAAATTTAATTCTATCTTCACTTAAACAGGTGATGTGAATTTTATTTATAATGCTGTCCTACCATATAAATTTAGGTAAAAAGATTAGAGGTTTGAAGCACAGCCCTGATTACCAAAGCCCTTTGCTTAACCATGAACATATTGGTCTATTATTTCTACATTTTGAGCCTCTGTCTATAATAAAAAGGTTACAGCAATTAAAATGTCATTGTAAGAGCTAACCTTATTATTGTATTCTGCTGAATACTATCATGCCTGGCATATAGTCAGTATATGCACATATAGTGCACTCAGGGGGTGGAGGGGCAGACAGGGTCCCCTGCACCCTCTCGCAGTCCAGGAGCCCTCGGGGGATGTCCAACTGCTGGCTTAGGTCAGCTCCCCACTCCCCGGCAGTCGGACATGGTTAATGCTGCTGCGGAGATGGGAGAAGCTACCACCACCACCATTGTACTTGCCAGTTGTGAGCCCAGCTCTGATTAAGAAGCGCTCCCCCTGTGGGAGTGCACTGACCACCAGGAGGCAGCTCCTGTGTGAGGGGAATCAGGCCAAAACCAGCTCTTCAACATCCCCCAAGGGTCCCGGATTGCATGAGGGTGCAGGCCGGGCCGAGGGACCCTACCAGTGCACAATTGGAGCTGCAGAGGGACACGGGAGGGCTCCAGGGCATGTTTCACCCATCTCACTCAGGCCCGATCAGCTGGACCCCAGCAGCAAGCTAACCTACCAGTTGGAGTGTCTGCCCCTGGTGGTCAGTGCACATCATAGTGAGAGGTTGAGCGGCCTTAGCATATCATTAGCATATTATGCTTTGATTGGTTGAACAGACAACTGGACACTCAGCATATTAGGCTTTTATTATATAGGATATATATATATATATATATATATATATATATATATATATATATATATTGCAAAAATAAATACATCTGTTCATACAGATAAGATGCATGGAAACAAAACCTGAGATTTGGTCCTGTCTTATTTCCTAAAGATAACTTCTTATAGCATTTACATATTAACCATTCTCTTTTCTGTTTCATGTTTAAAAGTCAATTAAATTTTTTTTAGTTTCATCTAATTTAACTAGCAGTCATTACTCTTTTTCTTGCTAATGTTGGCATTAATTTCTGTGTATAATTCATTCTGAGAGAAGACTCTTATATCCCTTCATTACCCACCACTAATTTGTGCATTAAAATTTTTCTTAAATTATACTTTAGTGCAATTGTGTTGTTGACCATTATATATTTGTAAACAAATACATTTGTTCTCTATATATTTATCCTTTGCCTTCTAAAAGGGTGAAAATGAACCTAGAATCTTTATCGAATTCTCAACAGACTTTGATGATACAATTAAAATACAAAGTAACCAGAAGTTAAATTATCAATAAGAGTCATTTATTTGCATTTTTATTTTAAAGAATACTTAAGAGAATTGTGATGAATTAGTAGTGACAAACTACTTCTTTCAGACTGATTTTGTGTGGAGAGTTTAATTAAACATTGCAGCTGTTTATCTCTGTGGTGATTAAATTTTCATATGTAAATTACATGTATTAAGACCAAGATACTTATGTAAATGGCACTTGCCTTAATGTTTTGTGTTACTATTATTAACATCTAGCCATCAGTTTATAATCTTCTTGTATTAAAATCTATCTGCATGGATACATTGTTAAGACAAGTAGATTGAGATCCTAAAAACAAGTTTATTATGTATTTGTTATCTCACAATCTAAAGTTTATCAGGCAAACTAAATATGTTTTTAAAAATTAAATAAAATCGAAGGCATCTAGGAAGCACACCTGTCTAGTTCCAAATTCTGTTCCTTAAAGAATGCAGTCTAGGAGAAAGAACCAAGATAGCAGGGCAGGTAAACATGGGTACTCACCATCTCCCACAACCACATCAAAATTACAACTAAAGACCAGAACACCCATCATTCAGAACCACCCGAAATCTGGCTGAATGGAAGTCCTACAACTAGAGAAGTAAAGAAGAAAGCACAAACAGGCTGGTAGGAGAGGTGGAGGAGAGTAACAGGCTGTTTCAACACCCATGTGTGGCATTTTTTAATCTAGGCTGAGGAGGCCTCCTGTGAGGAACAAGGGGTCCCAGCCCACACTGGAACCCTCAGCACAGGGACCCAGTGCTGGGAAGAGGAGTCCCCATAACTTCAGGCTGTAAAAACCAGCAGGGATTGTGACCCTTCCCCTGGACGTCCCTGCCGCAGATCGCCCCCCCCCCAAGAGGGAGTTGGGCCAGCCGGCCAACCTTTGGCATCCCCTACCCCTGGTTGGCCAGGCCCAATTGGGGAGGGCCAGCCAGACCCCACCCATGCATGAATTCATGCACTAGGCCTCTAGTATAGTCAATAATATTGTAATAGCTATGCATGGTGCCAGGTGGGCACTTGAATTATGAGGGGAGGATCACTTCATAAGTTATATAATGTGTAATCACTGGGTTATATAGCCAAAATTAATATAAAACTGTACATCAACTGTAATAAAAAATAAAATGTACATAAAAAATAAAATTTAGCATATAAAAAAACACCCCTTTCACTGATTACCCCAGCACCTGATTTTATTTCTCAGGGTAAGTACTTGTCACTATGGTATTTTTTCTTCTTTTTTTATGCATTTATTTTTTATTTATTTATTTTATTTTTATTTTATTTTTATATTTTATTGATTTTCTACAGAGAGGAAGGGAGAGGGATAGAGAGTTAGAAACATCAATGAGAGAGAAACATCGATCAGCTGCTTCCTGCACACCACCCACTGGGGATGTGCCTGCAACCAAGGTACAAGCCCTTGACCAGAATCGAACCTGGGACCTTTCAGTCCACAGGCTGATGCTCTATCTACTGAGCCAAACCGGCTATGGCTGCATTTATTTTTTAATGTGAGTTCCATTAGAAAAGAAAACTCATCTTCCTTGTTTGATGTTTTATTATTCATGCCAAGACCAGAGTCTAGACCTAAGTTATACTCAATAAATAGTAATGAGTGCATGTATTTGCCCTAAATCTATTATACATGGCTACAATGAATTAATCCAAAATTTCCTGCAAATGACAAAATACTTGAAGACAGCTGTCTTGCTATCTTCATTTCCACTTGCTAAAAAATCCCCCATTCTGCAAGCACTTTTAGTCTATCTCTGATCCTACTTTTCTTTCTACAATTCCTGTTTGCCCATACTCTTGAAATGTGTAAAATATTTAGAAATAAATTTGTTTCCCTTTTAGAAATACATTGTAGAAATAAAACTGCACAGTACTTAATTACATTTACTTTTAATTCAAAATTTTAATACCAAAACATACAAAAATATTTGTTTCTACCATATTTGACACATATTTATATTTGCCTCATTTTCTTTAAAGCCCTCACTTTTTAAAATCAAAAACAGAAACATAGAGATACATTTACAGCACTAAAGTCTCTATCTCTTGCCCTCAATTACTTTCTCCCAATTTTCTTGCCGACTATTGCTATTCTAAACTACTTAAATACTGCTCTGATAACGGGGCCAAATTGTTATTATTTTTTATATACTCAGGCAATTTTCCCTGTGAATTTTATATTGCTACTCCTGTCATGTGTCATGTTCCCATGATAATATATGTGGGATTTCTTATCCATAAATTTTTTTTTCTATTTCTGTAATATAATAACACTATTTTATTACAGCCCTTTAATTAACCATAATATTGACTTTATATATTAACTTTGGGGTGAATTGTGCTCATCTCAAATTGCCTTTTTATCAACATATGAATTTAATAATATAGATTTCCATCACATGAGTATTAGCCCTTAAATTGTGATATATATACTAGGTTAAATGTTCAGTTTTAACTATGTTCCAATTGCAGTTATTATTTCTTTGCTGAACCATTAATTTGGAAGTGTATTCTTTAATTTCCAAATTGTTCTATTCAGGTGATTACTCTTTTGTTAATTTTTTAACTGCATTTTGCAAGATCATGGTCTGTATGATAGTTCTCAGTTAGCATTATTTTAAAGTTGCTTTTCTAGTTTCATACTTTGTGATATCTTTTATGCTTTATTTACTAAATTATATCTTATATCATTTCCCTTCAGTTATAAGGATATTTCTGGAGATGAGTTCTATCAACTTTTATTTATCTGAAACTATCTTCATTTTATTGGAATATTTCATCACCTACTAGCAATATAAACTTTTTTTCTTTCCTTTATTTGTTTTTCTTTCCTGTATTTAAAGATAACTCTGGCCACTATATTTCTGATGAGAAGTCAGCAATAGTTCTTATCTCTGTTTCCATGTACACAATACATCTTTTATTCTTTGGGTACTTACAAGATTTTTTTCTCTAAGATTGTTTTTTAGCAGTTTGAATATTACATTCCTAAATATGGTTTGTTTACTTGTTTATCTTTTTATTCACCCTGATTTAGATGGGCTGTGCTGCCTGGATATGTAAGTAGGTCTTTTTCATCAAATCTGGGAAGGATTTGGACCATTACACTTCTCATATATGTTTTTTTCTACCCCAATCTATCTTTACCCTGAATACTGATCTCTGTCACCTTCAGCAGTATTGCCAAACTCTATTAGACAACAGCTTTCCAAGAGTTTGGGAAACACTCAGAATAACCTTTATGAATTACTTATCTCAGACATGGCAGGCTTGTGTGCCTGTTAGCGCTCCTTGCCTGAAAACAGTTAAATTATTTCGTTATATATTTTACCCAGTTTTTAGGTGTGTTTTTTCTCTATGTTGGAAGGGTTAGTCCTTAACCATGTACTGTATCTGGAAGAATACAACATCTTGATGTTGTATTTATCCGTTTCTGAACTCAAGTTTGTTAACATTTTTCATGCTAGTTTTATTTTTTTATTTTTAAAAATATATCTGTATTGATTTTGGAGAGGAACGAAGAGGGAGAGAGAGATAGAAACATCAATGGCGAGAGAGAATCATTGATCAGTTGCCTCCTGCACACCCACACTGGGGACTGAGCCTGCAACTCAGGCATGTGCCCTGACCGGGAATTGAACCTTGACTGCCTAGTTCATAGGTGGATGCTCAACCACTGAGCCATGCCAGCCAGGCATCCATAATAGTTTTAGATTTGCCTCGTTATCCAAATAATTTGGTTACATTTTGCTTTATATATTTTGAGGATATATCATTAGATGTTATACAGTTTCAGAAAATGTATATTCTACTGGTAATTTTTTTACTTATCCTACCCCTGAAAGCTTGTTTTATTTTGCTTTGATTTATACTCAAGTCTACTTTATCTGGTACACACATAGCTACTCTAGGTCCTTTGTGATTAACTCTGAGGTATAACTCTCCCAAAACTTCAATATTCAGTTTTTCTAACCACATTAATACTTCAAGGTTTTGAGGTAATAGAATGATTTCAGAGAAACTGGGGGTAGCTGTGGCAGGGGCCAGGTGGAGAGAGGGGGAATATGTCTAAAAGAACTGAAGAGGCAGAAGAGTGTTTTAAGAGAGCAGATCCTGGAGCCAGAACATCAAGGTTCAAACCTTGTCTTGATCATGTGCAAACAGGTGGCCTTGGGAAAATCATTTAATCACTTTGTAGGTCATTTTCCTCAAATGGCAAAAGGGTAATAGTAGCAGTATGTCTTTTGATTGTTATAAAAATTAATTTATACTTGTAAAGTACCCAGAGCTGTGCCAGGAAAATAATAAATGCTATGTGGTAAAGGGGATCCCCTAATTGGGAAGAGTCACATGTAGACTAGTACTAGTACCTCTGGCATCCAACAACCCTAATAAGCTCTTTGAGCTATAAATCTCCTCTATTGTTGATTTTAATTATTGGAAACCCTGGCAAATGGAGGTGGCCTCCAACTGGATGCAACACTGACGTTTGACTCACTGTCTGTCTGATATGGTTCATCTATTGGCTTGCCACTAGGTTCCTGTGAAAACTGAATGTTTGATACACGAGACTTTGTATTCTCCAGCCTGATACTCCCTATTGGGGTGGATCAACTTGGACTCAGCAACTAACCAGGTAGGAAGAGCCCAATGAGCCTCCCTTATTCAAAGAAAAATGTTATATTCAAGAGTGTAGCCACCCTGGCCCCAATATTATCTTGGCTTTCCTTTCTTTCTTTCTTTCTTTCTTTCTTTCTTTCTTTCTTTCTTTCTTTCTTTCTTTCTTTCTTTCTTTCTTTCTTTCTTTCTTCCTTCCTTCCTTCCTTCCTTCCTTCCTTCCTTCCTTCCTTCCTTCCTTCCTTCCTTCCTTCTTTCTTTCTTTCTTTCTTTCTTTCTTTCTTTCTTTCTTTCTTTCTTTCTTTCTTTCTTTCTTGAGAGTGGAAAAGTCAGAGAGGAAACATTGATGTGAGAGAGACACATCAATTGGTTGCCTCCCACATGCACCCAGATTGGGTGCTAGGGATCGAGCCTGCAGCCAAGGTATGTGCCCTTGACTGGAATCAAACCCAGGACACTTTAGTTATAGGGCTGATGCTCTATCCACTGAGCCAAACCAGCTAGGTAGGACTTATCTTGGCTTTATATGAAAAAGTGCCAACTATCCTTTTAAAGAAAGCTTAATCCTATATATTCTAAGTGAAGCAAAGCTTCTGGTTCTCTCTCTCTCTCTCTCATTTGTATCTTTCTTTCTCTCTCTCTCTCTCTCTCTCTCTCTCTCTCTCTCTCTCTCTCTCTCTCCATTGTGTGTTGTAGTCCTAATGCTGAATTTACTTTAAAATATAATTTAATTTAGTGATGTGATTTTTCTCCATTACTTAACTTGAAATTCTGTTAATTTAAAACAAAAAATGTTTAATGCCTTTATATTTATTGTGATTCCTTAATTATAATTGTATTTATAACTTATCTATACTCTACATGCTGTGCTTTTTCTTATTCATTTTTCTGTTTCCCAGCTTCTACTTTATTAATCAAATATTCCTTACTCTCTCACAACTGGTTTGTAAGTTTTGCATTGTATTTCTGTTCTTGTAGTGCTTAATCTTACATTTTAATATGAATATTTGACCACATCTAAAGTTAACCAAAAACACGAACTACTACTGAACATTATTATGTTTGTAAGCCTGATCCTTGTTCTCTCTTACATCTGCTGTTCCACATTTTGTGACCCATTGTACGTCCTCAAAGGGGGTCATTATTTATATTACAATAGCATGATTCTAATTCAATATATAATGTTTATTAAATCAATGTTATTAAAATTGTTTTTGATTAATTGATTATTGTATTATTTTTTGTGATTCTGAATTATATTTTTCAAACATATAGGTAATTCTCACTTAGCATTTATTTTTTAATATATATTTTTATTGATTTCAGAGAGGAAGGGAAGGTAAGAGAGGAGAGAGAGAAACAGCAATAATGAGAGAGAATCAATGATCAGCTGCCTCCTGCATGCGCCTACTGGGGATCTAGCCAGCAACTCAGACATGTGTCCTGGCTGGGAATTGAACCATGACCTCCTGGTTCATAGGTCGACATTCAACCACTGAGCCACATCAATCAGCCAGGCTCATTTCTTGATTATTCTCTTTGCCATCCTCTCTATTTCTCCCCTCTGGAACTCTATTAGAGCTATGCTGGAACTCTGTGTTATATCCCTTATGGATTTTAATATCTCTCCTTAATGTAAATGTTAATACATTTCATTTCTGGAATTCAGGATTATTTTCATATCTGCTTGCTGCTTGTTTTCCTTATTTTAATTTTTAGATTACAGATACTTTTTAAATATCTCTGTTTTTATGTTATTTTCTCATGATTTATAGACTTTTTTATATCTTCATTATATTAAAAATACCAATTTTATAATCTCTTACATATTACATTAGTATGGAAAATCTGCTCTTTGTCTTGCTGGAAAAAAACTAATTTATGTGTGTTGTTTGTCTATTGGAACACTACTACTGTTTGCAGGGTAATGTCTCCATATTTGTTTTGTTTTAATTATGTTAAATGATCCAAGGATATTATCAGTTTGAGATCATATTTTAGATTACTTTATCTTGGATGATTCATGGACCAAATAAATATAGTATATGTTCAATAATTAAAACCTTTCTATTGTACAGGCCAATGACTATATAATTTTGTATTTTCAGGCCAGTTTCATGTTTTTCTACTTAGAAACCAGGATATTTACCATTTGATCTTTTCCTTTAAACACCCTAGATTTATGCAGCAGTCAGCTTCCACTTCCCTATTTTTCATATGCCCCAAATTTTGTTTTCACTCTTTCTTTGCACATTAAGAAACATATCTGAGTAGCTGTGAACCTTTAAAAAAGTAAATAATAGAAAAAAAATGACAAGCCAACCAAATACAATAAGGAGAAAAATAATCACAGCCAATCAATCCTTTATTAGGCATTCCCTGACCCATATTCTTTCCATATTGTATCCCATTTGATCATGACAACAACCTTATGAGGTAAAATTCATTTATAAATTATGCACACATAATGCTCTTGTTGATAAATTTTCCAATCTTCAGATATGGAAATTGAGTCTCAGAGATGTTAATGAAATCGATTAAATAATGACAGACTGGAACTTTGAACCAATATCTAATTATAAGTATGATCAATTTAAACTACCTCTCTAATTGAAGAATAAGGTGGGGCAGTAGCTCTTCAACATACTCTTCTATTTTGTTTAACAAAGTGATAAATTATCCAGTAGCTATAAAATTATACAATATGTAAAATAATGAGTATGGTTCTTATTTTAAATTAATAATTTACTATAACTCATGGTTCTAGGATAAACAAATGGCAACCAAATAGTTTTCTTTTGTTGGTTGAGTCAATTTCTTGTTGCCCCCTGTATGTGTTTTTTTTTTTTAATTGTTATATTCCATACCTTTAAATGTGATAAAGGGTACAAGGATGTCATCTTTAGAAAATGTCTATTTTGAAAACCTATCAGTCCTACTATTACTAGGTACTAATTGTAATCTTGGTTTTGTGACATGAACAATTGGTGAATGAGCAACATCATATTGTTCGTGAGACTGACTGAAGTCAAAATTAATCAGAGTCACTGATGCAGCTCAGTTCAGTGTATGCATCTTCACAATCTGTGCCCATTATTGCCAGACTGATACAAATTAAACACCAAAGAGGGGAGACCTATTATCAGGGGAAATTCTACTCTTGGAGTCACACAGCTCAGTAATTAGTAATAATAAAGAAAATTCTAACGCATGCACAAACTCACACACATGCATATTTGTATATGTCTGTAATATTTTAAAGAATCCCCATATTGTCATAAAGCTTTACTGGCACTTTGGGTTCTTTTCAAATATTTATATATAGAATATTTATTGGTGATGTTTATAGTCTCCAATGAGAATAAAAGCTTAGTCGGCCTGCATTGTTTCATTTCTCACAGGCTTATTTTATTAATTTCTCTGCTAGTTGTTGAAAACTATAACAATGAAAAACAGAAATAGTCAGTTGCGGATTCTCAGCAATTACCAAAAGTTAATTAAAATTATTAAGATAACAAACATGCACACATAATGCTCTTGTTGATAAATTTTAACTACATTTAATAAGGAAATGCAAGTTTGAGCCAATCTCATAAATTGTTTTATGCTATGTTAATGCTTCATCTAGCTAGTCACATTAAATATTGATAGACTGTCCTCTTAGAACGTTTAGACAAAAACATTTTGTTTATCTCAAAGCCTAAAAGCTAAAAAGCATCCAACCCAGAAACTGTGTTAAATCAGTTAAGCAGTAAAAATGAACATAATTATTTGTTCTCAGTCTTATTCGCATCTGATTAGTAATAGAAATAATAATATGGGACTCAGACCACACTGGGTTGTCAGCCCTTTTTCATGATTTAAATGTCAATAAATATTTAAATGAGATGTTTAGTTTTCTTTCCAAACAAATAATTTAAATGAGGTTTTAATAATAATTTAAAATAACTAAAAGCAAATAATTGCTTTCCTGAGCATATATTTTACTCTCAATATTGCTAAGTATCACAGAGGGATTTTCAAGGATAAATTGACAAGGCATCTTTCCTCAAGAAGTTTATAGTTGCTTGGGATATCCTATTGATACCTATAGAATAATTTATATTATATATTATAAATATTTTTATAAATATTAGTATTCATCTTAACTATTATCACATAGGCCAGGGGTCCTCAAACTTTTTAAACAGGGGGCCAGTTCAATGTCCCTCTGACTGTTGGAGGGCCGAACTATAGTTAAAAAATAAAAACTATGAACAAATTCCTATGCACACTGCACATATCTTATTTTGAAGTAAAAAAACAAAACAGGAAGAAATACAATATTTGTATTTGCATGTGGCCCGCGGGCTGTAGTTTGAGGACCCCTGACATAGGCTATCAGGTAATAAGCTATATTAGTGACAGAAACTTTTTGGAGTTAATAGGAATGATATTTAAACATGGATTCCAAATCATGGTTATTTTTAAGTGAATAATTCAAAGTACAATTCATATTCATGTTAAAGGAAGCAGCATTGCTTCATTCACCAACAAGCAAACAAATAAGCACATTAAGTGAGAAAGTATCTAAAAATATGAATGCTTATTTTCCTATTATCTGTATTTGAATAAAAGTAAAGTTTAAATGTGCTGCATGTTATCTGTCTATGTCTCCAGAGTCATACTGTCTTTAAGTTAATTAAATTACTATTCCACCTTCCTAACTCCAAAACTTAATCAGAACCCAGTTTGTGGAATTTTTTCATAGCAGCCCTATAAAACTAACAGTTACTAATTTCAGATCATGCATTTTTACTTTTTATCAAGCTAACTTAATACTACACAATAAGAGGTGTGATAATTTTATCTCTAACAGAGGTGGGTCACCGAGCTATGATTAAATTCAATTAAGATGCAGCTTGATTAACTAATAATTATCATCATCAGCTCAACCATCTTTGTCATTTTATCTACATGGGAATATTTACCTGGAAGGAACTTTGTAGTTATTTATTAACCTTTGTACATCTCCAATACAAAATTTTAAGTTGGTTTGGTGTTAATATTTTTACCAAGTATCTGTGAGTCAGATTGTGCTATGCTTTATCCTATAGACTTAGAAGCTTACTGCTTATTTTTTTTGAAAAGCATCTGTGTATCTGCACACTGAGAATACTAAAAGGTAAAGGAGCTACAGAAAATTGAAGACTGGATGTGTTATGGTTATGTGGTTACGTGCACTCATTTTTCTATCAAGATGTTTATTCAGAGGCTCAAAATATCATGGTAATAGAAAAAAAGATATAAATCAGGATCATATACTCTATTTTCCTTAGCCAAAAGTGAGCTTTAATCCACACTAGCAACATCATGAGTATTTCATTGATTTTGAATAGTATGGGGATATGCTGTTATACCTCTAAGTTAAGGAGGAAGTTGATATTGGTGGGTATGGAGGAGGGTTTAAAAGACTCAGAATAGAAATGTAGGGATGACCAAATATAAGGAGGGTAATCATATCTTCTAATGGTCTAGTACTCCCCTAACTTTTCACCTACCTCCACTTGCCAGACTTTACCTTTATTCTAGGGTTAAAGACATTAACATCCCACAGCTTAAAGAGGTTTCTGACCCTCCCTTAAGCCAAACTTTGAGAGAATTAGGCAGCCATAAAAGCCTAACAGCCACTATTTTCACTAAGATTGCTGGTGACTCACATTTTTGAGATTTTAAGAGTATCTTCTTTACATTTAGATAAGAAAACTGTGAAGTATGTATTTTATGACTTTAAAAAGTTAAACAGAATAGAGGAATTTATTTAGTGCGTGCTATGTGTCCCACAATTTGCTGAGCTCTGAACTAGTGGGGCCACAACAAAAATACAACCCATATCTCCTAAGTGTTTTAAATCTAGAACATAAGGATTGCATGCCTAAAACAATTCAAGTTAAATACCTTGTCTGATAAAGAATGAATAATTAAATAAGTGAAAAATCTGCAGGGGAAAGAGGGCTGCTTTCATTTTTACAGAATGAGACCTATATTTGAAGGATATGTAGATTTGGCTTGACAGTGGTGGATAGCAAGACAGCAGAAGCATTCCAGAACAAAGCAAGGCAGAGCATCTGGATAGAGGAAAAAGAGTGAAAAGATACACTGGGATTAAATAAGAAACTATCTCTAGTGAGAAATGAAGATCATTCTCAAAGTAGTTCAGAATTAAGGACTCGGGAGAAAAGAATTTCAATAGTTAAGATTAGGATCAGACAGACAAGACAGACAAATTGAAGTTTGGTTTGATAAAGAATAGGAAATGTTTCTCAGAATAGTCTCTCAGAATTGGATAAAATGAACTAGGGAGAACAAAGGCCGGAGTACTACTGCAGATAACAAAAGGGAAATGAAGCTGGAAAGGCAAGAACAAAGAAAATTAGGCATCTGGATGGTGAGCCAGATAAGTCCACTAATGTACAGGAATGACATATGAGATTTTGAGTTTTGTGGTTTGCAAAACGTCACCCATCTGAGGTGACAAGTGAAGAGGCTGACATCCATTTGACAAGCCTTCTTGTCAGGGTGTGACTATTTTTTGGGTAATTCATTAGCTCAGGCTGGGGGGGTACCTTTTCTCTTTTATCCTCTTCCAAGAAGCTTCAGTCTCAAACGTGCTAGTGCATTTTCAGGGCCCAGAAGAGAGCTTAGTATACAGTAGAGGCTCCATCAATATTTTATGCCTGGTTATTTGTCTAAAGAATGTGGCCAATAAATAACAATGATGACAAAGACAAAATTCCTAGAGAAAAATTGTGTTTCTCAGAGAAATTGGTTAAAAAAACAACCTTGGATTTGACATACAGAAGAGAAATCCAAGATGCTTTGTCTCACAGTCAACAGGAAAGTAAGAATAGATATAGGTGGGGGCTTCTGGAAGTGTATAATATGTGACACTAAAGGCTAGAACATTGGTAGTGAAGTCAGAAGAGCTTGGTTGAGGAATGAGCTTAGAAGAACAGAGCTCAGCTGGTGTTGCTCAGTGGTTGAGCATCGACCTATGAACCAGGAGGTTAAGGTTTGATTCCAGGTCAGGGCACATGCCAGGGTTGTGGGCTAAATTCCCAGTGTTGGGCATGCAGGAAGCAGCTGATCAATGACTCTTTCCCATCATTGATGTTTCTATCTCTCCCTCTCCCTTCCTCTCTGAAATAAATAAAAAATATACATACTATATATTAAAAAGAACAGAAAATACTGAGAATTCTGCTTTGAGGTCTAGCCAAAGGTAATGTTTGAGTCATTTAAAATGGTACCTCTGAAAACAAAGATACCATTGAAGAATAAGCAAGAGAATGGGGAATGTTCAAAAGGAGAGAAAACACAGAGATAAAGAATTTCAAGAAGTTGTAATTAGCAATGCAAATATCAGGGAAATACAAAATGTGATAACACCTAAGTAGAAGTATATTGTCTAGAAAAGTATGCTGATCATCTAAAAAAAGTATAAAAATAATCGGTTTTAGATTCTAAATGATAAACAAAATAGTGTTGGTGTAGAAAGGAAAAGAAGTGATAATTTCTAAAGAATATGGCTGTAAAAGCAACAAGGGAGCCAAAATTCCATAGAGTACATATAGCAGTTCAAAGCGTTAGCCCTGTATTAGGAAATTATATTTGGGTTGAAATATGAGCTTCTGTATTTATCAACTCTGTTACCAGGGACAATAAATCAACTTCTATAAATCTGCGTTTTCATGTGTAAAATAGAAATAATAACATATTTTTATGGGCTTATGATAATAAAATGAAATAAAGTAGAATTGCATCTTACTTAGCTATAGCACTAAGTTAGATTGCAGTGACTAACCATATATAGTAAAAATTTGTTGGAAAGGATAAACTATAAATCACAGTAACCATAATTTTGTGTATAGACCCCATATAAGAATGCACAAAATACAATTTAGGATATTCCAATTAAATAAAAAGTTATCTCTTTTTACTCTTTTTCTTTCCGTTTTCACTGAAAACGCAGTATAAATTTTCTAGGCCTATTGTAACAACGTATCACAATCTGGGCGGCTTAAACAACAGAAATTCATTTTCTCAATGTTTAGGAGGTTAGAAGTCTGATATTAATACTTTGGAAAGTCAGTTTCTTCTGATGGGCTTAAGGAAAGAATGTGTTCCAAGCCTTTCTCTTTAACTTAGAGAAGGCCATAGACTTCCTATCCTCACATCATCATCATCATCCCTCTGTATGTGTAAGTGTTTAAATTTCCTCCTCTATAAGGAAGCTAATCGTACCTAATTAAGGTGCACCCTGAAAACCTCATTCTAGTTGACTTACCTCTTAAAAAGCCCTAAGTCTAAATACAGTCACATTCTGAGGCACTGAGAGTTAGGACTTCAACATGTGAATTTTGGGGGCACAAACTTGAGCCCATAACACATATATAATTGAATTTCAATAAATTAATTACATTACTGTTTAGATTGGTCCTTTCTACAGAGTAAACTTTCAATAAATGGTAGTTACTATTACTAAGATAAACACCTTTGTAATGAGCTTGAATTTTGAAAAAGTGTCACCTTGTTAATATAAATTTCAAAAAATAGGAAGTTGAAAAAAATTTTTCTAAGAGAAGATAATATTAAATATTTTGATCATGGTACATTATATCAATATAAATGGTTTTAATGCTTTATAACATAATATATTCAATATTACTCACTTATAGGTGAACATGTCCAGGATCTGTACATTCATTTGTTGTTAAAAAAATAATAACTGGGAAAAGCAAGTTAAATGTTAATTCTTAGTTCATCAGTTTCACAACTTGTATAACTATGATGAATGTAGCCTTCATAATCTTAGTTTACTAGAAGTAATAGCTTCAAAGTGATAAACTATCTATCCTAGATTCTATTTTTAGGAAAACTATGACTTGAGTATAAGAGCGGTTTGCAAATAATCAGTAACTGATATTGGACTTCCTACCCCTTGTTTACCATTGCCACTAAATAAATGTATGCAAGTTTTATGAAGCATGATCTTACAACTGATTCCACGCATGAGAAAGCAACAAATACAGTGTTATGTTCTTTGGGAAAAACAAAGCACATGAAGTAAGCCTCAACAGTCACCTAGTTCCTCGCTAAAGGTACGTTGGAAACCACTCTGCAGGGACATAAAGCCCCAGGAGGGAGTGGCAGTCTCACTAAGTGAGGGAACAAAGATCAGAGTTGAAGAATGCCAAAAGGTGACTGTAAATTCCGCTGCAGCCCTTGACCAACTCCTCAGTTATTCATTCAAGGCAAGACTCTGGGACACTTAGAACATAGACTAAAGAAGATGGAAGACCGAAGAGATTTCAGAGACACACGGTACTGAGGGGACACTGGGATTCCGTTCCAGCGAGAGTACAAAGTCTTTGGAGCACACTCCAGCCTCTTGGTTGAAATCCCACAAAGACTGTGTGCTTGAAGTACAACCGCATCCTAAGAATAATGGCCAGTTTGAGAAAGACCCATCCTGATATGGCTTAAACATCAAGCCGAAAAATAAAGTCATGTCTAGTTTCTGACATGTAAAGATCTCAGAAGATGTCACTGCAATCCTCACAACAAGAAAAAGCTAATCAACGTGAAAATCAGCAACTCTTCCCAGATCCATCAGAGAACTCTTGTCATAAGGCAAACAGATGCCCTGAAAACTGGAAAGCCAAATGAATACAAAGAATCATAGTTTAACAAGATCAGAAGTTGCTAAAGCCAGGACCTGGTAGGAAAACAAACTATAAGTAACCACTGGTGGAGATGGAGTGTGACCTCCTGAGGGTCAAGTTTTTTTAAGGGGTGGGCATGTTTGTTGATGTTTACATGAGGAAGTGCCACCAAATTGTCATCATAAAGATGTGAGAATATCTTCGATGATTCCAGCTGAAAGTGGGGGGAGAGGAAAATAACAATTTTTTAATATTCCCAGAGTATTCTGTTTTCTGCCTATCCTCAAAGGAAATTACCCAAGTCCATTTACCTCTAGTCATCTTTCTATTCAGATAAACATAAAACTACAGGCCTGTTTACTACCAGACCTATTACCCAATAACACATCATGTCCAGCTTTCAATCCAAAAGTATAATGCATGCTAGAATGCAAGATATAAAACAGTCCGACGGAAAAAGCAATTAACAGAATAAGGCTATGATGTGGCACAGATTTTAGAAATATCATACCTATACCCTCTTCTACCTCCACCACACCCCGTTTTCCCCTACAAGAACCACACTGCTGTCAGTCATTTATGTGTAAAAATGTTAAAAATTAAAGATACAAATTATATAATCATCTCAATAGATGTAGAAAAAGCATTTGACAAAATTCAACATCCTTTCTGATAAAAACTCTCAGTAAATTAGGTATAGAAGGAATTTTCCTAAACATATGACAAGCCCACAGCTAACATCATACTCAACAGTGAAAAGCTGAAAGCTTTCCCTCTAATATCAGGAACAAGACAAGGGTCCCACTCTTACAATTTCTATTCAACATTGTATTGGAAGATTTACCCACATGGTTTTGGCTATTGCATGCTGGAGCCGTGGTCAGATTAAGGATTAAGGAACTTCGTGGTATTCATAATGATACTGAATTTTTGGACTGGAACCCGGATTCTTTGTCCACCGGAATTGAAGAATGAATCCACGGACAGAAAGTGGTATAGCAAAGTTGAAAATTTATTGAAGAACAAGTAGAGACTCCCACATGGGAAGAGAGAAAGAGTCCCACAAAACTGACTCTCATGTAGGAAGGGGGAAGAGTCCCACTGAGTTCTTTTTCTTTATGGTTTATAAAGACTGCAGTTCCTGTGTCCTGATATTCACTCGGATTGGTCAATATTCCGAATTGGTTACTATAGTGATTCCTGAGGCCCTCCTCCCTCACAGTCCTTCCATTCCTCTGGGCATTCTTCTCTTCTATCTGAATGAAGGGCTTCCTTCTCTTTATTTTGTAAATATAGACCTTTCCTGGCTACTTCCAGTTCCCTTGTCTTATGTAAATGCAACCGGTGCTGCTGCCTGGTCTTATGGAGATGTAAGTGCACCTGGCTTCCTGGTGTTATGGAAATGTACCTTTTCCCAGCCTGCAGCCCCTCGCTTTTCCATGGACCCCAAGTCTAAAAAATCCTTAAGCCTGCCTATGTTACCCCCAAATTCCTGCTTCAATAATAAAACAGCATGTTTAACATGGAAAGGTTGAAGAGCTGAAGGCTGAATATTTTGACTTTGGAAATTTAATTTTTATTTCATTGTTCCTAACTGGCACAAAGAGTTCTCTCTGGCATTGAATTTATGGAAGAAATACAACTGACCTATGCTTTACACCATTAAGGCCTGAAAATGTCCAAAGTACAGGATGGCTCCACCCTACCACGGAAAGGAGGACCACATAATACTTGTTAAGGTAGCTCCTGTGCGTCTGCGTCCTCATACAGGATCATAGATCGCCAACAAAGGGTTTGCAGCTGGGGACTCTGAGGACCATGGAGGTCTGGGAGCGCTGCAGTGCCCTGTGAATATGTAGCCATGGGGCCAGCGTCCTGTGCTGAAACAGCTCAGTGGCTGACTGATTGGGATGTAATCTGTGTGCTCAACATAGAGGTGCTGTAAGTGAGAGGAAATCTATTGCCAAATCCCACAGATATTGCTCCCATCAGAGAAAGAAAATTCCTCCTAAACCACGTATCCTTCCATTACTTACAGGAAATTCAGCTACACTATAATATTATGTAAACACCATCGTATATGTGGTATTGACTGACCGAAATGTCGCTGTGTGGCACCTGACGGTGCTATGTGATCTTGTTTACATGTGGCATCTAAAAAATGTGAGACCTGTAGAATCAGAAAGTAAATGGTGGCTTCCAGGGGCTGATGGGGGAAATGGGAAGATGTTGGTCTGAAATATAGTACGGTGATTATAGTTTATACTATTCTATTGTATACTTTAAATTTGCTATGAGAGGTCTAAATGTTCAATACTCACAAAGGTGTACACACACACAAAGGTAAGGATGTGAGAAGATGGATGTGTTAATTAACTTGATTGTGGTAACCATTTTATAATATACTAGAGGCCCGGTGCACAAAAATTTGTGAACTCGGGGGGGTGGGGAGGGCGTGGGGGTCCCTCAGCCCGGCCTGTGCCCTCTTGCAGTCTGGGACCCCTCGGGAGATAACAACCTGCTGGCTTAGGCATGCTCCCGGATAGCAAAGGGCAGGCCTAATCCCTAGGTGCAGACCCTGGTCAGGCTCAGAGCAGGGCAGATTGGGGAATTGGGGCACCGCCCCCTGTCATGCACAGAGCAGGGCGGATTGGGAGGTTGCGATGCCACCGTCAGTCACGCTCAGAGTAGGGCCAATTGGGGGGTTGGGGCACCGCCCCCTGTCACACTCAAGGCAGGGTCAATGGGGAGGTTGCGGCGCCACCCCCTGTCATGCACAGAGCAGGGTCAATCAGGGGGTTGGGGAGCTCCCCCCTGTCACGCACAGAGCAGGGCGGATCAGGGGGTTGGGGCGCTGCCCTCTATCACCCACAGAGCAGGGCCGATCAGGGGGTTGGGGCGCCGCCACTGTCACACTCAAGGCAGGGCCGATGAGGAGGTTATGGCTCTACCCCATCACACACAGAGCAGGGCCCGTGGGGTGGGGGGGATGGGGCACCGCACCCTGTCACACACAGAGCCGCAGGGCGATCAGGAGGTTGGGGGAGCTCCCCCGTATCAGGCACAGAGAAGGGCCGATCAGGGGGTTGGGGCGCCTTCCCCTGTCAGGAACAGAGCAGGGCTGATAGGGAGGTTGTGGCCCTGCCCCCTGTCACACACAGAGCCACAGGGCGATCAGGGGGTTTGGGCGCTGCCCCCTGTCATGCTAATCCCGGTGCCGGGAGACCTCACGGCTCCGCTGATCCCAGTGCTGGGAGGCATATTACCCTTTCACTACATAGAATAGAGGCCTGGTGCATGGGTGGGGGCTGGCTGGTTTGCCCTGAAGGGTGTCCCGGATCAGGGTGAGGGTCCCCACTGGGGTGCCTGGCCAGTCTGGGTGAGGGGCTGAGGGCTGTTTTCAGGCTGGGACTGAAGCTCCCAACTGCTCCTTTCTTTTTTTTCTTTTTTTTTTTTATTCTGAGCCAGCTTTAGCTCTGAGACTCCAGCTCTTAGGCCTCCGCTCCTGAAAGCAGGTATCTGGTTTGTTTATGTTCTACAATCGAAACTCTGTATCAACTCCAGGTCTGAGATCTCGGCTCGCTGAAAGCTGGTTTCTGGGGTTTTGTTTAGCTTCAATTTTTGTAACTATGTTTCAAACTGCCGGCTCAGAGGCCTCCAGCGGCAGGAGGGGAACGTTGGAGTCCTCCATCACTGAAGCAAGCAAGCCTCATGTTAGTTTCAAGCTGCCTGGCTGCCGGCCGCCATCTTGGCTGACAGTTAATTTGCATATCTCGCTGATTAGCCAATGGGAAGGGTAGTGGTCGTACCCTTGTTTCTCTTTTATTAGATAGGATATGTATATTAAGTCATCACATTATGCACCTTAAATAAAAATTACAACGTACAACTTAAATAAGTAATTAAATAAAATGTTTTAAAAGATTGTGTTCAAAGAATATTTATTCCCATGAGGAAATGATTGTAACACAAGAAGCTATTATATATGGCCCCAATTTGATTTTCTTACTGAGTGGCAACAATATAAGTGATCTTTTTTCTTTAAAAAAGTCTTTATTTCTTAATATTTTAATATGAAAATTTATAATTATAAAAATGCATATAATTTAAAAATAAATATTCATAGAGCCATGTGTAAGCCTGGTACTAATTTGACACAGCTTTTCATCTTTGTCTCTGCTGTGTCACACCTTTGATTATTTTAGCTAAGATTAACTTGTCACCTTCTCATTAATAGAGCTGTCAGAAATTTCACCTTTGATATTATCTACTCTAGTATTTCAACATGTCTAATTATCATCATTATTAATAATTACAATTATGAAGGATTTGATCATTTTTTGTCATAACACTATTCATTCAGCAAACATTCACTCTATGTCTAGTATTTGCCAGACACTATTCTAGGCACTGGGGCATAAGACATTAAAAAAATAGATGTAGTAGAGTGCAGAATCTTAAACTACTGAAGAAAGGAATGACATAATTTCAAAGTCACAACCTCTTGAAGCAAGGATAAACATGATAAACATGGCATCGTTTGTCCTGTTCTTAGATATCCAATTACTAGAACAACTCATAAAATTTAAACATTCAACAATTTCACCAAGAAAGTGCCATTTTCATGTTACAACTTAATGATTTTGCCAGATTTTTATTTTAGAGATGAAGAAGACTTTTGAGGTGATTTATATAATTTATTTTTCCATTGATAATGAAACTTGTTAGTCAACAAAAAAATGATGACTAACTTGGATTCAGAAAGCAAGTGAAACAGGAGTGGAAAACAGATATTTCACATAAACTAAATTAAGGCCCCCCTTTCTTCAGTTACTGGTAGTATAAAGAAAAACTGAGATCCAGACAAAAAAATCATATATCTTACAATTGCCATAACTTATAAAAAACATTAAACTCCCAAGATTTTTCACTCATGTATAATAATAAAAGTGTAATATGCATATTGACCAAACGGCCGAACAGCTGGATGACATCTGCGAGGGCCAAGGCAGCCGGGGCTGTGAAGGCCTACTCCTGCATGAATTTCGTGCATCGGACCTCTAGTACAGTATAAACAGACTGACTCTTAGATCTAGTACATAGATCTGAGGGAGAAAGGAACTGGGTAACAACACAAACATACAATGTGTGTGTGTGCGTGCATGTGTGTGCATGAGGAGGGGAATGGGTGTGCACATGCACATGCATGTATAGAGGGATCTGGGAAGAAGGGGCACTTGTGTAAGCTTCATCAGGATGCTATAGGTGGATAGTGTGTAACTACAGGAGCTGTTGACTCAGATTTTTTTGTTCTTGTGCTTGATCATTATAATTTTTTGTTCTCATACATGATGATATCAATCATTGTCTTGTAGATTCAATCTTTAATAAATCTTTTCTCTAATTTAAATAATTGGTATATCTTCTCTTTGATTACCTTCACTGGAATTGTTTCCTTATGGTTTTCTTGATTTGTAATCTATAGCACTGATTGTGATTACTGAAGTAGGTCTGCTCTTTGCTGTAGTAATAACTTTTAAAATTCTGCCAAGTCACTGTTTTGCTCCTAAATTTATTTCCTTGCTTCTTAAAGCTTTTTCTGTTTTCTAAATTGATCATATTCATCAACTGCTATTATGATTCAAGACATTGTTATTTAAAATTGATATCAGTTTCCTATAATAAATTATCTAAATTATTACTTTTCTCTACTTTTTCTCTACTACCTCCACATTCTTTTCATATTTTCTCTATAACCTATTGCCATAGGTGTCATTCTGTTTGATCAGTATTACTGTTACTACTACTGCTGCTACTTTACTTTTCTTGTTAGTAAAAGTGCAACTTGTTATAATTTTTCTAGATTGCAAGTGCCAACATGTATCTATAATCTTAAAATTATTTAAGAATATGCACAACCAGTGTGGCTCAGTGGTTGAGTGCCGACCTATGAACCAGGAGGCTTCAATTCGATTCCAGGTCAGGGCACATGCCATGGTTGCAGGTTTTATCCCCAGTAGGGGTGTGCAGGAGGCAGCCAATCAATGATTCTCTCTCATCATTGATGTTTCTATCTCTCTCTCCCCCTCCCTCTCTGAAATAAATAAAAATATATTTTAAAAAAGTACTCAGGTATTTAACATAAAAACATTTAAATATTCACACACAAAAATTGAAACAAGAATTTTCATTGCAATATTATAAAGAATATTAAGACATTGGAAACATACCCAAATAAAGGAATGGCTAAATCAATGTGTGTGTGTGTGTGTATATATATATATATATATATATATATATATATATATATATATTTATTCACCTACTAGACTATTGAACATTGATTACACAGAAAAATTATCATGATTTAAGGTCAAAAGATATAAAGCTATATGTGTTCACAAGAATGAACATATTTACATATAGGCATACATATTTCTCTACATACAATAGAATTATTTGTAGATACACTTCACATGCATAAAAATACTGGATTCAAGTACATCCAGATGTTAAAATCAATTATGGCTAGAACTGTGGGAAGGGGAGATTCTTGGTAACGTGCTTGTCTTTTTTATATAATTATTACTGTATTATTTATAATGAGCATGTGTTCTTGCTCATATTAAAATAGTGTTTATATTAACAAAAAGCAATCTGCATTATAAAACTAGAAAGCAACTTTAAATATGGGTTGAGTTATATTTGTCAAACAGAAAAAAAATTAATAGGAAAAACAAATGTGAATGCTTTAAAAAACCTTGGAAAATAATATTTTTACAAGAAGGATGTAATTTTTGAACAGTTAGTGTTAAATTGGGCTAACCACAGGCCACACTCCGAGGAGGAGGTATTTGTACTTTATGTAACAATCATGGCCAAGTATAGCACCAGAATGTATGAATTTCATGGTAAACACTCAAAGTTTTCCCTTACATTTTAATACATTTTCATGAAGACATCATACTAGACTCTAACAGCTTTGTTGCTTACTGGGGTTAATTTTATTCTTTTGGCTGGAGTTATTGCTTTTGTTTTTTTTTTTTTTTTTTTTTTTTTTTTTATTTTTTTTTTTTTTAAATATATTTTATTGATTTTTTACAGAGAGGAAGAGAGAGAGATAGAGAGTCAGAAACATCGATGAGAGAGAAACATCGACCAGCCGCCTCCTGCACATCCCCCACCGGGGATGTGCCCGCAACCCAGGTACATGCCCTTGACCGGAATCGAACCCGGGACCTTTCAGTCCGCAGGCCGACGCTCTATCCACTGAGCCAAACCGGTTTCGGCTGCTTTTGTTTTATTAGACTCCTAGTATTCCCCACACATGATAGTAAAATGAGAAGGATATCTGTATCTCATCCGAAGATTTTATGTTCAAGTTTAAGAACAGTTTCATTTGTGTAAAAAGTTTTCATTTTTGTTGTTTTTGAACCACTTAGTGGTCATTCAAAAATTTTCCTAAATCTTATGAGAATAATTTTATTTCATTCATGACTTTGGAACACAGTTAAGTTATTCCCATGGTCCAGGGGAAAACCAGTGAACTAATAAAAGAAGGTCTTTTTTGTGTGCTGATGAGTCCTGTGTCCCCAGCAGATTAACTTTGTTCTGCCATTCAAATGACTTAACTGAATCAATGAAGGAAGCCTCAGTTGCTGGAACCTGAAAATCCACAGTGGGACTGTAACATTTTCTCAAGCTTATACCTACCTCCTTAGGACTGAAAAAAAAAAAATTGTCCAGAAACTCTTTGGAAACAAAATGAGTTGGTGGTATAGGTAACAGCAACTGTTTTCTTCTGGTTGCCCAAGCGAGAAATAAAATCACAGAGTATTGTTAGCATCATACTACCACACGAGGGTGCTCTCTCCCCAGATATGTGCCTGTAAGTGAGCAGGCTTCAACTGGGAACATTTTCTTGCTTCCTTTCCTAGGAAGCATTTCCTAAACATTTTATAATATATAAAAGAATTTGTTAGACAAACATGTGTGAGAAGGTGAAAAATAGAAGTCTAGACCTAAACACAAATAGCCTAAACACATATAGCAGGTATACAAAAAGATATCTTTGATTTAAAAATATGAATCTTCATATAGATTCACAGTATTAAGCAAAGTATGGCCCATGGACCACCTATTCTTTAGGGTAGAGGAAAGCAAGGGAATGTGCTTATTAAACAAGCATTTCTCTGTGTTATCCTGACCTACAGAACCTGAATATCTAGTTCAGGCCCAGGAATCTGTATTTATATATTGTTCCTCCCATAATTCTGATGCACCTTAAAGTTTAGGAAGTGATGGTATGGGGTCATTAACAAATGATTACTATTGTAATCACTGAGATATCTGTGAACATTTACATTTAATAAATTAGTCGTTTATTCACAAGAGAATTTAATCTGGAATATAACTGAAAATACTCTCCCTAAGTTCTCACAATCTTCACAGATATAATAAATATCACACCTATTCTTTGAGGCAATAGAGAATATGAACTTTACTGATCTTGCCAGTTTATTGAGGTTTTGTTTCTCTTTCCTTTTTGACTTAGTTTAATAAATAAAATATAACCCCTTTTTAAACAGGTAAACTTCACACCCATAAGATTAATTGTTGCTTGTCATTTTTATAAAAGTGCCTGAATACTGAAAAGTTTAAGAACTAACTTATAAGGTGTAAATATGTCTTGTAAAGTACAACTGACATTATAATTGTATTTTCTGTGGAAAATGAATTTATAGTTGAGAAAATTTAAAACTTAGGTTAATTAGTAAGTAATGATTGAGAGAAATGTTTATCAGCAGGGCCAGCTCTTGATCTTTTAAAGAACCAAAGTTATGCATATCATCCATGGGCCGTGCCTTCGTACACAGAATTTTATGTCCCAGAGAGAAAAAAATACTGGAAAGGAATAGGTTGTAGTATCTGAACTCACTCGGGCAAAGGCTGATGAGTTTTATATGCAATGTGGTAGTCCCTACGATCAAATTAATGTCCATAAAAATAAAACTGGAATATTTATGTGATATATATCAAATACATACATGTACTTATACCATATAGCCATATTTGTGCATAGATCTATGCTTAGCATAAAACAATATAGAATATTAGAACTCAGATGGAATCTCCTAGCCCACCTTCCATTCAGTGCACATCTCATTCTATAATTTTCTAGGTAGCCAACCATCTGGCCTCTCCATGATTGCTTACAGGAAAAGGAGGCCTCATACTGACCATTGCAGATCATACCATTTTAAAAAGTAATTGTGTAAAATAGCAATGATACTGTTTTAAACACTGAAACTGGATCAGTAATATTTCCCCTATTACTACTGATTCTTTCTGACCTATTCATAAGTTTATTGTTTTTATTTAACACCTCAAAATATGAACTATGTGGATATAGTTTAAATTTCTCAACTTGCTACTTTTATATCTATAATATCTAAATTATTTTTAGAAACTTTCTAACACTGTTAAAACTGATGGTTTCATGTACCTTCTTCAAAGACATAAATGCAAAATAAAAAGTTTGTGATGATGCAGAGAACAAAGAATTCTATGTCTCTTAATGTGGACCTCAGTCCTATAAACTGAGATGTTTTCTTTCTTAGATGCTTCAGAAAAGATGAACATTTAGCTGTATATGTAAATCCTTCATATTTTTGCAGTAGCTTTATTTAGTCATTCTTTAATGTTCAAGCATTCATTTAGAAAAAAATTCAGAATACCTTTTATCTTTCTCGGTACAACACTATTCTGCATGTAAGGGATAAAACAGTGAACAAAACAGGCAGAAGACCTTGACATTGTGAAATACATATATTAGATGGGAAAGAGAAAAAAATAGAAATACATGTTGTATTGTAGTATACTGGTAAAGGTAATATAGGTCATAGAGAAATATTAAGTATGGAAGCAAGTGTGGGATTAGTGGAAATGGAATATTTTTTAAGTAGTGGAATTATGACAGTCTCACTGGAAAATTAATATATGAATAAAAATTTGAAAGACATGAGGGATAGAGCAACAAAGATATCGTGGAGAAATGTATTATAAACAGAATACAATGCCCTGAGGAGAGAGTAGGCTGAAGTGTTAAAGAAACAGCTCAGCCTGTGTGGCTTAGTGGTTGATCATCAACCTATAAACCAGGAGGTCACTGTTTGATTCCTGGTCAGGACATACCCAGGGTGCAGGCTTGATCCCCAATGTGGGGTATGCAGGAGGCAGCTGATCAATGATTCTCTCTCATTCTTGATGTTTCTCTCTCTTTCTCCCTTTCCCTTACTCTCTGAAATCAATAAAAACTAATAAAAATATCCTATATAATAAAAGGCTAATATGCAAATTATCTCTACAGGCGGGATTTCGACTGACTGGGAGTTAAGCATGCACTGACCACCAGGGGGTGGTGCAGAACATGGCGGCATCAGCAATGCAGTGCTGGCAGCAGGCGGAAGTGGAGGCTGCAGGCTCTGATGAGCCCTGATGAGAGCAGGACCAAGGCAGGATGGTGGAGCAGGTGAGTGGGCGGTGCCAGGCCAAGGCGGTGTGAAGGGAGGCCCCGGCCGGCAGCTGGCAGCCGCTAGGGACGCTACCCATCCATGGTTTTCCTGCACTGGGCCTCTAGTATATAAAAAAAGAAAGAAACAGAGAGGGCCAGTGTGGTGGTAGAGATTACATTAGGTCAGAAATTAATGGGGTAGTAGTGACTTGTAGACCATTGTAGAAACTTCAGGAGTATACTGAAGTGAGAAGAGTCCTGATTGGAGGATCTTGAGCTGAGAAGTAACAGGATTATTATATTTAAACTAGTGCACAAAAATTTGTGCACTCGGGGGGAAGAGGGGGTCCCTCAGCCTGGCCTGTGCCCACTCGCAGTCTGGGACCCCTCAGGAGATAACGACCTGCTGGCTTAGGCCTGCTCCCGGGTGGCAGAGGGCAGACCCAATCCCTAGGTGCAGCCCCTGGTTGGGCTCAGAGCAGGGCTGATTGGGGAGTTGGGGCACCACCCCTGTCATGCACAGAGCAGGGCGGATTGGGAGGTTGCGATGCCACCCTCAGTCACGCTCAGGGTAGGGCTGATTGGGGGATTGGGGCACCACCCCCTGTCACACTCAAGGCAGGGTCGATGGGCAAGTTGCGGTGCCACCCCATGTCACTCACAGAGCAGGGCCCATCAAGGGGGTTGGGGCTCCCTATCCTGTCACGCACAGAGCAGGGCCCATCAGGGGGTTGGGGAGCTCCCCCCTGTCATGTACAGAGCAGGGCCGATCTGGGGGTTGGGGAGCTCCCCCCTAAGAGGCACAGAGCAGGGCTGATCAGGGGGTTGGGGTGCCTTCCCCTGTCATGAAGAGAGCAGGGAGGATAGGGAGGTTGTGGCCCCGCTCCCTGTCACACACAGAGCCGCAGGGCGATCAGGGGGTTTGGGCGCTGCCCCCTGTCACACTGATCCCGGTGCCGGGAGGCCTCTCGGCTCCACTGATCCTGGTGCTGGGAGGCATATCACCCTTTTACTATATAGGATAGAGGCCTGGTGCATGGGTGGGGGCCGGCTGGTTTGCCCTGAAGGGTGTCCTGGATCAGGGTGGGAGTCCCCACTGGGGTGCCTGGCCAGCCTGGGTGAGGGGATAATGGCTGTTTGCAGCTGGTCACACACCCTTCAGGGTGGGGGTCCCCACTGGGGTGCCTGGCCAGTCTGGGTGAGGGGCTGAGGGCTGTTTTCAGGCTGTGGGGTGACTGAAGCTCCCAACCCCTCCTTTTTTTCTTTTGTTTTTATTCTGAGCCAGCTTTAGCTCTGAGGCTCCAGCTCTTAGGCCTCCGCTGCTGAAAGCAGGTTTCTGGCCTTTGTTTACTTTCTGTATTTGAAACAATGTTGTGATCCTGCTGGCTGAAGCCTGGCAACTAAAGCAGGTTCCTGGGTTTTTTTTTAGCTTCTATATTTGTAACATAGTTGCTTAGAGTTGCAGCTCAGAGGCCGGCAGCCGCAGGCGGGGAACGTTGGAGTCCTCCGTCACTGAAGCAAGCAAGCCTCATGTTAGCTTCAAGCTGCCTGGCTGCCGGCCACCATCTTGGCTGGCAGTTAATTTGCATATTGCCCTGATTAGCCAATGGGAAGGGTATCGGTAGTACGCTAATTACCATATTTCTTTTTTATTAGATAGGATGGATCAATCTGACTACAGAGTTCCAAGTACACAGAATGTAAGAAGGGTGAAAATAGAAGAGAGTTAGGGGATATTAAAATACTCAGGTAGAGATAATGGTAGATTAGATAAAGGTGCAGAATTAAAGAATTTGAAAACCTAAGAATTCAGGAAACATTGAGGAGAAAAAGTGAAGAGTCAAGGATGGCTCCAAGTTTTATCCTGAACCACAGCAAGAATATAAGTACCTTTTATTGAGATGGAGAAAACTGAAGGTGGTGCAAGTTTGAAGGAAATAATTAGGGAGTCAGTAACCTTAAGTATGAGATACCTACTGGAAATTCAAGAGTAAAATTTCTACCCAACCAGATGGTGGTATGTATTAATATGGAGTTCAGAGATAATCCTAGCCTTGAGATATAAAATTGTAGAAGTCTGAATACATAAGGGAATCAATGCTATCAATCAGCAATCACTCACTGAAAGAATCAGTGGATACCAACAGCATATTTCACAGATGTAGAACAAAAACTCCAAAAATTTATATGGAACCAAAAAATGCCCCTGATAGGTGCAAGAATCTTGAGAAAGATGAACAAAGTTGGAGGGTTCACAATACCAGATATCAAGTTATACTACAAAGTCACTGTAATCAAAACAACCTGGCACTGGCATAAGAACAGGCATATAGATCAAGGGAACAGAAGAGAGACCCCAGAATTGACCCAAACCATTATACTTAATTAAATATTTGACAAAAGAGGCAAGAGCATATAATGGAGTAAAGTTAATATCTTCAATAAATGGTGTTTGTAAAATTGGACAGATACATGCAAAGAAATGAAACTAGACCACCAACTTACATCAAACACAGGAATAAACTCAAAATGGATAAAAAGCTTAAGTGTAAGTTGTGAAACCATAAAAATCCTACAAGAAACCATGGGCAGCAAAATCTCAGACATCTATTATAGCAATATTTTTTGTGGATACATCTCCTAGAACTGTGGTCGGCAAACTGCAGCTCGCGAGCCACATGCGGCTCTTTGGCCCCTTGAGTGTGGCCACAAAGTTTCAATTGCACTGTATGTGAGCACCCACACATGGTATTTTGTGGAAGAGCCACACTCAAGGGGCCGCAGTTTGCTGACCACTGTCCTAGAACAAGGGGGCAGGGGTAGAAAATAAACAAATGGAACTACATCAAAATAAAAAGCTTCTTCACAGCAAAAGAAACCATCAACAAAATGAAAAGGGAGCCCACATATGATAAAGGATTAATATCCTAAATATATAAGGAACTCATACAATTTAACAAAAGGAAGACAAGCAATCCAATTTAAAAATGGGCCAAGGACCTAAAATAGACAATTCTCCAAAGTGAACATACAGATGGCCAAGAGACATGAAAAAATGCTCAAAGTCACTAATCATCAGAGAAATGCAAACTAAAACAACAATATGGTATCACCTCACACCTGTCAGAGTGGCTAGCATCAACAATCAACAAATGGCAAGTGCTGGAGAGGATGTGGAGAAAAGGGAACCCTAGTACACTGCTGGTGGGAATGCAGACTGGTGCAGCCACTATGGAAAACAACAAGTACTATCCTCAAAAAAATTAAAAATAGAACTTCCATTTGACCCAGTGATCCCACTTATAGGAATATATCCTAAGAAACCTGAAACACCAATCAGAAAGATTAAACGCACCTCTATGTTCCTAGCAGCACAATTCTATATAATAAAACCCTAATATGCAATCAACAGAATGGCAGAACGACCGGTCGCTATGACATGCACTGACTACCAGGGGGCAGCAGCTCAATGCAGGAGCTGCCCCCTGGTAGTCAGTGCACTCCCACAGGGGGAGCGCCACTAAGCTAGAAGCCTGGCTCATGGCTGGCGAGCATAGCAGTGGTGGTGGGAGCCTCTCCCACCTCCATGGCAGCACTAAGGAGCAGTGAGCTGAGCAGTAAGGAGCAGTGAGCAGGCAGGCAGTAAGGAGCGAGGGGTCCCAGACTGTGAGAAGGCAAAGGCCAGGCTGAGGGACCCGCCCCCCTCCACTGCAAGTATATCCTATATAATAAAGAGCTAATATGCAAATGGTCGTCACACCCTTGTGCCCTCTGCTCCAGCACCAGGGGACCTGAGGCTGCGCCCCCCTCCCAGCAGGACTTGACAAGGGACCTGAGGCCACACACCCCGCCCTGTTTGGTTTGATGGGGGACCTGAGGCTGCACCTCCCACCTGGCGGGGCTTGACGGGACCTGAGGCTGCATCCCTTGCCCTGACGCCGGGGTACCTGAGGCTGGGCCAAGGGACCTGAGGTCACGCCCCCCACCCTGTGGGGCTTGACAGGGGATCTGAGGCTGTGCCCCTCACCCTGTGGGGATTGATGGGGGACCTGAGACTGCGCCCCCTGCCCTGTGGGGCTTGACTGGGGTGCAGCTGGCCAGGTCTGGGTCTCGTGCTATTTCGACATGCGGGTGGGTGGGGACTTGACTCTGGGTCTCACGGCGCAACCCAGACTGGCAGGAGGGAAATTTTCATATACATTTTACTAATTTTCTTTCATCTCTGACACTTCTACTATAGAGAAAGGGCAAATAGCAATATTAAAATATTTCCTCTAATTAATTTCCTTTTAATGTGCACAAATTTCATGCAGCAGGCCACTAACTTATTGTAGGTAAGATCTGGAAACAGCCCAAGTTCCCATTGGTAGATAAGTGGATAAAAAAGCTGTTGTACATCTACACCATGGAATACTATTCAGTAGTAAAAAAGAAGAATCTCTTACCCTTTGAGACAGCATGGAGGGACCTGGAGAGTATTATGCTAAACAAAATAAGCCAGTCAGAAAAAGACAAGTATCACATGATCTCACTCATATGTGGAATATAATGAACAAAATAAACTGATGAACAAAATAGATCCAAAGACATAGAAGCATGGAACAGACTGATGAATCTCAGAGGGAAGGCCGGGATGGGTGGGGTGGTGGGAAGAGATCAACCAAAGAACGTGTATGTATGCGAATATATATTTATGGATACAAATAATAGGGTTGTGAATGCCTAGGGAGGTGGGGGCAGGCTAGAAGGGGGTCAATGGGGAAAAAAGGTGGACATATGTAATACTTTCACTAATAAAGATTTTTAAAAAAAGAGTGAGTGGAAGTGGAAGGAGAGGTACAGACACTGTAGCTGTCCAATGTTAAGAGATGGGGGCGATGAGGATGAACTAGTAGAGATGATCAAGGAGTGGTTTACAGAATAGGAGGAAAATAGGAGAGTGCTATGTCCTGAAAAGAAGTGAGGAAGGCATTAAGGTGGTTAGCAGTGATGTCCTTGTATTCAGCCTAAAATAAAACCAGTTACGTTGATATACCTCCTTGAAATGCCTTCCTCACTAATTCAACCCAAAGTTCTAGGCTGTCAAGTTAATTGGAATCTTGAGTATGCAATTCATCATTTCTCAAGGAATAAAAGTCCATGCCTTTAAAAAAATAAGTTCCCCATTAAGCATCACCTTTAAAAAATTTCCCCTTAACTCCTGTTAGTTTTGAGTCATCAAATCTGTTCAAATTTCAATTCTGACATTGCATATATTAACTTTCCCTCACACTTGATGTCACTGAAAACTTAATAAGATGGCCTTTTGCAAATTCATTCATTCAAGTCATTGATAAAATGGCACATTTCAACATAAAGTCTTCTGATTTTATGAAAAGTCACAAGCTATCTCTCCCTCATTATCATCTATTTAGTTAATTATATTTTTATTAAATAAACAGAATTAACTTAACTATAAATCCACCTAATTGTTCTAAATATAGCATTCAAATATATTCTTTTTTCAGTAGTAAAGGCGTAATACTTTTTAACTTGAAGAGATGTTGAATATCAGCTAGGCAAATCTTAGAAGACAATAAAATATCTTGAAATTCTTCATTAAAATCTTTTGATATGGTGGCTTAGTTAGAGGTATTTTGCCATTATTTGTTCTTTTCATAAGCTGGTTAATTATGCTCCTCTTTCCATAACTATTCCTAAACCATCAGTTTGGGGATCCATTACCTAAGTACACCTACTCAAAGATTAATAAATGCCCTTATGCCCTGGCCAGTTTGGCTCAGTGGTTACAGTGTCAGCCCGAGGACTGAAGCGTCTCAGGTTCAATTCTGGTCAAGGGCATATACCTCGGTTGCAGGCTTGATCCCTGGCCCTGGTTGGGGTGCATCCAGGAGGCAACCAATCAATGTGTCTCCGATCAATGTTTCTCTTTCTCTGTGTCTGCCTTTCCCTTCTACACTCTCTAAAAATCAATGGAAAAAAATCTTCTGGTGAGAATTAATAAAAATTAATTAATTAATAAGTAAATAAATGCCCTTGTATACCATATCTAGAATTTTTCTTTGCTTTCTTCTGAAAATCTATCTGCTCATAACCACAATTGCCAGTGGTAGTTCTTCCTATTCCATGTATAAATACTTCCATTTCAGCCAGTGCGCTTAAATAGGTTTATAAAGATTTAGATTATCTTTCTAAATACTTTCCACGTTCTGTGCTTTAATTCAATGGGTTCTAGTTACTTGTTTGTATTTTAGTAGTTTCAATTTGAAGTCTATCATCCCTGGATTTTGCTTTTGTCGTTGTCATCTGTGAAGATTTTACTCTCTGTGTTGGTATTTTCCAATACAACTTTCTGCAATGATAAAAATGTTCTCCATCTTTGTGGAAATAGACCTTGAAACACAGCTAAAAATGGAGACAATGCAACTGAGGATCTAAATTTTTATTTTTATTTAAATTTAAAATGTTGTGTATGCCTAGTGGCCTCATTATTGAACAGTACAAATCTATACTTCTTGTGCCAATTTTGAATGTAACTCCAAATGCCATTAAGTTAGTTCTATTAAATCTTTGTGGAGATGCAATAGGACCTACTAAGCCAAAAGCCCAAGTGCTAGACAGATCACATAAATGTGTATAATTATTGTATACAATTATAGTACCTACTCCATCAAAAGGGGCCAAATGATTCAGCCAATTGTAACTATGCTAACTAAAGCAGAATTGCCAGACCATATTTATTGGGAGAAGTGCAAATCCAAAATTGTAAATAAAATTTCCCAACTTTTAAGTGTTGACAACATATTCAAATATTTATAAAATATTACACATGTCTAATAAGACATGCCTAGAAGTTGCCTATTTGTGATAAAATGCCTAAGAGATCTTTACAATATCTTAAAAGGTGCAATACATGTGTACCCATCCTGATCATTGCCCTGCTCTAGATTGTTATTACAATTAATAATGGGATTAGCTAATCTAAGATTCTCCATAGCCTCACCCTTTCACTTCAGAGGACTCCCACTTTATCACTTAACAATGGTTTCTAATTAATATCTTATAAGTACTATTTAAAATATTTAATATGTGAAAATTCATAAAAGCCCTTGATTCTGATAAATTTTCCCAAGATTTACTGATGTTGGAGTGTTAGCAACCATGATGGTTTAAAACTTGCTATCCCTTCATCTCTAAATTCTAGTGCCACCTCAGAACTCAATTTCAGCAGTTTACTTGCAAAAACAACAGCAAACACACGTAGAGGGGAGCTATTTTTCCTACAATGCACATGCAGAGATATCTGGGGATTTATTTTAGATATTCCTTGGGAAAATTATCAGTAAATTAAATTATATAAAAAGAGAAAGAGTTAAAAACTAAAGGCGTGTATGACTTCACCTGCTTAATTACTATCTGCTTAATAACCTGCCTCATGCATGAGCTCTCGCAAGCATAATCCCTTAATTACTTAGCAAGCGATCATTTATCAAAACAACTTTGTTCACAGCATTGCACCAGGCACTGAGGAGGAGTGTTGGGAAATATAAATGTAGTCCCTGACCTCTAGGAGCTTAAGATGTTGAGAGAAAGTCCCACATGAAAGCATTGAGGAACATATCAGCAAGAGCAAAAGGAGGTGGTACACACACTACTGGCTAAGAAGTTTTCTATTTCAGCTGTGTCCTATTTAACAAAATTAATGGGATTTTCTTTTAATTATAAGCAGAATGTTTGGAAAAATTGTTCCCACCAGACACTGATATCATTGCACAGTAGGAATACTTCAAGTATAAAGCATGATTACATTTAGTAAAACTTTTATATACCCTTAGATCAATGGCTAAGTTAAAGCAACGTTGTTAGAGTTGTAACATGTGCTGAGTATTCTCAACTAAGTGTATATTAAGTCTCTAAATTTATTTGCTCACAATAAAATAGAGAAATTTAAGTGAAACACTTTTAAATCTTCCTTATAAGTAAGGGAGAAAAAAGTGAACTCTCTGCTTAAAATATTTTCATACATTTATCCTCTCTTTGATAAAATGCCATTTTGATATACAATTTATTTGCTTTTGTTCAAGACAACTTCACTGAGCCTGTTTTCTCATCCTATAAAAAGGAAGCAAAAGAAAAAATACTCTCTAATGCACTATCCTAAAGTTGGTACTTAAATTCGCCTCAGAATAAATTTGTGTGTGAGTGCCATGGGTCAAAGGTGTCTTTATGCTGGAAAGGAACCAAACAGAGTATCACTTGAAATATCTCTAGCTTTAGTTTCTCAATGGTTAAATCTAATGGCAGGAACAAAGATCAAAATGTAGAAAGCTCTGCAAATGCTAGTAACACCTACACTTAATTCAAATTGCTCACTTATTCCAAATAATGTATGGAAGTGTATGGAACTTAACAAGGGGTGCAGCCACATATTACTCTACTTAACACTTACTAGTAACTTAAAATAGGACAACAATTCCCAGGGTATAAGAACACCCAATAAAGCTCCGATTTCTTCCTCTCTGAACCATTATGTCTTCTTGTTTATTGAGAAAGAGCAAGTCTCAAGTTCAAGAAACAGAATAATGACATAGCTTTGGTGACTGAATCATTACTTTCAAGATAAACTCCACTATGTTTCATTTAAAAAAAATCTACTTTTGTCAAATTTCCTGAAAACCACCAATTCTTTACTTCCTAAATTAAAAGTTTACTTCTACCTATGTCTCTACCATAAAATGCAAGGGATTTCTCTGAATAATTAACTTGAGCTTTTATACAAGGAGGCCATTTCTTATATCTGTGGTCTTTTGCTTGATTTGTTATTTTAATATAGTTTAAATATAATTTTATTAAGGAAATTGAGGGTACAGTCAATGTTTATTATAGCACTGCACTTTAATCAGATAGACTGACCCTGTAGAAACTATTAAAATACCAACATTATTAATAACACCCTAGATTGATTCAGGCATTATTCTTTATAACCACACTTTCTTGGAAAAATAAAGGACTAGATAGCATTGCAATGTGTTAAAAGATTTTATGATAAAATGGTTAACTATTTTATAGTTTCAGCTCTTTTATTTTTGAGTCTTTAAGATCTTTATCTAATATCACCACTAACATAGGTTGGAAGGCACACCATAAAAGCCATCTACCAGTTCCACCAAAAAGTTTCAAAGTCCTCCTACCTCTTTTACCCATAAACCTCTTCTAAGCATGTCCTTTCATGTACATGATCTCAGGACTCCACTAAGGAGATTTGACTCGTGGGGTTTTTTAATGGGATTTGGATCTCAAAACAGGATTTTGTTACCTAAATTTTTACTTTCATGATAAATTCCAGAACAATCAATAACAAATAAATACTAGTGGTGAGTCTCTTGAAATGGCTCCAAAGTTTTCCTAACATTAGAGCTACACCAGAAATGCATTATATTTTGTGAAACTTTCACCTAATTAGATGCTCTTTCCCTGAATTTGAAGTATAAGGCACACCAAGTTGGAATCAGATAATATGATGAGCAAATTTGGATATATATTAAAAAAAGAGAAGCCAGTAAGTAGAATTTCTGAAACAATAAAAAGGTAAGACAAACCATAAATAAGCAGAGGTCTTAAATAAAGTGTATTATGGGAAAGGAAAAGAAATGAAGTGAGAAATTAATCAATTTGCAAGGACAAGAAGTTGGAACTGAAAATAACTTAAGTCATCATAAAGGTGGAAGATTAAAATAGTGAAGAATGTTCTCTTCTGAGGTAGTTCCCTGATATACTTTGCATTTTATTTCTCAAAAAAACATAACTATAAAATTTGTTTTAAATTGTGTGCCAACATTTCATATGGTCTCTTAAAATAGTTTAATTTTTTTGGTTCTGTATCCATTATATAAACATTTTTAACCCGTGGTTGGCAAACTGCAGCTCGCGAGCCACATGCGGCTCTTTGGCCCCTTGAGTATGACTCTTCATAACCCTTAGGAGTATCCTAATTAAGTTAATAACAATGTACCTACCTATATAGTTTAAGTTTAAAAAATTTGGCTCTCAAAAGAAATTTCAATCGTACTATTGATATTTGGCTCTGTTGACTAATGAGTTTGCCGACCACTGAACTAACCTGGGTGGTTCTTTGCCCTGACCTGCCTTTCTTAAATTTCCTATTTCCATACATTTTAATAATTTTTGGGAACCACAAGCTTGCTATTTTTGTGAAGCGACTTTGTAATTTACACTGCATTATTGCTGATAGTGTTGTATTTCTAATGTTTCACCTACACATTTAACATTACAAATTTGAGGGCTAATTGTAAGTTTAGTTGTAACATCATTGATAAATCTCTGAAGTAATACATATATATCAAAGTTGATTTTCCTTAATATTATTCCAAATGATTTTCTTCTCACTATGGGGATGCTTAATCTATTGACCAAACTAAGCAATGGTAATTGTATATTCAACAGTAACCTCCAACCAAATAACTGAATTTGCTTTTGACAAACCATATTGGCACATAAACTGATACATCATAAAGGACAATATGAAAATCATTATTTCCTTCTGATTAACATTTTACTCATTGATTTTTCTAATGACTAAAACTTCTAACATTTTTGCCTGGCCAGCATGGCTTAGTGGTTGAGCCTTGACCTATGAACCAGGAGGTCATGGATATTAATTCCTTATCAGGATACAGGCTCGATCCCCAGTGGGTGTGCACAAGAGGCAGCAGATCAATGATTCTCTCATCATTGATGCTTCTATATCTCACCCTTCCTCTCTGAAATAATAAATAATAAAATAAAGCTTCTAACATTTCCAGTAAACAGTGTACATAACAGAAATTTAAGCCAGCTTAGATTTCCCTAGTTCATTATAAATTTACTTTGCTAGCATTCATATGATTAAGAAAATAAACATTCATTAATTCACTTTCTTATTCATTTATTCTTTCAACATTTAAAAAAATCTTACTATATACAAGGTGCTGGAACACACAAAAAATGGTTTGCCATTTACTTTCTTTTTCCAGTGGTAGTCCTTTGTGTTTTATTAATGCTAAGGCAATAATACAAAATGTTTTTTTAAAATTTAAGTACTTTTGCTTTCCCAGAAGGGTGGAATAGAATTATCACACTAAGTGTGCACCTAATTCATAATCTAAATTTTGGAAGGAGAAGAGAGGAAGAAAAGGAAATGTGATAGCCGGACCCATCTAATCTTTTGGTCCACAAATTTTAGACTAACTCCAGGCTTCTTTCTTCCAGCTATCTCTAGAAATCTAAAATTTGGGAAAATAGAAATATATTAAATAGGAAATAGGATGTAGCTCTAACAGGTAGATGATAAAGGGATATTTTTTCTGAAGTTGTGTTTATACATTTAAGTAACAGAAATTAAAATATAAACCTTAAAAGAGAATCTTAATTATCTCTTCCCTTTGCCTCTCTTCTCATTTCAAGTTCTGTCTCACTATTTCAAAGTATTGTTTCAACATCCTAGTAATCAAAGCAATGCAAATAAAAACACACAGAAATCACATTTTCAGCCAATATAATTGGCATTGGTCAATAACATGTGACATTCCCATGAAGGGGCTGGCATTCTGATACATTGTGATTGGGTAGAAAATATCGTTTCTCCTTTATGAGAAGTCTTAAAATATATGTTCTTATTTTTTATATATTTTTATTTATTTTTTACCGAGAGGAAGGGAGAGGGATAGAGAGTTAGAAACATCGATGGGAGAGAAACATCAATCAGCTGCCTCCTGCATACCCCCTACTGGGGATGTGCCCGCAACCAAGGTACATGCCCTTGACTGGAATCGAACCTGCAACCCTTCAGTCAGCAGGCCGACGCTCTATCTACTGAGCCAAACCGGTCAGGGCAAAATATATGTTCTTTTGTGCAATAATTCTATTTCTGGGAATGTTCCTTGTTATTTGACTTTTTAATAAAACATATAGATTCTAGTGCCTAAAGTAAGTAAATAATGCGTACAAATTTTGCCTGTATTTTTGAAGTGTGAGTTTTGTGGATAAAGAGCTTTAACTGGTGAACATGCTTTGGTATAATGAAATTTGTTTTCTGTAGTAGTGATTGCATGCCGTAGCTTAGTAGTCCTAGAGATGCTACTTAGCATTCATTTCTGTAATGATGGTTAGAATTTCAACAAAGAATTCCACTCATCTTACCACTAAGAGGCATAAGACAAGGAATCAAAATACTCTATGCTCACTGGTAATGATAATTGCCATCATTAGGCCAAAGAATTTCTGAAAGTTTATAGTAGCCTCATTCACAAAAGAAAAACACCCTGAAATTTCCATCTAGGATAAATTGAACAAGTAAATTGTGGTATATTGTGGCAAGAATGGAATGCAATTCACAGATAGAAACAAACTACAGTGACATAAAAATGGACAATTCTCCCAATAATTAATTTGAAGGTAAGAAGTCAGATATTCACACACAAAAAATACATACTATGTTATGTATATAAACATTTTTTAAATAGGCAAACTTAATGTATGGTGTTAAAATCAAGACAGCAGTTAAGAGAGGGGTAGATAGTCAACCAATGAAATAAAATTTCTACAGTTACACCAGAGAAATTCAGCCACAACATCCAATTCTCAAAAATCAAATTGATATATTAAACTTTTAAGCTATATTCTGGTATATGTATCTAGGGATTTGAATATACCCTGGAGGGTACACAAAAACATTCTAAGTGACACACAGGCACATATACCCAATTTTTAGATTTTCAATAAATATACAATTCTACCAGAAAGTAACTGCAGCAGGAACATAACACAGGTTTCCTTTCACCATCCATGTACTCAAATATGTATTATTCTATAGTGGATGCAAAATAGTACTGTGTATTTTCTCAAATACTTACTTATGCTCATAGAAAAAAATGTATAGAATACTTATTGGACTCTGAAAACCCATATTCATTTTTACTTAGAGTTCTGAAAAAATTTTCATTCATACCAGGTATTTAGAAGATTTAGACTATCCTCCTAGGAATTTTTTGTAAGTCTACTCTAAAAATTGACTTACAACAATCATTCCTTCATTTTTGTGTGTCTTCTATTTAGTGACCCATGAACTTTTTTTCTTCTTGCAATTAATGTCTACTGAACTCTATTATTCTAGTGATATGTAACTTTAATCCAAAAATACTTGAACTAATTGAAAAAAGCGTCATGAGGAATTTTACTGCCGATATTATTTTTGTGTGTTTAGTAACTACCTATCAAAATTTGTTATATATATTGTTCTGATAACATTCACCAACAATACTCAAAATTATAGTCAATCCAGAAGAAATTTTTAAAACTTGGATTCCCATGATACAGAAAATAAAAAAGCTAAAATGTCAATAAAAAGCTAAATGTAGTCTTTTTGGAGACATAAGAAAAGGTGCTTAATAGAATACTTTCAAAATAAATATGTAAAACATATGTTTGTGCCGAGACCGGTTTGGCTCAGTGGATAGAGCATCGGCCTGCGGACTGAGGGGTCCTGGGTTCGATTCCAGTCAAGGGCATGTACCTGGGTTGCGGGCATATCCCCAATGGGGGATGTGCAGGAGGCAGCTGGTCGATGTTTCTAACTCTCTATCTCTCTCCATTCCTCTCTGTAAAAAATCAATAAAATATATTTAAAAAAAAACAGCAAACAAACAAACAAACAAAAAACATATGTTTGTATAATAGAATGAAATTCTGAAGAAGAAAGCAAAATTTTTGACAGGAAAAAAATTATATATATATATATAATTTCTGTCCCTGGATCTTGGCATAAAAATCCTTGTAATTTCCTAAGCAATAAGAGCACTAGGAGCATCTTTTGCTCTACTATTTGGTCTTTGACCCAAGTTCCTGACACACAGTTCTAAATCCCTTGGCATTTTAAGAGTGTCGTTTATTATAATGAGATAATTGTTTGTGGGCTCCTGGATAAGACTTGTCACCAGAAAGGCCAAGCCATAGTTAGAACCTTGGAATTTTTAGCCCCAACCCCACTCTCCAGAGAGGAGCTAGAAATTGACTTAGTGGTAAATAATGCCTACTTGATGAAGTCTCCACAAAATTTCCAAGTACATGGTTCAAAGAGCTCTGGGTTGTTAAACACATCTACACTCTGAGAAAGTGGAATACCATGACTCCATGTGGCCAGAAAATCCTATGCTTGGGACTAGCTGGGACCTCACCCTATGTATCTCTTTATCTGGCTGATCATCTGTATCTATATCTTTTATCAAATCCTTATCCTATATAATAAAGAGCTAATATGCTAAGTAGACCAAACAACAGAATGACCATCTGGACAACATTCAGGACAAAGCCAGGGCTGGCTGAGGCTGCGAGAGGCTGCAAGGGCAGAGCCCCTTTCACAATTTTGTGCACCGGGCCTCTAGTCCTATCTAATAACAGAGAAACATGGTAATTAACCGTAACTTCACTACCCTTCCCATTGGCTAATCAGTGAGATATGCAAATTAACTGCCAGCCAAGATGGCAGCCGGCAGCCACGCAGCTGAAGTGAACATGAGGCTTGCTTGCTCTAGTGACGGAGGAAGCCAAGGTTCCCCGCCTGCCGCAGCCCAGCTCTGAGCTCCAGATGCAACAATGTTGCAATTATAGAAGCTAAGCAAACTCCAGAAATCTGCTTTCAGCCGGCAGCGGGCTCAGAGCTTAGAGTGCCAGTGATGGCAACAGAGTTTCAATTATAGAATCTAATCAAACCCAGATACTTGCTTTTAGCCAGCCATGGCCTCAGAGCTGGAGCTGGTTCTCAGGTCCAGTGACAGCCATAGAAGGTAAATAAATCCCAGAATAAAAAAAAAAAGAAATAAAAAAAAGAGGCTGAGAGCTTCAGTCACCCGCCAGCCTGAAAACAGCCCTCAGCCCTTCACCCAGACTGGCCAGGCACCCCAGGGGGGACCCCCACCCTGATCCGGGACACCCTTCAGAGCAAACCAGCCAGCCCCCTCCCGTGCACCAGGCCTCTATGCTATATAGTAAAAGGGTAATATGCAAACTGACCCTAACAGCAGAAAGACTGGGAATGACTGGTCACTATGACACACACTGACCACCAGGGGGCAGACTCTCAATGCCGGAAGCCGGTCCATCCTTGCTGCTTGACACAGTTGCTGCAGGATAGAAACATCTACACAGCATATGTTTCAAGGGACCTGGCGTATATAGCATACTGTTCTTAATATGTTTGCTCCCCTTAGCCCTGTGTGTTTTAACCAAGGTCACCTCTCTGAGAAAGGTTGTTTCCCCAGGTAGGGATTTTTCCCTGAAGTTAGGGAGGGGATGAAACTCCTTAACTAAGTGCCAGGCGGGTAGTTAATCACTTTAACTACAAACAATCACGATTAAGCTACATAATCTTTACTCCCTGGAATGGAGATAAGAAACGCCCTAACCTTTGCAATAGAAATTGACAGGATTAAAATCAACTGGTATAAATACGGATGTAACAAGACAATAAACAGCAGAACCTCTCTGGAGATCCAGACCAGAACTTGGCTGGAGATCCTGGCTGGAGATCCTGGCTAGGCTGCTGATCAACTGAACGCTTTCTCCGTGTCATTCCTTCTTCACCGACTCCGTCCACACCTTTGGGGACCCCTGGGCCTGCTGGGGTTGGACCCCAGCATCTCAATGCAGGAGCTGTCCTCTGGTGGTCAGTGCGCTCTCACTCTGGGGAGCTCTGCTCAGCCACAAGCCAGGCTGATGGCTGCCAGTACAGTGGTGGTGGTGGGAGCCTTTCCTGCCTCCTCAGCAGCCCTAAGGATGTCCGACTGCAGCTTAGTCCTGCTCCCCACTGGCAAGTGGACATCCCCTGAGGGCTGCCGGGCTGCCAGAGGGATGTCTGATTGCCATCTTAGGCACAATCCCCCGGGGAGTGGGCCTAAGCCAGCAGGTGGTCACCCCTGAGGGGTCCCAGACTGCGAGAGGGCACAGGCCAGGCTGAGGGACCCCCTAGCCCCGAGTGCACAAATTTTTGTGCACTGGGCCTCTAGTTATAAATAAACTGCTATACATAACTGTTTCCTTGAGTTTTGTGAACTAGTCTATCAAATAATCAAACCCAAGGGAAGATGTCATGAGAATCTCAAATTTATAGCCACAGTGGACGGAAGTTATAGATAACCTGGGACCTACTACTTGCCATAAGCACCTGAATTGGGAGATGGCCTAGGGCAGTGATGGTGATCCTTTTGAGCTCAGCATGTCAGCATTTTGAAAAACCCTAACTTAACTCTGGTGCCGTGTCACATATAGAAATTTTTTGATATTTGCAACCATAGTAAAACACTGACTTATATTTTTGATATTTATTTTATATATTTAAATGCCATTTAACAAAGAAAAATCAACCAAAAAAATGAGTTCGCATGTCACCTCTGACACGCGTGTCATAGGTTTGCCATCACTGGCCTAGGGGCACTGAGCTCTTAACCTGTGGGGTCTGCACTAATGCCAATTAGTGTCAGAATTGAATTGAGCTGAACTGAATTGAATTGCAGGGCACCCAGCTGATGTCATAGAATTGTTTGGTATGGAAACCCCACACACATACCTCTGCTGTCAGAATGCTGTGGGTGCGGTGGTAGTGAGAGAGTATGGAGAAATGCATAGCAAGAAGAGTGGGTTTTTCTGACTCACTGACTAAGAACATGCTCATACACCTTAAAATTGATTTTGGTAGACATTAAATTACTAGAGTAATTAGATTCTACTGGATACATTTAAAGACCATGACAGTTTCATTTTAAATATTGATAATTACAATATGCCAGAAATTGAATTCTTTGCAAGTATTTAAACTTATGATAAAAATCAGATTTTGATTTAAGATGTACGAAGGGATACAATTAAAGTTCTTTTAGAAAATTAGATGAGAAAACTTTATGAAAATAACTCCTCTGTCTATGGTCTATCATTAAATTCAGGGGAAATCACCCAGATTGTGTGACTCAGTGCTTGAGTGTTGACCCAAGAACAAAGAGGTCGCTGTCTGATACCTGGTCAGGACATATATGCCCCAGTTGTGGGCTCGATCCCCATGTGAGGCATGGAGGAGGTAGCCATCGATGTTCCTTTCTCATTGATGTTTCTATCTCTATCCTTCTCCCTTCATTCTATCTAACAATAAAAACATATTAAAAAAAAATTTCGGGGTAACAGAGGTTTTCCAGGAATGTTAATAAATACTAGTTTCCTTCACAAAATTTTAAACTTTTCATCAGCTTATTTCTTAGTATAAGACATAATAGAAATAGAATTTCTATATAAGCTGCATAAATTTTATGACATAATTTTCATGAAAAGATCCTCTTGACATAAGGGATCTTCTTGTTGAATGCTAGAGATAGTTTCTTTACCCAAATAAACTTTAAATTCCCTATGATAAGCCTATCAGATTTACCCAACCCATCTGTTTTCCCTTTATGACTTCCTTGTTTAGTCATAAAGACTAAATTTAGTCCTTATCACTTTAGTACAATACTTTCTAAATTCAGTCCTTATCACTTTAGTACAATACTTTCCCCCTTCTTTCACTTCATGACTTTGAATTTTCCAATTTTTTTGGTCTCATATTTTAACCTAATTTAAATATCTTAGAAATGAATGGTTGCACTACATAGTGGTAAAGAACACAGATTTTTGATGTTACATGCCCCTATTCAAACCCCAGCTTACCACCTGGAATGGTATGACCTTGGGCAAATGTGAGAAGCCTGTACTTCAGTTTGTTCTTTGATAAAATGGGAATAATAAGATTACCTATATCCACGTTATTATGAGAATAAAATCAATCATTCTACATAAAGCACTTAGGACAGTGCCTGAAACACAGTGCTATTTAAATGTTTGTTAAATAGTCTATAAATAATAAACAGGGAGGACTTAAGTCCTCACTGTGAGTTATGAAGATCATATACTATTATTTCATGATTATGAACTGAGTGCCAGCTATTTAAGCATTCTTTTATTCTGAAAATCCCATAACATAGAAAAGGCATAAATGTTGTAATTAAAAAGTTTTTAATGAGTATTAAGTATATATCAATGTGACAGCATTCCAACTTGAATTAAAAGTAGAAGTCAGTACTAATTAATAGAAATCTCCATCTCTAGCCAATTACTATTTTTTATGTAAACGTTGTCAGTTGTTCTTAGCCTCATGAATAATCCTGGGAGAAAGTGATGAGAAACTCAGATATTCTTCTTATTGTGTTATTTTCTAGGTAAATTACAACTTTCCATGTGTAGGTTCATTCTGGGTTTAACAAAAATAGCATTTAAAATTGATCAGCAGAGAAATTTGGGACTGACTCTGAAGTCCCACATTTGTAGCTAAAACTCCAAACTTGAGAACAATAGATAATATGGCCTCCAATATCTGAAAGAATGATAATAAACTACCCATGCAAAATTGACCAAAATGGATCAAATCCAGTCAGGGAGTCATGGACCCCAAAAAACATATTAGGGAAGACTTGAAATTTAAAAATAAAATGTTTGAAGGAAATTTCTAGAAAGACAGAGAGCTCAACTCCTCTCCTCTTCCTAGAAGAGGGGATGTACAGTCTTCTGTCCTCATTTAAAGCAAGTGATGGAGCCCAGCTGGTATAGCTCAGAGGTTGTGTGTCAACCCATGAACCAGGAGATGATGGTTCAATTCCTGGTTGGAGCATATGTCCGGGTTGCAGGTTCGATCCCCAGTGTGGGGCATTCAGGAGGCAGCTGATCAGTGATTCTTTTTCATCATTGATGTTTCTATCTCTCCCTCTCCCTTCTTCTTTCTGAAATCAATAAAAACATATAAAATATTTTTAAAAAATAAACCAAGTCATAGACACCCCAAGAGAACTACTTGTTAGAAATAGGGTGCTTATAAGAAAGGGAAAAGCACCTCATTCCCCAGAAAGAGGCTTGTTAGAGTCCATTTGCTCCTGTCCTCTAGCTGGGATAAGGTGAGAGAGCTTAAGAGGAAACTGGACTTTAGGAGCAAACAACACAGAAAAGAGGGCCTGATTGTCACGCTGAAAGGTCTAACTGCAGGAAGCTGTCTAGGGCAGCCTGCCTGGCAGGGTGAGGAAGGAGGAATCACAAGTTAAGTAAACTCTTCCTCACTATGTGGTAAGACAGGATGCATGAGTTTCCAGTGGACCTTGTAGCAGACATAAGGCACTTTAATGGACAAATGGAGAGTTTGGTCGGGGGAAGAGAGTGTGCAGTGCACCATCAGGGGTGCAGGAAGACATCTAAAGACAGTGAGAGTCTCCCCAATTCCTAATCATTTACTCCAGGTTTCAAATATCTGCCATAGTTATGATGATTAAAGGCAGAAAATATAAACCAGTAGAATACCACAGGCAGCAGCAGTGAGGTACAGACCAGTTGTACTTCTTTCTCTAATCGTCCCTCCTCGCCTCCTGCCCCAACCCTAGGGAAGTGAGAAGATGGAGTTGGGAATGGAAAAGTAGGGAAGGTGATGAAAGAATATACCTTCCCCACCACTCCATCTCACTGGCTCACAGGCTTTTTTAAAAAATTATTTTATTAGACACAGGTCATGTCTATCTAATGAGAGAGGGGAAGCTTTTAAATAGATGTGGAATGGAAATTTTAATTATACTGAAAAATTTAATAAACAAAATAAAATTATTCTTATAGTCAAAAGAAATAGAGAAGTCACAGAATCTGTTTAAGATGCTATCTAAAGACAGGCATGGGATTTTTGATAGATTTTTTCTTAAATGTTTGGTGAGGAGAAAAATAAAGGAATTTCCTATTTGTACTTGCCTTGACTTCATTCTGACCAACTTACCACAAACATAAGGTTATATAACTCGTGTCTTTGAGGCCAAAGATAATATATCTTTCCTAAATAGTTTTTAAGTTTATGATATGAAAAGTAATATAAAAGATGGCTTCAACATATACTCTTTATGATATCAAAACCCATGAATCTGAGGCATTTATTCATTAAGATTTGCCTAGCAATGAAACAAGCTACCCACACAATTTCCCACTAACAATTAAACATTCTGTAATAATTCCTCCACCCACTCTCCACCCAGTTTTGCAAAGTGAAAAAAATTAGTCTTACATTAATATTCATACAAATTTCCATTGATTTAAAATCTTCTGCCATTAGATCTGCCAGTCATATGAAAAATGATCTCTCCCTGATAAAAAATTAATCACTCTATCCAGATTCTCTCATTAATTAAGCTAGAAAATGAGTTTCCCTTTTAGGTCTCTGTTTCTTCCATTTTCTGAGGTTGTGTTCTCCATTTATATCAAGGCTGCTTATTTTTCAAATTACATTTTTCATGAAAAAAATCTGTTGACACCAATGACCTGCCAGCCCAGCCAAACTTTTCTCCTCATTGGTATCAGCATTTCTCTGTCTATAAGACCCAAATTCTAAAATCTCCTTCTCACCTCACTGCCACTAAATTCAGGCGTGGTTCTCATCCCAAATTCTACCTGTTTCCTGTTTTCTTGTCTCTAAGTTATGAGTTCATACCATCTTTTATCATTCCCTTTGCTTTTTAAACAATCTCTGGCATCAATGTCAAAAATATTGCTGTGCACTCACTTCTATTGAAGAATCTCTACTATCTCAAATACTCCTTGCCAGTCCTCAGGTCTCAATAACCCTGACAGTCTACCTTCTCTGTTATGTCTCTGGAACTGCTAAATATTCATGGGGAAAATGACATAATTATACTCATGAGGTTCACTACAGATTCAAGATCCCCAATCTCAACTTGATGCTCTTTGTTGAATGGCATATGTTTATTTTATCCATTTGCTATTGGCACCAAAACAAATTTATAAGGATGGCTATACCAGACTTTGTCACAGGCCTAAGTCCTATATAAACTCTTTTATTGTTGTATTATAAGCATATGATGTCATATCCTACTTTTCCAAGAAATTCTGAATCGAATGTGAAATATATCTGCAAATTTATGGGACCTCTATTCTTTTCTCCATTCTTTGTGGGGAAATACAGCCTTCCGTCTGACCTAGTTTCCTATCTCCATCTGTAATTTTGGTTACTTCTATTTGTACTTCTTACTTAGATCTAAGACTTGCTGTATTAGCTATTTTATTTTCTTGTGCTTCTTCAGTTTCTTCTTCTTTGTTAGCATATTGATTCTCTTAAAATAAATGTTAGGTCTATGATTTCCTCAAGTTACTCTGTTGTCTTATTTTCATCATTTTGAAATATTTACAAACTATTCTACCTTAAGAGCTTTAAATTCCCCTTCAAGTGTACCACACATCCTAGCAATCTGGTTTCCAAACTCACCAATGTAACTTAAACTAGTTCTTCAAAATTCATCAATGAAATTTAACCTCTGCATCTCCTGGCTCCTCCTAGTTTTCTGGTCTATACTTGTTTTGGGTTAAATTGTGTGCCTCCAAAATGGCATGTTGGAGTCCTAACCTCCATAATGTAAAATTATTCGGAAATAAGTGTTTATAGAAGTAATCAAGTTTAAATGTGGGTGGACCTTAAGCTAATGCGGACTGGTTCCTTCTTAAAAAAAGCAAGTTGGACACAGTGAAAGACATGTACAGAGAAAAGATGATGTGAAGACATGCAGGGAGAGGGCAGCCATGTGACTAGGTTGATATATCTATAAGCCAAGGAATGCCAAGAATTGTTTCACAAGCTACAAGGGGAAAAGGAGAATTCTTCCCTAGAGCCCTCAGAGGGAGTGTGGCTCTGCCAGACTTCATTTCAGATTTCTAGCCTCTAAATCTGTAAAACAAAAAAAGTTTTTGCTGGTTTTTTTTTTTTTTTACCACCTGGTTTTTGGTACTCTGTTAGAGCAGCCTTAGGAAACTGGCACAATACCTTTCTTTACCGGTCTATCTTATGAACCATCCTGCTTTGTAGCTCTCTTCTATGTGGTTTCCAAAATAATTATAACATCCTGACCCCCGCCCTAACTCTCAACTACACTCTTCATTCTCTTTTTCTTCACTCCTGAGATGTTTTCTCTGCCTTTATTTTTTCTTTTCTCAAACTTCTCACTCTCAAACCCACTGCTTTCTAAAATTTAATCCACATTTGATTTTCTAGGTCAAATTTATCTTCGGCAGCCTTTCCTCAATATTCCAGCAAAAAATAAAAAATCATTCTCTCCTTTGTATGTATAAAGTACTTTATTTTGTCTCTTTATTAGGATTCATATTTTATATTTCTTTCTGCCTAAAGTTATATTTATTACTTATTCTAAGCCAGAGGTCAGCAAACTTTTTCTTAAAGGGACACATAGTAAACGTTTTTGGCTTTGCCAGCCATACAGTAGTTTAGCCAACTACTCAATTCCACTGTTGTGCGAAAGGATTATAGACAATGCATAAATGGAGGAATAGTGGCATGTCAGAAAAACTTTATTTACAAAAGTAGATAGACAGACAGCTTCCCATAGTTTACCAAACCCTGTTCTAAGTTATAATGCTGAAGTTATTTTTTAGTCTTTTATTTATACCTTGCAAAACTTCTAGCATTTGTCTTTCATACTGCATATGATCAATAAATGTATCTTCAATAAAACTGACACAAATATTTTCAGGTACTTACCACTTCATTACCTGCATTTTAGCATCTAAACTTTTAAGAACAAGATGCATAAAAAAGTCCTGACTGGTGTGACTCAGTTGGTTGGGCATCTAAAGATTGCAGGTTGGGCCGTGGCTGGTTTGACTCAGTGGGCGTCGGCCTGTGGACTGAAAGGCCCCGGGTTCGATTCCAGTCAAGGGCATGGACCTTGGTTGTGGGCACATCCCCAGTGGGAAGTGTGCAGGAGGCGGCTGATCAATGTTTCTCTCTCATCGATGTTTCTGACTCTCTATCTCTCTCCCTTCCTCTCTATAAAAAACCAATAAAATATATTTTTTTAAAAAATAAATAAATAAATAAAGATTGCAGGTTGGATTCCAGTTAGGGCACATAATCATGTTGTGGGCTCGATCTCCATTAGGGGGCATGCAAGGGGTTGATTGACATTTCACTATCATCTCTCTCTCTCTCTCTCTTTCTCTCTCTCCTACTCCTCCCTTCCTCTGTCTCTAAAAATCAATAAAAAAAATCCTTAAAAAAATGTAAGACAAACTAGTTCATTTATTCTGGAAAGATGACTTAAAAGTCTTCAAATACATGAAATACCATTTAAGGGATAAATGGTCCTCTCTTTAAAATATGCCAGTCTATAATAAAAAGAGTTTGTGTTTTTGGTTGGTATATAAGTTCCTTAAAATATAAGTACAAGACAGCATTAGCTGATATTCAAATTCCATAATTGTTCTAAAGAACAAATAAAAGCTGTGGGATACAATGTTCAAGAACAGCATGATAGAGTGGATCATGTTTCAGTTATCTATTGTTTTATATTGCTCTTACTTATTGTTGTATAACAAAACATCCGAAAACTTAGTGGCTTAAAATGATGGTTTCTTTGTTTTTTTAATTATATGTGTCGACTGGGCAATTCCCCTGCTGGTTTCACCTGAGCTCACAGATGAGGCTGCTTTCAGATGGAGGACTGGTTGACCAAGAAGGATCGAGAAGTTTTCGCTGGCTGTTTCCTGGAGCACCTTGATTCTCCTCCATCCACATGGCCCTCATACTCTGGTAGAACAGACGGGCTTCTTCACAGCATGCTGTTCCCAGGGTTCCAAGAGGGCAAGGGTGGAAATTGGAAAGCCTCTTTAGGCACAGGCTTCAGACTTCACACAAGATCACTTCTGTTACATCCTACTGGTGGAGGCAACTCATAAGACCAGCCATGACTCCTAAGGTGAAGAAATAAATTCCACCTCCTGGAGGAAGGCGGGGCTGGCCATATTTCTAAGGAAGGAATGTGGATGCACAGAGGTGTGATTCATTAAAGCCAATATTGTATCGCTCCTCAACATGGCCCTTAAAAGGATGTGAATTTGATATACATTGGGAGGTTGCAAGGTACCAAACTAAGGGTTTTAAAAATTTAGTCTTTTACAGTGAGAAGTGAATATTTGAGCAGAGACGTTCCCCTTCCTCACAAATAATTCACATTATGAAAAAGAGGTCAGACATAATTTCAGTGTGTTGTTTTTATTTTTCTTGGGGGTGATGGGGCAAGGGGCAAGATGATGTGTGGCGTTACTAAGAAAAGAATGGACTTACATCAGAGCATGAAGTTAGGGCTTTTTAGCCAAGAGGATTTCCTGAGGAGTATACAAACCTTAAAGTTACTGAAAGATGTTGAAATTAACCAGAATAAGATCTTTTCATCCATTTGTGATACCTTCATTTTATCCCAAAACACAGGAGAGTGAATCTAGCATTTGGGAAAAAGAACTAAAGGTCTTTGTAACTTTCAAGATTTTCCTGTTGCGAGATTTTCAGATATTCCTCGTCATGCTCTTACTTTCTATGCATTTCATTCTTCATCTGGAAGCTGATAGACAAGCAAATAAACAATCTGTCCGTCACGTCACTTTTCATTTTGAGCCACAATTCTCAGGATATGTTTAATTTGATCTGACTTTGTTACTAGAAAACTCATAGGCAAGGATACCTTATTCTATGTGACTCATAAATAATAAATTGTATTGGAGAATGTAGCATAAACATGAGGAATTTCTACCTCAAATGATATCTACAGCATGCTATGAGTCAACCACTTGGCCCACTCTTTTGAAGCTCTGTTTTACACAAAAGCAGTTTGATCAATTAAATTGGCTCCTACAGGGAAAATTCCAAAATAGGATAATTTAGTGGCTGCTGTGAAAAAGGCCTTACTGTTTGCACCACACACGAGAGTAGTGCTTTGAGATAAGAATGAACCTGATATATTTCAATCTTCTTGAGAATACATGTCTAAAATTCAGATATCCTTTTTGAATGGTCATGCCAGATTATGTACATAAGCTCTTGTAGATCACCCCAGGCTCTCTAAACGGTGTTTTGAACAGTAAATAGCACCAATAAGGATTTGTTGACATTCCTTGCTGGTTGCCACAGGGATAAAACCAAATTGAAATCCTCAATATATAAAAGACCAGGAATATTAACACTCAAACTGCTCAGTTTGAATTCAAGGCATGCCGATTCTATAACCTTCCATGTGTTCTCAATATATCTGATTCCTCATGCACTTAGCAACACAAACTATGTGCATACACAGGGATTGCAAAATTAGCACTGCAGTCATGAAATAAAGCTGTGACTTCCTATTGATTCAGAATGTACCTATATTTTATAGTTTAGTCTTCATGTAGATTTGAAATGAAGCTTGTTTACAAAGATTATGAATGCTTTGTGGGGGGTATACGTGTCTATATGCATACGTTTTATATATGATGTAGCAGCATTAACCAGGAAAATATGTCCCTCCCTCATTTTATTTTATTTAATCTATCAAAAATGTACAAAGGTACAACATTTATCCTAGTTTATTACAGGTAAAACAACCAAAGCTCATATTAGGCTTCTTTTTTTATATATAAGAAAACTAATAAGGTTGGTTATTATCTTGCTTCTTAGATAATTCACAGTGCTGAAAAGTGGAATCATGGTATTCAAACAATGCTGAAATTCAGGATGGAATAGTGAGAGAAAAATAAAGGTAAAGAAACTATATGATCTAATATCCAGTAGGCATTAAATAATAAAATAAGAAAAACTTAAATTTACCCTGCTTCTTAGGCAAAATGCAGTGTAATATGTAAATTATATAAGGCATTAATTTTACTTCAGCTAAACAGATGTCATTAATCACACATTTTTAATTCCATTAAACTTGTGTCTAAATCAATCTTTTCTTAAACATTTCAATATCTTGAATGTCATAGAAAGTCAAGTGACAGATTGCTTTGTTTCATTCAAAAGAGTCAATCTATGAAGCCACACATGAGGGTTTTAGAACTGTGCTGGTTTATGATGTACAAACTTTTATTTATAAGCACTTTCTGGAGTCACATGACTTTTATGTGCCACACAAAGCTGCAAAGATAAGCTAATTTAAGGACCTTTATCAGGACATTCTCTAAGAGTGTTTAAAGTCACCATGGCAACAAGTTACCAACCCTTAACAACCTCAGAAATGAATATTTACTCAACCCACTAGACACCCACTATGCCTTCACTGTCAGTAGAGCCAATAGTTTCTATTTGCTGTTCCATCATACTTGCTATTTGTTCAATTTCTCACATATATGTGCTCTCCCCATCATCCAAAGTATCCTCTTTTCCTTGCCAAACACTTAAGCAGCTCTATTTTTTTTCTGTTTTAGTTTTTGTGCTGCATTACATAGATTATGACTTCTCTCTCTATATCTTTGAGGCATACATTCTTAGTTCATTAAAATATTAGTAATAGTTGCTATTTGTTCAATGTTCATACTGCATTGTATACTGTACTTATTTTTTTCTAGATGTCATCGTGTTACATTTTCATAATAAATATGTGAAGCCACTAGTAGCCTGACTATTTCAACTCCTGGCTCTGCCACTTATTAGCTGTACACCCTTGGGTAAGGCACTCAACCTGTGTTTCACATCTGCCATCTAAAAATGAGTAACATACCTACTCCATGAGGTGATCATGAGAATTAAATGAGTTAATACATGTAAACACTTACCAGAGTATCTGGCACATCATAATAGTTGGCATATACCAGTGATGGCAAACCTATGACGCGCGTGTCAGAGGTGACACGCGAACTCATTTTTTTGGTTGATTTTTCTTTGTTAAATGGCATTTAAATATATGAAATAAATATCAAAAATATAAGTCTTTGTTTTACTATGGTTGCAAATATCAAAAAATTTCTATATGTGACACGGCACCAGAGTTAAGTTACGGTTTTTTAAAATGCTGACACGCCAAGCTCAAAAGTTTCGCCATCACTGGCTTATACTGACAACATGATATTATCTCCAATATATATGAGGAAGTGGGTTGTGAGACATTAGGTAATTTGCCAAGATCATATCACTAGAAAGGGGTGGAGATGAGATTCAAATGCTGATCTCTTTATTCCTAAATCTTGGTGTCTCCTAAACTCGTCTTGCCTTTCTCCCTGGGGCAAGTGTTCTATTGCAAACACCTTTTTAATGGTAATATATAGTTCATAAAGCTCTTTGACATAGTTGATCTCATTTGATTTTCACATCTCCTAGAGATAATACAAGCCCTACATATTTTACATTTTCATTTTTAGGTAAAGAAACTGAGACTTAAAGGATTATATGACTTAAGCCTGGTCTCACAGAGAGAAAGGAATTACTCCAGGCTTAGGATTCAGCATTTCTGATTCCTTGGCTAAAATTCTGTTAAAACATTTAAGAAGCAAAAATGAATCAATGAGTAAATTAGCTAATTTCATTAACCTACCTTTGTCGCCATTCCCTCATCTGTATAATAGGAATTACAAACCTACTTTATAGGGTTGTTGTGATCATTAAGTTAATCTTTTAATCTGTGTAAAGCTATCAGCAGGGTGCCTGGCACATAGTAAGAATTAATTAATTTATTAATTAATTGTAGGTACTAGGCATAGGAATGAAACAAGAGAAGTTGATAGTTTTTAAAAAAGTAAGATCTTCCCCTAACCGGTTTGGCTCAGTGGATAGAGCCTGCGGACTCAAGGGTCTCAGATTTGATTCCAGTCAAGGGCATGTACCTTGGTTGCGGGCACAACCCCAGTAGGGGATTTGTAAGAGGCAGCTGATCGATGTTTCTAACTCTCTATCCTTCTCCCTTCCTCTCTGTAAAAAAATCAATAAAATATATTTTTTAAAAAAAGATCTTGTACAATTTTCAACAGATTTAATGTCTAGTGATGGAATAAGCTTAATTGCTTTACCTTACACAGTCCGCTCTTCAATTCATTTGGAATTTAAGTCTGCATGTGAGATGAGGTAGAGATAAAGATTTACTTCTTCCCATATTCCAAATAATGACTTTTTTCATTATTCTCCTAATGTCTTTTTGATATCAATAGGATTGTAGATATGTCTTTTTTCTTAGTTTATGATTTTTCTCTTTCTCTTGATCATTCTTACTAAAGTTAATCTTTCTACAATTTTTTTACTTTTGAATGTTTATTTTCTATTTAGTTGATTTACATATTTATCTTTGTATTTTTTATTTTCTTCTACATTCCTTATCTTTGCATTGCTTTTTGTTGTTTATTTCCTTTAGGTTTCTAAGACAGAAACGTTTATCACAGATTGTTTAACATTTCTCCTTCTCTGACACATGCAATTAAGGCTATATATTACTATTTAGCACTGCTTTTAATTCAGTCTACATATTACCAATGAGTTTTAAATATTTTTTAAGTTCTGTTTTGACATTTTTGACCCATGTATTTTTCTGAAATATATTCCAAGCAATTGAATAATCTCTATCTATTCTGTATTAATTTATAGCATAATTCCATTAGATAAGAGAAGAGTAATTAAATAACTTTGAAGGTTCCTTATTGACATGGAATATGGTCAATTTTGCTAAATGTCCCATGAGCATTTGAAGAAAATGTAAATTATTTTATTGTTGAATGCAATAACCTATCATTGTCAATTACATATAACATGTTTTTCTTCTTGTGGGCTTCAGATATTACATATGTTTACTGGGGTTTTTTTTCGTCTGTATTTTATATCATCTTTTGAAAAAGGTGAGTTAATGTTTTCCATTATGATTGTGAATTTGTTTTTTTCTTTAATTTCTATAAATTTGTCTTATATATTTTAAAGCTATATTATTGGATACACACATATTTATTTATAATTGAGTTTCTTATTATTGAGGTTGTAATACTGCATTGGGATAATGCCTCAATCATTATAAAATTTACCTTTTCCTCTACTAATAATTCTTTCTTTAAAGTCTGCTTGGTCAGCCTTCTAGTCTCATTTGCCTTCCTTGGGTTAGTATACAAAATGCCTAGCTTTTTCTTCTCTTTGCTTTCATTTTTTGTGTGTGTGTGTTTTAACATTGATACAAGAATCTTATAAACAGTGTATACTTATGTTTAGTGTTTTCCATCTAATGTTAAAATCTTCCTATTTAGTCTACTGATTTTTATTATGGTTTCTGATAATAGAGTTTTATCTACTATCTAACTTTATTTTTCTATTCAACCCATCTGTTTTGTTTTTTCCTCCATTATAAATCTATTTGCATATAATCAAATATTTTAAGTTTTATTTAAATATAATTGATATATAACAAACTGCATACAATTAAAGTAAGCAATTTGGTGTTACCATGCATGCATCTACCTATAAAACCTACACTACAATAAAATAATGAACTTAGCCATCAACCTCAAATCTATCTATGTGCCTTTTAATAATTCATTATCCTGCCCCTTCTTGCTTCTTTCCCACCTCTAGCCACAGACAACTACGGATATGCTTCCTTTCACAATGTTAATTTGCATTTCCTAGAATCCTATCTAATAATAGAGAAACATGGTAATTAACCGTAACTTCGCTACACTTCCCATTGGCTAATCAGCAATATATGCAAATTAACTGCCAACCAAGATGGCGGCTGGCAGCCAGGCAGCTGAAGCGAACAGGAGGCTTGCTTGCTCCAGTGACAGAGGAAGCCAAGGTTCCCCGCCTGCCGCAGCCCAGCTCTGAGCTCCAGATGCAACAATGTTGCAATTATAGAAGCTAAACAAACCCAGAAACCTGCCTTCAGCTGCCAGTGGGCTCAGAGCTTAGAGCGCCAGTGATGGCAACAGAGTTTCAATTATAGAAGCTAAACAAACCCAGATACCTGCTTTCAGCCAGCCACGGCCTCAGAGCTGGAGCCGGCTCTCAGCTCCAGTGATAGCTATAGAAAGTAAATAAATCCCAGAATAAAAAAAAAAGAAAAAGTAAGAGGCTGGGAGCTTCAGTCGCCCGCCAGCCTGAAAACGGCCCTCAGCCCCTCACCCAGACTGGCCAGGCACCCCAGTGGGGACCCCACCCTGAAGGGGGTGTGACCAGCTGCAAACAGCCATTAGCCCCTCATCCAGGCTAGCCAGGCACCCAAGCAGGACCCCCACCTTGATCCAGGACACCCTTCAGGGCAAACCAGCCAGCCCCCACCCATGCACCAGGCCTCTATCCTATATAGTAAAAGGGTAATATGCAAACTGACCCTAACAGCAGAAACACTGGGAATGACTGGTCACTATGACACACACTGACCACCAGGGGGCAGACTCTCAATGCAGGAGCTGCCCTCTGGTGGTCAGTCGCTCCCACAGCAGGGAGCTCTGCTCAGCCATAAGCCAGGCTGATGGCTGCCAGTACAGCGGTGGTGGTGGGAGCCTCTCCCGCCTCCTCAGCAGCACTAAGGATGTCCGAATGCAGCTTAGGTCTGCTCCCTGCTGGCAAGTGGGCATCTCCCGAGGGCTGCTGGGCTGCCAGAGGGATGTCTGATTGCCAGCTTAAGCCCAATTTCCCGGGGAGTAGGCCTAAACCAGCAAGTGGTCACCCCTGAGGGGTCCCAGACTGCGAGAGGGCACAGGCCGGGCTGAGGGACCCTTTAGCCCCGAGAGCACACATTTTTGTGCACCGGGCCTCTAGTTTTATATAAATGGAATGATACAGTAAATATTACCATTTTTTGCTTCTTTCCTTCAACATAATTATTAGCATGTTCCTTTTCATTTCTGAGTAGTATCCCATTGTATACCATACTATAGCTTGTTTATTCATCATTTGGTGCAAGACATACAGATTTTTTTCCAATTTTGGTATTAGAAATAAAACTATAAAACTTGTGTGCATATACTTCTTATCTCTTGAGTAAATGCCTAGGGGTATAAGGCCTGCACCATATGATAGTGTATTTTAACATTGAAAACATTTTAGAAACTACCAAACTGTTGTCCAAAGTGATTATCACATTTTACATCGCTATCAGTGCTGTATGGGAGATCTAATTCCTCCACATCTTTGGCAGACTTTTTAATTTTAGCCATTTTAGCAGGTGTGTAGTAATGTCTCACTATAATTTTAATTTGTATCTCTCTAGTGACCAATAATGTTTAATAATTTTTTCATTTGTTTGTCTCCATCTATATAGCTTCTTTAGTGAAGTTTCTGTTCAATTTTCGCTCATTTTAACTTGTTTTCTTATTATTGAGTTTTGAGAGTTCTGTATATATTATAGATACAAGTAATTTTAACATGTTTTTTAAAAATATTTTCTCAGTCTCAGATTTGTTTTTTCATTATAATAGCACAGTCTTTTTAAAAATATATATTTTTATTGATTTCAGAGAGAAAGGGAGAGGGAGAGAGAGAAAAAGCAATGATGAGTGAAAATCATTGACCAGCTATCTCCTGCATGCCCCCTACTGGGGACCCAGCCTGCAACCCAGGCATGTGCCCTGACCAGGAATCGAACCCTGACCTCCTGGTTCATAGGTCAGTGTTCATGTCGGCCACTAAGCCATGCCATCCGGGCAGCACAGTCTTTTTTTACTTTTTTATCCTCATCTGAGGTTACCTTTATTAGTTTTAGAGAGAGAAGAAGGGGGAGAGAGAACGAGAGAGAAAGAGACATCAATGTGAGATGTGAGGGAAACATCAATTGTTTTCTCCTGTACACGCCCTGACCCGGGATCACACCCGCAACATGGGTATGTCCCCTAGCCAGGAATGGACCCCACAACCTTTTGATGTATGGGACAACGTTCCAACCAACTGAGTAACCTGGCCAAGGCAGCATAGTCTTTTGATAATGTACAATATATCTATTTTTTCTTTTATGTATTTTGCTTTTGGTATCATATCTAAATATATCTTTGCCAACCTCAAATTCATAAAAGTATTTTCTTCTATTTTTTTTTAAATATTAAAGTCAATCACCCATTTTGAGTTAGTTTTGGCATATGTTTCAAAGTATGGATTGCAAGGTATGAATTGATGTTCTTTATCTTTTTGTTTTGTTTTGTTTTGTTTTGTTTAGTTCCACATAGTTATCCAATTAACCTGGCATATTTGCTAAAAAGACCATTCTTCCTTTTTATACATATGTTGGAAAACAGTTACCCACATATGTTTGATTATTTCTAGACTTTCTATTGTATTTCATTACTCTATATATCTATGCTTGCATATCTACTGTATGAGATGGATTTTCTACCTTAATAGGAAGTCTAAGAACCAGGTAAGTGAATCTTACAATTTTTTCATTTTGAAAACTTTGTAGCCTCTGCTGGTTTCTTTGTGTTTCCATATAAATTTACATTAATTTGCCAATTTATAAAAATACTAGCTATGATTTTTATTGCAATTTCATAGGACCTATAGATCAATTAGAGGAGAATTATAATCATAACAATATTGAGTTTTCTACTGTATGAAAGTAGTATTCTCCCATTAATTTATATTTTCTCTAATTTCTGCCAACAAATATTGTTTTCAAACCAAATGTGTATAAAGTATTAGCTTCCCAAATTTATAAAAAGTGTAAGTTTCCCATCTAACATTATATAATTATTTCATTCTTAACTATAAGAATGATTCCATGGTATTATCAGGTGGTACCCTGATGCAAAAAGATGTTATATAATTTGGGAGGATTTTGTATATTTAAATATGGTATTCAGGTTCAGTTCCCAAGCCTTATTATCTTTCTGCATTTCAGGGAACAGTGTAAGTAAAAGCAATCTCTAAAAATAATAACCTTTTCCATTTTGGGAGAGTAATTAACTGAAATCAATTAATAATTATTATTCTGTCAAGACACTAATATGTCACTGGATTAAAATATTTCCTCTTCAGTCTTCTATCATATCCCCATTTAATAGCAGTAAAGACAGATACCAAGCCCTCATCAAAAAGTTTTTAAAGTCAATAATTGGCAAGAGATATAAATCTCTCTGTTCTCCATTAATATCTCAGTTCAAAGATCAGCATAATTAAGAAAAGTATAAGTTCATCTTTGCCTTTTAGAAAAAATGTAAATATTGACATGGCTAATTGTGAAAAAAAATTATAAAGGCTAATGTGCATGAGTCAAGTATGGGGTGAATTTTGGGAGCAGAAATAGTTTTTTAAAGTCATAACATCTTAGTTCCTTACCTAACCCTACTTTGAACAGGTTTTATGGACACTGAGTACATGAAAACCTCTATAAACTTTATTGATTTTATCTATGAAAGAGGAATCCTCTGTTTTGTGATGCTCAAATAGAAGTTGAATTTTAAAAGGCCACCATGAAAATTATGAAGACAAATATAAAGTCAACATAGGCTCAATATTGCTGGCTATAATTTGCAATCTAAATCATGGCCCTAATTTTCACCTACTCTGTATCATGAATATAAAAATAAGATAAATATCATCTAGCTATTTGAAACAGACAAGCTAAAATATGTTGCAATACAGAAAAATGGGCTTGACTGCTATCCATGTACTTAAAAAAAAAATTGAATCAAGGCAGCAGCCTCATTAATGGCTTTGACTAATGGAAATATGAGAAAAATTCAGGTGTGTCTTTGACTCCTGCCCAAACATAACTGATGGTTCCTAATGAAGCATAAAATTAGAAGTATTTTGAACTAAACGATATGGGTAGCATCTGCAATTCATTCTTATTCAACATTAACTAAAATAAGCCAAAAATCAGAAAGCTTAAAAGACTTTATATTGAAATCAATATAAGTGAAGCTATCAGATAAAGTTAAAACACATTTCTCATACTAAACTTGACAGTTTTTAAAACTATACTTTTCCCCCCATTTTATCAATACTTTTTGAATTAAAGAATTTCACTTTTTTTGGAGTTAACTATGCTCACCCCTACTCAAGCAATAGTGGCAGGAAAAGAAGGTGAATTGACAAAATTCTGACTATTCTTACTGAACCCAAATTTTAGAGGGAAAAAAGGGGGGGGGGAGTAAGAAAGGAATCTGGGAAAGTAAAGTTGAGTCTGAGGAATACTCTTAAGAGCAAAATCGCCTACATTTCATTAGAGGTGGGAATTTCCAAGCAGCTTATCATTCTTATCTTTATAGACTGGGAGAAAAATAAGACAGTGAGCAAATATGATCATAAACATCAATAGTTAATTATTTTCAGGGGTGTGATAGTTTTAAAATATGCCCATAGCCCTGCCCCGTGTGGCTCGGTTGGCTGAGCATCATCCCATGCACCAGGAGGTTGCTGGTTTGATTCCCTGTCAGGGCACATGCCCAGGTTGTGGGTTCAAGCCCCAGTGCAATGCTATGTTTCTATCTCTCTCTCTTCCTCTCCCTTCCTCTCTCTGAAATCAATAAAAACATATTTTTTTAAAAAAACATATCCATAAATTATTAGATATTCCTTCCTTTGGTGGAGCTTAATTCCTTTTTCCTTGAGCAGTTATCCTTTGCTGATCCCATTGCGGACTATTCTGTGTATTTTTGGCAGATTATTGTTCTTGTTAATTCACAGATCTTCAGATAAAAAATAAGCTCTATTTAAAAAACATTACTTACCTAACCGGGTTGGCTCAGTGGATAGAGGTCGGCCTGTGGACTGAAGGGTCCCTGGTTTGATTCCGGTCAAGGGCATGTACCTTGGTTGCAGGCACATCCCCAGTAGGGGGTGTGCAGGAGGCACCTGATCGATGATTCTCTCTCATCGATGTTTCTAACTCTCTATCCCTCTCCCTTCCTCTCTGTAAAAAAATCAATAAAATATATTTAAAAAACAAACAAACAAAAAAACATTACTTAAGCAATTACACCCAAGGGGATCTCATCTATACATGAACCTAATTTAGGTGGCAACATTTAAACTCTGAAATGAGGGTAAAAAGGAACAAAATGTAGGGGTCTTATAGGAGGTAAGTGCATTTTGAAAGTGGCATGTGAGAAGAAACTAGAGGTCAGAAGGTTGACTATGGTGGTTCTAAATTATGTACAGAAATTATTTGATTCTCCTCTCTTTGTTAGAGCCTAATTCCCTGCCCCTTGAGTGTGAACTATACCTAATGACTTGCTTTTAAATGAATAGATTCTGGCTGACATGATGGAATATGACTTGTCAGTATAGATCAGAGAGGCTTTGTGGCTACCATGTTCTCTTTCATATTTTCACCTGGAGAAAGCTATCTGCCATGAATGAAGGATATCCTATCAGTTCTATGGATATGCCCATGTGGTGAGAAACTGAGGTCTCTGGCCAACAGCCAGCAAGAAACTGAAGCCTCCTGCCAACAACCACAAAAATACATTTGGAAACTGATTCTGAAATCTCAATTAATCCTACAGTTGGGCCCCAGTTTGAATAGAAAACATCATAATTCACTGGATATTGACAAAAGGCTTAAAAGCAATACACAAAGATACAAATTGATTCTAAGTAATTTAACTGTGTTCCAGAACAAACGGTAAGGATATTTACAAGAGTGAGAAAATAGAACCCAACAATGATGTCTAAAATCTAATAAAATTATTAGACAGCCAAAGAACCAGTCTCTATAATCCATTAAAAGGAAAAAAAAAAACCCTCAATCTATCAAAATAATGAAATGATGCAGATAATAGAATTAGTACAGAAAGACATTCAAGCAGTTGTCATAACTATATATGAGATATTCAAGAAGTTAGAGGATAGATTGATCAAGTTAAATATAGACATGGAAGATAGAAAACCAATTTCAAACTTTTAGAGGTAAGATCTATGATTTTTTCCCCTCATAAAGTTCTGGAATCTTGAAGAGAGAGCTGTTAATATAGGTATTCATTGAGTTGGGGTGGAGGATTTTTACATATGTAGAATGCCATTTATGTATTTAACAAGTACCCACAAAACAATGTCATATATGGTCAGTTCTGCTATCATACTTGTTTTAAAATCAATGTACTATAGCACATCTAATATATTAGGAAACAATTTGAGAATTAACACAAATTTCATGATTGCTTACATGCAATTTTATTCCACGAAAAACTAGGTGAAAACAGAAATTCAGCCACATCTTTATGCACATATTGTACACACAGACACATACTTAAAAATCCATCAGCTACCTATAATTTCTGAGATGAAGAAATAAACTAGGTAGGATTAAGAGCCACTTAGATACTGCAGAAGAAAGATTAATGAACATGGAAATTTATTAATAGAATGTACTAGGATATAAAACAAAACACAGAAAGAAAAAAGACTGGGGGAAAAATGAAAAGAAAAATCTGTTCTGTGGGACAACATCAAGTGACCTAATCTACATATGAAAGGTGGCCCTTAAGGAGAGAAGACAGACATAAAACATTTTAAGTAAAAAATTTTCAATATATCCAAACTTTGGTGAAAAAAAACAAAAGAACCCAGAGATTCCAAAAGTTCAACAAAACTCAAGCAAAAGAAATATAAAGAAACCCACGCTAATGCACATTATAAAACCGATGATAAAAAAAGCTATTTTCACTATAAGAGACCTATTTCAAACTCTTGACCTCTAGAACGATACCAAATAAATCTGTGTTGTTTAAAGCCATTCAGGAGGTGATAATTTATTATATCAGCCATAGGAAATTAATTCAAACAATAGAAATTCATCATGGGGTTCAAAACATGTGAAATTTAAATGCATAAAAATGGCATAAAAGTAGAAGAGAGAAATAGAAACATTCTGTTGTAAATTTGTTATGCCATAAAATGATAGTATATCATTTGAGATAGACTGTGATAATTTAAATGTGTATACCATACATCTTAAAATAATTACTAAAATAACAGAACAAAGAATTAGCTAAAACAAAAACCAACAGTGAAGATAATATGGAATCATAAAACACGCCTAATACAAATGGTTAAAAAGAACGAAACAAAGAACAAGGGAAACAAATAGAAAACCTGTGGTTATTGCAGCAAAACTTAGCCTATATTGATTAACACACCAGTTAAACTATCCTTTAAGTATAAAGCAATACACATTGTCACATAGTGTCATATGTCAGAGACTCTTAGTCAGGAGTCTACCTCAGGTGAAAACTCTTTATTAAACTGCACTTAAATAAGACAGCTAAACTTAAGAACCTGCCTCCTCAGAGATCAAAAACCAACAAATAGAAATAGGATTATTACGGCAGAGTTGATCCCTTTCGATTTTCTAACCTCAAGAAGCCAATTCTTAGCTTTTTATGTAAAACCTCAAATTATAACAAGAAGCATTTCTGTTACCACCAGAAATGTATGTGCAAATTAAGAAACCTGAAAATTTTTGTATATAATAGCTACCGTTTCCTTAATTTTTACCAAATTAATGTTAGCATCCCTAATTCACCATCCTCCTTTCACATTCTTCCACATCCACAAACCCACAAACAGACCAATTTCTTCCTAAAACTTAAGTGAATTACATCACCATCTATGAGATAGCTCCATTTATTTTATTGTTTTTATACTTTTAAAATTGAAATATAACAAATATAAAACCCAAGTAAATACAAAACTATATATAATTATGTACAAATATAAATAGGCAACTATACAAATTTTCTGAACTTGAACATACCCCTATAACTTGCACTTAAAACTAAGTATAGAATATTATCAGCATTCCCATTAACTACACATTATGCTCCCTCCTATTTCCTGGTCTCCTAATCAAAGCAATTCTGATTTCCATCAAAATAGATTAGTTTTGTTGGGTTTCGAATTCATATAATAGATTCACATGTATGTATTCTGTTGTGCCTGGCTTCTTTTATTCATTATATTATTGTGATTATGACTGTAATAATTATCCATGATGTTACTTGTAGCAATTATCTGTTTGCATTGTTTTATAGTATTGAATTATACATATACATCACAAGTTATTTATTCATTCTACCTGTTAATGAACATTTGGGTAGTTTCCAGGTTTTAACTACTGCAAACAGTGTGCTATGAGCATCCTTTTATCTTTCTATTAATGCATATGTGCATGCATTTCTGTTGTGTACATTACTAGGAGCACTAAAATAGATGAATGCCTAAAAGTCTTCCACTGTGGTTTTACCTGCACACATTCACAAGGCCATGTATGAGAGTTTCAAGCTCTCCACATACTTGACAGTACTTGGAATTGCCAGTAATTTCATTTCATTCCTCATGGAATGTGTGCACTGAAATCTCATGTTGGTTACTTGTTGCATTGCCCTAATTACTAATTAGTTTGTGCCATTTTCATGCTTACCGGCCATTTGGATAACCTGTGTGGTGAAGTGCTTGTACAGGCCTAGCTGCTTCTCTGCTGGAATGTGTGTCCTCATGGATTTGGAAGAGTTCTTTACTCTGCAGGCAAAGCCCCTAACCTTTATAGAGAGCACGTTCTATATAACAGCTTTGTGTGAACATGTAAGGTAAATGGGAACGTGAGCCCCTTCCCATGCTCCAGTGCCCGCTCCCACCCTGTGGGGATAATAGTGAAGGCCATGCCCTAACCAGTGACGGCGAACCTTCTGAGCTCGGCGTGTCAGCATTTTGAAAACCCTAACTTAACTCTGGTGCCGTGTCACATATAGAAATTTTTTGATATTTGCAACCATAGTAAAACAAAGACTTATATTTTTGATATTTATTTTATATACTTAAATACCATTTAACAAAGAAAAATCAACCAAAAAAATGAGTTCGCGTGTCACCTCTGACACGCGTGTCATAGGTTCGCCATCACTGCCCTAACCAGTGGTCGGCAAACTGCGGCTCAGTGGGCCGTGGCTCGCGAGCCACATGTGGCTCTTTGGCCCCTTGGGTGTGGCTCTTCCACAAAATACCGATTTCTGCGCATGGGCCACGAAGTTTCAATTGCACTGTACGTGCGTGCTCGCCCGTGGTGTTTTGTGGAGAAGCTGCGCTCCGGGGGCCGGGGAGCCGCATGTGGGCCTAACCGGTCTGATCAGTGGATAGAGCGTCGGCCTGCAGACTGAAGGGTCCCAGGTTTGATTCTGGTCAAGGGCATGTATCTTGGTTGTGGGCACATCCCCAGTAGTGGGTGTGCAGGAGGCGGCTGATCAATGTTTCTCTCTCATTAGTGTTTCTAACTCTATCCCTCTCTCTTCCTCTCTGTAAAAAAAAAAAAAAAAAAAAAAAATCAAAATCAATAAAATATATATTTTTTAAAAATATTGAAGGCCGCCGAAACCGGTTTGGCTCAGTGGATAGAGCATCGGCCTGCGGACTGAAAGGTCCCGGGTTCGATTCCGGTCAAGGGCATGTACCTTGGTTGCGGGCACATCCCCAGTGGGAGATGTGCAGGAGGCAGCTGATCGATGTTTCTCTCTCATCGGTGTTTCTAACTCTCTATCTCTCTCCCTTCCTCTCTGTTAAAAATCAATAAAATATACTTTAAAAAAAAATATTGAAGGCCACCTGTAAGGGAACGGTGAGACCTAGGGGACCTGGCCAGCAAGAAAAAACAAAGAGAAACTGCCTCTAGATGCAGCCTGGATTGTAAACAGCTAGTGTTTTGATCTCCCCTGCATGCCCTGCCCCCCTCTGTTTTCTGCACTCTATAAAACCTGCGCTGGGAAAGTCTGGGGGATGGCAAAACTAGCACTGGCCCGCCACCCCGGGTGCAGTCCCATCCATGGGACTTACCAGGTCAACTTCGCTGGTGGCGGCGGGTGAGACAGCAAACTTCACCGTTAAGTCCTATTAAACCCATGCGGATCACAGCCAGTCCTACTTATTTCTTTGGAATCCACAATCAACACGCTGAGGTTTTCTAGGACCTCAGCATTTTGCATAATAACTTCATTTCCTTCAATCTTTGCCAATGAACATAAGAGATATATAGTACTACCTATGTTTAACATGGGCTCTCGCTGGGCCTTCAATAAGTAAGGCAGCTTGCCTAAGGTCACACAGTTAAGAAAATGGCACCGTCTGTATTGAATGAGCAATGCCCTGGTCATGAATACAAGATGAAGACCAGGCAGCCTGAAGCACCAGAGGATAAAACTGTGAGGCTTAATTAGAAGAAAGATACCAAATGAGAAGATGAAGATTCAAGAAAAAAACAAAACAAAAAACAACTGAGGGTTTCTTTTTATTTGGAGGGGAAAATAAATCAATCTATGTTCCATTCGCAGATATTGTCACAGAATTGTGTTATTTGATAAACTTATACAAAGCATCAAGTTGTTTCTTAACACACAATATGTGTCATATAACAGACAGTCAGAAAGTATTTTCTGGATTTAAAGAATTTTAATTTTACTTTGTAAGCACAGAGAACTTCTAAATTGTTAATGCAAAATGCCTGTACTCAAGTCTAATGAGAGGGAGAAAAGAAATGAAAATATTGCCTATGTATTCAGTGTCAAATAAGCAGACAGATATTATGCAATGCATAGCTCTGTAACACCTTTTCTGTAAAAGAAGTAGCTTGATGTAGATTTAAACTTTAAAAAGAATTCTCTGGCACAGTATTTGACACACACACACACACACACACACACACACACACACACACGCTGACTTTTTTTTTTCTTTTTTAACAATGCGCACCTGCAGACAAAAGCTTTCCAAGTAAATTATGTACCTACTCCAGTTGCAACCTTTTTTTTATCACATTCTAAAGTAAAATTAATATTCTGAAAAATATAGTGATTGTGTAAAAATGTATAACGATCTAAATGTAAAAGACCTTACCTGCTTCTTCTTCCCTCATTCACCATAAACAACCAGAGTTTGGGCGATTTTTCACATGTTTTTCTAAATTCAGATATAGAGAGTCATTCCTCATATTCCCTGACCTTTCCAGGATAAATTGAAGGGTCACAGCTTCTTTTCAGAATGTGGAGCTCACATCCACTATTAGGAACTTGACCTTGGCCAATTTCGTGTTTCTCATAGAGTCAGATTCTTTATGGAGAGTCTGCAGCCTCCAGGGGCCATAGGCAATGGGGAGCAGAGGCTCTCCTTCCCCACAACCTCTCTGGCAGGTAGAATTTAAAGGGAAAGCATAGAGTAAAAGCAGGCCCAACTATCCACACAGGAAGTCATTTTACTCTACAGGCACAAAAAATACATGATCTGTACATAAACTCAATGTAGTTCCCACTTCCTGTCTCCTTCGGTTAAGTTGCTCCTATTTTTTAACAAAATTGCTCAAAAGCAGATGTAAAATTATTCCAAAGACACGATACGGTCTCCTTTGAATTAGATTAGGAGACAGAATTCTCTATTAAGTGAGTAGAAAGGGACAGAACAGAGTTTTGACCTAGAGTCATTCTCTGAAGATTCCTACTTGACCAGACTCATATAAACTATTTGCGAAGACTAGGTTGCTGGTACAATAGGTCTAGCTAACACCAAATCTTCATCAACACCCATTTCACATTCTAATACTCCTCTTGTTAACTATGTTTATCTCAAGTGCAGGTTCGGTGATATCTACAGCTTTTGCTTTAGCTACAGAAGCTTAATTAAGATACTTCACATACTACTAATTGCATCAACTTACAGTATTGTTTCAAGTGTTTTAAAGACGGTATAGAGATATAACAAACACAGGGGCCAGGACATCTGCAGAAGTGTGATTCGCACATAATCTGTGAATGGCTGGTGGGTCCTGCCACACCCTTATTTCTTAAGAAAATTAAGCCTCCAGCTCCTGCTTTGAACAGAAGATTGCTAAGAGTATTTGCACCACAGTTGCATTTCCTATGCCATGGTCCCCATCACACACAGGTGCTTATGAAAGGAGTTTTAAGGGGTAAAATAGGCAAGTTTGGGAAGTTTTAAGAATTAGGGAAAATAGGGTTTTCTGTGAGACTTGTCTTTTGAGTGGAAAAATGCAAAAGTTTATTTTCAGAAGGCATTTTTCTACGTTTGCATCCACAATGTCAGTTTTTAGCAAATATGTGGAACATCTTGTTTAAGCTTCTAATTTAGAAATTATAAATAATGAATTCCATTTTTATACATAAAATATAATTTTATATATAATTCTAGAAGCCCAGTGCACAAAATTTGTGCATGGAGAGGGGTTGTGTCCCTCAGCCCAGCCTGCATCCTCTCCAATAGGGGATCCCTCTCACAATCCAGGACTACTAGCTCCCAACCACTCGCCTTCCTGCCTACCTGATTGCCCCTGACTGCTTCTGCCTGCAAGCCTGATCACCCCCTAACCACTACCTTGCTGGCCTGATCTATGCCTAACTGCTCCCCTGCTGGCCCAATTGCCCCTAACTCCCCTCCCCTGCCAGTCTGGTCACCCTAACTGCCCTCCCCTGCCAGCCTGGTACCCCAAAACTGACCTCCCTGCCGGCCTGGTTATCCCTAACTGTCATCCCCTGCAGGCCTGGTTGCCTTTAACTGCCCTCCCCTGCCAGCCCGGTCACCCCTGACTGCCCTCCCCTGCTGGCCTGGTCACCCCTAACTGCCCTGCCCTGCCAGCCTGGTCCCTCCCAACAGCCCTCCCCTCAGGCCTTGTTGCCCCCAACTGTCCTCCCTTGCAGGCCTGGTCACTCCCAAATGCCCTCCCCTGCCGGCCATCTTGTGGTGGCCATCTTGTGTCCACATGGGGGCAGCCATCTTTGACCACATGGGGTGGCCATCTTTTGTGTTGGAGTGATGGTCAATTTGCATATTACCCCTTTATTATATAGGACTAGAGGCCCGGTGCATGAATTCGTTCACCAGTGGGGTCCTGTGGCCTGGCCTGCAGGATTGGGCCAAAAATGGCTCTCTGACATCCTCCGAGGGGTCCCAGATTTAGAGAGGGTGCAGGCCAGGCCGAGGGACCCCAATGGTGAACAATTGGGCCCAGGGAGGGACGCAGGAGGTTGGCCAGCCAGGGAGGTACTGTGGAAGGGCTCCAGCGTGTGTCCAGCCTGTCTAGCTCAGTTCCAATTGGCCAGACCCCAGCAGCAAGCTAACCAACCGGTTGAAGCGTCTGCCCCTTGGTGGTCAGTGCAGTCATAATGACTGGTCAACTGTATGCCCTCTGGTGGTCAGTGCATGTCATAGCGAACAGTTGAGAGGCCTTGGTATATCATTAGCATATTATGCTTTGATTGGTTGACTAGATGACCGGACACTTAGCATATTAGGCTTTTATTATATAGGATAATATTACATATTAGAGGCCTGGTGCACAAAAATTTGTGCACTTGGGGGAGTCCCTCAGCCCAGCCTGTGCCCTCTCGCAGTCTGGGACCCCTCGGGGGATGGCCACCTGCTGGCTTAGGCCTACTCTCCAGGGGATTGGGCCTAAGCTGGTAGTCAGACATCCCTCTGGCAGCTCAGGAGCACTCAGGGGATGTCCACTTGCCAGCAGGGAGCAGGCCTAAGCTGCAGTAGGACATCCTTAGCGCTGCTGAGGAGGTGGGAGAGGCTCCCACCACCACCGCTGTACTGGCAGCCATCAACTTGTGGCTGAGCAGAGCTCCCCCATGTGGGAGCACACTGACCACCGGGGGAAACTCCTGCGTTGAGTATCTGCTCCCTGGTGGTCAGTGTGTGTCATAGTGACCAGTCATTCCCAGTTGTTCTGCTGTTAGGGTCAATTTGCATATTACCCTTTTATTATATAGAATTATATATGGGGTAGGGAACTTTAGGAGGATGTAGAGGTATTTTGCATTTTGTTCTTGTTTTTCACAAAAATACCATAAATATATAGTTAGTAAAGCATATTTTATGTATTAAACACTGTTCTGGAAACTGCATATATTCAGTGATGAGCAGAGAGTGTACTGCCCTCATGAAGTTCACACTGAAATAACTCACACCACCCATTATGCTGTAACACCACCCTTCCCCGCTAACAATATGTAATGTTAGAGAAGATTCTCAAGTAATTTATGTAGATACTTCCTGGAGAGGAGCTTTAATCACGCCCATTCCTTCTTGCATGTGGGCTAGACTTAGTAATTTTCTTCCGAAGACTAGATTACGGAAAGGGGAAAAAGAAAATTCCATAGTGGAGAGACTAGCAAACACCGCTTCAGTTAGGGCAGTGGTTCTCAACCTTCTGGCCCTTTAAATACAGTTCCTCGTGTTGTGACCCAGCCATAAAATTATTTTCGTTGCTACTTCATAACTGTAATGTTGCTACTGTTATGAATCGTAATGTAAATATCTGATATGCAGGATGGTCTTAGGCAACCCCTGTGAAAGGGTCATTCGACCGCCAAAGGGGTCGCGACCCACAGGTTGAGAACCGCTGATGGGTGATCAAGTTTAATGTCATCACTGGTAAGTCATGTTGATACCATTGTCCTCAATATAATGTGGTGAGAATAGCACTTTGCCTGTGTAGCCTGCCTCCCCAAAAGCTGTAACCCCAGTCTAACCATGAGAAAAACATAAGACAAATTCCAATTGAAGGGCAGTCTATAAAATATCTGATCTATATTCTCCTTCAGACTACCAAGATTTGAAATAATAGCGTATTTGGAGAAACTGTAACAATTTACATGACGACTGAATATCCAGTTCTTGCATGAAATTATAGAACAGACAAATGACATTAGGTAAGAACTAATGAAATACAAATAAAGTATTTAGTTTAGTTAATAATAAATACTGGGCCTGGCCAGTGTGGCTCAGTGGTTGAGCATCAACCTATGAATCAGGAGGTGACAGTTTGAATCCTGGTCAGGGCTCAATTTCCAGTAAGGGAGTGGGGGCAGCCAATCAATGATTCTCACTCACAATTGATGTTTCTATCTCTCCCTCTCCTTTCTTCTCTCTGAACTCAATAAAAATATTTTTTTAAGAAAATACCAGTTCCTTAATTGTGTCATAGAGACCATAGTAAGGTAGTAAAATGTAAACAGTAGGAGAAAGGGTGAGAGGTATATGACAAATTTCTATATTATCTTTGTAACATTTATATAAAACTATTCTAAAATAAAAAGTTTTATAAATATATACATAAATACTTAAATATATAACTGTATATGCATATGCATGTGTATACACACACACACAGGGTGGGGCAAAAGTAGGTTTACAGTTGTTCATATAGAAAATTCTATATAATAAAAGGCTAATATGCAAAATGACCAAACAGCAGAACAACAGGTCGCTATGACGTGCACTGACCACCAGGGGGCAGACGTTCAATGCAGGAGCTGCCCCCTGGTGGTCAGTGCACTCCCACAGGGGGAATGCCACTCAGCCAGAAGTTGCACTCATAGGGAGTGGGCCTAAGCTGTCAGTCAGATATCCCCTGAGGACTCCCGGACTGCGAGAGGGTGCAGTCCGGGCTGAAGGACACCCCTTCCCTCGAGTGCACAAATTTCGTGCACCGGGCCTCTAGTAATACAATAATTAATAAAGAATAATACAAGAATAAACTGTGTTTCATATAACTGTAAACCTACTTTGCCACATCCTATATATACAGGTATATCTCATTTTATTGTACCTTGCTTTATTGTGCTTCACAGATGTTGCATATTTTACAAATTAAAGGAAAGGCCCCCATACACACCCATGATGATGTCATGACCTAATCACCTATCACAGTCCTCACCTCCTAACACCATCATATTGGGGATTACGTTTTAGCATAGGAACTTTGGGGAGACATAACCATTCAATTATAGCATTGTGAGTTTTAAATTCTAGGTGTTAGTTGTTGCTGTTTGTAATTGCCATAAATATTCTTGGAGTTTGTTCTGGGAGGCAATAAAATTACTTTGAAACAACTTGATATATTTGTCTTCTGCCTTTCTGCTTACTTAGGCAAGACCAGAGTAGCAATTATTTTTGGGTTAATTTTCTCCAGGACTGAAGCAATTCTATTCTTAGGACTGTAACCAATGCTCCATGCATTATGGGACTTTCAAAATCTCTCTATAGGGAACAGTCACTCTTGTAGGCCGCGTGAGATATTTAGCCACTGTTCCTTCTCATCCTTTATGGTGTTTCTCTTCTGGCCTCAAGTAATGTCCCCAGGTACATGCACTGATCAGAACCCTGCTTCATATTCTGGGGATGATCCAAAAATGAGTTATCTCTTTGCTGCTCTCTCCTATCTTGCTCTCTGTTCTGTGAACTCTTGCTGCCATGGCTTCCCTGGAATCATAGTAACGTCTCTTCAACTTAAGAAGTCCGCTGTACTTCATTTAGGTCTGTCCTCCCTGGACCTTGACTTGGAAACTTTCTCTAAACAATGACTGGTTGAATCAGAGGGTGTAAGTCACTGGTTTCCTATCTCATGAAATGCTGTCCTTCTTTGACTGATAGTCAATGTCTTGAGTGCTGTTGCTTCTATGTTGTCCACCTGTTTCTGCTGTTTCAGTTGACAGAATACACCCCATTCCATTTTACTAAAAATTCATGAGAATAACATTGTCTCCTTAATTTTTGAATGCATGATGACATTGTAGATAAAAACATGCAGAGCCTCTAGAAGAAGTTACATTCCTACAAATATACATTTCCCTTTGGCAAGAAAAAAAGAGTAGCTGCGTATCACTTTGACACTGTAGAGGTCAGGGCTGATAGTCTTCATTTTCACCCATTGTCCTCTGCCAGAGTACGTCTGAGGTTTTAAAGAAACCTGAACCTTTTTACCAAGCCCTTGGATCTTGGCAGGACATGAACTGCCAACTCTATTGTCATACATGTAGAAGCTGCTAAAGTTTTTGTACAGCTTTTCATCCTCCAAACTATAGTTTTCTGCTAAGTTCTTCGGAGGGTAACCTAAATCTGTGCAGTTAGGGAATCAGCTATTTGAAAGAAATTGTATGCAAAATTTGGGATTCCTTTCTCTGTGGCTTCTCCTAACATTTTTTTTCCTTAACTTTTGGCTCCCCTGGCACACGCCAGCACTGCTCTCTGATTTCCTTGGCTGAGTGAGAATGCTGCTTATTGCACCTGTACCCAGAGGATCCAAGGGGTGCCTTTGGGGAAAAGTTTGTTATGTATTTAACTTTCCTAGTATTTTTCCTTCTTTTAAGAATCATTCCTTTCTCATTTATCCCCTCCCAATGTTAGTTGTTCTTCCGTGCCTTCAAATACTTGTCTTTTCTATTTTGTCCAGCTTAACGATTGTTATTGGCAGGAGATTTATCTGTACCCTGCCATGACAACAACCAGTCCTCTTTCTGTTATTTGGAAAGCTCTTAGAAATACCAATGCTTGGGCTTCACTCCAGGCTAATTAAATCAGAATATCTGCAAGTGGGGTCCAGGCATCCGTCTTTTTAATTCTTTCCACGTGAGTCAAATACACATAGAGAGCTGAGAACCACTGGGTCTAGGTTGACTAGTACCAACATTTGGTCTAGAATTCTGTATTTCAAATAAAAATCCCTGACCTTAGAAACAAATTTGAGATTTGTTGCAAGATCTCTTGCAAGAGATTTAGTGGGTGTATGAAGAGCCCAGTCCTGAGAAACAGGAGGAATTTTTTGCAGTAGTGTCTCTTCTTTTTCTTTAGCTCCAATGCATTAATGGCAATGATAGACGCTCACTCTCTTTATTAAGTGAGCTTGACTAATGGTAATCACCAGGGCTATAACCAAGAGGGGAAACTGGCCTGACTTTTCCACAAGATCTCTTCAATTCACCTTCAGATCTTCTCACTGCTCACTTCCACGTTTAACACATGCTACCTCTTACGTTAGGGCTATCCCAGAGTTCTGATTGAAAAGTATACTCTGGTGCAGCCATTATGGAAAATATTATGGAGTTTCCTCAAAAAGTTAAATATGGAAATGCCATTTGACCTAATGATCCCACTTCTAGGAATAATCCTAAGAAACCTGAAACACCAATGAGAAAAATGTATGCACCCCTATTTTCATAACTGCTCAATTTACAGTAGTTAATTTCTGAAAACAGCCCAAGTGTCCATCAGTAGATGAGTGGATAAAAAAGCTATGCTACATTTGCACCATGGATACTATTAGCAATAAAAAATAAGGACTTCTTACCCTTTGAAACAGCATGAAGGGACCTGGAGAGTATTATGCTAAGAGAAATAAGTCAGTTAGAGAAAGACAAGTCTCACATGATCTCACTCATATGTGGAATCTAATGAACAAAATAAACTGTTGAACAAAATAGATCCAGAGACATAGAATCATGGAAAAGACTGTTGAATTTCAGAGGGAAGGCAAGGTGGGTGGGTGGAAAGAGATCAACCAAAGACCTTGTATGCATATATACATAACCCATGGACACAGACAATGGGGTGGTAGAGGCCTGGGGCAGGAGGTGGGGGAGGTCTATAAGGGGCCAATGGAAGAATAAAGGGGACATATGTAATATTTTCAATAATAAAGATTTTAAAAATCAACAAAAGTATACTCTTCTGGAATATTTTAAAACATGGGATTTTAGGTTTCCTGGATAGGGAGGCTGGAATTCTAAGTAATCCCTTAGTTTTATTACTTCTAAAAAAAATTTTTGTGTGTGTGTGTGTGTACACATTTAGTTTTATTGTAACAAAGCAACTTGTATACTTTTAATGTTTAAAACAGAGCATTATCTTTCCTTTCCAGTGAAACAAAAAGAAAATTTAGAAATAAACAGAACAAAATTACAATAGAGAAATGTCAATTCCGAATAAGATCCTACAGGTTCTGCTGATTCTCCCATCGAGTGGCAGGGCTCAAGTCATCATTAGGAGAAAATTTTATTTTAAAAGTGTCATCTTAGACTGAAGGATGTCTGTTAAACATCACAATTAAACATGCCAAAGGAGAAGCCATGTTGTCAAAATGCCCACAACCCACCCAAACATCTCAAACCCACCCTTTGCTGACCTTCTATAACCACCCCCTTTTTAAGTTTTTTTTTTTCTTTTTTTAAACAAGAGAAAGTAGACTAATACATGCTGGTAAATGCTAACTGTTCATATTCACATAGAGACACAGTATAATCTCTGAGCCCAATATACAGAGAAAGGAGGAAAAAAGCTAGAATTCACTACTACACAGGGGCCTAGCCACCTCCAGCTCCCAGTAGAGCTAAGGGAGCAGAAGGTTTTTCTTTTTTCCCATAGAGCACGGTGGTGCTGCTTCCATTAAGATTTTCTTGAGACAGGAAGGGATAAAAATGAATTTGGAACAGAAAGGGGCAAAGATTCTTTTCCCACTGTATTCTGCTCAAGGTACACCCCCGTCCCCAATAAGGTGAGAACCATGGTGTAAAGGAGAGAAAAGAGACCTCAAAAACAGGCTGACTGAGCACAAGAGAGGGGAAAACAAGAAAAAGAAAGAAAAGATTGCAACTTGCTCCCAGGAACTGGAGAAAATTAAAAACGGTTGGAATCCATCAGTGTTCATTAGTCATCTTCTCCTTCATCTTCCTCTCCTTCTTCCCCCTCATCATCATCTTCATCTTCTTCACCTTCATCCTCATCCCCTTCTTCATCAATATCTTCCAATCCTTCCTCTCCTTCATCATCATCATCATCTTCTTCTCCTTCCCCTTCTTCATCATCCATGTCAGGAACCAAGTAGTACTGTAATGGATTTGGCCAAATGTCATCTTTGACGACTTCTCCCAACCCATCTGCACCTGCACCAGAATGGTCAGTGAACCAGGTAAAGAAGCTTCCTGGTTCCTCATTCTGTCCCTTCCTGCTGGCTGTATTTTGTGTTTGACTTGAACGTTTCGTCAAATCCTTTCCAGATTTCCATTTGATTTCAGTGGACTTTGAAGATGGATCACCACTCTCATTCAGATGAAACTCTTTGGAGAGAACTTTATTTTCAAAGTAAGGATTTTCATCAAAATAAAAATCTATTTTGTAACCCGATTTAATATCTTCAAATTTTGTCACTTCAACTCTTGTCAAATAATGCAGCGCCTCTTCATCCTTTTACCCAAGCAGAGCAGACACTTGTGGATGGTTGACAAATGTTGTTACCCCAAAATTTGGGATTTTGGCGATCAATTCTGACCTCTTCTGAAAAAATGGTTGGCGGAGTTTGTAATATTTCTGTTCTACTTTCAAAATCTCCTCACTGGCTTGTTAATTAAGTCTGTCTATTTCATTTTGTACTTCATCAATATGTTCAATCGCTTCTTGCTGTTCTTTTTCTCCCTTTGGCACGTCCTGAGGGGTTGGCTACCTCTCTGGCTTGGGGGCTGGAGGCACTTTGGGTTTCTTCGCTTGCGGTGGGAGTGAGGACCTGCGTTTGGGGGCCATGCTGCAAGGGAAGTCCAAGGATCCGATCGCAGGGAAGTGGCCGGGCTGGAAGGCACGCTGAGACTCCTGAAATTTTCTTTAATATTCAAGTTCTGTGTGGAATTTTTAGTAGAATTATATTACACTTAAGAATTTATTACTAATTTTATATTTATTATGTTTTTTTTTAATTAGTTTTTAGAGATAGAAGAATGGAGAGAGGAAAAAAAACGAACAAAAATGTCGATGTAAGAGCAGAACTGCCTCCCGCATGCCCCCTCCCACACACACACGCTAGGGATCTAGCCCCTAATAGGGACATGTGCCCCGACTAGGAATTGAACAGGCAACATTTTGGGGCATGGGACAAGGGCCCAACCAACTGAGCCAACCAGCCAGGGCTAATTTTATATTTATTGTGTAAGTGTAATAAGTCTGGGGCTATATATAAAAGTGTCAGTCATAATGACCTGGTACGTTTAGGTTACGAAACAAAATATTTTGACTCAGACTAGATGTAGATTTTTATTTCTATTCTGTTTATAGTATTTCTTCTGCCTCTCCTCAATTCTTAGGAATGAATCTATAATAATAAAAGCCTAATGTGCTAATTAGACTGGATATCCTTCCAGACGAAGCCAGGTCTGCGAGGGAAGCCTGGGTCCCGGGTGCCAGAGGGAAGCTGGTGCTGGCAGCCGGGGGAAGGAAGGCCTACTCTTGCATGAATTTCATGCATTGGGCCTCTCTCTCTCTCTCTCTCTCTCTCTCTCTCTCTCTCTCTCTATATATATATATATATATATATATATATATATATATATATATATATATTTTCAAGTACTCAATGTTCTTTTCAAAGCAAACTATCATGTCAAATCATTCCATAAATTTTGATGCTTAAGTCATAAATGTTTAGGAATTCATTATGCTATTTTTGTCAGCTTCCTTTCCCCAAAGTAGCTTACTGGGAAGAGCCATCGCTTTTCTTCCTTCAAAATTTCCATTAGATTCTCTATTTTATGTGAAATATAAGAAGCACAGTTAAAACTTATAGTTTTCTTGTGAGAGAAAGGCAAAGTGCTAATGTTATGACAGAAATCAGGCTGGCGGAAAGCCAAAACCAAACGCACTTAGAGGTTCAGAAAAGGACTGTCTAATTGCACTTGTGCCTCCTCAGCGGAGTCCTCTCCAGAGGCTGAGCCCTGAACAAAGCGGGGTTTGGCATTTTATGTTCTCCCAGGCTCTTTGTCTCCCATATATGGCATATACATACATTCTGGACATTCTTCCTATGTTATATGTTAAGCTTCCGGGTATCTGTTGCAGTTTGGGGAGGAGGGCTGTAACCTGAGACAGCAGAAGCTTGACCAGCAGTGGACCCTACTGGAGCATGAGCAGAAGCAAGCGAGATTACAGAAGCTGAGGCGTGGTTATGGTGATGCAAGCAGGGAGTAAGCTTTCCATCTCACTAACTTTCACTATTAAAGTAATTAATTGAGTACTCATTGATTATTAGTTCCTGAATTAAAGATCTTTATTGGCATTAAAGTATCATGATCTTTTGGAAACATTATTTTGTCTGATAGGAGAAAATAGTAAGCCAAAATGCGATTATTCACACTGACACCTTTTGGTAAATCATAACCCCATGCTGACAAGCTGTTCCTAACAGATCCTCTTCCTTTTTCAGCCATATACATGACGGAATAAAAAATTGTATCCCTTTCTCCTTTAAAATGTAACTTCTCTCTCAGCTAAGATGGTGACTGCTGAGTCATCCAATTCATCCCAGCTTTTATTGTAATGTCTAGAAATTCATCAAACAACAAGAATTTGGCAAAGAACCAGAAAAACTCCAGGAAGAAAACTAGATAAATGAAAGAGACACACCTGTGAGGAAAGTATAAAATAACTCCAAAATTATTTAGAATAAAGTTTGATGACATTTTGGTAACTCTTAGAAGTGTATACCTGTGACTGCAAGGTCATCCATATCATGTCGCCTATCTCCATTTAAAACTACAGAGGACCTGGAGAGTATCATGCTAAGTGAAGTAAGTCAGTCAGAGAAAGGTAAGTGTCACAGGATCACACTCATATGTGGAATCTAAGTAACAAAATAAACTGATGAACGGAGTGGATCCAGAGACATGGAAGCTTGGAACAGAGTGCAAAATCTCTGAGGGAAGGTGGGGGAGGGTGGGAGGTAATCAACCAAAGACCTTGTATGCATATATGCATAACCCAGGGACACAGACAATAGGGTGCTGAAGGCCTGGGAAGTGGGGGTAGGAGGGTAGAGGGTAGAATGGAGGGGGTCAATGAGGGAAAAAAGGGGACATAGGTAATAATTTCAACACTAAAGAATTATAAAACAAAACTACACAGGAACTAGTTGGACGAACTGCCAGGGAGGCTGTTGGGTGTAGCTGAGTACTGGATGAATGGTCAGGGGCTGGCTGGGTCAGAGGTGGTGGGATTTAAAATCAGCCAACTAGGACTTCTGTTAGACAAAGGGTGGAATCTCTGCTCAATAGGCAATTAGCAAATGAATGACACTCTGAGGTATCCCACATCTGAAGAGCTTACTAAAAGATTTGCAAAAAATCTCTGCCTGAATTCCTTAGACAAGAGCATCCTAGGTGCGCCTCTAATAGTTGTTTTCTAAATATTCACCCAACTGCCACTTTAAAACTACCCTGCTGTATAATATAAGCTCATCATGACTTACAAAAGATAACACAATTTAAAAGAAATGTCACTGACATCTGCTGAGGCTCAAATCAGGTAGCTGAGAGGAAGTGGGGAAGAAGTAAGAATAATAGGAGGACAATAAGGAAATAAAGAATTAAAAATATATATTTATTAAGGAAACAAAAAAGTGGTAAAAGAGGGAGGGTGAGAATCAAGTCCGAGGGTCAAGAATCTCTAAATCTACTATTTTAGGCACCGATGGAGTTCTAAACCAATAGTTAGCTGCGTTCAATGGATGCATTATAAACCCCACAGGGACTTTTCTTTTCTCATCCAACACTCTTTGATGTTTTTGCAGGCAAAAATCTCCCTGAGACAAATTATAAGAAAAAGCATGGTGTCTCTAGAACCTCTTTAACTGAGAAGCCTGACAAATTAAATTTCCACCATCACCAATAACAAATTGGATGAAATCAGCTTATTTTAATCAATGGTGCCAACAGACAGAATCCCTTTTTAGTGACTCTCCTGGCCTCTGCATTAGAACACATTGTCATTCCAGTAAAAAATAGCAGAGCATTTAGGAATATGTGCTCTCACGCTAATGAAGATAAGGATGATCATTAAAAAGATGAAACATTTCTAGCTCAGAGTAATACGTCTAAACTAAAATGCATGGGCATGAGATCAAACCATGGAAGTGTTGTGCCTGCCTCAAAAGTGAAAAATGATGGATGATGACAAGAGAAATCAGAAGAAAAATAAAGAGTTTATACCAACCTGGAAAGTACCACAGTGCACTCAAAGCAGCCAAGTCGTGTTCCCTGATCAATACAATAAAATGCCGTCAATAAACTGAGCAGCAGCCCTCACAAGGTACATAGCTTATAAGCTGCACTCATAAGTCATTTTAGGCTCCACAAAGGGTACTTCTCTCAAGAAGCTGAAAGTGTATGTATATTTATCGCAGACAGAAGCCTATTCTCAAACAAAAGCTTGAAGAAATCTTCTCTTCTTTTGACCAAATATAATTTTGGTTCTTATTTTAAATATAGAGGGAATTTTAATAAGTACCTAAAAGCCTTTGGAAACCAAAGAAGCACCCTTGACAGAGATCTGAGGCAGCCAACAGGATACATTAAATGTAGAATGATTTTTTAAAAAGACAAGACATCTTAAATAGTTCCCAAATCAGGTGGTCATATATGTAGTATTTTTCACAGCAGCAAGAGAGGGATTTTAGCCCAGGTGGTGGCTCAGTGGCTGAGCATCAATCCATGAGCCAAGAGGTCCCAGGTTTGATTCCTGGTCAGGGCACATGCCCAGGTTGTGGACTCAATCCCTAGTAAGGGGGTGTAGGAGACAGCTGATTGATGACTCTCTCATAGATGTTATTGTTTCTTTCCCTCTCTCTCTCTCTCTTTCTAAAATCAACAAAAACACATTTTTTAAAAATAAAAAAGAAAGGTATTTTATTGGATTAAGAAATGGGGGTCAGTTGTGAAAATGCAGTTTGATATTGAAACGAATGGACTCTGGTGCAAACGAGTCCCCTAGAAGAGCACTGGGTGTTGAATCCTCGGGGAAGTAAGTCCCCTTTGTTGTGAAAGAAGACTGGAGTGAGTGTAGGGAGGCTGGGCGTCTAGTTCCTGTTCTTCAACTACTTATAACTGTGGTCTAAATCAGGTCATACCACCACTCTACGCTTCAGTCTACATTTGGAAAATGAGAGGGCTGAACTGGATCTCTTCCAGCTAAGATTTAAAATCATATTTCAATCCATGCCTTTACTAGAATATGCACAGTTTTCCATGCTGTATCTTGTGTTGCTGGAATCTTAGGAGAGGGGCAGGGAAGGCATCATGACAACAGGGATGCTAATAGAAGACCTGAGAATTTTAAATGCAAGATCATCCTATGACTTCATAAATTTCCACTCTCACTCATCTGAGTATCCTATATAATAAAACCCTACTACGCAAATCGACAAAACAGTGGAACGACTGGTAGCTATGATGCACACTGACCACCAGGGGGCATATGCTCAACGCAGGAGCTGCCCCCTGGTGGTCAGTGTGCTCCCACAGGGGGCACACTGCTCAGCCTGAAGCCGGGCTCACAGCTGGTGAGCGCAGCAGCCAGTTATTATATTATATAAACTCTCTCATGCACCAGGCCTCTTGTATATTATATAAACTCTCTCCTAATTTTTCCTCCTTTGCCACCATCATTACAATTTAAAGGCTTTAACTTCATTCCATGCTTATTTTAGTATGATTGCACCCACGTTGTAAGAGTAGATGAGCACATATCCACTAAGGCAATACCTATTCCTTCTCCAAGACATGGAAGACATTCACTGGATTTTCTTAGAGGAAAATCTGAGGGGATTTCCTCAACCTACTTGCAGGATTTGAAAAACAACTTGGAACCCACTAAAAGGCTTTTACACATTTTGGAGTTAGGTATGCAATCAATCTGATGCACAGGCTGTATTGATCATGTGACCTTGGGTTTAAAACCCTTTGACTCTAAGTCTTATAATTTAGAAAATCTAGATAAACCATCAACTTCACAGAATTACTAAATATAAATTAAGCAATTTTGTAATATATGTTTACTCAATACTTATCAGTGTCCTAAACCCACCACAATACCTACATTTTATACTAAGAAAAACATTAAAACCCTAAATTCATAGTAGAGAAGTCATAGCCAATTCCTAGGCCTGCCAAACAATTTCACCGTCTCCTGAGGAAAAATCCTGAGAGTCAGAAAGGAGGCAGCCTGCGGGAGTCAACGAAATCCATCTCTCCTGGGAATCAACTCAGAGGTGGTCAGGGGAGTGGTCCTTCAAAGGAGGGACAGTCTGTTATAATGTACTTCCATTGCATTTAGAGAGACTGCCTACAAACCTAGATTAAGCCAAACGGTATGAGAGGTATTACCAATTGCCAATTAAAAGAAAAAAAGAAAGAAAAGAACTTTTGATGCAATCAGTTCGAACTATCACAGAATGCCGATTCTTCCACTTGATTTCATATCAATTCAATGACTGGCATTACTTCAAACACTTTGCCCACTTAGATAAAAGGTATTTGTCTTTTGAATTAAAAAAAAAATTGGAATTCTCCACTCTAAAATATCTGAAAATCACATCGAAAGTCGATGTGCCAACAGCTTGCTCTATTAATCAAAAATGTTATGTCAGGATTCAGTCATTCCATTTTTAAGTCAGAGGAGGCAGTTATAACTCATGTTCCAACAGGTTAAAGTTAATACAAGCATCCAAAACTATCTTAAATTCCATCATGCAATATTCATTCTGATGACTTGTGAAAAAAAAAAAAGTGATCCTAAAAATGTACTATTATAGTTGAAAACGCATTACATTGAATGTGCACGCATGCCTCAGAAAAGCAATAGTTTGGTGGCCAAGGAAACAGAGGTAAATGAAATAGGGGAGAAAATAATCATGGGACAAGTAGCTTAAAAGGATGCCACGCACTTCTCTGTGAGTTAATCTGAGTGGAGTTAGTTTTGGAGGCTGAATGGCATACTTGTATCAAGTAAGCAGAAGAGTAGAACAGACTTCTGTAAAGTGGAAAAACTAGTTATTGGAAAGAAAAAAATGTGACTGCAGCTAAGTACAGAGCAAACCTTGACACTGTTGTTAGTGGAGTCAGAGAGAACAGCACTTGTCAGTGCTTCTTGCATAAAAACTAAACAGAGGAACAGAGCTGATACTATCTGAAGCCAAGCATTTTATTCAGCTAAAGTGCCTAGCATTCCCGTGTGAGTACATGCATTCTTGTTGCCAATGCCATCATCATATTTAATGTATTTTAAGAATGGGTTATGTGAACTATGTAATAATAATGAATATTTTTATCGAAATAACTATATTGAGTGTTTATGTTTTCAAATGCCTGCAAAGTATGCCTGGAGACCCTTGCTTGGCAATGCTTAGCTGGTAAATAAAATATATATGCCACCTAGTGCCAAAGCCCTTTAACAGCACAAAACAAAGCAGAGGTTTAGAGATACACATTTCACAGTATGTGTCCAATGCACTGCATAGTCTACCAGCAGAATTTTTGTTGTGATAAGGTCATAAATTCTATTTATTTTGACTGTTTCCAATGGCTACCTCAAACAGTATATAGTGAAACAGTTTGTGAATGTAAGTATTAATGCAACATCTATGAATTCGCTAGGGTATGACTGTGTAGCATGAGAAGCTCAAATTTACAAATAATAACTGGGATTATAAATTCTAATTCTTTTGTATCCTCTAGGACAGTGATGGCGAACCGTTTGAGCTCCACGTGTCAGCATTTTGAAAAATCCTAACTTAACTCTGGTGCCGTGTCACATATAGAATTTTTTTGATATTTGCAACCATAGTAAAACAAAGATTTATATTTTTGATATTTATTTTATATATTTAAATTCCATTTAACCAAGAAAAATCAACCAAAAAAATGAGTTCATGTGTCACCTCTGACACGCGTGTCATAGGTTCGCCATCACTGCTCTAGGATGACTTTGGTTACAAGTACTAGAAGAGCATGATACAAATTATTTCAAATAATCATGAAATGTGTTGTCTTTTCAGAGTGAGAAAATAGTTGCCAGAAACCTTCTTTCATCTTACGGGCCACAACTGGTTGCAGAGTATCCTAAAATAGTGGTTCTCAAAGTACACTCCTTATCAGACACAAGACCTACTAAATCAGGGGTGCGGGGTGAGGCTCAACACTGTTTTAACAAGCCCTCCAGGTAATTCTGATACACACTCATATGTGCAAACCAGTTCTCTGAGCCCAGCCTGGGGAAGGAAAGGTTACTACAGTTGGTTAAAACTATCTGACAGTGCATCCTGGGGTTTAGGAGAAGGGCCTCTCCTGAGGGCAGATAATTGAATAAAACCAATACTTTGATAGCAAAGAAGGTATCAGAGAATGGGAGTGTGGAGGGGTGAGTGGATAAACGTTGAGAAGGCGACCTTTTCACATTCTTTCTCTTTAAGCAGCATAGTGAAGGAGAAAGACCAGGAGCTTTTGAATCCAAACAAATTCAGCCTGGAGACCTCATTCCAACCCTTAGCGAAACAAATGGCAGGCTATTGCATGATAGGCACCTCTGCTTTGTCATCTCTGAAATTAGAATAATGCTCTTATCAAAGAGACTTTTTTGACTGTGATATAGTAAGCACTGAGTAAATTGTAATTTCTCCTCACAATTTCATCAAAGCTCCCACTAGGCAAGATTAGCACTGTGGGGCTTTATTTTTTGTTTCATTTCTAACTAGCCAGTTAGATGGATCAGAGCATCTCAAAGTGTTACTTTATTATTTATTTATTAGAGGCCCAGTGCATGACATTTGTGCACTGGGGGTGGGGGGGTGGGGGGGGGAGTTCCCCCTCAGCCCGGCCTGCGCCCTCTTGCAGTTTGGGAACCCTTGAGGGATGTCTGCCTGCTGGTGGGGAATGGGCCTAAGCTGGCAGATGGACATCCCTCTAGGGGTCCTTAGTGCCTTGGAGGTGGGAGAGGCTCTTGCCATCGCCGCTGTGCTCGCCAGCCATGAGCCCAGCTTCTGGCTGAGCTGCGCTCCCCCTGTGGGAATGTACTGACCACCAGGGGGAAGCTCCTGCGTTGAGCGTCTGCCCCCTGGTGGTCAGTGTGCATCATAGCGACTGGTTGTTCTGCCATTTGGCCGATTTGCATATTAGCCTTTTATTATATAGGATACAGCAAGGGTGTTACCCCAAAATTAACAGTATTTTCCTTCCGCAAATAGACATTCTTTTTTATTAAAAGCTGGCTCATCTATTGAATTGGATACTGGATTTCAACAGACTTTTGTCTGAACCATTGAAACAAAATATTTTATTGATTTAAATATAAACTATTCAACATTCTATCCTGAAGACTAGTTTTAGAGTTACCAGGTTCAGCAAACAAAAATGCAAAATACCCAGTTAATTTTGAATTTCAAACAGGCAAAGAATATTTTTTAAGTATAAGTGTATTCCAAATATTATTTATTTAAAATTCAAATTTAATTGGTGTCCTATATTTTGTCTTACAAACCTACTAGTATCCCACTTTCTACTGCATGATCCAACTACTGAGATAATCTACGGGAAGCATCTGAGAGGTTGGTCAGCAAACTTAATCCTCCCACAATCAGAAGCATTAACAGTGTGAACACATTGTGGACTCAGTTTACTCAAGTGCAAAATTAGGCTACTAAACTAAAAGCTATCTAAGGTGCCCTTTTTCTAAAACTGATGTATAGGAAGCTTCACAGCATTTTTGGGATCATATGAACAATTAGATGGTGCATTATTTTCAAAACTCTATAGTACTATGCAAATAAATATGTAATGGTGATTATAGAACAGCTTATCATTTTAAATTATGATAAGCCTTATAAATAAAACTGCTCAAAGCCTTTTTTATATACTTATATTTTATTAAAATACCCCCCAAATATCACCATGAGAGGTCAATGTAAGCAATATATTTGAATTTCTTCTATTTTTATTGCCTATAGATATTCATAAGGTAAGCCTTGAGAATTCTTTTTACCTTAGAATCCCTCTTAGTTTAATAGAATAAGCTACATTTATTTGTTACCAACAAACCTAGTAGCAATCCATAATAAAAAGTATGTGCTGAGAAAATCTGCTTGTTGTAAAATTGTTTTCAAGGAATAAGTAACACATGATATATAAATAAATAACTGAATAATCTATATATAGTTACTTTTATTGAGGTATATTCACTAATCATAAAATTATGTTAACACTATATAGTTTAGATATTTCTTTCTAAACTTACTTTGATAATATAAGTAAAATATAAATGGCATGTTTTCACCTCTTTATAGTACATTAGTAATATAAGTATATAAACAAAGAAGTAAAAATAATAGTGCTTACATTAATAAAGCAAAATACCTGTTTATACCACAATGACAATTAAGGGTAACCAGCTTAATAATCTTAGGGCATTAAAATTAAGCAAATTTAAAAGACATGTTCACATTTCTTATCTACTGTGATCATAAAAACTTTAAAAAATTGATTCTAAATCTTTACGTTCAAAGAATAGCCTCATTTTATCAATATTTTAAATGCCAATTTTCCTCATTGTTTCAAATTAGTTGTTTCTAAAGATAATTCACTCCTGCCAACTCCTGACAAAATAATGTAGGTCATATTATGTTTTTTTATAATAAAACTCAATTAAAGAAATTTATGGTTGAATATAACTAATTAAACAAAACAGAAAAGCAAACAAATAAGAAATTGATTTTAACATATAATATTTATGCTGAAGGAAACAGACATCATAAAGAGGTAGGATAAATTAAGGCATAATTAGATTTTAAAATAGATTTTATTTATTTTAGATTTATTGATAGATTTATTTTACCTAAAATATGAAATTGTTATTTTTAAGGTCAAATGTCATCAAATATCAGTAGTTTCATATAATCCAACCTAATGGAATGATTTTCAAATGCCTTTGGAGTTGAAACGAGCTCTTTAAACTTAATTTTACTCCAGATTTATGATTTTTAATTTCAGACATAAAGATGCTTATTGCAGCAAAATGTAATTAAATGATTAGAAGCAGTTTTAATGTATCTTAGTAGGAATATAGTTCAGAAAACTATTGTTCATATAAATTTTGGAATATTACTCAGTATGTAAAATAACATTTACATAACTTTTTATTATACTTTACAATAGAAAGTCTGAGATAAGAAGAAGCAAAACTACATATATAGTACAATCTCAACTATGATATAAATGCATACATCAAAGTATCATCAGTGGGCGATTTATGAGATTTTCCTGTATGTGCCAGATTTTCTACTATAAATATCTAATCTTTTTTTAATGATTGGATTTTTAAAAAAGCTTATGATTCTTCTTTCCAACAGAACATGGACAGAAGTGACCATGTGTTAGTTCCACATGCAGCCTTTGCAAATTTCTTCTATCTTGCTCTTTCGCCCTCCACCATGCTCTAAATTAGGAGCTGTCCCTTCAGTTCATTCTTGCACTGAGAAAACTTGCAAAGTAACCTACACTTGACTCACAGATAATAAATATTTATATTTGTTAGCTACCAATATCTAGGGCTTAATGCTACTATGGAACACTATTGAAGCAAGAGGTCAGGAATCAGCACATGTTGAATCTGGGGAGGATGTGGGTATACAGTTGGCCTTTGAGAAATAGGCACTTCCATCCTCTCTGATACCCAGGCTTCAGATATAGCCTTTATTTTCAGGTTTACTCAACTCTGCATCTTCCTTGGCTTCCTCCCCTGTCTCTCTGGCCCTTCAGCTTTGTCAGTTTTCACTTCCTACTCATGACTGTCTAGCTTCCTGCCCAGCCATTTCTCCAAACTACACACGCGTTGTAGGGTCAGGCTCCATGCTCTTCTGATGCCAGTCTAGCAGCCTTCTTGGGCTACACTCAGAAAGTGAGGCAGAAGCCCCTGTTTATCTCAATGGATGAGTCTATCAAAACCTCCTGGGATTTGACCTCTAGAACTGAGGAAATGTGGAGCCTTTATTCTTAAAACTCTTCATTCCAGTTGCTGATTAGAAATTTGATTGGGGTACAAAACCGATTTTTATACTACCTAGTACTCTTTCATAGTCTAGAGGTCAAGATATAATTCTTAGAGTCCCAAGATACTGAATTCTTACGATCAAACAGCATCACCCACGCAAACAAAGCTTATTCTGGATTCATAACTATTGTGTAATTTTGTAATTTACATTTAATAACTTGGCTTTCTCCTTAAGTTGTATCTTCTCTCTGCAGAGGCAATGGACCCCCAACCAAAATTTGGTTCTGATGTAGAGACTGACGACGTCACATGTACACACACAGAAACACAAACACCAAGAGGATATGAGAAGCTTTAGTGCTAGCATAATGAGGACTCTGGGAAGAGCAGGCAACATTATTTTACTTGATAAAACTAACATTTCTTGAGATTGTAATATATTCCAAATGCTGCAACATACATGGTGAATAAACTTATAGAGATATTGGTGTTTTGTTCTAAATTAACTTGTATATTTTTCTGTTCTCCTTTCCAAACTAAGTAGTAACAAAAGGTTTCTCATTTCTTTGCCCAAATGGAGGAATCTGGGTGGAAAGTTCCAAAGAAGAGTCTTGTGAAAACAAAATTTTCTTCCTGAACGTTGCTTTTCAAGGTCTGAATTATGGGGATCACCTTAAATTACAACCAAAGGAAAGAAAAAGGAGGCCGGGGCGCTGAAGAGGCATTCAGCACCCGAGGAAGAGAGGAGAACTTTCTGGGCTCAAGAGGAGGACAAGAATATTGACTCTGACACCCAACTCCTACAGATGCCCGAAGAAGGCAGGACTAAAGGGAAAGTTGATTTAACTTTGCCTATTGTAAGCTAGCTGGCCTGTGCTGCCAGGCCTCGTCAAAGATTCCCTTGAATGCACTTGATTAAAACAGATTCATTCAACTTCAGGGGCTCTGTAAATCTAGATAATGAAAATACTAGTGGAATTCAGGAGCCCTTACCTTGGTGTTAATGATCTGCCAACAATCCTGGGAAACGTTTCAGAGTAAAAAGAGAACCAATCATCCTAGGGACTGAATTATCTGCACACCTGATATGATCAGAGCAGAGTCATATTTCATTTGATTTTAGTTAAAAAGAAGACATGCAATATTTCTCCTGTACCTAAATTTGGATAGAATAATTCATCTCCTCTAGGACATATTATCCTGTTTGACTGAGCTAGACAACAAAGGGATAGCCTATGTGCAAAAGGTAGGAAAAATGATGATTCAGATTTGGCTTAAAGTGCTTCCACCATGAAACTAGCAAAAATGTGGTATAAAAAATATATAAAAGACTAGGGGCCCAGTGCACGAAATTCGTGCACTGGGTGTGGGGGAGGGGGGGAAGTGTCCCTCAGCCCAGCCTGCCCCCTCTCACATACTGGGAGCCCTCAGGCATTGACCCCCATCACCCTCCGATCGCCTGATCGGCCCCTTGCCCAGGCCTGACGCCTCCGCCAGAGGTGTCAGGCTTGGACAGGGGACCCCCATCTCCCCCCAATCACTGGCTCTGGCCCCTGCCCAGGCCTGAGGCCTCTGGCCCAGGAATCATGCCTGGGCAGGGGACCCCCATCTCCCTCTGATCGCTTGCTCCACCCCCCGCCCAAGCCTAACGCCTCTGACCCAGGCTTCAGGCCTGGGCAAGGGGACCATCATATCCCCCAATCCCCAGCTCCGCCCCCAACCCAGGCCTGATGCCTCGGCCAGAGGAGTTGACCCGCATCACCCTCCGATCACCAATCACCGGATCGGCCCCTTGACCAGGCCTGAGGCCTCCGGCAGAGGTGTCAGGCCTGGGCAGGGGATCCCCAGCTCCCCACGGTTGCAGGCTCCGCCCCTGCCCAGGCCTAACGCCTCTGGCCTAGGTGTCCGGCCCGGGCAGCGGGGACCTGCAGTGGCAGCGGGGGGCGCCACGATCGTGGGCTTCGCTTTAGGTCCAGGCAAGGGACCCCTAGCTCCTGGGACTGCCAGCTTCGACGGTGCCCAGCTCCCATCGCTGGCTCCACCCCTACTTCCTGCTATCACTGGGCCATCTTTGCCCTGCCCCCCAGCTCTTAGCTCCCCCCTGGGTTTCCGATCACTGTCAGTGGCAGGGGGCTTCTTCCTGCTTTCCCTTTCGCCTCCCTGCGTTGTGCCTACATATGCAAATTAGCCGCCATCTTGTTGGCAGTTAACTGCCAATCTTAGTTGGCAGTTAATTTGCATATAGCCCTGATTAGCCAATGAAAACGGTATCGCCGTACGCCAATTACCATTTTTCTCTTTTATTAGTGTAGATAAGGAAAAATGAGTAGATTCCATCCTCAATGACTCCTCCTCTTGGGTCCATGGTCAGAATTCAGTAGGGGGCAGAGGGAGAAGTTCGGCAACTCAGAAACTAGGTCACATTGCCTTTTACACATAGGCTGGGGGAGGGGCCGTAGATGCTCAGATGTCTACATACCACCGTCAAGGAAATGCTGGTGGCACCACAGCCAAATACTTGCAGGTCTTATTACTACATCATGACTTGCCATACATGTAACCAACTTAACAACCCAAAAGTCGTAACAACACCATTTTACAAATGAGAAAACAGGCTCAGAGATTGCACAACTTATACAAATCAACTCCACTAGGAAGCTACTACCAACGTTAACATCTAAATCTGACCTCAAAGAATTAGTCTTTTATGCTACATTATATTAACATCCACTAATGTTTTTTTCCTGATGTTATTGGACAAACTTTAGATGAGTTAATAGAGTGGATTGAGGTGAAATCATAATATCCTGTTAAGGGGAAGGGGACAGAGCTGAAGGAGGAAGAGCTGATCATGAGTGACAAAAGCCAAAGAAAGTTAAGGGGAAGCAGGAGGACTACTGCTTTTTTTCTATCTCCACCTATGAGGGAGGCCCAGACAGAGAATGGGCAGGTGAAGTCTGATAACTCAGAAAAGGAAAAATCAAGGAATAACTAAAAGTTAAGCTCTTAGGGACAATGATGGTCAAACAGGGGAAAGCAAACTCAGGGATGCAAGCCAATCCGCCAGGAAAAGTAAAGGGGTACAAAACCAGATGGGTGATAGCAGTAATTGGAACGTATCAAGGGGACCAATACAATGGAATAAACCTCCCAAAGACAGATCACTCAACTGCCTAAAATATTTTCATTGCTGTCTATTATCCTACAAATAAAACCCAAATCTCTTATTCTGGTATAGAGGGCTTGTATTGAGCTGACTCAACTTATTTCTGTCCAATCTGCCCTTACTTTTGCATCTACTTTTATGTTGTATGCCATGCCCTTAGTCTCTATTTTCTTGGTGTTTAATCTCTTAACAAACCCAACCTGTAATTATCTAAATTTCTCACCCTAATTTCTATCCTTCCTTCAACTATATTAAAAATGGCTCTATTAATCAAGAAAATTATATTAAGTCTCTAGACATTATGTTAAGGATTTTATGCATAATATATAATGCACTGCTTATATCTGCCTTTGAAGATAGGTATTTTTTGCATGTTACAGATAAGGAAAGTGGGTTTCAAAGAGGATAAGTATTATACCCATCACTCTCCCACAGTAATTTATAGTGTAGCTTTACCCATGTACCCTCCTGACTCCCGAGCCCTAAAGTTCATAATAAATCCATTAAAGCTGCATCTATAACTGAAAGGTGAGCACAAAATAAACCTCATCTATTCTGAAGAAGAACATGTATCAAAGCGATCACAACCATCTTCAAGTTCCCAATGAATTATGTGTGTCCCAACAGCAAAACCATAAAACAAAAGCATTCAATTTCATCTGGAGAGATTACTTAAAAAACTCATTTCTACTAGTGGTCTTAGGAAGATTTTCATTTGTCCATGCCCATAGTAAGGGCCTAATAAAGGTTAGCCTTAGAAAGGACTTATTCCCTCTTGGGTGTGAACATCTTTTATATTTCCTAACCTAAGCACTGAAATAATTATTTAAATATAGATATTAGAAAACCATTAAAATCAAATTATACAAGTCATGGTTTGCTGTTAAAAAGATATCAAGTATATATGGAAGTTTTCTGGTGTGCTTTTGTATACCCATCGACCATTGCTCTAAAGACTATGCAAGTGCAACCTCTGATGAAGATTTCAGCAAGCACACATCCGAAGAGAACCTGAGGTCTAGGAAGAGAGCTGGGCTTTCAGTGGTGTAACAATTATTACCAGTGCTTCCACGATTCTCATAGTGAGATAACAGCACTTTCTCTTAAAATTTTAAAAGCACAATTTATCATTAGGTTCCTGAATCACTTTTGATAGGTAGATGAATTTTGGATTATGTATTTCCCTTGAGTTTAGTTTCAAAGTAAATCCCACAGTCTTCCCATGAACTATGCCCCCAAACTGATCACAATCAGTGTTTCTAAAATCATATAATTTTCTATAATCATTTAATTAAGGTTCTTTGGCTTAAAAATTAGAAAAACGAGGCCCAGAGAGGTTATGTGAGAAGTTAAAGGTGTAGCTGGGGGTAGAACCAAAGCTTTCTCATCTCCATCTACTACGTTAAGCCGTTCTGCAGGGTCAACTGAAGCAGCTACACTGGGTGGGTGATGGGGGAGGAGGATGTTAGCCACACTTATTTCCTATACTGGGCACCATTCAATTAAATGAAACTATAAACAGCCCTCTAATTGCTTGGATCCTAATTAGACACAATAAATACTAAGTGGCATACATTTTGCCACTCCCTGCTGGAAATACAAATGGTTATATATAAACATGTATAATTTAGGAAAAGACTCCATCAGTTTCTATATAACATATTTTTCTTGTTCTACCGAGGATGACAAATTGACACATAGTAAATAAGATCAGTGTTAGCGAGCTGTTAGCATTGCTGTTTATTTTTTCATGCTTTTATTTTCTTAATCAGAGCATCAACTAGGCATTGAACTGTTACAGGAACAGAAATGGCAAGCAGCAATTAAGAAGCTGAAACTGATTCACATGTAAACAACCTTTGGCTTGTATTTTCATAAAAAATAGGGATAAAATTAATTTTTTAATATTTGATTCCTGTTGATTTGATCCCTCCATCCCCCTCGCCTCACTACTCAGGTCTCCTGCCTCCCACAGATTCACCATGCAAGTTTTCCTTTCTCATAAAAGGTGTGGCTTTCTTCTTTGAGAGAAGAATATTTAGTTCAGTGTTATTACAGATTAATCTGCTTTTCTTCAAAGGTGACCTTTATCCATTTTTGTATTTTATTCACTCCTCAAACACAATTCCACAAAATACAATTTTATTTGAATTTATTCTCCACGAATTCGGGAAATCTCAATAGTTTTCACTGCTATAAAACATTCTGTGACTAACTCACTTCCTCTTTAAAATGCATCAGAGCGTCATGGTGGCTCACAAGAACCTCTGACACAGTTTCCTGGAGAATTTTGAATGATGTCATTTCTATTCTGAAGCGGCAATCTAAATCACTATTTGCCCCCCTAGAAGTGCTTCTCAGACTTTGGTGTGCATAAGAATCACCTGAGAGCTTGTTAAAATGCAGACTTGGGGGCCCTACTTCTTGAGTTTCTGATTCGGGAGGTCTGGTCTGGGGCCTGAGGTCTTGCATTTCTAATAAGATCCCAGGTGATGCTGATGTAGCTTATGAAGCTTCTGCCTTCAGTCCCCTGGAAACACCATACAGATTCCTTTTGAACATATGCAAATGGACACAAAAATCCATCTTAGCACCTTGTAAAAAGGGATATTTTGCCATTTAACTCCCATCATTAAATCTGTTCAATGAAATACATTTAGGAAAGAAGTTTCCACCAAACCTAACCCGTGATGACCCGCACCTCCTATAATTATGCCTCAGTCACAGATTTCTACAAGAGAAAGCAGTAACTTGTGCAAGAAACAAATCACTGTAGAGCTCCATTTGTATAAAAATATATGTGTGTTTGTGACTTCTCATTGTTATCTATAACTCTCCCCAAAGCTGTAGTGATTTGGCTTCTCATCTGTAATATTTTACAGACTAAATTGACAGGTTTGTGGACAAATCTTTGTAGGATACAGAACAGCAAGAATAAATAATAAATAAAATAAAATATAGAATATGGATAAACTATCTGTGTCAAGGATGTGAACATTTCAGGGAGAAGAGCTTTAGGGCTGGGGCTCAGACAATGCCTCAGATTTCCTAGGGAATGATGCTAAGGAACTATCATTTCTGTCCACATCTCATCTAGGAAGGAATTAATGAAAAATTTTAGCTTTGTGGATGAGCTAAATGATAAGAGAGGTTAACTAATGTTGAGCAAAAGAGGATATCTTCTGCTTTAAAAAAAGAAAACAATTATTTTGATCATGCCCATCTATCAGTGAAATATTTTTGAGTACACACACATACTTCAAAGTATTTATGCTCACTATTATAATCTTACTAGAGGCCCGGTGCACTGGGGGAGGGGAGGGTCCCTAACCTGGGCCTGCACCCTTTTGCAGTCTGGAACCCCTCAGGGGATGTCCGCCTGCTGGCAGTTGGACATCCCTCTCGCAGTCCAGGACCCCTTGCTCCTTACCGCCCCCCTGCTCCCTACTCCGTATTACCACTTGGCTTGCAGCCCCTTAGCGCTGCTGTGGAGGCGGGAGAGGCTCCCGCCACTGCTGCTGCGCTCGCCAGCCATGAGCCCAGCTTCTGGCTGAGTGGAGCTCCCTGTGGGAGCAAACTGACCACCAGGGGGCAGCTCTTGCATTGAGCGTCTGCCCCCTTTTGGTCAGTGTGCATCATAGCGACTGGTCGTTCTGCTGTTTGGTCGATTTGCATATTAGTGTTTTATTATATATAAACATAAAAAAACTAAAATATATATTTTTGAAAGTTGAGATAAAGATGAAATAAATGTTTAAACATCTTACTAATAATATCTTTATATTAGAAAGACATAATCTACACTTAGAGAAAGGTTTATCATTAATGATATTAAATGTAAATCCATATTCTAAATGGACTTATTAATCATTTTAATTTTTTAAGAACATATGTCAATATAATTGAATAATTAATTTTTAGCCTCCTAGTATGATTAAATGCCAGTATCAGAAGCAAAAGGAACATCAGCGATGCCAGTTTCTTTGCTTGCACTATTATATTCCATTCAATTTGTGGTTCCTCTGCTGGGATCTTTTTAAGCTCTCCCTTTAAACCCCAATTGGAAATTCCTTTTCCTTGAACTCCCTTAGCACTCTTGGTAGGTGCATCACTCTTTTGTCAATGATCAGTTCCTATCTGCATATTCTTAGGTGTCTTTCACTCATTTATTCCCATTACCTACCTTCCATATTATGTTAGCTGTAGCAAGTGCTTAATAACTATTTATCAATTAACGAGTGATTGAGTGAGAAAACACATATTTCATACAGAAGCATGCTAAGAGACAGAAGAATCTTTTCATTTTCAGTTAGGAATCATATCTACTATATTTCTCCTTTTATAAATGAAGACTTTAATTAAAATCAATTTTCAGCAATAATCACAAAAGAGTGTTTTTCTATGAATCTCCTTGCCATGCCAACAGGACGATTACTCATACTCCACGAGAAATCTGGCACATCACATTACTTTCACTTATTTTTATAGCATGTAAATTGTCTCACATCTGATAAGTCGGCAACAGAAGAACTCCCTGGAGATGGACTAAAATAATTCTGCAGGAGCAAGTGTCTTTAAATCTAAAAAATTTTCAGAAAATGTCTGCTTTGAATGTTCTGTAGAGAGAGTAATAAATGTACATTAGCTAGTCTCTTTTACCAGTGTTTCAATATATAAATGCATCTATAATACTTGTGTTTCACAAAAGCATCATTTTCTTATACATAAATTTATTGAAAATATTAGTTTTATGGTAGTGTCAACCATCTCACATAGCACCTACAACTTCACAAGCTAGAAAACTCTAACATAAATGAAATATAAAAAATTCTGGAATACATCTACAATCACAGAGAGTGACTTTCTTGAAAAATAGGAATCAAATCAATGAATTCACATTAACACCATGGCCAAACTAAGCACAAATATTTGTTCCAAAAATCAAGAAAGTTTCACGTGCATCATCTCATTTCCTCTGAAAAATCTTGTGCTATGAATGATTGGGCTTACAGGTTTATTATATGATATTCAATTAAAAGAAAGTTACCGGAAATTATTTTTAATGTAAGAGTTAATTTAGACATCACAAACTTCAAGTTCTCCAAAACTCTTTTGATAGCTTAGTTGACAACAACCTGGGACTGTCCTTGTCTTTGACTTGACCTGTGTGAAAGGAAGGCAAATAGCCACAGGCATCTGAGAGGTTTTATTTAGGACCCTTTGCTTTTCTTTCCCTCCATACTTAGGTATTTTCCATTTTTAGCAGATCTGTTGGCACACAGAAGCATCTAGGGAGGCATAAGCTTCTAAATCCAATGTATCTTTCATTTGGAAAAATAGAGAAAAGGTTTTATACTTTCCAAGTTTTATGCCATGTTATGAAGAATCAACATACCAGCTTTATGAAAATTGCTGATAAAAGTTGGGAGTAAAATGTGGCTGTATGTTATTTTTGCTCCAGAGAGGCCTGCTGCCACTTGTAAAGGTGAATGCAGGGGTGCAGACGAGACCACCAAGGTCCCTGGCTCTGCGGCTGTGTTGGCACAGGACTATTACACAGATGGAGACATGAAGGAAGTGTTTCATCCATAGGAATCCCAAACACTCTGGAATACGAAGATCACCAAGGGGCTCACTCAACAAAATATGGTTCTTGAACTTTACCGCTTTCATATGATAACCGATCCTAAAACAGTAATCAATTGCTGCACATATTAAGATTCTCGAGTCTTTTTTTGACCCTTAACATCACTGATGCTCCCAGACAGAACCTGGCAAACTCCCCGGAATTTTGAATAGCACTAAGAATTCATTGAAAAAGATATTGTCCCTAAAAAAGGTAAAACCACCATAGCCTCGTAGCATGCTGGGAGGGAAAATATGTAGACATTAAATCTAAACAACCTATGCCCTGCATAGACATAGAGCCACATATATATTCTAAACGTATGCTATTACATAAACTGACTGACAAAAGGACGGATGACATGTTTTTTAAATCTTCAGTCTCAATTGTTTAATTGAGTGACAAAATTATACTTCTCTTAGGGAGAATTTTTAATAAGAAAGAATCTTAATTATTCAGTCAAAGCTTTTAATTTTTTTACTTTTTTATTGTTGACAGTATTACAGATGTTCCCAATTCCCCCTAATATACCCTCCTCTACCCAACCCCTGCCCCACCCCAGGCCTTCATCACACTATCATCTGTGTCCATGGGCTCTGCATACATGCATATAATGTTATTTGGTTAATCTCTTCCCATCCACACCCACCTCTCTGAGATCTGTCTGTTCCATGCTTCCATGTCTTTGGACCTATTTTGATCATCAGTTTATTTTGTTCATTAGATTCCACAGATAAGTGAGATCATGTGGTATATGTCTTTCTCTGACTGGCTTATTTTGCTTAGCATAATGGTCTCCAGGTCCATCCATGCTGTCACAAAGGGTAAGCTTTTTAAAAATTCTAGAACCATTACCCACATACTCATGTACACATGTACACATTAAAAGATAAAATAATCAAAGTCTTTTAGAAAAGATGATAAATGGTGTTTGTAGTAGATACTTGTAGTCTATTATCCTTCCTACTTAGAGTGGTATAATCGCAGATATTTTTCTTATTTAATCCTAGAAAACACTTCAGAACGTTTCAAAATTTATTTGGAATTTGCCAAAACTTAGAAAGAAACAAAAACACAAAATACAATGTCACCAAAGTGAAAATTTTTGCTGTGAAAAAACACTGATAAAATTAAAAATCATAAAGAGCTGCCTGACTGATAAGCATTTCAACTGCCATCATTACAATAAATGTCTGCCTACATTCAAGTAAGACTCCTGTGAGCTTCTGTGGGGCCTACATAAATACTGACACAAGGAGTTTCCAGTCCACATAGAGAACAGCAGCTGTGCAATCTTAAAAAGAGCAAGGCTAAGAATAGGCATGGTGCAAGCAGAGGAAGCCCAAGGAAGAAGGAACTTAGTTGTTTCAATGATCTAAAATGAGTGAGGCTGGCAGTGTGGTCCCTGGGCCAGCAGCATCAACATTACCTGATAGAGTAGGCAGAAAAATGGGCCCACAAAAATGCCCACACCCTAGTCCCTGAAACCTGTGAATATGTTACCTTCCTGGCAAAAGTGACTTTGCATGTTATTATGTTAAGGGCCTTGAGATGGGAAGATTACCCAGGTGTGCCATAATCCCAAAGGCTTCATAGGTGAAGGAGGAAGGAGAGAGAGTCAGGGGTCAGAGTCATAAAGACATTTGAAGACCAATTTGAAGTTGGAGGAAGGGGCCACAAGCCAAAGAATGCAGAGAGCCTCTAGATTCTAGAACTAGAAAAAGCAAAGAAACATATTCTCCCCTAGAGCTTCCAGAAAGAGAACACCTTGGCCAAACAGGCCTATTTCTGACTTTTTACTTTCAGAATTTTAAGGTAATACATGTGTGCTGTTTTAAGCCGCTAAATTTGGGGTGATTTAATCATAGTAGCAAAAGGAAACTAAAGTATCTTGGGACTTCTTAGAAATGTTAATTATGAAGAACCAACCAAAGCTAGCTGAATGGAAAACTTGGAGGGGCAGCTGGTTTACTAACCCCTCCAGGTGAGTATGATGCACACTAAATGTTGGGAACTAATGCTCTATATCAATTTCTCTTTGTGTACAATGTTTTGCATAAATATATAATATGCAACATGCATTTTAATGTCAAGCCACGTCAGGCTGAAAAATTCTGTCACAGAATGAACTGAATTATAATTAAGTGATCTATATTGTTATCTATTGCTATGTAATAAATTACCACAAACATAACTTAAATGAACACATGTTCATCTTACAATTTCTGTGGGCACAGCTTAACTGGATCCTCTGCTTCAGAGCCTCTCACAAGACTGAATTCATGGTCAGGGGCTCAGATAAAGCTCAATTGAGAAAGTACTCACTTCTAAACTCATTTACATGAGGTTGGCAACATTTTATTTCCACAAGGGCTGTTGGACTAGAGGCCTCAGTTCCTAGCAGGCTTTTGGCTAAAGGCCTGATTTTCTTGCCATGTGGGCCTCCCAAAAGAGTAAGTTGCTTCATCAAAGCCAGCAAGGGAAAGATTCTCTTCATACATCATCAACCTATTGTCTATAGACTACAGCTATCAAGATGAAATTTCTATAAAAAACAATGAAAAGAATCAATTGAATTTCTAGGAGCTTTCTTTTCTTAGTTCATAGAAATGCACGATAATTCAGTCATGTCTCATCGACTATTAATACAATGTTTTTTCAATGTATAAATTGTAAAATAAACATTGTGTGTCTTCTGGGAAAAAAAGATGAAATTTATAATCTTTTGTAAGCTAATCACAGAGGTAAAACCTCATCACCTTTGTTCTACTCTATAGATTAGAAGCAAGTCACTGGCCAGTCCATATTTGAGAGGAAGGGATTATACAAGGGGGTGAATACCAGGAGATGGATATTATTGAAGGCCAGGAGAGTCTACATGCTACAGGCCCCAAAACAGTCAATAAAATGTCACCATTTCTTCTTCCTGAGTTTACACATTCTTAAGGAAAATTCATGGCAGAAAAAAAAAAAAAGAATCTTCCACTTCCATGAACTACATTCCTCTCTTCCTCAGATTTCCCCTCGGGACTCAGACTTGAAAACTATCCCTCAAGACACTACAATTGAACGCTGAACAATGCAGAGATTAGGGGAGCCAATCCCGTGTACAGCAAAACATGTGCATATAATTTATAACTCTCCCATAACTTAGTTGTCCCTCAGTATCTCCAGGGGATTGGTTCGAGAACCTCCCAACACAGATACCCAAATCCATGGATGCTCAAGGCCCCTATATAAAATGGCATAGATCAATGCATGCAGTTGGCCTGCTGCACCCATGGACTCCCAACTGTGGATTGAAATCAGTACAGGTATTTATTGCAAAAATAAATGTATAAATGGACCTGTGTAGTTTAAACCTGTGATGTTTGAGTCAATTGTATATTATGTCATTCAAATCTGTCCCTCTGTTTTTGGTGCAAATCTATCTGATATTAAATATATTACCAATAAATGTAATAATTAGAAGTATTAGTAATCAATCAATTCTCATGCAAATGCAGTGTATGAATTAAAATATTTATATTTATGATAAAATAGAGTTATACAAAGAGGTAATCCAGGAATGACACATTCATAATCATATTCAGCAATAATAAATTTGATTCATAATAAAATACCTGTCACTTAAAAGAAATATCCTAGTCATTAAGATTAAAAATGTTTTGAATGATCATGTATTTTCATGTTAGGAACTCTTTTTATTCTTTCAGATCTATGTCTTTAAAAAACACTTCTAATGTCTAACAGTGGAATAATTCATCTTATATGTCAACCACCAAAAGCCTTATTTTCCCTCTATGTATTATTATTTTTTTTTTTTGGTAATAGCTAAAATACATATACTTTATATTGAAATTGAGGTTATGGGAATAAATCATTTTTTTTAAAGGAACCACTCTTACAGGCTTTATATTTCCTTTCACCTTTGGAAAGCCACCTAAACTTCCCCAAGACAGTCTAAGCCTTGAGAAGCTATTATGCCTAGAATGCTAATGGGAGATTTTTTGGGGGTTTGGAGGGCAAAAGATGGGAGGTGAGATTATCTTTGAGCCTCCTAGCTCCCCCAAGAAAGGTTGATGTGTGCTCATTAGAATACTTTTCAGACCTTATAAAGCAAGGCATAAATCACAGGGTGTTTTAGTCAGCCCTCCTACTGAGGCATTTGAAAATCAGGACAAAAAGGTGAATGTCCATATGGGTGTCACAGAAGTACGGAGACACTACGTAATGTGGACGAGAAGGGGCAGCCCCTTCACCAGGTTGTCCAGTGGAAGAAGGGCAGTTTAACTGCTGATTTATTGCAATATTACAATATTTTCTCTAGATATTTTTAGTATTAATACTGTTGCAGAGTTGCCTCCATCTTCTTGGTCAAGAGTCCCTCAAAGATGCTGCTGTGTACAGTGTAATTAGGGACCAGGACTAACCTTTGACCTTCCCTTATCCTAGGAATGTTTCTAACAATGCTCTACTGGGCAGTGTAACTTACAGAAATAAACACATGAAATCAGCGTATTTCTCCTTAGTTAAAAATTTGATAGCATTTAGACCCCTGGAACAGAGATATGAAATAGATTATTCTCTTTAATTTTGATATACAAGCAATCAGTTTAACTCCGTTAAAAAAAATAAAGCATTTTGTCTTTAAATTAATAAAGGTAGAATCATCTCTTAACTACTAGAAAATTTATTTTTATATTAATAGGAAATAATGCTTGATGAGGAATTAATTTATAACATAATTCGTTTAATAGAAACACAATAATTTTATCACTACAGCGGGACAATTTAGAATCAAGACCAAACTAGAGAATTGGAAGGTCTTATTTGTATTAGGTATTTCATGCCAAATGAAATACATAGAATGCCTAGAGGTAAAAAAATAATAATAACTTAAATGCATGTTTTAATTCAGATAATAAAAAAAATGAAAGTTAAAATGATTCCAACATTTTGTAATTAAGAGAGAAACTTTAGAGAAATGAGTTGTTGGAAAGGAAATACAACTATAATTATTTATACTCTATAATACTGGCACTTCTTTTTCAACTGACAGGACATGTAGAATAAGTCAGTCTTCCACAAACAGAAATATAAATCAAATTGAAATTGTAGATCTAACCCTCCGCTACTAGCCTGCCAATAGGAAAGCAATGGGACAATACACGTTTTCCTACTTCCAGGAGAGTAAGTTACAGAGAACTTTGGGTAATGAAGCTCCAAGAGCTAAAGACACAACAAGAACAAAAAGCACAGCATGCTGAAATGTCCCAGAATCCCCACCCCAGATGATGGCCAGGTCTATTTTCTCTAATTCTCCTTTCATATTATTTCTCTGAGGCCTTGTATTAACTTTCACTGGTTTATGCCATGGTAGCAAATGGTCCAGTCTCAGTGGTTTGGTATAAGCAAGTTTATTTCTATAGCTGTACTGCATGTTCTTTTCCCTCTGAGATCCAGGATAAAGAAGCAACCCCCTCTGGATATTGCCCTTCTCACCTCAGAGAGAGAAGAGCAAAAGTACAATCTCACAGTGACGCTTAAGGCCTCTGCTTGAAAGCAGTCCATTCAATGTCCAAAGCCAGTCACTTAGCCACAGCTGATGGCAACAGGACAGGATGGAGAATCCTGTAAGAGGGGAAAATGCCAGAATATATTTGAACCTGTTAGAGATCACCACACCCAAATAGAACGCCTAGTATCAAGAGTGATCAGCTCAGGCTTTCCTTCTTTATGACAAAGGGAAGAACTCAAGTTGAGAGTTTAGGTCTCCCTACACAGAAAAAATTTACCTTCGTCAGGGTGCAGAAGCACAAATACATTCTACCAGGAATCTTTAAGTTTGGAATCGTTTCCTTACACAAACAAGTTTGTCAAAATATCAGTAACTATTACATAAAGAAATGACATATACAATTACATTTGAATTCTTATTCCGAAAGAATTAAATTATAAGTTGTTATCCATTCTAGGATGTCTAGGTATTATACTGTATATCTGACAAAGGCAGGTTCCAAAAGAGGATAGATTACTGTTACAGCTAGTCAAACTATATTGCTTCCCTTCTCTGTGATTACTTACATCTTAAAGAAGCTAGGTCTCTTAATAAGCTATAAAGGACAATTTTAAGGCTGGTGTTTCATTTTAATAATATTCACTGCTTATAATAAAATCGAGACAAATATGTAGTTACATAAAAATCAACTATAAACTTTTACTGGAATGCCATCATCTTCAGTGGAACTACAGCCTGGATTTTATTTTCTGAATTGTTGGAAAACATCCTATACCAATTCTTCCAGTCATGTTTATGTCATACTGCTTTTTGTCTATCTTTCCTAGACAAAATCTTGTAAACCCAAAGATGGTACACCACATACAGCAGGCTGAACTGAGAGAATTCTAAAAGTGCTGCATTATTTTCCTGTCTGAGCTGAATTGCTTCCATTCAAACACATTTCCTGGTCTGAGTGCAGAAGACCTAAGTGCAAATACATTAAGTCCAGACCAACTCCCAACAGGGGGAGTGGGCCCAAGCTGTCAGTCGGACATCTTTAGTGCTGCTATGGAGGCGGTAAAGGCTCCCGCCACCGCCACTGCGCTCACCAGCTGTGAGCTGGGCTCAGGGCTTCTGGCTGAGGGGTGCTCCCGCAGTGAGAGCGCACTGACCACCAGCGGTCAGCTCCTGCGTTGAGCGTCTGCCCCCTGGTGGTCAGTGCATGTCATAGCAACTGGTCATTCTGCTGTTTGGTCAATTTGCATATTAGCCTTTTATTATATAGCATTAATCTATACAATAAAAGTGTAATATGCTAATTAGACCAAACAACCTTCGGGACAAAGCCGCGGTGGTGGAGGCAGAGGCAGAGGCAGAGGTGGTTAGGGGTGGTCAGGTAGGCAGTGGAGCAGTTAGGGGCAATCAGGCTGGCAGGGGAATAGTTAGGGGTGATCAGGCAGGCAGGCAGAGGTGGTTAGGATAGGCTGAGGTGGTTAGGGGTGATCAGGCAGGCAGGCAGAGGGGTTAGGGGTGATTAGGCAGGCAGGCAGGCAGGCAGGCAAGTGGTTAGGAGCCAGCGGTCCGGATTGTGAGAGGGATGTCCGACTGCCGGTTTAGCGGGATTGGGCCTAAACCGGCAGTTGGACATCCCCCGAAGGGTCCTGGATTGGAGAGGGTGCAGGTCGGGCTGAGGGACCTCTCCCCCACACCCGCATGCACGAATTTCATGCACAGGCCTCTAGTAATTAGATAATTACAACAATAACAGAAGCAGCACTAAAAGCATCCTGAAACACGGTAGAGAACCATTTCAATAAGCACATTATGAATTTAAAAAATAAATGTTTAAATTTTGTTAAAATTCAAATTGGAGAACCAAGAAGAGAAGCCTATATACCAACATGCATGAAGCAAAACAAATATTTCATGAAGTTAAAAGAGTTTATATTGAATTACCTTTCATGTTAAGGTTGAGCTAGTCTTTAGTTTTTAGTTTCCAATTCTTATATATTTTATTGAATGTCAGTAAAAGGCCAGATAACACATATGAATGGGAATTTATTTGTCAATCACATGAAACTTTACTTTAGGACTATATCTTGCTAGAAAAGTTAGCCCCCAGACAGTTTTTCTGACCAGAAAATAACCATGTAATATCTTAGACATTTAAAAATTGCTGTAGTAATTGTTTTCTTTTTGCATTTTTTACATACTGATTTTTTTTCTTAAAGCTCAAATTGAAGGGGTCTATTAGCAATTTTTATAACACATATCTAAACATATCTGTTTACTCCAGTGCGTAGTTGATTGTTTTAACACCATTCCAAAATAAATATTGCTGTTAAATATAGCATCAGGGACTACAAGAATAATATAACATATTGCTTTTATATTACCAACTCTCAAAAATATTGTGCAATTACTTCTTGGCTTTGTTATGGCATACTTTAGTTCAATAATTCAATCAGTAATTAGAGCTATATTTTATTTAAATCAAAGTTAGCGACGGTCAATTTGTGCATATATATATGCTTCTATTGGGGTAACATTCTTTAGGAAGCTACTTAATATGATGGAGGAGGAATGATTTTGATCATCTATACTGTCACTCTGTGTGTGTGTGTGTGTGTGTGTGTGTGTGTGTATACTATAAAAGATTCTTGCACTTTTACTTTGGAAACCTTTTTAACTTGAAAAATTCAAAATCATCTCAAAATTATTTTTTGCTTTATGAAAATAATCAGATAATATGCAATTATTCACAAAATAAATATAGAGTTTTAAATAGTTCTTGAGAGGTAGAGTGTGATGTTATCCACCCCCAACCCCCGTCCTAATGGATATGGCCTTGGATATCACCCTCTATCTTCAGCATTGAGTTTTCAAGTAGATCCATGTCTCCTTCGAAGAAGAATTATCCATAAAAACACAAAATGAAAGGACAAAAAAAAACAAATTTAGTAACAGCTTGCCGGGGTCCAACCCCAGCAGGTCCAGGGGTCCCCAAAGGTGTAGACAGAGTCGGCGAAGAAGGAAGGACACGGAGGCAGCGTTCAGTTGATCATCAGCCTAGCCAGGATCTCCAGCAAAGTTCTGGTCTGGATCTCCAGCGAAGTTCTGTTTAGGATCTCCAGCCAGGTTCTGTGTCCATGGTCTCTTGCTAGGTTCTCCAGGTTCTCCAGCCAGGTTCTGTAGCCATGTTCCCTCGCTAGGTTCTCCAGCCAGGCTCTGTCCAGGTTCTCCAGCCAGGTTCAGTCACCAGGTTCTAGTCAGGTTCTCTTGCCAATTTCTGTAGTCAGGTTCAGTCCAGGATCTTTTGCCATGTTCTCTCGCTAGGTTCTGTCTCTAGGTTCTGAGGCCAGTTTCTGTCCAGGATCTTTTGCCATGTTCTCTCCAGCGAAGTTCTTCTGTCTCTAGAGAACGTTCTGTGTAGGTTCTGTGCTAATTTCTGTCTCTCTAGTTCTGTCTCTTGCTGTCTTGTTACATCTGTATTTATACCAGTTGATTCAATCCTATCAATCTCTATTACAAAGGTTAGGGCGTTTCTTATCTCCATTCCAGGGAGTAAAGATTATGTAGCTTAAGCATGATTGTTCGTAGTTAAAGTGATTAATTACCCACCTGGCACTTAGTTAAGAGGTTTTATTCCCTCCCTAACTTCAGGGGAAAATCCCTACCTGGGGAAACAACCTTTCTCAGAGACCTTGGTTAAAACACATAGTGCCTAGAAGGTGAGCAAACATATTAAGAACAGTATGCCATATATGCCAGGTCCCTTGAAACAGCAAGCATGGACCGGCTCCCGGCAGATCCATGTCTCCTTTGAAGAAGAATTATCCATAAAAACACAAAATGAAAGGACAAAAAAACCCAAATTTAGTAACAGCTAAATAATTGAGAATCAAAGAAGTAAAATAAATAAAGCCTTACATCTAGGTTATAACAATTGCCGGGCTTGAAAACAGGTCTTTAGGTTTCGACTTTTGTGTTCTCTCTTGAAAATATAGTTTGTTTCCAAAGGAATCTAGAGGCTTCTTTTAAAATGGCATTGGGGCCAAAACCCAATAGAGCGTGGATAGAGCGTCGGCCTGCGGACTGAAGGGTCCCAGGTTCGATTCCGGTCAAAGGCATGTGCCTGGGTGGCGGGCACATCCCCAGTGGGAGATGTGCAAGAGGCAGCTGCAGCTGATCGATATTTCTCTCTCATTGATGTTTCTCTCTCATCGATGTTTCTGGCTCTCTATCTCTCTCCCTTCCTCTGTAAAAAATCAATAATATATATATATATATATATATATATATATATATATATATATAAAGTGGCATTGGGTTAGCAATCCCAGATATTTTTTACATAGATCTTATTAAAAGCCAAAGAATATGAAAAAGTAATGATTTTAATAATATGTAACCATTATTTTAAAACTAGAGGCCTGGTGCACAAACTCATGCATCAGTGGGGTCCCTTGGCCTGGCCTGTGGGATCGGGCCAAAACCAGCTCTCCGACATCCCCCAAGGGGTCCTGGATAGCGAGAGGGTGCAGGTCAGGCTGAGGGACCTCACCAATGTACGATCGGAGCCGGGGAAGGACGTGGGAGTTTGGCCAGCTGGGGAGGGACCGCAGGAGGGCTCCAGGGCATGTTCGGCTTGTCTTGCTCAGTCCCGATCGGCTGGACCCCAGCAGCAAGCTAACCTGCCAGTCGGAGTGTCTGCCCCTGGTGGTCAGTGCACATCATAGAGAGCGGTTGAGTGCTCCTAGCATATCATTAGCATATTTCACTTTGATTGGTTGAATGGATGACCAGATGACCAGACACTTAGCATATTAGGTTTTTATTATATAGGCTGAGTATGTATTTTGTTAAATTTCCCATTGGATTTACATACACTTGGATTAATCAGTTACCTGCTACCTTCACATCTATGCTATCATGCTACTACTAATGAAAAATCACACAGCCTCCAAATTCATTCAACTTTAAAACTCATGGCCTATAACCTGAAGGTGGAATCTCACACCTGCCTGACAATCCTTCCAGATCTCTTAGTCAATTCTCTTTTATACTTTTCATAAACACTATGGAAAACTTCCTAAGCCCTTAAAACTTTCATCCTCTCATCTTTCTCAGCATTATCAGAAAAGCTTCTCAGAAATCATGGGAGATATTAGATTTTGGAGGTTCTACTACACATGACATTAGAGCTCAAGCCATTTTCACTTGAATGTTACAATATGGGGTGGGGCAAAAGTAGGTTTACAGTCGTTTGTATGGAAAATAATACATCAATTACTAAATAGTAACACAAGAATAAACTGTGTTTAGCATACTCACAACTGTAATACTTTTGCCCACCCCTGTATAAAATGGGCTCGGTGGGATAGGGCTCAGAGACAGCATAACAGCTAACAACTGGGTAACACTGACATGTCAGACAGATATATTCCAATTTTTTTCTTTTCATAATTTTTATCACTATAGGTAAGGAAAAAATGTATTTTTAACAATCATTAAAATAATGTCAATTATCTTAAAAACTTAAAGGGGTGGTTACTAATCAATCATTCAACAAATATTAAGTGCCTGCTATTATATGTTTCATGTAAAATTTCTCCCTCAAAATTTTTATTTTTACTGCAGGAGGAAAAATAGAGTCCTCAGGTTTTATTATATAATTCAAACATTTCTATCCAATTCACTATTTTTCTTAATAAATAAAACTCACAGATTAACAAGCCTGAAGTGGACAGAGTTTTCTCACACATTTTCCCTATTTCAGTTACTGTCTCATGTTATACACTAGGATGCATATGTATACATACATATAAACCATATGTATACATGTAAAACTAGGTGCTATCTTAGCCACAGAGGATGAGGCTGGAAACTACTGTCAAAGTTATATACAAGCATATATAAATATAGGCAGACCTCAGAGATATTCTGAGTTTGGTTCCAGACCACCATAATAAAGCGAGTATCACAACAAAGCAAAAATGCAACACCTGCGAAATGCAATAAAGTGAAGCGCAATAGAATGAAGTATGCCTATATAGGTCCCCTCTGAGATAGTGCTCATGAATTCTGTCCAATAGAGGCGCTCAATACTGGGATGTCAAACCAATCTGATTGAACTCAGAGCTAAAATACAGGGTGAATCATTCAGTTCAGGGTGCTTCTTCTCCAAAGACTATAAGCAACAACCCCAAAAATGTATACACATTTTAACAGCTGACAGCTCAATTTTGAAAATGAAATGTATTTTAATAAAAACTTCTTTTATAATTATTCAAAGTATGTTTATATATTTTGGGGGGACATCCTATATTTATACAGAGATGGTTGCATCACTGGGATCACTGTGTGGTTAGTGAAGCAGATTTTATTATTGCAAAAACTTCTACCATTAAAAGAAATGAATATGACTCTCTTCTGTCTTAAGAAAATTGATGAGAAGTAGGTCAATTAATTATTAACAAATTAAGTGTTAATTAATTGGCCACATAGTAGATAAATTGATTAGTTATTAATTTTTATTATACAAAATATATAAGAAAGGCAATTTCTACTTTTTAGAAGCCCTATCACCTTATATTAATTCAATCCCACCCATGTACCTTCTAACCAAAAAATGTTAAATGAAGGAAATTTTATGTAGGATAGTTACCTTGACAAAATTCAAGAAACTCATAATCAAAATTAGACTTGCTTATTCCATAATATTATAAAAATTAAATTAAGAAAATAACATATTTTACACATTATATTTGCTTAGATAATTTGTGACTTATGAGAAAAGTCACGCTTCCTGAGCTAATTAGAAGGAAGTGTATGATGAGAAACTGGGATGTTAGACTGTGTGTGGCCACTGAGATGGGACTTGCAGAGTCTTATAGGTGGATATCTTTCCCAACCACAGGCCGACTAGTGCTAATAAGGAAGACAAGCATCAGAAGCCACTCCAAGGACATGTCCACAGGTATGGGTCCAACCAGTTAGAGTTGTGCAGAGATGGAGGCAGGCAGGCAAGAGTAAAGTTGGATGCTGCCTATTGAAATAAACTATTAAAAGAATCATGAATAGGATACTAATATGTGCAGGGGTAAGTGAGTTGTATAGTTACAAAATCAGGGTACAGCCCTAGCCGGTTTGGCTCTGTGGATAGAGCTTCAGCCTGTGGACTGAAGGGTCCCAGGTTTGATTCCTGTCAAGGGCACATGCCAGAGTTGTGGGCTCAATCCCCAGTGTGGGGCGTGCAGGAGGCAGCCAATCAATGATTCTCTCTCATCATTGATGTTTCTATCTTTCTCTCCCCCTCCCTTCCCCTCTGAAATCAATAAAAATATATTTTTAAAAAAAGAAAAGAAAAGAAAATCAGGGTACATTCCCCAAGGGAGCAAAAAAATGTCGTTGAGGTCACAGCAGTTCTTTTTGATGGAATAATAATTATTTTGTTGTGTTTCTTGAGAAAAACAGGAATTTTAACAAGAATTACTGACAGTGAGATATAGTATGGGAGGGTATGTTACAAAAAGAGTCATAACCCTTCTGTTACTCTCTCTATTCATGTCCTTTACTGTGACTTTGCAGCTTCTCACATTAACAGCTATTCCGATTTTCTCTTCTCCTAAATTTTGACTGGCCCATTAATTTGTTTGCTCAATAGAATGCAGCAGAAGTGATGGTGTATTAGTTCCAATCTGAGGCCTCCAAGGCTTTGCTTGCCCCTCTCCCTTCTCTTAGAACCCCAAGCGTCCTCATGAGAACACACTCAGGCTATTCTACTGCGTGATGAGAGCACACATGGAAGCAAGATGAGCAGCCCCGGCGGAGGCCATTCTAGACTAACCAGTTCCAGCTGACCTGGCAGCTGACTACAGACCCAAGCTCAACTGAACCCATTAATTAATGACTAGCAGGATTATGCGCTACAAAGTAAAAAAAAAAATGCTTATTGTTTTAAGCCACAAAGTTCTGTAATATTTTTAACACAACAAAAGCTAGCTGATGCAGAAATAATTGGTTCCTAGAATCGAGGTGCTGCCACCACGAAAATCTAAAATAAGCGCCATTGGCAGTGAGTACTGAGCAAGGGCTGGAAAAACGGCTGACAAACTCTTAGCAAATCCTGGGAACAATACACTGTTACTGGGGGTTAGAAAAAAATGGCGATCTGTGTTTTTTAGAATAAAATAATTGTCAAAAGTGCTGCCTGCCTCCAGGAACTTGAAAGATGGAAAATATATATAATTAACTTCTGATTTTGGCAAAAGACATCTCCACAGAATGTTGAAAGGTCAGCTGGTTGGTCCTCGCTACATACTAGTATAGGTACAGGAAGAAAGAAATGGGCTGAACAGAAAACTGGCCAGTGTGTAAGGAGAAATTTGAAGGAATACAGAGGGGACAGAATCCTCGGGGATGTAAAGTAAGATTATTTTTTATTTCCAGTCTTCCCAGCCAGTAAAAATTCTCAAAGTAAAATGAGGCCGGAGGAAAAAGATACATGCAAGAGTGTAGCTCCACAATCTTTACTTAAGAAATCTGAAAGCATAAATATGTTGTAAACTAGATGATCTGATTAGACAAAATTGCTCCTGAGGTCCTTAAGAGGCCTAATCCAAAAGTGACAGTCAGTATGGCTGTAGACAGAGGGATGTCTTGGGGAAAAAATTATGGGTATGGATTTTAAACAAAAGGATTGGGCACAAATCATGCTTATAGTAAGTCCACAATAATTCGGAGGGAACATTATATGTAAAAGTGATATCAACCTGAAATAAAAGAGATTGGTTTTACTCAAATTTCAAAAGACCTCTGGGCTCCCAACTTTCTATCATCAGGAAGCTGGCTAAGAGCGTTTTCAAAGGCCTGTAAAAGGACATTGAGAAGGAACGTGTCCTAGAGGGCAGAGTCAGCATCCAAGAGGTAGAGCCGAGAGTCATAAACTGGAAGCCCTCCCAAAGAGCATGGTCTCATCTTATTCAAAGAATATTTACTACTCTAAAGTAAGAGAGCCTGACAATATTTCCCCATCTGGATTTTAAAATTGCTATGAACCAGTAACTGCTATGTATCCTGCAATTTTTTTTTCACTTTTAGAGTTGTAGTATTTATTTAAGATATTTTATCCATTTATCCCTATAACAACAGTGTATATTAGATGTTTGTAAGAGAGATAATTTTTCACTTAATGAGTCCCGGGACCAAGGAAATCCACATATGATGAGCTTCATCTGTACTTGACATAAACAATGACATTTTTGAAACCAAGCCTGATGCCATAGTTCTATGGCATGACTTTTAGAGATCCTCAGATAAGAACGAGTCTATTTTCTGTGGGGAGAAATGTAAAAATAAAAGCAAGCAGACTGTGTAGATTCCAAAATTGGTCATAACCCATCATTCCTCCCTGTATCTATGCTCTTCGTAATGTGACTATGCAGTTTTTCTCCTTAAGAGATGGATTCTATTTCCCAATGTCTTGAGACTGGGTAGCCTCATGACTTGCTTTGGTCAATAAAATAAATTAAAAGTGTCGATGCACGAGTTAGAAGCCTAGGCCTCTAGCAAGCTTAGTTCTCCACTTGTTCTCCTAGAACACTAGTTCTCAACCTTGGCTGCACATTAGAATCACCTGGGAATCTTTTTAAAATCCTGATTTCTGGGCCTCATCCTCCTGAAATTCTGTTTCTTTGTTACTAATGTTGTGGCCTCACCCCATAACAAAGAAACAGAATTTCAGGAGGATGAGGCCCAGAAGGATTCCCAGGTGATTCTAATGTGCAGCCAAGGTTGAGAACCACTGTCTTAAAACCATTCTGAGCCACAAATCGAATAAGCCCAGTTCTCATGCTTGAGGATGAGAGATCACAAGGAACAGCAATGATCTATTGCAGCTGAGACCATGCTAGACCAGGTAGCAGTAGCCAATCAGGTAGCTGACTACAGACTGATACCTCAATCTGGATGAATCCAGAAAAAAAAAAAAATCTAGTTGAGCCCATCCCTAATTGCTGACATACAAAATCATGATTTAAATGAACAACTGTATGTTAAGTCCCTTAGTTTTGAGATGCAGGGAGAGATAACTGTGGGTAAGTTTCTTAACTATTCTCAGCTCCTCTTGTTCACCCAGAAAATGGTGAGAAAAAGAACCTATCTGTTAAGCACTTAGGATAATACCATATATACAATAAACAATAAATATAAGATATTCTTATCTTTATTATTGTCTCCAAGGAGGAAACAATGGGTCTTCATTAATATTATAATAACAAATCTTATCATTTGTTGCACACTTATTATCATGTCACTATGTTTGGCATTTCACGTGTTATCTTAAATCCTCACCACAAATTTTTAAGTAATTATTTTGATTTCCCTTTTATAGAGAACAACAAGTAATGAAGATTTTAAGTAACTACACTCAGATCTATGAACAATTAAGTCACCAAGCCAGGGTTTAAAGACATTCTAAATATTTCTATTATACTATGACCTCAGTGGTAGATTGAATAATGGTCCCAATTTTCTGCCTCGTGGTATTATTACTTATCAATTCCTTTACCATGGCCTCATGGTAAGTGGCACACATTTCCCTATCCCTAGACTTTGGCATTAGCCACGTGACTTGCTTTGGCAAATGATTAACAGAGGTGGCATGAGCAGAGGCCTGAAATATGATTAGGCACCTACAGTTGTCCTCTTCTGCTTCTGTCATAGCCATGAGAACAAGTGCCAGGTGGCTGGTTCCCCTCCGGTTAGGCACTCTAATGAGACACTTGGAGCAGAGCTGCCCTGCTCTGTGCTCACAGATGCAGAAGAGTTATAGTTAATTCACAGGTGCATGAGTGAGAAATAACTGCTTAGTGATGGTTGCTATAGCGATTTTGTGGTTGTATGTTGCCTAGAAAAATCTGACTGATACAGCTTTATAGAGTCTTCAAATGTTGAATGATATAGCAATAACAAAACATTTCAAAGCATAAAATGTGCAATAACCTGGTATAGGTAGACAGAGGATAAGTAAATTTCAAACAAAAGTGAGGAAAACAGTTCTTTCATATGTGAGATAAAACTGTAGTCTCAAATGGTAGCTATCCTGCTTGGGAAATCTGGGGATAGAGATCTTGTGTGAGAGTTAGATTCCTCAATTTCAGTGATTAAATATGCTTATGCAGGGACGGGTGGACTCACCTGCTGTCGGGTGTTCAAACCCTGCACATTCCAAAGAAAAATTTGTTCCTTGCCTGGATCCTGGGAAATAGCCTTTGGAATATCTTGCCCAAAAGATTGTCTTCAGTTGTCTGGGGCCTTGGGCCATGCCTGAGAGTTTATGCTAACAATGTAATTTATGGTGGGGGCCTTGGGTCATATGGTATTGGTTTGTCCTTTAGAGGGGCTGTAGACTAACTATGGTCAACCTTAGAGCACTGCAAGGGTACACTAACCCCAAGTAAAATTCTCGACACCGAGTCTTGGTTGACAATACCTATATGTGTTGTCACAAATTGTTGCTGAAATAATTAGATGATGTCTGTGAGACTTCTCTAGGGAAGGACAACTAGAAGTTTGCATCTAATTTATCATGAACTCTGACCTATGTGCCTTTCACCTTTGCTTATTTTAATCTCTATCCTTTCACTATATATATATATATATATATATATATATATATATATATATATATATATATATATAACATAGCCAGGAGTATAATAGGTTCTGTCAGTTCCATGAACTCTTCTATCAAGTTACTGAACATGAGAGTTTTTTTGGGGACACCTAACAACAATGGTATTAACCTCATAAGTTCTTGGAACTCAGGTTAGTTGGCAGGCAAAAAAAGAGAGCAGCAAATGCATTGCACAGGTCTGGTTACTAAACTCCCAGGAAGTGTGCTAGAGATGTCTAGGGAATCCCTCTAAGTCAGCGGTTCTCAACCTGTGGGTCGCGACCCCTTTGGGGGGCGAATGACCCTTTCACAGGGGTCACCTAAGACCATCGGAAAACACATATATAATTACATATTGTTTTTGTGATTAATCACTATGCTTTAAGTATGTTCAATTTGTAACAATGAAAATACATCCTGCATATCAGATATTTACATTACGATTCATAACAGTAGCAAAATTACAGTTATGAAGCAGCAAAGAAAATAATTTTATGGTTGCGGGTCCCCACAACATGAGGAACTGTATTAAAGGGTCGCGGCATTAGGAAGGTTGAGAACCAATGCTCTAAGTCGTCAAAACTGTTTTAGTAGCCAGTCCCTCCTTTTACTACTTTACACCCCTAAAATAAGAGCAACATGTGAATAGCATTTGGATTATAAAGCATTTGATCACTTGTTACTTTATATGATAGGAAAATTCAATAAAGACAAAACTGAGTTACAGAATAACATTGCAATTTGGGGGTGGGGAGTGGAACAGATTACTTTTTATTTTGGGAAAAATCCAAAGACTGCATCGAAAGATGCTACAGGCAAGCGTTTACAAGTTAGCAATGAAAAAAAAAATTGTAAACTCAAAATTGGATATTCTTCTGGGAAGTAGAAGTTGAGAATAAGGCTCCCAAAATTATAATGCTATTCCTATTCCCAACATAGAATTAAACACATTACAAAACTATCAAAATAGTTGGAAAGAATAATTAATATGTGTCAGAAACTACATGTGGGCCTTAAAGCCTAAAATACTTTACTATCTGGCATTTTGCAGAATCTTCCAACCTCTGTTGTAGAAGAATAGTGCTTATCTTTGCCCAGTGTGGTAGGGGTAATGACCAGAATGTAGCATGAGGAGCGTCTAAGGGTCTCAAGTTCAGTTTCTTGATAAGAGAGCTAGTTACACTAGCATGCCCGGTAAGCAATTCATCTAGCTGTACACCTATGATGTATGAACTTTTATATATGTATATTGCATTTCAACAATAAGTTTATGTGTATAAGTGTGTGCATATATATGTGTACATATGCACACATATAAACACATGTACATCTAGTTATCACCTCCATGTGAATGTGCCTATATACATATAAATACAGATATACCTGTATGCATACAATGTGTGTATATACACATATCTGTACATGTATATAAATATATGTGTATACATATAAACAGATATATGTATATATTTACCATTTCCACCACTATTTCATTCTAAATCACCTACATCTTTCACTAGGATTATTACAATAATTTTCTGTGGATTTTTTTTACCTTCCTTCAGTTGATTTCTTCATCAAACAGCAAGGCAACTCAACAAATATGTTCAAACCCTTCTTGTGACTTCTTGTCTCTCACCAAGTAAATTGTGAGGGGCTTGCTATGGCCGCCAAGATGGCTCCCTTCCCTGACCTCTTCTCTTGTTACTCTTCTCCTTGTTCACTTTAATCCAGTCTGAAAACCCTCCTCGTGTAGCCTTACAAACACCAAGCACAGCATATTTCCACATCAGGTTCTTTGCATTTCCTACCCTTTCCACCTGGACTTCCTCTTCATAGATATTTTCACAGTTTACCCCCACCCCCACTTTATTTTGTTCTTTATTCAAATGTCACTGTATCAAAGAGGACAAATAGTAAAAACGTTATTGCCTGCACAGTTACACGCTTTCCCTTTATCTTGATTTATTTTTTTAACAGCACTTTCTCCCACCATACATAATACATATTTTTTTTTATTGATTAAGATATTATATATGTGTACCCTCTACCCACCCAACCCCTGCTCATCCCCTCACCCCCCCCCCCCCCCCCCGTTGTCCGTGTCCATTGGTTAGTCCTATATGCTTGCATATAAGTCCTTTGGTTGATCCTTCCCCCTTGCCCCCACCCTCCCCTACCTTCCCTCCAAGGCCTGCCAGTCCAATCAAAGCCTCTCCGTCTCTGGATCAGTCCTTGTTCATCAGTTTATGTTGTTCATTATATTCCACAAATAAGTGAGATCTTGTGGTATTTATCCGCTCTCCAGTTCCATCGATGCTGTGGCAAATGGTAAGAGTTCCTTTTTCTTCTTCCTCTTCTTAAAGAATACCTTTCAGCATTTCATATAATGCTGGCTTGGTGGTGATGAACTCCTTTAGCTTTTCCTTATCTGTGAAGCTCTTTATCTGACCTTCAGTTCTGAATGATAGCTTTGCTGGATAAAGTAATCTTGGTTGTAGGTTCTTGGTATTCATCACTTTGAATATTTCTTGCCACTCTCTTCTGGCCTGCATGGTTTCTGTTGAGAAATCAGCTGACAGTCGGATGGGTACTCCCTTGTAGGTAACTGACTGTCTTTCTCTTGCTGCTTTTAAGATTCTCTCCTTATCTTTTGCTCTTGGCATTTTAATTATGATGTGTCTTGGTGTGGTCCTCTTTGGATTCCTTTTGTTTGGGGTTCTCTGCGCTTCTTGGACTTGTAGGTCCATTTCTTTCACCAGGTGGGGGAAGTTTTCTGTCATTATTTCTTCAAAAAGGTTTTCAATATCTTGCCCTCTCTCTCCTTCTGGTACCCCTATAATTCTGATGTTGGTACGCTTGAAGTTGTCCCAGAGGTTCCTTACACTATCTTCGTATTTTTTGAATCTCTTTTCTTTTTTCTTTTTCGGTTGGGTATTTTTTGTTTCTTTGTATTTCAAATCTTTGACTTGATTCTTGGGATCCTCTTGTCTGCTGTTGGATCTCTGTAAAATATTCTTTATTTCAGTCAGTGTATGCTTAATTTCTAGTTGGTCCTTTTTCATGTCCTCCATGGTCTCACTATACTCCTCGAGGGATTCATTAAATTTATCGGCAGTTTCCATAAAATTCTTGAAAAACCTTATAAACGTGGCCTTGAACTCTATATCCAGTCGTCTGTCCTCCTCCGTTTCTGACAATTGTGACCTGTTTCTCTGTCTCCGCATTTTGGCTGCTTCCCTGTGTTGATAGAGTGGCCCTGCACGCCAGGTGTCCTGTAGGGCCCAGTGGCTCAGCCTCCCCAGTTACCTGGGGTGGACACTCTTGGTGCACTCTTGGTGCCTTGGTTGATGTAGGATCACTGGGAGGAATTGACCTCCAGGCCAATTGGCTGTGGGAAGCAGCTGTGTCTGAAGTGGGAGAATGGTCCCCCTCTGACCACTGGGTACAGTGGCTCCTGGATCTAAGGAGGTGCTAATTCAGCCCCTGCCTGAGGCCTCACAGCCGGGCCACGAAGAGGCTCAGCTGTGAAGCAATGCAAGCCGCTGCGGGGCCTTGGGCCTTCTCTTGGAAGTTCTGGGTCTGGCTGGCCTGGCTGCAGTTAGGTAATTATCAGGTTGCAAAGAGCCGGGGCGTTCACATGCAAAAGCCTCTGCCGCAGCCTGGGTGGGGCGGGGTCTCAGGGAGTCAAAAGGCCGGAGAAAGAAGCAATGGCTGATTCTCCGCGCCCGGAGTCGCGCGTCTCAGTGTCCCGGTAATGGCTGCAAGCACCTCTGAAGGAAATCCGCCCTCAAGTTCGCCCGCTGCCGCCTGACAGAGCAGCCTCTCCCCGTATGTGTCCTGGGTCCCCAGAGACTTCCCAGAACCGGAGATCAGAGCAGTCGGGAGCTTGTGATTCAAAAAAACAGCCGCGTCCTCAGGTGCCACCCCCTCAGGTGCCACCCCCTTTCCGCACGCGCGAGCTGCCGCCGTACCTCTGCACTCAGCCTCCGCAGCTCCTCTGGCTCTCAGCGTGCTTTTCTTTTCTTCTAGTTGTAGAAATTACACTCAGCCAGCCTTCCTGTTGTTCTGGACGATGTTTGCTCCGTCCTTTGGGATAATTTTCAATTGCTGTGGGAGGCGACTATTTCCTGGTGTTTATCTATGCCGCCATCTTAGTTTCTCCCATAATACATATTTTATGTTTATCATCTGTCCCTCCCATTAGAATGCAAGCAGCTTATTTGTGGGTGTCAGTTTTGTTCACTGCTTCCCTCAATATCAAGAAGAGTAGTTCTTGAATGGTAGTAGGAGATCAAACTAAATATTTGTTTAATGAAGTACGAATTTGGCTGTGGTCATAGAATGAGGATCCCTATAAACAATCAGAGAATGTGAATGTCTTCCTTTCCTCCCCCTCCACCCCACTAGTCACATATCCTGCCACTATGGATTGTAGGTCTCTCCTACACAGGTATGTGTTTCTGGAGACCAAGAACTCTGGTACAAAGCTTGTCGCTGTCAATTCCTAGGTGGGTGATTATGTTTAGTCATTTTCCTAGGCTATGAATTGGAAATCATTGTAACAACTTCATAATGCTGTTGAAAGAATATGAGCAAATACACGTGGTTTAAACCTGGCACAAGTAAGCACTAAATATATACTGTTTATTGGCACTATTAGAATTATTCTGGTGCCCATAGGGTATTGTGAATACTTATACTCACAGAATTTGGGAAGGACAGTGGAAGTTCTTTAAGAATTTTACCCAGGGCTGGATAACTGGAAAATGTTATTGACAGAAAAGTAGATTTAAGACTTCCATCTTCCTTGAACTTATTAAATTTCAGGAAAATGTTAGTGTTGGGAAAAATTAAAGAAAACATTTTACTTTTTATAAAATCAGGAAGAAAAATAATGACAATAAAAATTAAAATATTGCAAAGTGAATTCATTATAGGTAAAATGGCCAATAAATTGTGCTTTTAAAAAATTCTGAAGTAATTTGTTTTCTTCTGCCATGTAATATATTTTACTTACATAGGAAAACTACACCTCTTTAAATATAAAGATTTTTATATAAAGAGATATTATTTCAGCATCATAAATGCTTAATTCCCCAATTGTCATTCAGTTACTGAATAATTTTAAATAAAAAGGCCAATTATCTAATATGAAACTCGCTTTCTTCTCAAAGTAATTTTCCATCCTGTTAGTTTTATATCACAAGTGATGCAGAACATGCTTGAGACACTATATATCATTTCCCAGTGCAGTTTATAAAAACCCAAACTAACAGGAATTAGTCAAACCTCCATTGTTACTTATTTGAAAGCTGAAATATAGTTTCCAATTTAACTACAGACTATGTTCTAAGAAACCCCTTTCAAATTTAGATTTGACCAAAACATTTTTTAAAAAACCCTGCAATGCTCTCTTCTGAAGTAAAATGTGAATCTGAAGCTAGTGAGTGCAGCCATAAAAATATGAGAATCTGTCCAAATAGATAACATCAAACACAAAAGCTATTGTTTCAGTTTTCCAACTGTGTTACTGATTAATCTATAGTGCATATGGCATTGTGTAAGCGCTAGTCTGATCTTTGCCAATGTTTTTTGTTTATTTGTTTGTTTGTTTTCATTTTCTGGAGCTGGAGCAAATTTGATACGTACTACATAACTCATTCTTGAAAGGATAACACACTTCATGTCTGTCTCTCTGTTACACTACAACACACACACACACACACACACACACCCCTGTACACAGAAATTATGTTAAGGACTGTATTTGGATAAAGGTCCGTTTTATACAAATCTAAAGATCAAAACCACCCTGTCAAGAGCAAAAAGCTTATCAGCTTGCCGGGATTTATCACCAGTGGCTGCTATCATAAAACCCTTTGTACAAATAACCATTTTCTGAACATGAACAGCAGATTCATCAACCAAAACATCTTTAGCCCAAAGTGCATCCAAATAGATATTTCAAGAAAATCTCCAGCACAGTCAAGCCTTGTGACTCCCAAATAGCACAGTAACTAATAGTCAAGGTTAGTGAGCAAAAGATTTACAGTTCCTGTGTTTTTATCAGAGATGCACATACCTATCACAATAACACTTGTGAAGAAAACCAGAAAAAGCCCCACTAGAGTGTGCCTTAATGACTTACAATGCTACATAAAAGCGTTTTAGCAAAGAACTGAACACTGTTTGATCTATTCATGTGAATTTGTACATTCTCAATTGAAGCTAAATCTAGCATTAGCTTTATATGAAAATTTACCTTTTCTTTAATAATATATAACACAATTGTTATTTATTGAAGCCTTCAAAGTACATTCCCATTATGAGGCATTATAGTGTTTATGGGTATTTAAATATGATCCCTAATTGTCTAATTGTTTCAATTGATATCTAGTCTTAACTACTCACATGGACAAGAAGGAAGATAATATATGTATTAGCTTACCTGAATTAGATCAAGCTATAGGGAAATTCAAGAGGCGTTTATTAGTTGCAACAACCAGTAGTTATTAAGAAAGCCTATTTATATTCTCTCCATTGTTATTAAATTTAAATAGTGCCCTAGTAACACAGGCCCATTCCAATTGTTAGGCAAATGAGTTCCACTACTTGTTTAACAAATAAGAGAATGTCCCTTTGCTTTATTGTCATGGCTTAAAATTTCATATATTGACATAACATCTAAAAAGTTTTAGCCAGATGTGAATATGATAAAAAAAAATCTTAGATGAAAATGTCATGGCTTATTTACATTTCATGACACACTCACTGGACAGCATGTGATAGTCTGTTACACCTCAGCTGGGAAATAATGAATAGAAGAACATCTCTACTGCACATCATTAACAAATCAGGGTTTCACATGCATCCCACCCCATTTGAAAACATATTATGACTTGTTCTGGAACATCAAGAACATCCAGAATCAAAAGTGGTGTTCCTTAACACTGCCCCTTACTTCCCATCTGGTCATCTATAGTTTTAATATATCCAATTAAAACAAATAGTAATTATTGCCATTTATCTTTAATACTTCATTCTGCTTTGAATCATGAATGAAAACTAAAAAAATTTACCTTAAAAAGTTTCACAGAAACCCAAATCTTCACTCTGGACTCAAATAAAAATGGCTACTTATTAGACATGGAAGAAAGATGAAGGAAGGAAGGAAGGAAGGAAGGAAGGAAGGACAGAAGGAAGGGAGGAAGGAAGGAAGGAAAGAAGGAAGGAAGGGAGGAAGGAAGGAAGGAAAGAAGGAAGGAAGGAAGGAAGGAAGGAAGGAAGGAAGGAAGGAAGGAAGGAAGGAAGGAAAGAAGAATAGAAGGAAGGGAGGGAGGGAGGAAGGAAAAAAGTTCTAAGTTTGGGGGAATTATTCCAAGATAAAACCAAAAGTGGGAAGAAGGTAGATGAATGAGAGAATATGATATTGCTAGTTCTTAATAAGTTGAGGCCCTTGATTAGACAAATTTTTTTCTGAGTTGTCAAACTTCTAAACCTAATTCATGTTTAACATTGAATGAGTTATCTTTTCCTACATGTGAGGTAGAGTGTATTTGTGCAAAGACAATAGCTAGAATTCTCCACTCAACCTCCTTTGGAATTATCCACTCTAATCTGGCTAAAATGTTAAGGAGAGAAGACAATAATATCCCTGAAGATTAGCATCATGACTCTCAAATTATTTCCTCTTTGCAGAGCCCATTGGCAAAGCCATTGAAGTGGGCCACTTTACTAAACCAATAGAAGCTTGGTCTTCTTCTTAGATTGTATATGTGCAGAGGGGAAAAAAAAAGGGTGTAAGAGTGTCTCTAACACACAGAATTCTCCTGAGCAGAATGAAAAAGCATGAGGTTGCTTTTATACTTTTACATGGAAATGTGTTGCAATGTGAACAGAGACCTGCCCAGTACCCTGGTGATTAATCAAGGGTGGAAGTCAGCTATACTTTAAAAAAAGAGAAATACATGTAAAAAGATCCAAAATAATTTTAAAAGGTCTTCAATTAATAAATGTTTATTATTTGTATTTTTCTATTTGATAGTACCGTTTTAGATCAATTACTTTGTCACAATATATCCATGCTACATTTACCTCTCAGGAAAATGACGTTGATATGCTAACCTTCCTCGAGAATTAAGCTCGTTAAGGATGCTTCAAGCTTTTACTTTTTAATGTTTTACGATGTCTTTAGTTTTTGTAACTGCACTTTCTCTAAACTTAAGTATATTATTATTCATACTGAAAGACAGGAAGTTATGAAGAAAAAAAATCTACCAAGGACTATCTACCAATCACTTTTGTTAAGATTGAAAGAATATTTAGACCACAAAGTAAACAAACCTTTTTAAGGATATATGTGTACATAAAAAACAGGAATAGTTTACATTCCTAGAAGATTAAAAACACTTTAAATTGGACTTACAAGAAATTAGTTTACAGTAATATCTTCTTTTAAAAATCATAGAAATATTGGATAACTGGAGAAAGTTACTAAGCAAATAAATATTTTAGTATCAAATTCAGTTAAGGATAAATTCTGAAAACATTCTCAAGCTAATTGATACGTCTTATACAAAAAATTACATAGAAAGAAAATATAAATTGATAGTAAAGATAGACTAACACTGATGCAAGCTTTTCTCTCACACCCCCATCAGATAAGTTCTTATTTTGAAGAGCTACCAAGATAATTATAGAGGTATTATCAAATATTCCCTATGGGATTTTCAGGAATCAAAGCCATTCATTACATGTGTGCTAACAGTCAAAAGAGATCTATGCTAAAATTTATAAAAGGTTCTATAGCACCCAGATCAGGACAAATGAACTGCTGATATGCATCTGATTTTCAACAAGTCACCCCCGTTCATTTCCATTTTCTCTCTCAGGCAGGGAGCTGGCTCATAACCCATGCTTTTCACAACCACAAGCTCTTCTTTATCCCTAAATAACCAAGTCCTCAAGAGAGCAGCAGACAGCGGGAGAAGACAATTTATTTAGAGAACTATTATGTGAGGAAGAAAACAAGTTGCCATTTCCAATTTGAAACATAATTAGGGAGACAATGGCCTCTGACTGATGCTCTCTGTTCCCTTTAGATATTTATGTGGGACAGTCATTGGAGTGCATTTTCCTGTTTCATTTCACATTGTCTAGAAAAGGGTTTCTCGTGCTCCGTGACTTTCCAGTTAGATTCAGAAGAGAACGTCTTGCAGTTACTGCCCTGCGCTAAGGCCACACACATCACTGACTTCTGGATATTGTCAGCTGCTCAAACTTTTGTTTAATTCTGCCAACCAGCGGCGTAAACAGGATTCCTAGAAGGAAAGAGGGTGGCATGGGATTGGGTGGTCACAGGCTTTCTATCTGTTATTGGAGCGCACTGGAAAAGTCAGCCACCCCCTTTTTTGACGAATTGGCATATATATTTCAAAATTCAATGGATATTCATATATGTATATACATATATCAAATCATCCTGTCAATGATGATGTCGAATGAGGAATTAACACCCATTGCATTTCCAAGGAGATCCTTTGAGGGTAGAGCGGGACTGCTTTTTCTTTTCCTATGTAAGCGGAGAAAAATAATTTACTATGAAACAATTACTAAGAAATCTCTCTGATCCAAAGCACGGTGTGTGCATATTCAGGATAAAATTCTAAAAGATGAATACTAAAATCCCAACATATATATTGAGTAACTACTCTGACACATCGATCACACCTCACAACAAATGTATGAGGTAGTCACTATTATCTTCAATTTTTATAACTAAAAGTGGAATGTAAAACTTAAATATCCAAACCAAGCAATACAGGTACTAAGAACTGAGACTGGCCCTTTTGTTCATCCCCTCATTTTATTGCATTGCCATATATTTCAACCAGGCAAGTCAGTGCCCTAATCTTACTTACACATCCTGATTTTGAAAAAATCAATAATACTTTGGATTCTCTGTAATGGCATCAATTTTACAAAACACAGTTTTTTTGAGCCGTGAATAGGATATATCTGTTCTTGGAACAGGGCTGGGCATATGCCCACCAAAGGACTGGCTCAGATCTTCCTTAAAAGTATTTCTAAATATTATGTAGACAAACCATCACCATGGCAATTTGCTAGCCCTCCATGGCCCATACTCTGGAGTGTGATGCAAATTCATGACAAGTTTTATGTTACATAATCAAGTTTTATGTTTTGATATAATCAGAAATATATTAAACCAGTTCAGTAGCCTTCTTTTTCCCAAGCTGCATTAAATGTTAAGATCTAATAACCTTTGATTTCCAAATTTTTGGACAAGTTTGGGATCTTACAACTTGATAATACATTTACTTTCATATTTAATATTGGATCTGTTATTCAGAATATGATTGTGGTAGGCTGCAGTAATAATTAACCCTCAAATCAGTTGCTTAACTTAGGAAAAGTATTACCCACACTTTGTTTTCACTTTTTATTGAGATATGTTTGACATACCATTGTATGTACAACATGTTGATTTGATACAGTTATACCTTATATTATAGTATTAGCTAGCGACTCTATTACATTACACCGTTATGTCTCTTCTATGGTGGAATAATTAAGATGTAGTTTGTTAGCAAGTCTGACGTTTATAACATTGCTGTCTAGAATCACTATCCTGTGCGCACTGTGTTTCCCCCACACATTACATGCCTGTCAGAGCTTAGGTAGAGCTCTGTTACTCATCATACTCATTCTAAGATCCAGGCTCAGGGAGCAGCTGGTGTTTGTAACACTGCCAGTAGCCCTGGGAGAGAGGGAGAGCATGGCAAATCTTGCACTGGCTTTGGGGCTTACAGATAGCGTGGCATCTATCATCTGTACTTACATTTCATCATGTAAAGCCAGTCACACAGCCATACCAATTTATACCAATGGGAGAAATGCAATCTCAACCCTTGTTCACGTGGACCAGAAATATTCCATAAAGAACTCTAATGATTAAAAAGCCTGCTTTTTGGTTACAAAATATGTGTGGATAACTTTCCTTCCTGCGTGCAAATATACTCACCCTCCCCAAAGGAAACAACCCAGGTGGGTATAGTTTCAAGCCCAAAGTCCAGAATCTCCAGATAATCCCTGATGTTCTCTCCATCAGGTCCAGTTATAGCTCCTTTTAGTCAGTATGAAATAAAAGGTTAAGTCTACTGTTCTACTTTCTAAGATATAGTGTGCCCATAATTTTACCCCTGGAACGTGGTCTTTGAGTGAAAGCATGACTAGGCTAGAAAAGAAATGAATAGCACCTACAGGTGGATGTGGTGACATACGGGACTTTGCATCCTCCCTTTTTCTAGAGAAGGCGATCATGTCTTCAGTCATGTGATGTATATGAATGTACGTGTCATGTTAACATTATGATTTCTTACTAGTGGTGGTAGTGGTCAGAAGTTTAATAGTGGATGAAAGAATGTCACGGGATGCTGAGATGAGATCGGGTTGGACTGTTCTGGATTAACTGATGTCAAGTCAATATCACTGTCATCCCCTTTGCTGGTCTCCTCTGCATCACAGAAAGAACTAGCAATACATCCCCCAGGGACATTTTCCCTCTATGATTTCCTGTAGGGTTAGGTTCTACCACTGACAGTCACTCATGGGAGCTTTGGAAAATGAAAGGGAAGAAAATGTTATTCATTGGAGGCAGCTCCATGAGCAGATGTCAGTTGTGAAGTTTGCAGGAACTTCTGCAAAGTGTCCACTGTGGTGTCTGACATCTCATGCGGCTTCTTGGGGAACATTCACTTCAGAGCAACTCGCTGGGATACTCACCTGCCCCTTTCTGGAGGTACTTGTGTTATGCAGCAGCTCCAACACAAACTCCTGAGAACTGCCATTGCCATTCTGCAGCTAAGCGGCCTTTTCCTGCCTTTCCCAGCTCTGGGTCCCACAATTGTGAGTGCCTCTAATTCTGGGTATTATCGAAGACACATAGAGCAGCTTCTGTTTTCCCAAACACTGACAACCTGAGTGATAGTGAATATCATGGGGAAGACACTTGAGAAATCGCTTGCATGTAGCACAGATTATATTCTGTTGCTTTGAAAGAAATATACTTTTAAAGTTTTATACTTGAATATATTTGAGAGCACTGGCAAAGAGTATAATGATAATGAAATTGCAAACATACTATATTTTGTTCATATTGTTATGAACAAAAGTTTCAGTTATCAATAGTTTTATGCTGACAAAAATATTTTTAAAAAACCAACCTAAAATTTAGCATTGAATCTCTAAGTATAACACACAGAAATAAATGAGTAGTTTTTATTGATTTTCATTTCAATTCATTTGAAACTCCGGCAGAAATAACATATGTTTTAACTAATAATTATTTAAATGCTGTTATTTTAGGTTTCAAACCAAAATAAATAAAATCTGCAAGCAATGATATAAAATGCCACCTATAAGCAGAAGGACTCATAGATAAGGGACAAGTAGAATTTCAAATTATCCACCATCTTTCACAAATGACAAGTCTGAAAATCTAACAAGTAGCTCCCACCTCTACAGGCTATCAGGTCCCTATTTAGCTTCTTATTTGTCTCTGTCAGGCTGATCCATGGGTCTAGTCCTCAAGTCATCAAGATGAGACTTGGCATTGATCACTGAAATTTATGATACTTTGAAAGATCATACCTGATTAATGGCACAGCCACACTTTATGTATTTTCATATCCACACTCATTCACAGTCAGTGCTGGTAGCATGCTGCAATTGTAGGAAGACTCTTAGATGAATTGGAGATTGGCATAAATCCTGGGGTCTCTGTCCTTTATGATTAAAAAGCTGCCACATTTCTTCAAGGAGCACCTAAGGTTTGAAGCACATTTTGCCCAAGAAATGGCTTACATTTTAGCCTAATTCCACAGGCTAAAAGTTAGCTTGTTAAATGTTACAAAATCATTAGACTCCTAAAAGTTTTAAAACACTGGCACTGTTTTATAGACTGTCGTTCACCAATCCCCACTTTGCTCTTTCTCCTCCTCTTTGATCTCTATATTAATAGACTTAGCATCCTTGAGCCGCAGTTTCCTCATGTGAAAAATAGGGTAATAACAGTACATCTTTCAGTACATGTTATGGGAGTAAATGAAATAGTCATGTAGGCTGCATAGGCCAGTGCTGGGCATCTACTACCTATCAATAAATGTCACATCTTAATATCCTCAACCAAATAGTATCCTACAATATAAACACCAAATATCAAATGAAATAATTCAAGTATAGCCATCAAAGTTCATAAAAATTGTTTCTAACTTTCCCAATCTCAATTTCAGAATTTTTAAAAATAGGTTCTGACTTAAGAATCTGTCTTATTTCATGGCTTTTTTTTTTCTTTTCTTTTCTTGCATGAGCAACTCTGGAGTTGAGTGGTCACATGCACAGTTCTCCTAGGTGGTCTTCCGTGCACTTCCCTAGCCTAAATGTGGACAAAGCTTTGCTCAGTCTGTAACGTCTCGGGAGGTCACAATCCAGGGTGGGATGGCCCTGGGCAAATGAATACAAAACAGACATCTAAAGAGGAACAAAGTAAAAATCTATGAAATGAATGTGAACAAATTTCTTGGAAGTGATGTCCACATTCCTCGAAATCCTTTTTTATCAATATAGGTTCCCTGGTTTAGGTGTGTCTAGTTAAAGTTTTCATCATTTCCCACAGTAGCAGGTAGACCTCCCAGGTATATTGCATGTGGGAAATGTGTGGTCTGTGCTCACCTGCCCTCTCCGCTACATTCCACACAGTATGAGCTCACCCTGCACAGCTGTCAGGAGCTTTTGAAGTTCTTTTCATGTACCCTGCCATGCTATTAAACCCTTTTTCATGTTATTTTCTTTCCATAAACTATATTGTTTTGCCTGTATAACTGCTAAAAATACAAAGGGATGCCTTTAACAATTTCAAAGATCCTTCTTTTTATCACAGAGGAAAAAACTTCTTTAGGTCCTTCTCAAGTTTATAAACTTAAAAATCGGGATGGGAATGTGCACCTGCTATGGTGTCTAACCTCGCACCTGGAATATTTGTTTTAAGGGATCCCTTTTTGTTGTCAGAGGTTCGGATTTTTCCACAAATACTTTCTGAGTCTTGGCAACTGGCTTTTGTTTGTTTGTTTGTTTTTTAATTTTGTTTTACTGCTTAAAGTATTACAAAGAGTATTAACTATGTCTCCTTTTTTTCCCCTCTTGATATTCCCCCGGCCTCCCCTACCCCCCAGTGTCTTGTGTCCATTGGTTATGCTTATGTGCATGCATACAAGTCCTCCGGTTGATCTCTTACCCACCCTCCCTTAACCCTCCCTGGCCTTCCCGCTGTAGTTTGACAGTCTATTTGGCTGGATTTAACTCAGCGGTTCCTTCACATACAACTGGCTTGTTTTTGATGATAGACTAAAACTGGTTACCAAACCCTGTGGATAAAACATCTTATAGTAATTGAAGGTGGCATTTACATGGACAATACAAGCAGCTAAAAACAAAACATTTCTGATTCATGACTTACCTTGATCATCTTGAAAAAAGGCTAAAAAATGCAATAACTGGAAAGTAGGTATGACATACTCGGTTTTCTAGACCTGAGTGTTAGGACAGGGTTAGAATCCCATCCTTCTTAAAAGTATATGTGTTTTAAATGAATAGTATTTTTCTTCGACTCATGAAAAGAAAGCAGAAGGGCTGCTGAAGAAATTTTGTTCTGCCCTTTGCCAATGACTGCAGGTCCCATCCCTGAAAACAGCCTGCCAAGTCAACCCTGTTTAGCAGATAGTTTATACCTGGAACTTTTCCAACAGCAGTCAGCACATGGTAGGCAGGAAAACAAAACAAAAACTATAAATTTAGTGTCTGGACAGACGTGGGTTCTGATTCTAGATATTAACTGTATTATGCATTATATTTATAAGCCTCATTTCCTTCAGCCTAAAAATAAAAAAAAATAACGATCACTACCTGGCAGGGTTAGGGTTCTTAGGACATAAACCCTCAGTTAAGGTTTATTTTCCTTCTATCAGTCTTGTCTAGCTCCTATCCTTCACTGGTAGCCCTTCACATGCTGGCTGGTCTGTTATTCTGTCCCCTGACTTCATCATTCAGGTATTATAACTCTTTGATTTAGGTAATTTTATTTGCATTTTCTGAGAAGAAAAATGGGTGTGTATAGAAGTATATAGTATGTACTCAGGAAACCAAATGCCACTCTTGGTTTTTCAAACAGAGGGACTTTAAATTTGGGAATTGTTTAAATAAGTTATGGAAAAACAGAAAGAGCTGAAATCCAGACTCAGCAAGAGTATAAAACACCCTTCCTCCCCACCCAGGGTTGGGGTCAACAAGAAGAAAAACCAGAACCCCAGGCCATCCTATGGGAATTAACTCAGGTACATGTTCAGAGGGAACTGAAGCTGGCAAAGGGGGCAGGGAGATGGGAACATCTGTAATAATGTCAACAATACAAATAAAATAGATTTTTTTTTTTTTAAAAAAGATGGAACTGAAGCCACTAGAATATGCAGCTATTGATGAAGGTATATTGCTGAAGTTAAGACAGGAGGGGTACAGTTATATTCCCAAGGTCAGATGACCAGTAAACAGAAGATTCAAGATTGGAATCCAGATCCTTTTAATTCCTTTATTATGGAATGAATAAAATATTATAGGTGAAAAAGGCTTGTAAGTGACAAATCACAATAGGTAATTATGGCATTATGAACCCTCCTTCAAAAAGTAGGCCACAAAAGAATCCTGAGCTCTAGAACAGGGGTCCTCAAACTTTTTAAACAGGGGGCCAGTTCACTGTCCCTCAGACCATTGGAGGGCCAGACTATAGTTAAAAAAAAAACTATGAACAAATTCCTATGCACACTGCACATATCTTATTTTGAAGTAAAAAAACAAAACGGGAACAAATACAATATTTGTATTTGCACGTGGCCCGCGGGCCGTAGTTTGAGGACCCCTGCTCTAGAACCTAACCCTGTTTCCTCCAGTGATTTCATCTATTCTAATAGCTTTGGGTCAAAGGAGCCCTTCAGTAAAATTTTTGGATAAAAGTGAGTCCGATGAATTTTTGCCAAAGTTTTCTTTATGGTATCTTTTCAGCCAATAGATTAGTAACCAGGAACTTTCATTTCCAAACAAAAAATCATAAGACTAGTGGGAATATACAGTGATATAGTACTTTGAGTGATCTTTTTCTGTTTGCTTTTTAGACTTATTTCGTAGTTTAATTACATTTTTTTTTAAAAAAAATATATAAAGCAGAAGTGTTTGAAGCAATGGATAATAAACCTGGACTTCTTTTTTTTTTTTCTCAACCATCTGGCCCTTTATTTATTTTTTAAATTAAATCTTTATTGTTCAGATTATTACATTTGTTCCTCTTTTTCCCCCCATAACTCCCCTCCTCCCAGTTCCCGCCCCACCCTCCGCTCTCACTCCCCACCCACTGTCCTCATCCATAAGTGCACGATTTTTATCCAGTCTCTTCCCGCATCTCCCTTTCCCCCCCAAGAATAGTCAGTCCATTCCCTTTCTATGTCCCTGATTCTATTATGATCACCAGATTATTTATTCACTTGATTCTTAGATTCACTTGTTGATAGGTGCATGTTTGTTGTTCATAATTTGTATCTTTACCTTTTTCTTCCTCTTCCTCTTCTTAAAGGATACCTTTCAGCATTTCATATAATGCTGGTTTGGTGGTGATGAACTCCTTTAGCTTTTCCTTATCTGTGAAGCTCTTTATCTGACCTTCAGTTCTGAATGATAGCTTTGCTGGATAAAGTAATCTTGGTTGTAGGTTCTTGGTATTCATCACTTTGAATATTTCTTGCCATTCCCTTCTGGCCTGCAAAGTTTCTGTTGAGAAATCAGCTGACAGTCGTATGGGTATTCCCTTGTAGGTAACTGAGTTTCTTTCTCTTGCTGCTTTTAAGATTCTCTCTTTATCTTTTGCTCTTGGCATTTTAATTATGGTGTGTCTTGGTGTGGTCCTCTTTGGATTCCTTTTGTTTGGGGTTCTCTGCGCTTCCTGGACCTGTAAGTCTATTTCTTTCACCAGGTGGGGGAAGTTTTCTGTCATTATTTCTTCAAATAGGTTTTCAATATCTTGCTCTCTCTCATCTTCTGGCACCCCTATAATTCTGATGTTGGTACGCTTGAAGCTGTCCCAGAGGCTCCTTACACTATCTTCGTATTTTCGGATTCTTTTTTCATTTTGCTTTTCTGGTTGGGTGTTTTTTACTTCTTCGCATTTAAAATCTTTGCCTTGATCCTTGCGCTCCTCTGGTCTGCTGTTGGGAGTCTGTATAGTATTCGTTATTTCAGTCTGTGTATGCTTAATTTCTAGTTGGTTCTTTATCATAACATCAAGGGTCTAATTAGATTTCTTGAGGATCTCACTACATTTATCGGCAGTTTCTAGACAGTTCTTAAGAGACCTTAAAAGTGTGGTTCTGAACTCAATATCCTCCATTGACAGTTTTGTCCTGTTTCTTTGTCTCCGCATTTTTTTATCTTTTCTTGGTGCACCCCCTAGTGGTCTTTGTTCGCAGTCTTGTTGTAGTTAAGCCTTGATTGTTGTCGGCAATACTGGGGGTGATTTGACCTCCAGGCTAACTGGCTATGAGAGTCCGCTGTGTCTGCAGTGGGAGAGCTTCTGTGCTGGATCTCTAGGGCGGTGCTAATCTAGCGTTTGCCTTAGGCTATCCAGCAAATGCCTCTGTGCAGGGCTTGGGCGGGACGTGTCTCTAGGGATCTACAGGGCGGGCGGAGCGAGCAGTTATGGCTGCTCTCAGTTCCGTCCCTAGGGGTTCTGCCTCACAGAGTCCCAGTAACCGCTGCAAAACCTCGGAGAGAAAGCTGCCTTCGAGTTCCGAGCGAAGCCAGACAGTCCCGCTTCTCCCATTTGAGTCTGGGTCCCTAGAGACTCACCCGGATCTGGAGCTCAGAGTCTGAAACTCCCTCCCGATTGAAAACAGCAGCCGCGGCCTCCGCCGAAACCTGGACTTCTTATTTCCTAAATCCTGGTGTAATATATACAAGGATTTGCCATGAAAGATAGTCAATCTAGTGTGTATTACTCATCCATTTCACATGGCAGTGACAGTACCAAATGTATTCAATGAGTGGTCTGTATTCCCACAGAGTAGGAAATGCATAATGGATGGGAAAATAAAAAACTCACTTTGCAATACTCACAATAGCCCAGTACAAGAAACTTTTCCAAGTATTGGTTGAAACTGCTGACCAAACTAAGCCAAACTACAGTTGAACTTCTGCCAGCTACAAAGGGCTGTGCTCGAACTCCATTTTACAGTTTTTGGGTTTCATAGCCTTTAGGCAAGCACAATTCATACCCTTTACTATGCTTCAAAAGGTTCATTTCAGGAACTGTTTCTCAAGCAAAGACGATAGCACACATTATCCTAAAATGTTACTATGTTTAATTAAAAAAAGTCCTCTAACTTAAAGTTCCATGTGGCACACCATTGAGATTTACAGACAGATATTAAAAAATATTAGTATCTGCATACAGGCTTTGAAACCCAGTAAATGTTAATATTTTCAGGGATTTGAAGTTTCATCAGCTTCTCACATTTTCCCAACTAGCCTATGAATAAGAAAGGATATTTTGTTCTATATGCTTTGCAAACAATAAAAGCAACTGGATTTTGTGTGGAAGGCTGACTTCAGTTCTACAACAATATTTGGCTGATGAATTTTGTTTTATTTCAGCCCACATTTTAAAACACTGGTTGTTCACATCAGGAAAAAATACAACCTCTCAATTTTTTAAATGAGAAGACCAAAGTCTAAAGCCATTATCTTTGTCAGTTGCTAAATTTTAAATAACTGAGTGGATTAAATCATATTTTAATGGTGAATTATATTTTAAGTATTGTTTTTAAAACACTGCATATATCAGAAAGCTAGAATAAATCACCTAAAAATGAGAAGCAAAGAAAAGGGAAGAGAGACTGCTTTACTAGACAAACTATTTTAATCCTTTAAACTTTATATTGATTATTTACTTCCAAAATTAGAAAATGTAACTCTGAATCTACATAGTTCTCCATATTTGACAGTGACTAAGGAATTGTTTTCTTGAAGAACGTTCTTTGATAATGGATAATAATGCATAGTTTCTTCAATTCCTGCAACTCCATCATCAATAATGCATCATCACAATGTCACCTTGCCTGTCAGGCTCAGGGAAGGAGGGATGAACATGGGTATTTAATTGCTCCCTCTCTTGCTAGAATTGGCAGCTTTTATTAAGAGTTAGTACACATGGGCACAATGAGCCAGGGGAGGTGTCTTAGCTTAGCTTCAGCATAAATGCTGTACCTGAAACAAAAACAAAAAACCCCACAACTTTGATCCTCAAATCTGCCAAGCTGACATCTTGCATGATCGTAATGTTGCCTAAAAAATTAAAAACAAAAACAAAACCCTCCCATCTGGGACTACAGTCATATAATTTCCATATATCGCTGGCTTCAAAAGACTGAGTCTTCTACCATGCCATTTCAATCATTTTAAAAATAAAAAGAGAATGGAGCCCTGGGATGATTGCCGCACACAGAAGCTCAGCTGGACAATGATAATGCTTCTGAATTTTAACTACAAAGTATTCATGCTTTGTAAGGCTACAAACTTTTCATTCAGGACATAAGGAAAAGAAAGTGCTCCCAGTGAGAGGTGTCTCTGAACATGTCATTTAGCTGGTGAAAAGCCTGTTGAGTATCACATAGTTTTCACACAGATTTTGTTTAAGAATTTATCTGAAGTGCAAAAATCTTATCCCTAATATTTTTAAAAAATTAGTTAAATTTACTGGGGTGACATTGGTTAATCAACTTATATAGGTTTAAAGTATATAATTCTAGAATACATCACTCATATATTGCCTTGTGTGTTTATACAAAGTCATAAATATCTATATTTGCTCATTGGGTTAAAAAGGATATACTGTATAGTTTTGAGGAGGAAAAGAAAAAAAAAGGAAAGAAAAGAAAATTGATCGTCACATCCCCAAATCTCAGAGTCCATGATAGAAATAGTCATTTCTTCACATTTATATGATTACTAGTATATGATCAAATATAAAAATACTATTAATCAACATGTAACCATAATCATTTCATGACTGATCTCTTCCTGGCAATCCTCTACATAAAATGGTTCACATATCAAGAAGAGGAGATGTGGGACAGAAATGAGAAGGGGGAAATAACACTGGAAAGATCCCAGGTTCTGAAGGTCATGGTTTGAGACACAAGTTGACTATTCATTAGCTTTTGATCTTAGATAAAACACTTAATATCCTAAAACTATTTCTTCATATAAAATAAGGCTCATCAATATAGTCTTAATCTAATATACTGAGCAGGTGCTACAAAAAATGTGAGAGAAATATTTTCCAAGAGCCAGCAAAAGTTAAAGTGGTTGAAAGTGCTCGAGAGCAAGCATGTCAAACTCATGGCATGCAGGCCGCATGTGGCCCACAACAAATATGTTTGCGGCCCGGCCATTATAACGGTAGATAAGAAACATTTTAATAAAAATTTTGTAATTTAATTTTTACAGTATCTTGTTATACAGAATCCTATATAATAAAAGCCTAATATGCAAATCGACCAAATGGCGGAATGACTGGTCGCTATGATGTGCACTGACCACCAGGGGGCAGACACTCAACACAGGTCAGGAGCAGCTCCTGTGTTGAGCATCTGCCCCCTCAAGAGGGAGGTGAGCCCTGACTGGTTTGGCTCAGTGGATAGAGCATCAGCCTATTGACCCAAAGGTCCCAGGTTCGATTCTGGTCAAGGGCATGTACCTTGGTTGTGGGCACATCCCCAGTGGGGAGTGTGTAGGAGGCAGCTGATCAATGTTTCTCTCTATCCCTCTCCCTTCCTCTCTGTAAAAAATCAATAAAATATATTTTTTTAAAAAAAGAGGGAGGCAACCTGCAGAGGTGGTGGGGGTGGGGCCAGCCAGTGGGAGGTGCCAGGCCACCAGCCAAGGCAGGTGCCAGTGGGTGCTCCCTGATAGCCCTGCCCAGTGGTTGCCCCACAGATGGCCCTGATTGTAGGCTAGGTCTAGGGACCCTACCCTATAGATTGGGAACAGTCACTTAGATTTAAAAATTAAAACCTGACAAGGTTACTCTAACACTGAAAAACAGGATGATGCAGGAATGACATTCATGGACTCTGGCTTGCACATTTCGTGGTCTGATTCTAACACCTATAACTGTGTGACAGCCAATTACTTCTCTCTGCTTCAGTTTTTCTACCAATAAGATGGGGAAAATAGTACTACAGCCTCAGAAGGATCATGTTATGTGCTACTTTTTGTAATCAGGGCAAAAAAAAAATATAGCTGCCCATACAATAGCAAAATGCCTTTCACCTGTATGAAAAGTATGGCCACTGGTGTATGCAGTGTCCCGGATTGCAAGAGGAATGTCCGACTGCAGGTTTAGGCCTGGCACCACCAGATTGTGAGAGGGCACAGGCCGGGCCGAGGGACATCCCCCTCCCTTTCATAAATTTCATGCACCGGGCCTCTATTTATTAATAACAAACTACAACATTTGCTAATGACTGATTACTATAATCGTGTTGCATTCATTTCCCCTTATGCACCTTATGCACAGGTGCACCATTTCTCTCCACTGATACTAGCAGTGAATATTTTAGCAGCCAATTGCCACATCATTAGTCTTGGACTGACTTGTTTGGTGTGCGCAACAGGAAATATTTCATTTTCAGAGAATAAGAAATATAGGTTTATTTGCGTTATGCTTATTAATTTGTGCAGTTATTCAGTGTTTGGTAAGTTAATGTTCAAGAAAAAATATTAATTTATTAAAATGTTCTATTATTTTAACGATTGCTCATTTATTTCAGCCCTTTGTATTCAGCATGTCTCTATCGAAATAAACCCACCTTTCTATAAAAGTTGAAGCTTCTGTTTTTTTGCTGCCCACATAAACTTAAACCTTGTTTATTTGGCTCCTGTTAGCCTTTGAGTTTGACATGCTTGCTCCAGAGCTAATACACTTGCCTAAGTTTTAACTATGCTCTTGTTGATTTCTCACAGCGTAAGTCGGTCACTTAGAACTCTACGCATCAGTAAATTGGTATAATCACAATATCAACTTCATAGGGTCGTTTTCTAAGTAAAATGCGCATAAAAGAACATAGCATGGTGAGTAAGTAATAGGAAGAGTTCAATAAATCTTAGCAGCTAACTAAGTAATAACAATAGTAGGGAAAGGCATGGTAGTATCAGCAGTAGTTCTCCGAAGTCAGTCACATAAAGGAGAGAGAATGCCTTCAAGGTTAACAAAACTTAGCCAGAATCTGATAGAAAATGCGGGCATAATTCACAAAGGTAGATGTCAACCCAAAGCAAGATGATTTAGCAACTAGAGCCCAGTGTGCGAAATCGCGTGGCCCCGCCCACCCGCGCAGGTCTTTGGTTGTTACGGCCTTAGGGCCACAGGCCTTTTATAATGTAGATAGAAGCATAGATACAGAAGAGGCACTGAGGAAACACAGGCACTGAACAGGTAAGCATGCGCAACATGAGAGAGAGGATGTCAGATGCTTGTGAGTTTAGGACCATCAGACAGGTACATTCCTATTAAAGAAATTGACGTATCAAGTTATGAGGCACTGATAATATTAAAACAAAAATTATTAAACAACATATTTTCTTGTTGTGATTCAAAAAGTGTTTGGCCAGCATGGCTCAGTGGTTGAGCATCAACCTATGAGCCAGGAGGTTACGGTTCAATTCCCAGTCATGGCACTGCCTGGGTTGTGGGCTCGACACCCATGCAGGAGACAGCCGATCAATATCTCTCTCATTATTGATGTTTCTGTCTCTCTCTCCCTCTCCTTCCTCTCTGAAGTCAATAAAAATATATATTTTAAAAAAAATAGCCAACTATATGATAATTTTTCTTTTCATATATTTATCTATATAGAGAAAATGTAATGGTCAGGCTAATGAATGAGAATTCATTTATTCTACCTAACACATTACTCACTATGAATCAACAATCTAACATTCTGGATTTCAACCTCAATCTCTGTGGGCTATGATAGAAAAGAGACAGCACCTGAGTTTGATCAAGACATTAACATCAAAAAGTAGAACTAGTTTATGCCCCATAAAACCAGGCTCTGGCCTATAATAAATTCATTTAAATGCTGCTTTAAAAATATTCTTAGCATTTAACCTCTTTTTTTTTTTGACACCAAACACCTTTAAATAGGATACTTTTGATTTTCTAATATAATTCAAACATTATGTAATCTATTAGCCTATTAGCAAATTATAAATATAAAAAATAGGAAGTCTGTGTCCTATGTTAAAAATCAATGTATTACCCAATATTAAGTGCTAATGATAAAATAACAAATTTTTAATGTTCTGACAATTATGGTGGAGTCTAAAAATAACAGAAATACTTTGGAAAAATTATTTTTCATATAGGTAAGAAGCTTATCAATAGTGGTAAAGGTAGCATAAATTCATAGGCTATGGAAATCTATAATTATACAAAAAATTAAAATAAAACATGCAAATAAAATTTGACTGAATTTAAGTCTCACAACATGGTGAATTCAAATATAGACTTATTCCAAACACTTTAAAATACAAAATAAAATATAGCAATTAAACAAACAAACAAAAACATAGCTACACTTGTAAAAAAAGAAAAATGCTAGGGCCCTAGCAGGTTTGGCTCAGTGGATAGAGTGTCGACCTGCAGACTAAAGGGTCCCAGGTTCGATTCTGGTCAAGGGCACATGCCCAGGTTGTGGGCTCAGTCCCCAGCAGGGATCGTGCAGGAGGCAGCCAATCAATGATTCTCTCTCATCATTGATGTTTCTAGCTGAAATTAATAAAAATATATTTAAAAAAAGAAAAAAGAAAGAAAAAATGCTAGGTATCAAGATCTTGAAGTCTGAAGAGCAAAGTACATGGAATACACTTTAAAATAAGATCTAAAATACAAGATAAAGAAAATGTGAAATGAAAAATAAACCCAGCATGCAATGGACAGGGTATTATTATGAAGACAGGGGACACGGTCTTGGTTCCAGAAAAGCCACAGTTGGAATTGTAGTCACTGAATGAGACTTGGGCCCTGGGAAATCTTCCCACTTCATGAAAATGAAATTAAGAGAAATTACACCCTTGGGGCAGAAAAGTCATAAATAAATTTTCTGTTTAACTAAAATATGTGTATATATATATATTGAGTGGCCAGATTATTATGACCACCTGATGTTTGTAGGCAAATTAGCCGTGCACTGCATCTTATGGGATATGGAAGCCGAAGTCCTGTTCGAACACCTTTGCTGTCTGCAGTTACCAAGATAAAACGTCTCCGATTCTCACAGGAACACAAGGATTGGACAGTCGGGCATTGGAAAAAAGTCATGTGGTCCGATGAATCACGTTTCCAGTTGCATCATGCAGATGGCAGAGTGAGAATTTGGTGGAAATAGCATGAAAGCATGCACCCCACATGCATGAGTACAAACCTTCAAGCTGGTGGGGGCAGTGTTATGGTTTGGGGCATGTTTTCCTGGAATGATTTGGGCCCTTTAATTCGTGTGGAACAACGTCTGAATAGCACAACATATCTAAGTATCATTGCTGATCAGGTTCATCCTATCATGTTGATGGCGTACCCAATGGAGATGGCTTCTTCCAACAAGACAATGTGCCATGCCATGGTGCTCGTACTGTGCAGGAGTGGTTTCAAGAACATGAGGGAGACTTTACCTTGCTTAGGTGGCCCCCACAATCACCAGATCTCAATCCAATGGAGCATTTGTGGGAGAAGTTAAAAGAGCCACCAGGCAGCTGGTTCCACAACCATCAAATCTCACAGAACAGGACAGTGCTATTCATCAGGCATGGTGTCAGATTCCTGGCATCACCTTTCAACATCTCGTGGAGTCAATGCCAAGAAGAATCGCCACAGTATTGAAGGCAAAAGGTGGCCCAACGAAGTACTAATGGGGTGGTCATAATAATTTGGCCCCCTCAGTGTGTGTGTGTGTGTGTGTGTGTGTGTGTATCTTAGTTATAGAATTGCTATATATAGGGTGTCCCCCCCAAAAGGGTACACACTTAAGCGCTAATAGCTCAATTAATCTTTCTTTTTTAAAATATTTAGCCCATTGGAATTAATAATTACTCAAAGTGTATAAACATTTTTTGGGATACCCTGTATATACATATACACACACAGGGTGGGGCAAAAGTAGGTTTACAGTTGTGAGTATGCAAAACAGAGTTTATTCCTATGTTACTATTTATTAATTATTGTATTATTTTTCATACAAATAATTATAAACCCACTTTTGCCCTCCCCTGTTTACAAGTATTTTAAAAATGATTTGGTACAAAGTAAAAAATAGAATCCTACAAAGAAAGACAAATAAAAATAATAAGAGGCTTCAGAGGGAAATCAAATAAACATAAAAAAATGAAGCCTGGCCTGCGTGGCTCAGTGGTTGAGCATCGACCTATGAACCAGGAGGTCATGGTTCAATTTCCTGTCAGGGCACATGCCTGGGTTGCAGGCTGGATCTCCAGTGTAGGCATGCAGGAGGCAGCCGATCAATGATTCTCTCTCATCATGGATGTTTCTATCTGTCTATCTCTTTCCCTCTCCCTTCTTCTCTGAAATCAATAAGAAAAAAATAAATGAGAAATATGATTATTAAAACTGAGAGCTGGTTTTAAGAGATTAACATAAAATAAAGCTCACATTAAGAAGAATATATCAAAGTATGCATTTCTATATTCATTATGGCATTTTCTATAATAATAAAAGCATAATATGCTAATTAGACCAGACATAATTCCAGACGACCTTCTGGACAAAACCAGGGTTGCTAGGAAAGCCTGGGTCCTGGGTGCCTCCGGGTGCCCTGAGGGAAGCTGGTGCCAGCAGCCCGGGGAAGTAAAGCCTACTCTTGCAGGAATTTGGTTCATCGGGCCTCCAGTTTATAATAATCAAGATTTGAAAGCAGCCCAAGTTTCCATCAGTAGGTGAACAGATAAAAAAAAAACACCTGTGGTACATTTACACAATGGAATACTACTCGGTCATAAAAGAGAACACCTTACATTTTGCATCATCATGGATAGATCTGAAGAGTATTATGCTAACTGAAATAAGCCAGTCAGAAAAGACAAGTACCATGTATGATTTCACTCATACATGGAATCTAATGAACAAAATAAACTAACAAACAAAATAAAAAGTCTCATAGATAAAGAACAGACTGACAACCTATCAGAGAGAAGGGGGTTTGCTTGGCTCTGTGAAAAAGGTGAAGAGATTAAGTAAAACAAAAACAAAACAACTCATAGACACAGACAACAGCATGGTGATTAGCAGAAAAGGAAGGTAGGGAGAGATAGAAGAGGGTGTTGGGGGGATAAATGGTGATGGAATGAGACTTGACTTGGGTTGGTGCACATATAATACAATATACAGATGATGTAATATAGAATTGTATACCTGAAACCCATATAATTGTATAAACCCATATCATCCCAATAAATTCTATAAAAAAGAATATATAAACTAAAAACTAAGTAAGACTATATTATCCAGGAAACAAAAAAGATGAAGTAGAACATACAAATCAAGACTCACTGAGGCTTAAATGAGAGGATCCTACTTATGCTGCATAAAAGATTCAACAGAAGAGAATAAAGTTAATTGGAAATAGGCAAATTTCAAATAAATAATGGCTGAAAAATTTCCAGAACAGGTGAAAGACATGAACCTTATATAAGCATAAACCTTAAATAAATGAGTTTTCTTTCCAATTAATAAATATAAATCCAGACCTAAGTACATTATGATGAAAATAATTTTAAAAGCATTTAAAAATTTTAAAGAAGATCAAGTTTAGAAGAAACTTATTACTTACAAAAGAACTAAGACTTTGTAACAGTTTATATCTTAGCAAAAATGTAAGAGACAAATGGCATAATATCTTCAAATGTCTGAGAAAAAAATATCATCCACCAAAAGTTCAAGAGTTCCAATGAAACAATTTCAAATATTAATGCAAAATAATGGCAGTTAAGACAGATAATTCGATCATTTTAGATTCTGATTGAAAAGTCAATTAATGACTGCTCTTCAATAAAAAATAAATTAAATCTTGAAGGTAGAATGCTAAGCAAACAAATTGCTTATAATATTCTACATAAATTATTTAGAATTTTTGATAGATTTAGACTTTACAATAAAAAGTCACAATTACTGATTTAGTGGGAAGTTAGCACAATTAGAGTAAAAAAATCCAGGCTACTTGAGAGTGATTGGATTAAAATTTTCAAGGTCTTTTGAATTATTTAGAGGCAGTGAAGATAAACTGATTAAATTTAGACATGATTGAGACAACTGGTCACATTAAAAATTTAAGGCTAATCACTAAAATAATGAAAATTGAATGATAATTTCCAAAAAATGGAATATGGAAAGGGAAGAATAAATTATTAAAAATCTAGTGGAAGATAAAAAGGTGGAGAAAGCAAGTAAGCAAAATATATGGTAAAAAGAAATCAGAAAATATTATAGAAATAAGGCCAACTATAACAGCAATCACAACAAATTATTATCATATTCAAACAAAGATTGGAATGCAGATTCTCAGATGGAAAACAATAACTACAAATTCAGTTATAATCTGGTTATAAAATTAGTCACGATAGTCTAGGCTAGGCAGTGATAAATTAACTCCACTATTTCAGTGGCTTAAAGAAGCAAATAGTCAACTCTCTGATGAACCTGAAATATATTGGCTAGATATCCTCTATTTATGAAACACGATCACCACACCAGAGGACACTCTTGCTCACTGGCCAGGTCTAGTCACTACTGAAAAACACTGGTAAAAGAGAGCTGACGTACATAATATGGTAAGCACTCTATCTTTTGCACACACTTAAATGCAACTCCAAAATGCTGAAAATAAAGGGACAGCAAGATAAAACTGGAAGTTAAATGGAAAGAAAGCCTGTGTAGTCATTTAATAACTGAAATTGACTTTAAGTTAGAAGAAGTCACTATTAGAAAAAAAAAATTTACTAGGAAGATATAATAATTCTTAAACTGTATGCACTTAACAAGACAATCTCAAAATATATTTAAAAATTAGAGAAATATAAGGAAAAACTGGCAAATCCACTAACATACAGGTGAAATACATGTATCAGAAATTTATTAATAATTATTTACAGTTGAAATATACTTAGAATTGTGTTGTACATATAATAAAATATTTTTATTTGAAAGACAAAAGCATATAAAACATACAAATGGCAATAAAAATGTGATGTAATAGACAATGCATTTATGTACATGAGACCACATATAGAATGTACACTTTTTCCAAATACATACAAAATTTATAAAAATTGACTATGTACTATCTATGAAATAAGTTTAGGCAAACCCAATCCATAATCAGACTAATTCCTCTTGCCAAAATGTAATAGAATTAGAAGTAAAATATCTATGAGGCACAAATACATTTGAAAATTTAAATTACATTTGTAAATATTTCTTTAGTCAAAGAATGAATCACAGTGGAAATTGTAAAATATTTAGAACTGCAAAATAAACTACAATATATCAAAACTTATGAAATACTAGAGGCCCAGTGCATGAATTTATGCACCAGTGGGGTCCCTCGGGTTGGACTGTGGGATCAGGCCAAAACTGGCTCTCTGACATCCTCCGAGGGGTCCCAGATTGCGAAAGGGCGCAGGCCAGGCCGAGGGACCCCACCGGTGCATGATCAGGGCCGGGAAGGGATGTGGAAAGTTGGCCAGCCGGGGAGGGACTGTGGGAGGGCTCCAGGGCTTGTCCAGCCTGTCTCACTCAGTCCCAATCAGCTGGACTCCATCAGCAAGCTAACCTACTGGTCGGAGCGTCTGCCCCCTGGTGGTGAGTTCACGTCACAGAGAGCGGTTGAGTAGCCTTAGCATATCATTAGCATATTATGCTTTGATTGGTTGAATAGATTACCAGATGACTGGACACTTAGCATATTAGGCTTTTATTATATAAGATAATACAGAATTTAAAATTTTAAAAGATTTTTATGAGCTAAAAATTGAATTTAAAAATAGACACACAAAAAAATGAAGAGAGAAAGCCGAAAGAGAATAGAAAGGAGGATGTTATGGTAAAAGCAGTAAATCAAGGGAGAGATAGTAAAAAATTAGTAGAAAGTGTCAGTGAAACCAGAAAGTCTTTAAAAAATACAAATTAAATATTGCTTTAGAAACATTGTTGGCTAAAAAACAAAGCAAACAGACAAAAATGATTAGAGATTATAAAAATGGATATACAAATACAGTGTAAAAATACCATAAAGAACTTCACTAAGATGTACATCCATTGCATATTCTTTCAGAAAAATATAAATTATATAAATTCAGTCATATTGATACAGAATGACTGAAAAGATGTGTAACTCTGGGGAAAATAAAATTTCTAGTAAAATATCTTGTAGAAAAGCACCCTTAATTAATAAATAATACTTTCTAATGCAAATTGTTCCACACATTATGGGGAAAAAAGTAAATGTATTCCCCACTTATTTACAATACTAGCAAAACCTTGATATAAACTTGGGCAATGACAGAATAAGAAAGGAAACATGGGATAATTAAACTTATAAGTACATATGCAAAAATTCTAATTAAATGATTGATGAATCAATTTATGAAACAGCTTTTATGATGAGAAAGGTTTAGTCAGTAATTAAAGGATGTATTAATTTTAGAATATCTGTTAATATTATCTTCTACTTTAAGCTATCATATGATCATATAATTATCACAATAGAGAAAAAGCACTTAGTAAAATTTGACTTTTACTTTTGATTCAAAATTGATAGCAAGCTAATAATATTAGGGAATTTCTTTAGGTGTTTTGACCTAATAATATAGTAAATATCATACTAAATGGTAAAATTTTAGATTTATTCCTTTTAATCAGTAATAAAGCAAGGATGTTTATAACCACCTCTATTGAACAATGTATCTATATAATAAAGAGGTAATATGCAAATTAACCCCCATGCCCTGACAAGATGGCTGCCTATGATCAGGCCAGTGGGGGGGTTTGTGAGGGACAACCAAACGACTGAACAGCAGGCTGTGTGGGGTGACCAGGTCGGCGGGGGGGCAGTAAGGGGTGACCAGGCTGGTGGGGGGAGGAAGTTAGGAGTGACTAGACCAGCAGGGAGGGGGCAAGAAATGGGCTTTCAAATGAAACAAATACCTTAAAGGATGATATACACACACAGGAGTAAGGTGAGGTACTTAGGGACCTAACGCATTTATATAGTTGTGCAAGTGGGTACTATACAATACAAGGGGGCTCATTAACACTGTGATGAGCCTCTGTGAATTGTACAGTGCACAAAGAGTACAGCAATATCTGACAGAATAAATTATTTTAAAAATAGCAATGATGTTAATCTCATTTAATTAGGTAGGTAAGCTGTCCAGTATCAAAGAACTGCAGATCTTAAGACGGAAAGAGACGTGGGCAAGTAAGATGCTGCTGACATTTTCACTTTGCACACAGCCATAATAGATGGCAGAAATGTTAACTTCTAATATTATTACATAAAAATAGTGGTTGCCCTGCCTATTCCTTCTCTAAGGCAAATTATGTTCATTGGTGGTCACTCTATAGTCATGTGATCTTCCTACCACTTCTCAGCCATTCACTATTAGACTAAGTCCAGCTGACCCGTGGGCTGGCAACCATAACCTATGGGGCACAGAAAGATAAGCTGAGACAATCAGACATCAGAAAATTTAGTTACTGAGAACTGTCAACACTTTTTTCCTCTCCTTTTGTACTTCCCATTAATTCAATTTTGCAACACTTTGCACACATATACACATACAAGCACGTGTTATATAACACGGACACACACACACACACACACACACACTTTTTTAATTAGACAAAATAATTCTATTGTTTGGTAGCCAGAAAAACCTAAAATTTCAGCAGCTCAATACATAGAGGTTATTTCCTGTGCATGCAAGGTTCACTCCATGCCCAGTGTCTCTCTAGGACAGCTCCCTTCCAAACAGTGATTTAGGGAACCAGGCTAATTTGATTTTGAGACACTGCTGCCTCAACATGTGGAGTCCAAGGTCCCTTAGCAGAAAAAATAAGAAGTGGTGAATTCATACTTGTTCTTAAGGGTCTCTACCTGTTCACAGCTCCCTGGTCAGAATTAGTCACACTGTCATGCTTAATTCTCAGTGGGGTACGAGGTCTTTCTACCCACCAGGAAGGGGAGGAGAACCAGATATGGTGAGCACTAATCATGTATTTAGACTCCATACTCATATAAGTAACATGTATGTAGAGTTTAACAAATAGGTATGAAAGAATCGACCATCTAGCAGCAGAGGGGAGAACTGAAACACTGCCCACAGCCCTGAGGGTTCTCAGCATGCCTCCCACAATCATAGGCTCTCCCTCCTCCCTGGAGGTGACTGCCGTCCTGAGGGGTAATCGTGAAATGTGGCCAGAATGACCAGCTGACTTCAAGTTTGTAAGCCAAAGAAAACATAATAGTGTTACCCTCAATTAAATTTAAACTTAACCAAGTTACTTTCTGAGCTGATGTAAGATTTTTCAGTTTATATTTTGACTTGCTGAACACATTTTCTGTCATAAAAAAACTCTTACTGGCATTAATATGCTATTCTATTGTTATACCAAACCACATTTTTAATTTATTATATTATTTAAAGATATTAAAATATAAGCTTTATTGAATCGTAGCATAAAATTTTGACACTAACAGTTATTTTAGCATTTTGTTTTTGATTAACTGGAAGAGAAATGTATAAAATTGGTAAACCTTACATGAGGATTATTAGAGAGTACATATTCTTTTTTTCTTTTATTTTTCCAGTTGTTAAAGTAATTTGGATTTAAATTTACAGTGTGTTTACATGAGTGCCTGTTTTCTAAAGACAGTACCTAAAAACTGAAAAGATGAAAAAGCATCTAACTACCTTCAGAGAAGCAGTGGGGAGGGTACTAAGCATTTAGACCCTACTGTATTTTCATAATAAATAAGAAAATAATATAGATTAAAATCAGTTTATAAAGATGTTGTTTAGTTTTTCCTTTAATACTTTATTGTTATGAACAAAGACCAGCCTTAATTATCTACTGCTGGTTGATAGCCCTCCGTTAGCCCTCTCTGGAGATTACCGTTGCCTAGAGAAAACTGTCTTACCAAGTCATGCCCTCTTCATAGGGTCAGGCATCATCTAATGACTTGTCCAAGTGAGAGCATAAAGGCCACTCCCTTGGCTCCCACTGAGGACAACTCTGCAGGGCCCAGCTTCTTCGTCTCCACTACAGCCTTCCACCTGCCAGTCCTGTTTCTGCCCCTTCCCTGCCACAATCAATTGACCTCTGGGCACTCCCTAATAAACTTCCTGCATGCCAGTCTTTTAGGGTCTGCTTCCCATGGGGCTCAACCTGCAATAGCCACCTCACCTCAAAATTAGCAACATTAACACACACACACACACACACACACACACACACAACTTGTGAATGAAAACCTTTTAGCAACATAAAATGCCTTTTAGAAAAAAAAAATTAATGCTTACCTTGAGAAAAAATCGGAGTTAATAAAAGGGCCAGTTTAGTATACACAAGGGGGAAGAGAGCTAAACCATGGTTGATAATTGTGACCAGATGATGTGTATGTTAGTCTTTTTCCTAACCTACTGTTATGTGTATTTAAATATACTCATTAATAGAGTTTGGCAAGATTAAAAGGTTATTAAAAATACAACTGGCATAGGGAACAGAAAGATAAATGTAAACACATTAAACAAGACCACACTGCCATATTAATGTAAAAAGAATCCATCAATTAAAATAACTTTATTGAGAATTATAATTGGTTAATTAATTTTGTATAGTATAGAATATATGCCTATTCTCTGTATTCTTCTTTTTTGTTTATCCATATTAGTTAAAATGCATAAGGTCCTTGTGAAATAGTAAAAAGTATTCTTTGAAATTATTCTGAAACATATTTAATCCATCCCTTGCTCAAATATGACTAAATCATCTTTTTTTTATCCTCACCCAAGGATATGTGTTTTTTAAATAAATTTTAGAGAGAGAGGATGGGAGGGGGAGAAAGAGAGAGCGAGCGAGAGAGAGAGAGAGAGAGAAACATCAACCTTTTGGTGTAAGGAACAATGCTCCAACCAACTGAGCCACCCAGCCTGGGTTAATTAAAATCTTCAGATGAAGGAAAAGGAGCCTATAAAGGTCTTTAATGCCATTGTTCCTTGTATGACATGTAATTTCACATTCATTTCCTAAAATACACATGTATAAATTGACAGCATCAATGGCTTAATTTCTCTCTATGGAAGTCTTCCTTGAATTTTAGAAGGTAAATAGGAATAACCTGAAAAATGTTCTGTATCTGCTTTAGTCTGGTTGGGTTTGGGGGGCCAGGAACTAGCAGGAGTTAGAAGTATGGTGGTGAGGGAGGTGGGAGTATTCTGTAGAACAGCAATTTCAACCTTTTCATCTCATGGCACCTATAAACTTAATTATTAAAATTCTCTGGCATGCTAAAAATATGCTATATATTTCCCCATTATGATTCATGCACACTCACTGGACAGCTAATGTGTTGGCTGCTGTCATTTTTTTTTTATTTGACAATCTAAGGAAAAAGAGGTCAGTGCCCTTGACTAAATAGTCAGGAATTGCCTGTTTTACAAATTTCTGCAGCACACAGGTTGAAAACTGCTGCTGCAGAGGTTTGAGGCAGTTAATAGAAAAACAGCCTGGGAATGGTTGAATGCCACTGACCAGAAGCACTCGAGCCAGGAGTCACTCAGGCATCCACCTCTCCTCTGACGAGAGGTAAAATGTCAAACCTCATGAAGGAAAGATGGTAGATGAATAACAGCTATTGACTGACTAGAATTGGTATGCTTACTTGTTATCTTACTTTATGTTGTGGCTTTTGATTACAGGTCAATGGTAGAAAAATACATGCATCTGCATCTCTCATTTAACTGGACTATGATGCCCAGCTGGATGGCACAGTGGGGAGTAAGGACGGGTTATTGACAAATCTAACTGGATTAAAATCGGTGTTGCAGTTGGTGAATTTAGCTCTGCCTCTGCAGCATGCTTGCAACCTCTCTTTACTGAAGCACCCCTGTGCTCTCAGGAAAGCCATGTGGGTGCCAGACAGGTCCACAGCTGGGCTGTGCATCCTAGTCAGCAGCTGCTCCCAGTGGTGCAGAGGAGTGGGCAGAGAGCACCAGCTCAGGAGGAAATACATGGTCGTTTTACCAGCAAAATAGAATCACCTTTTTATCTTCTCTGAACTGACACTAAAACCCTTCTCTTACGGCTCTACCATCATTTTATTTTTACATAGTCTTTTTTGATGCAGTTAATATCAGAATTTTATTTGCACTCAAATGGTTTGGATAGCTCTTGAGAAATGAAACACACATATCAAACCAGAAAAACTTCATGTTGATTTCCTAGCCTCTTCTCTAATTTGTGTATTACCATTGCACAAATTACTCCAAATTCATAGGTTAATTCAGCTAAGAATCTATGATGGTTAATTTTATGTGTCAATTTAACTGGACTATGGTGCCCAGATATTTGGTCAAACATCCTGAATGTTTCTGTGAAGGTGTATTTGTGTAAGATTGGAATTCAAATCAATGGACTTTGCATCAAACAGATTGCCCTCCATAACTTGAGGGGTAATCTACTCTACTCAAATTGGCTTCATCCAATCAGTTGAAGGCCTTAATAAAATAAAGACTGACACAGCCCCACAAGCAAGAAGGAATTCTGCCAGCTGACAGCCTTTGGCCTCAAACTGCAGTGCTTCCTGGGTATCTAGCCTTGTCTACCCGGTAGATTCTAGACTTCCACAATAATCTGAACCAATTCCTTAACATACATATCTCTCCTCTCTCCTCCTGTTTCTTTCTATATATACACATATCCCAATAGTTCTGTCTCTCTCAAAAACTCTCATACATACAGAACCCAAATTCAACCTCAGTTACCTTGGAACCAAATATTTATAACCAATATTCTCTTCAATGGAACAAATATATGCACATGACAAAGGCTATGAAAATGAATAGAGCAAAAAACTAAAAAGAGAGAGAGAGAAAATCCATGGACATGGACAACAGGGTGGTGATTGCATGGGGATTATGGGATAGTGGAAGAGGACATAGGAAAAAGGGTGACGGAAATCCTATATAATAAAAGGGTAATATGCAAATTGACCCTAACAGCAGAACGACTGGAAATGACTGGTTGCTATGACACACACTGACCACCAGGGGGCAGATGCTCAATGCAAGAGCTGCCCCCTAATGGTCAGTGCACTCCCACAGGGGGAGTTCTGCTCAGCCACAAGTCAGGCTGATGGCTGCCAGCACAGCGGTGATGGCGGGAGCCTCTCCTGCTTCCTCAGCAGAGCTAAGGATGTCTGACTGCAGCTTAGGCCTGCTCCCCGCTGGCAAGTGGACATCCCCTAAGGGCTCCCTGGCTGCCAGAGGGATGTCTGACTGCCAGCTTAGGCCCGATCTTCCGGGGAGCGGGCCTAAGCCATTAGGTGGACATCCCCTGAGTGTTCCCAGACTGCGAGAGGGCACAGGCCAGGCTGAGGGACACTCCCCTCCCCCCCAGTGCACAAATTTTTGTGCACCAGGCCTCTAGTAATAATATAAAAAGAAATCCTGGCTCTGAACTAGTTAGTGTTTCTGTAAGAAGTCAGCAGATAGTACTCTTTAAAAATATTACGTTGATGCTTCTTAAAAACCTTTTTTTAGTTAAAAAAAATGTTCAAAGGGGAGTTATAAAAATCTCATTATTAAACTCTAAGTTTTTTTTCAGTATTTAAATCTCTAATCTTATCAAAGTTTTATCTAGTTATGTTTACTATGACAAAACTATTTTTTATTAACATCAATATATGTAAATTGCTTTAAATTAGTACTTCCTTTGCATTTGAAAATTCTATTTATCAATATGATAGGTGGTCCATTTTCAAATCAGCTGGTTTCTTCATAGTTGTCCTAATATAATAAAATTAATGTTGTACGTCATATTCTAAAGTAACCTGGATGATTAATCAACATGATTCCAGGCTTGAAAATAATTAATCAATATGGGGAATTATGTCCCTGTCCTTCCACATGAATTGATGTCTGTTCAATGAAGCAGTTATGGGAGTAACCATTACTAAGAAATAAAGTATAATAATAAATATAAAAATCTCATTTCCCCACCAATTTTCAATTCCTGAAACTTTTGTGTTACGTTATCCTATTTAAATGCCAGTCTATTTTAACATACACTTTAGTACTAGGAATTACTGATGTTTCAAGACGGTTCTGTTTAAAAAAACATATCAAAACCCCTCTCAAATCCCAATCAAAGGAACAAAAATATTGCTCTTGGCCTTGGGCTTTGTGATGGTTAATTTTAGGTGTTAATTTGGCTAGGCTGTATGGTGTCTAGTTGTTTGGTCAAACACTACTCCAGATGTTGCCTTGGAGGTATTTGTGGATGTGATTAACATGTGTAGTCAGTTGATGCTAAGTAAAGCAGATTACACTCCACAATGTGGGTGGGCCTCATCCAATCACTTGAAAGCCTTAAAAGCAAAGACTGAGGTTTCCCATAGAAGAGTTTCCTCTTCAAGAACACAACATAAAAATCCTGCCTGTGAATTGCAGACATGCCAGCCCCCACAATCGCATCAGTATGTCATGAGCCGATTCTCTCTTCATAGGTGGATAGGTGTGTGTCTAATATATAACATATATAGTTGAGCCTTGAACAGCATGGGCTTGAATTGTGCGGGTCTACTTTTATGGGGACATTTTAAAATATGTACAGTACTGTAAGTGTACTTTCTCTTCCTTATGATTTTCTTAATGATATTTCCTTTTCTCTTACTTTATTGTAAGAATACAGTATATAATACATACACCAAAACAAATTTATATTGATAGACTTTTTATGTGATTGGTAAGGCTTTGAGTCAACAATAGGCTATTAGTAGTTAAAAGTTACATTCCAATTTTTAACTATGTAGGGAGTCAGCACCTCTTACTATTTATCTTTATTCTATTGATTCAGTTTCTCTGGGTAACCCTAATACAGGCACATATAATATGATGTACATTATAAAGTCTAGTATCCACCTTTTACATCAATATTAAGTTCAGAAAACCAAGGCAAGATTTCATTTGCTTCATTATTTTAGCCAATAACCTTGGAGTACATACTCCTTGACTTACTCTTACAACTAGCATGGCTTGAAATATAATAGACAGCCAACTTTTTTGTCCATTCTTTTAGCATCCTATTATAGGCAAGGCAGACTATTTTTTTAAAAGTGGTCTGATTTACAGTTCACTTAATTGCTCTTTGAAGGTGTTTGAAGGGCAAACACTGGGACTCAAGGTTGTAGATTGAAAATCAAGGCCTAAGTGTTAAAGATCCAATCACAATCTGTGTTTCACACTCAGACTGAAAAGGAGCCAAGTTGAAAACCTGACAATAGTCAATTTGAATTTCCTCACAACTCCACCTAAAATTCTTTCCATCTATTTTATCTATATCAAATAGCTGAAAAGTGGATTATTAAATTAAAATATGTATAATTTTCACTTTATTGTAATGGCTGGGGCTACAAAACACCCTCCATAAAGATGTCTACATCCTAATCTCAGAGCCCAGGAGTAGGTAGCTACCTTGAATGTCAAAAAGATTCTCCAAGACCTGGTGAAGTTAAAGATCGAGAGATTGGAAGGCTCAAGGTAATCAGAGAAGTCCTTAAAACTGGAAGAGGAAGGCAAAAGGTTTAGAGGCAAAGAAGATGTGACAATAAAAGCAGAGATCAAATGGACATGGTCACAGGGTGAGAACTGTGGGAAGCCTCCTGAAGCTGGAAAAGACACGAACTAAAATTCCCTCTAGAACATCCAGAAGAAATACAGCTCTGCTGAACCTAGAATTTAGAACTGTAGGACCTATTTTGGACTTTTGACCTATAAAACTGAATACTAATGAATACGTGAGTTTTAAGCCACTAAGCATGTGATCATTTGTTAAGCAATAGAAAACCAATGCACTTTTTTTCCCATAGATAGGTCAGATTTTCTGTAAAACCTCTCATGAAGAGTTTGTTGTTACTTGCTTTGCTATAAGTTTCCATTGCATAAATTCTGACTTTGAAGAATTAGTCCTCAACATATTAATTGCCTACCCATTTGCTTATCTTTTCACAGTTGCGTTTGTGAGTAGTGGGACCGCGTTTGTTTTGTTCAAGGCTGTATCCTTAGCACAAGTTCAGTACCTAACATACAGAAGATACTCCTTTTTTTTTTTTTTAAAGCATCAAGATCTCTTGCTTCCCCCTTTAGAAAATGAAGAAGGGAGCTGAGACATATTTCTTTTTAAAGTGAATAATGACCTGGAGAAAGAAAAGCTAGAAACAATTCTGTCAGCATTCCCATAAGCCTTCTCTTATGTGAATTATCTCTGCTAACCTAACTCAGTAGTTATTCCTCTCACACAATTTATTATACTGATTAAAATTCAACCTTTGGCAAGTTACTTCACCTTTCTGAAACTGTCTTCACATCTGTAAAATAAGGGTAAATGAGCATGATTATTCTAGATTTCCTGAAATCTGGGTTATAGGGAAAGGGAAAGAGCTTGTGAAAGTTTTCATTTAATTTAAGGAAACAAATACAACATGGTAATAATTGCACCTGGATGGTTATGCAACAATCATACTTGGTGAACATGTAAAAAACTGTTCTGGGGATGGGGGGACCACACACACACACACACACACACACACATACACACTAGAGGCCCGATGCACGAAATTCATGCAAGGGTAGGCCTTCTTTCCCCCGGCTGCTGGCACTGGCTTCCCTCTGGCATCTGGGACCCAGGCTTTCCTTGCAGAGGGAGGCCCCGCCCACCTGCTGCAGCCCGCTGGTCAGTGGCCTGGTCCTCCCTCAGCAGGGTGATTATGGGGCGATGGCCAGGCCCCGGACCAATTACATCACACCTGCCTTGGCTGGCCTGGCATCAGTAGGTATCGTAGCATGATCCTGGACGGTTGCCTGGATGGTCGTCTGGATGGTTATTCCATGTTCAGCAGTTCGGTCAATTTGCACATTACGCTTTTATTATATAGGATACATGCCATTATTATCTCCATCATAATCACCATTGATATTATCTTAATTTTCTTATTTTTGCAGGACGCTTATTACCAATAGCTCAACTATACTCATGGCAACAACAGCAATTTTAGAGACATCTTGGCAATTTTCTCATATTTCTCTAGAGTTATTTAGAGAAGCAAAGTTAGTCATCGTTACATAATACATCAATATTCCATTGGCACTCTGACTATTCTCATGTTCCTCAGTAGCTTGCAAGGTAGACAGAACACGTTGCTATCCATAGACAACTGCCTCATTTCAATAATCCAGATGACTGTAAAGCAGCTACTGATTCTCCTCGTATGTATTCACCCAACCCTCATCAGTTGCACATAAGCAGCACAAATGGAAGGTAGGTTCCAGAAATAGACCCGGGGAGTATAGTTTATGTCCCAGATAGGACCAGGGTAATCAAGTCTCAAAAACAATTGATCCTTGCCAACAACATTTCCACAGTATTCCTGTCTCATTATTTGTAGAATCAGTGATGTGATAGATGGGCTTATTGATATAAATACACTATATACATATATCTTATTGTGTTCTTAGTAGTAATATAAGTGTTATGGCTTCTCAGAACATGACATTTAAAAACTTCCAGCTTACAGAACCTAAATAAATATGCTTTTTAACTTCTTTAAAAACCTCATTTAAGCCCTAGCTTGTTTGGCTCGGTGGAGAGAGTGTCAGCCTAGAGACTGAAGGATCCCAGGTTCGATTCTGGTCAAGGGCACATGCCCAGGTTGCAGGCTCGATCCCCAAAAGGGGGTTTGCAGGAGGCAGCTGATCAATGATTCTCTTTCATCATTGATGTTTCTATCTTTCTCCCTCTCTCTTCCTCTCTGAAATCAATAAAATATATTTTAAAAAACTCACTTAATACAGAAAAAGAAGTTGATTTCTTCCTCACTACTCAACAATTACTATGAAGGGTACTGGGAGACAATGTACTTAATTATTATAAAATACATACATTTAGATTTTTTAAAAAATTAGTGGGTCTTATGGGATTCTCAGTTTTATTCATGAAATTGACTTTTACTGGGACCTTTCCTAGGAACCTAAGAAAATTACACCAGCTGATAAAAGACAACTCTAGCCCTGGCTGGTGTGGATCAATTGGTTGGAGCCTCATCTGTACACCAAAAGGTCATGGGTTTGATTCCAGGTCAGGGCACATACCTAGAATTCAGGTTCGATCCCCGTTTGGGGTGTATACAGAAGGCAACCAGTTGATGTTTCTCTCTCACATAGATGCCTCTATCTATCTCTCCCCCTCCTTTCTCTTTTTCTCTGAAATCAATTAGAACATATCCTCAGGTGAGGATTAAAACAAAACAAAGAAAAAATAAAACAACTATGGTAACATGTCTTTAATCTTCCAAACCACAAGCTCATAACCGGAAAAATGGTAACCAGATTTTATCATAACCAGAAAAATATTTACCCTGAAATGACTTCTTTAATCCTATGAATTCATTGTTTAATTAAGAGCCATGTCAAATGTCTAATTTTGCTTTCTTATACAGTTTTTTCCAATTTGTAAAAGGTAAGTTCAATTAACATTATAATGAGTTATATACATAATACATATTACACTCACTAAAGGCCCACTATTCTTCCATAAGAATTTATTTTTACTTTTTATTATTTTCCTTCTTTTTTAAGTTTTAAATTATAATTATAGAACATAACATATTCAATATGATGATGGATAATTAGTACACTCTCCCATCTTTAACCCTGGGAGGGTTAAAAAAAAGAGAGAGGAAAACTATCATTTTCTTCATATGTAATATATATCTACTGTGTTTATCCATATTCTCTTATTTCATCCTGGCAATGACTCTTTTATAGAATCACATGAAAAGTGAGGTAACTCATTTCTCCAGTGAAGCACTTTGCCAAGATTCAAACAATCATAGTACACTGTCCACAGGACCTCAGAGAAAATACTGGGATAATGGACAGGGAAGATATAGAATAGTCAAGTCTGACTTATCTATTCATCCCACATGGCGCTCTGAATCAAGATTTGTACACCAGCACTAGACCTTCTGAGAAAGCTGTGACCCATTCTGAGCAAGGAGTGCACACAGCAGATATGGTCCTCTCATGACTGTATAGCCCTCATCCAAGGTAATTCAGATTATTCAGTCTGTCTGTACTCTGGGTGGTGGTCAAGTGAAGAAGGACTAAACAAGAAAGAATTTGGGGATGGTAACCAAAGGAAGGGCCAGGTCCTCCAGGAAACTTGGGACTTAGTCCCCATGAAGACAGGTTCTCGTTAGCAAAAGGTAGCCTCGATTTTCTCCCTGGAGGAGGAGTGTGACCTCAGATACTTACAGATTTTGATTTCCTTAAGATTCCTGAGTCTACAGAACCATTTCAATATGGCTTTTTGCCACATTTGCAGCACAGAACAGGTTGGCCATCCTCTGTCCTTTGATTTCTCTTCCTTCTTGGCCGTTCCATTTCCTCTTGACTCAAATGTGCTTCCTCTCTTTGGGAAGGCACAGGATGCCGCTGACACAACTCCAGAAGAATGTGTGCTTTGGTTTGTTTTTCCAGCTGGTGGGCATGGGCTGAGTGAAAGGGGAAAGTGAAGGAAAAGGTGGGGCACCTACTGCTGTTGGCTCAGCTTCTCTCCTTCACCTACAAACTGCATGGCCTCGGGCACGTCAGGCTGGGGTCTCATACTCTGCATTTGTAGAAAATGAGATAGAGGATGTGATAACATCACACCTGCAAAGAAGAGGTGGCTAACACAATGGGCTTCTAGAAGTCCCTTCCACGCTCAAGTTCAAAATTATAAAAATAGTAACAGCTAATATAATTGAATGTCTGCTGTGTTCCAAGATTCTTGTTGGTCATCTTGCACAGAGCATCTCTATTCCTTACAATGTTCTACATGCTAGGTATCACTAGCCATACTTCACAGAGAAAAAAATTCAGAAGTCTCAATAAATTGGTAGAACTCAAAGTTTTAGTTCTTGGTCTACATGACTCTCATCCTTATGTTCTTTCCTTTGTCCTGTAGGTCTATGATTTATACTGTGTGTGATCAACATTCCCTGTAATTCATGGTCGAAAGCAATCAACCATGTTTCATGAGCAACAGTCTTTGACAGCTGAATATGCACATGAGGAATTTTGTGTTGCAATTAAAATTACAACAAAGTTAATCAGACACATATTTAATGATATGTATAACAGCTATTGTGCTACACATCATTAGGCATAAATGGTAAGCTGTTCATATGAATGAAAAAAATTATTTTTACAGTGCTGAAGCAAGCATGATTATGCTCAGACAAGAACTGAGATAGGACAGAAAAGAATACTGGAATAAAAAGAATGGATTCCATTTCTTTATTACTATTATCCAAGCTTTGTGCTAGGTATTTATTTGCATTCTCTCAATCCTCTTAACGATACATGAAGGATATTACTAGTAGCAAATCTTTTTTATAGGTGGGAAAACTGAAGCTTAGCTAGTTTAGCGAAATTGTCTAAGGTTGTCCACCTGGTAGTAGTTGGAATGACATACCAATCCAGGTAGTGTCACTCAAAGTACTTCCTCTACACATTTGTGTCCTACAGCCATCTCTAAATGGAAGAACCATTTATTTATTCTTCTTTCTCATTTCACTAGCTTTGCTCTTTAAAAAAAAAAATATTTTATTGATTTTTTACCGAGAGGAAGGGAGAAGGATAGAGAGTTAGAAACATCAATGAGAGAGAAACATCGATCAGCTGCCTCTTGCACACCCCCTACTGAGGATGTGCCCGCAACCAAGGTACATGCCCTTGACCGGAATCGAACCTGGGACCCTTCAGTCCACAGGCCGACGCTCTATCCACTGAGCCAAACCGGTTAGGGCCACCAGCTTTGCTCTTAATGGGAATTGCCATCTTGCCTGTAACTAATTTGGCATTATAGCACCAGTGTTCATTCTGCCTACATTATTAATTACAACATATGAGCAATTCTTCAACCTCCTGTTACAAAAGCAAAAGTTCATTGGCTTTATTTTATCACGAGGGAAAACAGTGAGAGGTGTATTAGTTAGGACAGGCTAGCTTATGGTTAGGGCAGGGTTACAAACCAAATTTCAGTAGCTTTGAGTTACAAATTGTTGCATGTCTATGACACTATCAAGGCTGAGAGAGTAGTCTCTCCATAGAATAGGAAAAGGAGGAGACTGCAAAACCTTAGCTCTTTCCTTCCCAGGAAAAGGTGCCATGGAAAGTGAAGTTTGCGTCAACCAGAAGCCTGTTGGGGGTCAAAGCTCCAGGACTTCAGCAGACAAATAAAAGGTTTTCTTATTGATTAAAATAGAGATTTATAAAAGGAAAGTTCGAAGAAAAAAATCACTAGCTTTGAAATTTGCCCTCTCTGACCTGAAAGCTCAATTCAGGTATCTCTTAAATTGGTCCATTTCCTTTCCCATCTCCACCCTTTCTTCACCTCCACGTTCGAGATTCCTGAAACGAAGCAGGCAGGGAATGTTGCGATACCCGGTGATCTATATTGTTGTGCTTTGGGTGGCCATTTGGATAGTCACAACATGAACTGACAAAGCATATCATTTCCTAAGTAGAGAAAAAATATGCACCAATTTTGAAAACTGTCTGTGCCCTAGGATACACCCAAGCACAATGTCATGCTTGAACCAAAAGTGCTAAGTGGCCCATAATAGGAATAAACATTGGCCTGATGAGTTTAGTGCATACATTGCTACAAATAACTACATAACAAGGGGGCATGAATTTATATAGCAATAAATTATTGAACAGAATACTTAATAAACTTAATACAAAGAAGAGTAACCAGTTAGTATTATTGAGAAAATGTGCACTGAACATTTCACAGAAAAATGGTGGTAGTCCTGAGTCAGAGCTCAAAAAACTTACAAACTTCTATCTTCCATTAGGTGATGTGACATTTCTGGATCTCAATTTCTTAATTAAATGATAAGAAAAAAATGAGATATGTCTGAGGTCTTCAGGAACCCTGCCCAGCATGTTCTCCTCCCGAGGCTTAAGTTACATGGCAAAAGCTTTCCTTAGATTCAGCAGGTGAAAGCCTCCAGGAAGAAGCTGAGGAAAGAGGGAAGCAGTTCTTACTTAGATACAGGATTTCAGGTTTAAATGAGAAAATAATGAAAATATTTTTGTTTCACAAAGATCCAACGGACTCAGAATCCATGCAGTATAAAGACAGCCCTGATGAGCTACAAAGCTTTGCATTTCCCTTATGAGAGTTACGTCAGATGGGTGGGTTTGGCCTCAACTTCCTTGAAAGCACTTCTCTCTCTCTCTTTTAAAAAAAAATATTTTTATTGATTTCAGAGAGGAAGGGAGAAGGAGAGAGAGATGGAAACATCGATGATGAGAGAGAATCATTGATTGGCTGCCTCCTGCATGCCCCCTACTGGGGATCGAGCCCACAACCCTGGCATGTGCCCTTGACTGAAATCGAACCCAGGATCCTTCAGTCCGCAGGTTGATGCTTTATCCACGGAGCTAAACCAGCTAGGGTGGAAGCACTTCTCTTTGTCTAATAAGGATGATTTAAGACTGGAGTTGGTGACTGAGGCAGAGTCACCAGGAGCTATTGGAGACAGGCTCTCCTAGCATATGGAGGTCTGGCACCTCTAGTTTGAGACATGGAGTCTTTCAAGGTTCTTGGTACGAGTTGACCTTTCTTGCCCCCACCCCCCTTGCTTAATTCCAAGTTCACTTCTTTTCTTATATCTCTAGCTCCAAATTTCTAATACAAATCTCTTTTCTGACAATTTTATTTCCATTCCTCTATACCACCATTCTGACCACTGCCGGGAACTGTGACCATATTGATTTTCTGATAGCCAACTCAAAATAGCAATTGTGTTGAGTCAGTTGTCCCTGTTCTAAAATCTTCCATGCCCAGAAGACCTGAAAGCATAACAGGAAGTGAGACTGGTAGCAGGAGGACAAGTTGTTCAAGGACTAATCGTGCTTGTACATTGAGCAAAACAGATGGAAGGACAGAGATTCCTAAAGAGCACATGGCTAATGGGCCAAGGAACAAGTCTCCTGAAATGAGTTGCAGATTTGGAGATGGAAGACAAGGTTCTACTGTCTACGATTAATAACTCAGTGTATACAAGATGCTTGCTATCTGAATTTGAACTAATCATCATCAAAATGTGGACTGAAAGAAACCTACTTCTTAGATGTTAAGAAAATTATAAGATAGAATCAATTTGAAATATCTTTATATAAATTATTACTATAATTACTATTATTGTTGAATATAAATGCTATTGTCTAGCACGTTTAAACAGACAGACTGGAATCTTACTTTCGGGTTTGTAGATAATTTTGAAATTTGATTTTGAAAAAAAAAAGCAAGAAGCTTTCCTGAGGAAAATGTACATATTAAAAAACATAGCACATGATTTCAGGGGGCCCACAGAACCTCAAGTCCAGCTGTATATTTCCAGAAGAAAATAAAACAAACAAAAATGTCCCAAGGTACAAAACGTTTAACTTTAAGTAGAAACATCTTGAAAACTTTTCTTTTTAAAAATTATGATGTATTTTTTTGTATGATTTGTTCCAACTATCAATGCAGCTACCTACTCATACTCATTTCTAATGATTAAATTTCAGCAGTTCCCAGCAATATAAAGAACTAACAGGTAACTAAGGGAAAAGTATGGCTTAAGGAGGAGTAAGAGTTGTTTTGATGATGTCATTTGTTTCTATGGAATCCGTTAGGAAAGCTGTGCTGGCAGAAGCATGGCATTTTACAGACACTCCTGTCAACTAAGGGTGTGTGTGCGTGTGTGTGTGTGTGTGTGTGCGCGCACATGTGCACGGGAGTGTGTATAGAAAAAGAGATAATTAAGATTATATGTAATATACATATATATATATACACATAACACACATATCTCTAAACATGTATGCATCTATGTATATGTGTATACAAAGAAATGTTTGAAATCCATGCACTAAACTCATCAGGCCAATGTTTATTCCTATTATGGGTCACTATTTGGTTCAGAGCTTCTTGCTGGGGATGAGTCCTTGCCCAGGCGTGTGTAGCACTATGACCCGGGCAGCCTTCTTCATGGTCTTGGTGCGAATGCGGCCCGTGTTGGCTGGTCTCTAGTGAAAGAGGAAACTGCTTAGACACCTTTCATCTTACAAAAAGAGAATTCAGTTACTAGCTTATTACCTGTCTTGATGCGTAGTCACAGAAAGAGTGCCTCACCTTTAACTATTCTAAATGGGGTAAAGAACTCTTTTCTAATGTATCTGTTTTGAGTTTACCTGTCTGTTCCTAAATGGAACCTTTATGCTAAGACTGGTAATAAATGCCCAGTGAAAGGCTCCCAATTCATTCATTCAACAAATATTTATTGAACACCTGCATTACGCTGGTTTCCATCTATAAAGGTAATCTTTCTAAAGATCTATTTCCCTCAAATTACTGTATAGCACTTCTTTGAAATTCCATGCCCCCCACATTCTGGAAAAAAAATCTCCCAAATTATTTTTCTATTCCTCTAATAAATCTCTTCTTCCTGCTAACGTTGTTTACTTTCTGTCTCTCGGTTTCTCCAGCTCTACATCAATACTCCTGTCAAGAACACCTCTCTCTCACTGCATCTACCTATGCCAAGCGTTGCCTTCATTAAATCTCACTTTCTCTTTTTACTAAGGAGATTTTCCAGAACAATCCAACCAAAAATAATTTTCTCTTTCAAATAAGTTGTTTTGAATCTAGTTACTGCTCAAATACTTTCTCATGTTTGTGTGCTAAATCTTAAGCAGAATTAGAGCCATATCTGAAGCGTCTTGTTATCCCCTGTAATAAGCAATGCTGTGCTTTGCATATTTTATTTTGTATTTAATAGATGCTTGGTTTGAGATTTAGGTTGAACCTTCACGTTCAATTCTAGCAGAGATGTTTTGTTTGGATAAAGATGAAAATACCTTTATATAAGATTAAAAGGAAATTGAAGGTCAATGCTTAGGCCGGGAACTGCTCAACCATTCTTATAATCGCCTCCTTTTCAATTACAAGCGTTTCAGAATGAGATCCAAGGTTTTGAGCATGAAATCATCTGAACTGTATTTCTTCTGCATAATTTTATCTTTGCCAGAACCCTGATAGTTCCTATTTCTAGACTTCAGCACATTTCTACGAACATCAAGACGGCCGTATATCTCCAGATCACTCTGCTTCCCCCTGCCCTTCTTGGCAGTGTTATATTTGAGCTACATGAACATCAGCAGAGAAGCTCTATCTGTTGTTATGTTTTTCTATCTGCTGAGGGAAGAATTGACACCTAAGGCTATGTCTACATTATTTATACCACTTTGATAGATTAAATCTTAACCCTACCATAGAGCTTTTAAAGACATGTCTGTAAATGTTTCAGCATTCCACAGGTGTTCATCCTGACTGCAAACAAAGACTCCTTTTTGTGGTTGAAAAACAAAATTAAAATGTAACAGTGTCCTGCAAGCCATGGTTTCTGCTTAAGACACATCCTTGACTGGACATGTCAGCTAGATTTGTTACTCTTGACACATTTTTGGAGTTCAAAAAAGTAGCCTACATCAATGGAAACATTTCTGTGATCTTATATTTCTAAAATTAATCTCTCTGATGGTGACGTTTCATAAAGGAACTATAATGTTGGTATTCTACCAATGTAACAGTATCCTAAAGGACTTTGATCCTGTAATGCCCCTAAGTTCTAAAGTATTTTCAAAAATGGTTTTGTTGTTTTCTTTACACTGTCACCAAGTCTACAGTACAAATTTCATGTGTTACTGAAAGACAAGAGTTTTATATTTTGGAAAGTATTATTCCTGAGGTTTTATTTTTTCTATTTATCACCAGAGGATCTGATTTTATTCTCTGAAACTCAGGACTTGCTATAGCTAATTTTTAGGCAGGTGGTAATTTCATGAATTTTTCCTGAAAGTAATTATAATGGCCTTTGATTCAGTGAAAAATAAACATGTTCTCACCTATCTAAGGTCCACATCAGTACTATTATTGATTTACTCAAAATTACAGGAGCTGTGAGATAAGTTATTGAAATATTTAACAAAGAATAAGGAAAAGCATGATGATAATTATTAGTTAGAAGGGTTGTAATCATGTTTTTCCTCCATAAGATAATTATATTCTAATTGGATTTTAATGTTTATTTTTAAGATGTCATAGTTTCTAAGTACAAATTCAGTTACTTTTTAAATTCAGCCTTTCATTCCTTGACCCTCCTTTGTTTTTTTAACCCCTCCCCACTCTTTCCTCGTAGAGCAGTGGTTCTCAACCTTCTGGCCCTTTAAATACAGTTCCTCATGTTGTGACCCAACCATAAAATTATTTTCGTTGCTACTTCATAACTGTAATGTTGCTACTGTTATGAATCATAATGTAAATATCTGATATGCAGGACGGTCTTAGGCGACCCCTGTGAAAGGGTCCTTTGACCGCCAAAGGGGTCGCAACCCACAGGTTGAGAACCGCTGCCCTAGAGTATTACTACGGCAATTTCTCAACCTGAAGCAGGGCAGAACAAGATAACCTTTTATAAAATACTAAATTTGAATTTGAAAGGTAGAAAGAAAAGACACATACAAATGGAGAAAAGGTTTTAAAATATTTTTCATGGTCATGATTGGGCCATATTAGACTTTTTCACATTCCTACATTTCTCTAAGTGCCATAATTAAGCTTTCTAAATCAGGTAATCAGAGCTGTCTAACACAATTGATATAGTTCTACTATATCATCAATGATCGCAAGAGTGTCAACTACACAGGCAAGAGAATATCTAGGCTAACCAGGAATCAATCAAGCTATTATTCTGGCTCCAAATAAGACTCCTTACCTGAGCCCCCAGAGATACTGTGAATTTCTACTCCTGATCAAGAAATTTCAAAGCACCAGAAGCTTCTCATTATTTTTGTCTTTTCATCTAGTAATGCACTTTTCAGTATGTCAATGTAAAAATTAAATTGTTAAAAGCTCTATGCCATCTGACAAAGTCACTAGCATGTGACTATTAACATTTATATTTAAATTAATTAAATTTTAGAATGAAATAAAAAATTCAGTCCCTCAATTGTACTAGGCATAAATGACTAACAAATATTATATTATTGTATACCAGGTATACCGGTTAATAATGCAGATTTTGTAATCCAAGAAAACATGATGATTTCAAGAGAAATATCAAAAGTGCTTTATTCAAAGCACTTTGCTAGCTATACATTTCTCCCATCTTTCAGGTAATTTGTGGATACCGTCCCAATAGAACTTTTCTTGTTTTGCGGCAAACCATTCAGAGACTCAATTTTCCATTTCTTCATACATTTTGAAGTGCTGCTCAGAAAGTGCGTGTGCCATCGATGGGAACATGTGGTAATCTGAAGGAGCAAGGTCTGGAGAATACAGCGGGTGGGTTAATACTTCCCAGGCAAGATCTTTTAACGTGTCTTTTACTGGTTTTGAAGTGTGTGATGGTGCATTATCATGAAGCAAAATTACTTTGCCGTGTCTTCTGGCTCATTCTGGTCATTTTACGATCAAAGTGTAGTTCAAATTGATTGTCTGTTGTCGGTAGCAATCAGTATTAACGGTTTCACCTGGTTTTAGAAGCTCATAATACACCACACTTTCCCCATCCCACCAAACACAGAGCATTGTCTTCTTTCCGAAGCCATTTGGCCTTGCAGTTGACTTTGATGGTTGACCTGGATCAACCCATGATTTTGTGCATTTGGGATTCTCAAAATAAATCCACTTTTCATCAACAGTTACAATTCAATGCAAAAAAAGACTTTCTTTTGTGCTGTTGAAGCAACATTTTACTGATGACTTTTCGGTTTTCTATTTGTCTTTTGTTCAGTTGATGTGGCACACATTTTCCTTCCTTCTAAATCTTTTCCATTGCTTGTAAACGATTAGAAATTGTTTGCTGAGCAACACTTAATCTTTCTGCAAGTTGTTTTTGAGTTTGACATGCATCTTCATCCAATAATGCTTGTACTAGTAATTGTTGGTCTTCAAACATTTTCAGTTGACCTGGACGTTCTTTGTGTTTCACATTGAAATTATCACTTTTAAAGTGTTTAAACCAGCGTTCACACGTATCTTGAGATGGAGCATGTTCACCATAAGCTTCCAGAAATATACAATAACTTTCAGCAGCACTTTTCTTCAAAAGGAAGTAATGAATTAAAACTTCCCACAAATGCTCCTTTTTTGGCACAAAATTCGACATTTTTTAGCGTAAAAAATCTATGATATTAACACCTTCAGCAAATTTGACATATGAAGTTTTGAAGCTTGCTGTCAATACAACAAAACAGAACACATATCAAATTGCATATATATAAACATATTTGTAACCCCACCTATTGAAAAAAAATCAGCATTATTAACCGGTACACCTGGTATCTCAGATATAAAACATTTCCATCATTACAGAAAGTGGAAATTAAAGCTGAAAATTAAATAATATTTAAACTTCTATTTGTCCAAAAGTAAATCACACTGATAGCAGATATTTTTAAAATATATGAATATTAAGTCTCATACATGATATATCAAAACTTGTGGATACAATTAAATAGAGAGAAACATATAGTCTTAAATGAAAGTACTAAAGAGGACTAAAATAAATAGAATCCAGAAAAATATGAAGACATTAGAGATGAAGAAAAAGTAGAAAAGAAATAATATAAAATCAGAAATTCACAAATGGAAAATAAATCTATAATAGAGATAATCAAAGCCAAAGGCTGGTTCAATAAAAATATTAATAAAATAGATAACCAACTGTTAATGTAAAAAAACCATTGAAACCTGTGTAGAATTTTTATGAGTTTCTTTGAGTTAAATTGTCGAAATATGCCGGGAAGCAGAACCTCAATGAATTGAGATAATGCTCTGGAGATGGCAGGTTAACATCTGTATTTATACATTGCAATAAAAGGAAAGGGACGTAGGTGGGTTACATGAAATCCATTGGTGATAGGCTAGAGGGGTGGCAGGAGAAAGCAAAGCAGGGAAACACCTGGGATTGGATAAAAAGTATAATGGTAGACACATACTTAGGTGGGTGCAGGAACAATTAACATAACAATGAAGGAACTTGTGGTATCTGTCCTGGAGCCCAGGCACATTAAGTTGTGCCCCAAGGGGTCTAGAAATAGGGAAGTTACAAGTTACCCAGACATTGAAAGGGAATCCTACATAATAAAGAGCTAATATGCTAATTAGACAGGACAGCAGAACGACCATCTGGATGATCTTCAAGACAAAGCTGGGGCTGTGAGGGCCTGCGAGGGCCAAGCCCCTGGCACGAATTTCATGCATCGGGCCTCTAGTGTTATTATAGATGCAAAAAGACAGATAGGCTCAGTTAAGGTAAAGGTTCACCTTGTCAGTGAAGATACCGGCCTAGGATGTAACTACCTACCATAACTGCTTTTAGTTAAAGTTTAATTTCAGACCATCCTTTGTGAATACTTTAGGTCTCTGAGTTTGCAAGACCACCTGCAGGCCTTCTCTGAGCTTGTCAAGTTAGTATGTGGTCCTTTCGTCCACACAACTGTCACAATACAAACTAACAACACAATTGACAATATTGGGAATGAAAATGAGGACATCACTAGATCCTACAGCCATGATTTTTTTTTTGAAAAAAGAAGATATTATGATCAAATTTATGCAAAAAAATAGCAATTTTGGTGAGATATAAAAAAAGTCTTTAGTGAACACAATTTACCAAAATTGACACATTATAAATCTGAATACTCTTACATCTAATAAAGAAATGAAGCCAATTATTTAAAATTTTCTCACAAATAAACCCCCTAGCCCAAATAGCTTCAATAATAAATTCTTCCAAATTAAAAAAATAATAATAATAGCCCTAATGTCACTGAAATGCTTTGAAAACAGAAAAAGAGAGAACCCATCCCCACCTCTTTTTTTGTTTTATTTTGTTAATCCTCACCCAAGGATATTTTTTTACATTGATTTTTAGAGAAAGTGGAAGGGAGGAGGAGAGACCCAGAGAAAGAAATAAAAATGTGAGAGAAACACATCAATTGGTTACCTTCTGCACATGCCCTCACCTGGGCCGGGGATAGATGTGTGTGCCCTTGGCTGGAATTGAACCCTCAACCCATCAGCCTAAGGGCCGATGCTCTAATCACTGAGCAAAACTGGCTTAAAAAAATTATGATTTATCAGTTCCAATTAGTGTCAATCTAGCAATTCTGGGTTGGCCTAACATTTGAAAATCAAATCCATATGATTTACACAAATAAAGATACAGTGAAAAATCATAATCATCTCAAAAGATAAAGAGCTTCCCTTTGATAAAATCCAACTTTCATTCATGATAAAAATGCTATTCTATATTTCTTGGAGGTCCTAGCAAGTTCATTTAGGCAAGAAGAAAAATACATAATAATTAGAAAGGAAGACATAATTGTGCTATTATTTCAGATCAACTGGAATTCTCATTTATTTCTCCCAGAACAAATGTTAGTACGACTTTTGAAAATCCTTTGGAAATATCTACCAACACAATATAAATGGGTACCACACAACTCAACATATCTCCAAATGACATTTGCAGGAATGTTTACACAGTACACTTCTAATAATAAAACTTACATTATACTCAACTGCTCATAATTAATTGAGAGATAAACGAATAAATAAGATGAAAGGGTGTAGTGTTTTATCCATCTTCTATATATTTCTGTGGATGGAGCAATCAGATTTCAGAGAATTCTTAAAAGGTCCAGAAAATGGATCATTCATGGATCCAATTATGATAATGTTCAAGAGGACTAACTCATGTTAACCAAGCTCATAAGAATCTGATACATCAAGGGGCATGTCAGTTTATTACTTTAACAACACCAAAAAAAAAAAAATGATACTGGTAAATGGGATGTAAGTCTTGTGTAAGCATAGCTGTTAGATTTTTCTTCTTGGCAGATATAGATGGAAAACCACTTAATTATCAGAAGACTGCGTTGTAAGCAGGGTTCAGAGCCTGCAGAGCTAGATGAGTACATCAGATGCTTAATGTTCAGGTACTAAAAGGCTAATATCTCTATTTCCACAAATATTCTTCTTACCAAGAGACATTTTGCATCTAAACTGCTGTTTTTAACTAAAGTTAATTTTATACATTATGCTTGATTTTACAATTAAACTCAGTGTCAAGAGGGTCTTGCTGAAATCCAGCCTACAGACTGTATATATTTTAGGCTCCTGTCCAGGCTAGCAAATCAGGACTTATGATTGCTAAGAATGTCCTTATATTTCTTATTAACATGAGTATAAGAAACAAAGTGAAATGTGAAAGCTTGAAATAAGTTTTTTTTTCCCCCAAAACATGTTCACTAAATATAGAATTCTGTTCTGACATATTTTCTTTTCATACTTCAAAAATTTAGTTTGTCTTTTTTTTATATTTTACTTTTTTCTATCCAGTATATGTAACATTTCTTGATTCCTTACATTATAAAATAGGAACATAATCCCACCTACTCTTTAACTTTCCTCAACCCTTTTAGTTTCTTTTTTTTTGAATCTTTACTGTTGAAAGCATTACATAGGTCCTCCTTTTTCCCCCTTTAACCTCTTCCAGCCCACTCCTGTCCTCCTCCGAGGCCCCCACCACCCCATTGTCTGTGTCCTCAGGTTATCTATATATGCATACAAGTTCATTGGTTGATCTCTCCCCACCCGCTCTCCCCTGCCCTTTTAGTTTCTAATTTCTGTTATCTGTACTTTTACTGTTATATGATTAAGGTAGATAACACTTGCTTTCCCTTCTGCAACTGTAATTAAGTCTTCTACCCTTTGTTGATAGATTCTAAAGGCTAAATGCCAGTAAATAGTGCTTGCATTGTAATGATTATATTCATATTATTCATGGCCTAGTCCAGTGGTCGGCAAACTGGCCCCTTGAGTGTGGCTCTTCCACAAATACCACATGCGAGCGCACACGTACAGTGCGATTGAAACTTCGTGGCCCATGCCACGGGGCCAAAGAGCTGCATGTGGTTCGTGAGCTGCGGTTTGCCAACCACTGACCTAGTCAAACACACTTACTATCTCTAGATTTTTGTTTTTCCAGGGTTTATAATTGCCTTTAATTTTTATTGCCTACTTTTATAATGTATTTTTAACTGTTTCATTGTCTCAGGGTTCAAATGTATACATTTCTCTCTTTCCTTAAATATCTCCTCCCTCAATTCTTTTATAACATAGGCTAGTTGCTCACTAGAATGCTGCAGATCTGTTTTCCTGGGATTTTTATTCATTACTCCTTTGAGTTGAATCTACCTCATCCAACATCTAACATCTTCCTCCTTTTCAGTTGGTTAATTCATTTTACAAAGAAAGTCCAAAAGTTAATATCTAAAAAAGAGTACACATGAGGTAAACTTTCTAAGTCCTTGCATGTCTGAAACTAAGCTGTTTTTATATTGATTGGTAATTTAGTTTGGTTAAAAATTCTAGGGTTAAAAAATTTTATTTGAGAATTTGTCATCTAGTATTAGGAATCTGATAGCAATTTAATTGTCCTTCCATTATAAGTAACCTATCTTATTTATATATCTTTTCATGGAAAGTTTTAGAATATTTACCCTTTAGCCTTAATGTTCTGAAAATTTAAAATTATGTGACAAAATGTTAATTTTATTTCTCTCCATACATACAAAATGGCCCTTTTCAATCTGAATTCTCTTCGGTAAGGGAAATTTATCTTTTATTTTTATTTTATTTTAAATCTTCATTGTTGAAAGTATTACATATGTCCTCTTTTTTTCCCTTATTGACCTCTTATTGCCCACCTCCACTTCCCACTCCAGGCCTTCACCATCCTATTGTCTGTGTCCATGGGTTACATATATATGGATACAAGTTCATTGATTGATCTTTTTTTTTTCCTTTTTCACATTAAAGGTGATATTTCATTACATTGCTTGCTTTAATTTTAATGCAAAGTTTCATTTTGAGTATTCTGCCTCTGAGATTCCAGTCTGTTCTATACTTCTGTCTCTCTGAAACTATTCTGTCCATCAGTTTATTTTGTTCATTAGATTCCACTTATGAGTGAGATCATAGGATACTTGTTGTTCTCTGATTGGCTTATTTTGCTTAGCACAATATTCTCCAGGTCCCTTTATGCTGTTTCAAAGGGTAAAAGATCCTTCTTTTTTGCTGCTGCATAGTATTTCAGGGTGTAAATGCACCACGGCTTTTTTATCCACTCATCTACTGATGGGCACTTGGGCTGTTTCTAGATCTTAGCTATTGTAAATTGTGCTGCTATGAACATAGGGGTGCATACATCATTTCTGATTGGTGTTTCAGGTTTCTTAGGTTATATTTTGAGAAGTGGGATCACTGGGTCAAATGGCAAGTCCATATTTATTTTTTTAAGGAAACTCCATACTATTTTCCACAATGGCTGCACCAGTCTGCATTCCCTCCGGCAGTGCACTAGGGTTCCCTTTTCTCCACATCCTCACCAGCACTTGTCATTTGTTGATTTGTTGATGGTAACCATTCTGACAGGTGTGAGATGATACCTCATTGTCATTTTAATTTGCATCTCTATGATGATCAGTGACTGAGTATTTTCTCATATGTCTCTTGCCAATCGGTATGTCTAATTTGGAGAAGTATCTATTTAGGTCCTTTGCACATTTTTTAATTGGATTGTTTGTCTTCCTTTTGTTAAGTTGTATGAGTTCCTCATATATTTTGGATATTAAACCTTTATGAGATATATCATTGCCAAATACATTCTCCCATACAGTGGGCTCCCTTTTCATTTTGGGGATGGTTTCTTTTGCTGTGCAGGAGGTTTTTATTTTGATGTAGTCCCATTTGTTTATTTTCTCCTTAGTTTCCTTTGCCCTAGGAGATGTATCCTTGAACATACTGCTATGAGAGATGTCTGAGATTTTGCTGCCTATGGTTTCTTCTACGATTTTTATGGTTTCATGACTTATGTTTAAGACTTTTATCCATTTGAGTTTATTCTTGTGTATGGTGTAAGTTGGTGGTCTAATTTCATTTTTTTGCATGTACCTGTCCAATTTTCCCAACACCATTTATTGAAGAGACTGTCTTTACTCCACTGTATGTTATTTCCTCCTTTGTCAAATATTGAGCTTTATGGCGTGGGTCAGTTTCTAGGTTCTTTGCTCTGTTCCATTGATCTAAATGCTTATTCTTGTGCCAGCACCAGGATGTTTTGATTATAGTGGCTTTGTAGTTATTTTTAATAAGTATTTAAATCACAATTTTATTTATTATTTTGCTTTAATTGGTGAACTACCTTTTAAAGAAGTTAAAATAAAAAATAAGAAAAATATTGCATCATTTTCAATTTATGTACTAATACGATAGCTCCCCATTCATTTATTTAGCTTCAGATTCAGTCTGATACATATGCTGAAGAATCACATTTAGTATTTCTTATTACTTTCATGTTGTCCAAAAATATTATCTTACCTTTTTTGGAAGGACATTTATGCTGATGATAGAACTCTTTGATGACTTTTTCCTTTCGCATGTTGAAGGTGATATTTCATTATATTGCTTGCTTCAATTTTAATGCAAAGTCACCATTCATTCTTATTTTTGTTCTCTTGTATGTGTGTCCTTTTTCTTCCTATTTAAGATTTTTATTAATCAATATTTTATCAATTTGATAATGTTGTTCTTGGTGGGGTTTGTTATATTTGTTCTGCTTAGATTCATCATCAGAATCATCACCTTCTTGGATTTATGAATTCATTTCTTCCATCAAATTTGGAGAATACTGTCCATTATTTCTTCACACTTTTCTGTCATACTCTTTTCTCCTTAACTTCTGGAACTCCAAATATATATATATATATGTTAGATAAACTGAAATTGTCCTATCTTAGGGTTCCATTCAGTTTTTCAAACTTTTCACATTCTGCTTCAGTTTGGATAGGTTCTGTTTCTGTTCTGTTATCTTTTTTTCTACAGTGTGTATCCTGTGGCCTATGACTTCAAATGTTACCTTCACAGAAAGTGTACATGTACAGCATAAACTATATACATCAAGCAGGGGTATGTACCTTGCTATGCACTTGAAATTTAAAAGTAACACCATCAGGCAGGGTCCCCAAACAAATACTTTTTAAATATTGTGACAGTACATAAATAGAAATATTCAGAGTAAGTTTTCCACCCAACAGTGGGCATTCAGTGAAAGCTTCATAACATCAATGGCTATGCTTAACCTTAAAACATAAATAGCGGTGGAGAAGGAATTCCAGGCAGAGAAAACAGCAGGAAAACAGGGGCACAGAAGGAAGATACAGCATAATGTAAGTGGAAAATACAGACAGTTCATATGTTGCATGAACATAAAGTCAAAGGCAGAGGACAGTAGGAGATATGGCCAGAGGGTAAGGAGGCTCCAAGAGCCAATTGTTCATAACACTTTAGAGCTAGGAATTTCACAAATTGCTGAAACATTTTTAAGGGAGTGACATATTTAGGCTTTTGTTTTAGAAAAAAACACATTCTAAATAGATTACAGGAAGTAGATTTTAGTGAAACAAGAATGGACACAGAAAAAAAAAATGTTTAAGTGAGAGTCTAAGCAACTGGTGAATAGTTTGAACTATGCTAGTTGTAATTCCTATGCTAGCTGTAACAAAGATAGAGGGGAGTGAATGATGGTAAAGTTAATATTATGTAGTAATTTAAAGGATGAAGGTATAACCAAAGTGTCAAGGGTGATTCACTTTCCTAGAGTGGATAATTATGTCATCTACTTGATACTGAAAACATACAAGAGCATATTGAAGGATGGTTTAAAAATGTATTGGTCTAGGTTTTTTAACTAGACATCTTAGTTACCCATGAGACAGTCCATTGGAAAGACCATAGTATGTCATCAGATATGAATCTAGAGTATATTTACAGAACTTAAAAGCCATTATCCCATAGTAAGTAGCTGAAACTATGAGAGGGTAAAATGCCCAAGAGACAATGTGTGAAATAAAAGAGAAGAGTGTCAGCACTTAGAGGTCAGGCAAGGGCACAGAATCCCTGTTTCAGCTGATGTGAAAATAACTTGACTATAAAACATCACTTGCATTTTTATTCCACATTCTCCTCAAGTAAGGTATATAAAATTCGTAATTATTTAAGGTGGCCCTACCAGTATGTGGGCTTTATTCCATGATGTGGCTGACAGCTGACTCATGGTTACACTTGAAAACTCAGGGAGTTGAGGTATACTTCTTATCATTTCAAGTTTCCAGAGAGTGCACTCCGTACCCTTCCCTAAAATTGCAAAGTCAAACTCATAGTGGTCTCTATAAAGTCATCTGTCTTGAGCTGAGATGGAGTGGGATTGCCCTACACTCCTCTTGTGGGAGAAGTGCTGACTCTAAAAGCATATTAACCACTCTTTCAAAATGTTTTCTTAATTTTTTCCAGCTATTATTTTTTAAAATATATTTTTATTGATTTCAGAGAGGGAGCGAGAGAGAGAAACATCAATGCTGAGAGAATCATTGATTGGCTGCCTCCTGCATGCCCCACGTGGGGATTAAGCCCACAACCCAGGCATGTGGCCTGACTGGGAATCATACCATGACCTCCTGGTTCATAGGTCGACACTCAATCACTAAGCTATGCAAGCTAGGCTTCTATCATTTCTTTTAATTCCTTCAACATTTTGAGGGCACTAAGGTTCATTCAACTGATTATTGTTTTCCTTTAGAACCAATTCTGCTTATTTTTTATTATATGGTTCTATTGTCCCTTGGTGCCTCTGTTATTATTTCTACTGTAACATCAAAGTACATGTCTGTCTTTTTCAGAGCATGACTTCCTAAATAAGGGTGTTATACATTTTATATTTCTATCCCCACTAAGGATTGAGAGAATACTGATATTCAAAGAAATATCTAGGAGTGAAGAAATAAGACATTTGATTGGTAGATTTAAAGTCATCATTAGAGGAAAACATATTTAATGACTTAGGGCAGAGAGAGACAGTGTTATTCAAATTTAGAGAAAGATTAAATTGTGTTAATAGAGATACATATTTTAATTTAATTATAGGTTCTTTACTATTATTGAAGGGCAATTTTTACAGATTCTTAAAAGAGTACTTTTCCCCAAAAACAAAACTTTATCTATCTATCTATATATATATAATCTGCATCTTTAGATAAGTGCTTTGAAACATTGGCCCATGTCTAGGGAAAAGTATCAGATGGTGGGCATTTTTTGATGAACAAGTAAACAAATGTTAGTTCTGAATTCAATTCCCTTCCAAATTTCCTTGCTACTATGCACAAGAATGCAGCCTACTTTCACAACTGAAATCTGAAATAACAGTATCTAATTCAAGAGACCAACTGAGTTCATTTTTCATTCTGATGGATAACTCATTTATTAGGCACAGAATTCACTGAAATCCAGTGCCAAGAATTACTAAGCAACAGAACATATGTAGGCGGATGTGATGTTTGCATATTCACACAATCTGACATTTACACCAAGATCAGAAGTATATTATTACTGAAAGGGAGGAACAGTAACAGAACAAGAGTAGTAATAGTCTTTTATTTTATAAGGTACCATTCACAAAAGTATCGCCATGATCTTAATAACCCTCTCCTATAGAAAGCAAGCAAATCCAATGGATATTCACAAGTTCCCAGATTTAGTTCCTCCTAAATGCCAGAAAGGAAAACAAACTGTTTGAAGCATTTTTTAAATGCTTTCTATAGTATAACACCTAGTATGGTGTGAATGCAGGCACTGCTGATCAGCCTGAGTAGAATACTAACTGCTTTAAAATATCAAAATTAGGAAATATTCTGGAATGTTCTACTTAAGACATTCTCCTAAGGACCCTGAAGCTCGACAATTTTCTCCAATAGGAAGCTACTTTCATTCCCAGTCTTCCCCTCTGCTGAATACAGGAACCAAAGATGAGAAGGTTGGATGTCTGAATAAGCCTGACTATTTCCTTACATGAAATAAAACTAAACATTTCCAATGCCAAACAATATGGGAGCCAGTCATGTTCAAACAGACCTGTGGTTTAAGGCAGTGACCTCAATGCAGTCAGTGTCTCTTTGCAGTGAACCACCATAAGCCCATTTCAATTGTACAATTTCAACTTTTAATACAATTAAAATACAGATAAAGTGACAGAGGAATTGTTTTAAAGGAAAATCTCCAGAGTACATTACCGAACAAGATGGGCCATTCTATTGGCATTATCAATAATCCTTATAGAAACATGATATTTTACATAAATTAAACTTATGGCTTTAACAATCTATAATAATAAAAGCATAATATGCAAATTGACTGAATGACCGAACAGCAGAACAACCATCCGGATGACCTTTCAGACAACCACACTATGACATCCACTGGTGCCAGGCCAGCCAAAGAGGGTGTGATGCGATTGGTTGGGGACATGGCCATTGCCCCATGATTGCCCTGCAGAGGGGGACCCAGGCCACCAATGTGATCGATCAATCAGGGGGCTCCATGATTGTCCCAAAGAGGGAGGCCCAGGCCACCAACAGGCGGGCTGTGGGGGTGGGTGGGGCCTCCCTCTGTGGGGGCAATCCATTGCAGAGCACAGGCCAGGTAGGTGGGGCCTACCTCCTTGGGATGATTGATGGCAGGACTCCTGGACTGTGAGAGGGCACAGGCCGGGCTGAGGGACCCCCCCACCCCAGCCCCCGAGTGCACAATTTTGTGCACCCAGCCTCTAGTCCTATATAATAAAAGGCTAATATGCAAATAGACTGAACTGTGGAATGACCGGTTGCTACGACATGCACTGACCACCAGGGGGCAGACGCTCAATGCAAGAGCTGCCCCCTGGTGGTCAGTGTACTCCCACAGGGGTAGCGCTGCTCAGTCAGAAGCCCTGAGCCGGGCTCACAGCTGGTCAGCGCAATGGCAGCTGCGGGAGTCTCTCTCGCCTTCGCAGCAGCACTAAGGATGTCCATCAGTCAGACATCCCCCCAAGGGTTCCCGGACTGCAAGAGGGTGCAGGCCAGGTTGAGGGACATCCCCCTACGCCCCCCCCCCTCCGAGTGCATGAATTTTATGCACTGAAAAAAAAAATATAAATATATATATATATATATATAAAACATCAAACATTCCTTCACATTCATGTCTAAATGTCCTCAACTGATGATACTTTTCATGGTTCCTTTGATGGACAACATTAGATTTCTGCAGAGAAGAGTTTCCCCTGGCAATATTCTGCTACAGTGATTCATTCATTAAACTTGTGTTTGTTTGTTTTTTTAAATATATTTTTATTGATTTCAGAGAGGAAAAGAGAGGGAGAGAGAGATAGAAACATCAATGATGAGAGAGAATCATTGATTGGCTGCCTTCTGCATGCCCCCACTGGGGATCGAGCCTGCAACCCAGGCATGTGCCCTTGACTGGAATCGAAACCAGGACCTTTCAGTCTGCAGGCCCATGCTCTATGCACTGAGCCAAACCAGCTAGGGCATTAAACTTGTTTTTAAAGAGCAAAAGGTTCTCAAAGAAATGGACTCCTCGTTCCTTCATAGTTATAATAACTTCCATAATTTGCTTAAAGATTTAATTAGGCCAACTCTTGGGTTGCAGAACTACATCTCCTACTCCCTATTAATAACCCTCAGAGCAACTGCAACCAAACTTTATTTGAAGGCAGCTGGGAAAGCAATCCTTTTTCTTGTGCAGGAAGACCCACCATCCAGTATAAACAGGCTACTATCCTGTGTGAATACCTGGTCCTCCACTGGGGTTTACGAAAAGGAACAAGAACGTCAAAGCAACAACCAATGATAATTTTTTGAAGTGCTGCATATTTTCAAATCACAATAGTCTGTTGGCAACACCCCTATCTGTAGAGATTTTATTAATATGGCATGAATTTTCTGACTATCATCACATGGAAAGCTGAACAATACTTTGAATTTGCTAGAATGAAGCTCTGTGGATATTCCTACATGCTCTTTGTCATTTGAATTGATTTTCACAACCTTGAATAATGGACGTATTAAAATGATGTCTCACCTCTCTCAATTTCAATGGACCTGACAGTAATCCTATATAATAAAAGGCTAATATGCAAATTGTTCCCTCGACCTAGAGTTCAACCAGGGGGCGGAGCTGGCCGGCCAACCACCTGTGGCCCCTACCCTTGGCTGGCCTGGCCCGATGGGGGCAGGCCGGCTGGATCCCACCCATGCATGAATTCATGCACTGGGCCTCTACTGTCATACAAAAATGCCCAAAATTGGAGAATTTGATCTTCAGATATTTTTAAGTAGTAAATTGAAGAATTTTTATTTAAAGATCCCATTAGTTCAGCGGTTCTCAACATGTGGGTCACGACCCCTTTGGCGGTCAAACGACCCTTTCACAGGGGGCCCCTAAGACCATCCTGCATATCAGGTATTTACATTACGATTCATAACAGTAGCAACGTTACAGTTATGAAGTAGCAGCGAAATAATTTTATGGTTGGGTCACAACATGAGGAACTGTATTTAAAGGGCCAGAAGGTTGAGAACCACTGCATTAGTTAGAAGGGGTAGAGGCCATTCTATGAACAAAAGTATACTTGAACTACTCTCAGAAAGAAAGAAAAAAATTTCTATTTTACAGTTAAATCTCTAGAAACATTTAATAATAAAATAATATTCCCTTGAATAAACAGTTCCACCTGTCAAACAAACAAATAAATAAAGGTGCATTTGCAGCAAACTCACCTGGAGCACTTATTTCTGGGTTCCACCAGAGATTTCCTGAATAGACGCACAAAGATGAAGTCTGAGTGTCTACATCTTTAACAAGCTCCTATCGTCATTTTGCTGCCCCCTAACTTTTGAAAACTCCTAGATAAATATTTGGAAACCAGAAATTAGTGTTATCAGTTATACTATTCTAATAATAATCACAAGATTTTAGATTCATTAGGCCTCATCATGAAAGCTGTCCTTCTATTTCTTTACCCGCCAGACTAGCTAGCCTTCCTGGTCTTCAGGTCTCCCCTTCCCGAAAGAGCAGCATGGAGCTTTTGTTTCCCTTCCCTGCACACCTTGCTTGTTCGAAATCCCATTCCTCAGAACACTTATTTGCTGAAAGCAGTGGTGTTTATAGTCCCAGAGCTAGCAAAGCCAGCTCACCTGGAACTAGTTAGAAATGCAAATTGAGACTCTCTGCAGACCCTCAAAATCAGCAACTCTGGCAACCTTTGTCTTCCAGGTGATTAGGATGTGTCTGAGAAGTAATGCTACAGAACTGCTCAGTTAGTAGGGGAAAATATATGGATGTATATTAATTTCAGAGATTACCCCTCATATAACATTTGCATTTTAATGGAGATATTTCACACTGAAGGGAACAGTAAGGGATTAGTGTTGGAGGCCTTTCCAAGTGACAGCTTTTAAACAATAATGACTTTGCTTTGTGCTTGAAAACTAGGACTAGAGAAGTAGGTCTCAAACCCTTGTTTACACTGAAATCACCTGGGGTGTCTTGTTTTTGTTTCTGCTTCTGTTTTGAACCTTAAAATGATTTAATTTATGGGGCCAAGGGCTCCTCTGGTGAATCTAATATGTAATCAGACTTGAGTACCACTAGCCTTGGTCAGTGAGTTTGAACTGTAGCCTGCATCTGAATCACCCAAAGAGACTGTTTATTACAAGACAGTTGGCTGGACCCACCTGCAGATGTTAATACATCCAGAATGGGCAGAGAATTCTCCTTTCTAAAAATTGTGTTGCTGCCGGTTGTGGGAGCACAGTCTGAGGATCACTGCAGAGATCCCTGCTATCAATTACATTTTCCTGAAGCAAGGCCAGAGGATCTGACATGCAGCCAGGGCAATATTTAAGTTCATGCATGTGTGAGTTGTCTCATTCACTCCTGTAACAAATATTGCATGTGCTTCACTACCTCCTCTTTCTCTTTTTTACTCTTCAGTCAGACTTACTGTGAACACAGAAAACCCTGACATCAAAAGGAAATTCAACTTTATACTATAATGCCTCACTTTTTCCATGGTGACTTGTCTAACACCTTCACTTTTAAAGCACAAGAGGTCCCTAGGAAGCAAAAAAAACAGATCCTACCAAATACAAAACCCATTCGGTCAAGGGGATTTGCTTTACTCAGAGGAGACCACCCCAGGTTTTTACTGAGTCAAATTAGTCCTAATTTACTGAACATTCTAATTGGGTTGATAATCTGATTTCTTGATTTGCTGCAGATTAAAATCAGGAAGTTACAGGGGGAGTAACTGATAAAGGAAGCAATAAATGAAAGGTAACAGTTTAGGAGACAGAAAAAATGATAAAAAGCAAACAAGAATTTAAAAGGTGAAGCAATTGAGATGCTTCGATTTGAATGTCTCCTAAAAGTAACATTGAATTCCTAATAAAAACAGGTGCCTCAAGGCAACATTCAACAGCAGGATGGAAATGCATTCAGGTGGGAGCTGCTCAAGGGCAAGGAGAAGCCCCACAAGTCGCTGAATGCATTTGGTATTGGTCAAGCACTGTCTGGGTGCTTTTCCATAAACTAACAATCTAATTCTCACATCATTCTCACGTACGAATCACAATTATCTTCATGATCACTTTGTACATAGAGGAAAGAAAGCATGGAGAGATGAAGTAATTTGCCCAAGATCACATGACTGAAACTACAGAAAGGATATTTGAGCCTCTGAGAGCTATACCTGAGTCTGAGAATTTGACCACTTCTCTACACCTGTCCTATCACAATGGGGTGTATGTTGGCTGGGGCAGAGGGTAGGGGGGTGAATGAGGAGAGGCTAATTACTATTTCATATATATATATGTATATATATATATATATATATATATATATATATATACACACATATGCATATATGAAGATAGTGAAAGAACACTTGGATAACATGAGGCTCTTTATCTATTGATCAGTTAGTCTTATGGTTTTAGCAGTTCCACACCCAGGGGGAAAAATCATTTCCAGAAACTTTGTCAAGAATTTTAAAAATATATTTTCAGAAGGATTACAAAAACTAATTAAAAGATAGCTGCTTTATTTTATTTATTTATTTTTGGCTGTAGAGCCATCTAGATCCAAATAGATACATAGCCATTGTGATTGTCAGCCAACAGCATGCAGACTCCATGGGAAATAAAATAACCATCCAAAGAACACAGGCTTCTGTTTGTTGAATTAAAAGAACAGTTCTATTAAGCTCTGTGGCAGAGAGAATTAATAAACATTTGGTCCTGCTCAAATACTGAGCCAGTGGAAGACCATTTAGAAAGCTTACAGCATTTCTAACAATATACTTTTAAACTTTGGTTTGTCAAATTAAATGTGAACATTCCAATCATCAGGACAAAATATTTCAGTTAGGTCTTTTTGTTTTTTGTGTGTGTTTTTTTTTAGTACAACAAATTCCTATGTCAAGAATTCTGACAATTTCGTACATTTCCTGAAACCCTCTCTAAGACTAGATGATTTTCAATGCATTTGGGCGAGAAAAGTCATTTGTGGGGAAGATGCTCTTATTTAGAGAATGTTGAATTCCTAAGGGATTAAAAAGAGCAGCAAGAGTTGGATTGTGTTAGTTTAATCTATGATTCAGATTTCTCTGAAAGTCTCCAAATGCATCCGTGTTTATTAATTTATCTCAGGGTCCCAAGTGAATGATACCAATCTTTGAATACGTATGGCTTTAAAAAATTTCTTACTGTCATTTTTGTGAAAATAAATCTTTGACTTTCCTATTTGAGAAGGGAGGCACTTCTTGCAAAATTATTCTGGCCAAAGTTTTCTCTGCCATACTTCATGGTTAAAGTACTTTTCCAAGTGCTGTAGAAAATCTAAAAATGCTTTCCTGAGAAAAATGTGTGCTGTCCTACAGGGTACTCCTTTCCACTGGTGGAGTTATTTCTTTCTATGTGAAAATAGTGCCTCAGCTTCTCTTATTAACATACTAGAGGCCCAGTGTACGAATTCGTGCACAGATGGCATCTGGCTGGCCCACCCCCATGGGGGCCAATTTGGGCCAGACTGGTGGGGGGGGTGGGGGAGGGAACGTGGGAGGTTGGCCACCAGCTGCACCCCTAATTGGGGTGGGGGGTCCGATTGGGGGCAGGGCTGGATGAGGGGAGAGGCTGTGGGCAGTTGGGAGGGCCAATCAGGGCCCACATTAGGCCAGTTGGCCGCTGCCGTGTGCCTCATAGCGTCCGCTTGTTCTGGTTATTCTGGTCGTTCCACTCTTCTGGTCGTTTGGCTTTTATATATATAGATTATTGTTCTTCAACTCTACCTAATCTTCTGGTTTTCAAAGTATATGGAGTTATATTGAGCCAGTGTCACATAATATTAGCATGTCAGAAATTGCAATTGTTTTAAACTGGGACTGTTATCTGTGGAAGTGGAGTTCTTGGGGTGCTGCAGGGAAAAGAATTTCCTAGAACCCCCATGGGAGGATGGGGTTTCATGGAAAACTTTATTAATGATGTAAAAGAAAGGGGTCCCATCTCTGTCCATATCACCATGGAAAAAGTCCTATCTTGTCAGAGCTAGAATCAAGACCACTGTCCAGAATGTCTGTTCCCTGTTAAAGTCCAGTCCAGTCTAGCATCTGACTAGTTGCGCTTGTGTTTCCAGATGCAGTCCACTGTGTGGTCCAGCATCCTGCATGTACTAGTAGAGTCCACATGAACATGTGCCATGGGGCTGCTTTAGGCCACATGATGGGCAAGTGTGGGTCATGGAGCAAGAGAGGAAAGGGGAACAAGGAGCACATGAATGGGAACAAGCAGAAGAACAAGAGAGAGAGAGAGCATTGGGGATTTTAACCTCCCAAATTCCACACACTTGCAGTGGCTTCACCTCTGCAAACGACTTTTTCCCCAGACTAGACTGACAGGGGCGCACCTTCCCTAGTCACCCAGACATCACTGTGCATGTGTCCATCTTCCCCTTTGTTCAATCCCTTCCCCCGTGATCTGCAGGGAAGGGACGGTGGTTCCCTGAGGAGCGTGAAGCTATAGCTTCCTGGTGAAGCTGCCCAGATGACCATGCTTACAATGTCTGGCCTCTCCTTCATTCTCTTTCTATGATAAGTATTAATAAACTAGTTAATAATGATGATAACAATACCATAATAATTTCTAACTAAAACTTTCTAGATGCAAAAATATCTAAGGGATACACTTATTTTCAGTTCTAAATATTTTATCACATAATCATCACAAGAAGTCTACATAAATATACTTCATTGGATTAAATTATATAATAATTCACCTTCCCTTCAAAGCTCTGACCTTGAATCTCCGCCCAGTCTCTCTATGGAAAAGAGTCCCATGACATTCATTCAATATTTATTTTAAACTATTGTAGAGAGCAGTATTCATTCATTACCTCGTTTATTGTTATTTAATTTATGTGTTGCGTTTTTACAAACTGAAAACAAGACCCTCTACCAGCAAAATGATTACTACTCACTTTTTTGTAATACTCACTTTATTGCAGTGGTCTGGTACTGAACTAGCAATATCTCTGAGGTATCCCTAACTCTGTACCTGCTACATAAAATCCTAGATGCTGATATGACCTTAAAATCAGTTCTTAGGGAATTTGAATCTTCCCATATTTCTCATTTTATCAGTTACTAAGAAACTCAGAGGCAAAACTACTCTTCACTGATAGCAAATATATGAGATTTCATGGTAGGAAGACTGAATTCTGTCCTTGATAGTGATTTAATCATTGTTATTTACCTTTGACATGTATATCTTAAGTCTTCTCAAAATTCTTTTGGGGTGGGGGGGGGGTACATGCATAAAACCAAAATTAGCATTTTTATTTTTTATGTAAAGTTGCATGTTATAGTTTTTTAAAAGTAGTTTTATATGTCTAGTTACTTTAGCTATTGTGATGGACCTTGAAAAATGTATCTTCCTCTGTTATATTTTTTATTTTTTTACCCTAGGCATATAATCAATAAATAAGCCCTCACTATCAATCTCCAAAATATACAGTCATATTTCATTTTCAAAACTAAACACCTCCTGTGATGAATTACAGTCATTAGCAAGATGATTGTCTGTACAGAAACTTCAGACCACTTAGAAATGACTGAGCAGTGACAGAAAGGTGGGAGTGGGCAGTGGGGTTTCTGTTTCAATTACTTTATTATCCTCAAGTGTAAATATTTCTGAACCTATGCAGCTCTGCTTGACACTCCATTAAACTAAATTTTAAAAATGCTTCCAACATTTTGTTGTTGCAGTTATATTTCCAAATGAGGAGAGAGAAAAGTTGTATCTCCATGTCATGCTTTCCCCAAGACCCAAAGCAGTACACTCCTCTACCATGACCTCATCATCCAGTGTGTGGACAGATCCAGTCTTCAGAAGGCAACACCGAGAAGGATGCATTTTACACCTATTAGTTTTATTTTATGGAAAAACGGTCTCATCCAAATTTAGGTTTTAATTACTACAGTGGCCGGGGTCTTAGGGGGAATACAAAATGAAATGCTGTCCTGTAAAATTTCTTGAGTCAAGAGGAATAAAATTAACTTTATCAGATTTTCCATACTGGCCCCAACCAGACCTCAAGCTTTCTGGCTACAAAGTGGGGCTAGGAAATATATGGAAGTATTTAATTCTGGTTTTCTGACCATCAAATATCCAAGGCCTTTAAAGGCTCTTCTGCTTGGAATTAATTCATTCTCTAATTTCTTTTAAACTCTTTGCCAATGAATCTCTAGCTATACTCGTACCTCTTTCCCCAACCTCATTCTAACTACTTTTGTAGCTCTCTTTCTTCTAGTTAAGTCATTTGCAAAGTTTAATGAACATAAGACTCACCATTGAGGGAGGGCTTAGTAGACACAGGTTGCTTAGTAGACATTGCGTTTGATTCAGTGGATCTGGTGTGAGCCTGAGAATACACATATCTAACAAATTCCTGGTGGTGCTGAAGCTGTTGGTTCTGCTAATAGACTGAAATTCCATCCTGACTTTTCAGATAAGCAATTCAGATGACCTTCAATGACATACAACTGAATCTGACAGTCCACTGTTGTTGTTTTTTACTCAATCTTAGCCAATTTTATCATTTTCTACATATGGCAAAGGGTTGCCAGATGGGAAGATCATACCCAAAAGCCCTGCCAAGCTTTTAGGCCTGGCTGTTCTCCTGCACTGTCCAGGCTGTCTTTCCAATGATAGTCTCTCCTGTGATCCCTTAGATAAAAATTATTTCCCAGGGCCTGTCAGTATCCTCTATCATACTGTCTCTTTGTATGCCCTACTCCCTTTACTCCTCTGCCAACCATTCAATGTTGAGAATTTATTTCAAATAAAATATTTGTATGTTTGAAAGTCTGCATGATGCAAGAATATAAAATTCTCAAAGGCAAGTATCAAAATTCTCAGTTCTGGGAATGGAAAAGTCAAAGGAAATTCTTTTATCGATTCATATCTAACTTATCTCTATGCTGGTAAATAAATTTTTGTAGTTTTCTTTTTATTCTTTCAGGTATTTTTATCAAGATGTAATTAACACATAACATTGTATTAGTTTCAGGTGTACAACATATGATTTTATATTTGTATATACTCATTGTGAAATGGCCACCGCAATAACTCTAATTAACATCTGTGACCATAAAATAGTATTGGTATTTCAATCTCAAAATTCAATACTAGAAGAATCAAAGATAGCTGGTATTTTTTGACATACTCACATATTTATTGAATGCACTTGGTGTATATTCCTGGCATTAAATATGTCACTGAGTCTCTCTCGGGTTGAAGGAAAGGGCAGAGTTTATGGATAGACATATTATGCAAAAATAATGACATATGGCAAGATAAGATAACTGCTATAGAAATATATCAAGGAATTGTGCTATGGAAGAACAAAGAAGAGAAAGATCACTTCTGATTAGAAATTAGTTAGGGAGTGTAGAGAAGATAGTACTTAAGATGATTCTTCAATGGGAGATAGAATAGGCCTAAATATATAAGAGACAAACAGAATCAGAAGGAATACATTCTCAAATTGTCCAGTGATTCAGAAAGACCAGTAAACAGTCCATGCTATCCATATCATTATGGGGTTAGTGTTTTTGAAGGAGAGAGAGAATTTGGGGTTAGAGGATTTGAATTCAAATCCTTAGACTAGCATAATGGCATTAGTAATAAAAATAAACTTTCATGGGTGTGATATATGTCTATGGAAAAAAAGTTGCATGAACTGCAAAGCTCTAAAGAAAGGTTTTTAGAAATTATAGGAAACATATTCGGGCTGCCCAGTTGTAACATGCATTTTACATGGAATAAAACATCCATCTTGATCCTGAAATTAAAAATAAGCTCAGTCATCATCTCTAGAACTCGCTCAGTGAGGATCGAATAACACTGAGAAGTCTGCGACTTGTCCTCTGGCCATGACACATAGCAGCGAACCCTGAGCAGTTCACCCCTGAGGGAACAGAAAAGAGGGAATAAAGCAAACCACCCCCTTTCAGTTCCAATTTCCAAGTCTTCTGCTTCTGGCAGCTTCCCTTCCTTATCTTTTTAATCCTCCAAAATCTTCCCGAATTTTCCCTCCTTCATGGAATTCATGATTTGAATTTGCTGCTAGCCTTAATACTCTTAGCCCCCACTTCCTGTACTGTGCCCCCTGGTCCCGGCTGACTCACTTACCTACTGCCAGCCTCCTTCTACTAACACAGATTTCTGGATCTCGCCCTTCATCAGTTATGCTGTGTGATAGCTTCCTTCATTTCCCAGGTTCAAAATGCAGTTAACTATCATTCTCTCGGAAACCTGATCTGATAGAATCTGAAAAGTCTGTTTGCATAGGCTCTCGGTACAACTGCATATGAAGATAAGCATCATATATTTTTCATAAGGTAAGAAGAACCACACAAGTACACTTTCCAAATCTATTATCAATATGCATTTGAAACTAAAATAAGTCAGACTAGATCACAAATGTTAGGTCACTTAAGTGGGGTGAATATCAAACTATTAAAATAAAAACTGCTGGTTTGGCAATACCAAATTAACAGGAAGTTCAATTCAAGGCTCTAGAAGCAAGAGCTGTTGTTCAGCAGGTTGGAAGGAAATTAATTAAAAACTGGAAGAAATGCCTTGCGGTAAAATTAGAGGAACCAGCTGACACCAAAGGCTTGAATAGGAAGTAGAATCAAGATGATTATAAAAGCAGATGACTTTTTGGTGTGGCTCATCTGCTATTAATGAGCTTCATAAACTCATCTGTTATGTCTCCACTGAATCAATTCAACAGCAGGCCTCCTTGGCCCTTCTGAACCTTATAGCCAGAGACAGTTTTTCTAAATGCAGATAAGATCATGCCACTTCCTGGCTTAAAGCCCTTTAGCAGTACTCCATCACTCTCAGGACTGAAGCCCAGATTAATTAAAACTCTTCCTGAAATGATACCTGCATCTCTCTCATTCCTCATCTCACTACATCTCCAATCCTCTCTTAAACTCTTTCTCCTAACATATATTTGTTATATGAAAGAATCAGTAGTAAAAGAGTTCTAGACCCAAATCCCAGTTCTTCCATACAGCACTTAACTTTTGGCAAGTTACTGAACTCACTCTTAGATGCACTTCCTTATCTTAAAAAATGGGCCCAATGTGGTAACACCTATCATAGATGGTTTTTAAAAATATATATTTTATTAATTTTTACAGAGAGGAAGGCAGAGGGATAGAGAGTCAGAAACATTGATGAGAGAGAAACATGGATCAGCTCTCTCCCTCACAACCCCTACTGGGGATCGAGCCTGCAACCAAGGTACATGCCCTTGACCAGAGTCAAACCTGGGACCCTTCAGTCCGTAGGCCAATGCTCTATCCACTGAGCCAAACTGGTTAGGGCCCGTAGATGTTTTGAGGAGTTAATGAAAAGATAACATATTTGCCTGGTTGTGACTCAGTTGGTTGGGTGTCATATTAGGCACCAAAAGGTTGCCAGTTCAATTCCCAGTCAGGGCACATGCCAGGGTTGCAGGCTTCACCCCCAGTAGGGGGACATACAGGCGGGAACTGATGTTTTGCTCTCACATAGATGTTTCTCTCTCTCTTCCTCTCCCTTTCTCTCTCTCTAAAAATCAATTTGAAAAAATAACATAATAAAAGGGTCAGATACTAAGTGTTTAAGAGATGTACGTTATTGTTATGCCGTCTAGACAACAGCCATACAAATCTGCAATTGTTGAACAATCCACAAACTAACACCAAACATATCTAGGCACTTACCTGTGCTCTGCTTTACTAATGCACTTGACCCGGAGCCTGGCATCCACCTACTTGACAAAGACCTCTCAGATGTCTCTTAAGTGAAAGAAGCTGCCCACTTTTGGTCCCACAACGTGTTCTTTAACAGCATGTCAACATTTGATCTCTGTGGGGAACAATAAAAAATTAGTTTGCATGTGTGCCTCTCCCTTGAGTCCGGAGCTTTTCAGGGCAGGTGCCTTGTCCTTCTTCTGCAGAGCTCCGTGCCTATTGGCTGCTAAGTTCTTAGTAAAAGTCAGACATTTGTAAAATGAATCCATACATGGTCAGAGAGCAGATACCAACAGAGATTTAACCTTCAAATGGAGACAGGAAGTAGGTATGAAATCCAAGGGTCATTCTCCTCATCCCTCTGAAATTTATTAGTATTTAAATGAAGATTCCCCTAGTGTCTTTGATTTCCACAATCCACGAGGTCTAGGCGACTTACCAGATATGCTGGCGGAGGCTACATCTACTCAAAGTTTCTACTGCTCTAAGTAGTACACATCAGAAGCTGACTTTGCAGAGCAAGTCTTAATAACTCAAGGGGAGAAAAGCAATGTAAAGACAATCTCACTGGCCCACCCTTACAAGTCAGGATATGACTAACGTGACAGATGGAATTTCCAAGTTTCATACTATTTTTTGCCTTTCCTTATCAGCAAATTAGAATGTGAATTTCATAGCTGCAACAATTAATTAATTGCACTGCATTCACCTTTACAGGCTTAGAGCTAAAACCTTATGACCCCAATATTCAAATTAATGAAAATTTAAATCCCCAGAGTACATTTTTGATCTGCTGCAAACATCAGCTACAAATTCAACTTCTTGCTGGCCTCCCTGAGGAGAAGCTAATTCTTTTAGAAAAGGGACTAGGGGTTAAATCCAAGGACATCAAAAGTTTGCAAAACACAGATTGGCAATCATTCCCTTATTATTTCTTAGAGGGGGAAAAAAAGGCAAAGAAGGGCAGAAGGGAGTGCAGATAACACATTTTATATCAGTGTGATGTGAGTAGGAGACATTGTAGCAGAAAAGAGGCCAGTTGCAGCAGCAGCATGATTGGCCCAGGAAACAACACGATGAGAACAAACAGAAATCAGCAGCTGGTGAACAGAATGTGTCTGTACATGGCATGGGACAGGAGCTGTCTGAGGGAAGGCATCTGAAACTCATCTCTCCATCTTCTCCATGCCAACAAAGGAACTAGATGAACAAAACCAGGATGATCGGGCCTGCCATAGCATTAATAGTTTGGGATAAGAAGATCTATTTAGGTTAAATGGTTAGACTGGAACAATTTTTTCCTATCACTACCCAAAGGCTAATAATGTTTAAAATGATAGACCAATATTAATTTATTCATTCATTCATCCTTCCAATATTTACTGAGCACCTATTATTTGCCAGGCACGGTACTTGAAAAGAAGACATAAAGATGAATAAAGACATAATCCCCATCCTCTTGTAAGTTACCTTTGAAAACATATAAGTCAAATATAGTATTACAAAAATGATAGTATAGAAAGCCAATGGAAGCTAAGCAAGTGAGAAAGTGATTCTTAATACCTGACGAGTTATAGTATTTACATGGACTTCATATAGGAGGCTAGGCTTTGAGTCTTAACATGTAAGGCCATGGAAGGAATGGTAGGAAAACATTAAACAAAAGAAGAAGCTGAGTCCAAAAAAGCTCTCATTTATCCCACATCTAACTTCCTGTGATTTCCGATTTGAAATCTCAAGCTAGTTTTGTATATTCACTCTTTTTCAGCCCCCCAACTCTGAGTCATATTCTTTATGTGACATATACATGTATCGGATGGTATGTATATGTCCAGTGCTTTAGACACACCCAAAAATGTGATGCCTTTTTGAATAAACTGTAATTCATATCAACTTAGACTCCAGTCTACGTTAGATATGTTATGCTTTTATGATGCTGAGCTACTACTTCCTACGTATTCATTATTTTGGCTCTCCAAAGGCAACAATAAGCCTTAAATATAAGATCCATAGTTTCAGTCCCTTTCCCAGCTTGTCCAAAAGTTAGTTCAATTCTATGTTTATCTTAGGAAACTAATTAAGAAATAAATGAATTTTTAGTGTATAAGTAAATTACAAATAGAATACATTAATAAATAAAAAATATATGGAAGTGGGGGGGGGGGCGATCAAGGGAAAGAGACCCAGGACAGCTTCTTTCTGAACAGCTGAAAGATTGACCAATAAAAATAACTCTAAACACCTTCAATTTATCCCTCATGAAAACCATCCTTGAAGAATTTTCACCCTACACATCATGAGCTATCCCCTAAGGATATTGCCTTCAGTTAAGCAGAGTAGTCACAAAGACTTTCCCACATGCATTTGCAAGACTGTCCCCGCTTTCACCATTTTTAGATGTCATCTGCCTTCGACATGAACACTAGAATGAGAACACTGCTTTATATATATCCAAATTGCATTGCATGTATATTATCAAAAATGCTCCTGAGAGACAACCAAAACACACCAGTTAGCATATAACAGTATATACAAATTATATTCTAGGAGAAATATTCATAACTCACATCATGAAGGTTTAGTTTCTCTAATATGTAAAGAGCTCCCAAGATTGAATACAAACTAACGCCCTAATAGCAAAGAGACCAAGAAGCGTCCTCCTTTCTTTGCCCTTTATTTCCCACCTTTGTCTGTTGAGAGGACCTAGAAGCAGTGATCCCAAGTAACAAAGACAACAAATAGATTCCAGATCTTAGTTTCTAAATGCCATTCTGCACTAATGACACCGGAGTTCTGTAGAGTAATTATTGGTTCTGGGACAAAGGCAACAAAAATATAAGCTGATCTTGCAACATCATTTTGTATCAGAAAGTAAATGAATACTCAAAGAATGATGAAAAATGTCAAAAGAATACAAGAGTCAGCATAAAAGGCTTCCATTGGTCAAGACTGGAACAATTTTAGCATCAAAATAAATGATAATTGAAATAGATAGTCACACTTGAGAAAAATAGGAATTCACTAATTCATACTGCTATAAATAATATGGTACTTTTGTATTATATCAAATTGGCTAATTTGTGACTGCATTTCCCAGAATTCCCTTCTCTGCACAGTTCTGAGTTATCATGACCCAGAATTGACATTTTGTACAAGATTTTTCAAGACGGAAGTAAATAAGCAGCAGTATTTCTTTATGCTTCAAAGGTCAGTGCAATGAACAAGATGCTGCTGTAACCACTCACATTGTTGCTTATCTTGTCTTATAAGAAGAAAGCAACCAAGTCTGCTAGGTCTTTGATATCTACCCATCAAGTGCCTAGACAGACTCATGTTTAGCTCCATCGTGAAAGGCACTGGCTTCTCCTGTCAGATATTCCATAATCCAAGGTGGAAGCTTGGAGGTGATAAGAGACGAAGGTGGACTCCATCCTATCCCCATTGGTTCTAGCGTGTCCTTACCTCCCTGACTTCATGTACATGGGTGGGCCCTTTGTGACTATCTGCCCAATGATATTCAGAGTCCAGCTCCGGACTCAAAAACAAAAGAATCACAGGACTATGTAATCTGCTTCCCCATTGGTAATAGGTGATGCCCTGACAATAAATCCTTTGTACTTCTCTATTTAAACCCTGATTGACACAATTACATGAATGAATGAGTGAATAAATGAATGAATCAATGAAAAGAAAGAGCTTTATGGTTTAATGAAAATTTCAAAGTATCTCCCTACAACATACTTAATTGTTTTGTTGAGGTTTTTTTTTTTTTTATTTTAGTTATTGATTTAAAGAGAGGAAGGGAGAGAGAGAAAAAGAAACATCAATTTGTTGTTCCACTTGTTTATGCATTCATTTGTTGCTGCTTGTATGTGCCCTGACTGGAGATCAAATTTACAACCTTGGGGAATAGAGACAATGCTCTAACCAACTGAACTATCCAGTCAGGGCCTTAATTATTTATTAATGATCACAAATCCTTAAGTAGGCTTACAGTGAATAAGTCTGGAAGAAACTGTGTTCACCAAGTAATGAAATTTAACATTACCATTAATAGAAAAAAACTTACATTACATACCTCCTGATAAAATATTATGAGATAAACACAGCTTTTGAGGGAATCCTGCTGAAAATGAGAAAATATCAGACAAATCCAAGTTAAGGGGCATTTTATAAGTAGCTGGCCTGTAACTTCCAAAATGTTGAGATCATAAAAGATAAGACTGAGGAACTCTAGAGCTTCAATGAAAATAAAGTGACTTGACAATCAAACACTAGAAAATACATGACACTGTGTAAGCAACAGAAAAAACGTAATACAGTCTGAGGGTTAAATGATTATAATAAAATTACATTAATTTCCTGATTTTGTACTATGACCAAATAGGAAAATGCTTGTTTTTTAAAAAAATGTACACTTAATGAGTGTCATGTCTTTATCTCATTCTCAAATAGTTCACCATATATAATAATAGGTTTGTGTATCCTTGCACATGTATCAGATTAATCAATCAATCATATTTACACATACCTATGGGGAGAGAGAGAACAATGGAAATGAAAAGGCAACTATAACAAAATGTTAACAATTTTAAAATATGGATGGCCCTGGCCAGTTTTGCTCAGTGGATAGTGTCAGCCTGCCAGCAGAAGGGTCCTGTGTTCAATTCTGATCAAGGGCACATGCCCAGACTGTGGCCTCTATCCCCAGTAGGGGGCATGCAGGAGGCAGCCGAACTATGAATCTCATCATTTATGTTTCTAATGCTCTCTCCCTTCCTCTCTGAAATCAATAAAAATATATTTTAAGAAATAAATAAAATATGGATGAAAGATATACAGAAACTATTTTTCACACTGGTCTTGCAACTTCTCAGTAAATTTGAAATCATTTCAACATAAAAAGTAAAAAATATACGTGTAATAGGGAAAAGTTAGGAATAGATGCTACACAGAAAAAAATAAAATTATCTCTTATTTCAAAATATTTGTACTTCACTCATATTAACACAATGATATATAATACTTCATCTCTCACATAAATAAGAATAAAAAACACTGATGACCAGGGTGTTGGTGAAGCTGTAGGGAGGTAGCACAAGCTAAGTATCTTCTGTGTAAGCCTCTGACCCCACTTCTCCACCCTGCTCTGGACCTCAGGTGTGGTTTGCCCTCTGGCCATCTGTCAAATCTGAGCAATGGGTGATAACAGCAAGACAAAGAGGGCGGATGAATGTATGTCCCCCAGGCTTCTTCTCTGAGGGTTTGCTTCTGGCTGGCTTTCCCTGAGCAAAGATCACAGCCCCTTAAGGTGGCTCTTTCCACACATCCTCTTTGTCTTTAGTACACGTGTTCCCACCCTTTACCTTTTCATGTCTAGTAATGATAACTTCACCCCTTACTAGCCCTGGAATATCACAGCATGCCTTGGGGTTCCTCTACATCCTACCTATATTTTACAAACAGTCCATTTATTCAATTTTCTTCAAATAACCCAGTTGACCCATCTATTTCATGCTGGACTCCTAAGGATACATTGACATCCTCAAGCATTTATAGATGTGGTAACATAGTATAACTTTAGTTGATGGAAATTAAGCAATATTGATCAAAATTGTAAATTCATCAGCCCATTGGCTCAACACTTGCAAATCTAGATACTCATTACACACACACATATACCATCACCATACAAAAATACAAAAATTCATCAGAGCTTTGTTTATAATATAAAATATCGGAAACCTCTAAATATCCATTAATAAAAGACAGTCCTAAAATGGAATTATTTTGTATCTACTGAAAGAATGAAACAACCCTTTATATATGACATGATATTCAAGGTATAATGTTAAAGAAAAAGAGAAAAGCATAGAACAGTGTATTATTATGCTTCCATTTGTGTAAAATATGTGTGCATATTGATTTTATATATATATATATATATACATACACATATAAGTAGATGCAATCATCATACTGACATAAGCTTGTATATGCTATGTATGCATACATTATCTGAAAAAAGTTGATGAAGTGACCGTCAACAGTGGTTATATTTAGGAAGGAAACAATGGCTGGAGGTGGGATGAGAAGTGTCACAGGTGATAAACTACTAACCTTTATTCTTGGAATCTTTGAGTTTTGTACTGTGTACATGTGTTACCTATTAATAAAATAACTGAAATTGAATTTTGCCCGCTAGAGCCTACATGGACTTCTTTTAATGTACATGGGGGGAAAGAAAGCCATCAGATAAAATCACAGGTCAACTTTAATTCAATTCAGGCTATTTTAATAAGAAAAATCTTGGTGCCTCAAAAATATGAACCTATAGGTAAGGGGCTGAAGTTGACTATTTGTGATGGGACTGTGGAAATGAACCCAGTCTTCGGGCTTACCCCGCTGAGCACAGCTTGGTGGTGCAATGACCTTTCTCTAACAGGTGCATTATACAATTTCAAGTACAGCTCAGTGTATGCATGTGTTGATTCTATGTGGGAGACAGGGGTGAGGTAGGAAAGTAGAAACAAAAAAACCTAATAGATACAACACTGAAGTAGAAGATATTTGAAGTCTGGAGGATGGTAATTAAAGCACAACCCAGAAAAAACCATCCATTCAAGGCAGGGCACCACCACCTGAATGGGTTGGGAAAGTAAGAGAGGTATGAGAGTGGAGCAGTAATAAGAGGGTCAGTTTTCCCAGTGGGAGGAGGCTGGCATAAGGAAGGCAGAGTGGCAGAGTCCCAGAGCTGAGCTGAGTGATATTCAGGTTGGGCACTAGCCTGTCTGGAACTGGAGCATGGGCCTTGTAAAGTGGGGGAGGTAGTACTTCATAGACACACAGGTCCAACAGGAACGCCCTCTAATGGCAGTGAGACCACACTGCAGGCCCACCACTGCTTTCTACTGTGATTGTCTTGCAGAGAAAGTATTGGTTGTTTCAAACAGAACAACAGGAAACTGCAGTGGGGCTGAGTCCAAAGGTAAGCTGAATCCATAATTTCAACAAAAGGATTGTAGGAGATAAAAACCCATGAGATGTATCTGCAAATGGGAACAGATGCAATGTGAGCCGCGCTTTGCAGTGTGGTAGGGATTCAGAGAAGGGAAGAGAAGCAGGCCATTTTCTACACCCAAGAAGTAGTATATTTATCATTGCTAATTACTCTGAAAAAGGTTTAGTCTATGTAGTAAACAACTCATATTCTTATTTTTTCAAATTTATCATTTCTCTCCCTTGAATTTCTTTTGCACACTTTTGTTTTTCTACCTCTTGGGTACCAACAAGGGCAGAGCTGGTCAGAAAGGTGTAAAAGTAACAAGAGGCATGGGCACATGGAATAGACTGGAGGGAACCAGAGGGGAGAGGTGGGGGTGACTGGATAAAGAAGTTGAAGGGATTAGCTGAAGAACATATATGCATATCCGATGTAAATGGAACAGAATGTGGTGAAGACCAAGGAAGGGGAGGCCAGGGTAGGTGGAAGTGGGCAAAGGGGTGGGATGGAGAAAGTCTGCAGTCATGTCAACATTAATTTTTTAATAAAAAAAAGAGTAAAATTTATTATTCTTACAGCAGGAAACAAAGTAATTTTTTGCAATTATGATCAGCATAGCTAGGGAAAGATATACAACAAATAGATGCTCTATATCAGGAAGCATTTTCCCCTCTGAGCTCTTTCTATAAACAATTCTAAAGTTCATTTAATAGTGCTTGTATGTCACTTTTCCCAAATCTTGAGAGGATATACAGGAACATACCTAAGAAATACAAGATTTAAAGTCACTAATACCAGTAGTTTATGAATGCCCAAGAAATTAAATGATTTTTCAGGCAGAAGGATAAATCTAGAAAGTAAATTAAAATTACAACTTAATACCCCGGAAGATAAATTATATGCAAAGCCACGAAGAGAGCCAGACCCACCTGACCAGCCCTATCTGCAAATGCCCTCACTACACTTTCCTGCTCCAGTTCCACAGACACCAGGTTACAAAAATGGGATCCAAACTCAATATTCAGGTTTAACACTTTAAATGAAGACATAGGGACCTTTTCATCCACAAACACCTTTTTTTTTTTTTTCTCCAAGAACAGACAAAAATATTTGCGGCTCGCAAACAATTTTTTTTCGTTAAAAACATTTATTTTTACCTGGGATTCTGGAACCTGTCAGTAAAGTAAAAGTGAAAGCCAGAAGGTCTCAGAAGCACTATACCTAAAGCAGAGGTGCTAAAAATAACCTTGGTGTCTTACCCTCCCCTGCCCCCTTTCATTTAGACCTACATCTAGAAAACTGCCCAAAAGGATATAGAGGTTCAAAACCTACCAATGCTTCCGTAAAAACTGCATTTTGATCTGTGAGTGCCACCTTTTAAAAAAAAAAATTTTATAGGCTTATTTTCCTCATGACAGTTTCATTGCATTTGCTGGGTTGTAAACCATGTAAAGCTCAGCAATAAAATGACTGCAATCTGTACAAGTAATAGCAAGCATGTCTCATAAACAAGATAAGTTGTGCCTTGCCAATATTGCTACACTTCATAAATATGAACTCAAGTCTGTTTTGTGTTTTCTAGATCAGTAGCATAGTTTTATTTTAATTAAACACAACATATAAAATATTCATCTATGAAGCAAACATCATTGTTTTTAAAAGATTTTATTAAATTGAATTATACTGCTCTTGCCATAAAGGAATGCACAAAAGAATCATTCTGCATTTTAAGTGGATTGATACAGTTCAAGTGTCCATCAATTAAAAACTATATTAGGAACTCAGTGATGCTACCATGAATAAATGAGCTATTTATATGTCTTGATAATGTAAGTGCTTATGTGAACTCATTCCAATTTCTAAACACCAGGCATTTCAGCTGTGCTGGTGATTAAGAAATTATAATATCTACAGAGGAAAGGTAGACGCTGCCAGAGTCATTTCATACAGCAGATTTCAGTGTGTCGCTTTATCAGTGACAAAATTTGTTGTCATGTTTTATTAGACCAGACCCAGATAACTTTGATAAGCCAAATGAAGAGCCCTGGAAGGTGATTTCTAGTCAAAACCTGGCTTTATAAAGGAAAAAGCACAGAACGAGAAATGAAGAGATCTGTTTTGTTCTAAGCTCTGATAACTAGCCAGGAATCAGTTGCCTCTTTGCAGTCAAAGGGAGCCATTTTACACTAATCTCTAACGTGCAGATTTCATAATTATCTCCCAAACAGATTTTGTGGGTGGCCTAAACTGGGAGGACTTTAAAGAAAAAGAGTATAAAATTAAAAATACCAAAATAGGCATAAAAGTGAATATTTCCTTTGAATGAAAAAAGAAATCACAGTAACTAACTAGTCTTTTGAGATCTCTTTAGGTAAATTCCAGAAAATATTTACATAAATATGCCTTTGCTTTTCAAATGGATCCCTCCCACCCATGCTCTACACATCTCTGCACTGCAAGGCCAAGGAAAGTGGGGGGCCTGAAGCTACAACCTCGTTCACAGTAAACCTGCCACTGTTCCAAAATGAGCAGAAATCCATATCACAGTTTATGAGTTAGTCAGAAAGACTCTGTCCAAATTCTGCCTTTAGGGTTCTCCTGTTTGCTCCATGAAGTTCAACCTAATCCTTTATTTTACATTGTTTCCCCTTCTAAAAACCCATAGTACTTACAATCTACCCCACATACCGTTTCATTACAAGCATGACAAACTGTCTTAGGATGTTTACCAATCTTTCAAAGGTTATCTTCCCAGAGAGAAGAAAATGGAGGCATGACTTTTCTTGTTACGCTCCACATTAACAAGGGTGGTTTTTATTATAACCAAGTAGATTGTCTGAAAAACTAATTGATGAATTTCTCAACTAAAAGGAAATCTCTTATGTATTAATTATATGGAATATTTTAACTTAAATATCATCTTCCCAACTCATACCTTTCAGGTACACTTCAACTTCTCATTTCTATTAAGACTATAAATGCAAAATGTTACCCTGGATTCAAGTGGTAGAAAATTGAAATTTTGGAAAAGAACCAGTAATGTTTTGCCATGTTTTACTATAATGGATATAGGCACTTGTAGGTGCTAAAAAGATATTGCCTTTAGAGTACACAGTTTGAGAATAGCTATTTCAAACATCCAGTCTCAATCCTACTATAAATCCCATTTACATAAAAAAAACAAATCACATTTCTTGTGAAAATGGGAAACTTTGCCAAATCTTAAGGGTTCACCTTGGGATAATACAGTTTTTATGGGGAAAGTGGCAAGACCCAGGAGAGAAAGAAAGAGAGACATATAAAGAAAAGATCAAGTTTTCCTCCCAAACTATCACACATTTAGCCTCTCCACTAGGAAGGGCATTTCTCAATGCTTTAAAAAAGTATCATCAATGTCCTGGAAGAAAACTATGTACTAACATGTTTCTCTAGTCATTTGATAGTTACGTGGATGAAGCAAATTTGTTTTTAAAATTACAAACGAGTGTGCCTCTGCCTTGAAAGGACTGACATAATTGATCTTCAGCTCGGTTGCCAACATATGCTTCCCTGGCTTTGGTCTGAGAGAAGGGCCCTTCAAGGCACAAACTGAAAGCTGACGGTAAAATAAAGATATAAAAAATGATTCTGGCCGAAACCGGTTTGGCTCAGTGGCTAGAGCCTTGGCCTGCGGACTGAAAGGTCCCAGGTTCGATTCCGGTCAGGGGCATGTACCTGGGTTGCGGGCACATCCCCAGTGGGGGATGTGCAGGAGGCAGCTGATCGATGTTTCTTTCTCATCGATGTTTCTAACTTTCTATCTCTCTCCCTTCCTCTCTGTGAAAAATCAATAAAACATATTTTTTAAAAAAATGATTCTGGATTTGGCACAAGTAGAAAACAAGCATGGGAAAAAGCAGAAAAAGAGAAAAGGGGATAGGACAGAGTACAGGAAAATTACATCACGTGTCAGAAAGTGAATGTCCAATAAAATAATGTCAATCAGTTAGACATTCTGGGTGACAGGGACATCCAAAAGGATCTTTAATATCACAGTTGTTTATATTCAAAGTTTTAGTTATCTGTTGATAGTGGCTATTATGTTATTTCCTCTACCCTTACCATCCTTGTTTTCCATTGTACATACCCACCAAACCTTCAGTAAAATCTACTTCATATATAAATATCTTGTATAAATGTTCTTTGGAAATAATCAAAGATAAGGGTCAATATTTCACATCTTAATTGGCATGGAGAAAGGAGCAAGCTGGAAGTGAGAAGCAAGTATGAAAATTTAGCAGGAAAAGAAACTGGAAATGGATTTGGTTGGAAAAATATACACAACTTAGATTTAAAAATCATGATCTTGGACAGTGTGGCTCAGTTGGTTGGAGTGTCGTTTCATATACCAAAAGGTCACATACCCAGGTTTTGGGTTTGATCCCGGTCGGGGCTTGTATAGGAGGCAACTGATAGATGCTTCTCTCTCCCCCTCTCCCTTCCTCTCTTTCTAAAAACAGTAGAAATATATCCTTGGGTGAGGATTAAAAAAAAATCTTGAGGAAGGCATTGTCTCTAAATCTTAAAGAGAGTTGGGCAGGTTGTTCTCCAGTGATCACTGTACAAATATATCCTGTTTCATAACCTCTTCTGAATAGGTACATGACATTCCTCCAGTGAGAGGCACACATCTTTGTTCCTTCTCTTTGAATATGAACCAAACTTAATAAAAATTTCTAACAAATAGAATATGGCAGAAATGATCAATTTAGCTCCCAGCGCTAGGTAATAAAAGGCAATGCACTTTCTGACTTTTTTTCATTCAGGACACTTATTATTAGAATCCTGCTCCCATGGTAAGTGGAAACCCAGGCCACATGGAGAGAAGTTCCAACAAGTAGATGTTCCAACCATCAGCTGTAGCTTAAGACCCAATTGACAATCAGGATCGAACACTAGGCACCGATGTGAGCAAGTCTTCAGATAATTCCAGCCTCCAGCCATTGAGTCCAACTGAGACTTCCACGCGGCAGAACAAAGAAAAGGGTTCCTCACTGGGCCCTGTTCATATTCCTGACCCACAGATTCCATAGGCATAATAAATGGTTGGTTTGCACCAGTAAGTTTTGAGCTCATGTTTTACACGGCCATAACCCTTCAATTTGGGTACCACTGCAATTTATTCTCTCTGGTCAGTCAAGCCTATTGACTAACTCCATGAAGAAGAGATGAAAAGAATGGATGTGATGGAACTACAAAATGGTGTAATAGTGGGTGTTAAAAAAATGTTAACATTGCATGTTTAAATGTAATATTAATGACGTTAACAAAATGAAACCTGGAGGCAGTGTAAACAGTGCAGAGTAGGTGAATAGGTGGGGAAAAGGCTACAGTTTATGTGTTCATTCAATTAACCAATATTCAACTAAGAAAGAGAACCAGGAAGTAGATTTAGTTGCTTATATCTGATTCCTCTATGACAAATAGCTTTCCAAGTAGAATTCAAAGAAACATATTAACTAATTTGATTAACTTAAACATGTTAAAATGTGTGTGTATGTGTGTGTGTGTGTGTGTGTAAAGAGAGAATTTTATGTCAACTTAAAAGTACTTGTAAAAATAAAGGAGAAAAGACCAGGGAATAGATTTATAAAAAATATGAAAAGGTAACAAAAGATTACAAAATATGTTAATATATAAAGAACAAAGAAATTTTCATGGAATGATTTAAAATCCTAGAGAAAAATGGTTAAGGGATGTGACAATATAATTTATTCCATACAGCAACAACACACATACATGCAAAATTTATCCTCACTAATAAACAAAGAAAAGCAAATAAACTAATTAGAATAAAATGATGTACTTAAGAAAGTAATATAGTGATAGGAGAGCTCTCTCCTATAATAATGGGATAAGCAAAAAGGTCTCCACATTTCTAGAAAGCAGGCCTTGTGAAAATATTCTTTAAACATGCTTAGAATTCTTGGCAAGTCATGAAGCTTCCGGGAATCAAAATGAAGGAGAAAAGATGTTCGCTGAAGTGTTTATACATGTACCTGTACTAAGAGAAAGCTGGCAGGGTCCAGGGCCAGCATCCAGTCCTTGCCCCACATCTGTGTGATGAGGACTGTCCTGATGCTTTGGGCCACAGCCTCCAAAGGGCTGCTCATGGAGCTGACTGGAGACAAGAACAGGATGATTTGATTTAGAAATCTGAACCCTAAGATGACAGATATCTCCAAACACAAAAGCTAATCTAGGAAGGAATAAAGTCCTCCAATAGGGCTCTTCTCTCCTCTCTTTTGCTCCAAAGTTTTTGAATTTTTTAATGATAATATGAATTTATACCAGAAAGTCCTGCAGTTTAACTACTATAAAAATATTTTTTCTAAATGTCATCCAGGAGGTGAGTGGGAAGAGCCAAAGAGATTGCACCCACCCGGATTTGAACAAATATTTGCTTGAATAAATCTCGCATCTTTCAAGAATAAGTAAATAGAAAAACACCAACCATATCAATAGGGGCCTCTGAAAAAAATCAACAAACCAGAGAAAATGCAAAAGCAATTTTCTTATAAAATAAACTTTCATGTTATAAAAGGATATATTCAATAAAGAAAAGTTGGAAAATACAGGTAAACAAAAATTAATAAACTTCACCATCTGTCCTACACTAGAAAAATATGATTGCACTTTTAAGAATGTCATAAAACTTGAATGGGGTAATTACAAAAGAGTAAAATTTTATAAAGTATCTATATTATGTTCTCAGAAAAGTTTCAAAAAGTATAAATTAGCTGATACAGAAAGTTAAGAATGTAAAGAATATATTTATAAATAAAGAGGTGACATAACATCAGGAGATATAAAAAGGAAGATATAAAACAAGTTAAAAATCTAAGTAAAAAAAAAGAGAAGCAAGCATTGAATGAAATTTCAAGCATTAAAATCAGACACAAACGTGCATAAAGTTTTCTCTGGAATATAGAGCGTTAGGTTGATAACGCTTATACAATGCAAAGACAAAACAAACAAAAAGGAGCTTCTGGCCAGGATGGAGCAAAGGGGACCAGCTTTACCCTTTCACATGAAATAGCAACCATAATAACAACAACAAAAAACCAAGTAAATGGCATAGTGGTTTGCAAAGCTCCTTTACATTAGGAAGGAAGGGAATGCGACGTCAGAGATGTGACTCTCAGAGCACTGTGACTGCTCAGTCTACTATCCTGAAACATGTTCTAGCTGCAGCACAATGAAGGAGGAGCAACCTAGCAGAGCCCAGCAGATTACCTAACTGGAGGAGATGGAGCTGGGGGTCCAAGGAAACCAAGGCAGGAAGAGTTCATAAGACAGAGTACTGAAGAGGAGAGGGCTGCACAGAGGGAAATTTCCAGAGACCTGTGAAGCGTCCCCTCTAAGGGCTCAACAGAGTACTGATCAACATAAGCACAGGAAGAAACCACCGAAGTCTGGGGAGAGAGTCTATTACCGGTCAATCTGAGAAAGTTCATGATTCACAGGATACTTGATTTTATAAGCAGAGGGTCTTATCTCAACAGTGAGGATTAAGCTTAGAATAACAGCACTCTGGCTCCACTAAATAATGTTAAAAGCAATATTAGAAAGAATAAAATATATTTTAAAATAACTCTATCTAAGGGAAGATCTCAAGAATATTTACAGGAATACAAAAATATAAGGTACCAACGAAGTGATATTCACAATGTCTACCACTAAAACAAACAAAAAATGGCATGGAAACAAGCAGAGAAATACAACACATAATGAAGAAGAAAATAATCAATTGAGAGCAACCCAGAACTGACACAGATCTTAGATTTAGCAGACAAGAAAAAATTACTATAACTACATTCAGTGTGCACATAAGTAGATATCTACAAAACACACACACACATACACACGCACACACATACACCAAACATGAACTTTTAAAGGTGAAAACCATAATATGTAAGATAAAAAAAATACACTGGGTGGGACTAACAGCAGAGTAGATATTGCAGAAGGAGAGATATGTAAATTTGAAGATAGGAACTATCCACTGAAACACAGAAGATAAAAGTAAATTTTTAAAAATTAGCAGAACAGCACTGACCTTCAGGACTCCTTCAAAGATAAGAGACGAGAAGAGGGACAGAAAAAAACGTTCATAGAATATAAACATTTGCTCCAAATTTCCTCATTTGATAAAAAATTATAAACTCACAGGCCCAAACAGCTCAAAAATTCATGGATAAGAAATATGAAGATAACCACATATAGGTACATATTAATGAAATTGCTCAAAAACAGTAATAAAAAGAACATCTTAATTCATCTTATCCACTAGCATGGTATATGCTTCCATTTATTTATATATTCTTCAATATCTTATATTTTTCTGAGTACAAGTCTTTTACCTCCTTGGTTAAATTTATTACTAGGTATTTTATTTTGGAATGCAATGCTAAATGGGACTATTCACTTAGTTTCCCTTTCTGATAGTTAGCTCATTATCTATAATAATAAAAGGATAATATGCTAATTAGACTGAATGGCCAAACAGCAGAATGACCATCTGGACAACCTTCCAGACAACCTTCCGGGTGAAGCTGGGGCTCCAAGGGCCGAGTCCCTTGCATGAATTTTGTGCATCAGGCCTCTAGTTGGTATTAAAAAATGCAACCAATTTCTGAATATTTGCTTGATATCCTGCTACCGTACTGAATTCATTTATCAATTCTAGTTGTTTTTTGGTGGAATAGTTTTTTTAAAAAATCTGTATTGACTTCAGAGAGGAAGGGAGAGGGAGGGAGGGATAGAAACATCAATGATGATAAAGAATCCTGCACACCGCCCACTGGGGATCGAGACCACAACCTGGGCATGGGCCCTGACCGGGAATCGAACCATGACCTCCTGGTTCATAATTTGACTCTCAAACACTGAGCCATGCTGGTTGGTCATTGGTGGAATCTTTAGGATTCTTTATATACAGCATCATGTCATCTGCAAATAATGACAGTTTTACCTCTTCCTTTACAATTTGGATGCCTTTTATTTCTTCTTGTCTAATTGCTGCGGTTAGGATTTCCAGGACTATGTGAATTACAGTGGTAAAAGTGGACATGCCTGTCTTATTTCTGACTTTAAGGAAAATACTGTTAGCGTTTCCCCATTGAGTTTGGCGTTAACTGTGAGTTTGTCATATATGGCCTTTATTATGTTGAGGTATGTTCCCTCATCGAGAGCAGTCAACGCTCTTACTCCATTCTAGTCTCCCTTTTCCTCTGGGAAGAGGCCTATTTACAGGCTGCCTTGTAGCAACCTGAGCCCAGGTACATCATTCGATGCTGGTAGTCCAGTGAGGTCACAATAATGCTCCTCAGGTTTAGCTCCTCCTGGCTGCCCTCAGTTCCAATGTAATAATGCAGAGAGAACTCCAATCTTGGTTTCAGGATCTCACCAAAGAGCTTGCTGTACAGTGGGCAAGGTGACTGTGAGCAAAGACTGTCAAATGACCTCTCAAGCCAGAGAAAGCCTGAAGGGGGAGACACTAGCCAGCTGAACACGGGTCAGCATCATTGTGTGCTGAAGTGGTCCTGGGAGCACTGCCTGAGCCGAAACAATAGTACATGAGATACAAAGCCTTAGCCTTCAGCAGCGCTTGCTTCAGCTAGGACCTGCCCCTCAAATCCATATCCGCAAAAAGTCACATGGAATAAAAGTCCTTTTTAATTTCAGAGATCTCAAGGAACAAAAGCTCTTATACAATTTCCTTCCTCTTGGTCTACATTCTGATCTCTAAAGGCAGGTATTGCTTTGGAAAGAGGCTATTTGGCAAAAAGCCTAACAAAATCCCCTACTGACTGGTATTCTGTCTGGAGAAAGTGAAAACATGAGACCAAAAGCTAGAATAAAAGTGAGAGAACTTACTGGTATGTTAGAAAAGTTTTTCAGTGCTTGTAATTGTGATAACGTTTTCAAATATAAAAACTGTGGTGCATGGTTGGAGACTGATTTGGGCAATTGGAATCAGGGCATAAGTCAATTCTGCAAATCAGGTAAGTAGATCCATGGCTGTTATAAAGTATTTTGGTTATAAATCAAGTGTCTCCAACATGTAACATTGACACTGTCACAAAATTATCCAGTATACTAAGTGGGCTTGCCAAAGAAAGGAAATAGCAGAGAGATGTTTTTGCCTGAATACCTGTGCAATAGCATGGAGCTAGTCCATTAACATATACTGTAAGCATTCACAATTGATATTAAAAATGACTTATAGTCAACTTACAAATAAAAATATTATTACTTATTTCTACAATCACAATGAAGCTAGATCAAATAATAATACTGACAATACACTCTGGCTAAAGACCAAAGAGAAACGAATTCCTCCATTAGATAATATTGAATGATAAAGTATGTTGGATTTAAATTGTTTTTCCTTCATTAAATTAATAACTTTCCATCAGTGAATAAAAACAGCTTTTCTATTTCTAAAGTGTGCAATCATGGTTGAATGGTTAAAATAATAAACCTTAATGTCATTTGATATTTTCTAGTATCAATTTAAATCATGCTGATTACAAGGTTTATCAGTGCCCAGCACACACCAGGTACGGTAATAAATAAAATTAATACCTTGTAATTGGGTAGTTTCTTTAAAATTACAAAGCACATTAAAATACCACATCTCCCTAGATCTTCCTAACAACCTTACGGCATTATAAAACAGAAATAAACCCCTCACACTGCAACTGCATGAAGGTTTAAGTTCAAAAGTCAGTCTACAGAAGAATACCATGTATGACAGAAAATATAAATAGGATACATAAATGAGCAATTGTTCTAGATGGTTGATGACTGTGATATAAAAACTAACATACACACGACTTTCCTAAAGTTAGTGATAAAAATGAAATAGTTGACAATATGAATAAATTAAATAAACCATACTGGGCTTCCATATTAAACTCATTAAATCCAAACACAGGTCTTCTCCCTCATAATAAAGCTTGTTGTTATTCCATGCACTCAATCACTGCACAGTTACAGAGTGTGTGACAAAATTACATGCAAGAATGAAGGGGACAGACCATACTCACTATAATTATATTTTAACACACTTGAAACACTGTACTTTAAGGCGCATACAGAATAAGGTGGTTGCAAAGTAACTAGGTTTTAGCAGAAAAAGTGTATATGGAATGAAAAGAAATGTCTAATAAAATCTAGAAATTTTATTTAAAAATAATTATTCCTTTGGTTCTGGGGTTTTAACGTTATTAGTACCTTATTTGGCCTCAATGCATGGTTGAAATGAGACCTAGGTAATAAGTTTTCTTGACTCCAAGTCCCACTGAGTCATCCCTACAATGCATACGATGTATTAAAATCCATTATGTGCTCCTCTTCTGTCTCTCCAGCTACTTTCCCATGAAGCTAAGAGGTCACATCCATCATTGGCGGAAGCCATGGTCTTCATGTCTAGCAGGAGCTTGGTTCACTTGTTCTCCAGCTACTGAGAAGATTCCAGAGCTTGTACACTGGTTCTCCAGTCATCTATCTCAGGCCACTTAATCACCAGAAGGCAGATTTTACTCTCACATTTTGTTAGATATCTTGGGAATTGCTTCCCGTGTTCCCTCTTCACCTCAGCTTGGTCTTCAAAGAATGTGGCCAAAAGAAGTGCTCTCGTATCTTCACTGTAATAATAGGCCATAGATAAATAAGCACCACTGATGTGCAGCTCAGAAGATGCCATGCGATTAATAGCAAACCCTACACGCTTCGGAGAGGAAGTGCTGGGATGCCATCTCAGCTTAAGAGAAAACAGTTTTCATAAAAAGTACCTGGTAGCCCAGGTAGGTGGCTCAGTGGTTGAGCATTGACCTATGAACCAGGAGATCCCTGTTCGATTCCCTGTCAGGGCATATGCCCGGTTTTCGGGCTCAATCCCCAGTATGGGACATGTAGGACTCAGCTGATCAATGATTCTCTTTCATCATTGATGTTTCTATATCTCCCTCTCCCTTCCTCTCTGAAATCAATAAAAAAAATACTTAAAAAGAGAGAGATGTCACTGGTTCAATTCTGGGTGAGGGCACATACCTGGGTTTCAGGCTCCATCCCCAGTGGGGGTCAGGCAGGAGGCAGCTGATCAGTGATATTTCTCTCTCATCAATGTTTCTAACTCTCTATCCCTCTCGCTTCCTCTCTTTCTAAAACCAATACAAGATATGCCTAAAAAAGTACCTGGATAAACAGAAGAGGAACACAAGCAACCGGAAACACCAGCTTGTATATCATAAGGGATTAGAAAAGCAGGCAAGGAAGTAGACCCATTTCAAAAGCCTGCTGAAGTGTCAGGTAAGGAGACCTAACATCTGAAGGCAACAGAGCAAGTCTTCCTGTTGTAGCAGGTCCCAAAATCAGCTACTTAAGAATCTTAATCTTCATTTGACAGAAGGCTGCCTTTCTCCATTGGTGTGTGTACAAACAAAACCTGTTTTTGCATTATTAAAAAGCCCATGATGAGTTCATCTTCAGAGCGATTATGTCTTTATTCAGAGAACCAAGGTTTGATAATGCTTCCGATTTTGTTTCCTATAACCTTCTGACAGTGCTGAGTATTCCGTTGACATTTTTTTTTTTTCTTGGCAGCAGCAGACCTTTATAAAATGGCTTTTATAAGCCTAAGATGGCATCATGTTTACAAAGTTTACCTTAGAGAACTCATTTCTTCAAATTATGAAAGAATGAAACTTTGACTTGAAATATTTCTCATCTCTGCAGAGCATTCAATGATTTTGAAACAATGTTAATTACATTATTTAAATTAATATTCACTAAAATGTGACTTCTATTGTGAAAAATGTGTATTTTTAGGAAAAGGTTAAAGAATCAGGGTAATTGCATTCTGTGTAGAAAAGATTAGAAAATATTGAATTCCTGCCTTCTATTCATAAAACATTTTTAGAGAGAAAAGAGAGCCTGTTTTCCTGCCTCCTCACTGGAGGCATGAAAAGAATGATAGCAGTGGAGTGAAGAATGAAGCAGAATACCTTACTTAAAAATGGCATGACAGTAAATGCTATGAACTTTCCCTGTTGATTTATTTAAAAGGGACTATTCAAGCAGCATTTACAAAGTATTTACTCTTATGCCAGAGACTATGTTATTTACTGTGGTAGAGACTGAGGTGTGGCCTTCCCCTCAAATACTTCATAACCCAATACAGAAAACAGACATGTTAACAAATGCCATCATTCCACGATGTAGGATCCTCAGGGGAAGCGTGTAATTCATGTCCACAGCGTTGTGGAATACACAAGAGGTGTCTGTTAACTCCACTTCGGTTACAAGGATGATCTTCACGAAGGAGCTAACTTTGAATATTGAAGAAAGAAAGATTCACCAGGTAGAATAAAGCCTGCATAAGAGTATTTCCATCAAGTTATAAACATTTGAGATTCAAGAGAGAAAAGTGAGGCATAAAGTCACGTAACTTAGCAACCACATAGTTTGATATAATGTTGTTGTTTTCCTCTAGAAATCTAAGAAGGAAAAAAAAACAACTCAATGCTATTTTTAGCTTGAATTTCCTTCACATATCCTTTTCAGAATTGGTACTTTCATTTAGTTTTTAAATAATGGTAAGAACTAAAGTAAATTACCCCAGTATTCTATAAATTAGTCATTAATTCTTTTGTAGTGATTACTTAATTCTGCTCAAAACACAGGCATATTGCTTTTTAAAATTATCAATAACACATACAAAGTGTAAATTGCACACAAAAACAAATCTGTTTGAGTCTCTCTAATGAAAAGGCCAGTGTTCTAAAGAGAAGTTAAAAAATAAATTTACCAACTCTCTTTTATGTGTCCATTACCAAGTATCTGTTGACAGTGAACTGATGGGGCAACAAATATGATCATACTAAATAGTTATAAATTCTACTATTTTATTGAAAATAATATTTGATGTTAGGTATATTTATCATTTTTTCATTGATTATTTATTTATTAGCCAGCATCTAGCTAATATATTTATAAGTGGTTTTATTTTAAACTTTTACCACGTTGGTGGTTTGGCCAAGTTCAGATTTTCTGGTTAATAAGAGGCATAAACATGACCAACTATATAAATGTCTGCATAAAATAAAAATCAGTTATCTTTATCTATCTAAATAGCCCAATTTGCCCTAGCCAGTGTGGCTCAGTTGGTTGGGCCTTGTCCCATGTACCAAGAGGTCACCAGTTCGATTCCAGGTAGAGAGTGTGTAGGAGGTAGTCGATTGATAATTCCCTCTCACATCAATGTTTCTCTCCCTATTCCTTCCTCTCTCTCTAAAATCAATAAAAACATATTTTAAAATAATAATAAACAACCCAATTTACTATTAGATAATTATTTTGAAACAATAATTCCTATTTAAAACACTTATTCTTTTATATACTGGAATAGAGGCAGAATTTTTCCATTGAATTTGTGTGTAGATAAAATACCGGGAGAAAAAATAATCAGTTCATCCCATATTTTCCATTACTTTGAGTCCATATTTTATGCATCCCTTACTGAATAAAAGTAAGCTCTGAGCAAAATCTACACATTCTAAATTATTGAGTTACTAGATAAACCTACAGTTAAAGCTACTCAAATAACATCCTGACCAAGAAATCATATGATATAACCAGAGGCCCAGTGCATGGATTCGTGCACCAGTGGGGTCCCTTGGCCTGGCCTGCACCCTCTCGCAATCCGAGACCCCTTGGGGGATGTTGGACTGCTGGTTTGGGCCCAATCCATGCACGAATCTGTGCCCCAGTCCTCTACTATGCATATAAGATCTTTGGTTAATCTCTTCCCACCTTCCTCCCCCCTGCCCTCTGAGATTCACTAGTATGTTCCATGTTTCCATGCTTGTGCATTGAGCATCTGCCCCCTAGTGATCAATGCACATCATAGCTACCAGTCAAACAGTCGAACAGTTGCTTAGCCTTTTATATATATAGATAATATAACATAGTAACAGGTAAAAATATTTTGTGTTTATTTATATGCCATAGAGCAATAACACTGAAAGTTAAATTTAAATATTCTCAGTGCTAAGCACATTGCTTGGCACTTAATGGGTACTCAATAAATATTTGTTGAATGCATAAAAAGCCAGCTCAGGAAGATCAACATTGCATTCCCTCCTGTGGTTGAAGAGTGTTTTGTAAGGTAGTCCAAGAATCAATAGTAAAATAATTACTTTAGGATTTTGACAAATTTGAAAATAAACTTAAAAAGTCTAAATTAGGTTTTGTGTTGGTTTCTCTGTCCCAAAAGTGTAATAAATAATACATTGCTTTCTAAAGTGAACCTACAGGAGCATTTTTTTTTTCTCCAAAGGAGTCAAGTATTCTTTAGACACCAAACACCACAGTTTAATGAATGGTAATCGAATAAATGTGTGTTCCCAGTAATGCCCACAATTTCATCTCTCCTATTACAAATGTTCATCCAACATGAGCATATTTTAGGCTGGTCAAAATCAACACCTCTATTAAACAGTATTTTTCTCCAGTCAATATTTTTCTCATTCAAACATTTACTTTCAGCAATCCTAAAACTCCAGAGATCTAAATATAGGCAACCTCAACTTGAAAAAATTCACAGCTAAAACTAACATATACTCTATGCCAATCTGTGCACCAGCTGTGGATTAAAATGTGCTGAAAAGCAGAACATTTTGTCTCTCTTCCATGATCAAATAGTCTCTTTCAGCATATACAGCTCTCCATTAATGAGGGGAAGATGCTGTGGCAGGAGGGGGAAAGAATTCAGGTAATTTTGTGTTGCGGTATCCAGAGGTATGAAATCCACTTAATTCATAGTTGTCAACTGGTTCTTTAAACATAAACCTGTGTGAGTATTCAATAGAGGCAGAGAGAACAGTGATAACTTGAGTTAGGTTCTTAGAAGGAGACTATCTTTCTGACTTTTCCAAATCACTTGTAGATTTTTTTCCTGCTTATTTTCTGGCAAACATTAAACAATATCTATCCAAATGAGGTTACATTTGCAGAGACTATAGAAATTCCTGGTAACTGCAGAGTTCCAAGGGAAAAATGACAGATTTATTATAGGGACAAGCATTCGCAAAAGAGTTCATTTTAATTATTTTAAGTATCTTGAAAAATGCAAATGTATTTTTACATGAATGTAGTATTTACAGATATGAATTCTTCTAATATTTGTAACATAGAGTCACTTGAGCTTTTTCTAGAATTCCATAGATCACAAATTCTTTGCTTATTCGTTCATTTTAAATGGCCTCAAAAACTGTACAGGGTTTATCTAGCACACGAAGTCTTTCTTAAAGAGGGTGGATGCTAATCTGACCTGCTTACTAGATCAATGAAGCATAGTTGACTGCAAACTGGTGCTGAAAACTTCCCGGTATTTTGCAAAATGGTCATATTTTAGTAGAGGCTTTTGTCCAGTGGCAGAACTATTTGTTTTACTTATTTAGCTCCCAAAAGTATAAATTCTGTTGTCTTCTAACCACATGGCAAAACAGAATAGTTGCAATCCTAATCAGTTTGTATTATTTCATTTTAATGAGCTATGAAGTCTTCATAATTTTATAAAGACAAAGTGCATGTATGTTAATCAGATTGCTAAATTTGGAATAATTATTCACTGATAGTAAAAAATGAAAATCTTACACTAAATGAAAAATATCATAGGAAAAAAATTTGTATATGTGTACTCACATATCATTACATTAAATACATGGATACTTTATATTCAGATATTGTCTTAATGAAAAGAAATGAAAAATATACAGTTTAAGTAACATAAGTACATTTAAAATGTACAATTTAAAAAGCAGACTGAAAAGTCAAAGCAATTTAAGTGATTTCTTTCTTATATTTAAGCAAGATTTTGTATTTTTAAAAACACTTTCACATTTATTAACTCATTATGAACCTTATAACTACCCTTTGAGATACAAAAGGACAGGTACTATTATTCTTAATTTCTAAATCAGGAGACATTGAAGTAAATGTATATTCACAAGTTAAAATTGATCCCAAAGATTTTTTTTGTTTTTTCTTCTTTTTATAATTGCAAACATGCACTTGTATGCACACACATATCCACTGAATTACAATAAAATAATAGATTCCAATTTGCTATGCACCTCAAAAGGATAAAAAAAGCAAAAGCTGATATATGCACTAAAATGAAATGGTATAGGTAATCAGTTCAATTAAAGTCAAAGCATAGGGGAGAAACAACAGACCTAATCAGAAATCACCAAAACAAAGCCACACCAGGGAAGTTAAGAACAGCACAGTATTAAGGACTACTTCATTACAAACTATAATCAGCCTATTTCAATTGACCTTTTAGGTGTAATCAGAGATTTGTAACTGAATTTCATAGCATGTGTTTTTCCCCACTCAACTTACATCATTCTCTATCCTTGACAAGATTGCAAAACAATACAGTATTAAACATACCATGTCACAGCTTCAGTTTTTGCTAGTCCTTTGATGGATAGTATGCAATACTCATGTTAATGAAAACATTAAAAAAAATGACCAGACTTCCTTTGAGACTCAAAATCAAAACTCTTCTCCAATAACTAGTTACATTTTTTAAATTAAATTTTAAATATTAGGTATTGCACCTAATCAGAAATAAGAGGCAAACATTATTGATCAGAAAATTTGCTCTTAAAAATAAGAACTGGCTAAATGTTGAGTTCAATTCAGCGGTTCTCAACCTGTGGGTAGCGAGCCCTGAAAATACATCCTGCATATCAGATATTTACATTACAATTCACAACAGTAGCAAAATTACTGTTATGAAGTATCAATGAAAATAATTTTATGGTTGGGGGTCACCACAACATAAGGAACTGTATTAAAGGGTCACGTCATTAGGTAGGTTGAGAACCACTTAATTAGGTAGTAGCCTATTTAACTTGGGTTATGAAAGTCCCTTTTGTCCTCACATTATTTTTCTCTCTCAGCAAGCACCTCATGGTGACTTACATGCTTACTGGACCTAAGATTCTGAAGGTCACTGAAGAAATGTCAATATTATCAGCATGCACATTAACACTTCTAACACATCTAGCCCTTATCAGCTATCAACACCTCAACTTGGATTCAAGTAATCAGTTACCTGGCAGGGGCCTGAGAGAATAAAAGGTAGGACTTGTGCATTTTAATTAAGAGAAAAATGTTACAAGCAGTCTCTTTTGTGAGATAGAGAGGGTAGATGTAATTGGGAAAATAAGAGTGAAGGGCAATCCGAGGTTGGCAGAAAGGGAATGAACATGGGAGGAATAGATTATTCTGTCTTTGCCTTTTCCAGTTTCATGAAAAACTGCAGGTCTATGCTACTCCTTGGATCTAAACCAGTCTTTGCAATAAACCAGCACAGTCAATATTTTATTTCTTGAAATTTCACCAAATCCTAGCATCACCCCCACCACACATACAGAAGCCTGTGGAGTTGCCATGGAGCTCTTAAAGGGATTCCATTCCAACCTGTCTGACATAGGTATGGTACAGCAGGGATCAGGAAGACAAAGCCAAAGTGCGATACCTGCCTCAGTTTCCCTGTAGAATTCCTTGAAGCTCAGATCTATCATGCCTACTACTACTGAAGGCCGGGTAAAGAGAAAAACAGGAGCGGAGCACTCTCCTCAGCACATATTATAAGAGGCAAGAGGTCTCACCTGTGACCATAAAGGCAAGGTCTTAAGTGAGCAGGAGGTAACTAATACCCTACCTCCCAGGGGAGGCACCACAGTCTATAGTCCAGAGAAGATCCAAGAAGTGTATGTATTCTAGTGGACCAGAAACAGAAACCTGAGAGCAGTTACCTGCACAATCTGATTTATTTAGATATATTCTGCCTAGTGGTGTCTTTCTCTCTCTCTTTCTCTCTCTCTCTCTCTCTCTCTCTCTCTTTCTTTTTTTCAATACATGCTTTTTGTAATTCATGTTAACTAGAGAAGATTTGGAAAACATACAGATGAAACTACATCACCTGAGATTCTACCACCTGGAGATAATTACTAATAACATCTAATGTATTTATTCCCAATCTGTTCATTTTCTCTGCATTTAAAGTTGTAGATAAAAAAGAGATATTTTGCCTCATGTGATACATATGGCTGTATAACCCTTCTCATCGCTCAGTTATTTGTTGTGAACATTTTCCTAGTCATCCAAATACTATAACATGGTTTAAAGGCCACAGGGTGACATTTGGTGAAAAATTTACCACCTATAGTGCTGATGACTTATAGGAACTCACAGGAAAACCACATTGCCTAGTAATCACCAGTCTCCTCTGACTATTGCAACACTCAGAGCTTGGCTCTCTGCTGAGATGAGCCACCACCAGTTAAGTCCCCAGGATGGCACCACCACAGTCTGCCTTTGAGTATTAATGACACAGCCTACACCTCCTTCACATCTGAGATTGGACCTACCTGGGAAGAGAAACATCTGCTGAATTGTCCATGACCTTTGACCTGTGGCTGGCCATGACTGGCCACCTGGGCCAGAGTCAACAACTCCTGCAGCCCCACTTCTTCGGCCCCACCTGATCCTGTTTTCCTCTCTGCTCGTCCTTGTGGGCCAGATACCAGCACATCCTCTTTCGGAACCTGTTTCTATGATGAGAAGGGTAAGAAGGGCATGTTAATAAAAACAAAAGGCATGCATTGCATTATCTTGCCTGGCGATCCCTATATGGCTATGTAGATTTTAGTCTGGTAGCGCCTGAGGTAGATCCTCTCACATGGGGCAGAGGGTCTTCATGGACTTCTACCTTATCCATTTAACAATTACTTTTATTGTTAATACTACTTTTAATTGTGTGGCTCCAGCTGAGCCACCAACCTCGGCTCCAGCACTCATAGCAGTCGCCCTCCAAATAGTGCGGCAGTGGGGTCCAAGGCCAAGGCTGTCTGCCAAGGGTTTAGCACCAGGTTCCCCAGGGATGTGCTCTCCCTGAGAGACAAAGGGGCAGCACCCTTCCTGGCCAAGCACAGTTTCAGGCAGGAGGGGGTCTCCGCACTGATCCCGGCTGGGAGCACCAAGGTTACAGCGGGATTCGCTTGTGCTGTGCAGGGTGTCCCTGGAGAATGGGACGGGACCTCAGGGGACTCTACCTGAGGCCAGTCAAGGCTCCACAGCACTGCCCATTCAGCAATTATTTATAGACCACTTGCTGTGTGGCATGATCCTTGTCTTTAAGAAACCTACATTCCAGTGAAACAGATTGAAAATCTAAAGAAAACAAAAAATATGGTAAGTATAAATGTTATCAAGGAACCAAAAAAAAAAATAGGTTAATGTAAAGAATGCTTAGGGGACCAATTTTAAAAAGAGTGCAGTCAGGAAACACCATTATCCTGTGGATGTTCCCAGCACACTGGGGTCCTTTCCCCAGGATCTCAAAGAATTAAATTCTCCCTCTTACAATTTTCTGCAGCATCTGTTACATCATGGTTTAGGACCTTTTGTACCTCATCATTTTGTTTCACGCATCCCTCAGCTGCACCAAAGTGCAGTCTTTATTCCTCCTCATTAAAATATTTCTACTGCAACCTACTCTAAGTCAACAATGAACGAGTTAAAAAGGATGAAACATGATAAAATGCATTCTTCTTTCCAGACTGCAGCAGTCAATACATAAATTATATTTTTGATCCTGGCAACTAAAAAGATGTTTGAAATAGAAAAACAGGAAATGCCACAGAGAAATGTGTCTCTGTTTCTTCAGAGAAAAAACCTTCCCATTTGAGGTGGCAGAGAAGTGAAATATACTGGAGTTTAAGTCAGCCAAACCTTGGAATTGAATTCCACCTCTGCCTCTTGCTGAGTGTGGTGACCTGAGGTGAATTGCTTAACTGTGCCGAGTCTCAATTCTTCAACTATAAATTGAGAATACAGCACAACTTGCAGTATCATTCTGAGAGTTAGAAATAATATATGTAAAGGTTTAGCACAGCACCCTCCCACAGTGACACGAGATACATAGCAACTGTTATCAGTGCTTAACAACTTTGTGATGTATGAACTGTCATCTCCGTCTTATCTATCCACTGTCCTCATTTATGCCCACCTTGCTCAGAGATGTTAAGTAGCTTGCCCAGAATTAGAATCAAAGTGAGGCTTTAACTCCAAAACTCTAGTCTTAACTGTGTTTGAGCCCTGGAAAGGACTTCAATGTAGAATAACATCTTAGCAGATTCCGTAGCAGTGTCTCGGGTAGAAGGCCATTTAAAGAAACACTTGGCAGATGGAATTTTATTTGGTGCCAGAATGTGCCTTAAAATGAAGGACCATGGCAAAGTGAGAGCTGGGAGCACTGATTTGCCTGCACCTTCCATAACTCAGACATGTTTGAGTTCAAGGAGAGCAGGAAGGAGGAGGAAGGTGGGGCCCAGCAGATTAGGGCTGGTGAAAGGAATCTACTAGAGAGGCCTTAAAGGAGCACCAACATGTAATGAACACCCATGAACACCTAAGTCACAGCACATTTTAAAAATGTTTTTCTTATTATGGTGGGAAAACATTTTATTTCAAAATATTTGTCCAGCCCTAATCGGTTTGGCTCAGTGGATAGAGCGTAGGCCTGCGGACTGAAGGGCCCTAGGTTCGATTCCAGTCAAGGGCATGCACCTTGGTTGCAGGCACACCCCCAGTGGGTGGCGTGCAGGAGGCAGCTGATGGATGTTTCTCTCTCATCGATGTTTCTAACTCGCTATCCCTCTCCCTTCTTCTTTGTAAAAAATCAATAAAATATATAAAAAAATATTTGTCCAAAAGTAATAATGCATTTACCAACAGCCTGAACTGTTTGCAGGTGAGGAGTCTTTCCTTGCTCCAACCATGAGACAGAGCTCCAGCCTGAAGTTAAGAGCAGGGCCTTGGCAAACCAAAGCCTTTGGACTCAGCCAACATGGAGGCAGAAAAGAGAAGGGGCATGAGGACGCACAGCCTCACAAGGAAGTTCCTGGGGCTTTGGTCATAGGCTTATGGCATGAAAGATACTGGGGGAGCAACAGGAAAGCCCAACAGTCATGACTAGATCAACTGTTCACCTGACAGTCTTATTTCTAAGCTCCAAAACATAAAGGGACTGAGGCATTTGTTATATTTCCTTATTTATTCAAGAATGCTTCAGAACAGGCAGGAGATGAGTCTGCATTTGGAAGACTTGATTGCACATAACTGAAAGTTTTACGTAAAATCAGAGTAGGGAAAATGAGGCCTAAATTGTCACTTTTCTCAGCATAGACGGAGATACTTACACATGGACTTCCAACCAGAGTCGTAGACTGTACAGTCACTATTAGTCTATTACTAAGTAGAGAGATGAGCTCTGGAAAAGTCTTTTAGCAAAATATTATTATACACAAGTAACATTGGCTGAGGGTCCATTCCATGCAGTAGAACATATTGAACCCCAGAGGTCAAGAAAGGAATATGAGACTGCCGGGGTCCAGCCCCAGCAGGTCCAGGGGTTCCCAAAGCTGTGGACAGAGTTGGCGAAGAAGGAACGACATGGAGGCAGTGTTCAGTTGATCAGCAGCCTAGCCAGGATCTCCAGCCAAGATCTCCAGCCAAGTTCTGGTCTGAATCTCCAGAGAGGTTCTGCTTAGGATCTCCAGCCAGGTTCTGTGTCCATGTCCTCTTGCTAGGTTCTCCAGCCAGGTTCTCCAGGTTCTCCAGCCAGGTTCTGTAGCCATGTTCCCTCGCTAGGTTCTCCAGCCAGGTTCTGGCCAGGTTCTCCAGCCAGGTTCAGTCACCAGGTTCTAGTCAGGTTCTCTTGCCAATTTCTGTAGTCAGGTTTAGTCCAGGATCTTTTGCCATGTTCTCTCGCTAGGTTCTGTCTCTAGGTTCTGTTGCCAGTTTCTGTCCAGGATCTTTTGCCATGTTCTCTCCAGCGAAGTTCTTCTGTCTCTAGGTTCTGTGTAGGTTCTGTCTTCTTAGTTCTGTCTTCTAAGTTCTGTGTTGTTACATCTGTATTTATACCAGTTGATTCCAGTCCTATCAATCTCTATTCCAAAGGTTAGGGCGTTTCTTATCTCCATTCCAGGGAGTAAAGATTATGTAGCTTAAGCATGATTGTTCGTAGTTAAAGTGATTAATTACCCGCCTGGCACTTAGTTAAGAGGTTTTATTCCCTCCCTAACTTCAGGGGAAAATCCTTACCTGGGGAAACAACCTTTCTCAGAGACCTTGGTTAAAACACATAGTGCCAAGAAGGTGAGCAAACATATTAAGAACAGTATGCCATATATGCCAGGTCCCTTGAAACAGCAAGCATGGACCGGCTCCCAGCATGAGACAGTTCATGTTACAGTTTAAAGTCTATATAAAAAGTTGTCAGGCATATAAACCTTTCTTGAGTATCGAGAATTTAGACATTAGTAGAATTGTAGTAGAAACTCAATTAGAGCAGGAATATGGTGAATCCTGCACTGACCTGTCGTGGCAACTTAAGGGTATTTAACTGGCTTCAGCACTGATACAGGTGGGGAGTTGAGGGAGCAAAAATGGAGTATCTTTCTACAATGTTTACTTAGAGAGTGGAATGACTAGATGGAAATGTGGATTCTCTCTAGGTATTAACTCACCTTTGATAATTAGTATCTTTTGCATCCATATAATTGACTCCTCCCCCCCCCCCCCCCCCACACACACACATCTTTTTTCCTGCTACTTTTTTTCTCGTGCTAGGTTATGATTATTAAAGGTCTTTGATATAGAACACTACCGTGGTGAGCCATCCTGGGGAAGGCCCATGATGATCATGATAATGTTACCTATGGCAACAGCTACTGTTATAATGATAGTAAAAAGTCTACTGCTGTCACCACTGATAATGTCATTGACAAAACTCCTACTGTCACTGCTCCTCCTCCTATTATTACTACTATTATTATTACTACTATTGCTAATATTACTAGTACTACTCTTTTTTTTTTTAAATATATTTTATTGATTTTTTTCACAGAGAGGAAGGGAGAGAGATAGAGAGTTAGAAACATCGATGAGAGAGAAACATCGATCAGCTGCCTCCTACACATCTCCCACCGGGGATGTGCCCGCAACCCAGGTACATGCCCTTGACCGGAATCAAACCTGGGACCTTTCAGTCCACAGGCCGATGCTCTATCCACTGAGCCAAACCGGTTTCGGCACTAGTACTACTCTTATTCTCTACTGTTATTAGCTTCAAATAAGCATCTTCTATGTGCCAGGCACTATACTTGGCCCATTAAATACAGTCTCTCTTATTTATTGAATAGCACTACAATATAGATAATAGCATGTATATGTAACATTTAAGGCGGTTAAGTGGTTTGGTCAAAACCAATCAACTATTAAATGTTTGGACCAGATTTCAATCTGGATCTTCAATCCACATCCATGTTCTATCCACTTCACCATGCTGTCTCCCTATGGAAAAATATCTTAAAATGCTCATTTTAAATGCATTTTTATTTTAATATATTATATTTATAAGGCGACTCATTTTAAAATTATTTTTATTTCAATGTATTTAGAAAATTGCAGAAAATTTATAAGAACAAGAACTTTTTTTTTCTTGAGCCATTTAAGAGTAATTTGTCAACCTGATCCCTTACTATCCTGTATGTGTATTTCCTATAAGAAAGGGTATCTTCTATGCAACTAATGGAACAATCAAAATGCTAATATTAACAATGATACATTACTATTATTTAACCCTTAGACCCCATTCAACTTTTGCTAATTGGCCATGTAATGTCTTTTACAGAAAAATGAATTAGTTCAGAATTACATGTTGCACTTAACTATCACATCTTTTTATTTTTCTTCATACTGGACTTGCTTCTTAGTCCTTCCCTGACTTTTATGACCTTGATGCTTTTGAAGAGTTAGAAACCAGTTATTTTGTAAGATGCCCCTTAGTTGAGGTTTGTCAGATGTTTCCTCCTGATTAGACTCAGATTATGTTTTTTGATGAGAGTATCACATGAGTGATGCCATGTTTTCCTAATTGCATCCTATTAGATGGCACACAATTTAGATTTATCCTGTCACTGATGATGCTTACTTTGATTATTATTGATTGAGGTTAATGTCTGCTAGGCTTTTCCTCTGTAAAGTAAATCTTTCCATCCCCCTTGTAATTATTATTTTCTAGGGAGATACTTTAAAATCATTTAAATTTCTTTTTTTTTTGAGACTTTTAAGTAATTCATGATTTCTTATATTATTAAGAAAGTAATATTCTATTAATGTCATTATTCATTTTGATGCTAAAATTATGCCTGATCTAACCAATGGGAATCCCTTCAAAGTGGTTTCTGAAGCTCCTTGACAGGACCCATCATTCTCTGACCTTTCTTTGTGTTGGTTGGTTTCTGGAACAAGAACGATCTTCTAGACTGATATATTCCTTGCCTCAGTTGCAGAATCAGCCATTTCTCCAAGGAGCCTTGGTGTCTTTCAATGGAGAATGAATGCCAGTAAAAGCCACAATCTGGGCACTAGGTCAGATTCACTGTTGCTAAGGTTTTGCAACGCCCAGGGCCCTCCCAGTAGACAGAACTAGGGAAGGTATATTTGAGTGTGTGTATGCATGTACTTAATAAACATCTATATTTATTTATTTGTATCTATATTTTAATCTATATTTATTTTATATTATATCTATATTTTTTATCTATATTATTTTATCTATATTTATCTATATTTATTTTTATCTATATTTTATCTATACATATTTGCAAACCTCAGGGTTAATTCTAGTTTTAGTCCTTTCTATATTTGTAACTCTTTTCTGATACCTGGATCACCGATCCTTACATGGTCATTTGATCATCCCCCTGTATTAGTCCCCTATCTCCACTCTTGCACAGATCTCCTTCCCTGCTCACGTAAGCTCTGGCCCATGCTAGGCTGCTCCCCACGGCTGTACTGAAGCCACCTCTACTCTCTTAATCTCCAATATGCCCAGTATAGCAACTTATTCAAATATAAAGGAAGAAACATGTTGATAACTTTAAATATCCATGATCTACATTTTATTTCTCAGTGCTTTAAGAAGAGTTGATGTAAGTAGTTTTAGTTTCTATTAAAGAACAATTCTGCACTCTGATCCATATTCAAGTACATTAGTCTGGGGCAGGGGTTTGCCCTGTGGCCAAAATTCTGCCTTTAACCTCTTACAGCCCAACACACTAAGAATGGTGAATGGTTTTTACATTTTTAAAAGAGTTGTTTTAAAAAAATGTGACAGAGACCATATGTGACCCAGAAAACCTTAAGTATGTTCTATCTGGTTCTTTAAAGGAAAAGTTTGCTAAACCTAGTCTGCAGTATCTGATTGCTCTTCAAATTGGCTAACTCACTGACCTAAACGTAGTGATATAAAATTAAATAAGTTTGTGAGCTGCTTTTTAGCTTCAAGGACTCTAAATAAATTGCAAGGAACTATAGAAATTTCCACCTTACAAAAAAAAGAGATAATGAATAACTTGTAAAATCATCAGTGAGAACAAGATAGTGCTAAGGATAAAATCTAAGTCATCCACTCCTTTTTTAGATTAAATATGCCAAGCTCCATTAGCCTCTGATTTGCATGGCCATTAGCGGAAGGCTGGCCTCCAACACTATTTATTTCAATCAACATCCCCTCATGTAAACTCCGAATGCTTGATGACATGAGTTTGTACAACTACAGAATTAATTGATTATAACCCCTAATTCAAATTCAACATTAAGTCCTTTTTGAACTAAAATATGATTGATTGCAAGAATTGCAGAACCCAGGAAGTAGAGTAGTTCAAAATAACAGGTCATTAATTCGAAGTACATGCAAATATTAACAGAGTGGGAGGGGCAAATTGACACCTTTGGACTAATGTAGTATCTACTTATTAATGAACCTTGCATATTTGGTTTACTGCTTTGTATTAGAAACCTATAAGCCTGGTTTCATAGAGGCAAATCTGCAATTTCTGGATGAAGAGAAGGAAATCCCATTTGCATTAATACAAGAAAAATAGAAATGTCCAGAAACAGTCCACAGCCTGTCTAAAAAAGACATGCCTGACACAATTTCCTCTTTTCACCAGTACAAGGGAAGAAGAGCCATGCTCAGCATCGCTTGTCAATTTAAGTGCATCAATTCTGCTTTCCACATATTGTGATTTTCCTGCCTTAAAAAAAAATCAATCTCTCCTTTGGAAGGGGAGTTGTGAATAACTGCAGTCTGTTCCCTCTCTTTTCTTTTCTTACTCACGTGGTGCCCCCAGACAGTTAGTTACATAAAGGAAAGGTAAGTGAAGGGGAAAAAGAAACAACAAAACATAAACAATTTTCACAGTGCCATGAATTCATATTCCGCTATTAGTTCACATTCTCACCTAACAGCTTGGGCTGCATTGTGAGTTCCAGTGCAATGCTGGTACTAATTGCTTTGAATAATTCAGATGTTAGCACTCTCCAGGGCCTCACTGGAGCTAGGCTGCTGGAAGCCATATTTGTACTTCGGAACCCACAGCATGATGAGATTCTCAAGTCTGCAAACCACACCATGAGCTGGAGTTGCTTGATTTGGTGAGCTAGAAAAGCCAGGCCGAGAAACCAGCTGGTATTTAGTGCATTCCGTACACAGTAAGACTGAAATCTTACCTGGGTTTATGGATTATGGTTGTATGCACCATTCTTTAACCAGGTTAGAGAAATCTTTAATTACAGTTTTTGTTTGCTTGGGCTCAAGAAAGAAATAGGACTTGAAATAGGTCCTGGAAAGGATAAAATTAGAACAGAAAGAGGGAAACATATATATATTAAAAATACCTCACTCAACTGCCTTGTCTGCGTAATAACATTGAGCATGTCTGTCACTCTGAAGACATATTAGCTCATTTAGGTAATTAGTGTGAGCAGCATGTTTCCCTACTTATTCCATTCAATTATAGGGTTCTCACTTTGTCATTACTGGAGTGTCTTAATGCGACTTGTAATTAGTGTAATTACAATCCAATGTTAATTATATCTGCCACTTAGACATAATTTTATATAGTAATGGTCTCTAATCTCAATAACCTTATTATGTTGTTTATTCAAACAGGAATTAAGTCTTCTTTCATGCGTCAAATACGGAGATTACAAAAAAGTACTGCTTGTGTCATTTTGGTAGTTATGACAAGGGACTATCTGAAATAGCATAATCATATTTGAGACAATGTCTGCATGTGCAAACAATTACAGCAGTTCCTCTCTGTTTCCAGAAATATGCCTATGGATCTCCGAATAACTGTGTGCAGAGGCAGCCTGCGCCTGGGCTTGCTCATGGATTCTGGGAAGAACTAATGTGCATGCATCTAAAAGAAACCCATTACAGTGGTGCCCTGTATTCGTACACCAAATACACTCATCACTGACCATCTAATGGACCACTTCTCTGAGTAACTAACCATTGTATACAATGCAATAATGTCACCTCACATCTGAAGAGCACATTATCCTTTAAAGTGCTTTTAAATATATTATTTCAGTTAATCCCGAAAACAACTGTGGGAGTGGCAGTGGCAGGTATCAGATATTTGAATAGATTGAAAAAATAAATAAAAACAGTGTCCGGTTCACTTAGCAGGAGTAGAGCTGTTCATCAAAAGGCAATTCAGCAGAGTTAATAGCACGGGCTCCAGAGTTAGAGTTTTAGGTTTTGCATCCCTGCAACTCCACTTAGAAGTGCGACACCCTTGAGCAAATTACTTAACCTCTCTATCCCTCAGTGTCCTTTTCTGTGTAACAGGAATAACAGCAGGATCTGCCCCAGAGAGTGGTTACAAGGATTAAATGGGCAATAGAGAAAATGCCTAAAACAGTTTTTGGCACACACAGAAACCTGAATAAATATCAGCTGCTATTACTGTTACTCTAAATAGCACTCTCATTTCTTGATTTATGACCTGAAGTTGTTTTTTTCCCCCCATAAAACTCATCAGTTCCTTATAGATTTTCTTATGCTAATTACTAATTAAAGATTTGATCTATACACTGCATAGCTTTGTGTGTGTATGGTAAATTCACTTACAAATAGATAACACTTCACCATTATGAACTATTTACTAAAACAAAAATAAAGACTCCTTTAACCAACTCATGTTATCAGATGTCAATACCTTAAAGTTCCTTGAGAAAAGACTCAGTGATTTCATTGTTTGATAAAGAACCTAAACACTTTCGGACATACTCACACTGGTACATCTTGTTACTATATAGCATTATATGAATGCTCAAAAACATAACAGGATCACATGCAAGAGCATATGTATTCTTTACACTAAAACCCACAAACATGTTAGTTTTACTTATTGAGTGGATCTCGGTATCTGTATGCTTAAACGAAATATTGAGTCAGAATGTTACACACTTTACAAAATTTCCGGTTGAGCTTTTTGTTTCCTTTAAGCTCATGTTCTTCTTCCAGAAACAATGGGTTGCATACCAAGCTTTGAAATGACTTGGTCTCTTTGGACAGATGACCCCTTCTCTGATGAAGCCAGCAAAATTGGGTATTCCCATAATCTTTTCAGCAATAAAGATTTTTTTTTTTGCTGCTGATTTCTCTAGGACGGTTAATAACAACATCAACAAGGAAGCAGCCCATTTCTGGTTGTGGCTTTTTAGACCATTTTTAAAGACCACTTTTAGGGGACACATTAGCTCTTGAAGTGTGCTCTAAGCTCAAAGGAAAGCTGTGCCTGTAAACAGCCGTGTAAACACAACTACTTGGGAAATCTCTGGGATGTGTGCTGCTGCCAGAAAACTGGTCATTAAATATTAACTTCATCTCGCCTGCCTTTTTGTTTTATTCATAATTATTTACATGCAGAGTTGGGACAATTTTGCCAAATAGACAAAAAACATAAGATGTCAATTCCCCCATCTTTAAATTCTTCTGGTAACTTCAATGCCCCGGTTTAGACATGAAGCTTCAGTGAAATGTAGATCATTCTTGCTTCCAGACCAGGCTTTGCAATGAGGCATCAGGTGTTAATGTTCTCAACTGAGAAAAGGCTGCAGCCACTTCACGTGCATTTGGGCTGAGAGCTGAAAAGCCCTCTAGCCCGCGGGGCATGCTTCATAGCAGGCAGTGATGTGCCCCAGACACTTCCCCTAGGATCCGAGTTTCCTTCACTATTGTCTGGAAGCATTTCTCTGAAGTGCTGTCAGTGAGGGGTGAAAGTTGTGGAGACAATGTTTGCATCAAGAAACCTCCATGTGGGGGACAGGAGGCCGTGGGAGAAAAGGTTTTTGGTCAGAAGCTGATGGCACACTTCCATTCTTGGTCCCAGAATTGGCCAGCTGTTACTTTGTACTAGTCATTTGACTGCCTCGGATCTTACTTTCCCCATCTGAAGCTAGTTTCCCACCCAATCACTTCCCAAATATTCTATGAGAACAAAATACAAATTTAAATCACATTTATTGAATACTTTATGTTCCTAGAAATAAATATGAGTTACTAAATATGACAATGATTTCATAGGCAAGAGAGTTACCTAAGAAACCAATATGATATTTGTTCAAAATGAGGACAAGAGCTTGGAATGTTTATATAAGTAGACATTTTAACATCAGATACAGTAGGGCTTTGGAATCAAATAGTAGGGCTTTGGGTTCAAACTCAGGCTCTACTATTTCCCAGTGTATAACCTTGGGCTAGCTACTCAGCCTCATTAAGATGTAGTCTTTTTATCTGTAAAATAGTGACAAAAATAGCATCTGTGAGGGCTATTTGAGGATAATGTGAGATAATGAATGTAATGTACTTAGCAGGTTCTGGACTTTAAAAAAATGGCAACTCTAATTATCAGAATAGGCCATGATAAACAGCATCAGTTTCATGCTAACTGCAATGGGAAACAATCAAAAAGTACTAAAATATGGTACATGCTTTACATTTTCAGGAGGTCACTTTGTTGTGAGGAAATGGAATACAGAAAGTTTAGAGGCTACACAGGGAACTCCAGTAGAAGACTACTGTCCATGTGAAGGAAAATAATGCTCTGGATATGGAGTTTTGAGGTGGAAATAATGAGGAACAAAACTTCAGGCTGTATACCAGAGGTCTCATCAAGCAGACTGATGGATTGGAAGTGGGGTGTGCAGAAGGAGAATCCAGGTTCTGAGCCTGAGCGGTTGGGTGGATAGTGGTGTAACGTAGCAGATGGTGTGCTGCCCAGTCCTTCCCTCCCGCCATTCAGGAAAGGCCCTCAGTTCCCCAGCCATTGGGAGCCTTGCATGTGGCTCACTCATAACCAAGTCCTGCCCCAGAAATTGCTCTCTACTGAAGGCTGCTGCCTTGCTCACTGTTTAACATCCTCCACAGAGACAGTCTCTATGGAAACAATGGTCAATAACAATTTAAAAGCCTTGGCCTTTAAAAATGTGGGACAAAATTCAGAATAATGCTGAAGTGGCACCTGGCTACAGATGTCTCTAGGGTTACATTTAAAGGTTTTGTTATGTAATGCAACTCAACTTCTCTCTCTGCCCCGATCTTGCTTCCTATTTCCGTGCTGGTATTGTTCCAGAAAGTTCTCTCAACAAACTCCTTTACACAAATCTCTGTTTCAGCATCTGTTTTCAGGTACTCAACCTAGACAATTTGTGTGAGTTGTGGCCCTTACAGGCGAAATCTAAAATGGGATTTTGGGCCTTGATCACCTGCCGCCAGGCTGGAGATGAGAAGCCTGGGACTGATAGATATTGATAGTTATTTTGACATACTCTAGTAAGGCAATCATTAAAACTGTCCCAGTTGGTGAACTGGAACAGAATACTGGTGGAAGGAAATACACTGGTTGGTAAATTAGCTCAAGTGATTGAGAGTGTTGGGACTATGGCTTTACATCACTCCTTTTGAAAATTATCAACGAACTGAAGAAGTCCATGAAAGTCAAACTTACTCATTAGTTAACTTAAAAACAAACATAAAAACCAGCGGACATTTTGGTCAGGATGCAAAGAGATATTCATCAACTGATGCTAAAGAGCAGACACAGTGAGTGTTAGAACTAAAATAGATGACTAGCAGAGCTCTATGGAAGATGGAATTTCCAACCACATACACCATAAACCTGATAACCATCGTCAAGGTTCTGATTGAGAAGGAGAGGTAGGAACGGGTTACTTGGGTTAACTCAGACCAGTGGTCAGCAAACTCACTAGTCAACAGAGCCAAATATCAACAGTACAACGATTGAAATTTCTTTTGAAGGCCAAATTTTTTAAAGTTAAACTATATAGGTAGGTACGTTGTTATTAACTTAATTAGGGTACTCCTAAAGCTTAGGAAGAACCACACTCACGGGGCCAAAGAGCTGCATGTGGCTCGCAAGCCGCAGTTTGCCAACCACGGACTTAGACTAATACGCTACAAATCCTTGAATCACCCTGTTTCCCTGCAGAAGTGGCCTCTTCTCCTTGTTAAAGGTGCACATGTTCCTCTTGCTTAATAATCATACAAAGGTGTCCCCCTTGTAAGACAAAAAAGGTCCCCTCAGAAACTATCCCTTCCTTCCCAAACTGGCCACCAGACCATAATGATAAAGTGCTATATAATAGGGAACTGTTGGGTCTGCCAAGAGAAGAAAGGTACTCTATGCTAAAGGAGCTCCAGGGCGTAACCAGCATATTCCAACGGAACTGGAGAAGGTATGCATGGCTTTGGATTCTGAGAATGCTGGGACAAGAAAGGGGTGTAGAATAAAAGGTTGAAAAAGAGAATTTACTGAAAGGAAAATACTATTCTGTGATAAGGTTTAACATCATATCTATATCAGTCAAGGTTCAACAAGAGAAGCCTATTCATCTATGTGTCTATGTATGGTAGATAAAGATATAGATCGAGATATAGAAACACAGACTTTTTTAAAATAAGAAACTGACTCACACAATTATGGGGGCTGGTTAAGTGTGTCTGGGTTCACAGGGCAGAAATCGGGAAAGGAAGAGGAAGATGAAACTCGACCAATACAGGCTGAAGCTGTCATCCACAATTCATTCAGCCCTGCTTTAAGTCCTTTCACATGAAATAGTCCCCTTACTTAAAGTCAACTGATTGGGAACTTTAATTATATCAGCAAAATTCCTTCATAACAACATTTAGATTACTATTAATTGAACAACTGGGGACTATAGCATAACCAAGTTGACACAGCAAAAAAAGTCATAACCACCTTAGCCAGTTTGGCTCTGTAGATAGAGCATCAGCCTGTGGACTGAAGGGTCCCAGGTTCCATTCTGGTCAAGGGCACATGCCTGGGTTGTGGGCTAGATCCCCAATAGGGGGTGTGCAGGAGGCATCCAATCAATGATTCTCATCATTGATGTTTCTATCTCTCTCCCCCTCTTCCTTCCTCTCTGAAATCAATAAAAATATATTTAAAAATGTCATAACCAGTGGTCTCTTACATATGACACCAAAAGCACAAGCAGTGAAACAAAAATTAGATAAATGCAACTTCAATAAAATTAATAACTACTGCACTTCAAAGGACACCATTAAGGAATTCAAAAGACAGAATGAAAGACAGTTTTTCTGCAAATCATGTATCTCACAAGGATATCAAGAATCTACACTAATAAAAGATAAACATGCAAATTGAATGTACCTTCGCTATGCCTTAAGCCACGTCCACCAGCCAATCAGAGCAACTATATGCAAATTAACCCAACCAAGATGGCAGCCAGCAGCCACGGAGCTGGAGCAAGCAGGAGGCTTGGTTGCCCCAATGATGGAGGAAGCCAAGCTTCCCGCTTGCCGCGGCCAGCTCTGAGCTCCACTCAAAGCAACAAAGTTTCAATTATAGAAGATAAATAAACCCCAGATACCTGCTTTCAGCCAGCTGTGGCCAAAGAACTGGAGTGAGTAGGAGGTTTCCCTCCCTGTCCGGCTCTGAGCTCCTCTCAAGGCTACAAAGTTTCAATTATAGAAGGTAAATAAATCCCAGAATAAAAAAAGAAAAAGAAAAAAACGAGAGGCTGGGAGCTTCCATCGCTGGGGGGCTTGGCCAGCCTGAAAATGGCCCTCAGCCCCTCACCCAGACTGGCCAGGCACCCCAGCGGGGAACCCCCACCCTAAAGGGGGTGTGACCAGCCTGGAGCCATCAGCCCCTCACCCAGGCTGACCAAACCTCCATGAGGTGAGGGTCCCCAATGGGGGAGGAGGGGATTGACCAGCCTGCAAACAGCCATCAGCCCCTCACCCAGGCTGGCCAGGCACCCCAGCAGGACCCCCACCCTGATCCAGGACACTCTTCAGGGCAAACCAGCCAGCCCCCACCCATGCGCCAGGCCTCTATCCTATATAATAAAAGGGTAATATGCAAACTGGCACTAACAGCAGAATGACTGGGAATGACTGGTCACTATGACACACACTGACCACCAGGGGGCAGGCACTCAATGCAGAAGCTGCCTCCTGGTGGTCAGTGCACTCCTACAGGGGGAGCTCTGCTCAGCCACAAGCCAGGCTGATGGCTGCCAGTATTGCGGTGGTGATGGGAGTCTCTCCCACCTCCTCAGCAATGCTAAGGATGTCTGACTGCAGCTTAGGCCTGCTCCTTGATGGCAAGTGGACATCCCCTGAGGGCTGCCAGGCTGCCAGAGGGATGTCTGACTGCCAGCTTGGGCCCAATCCCCCAGGGAGCGGGCCTAAGCCAGCAGGTGGACATCCTCTGAGGGGTCCCAGACTGCAAGAGGGCATAGGCCAGGCTGAGGGACCCTCCTCCCGAGTGCACAAATTTGTGTGCACCAGGCCTCTAGTATGTAAATAATTCTTAAAACTTAATCATAAAAAATAGCCCAATTTAAAAGTAGGCAAAAGATCTGAATAGACATTTTTCCATACTTACTTCATGTGCCAATAAACACAGGAAAAGATAATCAACATTATTAGTCATCAGGAAAATGCAAATTGAAACTACAGTGCAAAAACATTTCACACCCACAAGGTTGACTGCAATCAAAAAAGATAAATAATAACAAGCACTGGAGAGGATGTGGAGAAATTGAAACCCTCATACATAACTGTAAGGAATGAAAAATAGTACAATCACTTTGGAAAACAGTTTGGCAATTCCTCAAAAGGTTGAATGTAGAGTTACAATATGACCCAGCCATTCCACTCTTGGTATATACCCAAGAGAATTGAAAACACACGTCCACACAAAAGTATTTACATGAATGTTCACAGCAACATTATTATAATAGAAAAAAAGAAGAGAAAACAAGCCAAATGTCAAACTGATGAATGTATCAGGAAAATGAGGTATATCCATACAATGGAATGTTGCTCAGCAGTAAAAAGGAATGAAGTACTGATATGTGCTACACCACAGGTAAACTTTGAAAATTGGTGGGATGCTAGGGCTGGTTGAGAAAAAGGGGAGGATGGGCAGCTAAAGGACACTGGGTTTCTTTCTGAGGTAATAAAATGCTGTTAAATTGACTGTGGTGATGATTGTACTACTCTGCTAATAAGCTAAAAACCATTGAATTGTACAGTTTTATGGGGTAAATGATATGGTATTTGAGTTATATCTCAATAAAGCTACCACAAAACAAAACAAAACTAAACAAAAAGGGCATCACAATAACCCTGGACCAGAGGTTAGAAAATTAAAAGCTGCCTTAACAGGTTTGGCTCAGTGGATAGAGTGTCGGCCTGCAGACTGAAAGGTCCCAGGTTCCATTCTGGTCAAGGGCATGTACCTTGGTTGCGGGCACATCCCCAGTAGGAGGTGTGCAGGAGGCAGCTGATTGATGTTTCTCTCTCATCGATGTTCCTAACTCCCTATCCCTCTCCCTTCCTCTCTGTAAAAAAATCAATAAAATATATTTAAAAAAATAAAAAATAAAAGCTAATTTCATTTCATTCCATCATTTCATTTCATTCTCCATAAAATGAAACACCAGAGCTGCCATGGAAGATGAGATGCCACGGCTCAGAGCAGTGGCATGCCAGAATGGACCATTCAACTCCATAAAGCAGACAAGCTCCAGCTGACTGCTTCCACGTGAGAGCCTGTAGGAATCAACTATTAACACATCGCAAAATGTTGTGGTAGGAGGAGCTGGGTATTTTGGGAAGCACGGTGATAGGTGACCTCAGACAACCCTGACAGCAGGAGATGTTGTCACAAGACAGAGATAGCAATGAGTGTGACGAGGAAGGAAAACAATAGAGGAAATGTGGCAGTATTTACTGATCAGAAGCCAGGCCGGGACCATTCTCATACTGAGCAGTGAGAGGGCATAGCCACCCTTCAGAAAACTATGGAGATAGTTAATAGAGTGTAACATCCTTAAGGACCAGGCGGATGGGCAGCTAGCAGGGGTATCCATGAAGGATGGATAATGAGGAGGCAGAGGAGGTCACCCTAATAAAAAGTCAGCATATGTTGTCCAGTTTCCAGACCTGAGCTCAGGTCTGTTTATTTCACAACTATAACTCCAGAGCCTAGTACAGGGCCTGGGACATACGGTGCTTGATCAATGAGTATCTTTCATAATAAATTATCCAAGAAAGGAGGGAGATGAGCATATGCTACAATTCACTATTATTTTCTATAACATATAAACCATATGATATTTATTTCAATTACTATAAAAAACGTAGTTTAAGATTACATGATATACAAAGATTCGAAGATTTGTACAGTATGCTTGCTATCAGCATTGTAGTTCATTGCCATCACTAAGTAGATATAGTTTTTTGCTACAATGAGAAAAACTTTACTCTCCCCGGGGTATTTACTGCCTTTCCTTAGCTTGTGAATGAGTGGTCTGCCTTAGTCCTCCCTTCAATCACCTCAGTCAGACAGTCAAGCTCAAGGTGAATTTTTACCACTCTCAGATGGCTAGGTGGGATGGAAACCACCAGTGATCAGAAATCTCAGGTCATCAATATCTTGTAACATTGTTGAATCTTGCCTTGTCTCTGTGAGATCCATCTCTCCCTGTCCTTGTCAGACATATACAAAATCCAGAAAGAACCCTGAAGTCACAATAGTCCATGACACTTCTCTCTTCACCTATGATTTTCTTTTTCTCATACTTCAGGGAGAGTTTTTGTCAGTTATGGCCCTCTTTCCTCTGTCATTCCCTTATAAACGTTCCCTTTCAGATGAATGAAAAAGTCTTCTCTTTCTAAATGCTGATTTTTTCTTTGTAAACATCTTACTTATCTTAAAATTTAAAAAAATGCAATTATGTAAAAGGTTTGTGAACAAAAATCAACTAAGTGTAGCCCATGTGCTGGAAACAAAATTATATCAAGAGTCACAACCACTGTATTCTTGGATGTGGCTTCTTCGAAATTTAAGCGAGTCACTTAATTATTCTGCTTGCCACATGCTAAAAATAGAGATCATATCTACCCTATTTCACAGAATGAAGTAACTTATAACCATTGTGTTGGAATGTAAAGTACCATATAGGGTAAAGTGTGAAGTTAAATCGCAGTACAAGATACCTTATCACATGCCCGGCTGGTGTGGTTCAGCGGTTGAGCATCAATCTATGAACCAAGAGGTCACCTATTCGGTTCCTGGTTAGGGCACTTGTTCAGGTTACAGGCTCAATCCGCAGTAGGAAACATGCAGAAGGCAGCCAATTGTTGTTTCTCTCACTGATGTTTCTAGCTCTCTATCCCCCTCCCTTCCTCTTTCTCTCTCTCTAAAAAAAAATCAATAAAAATATTTTTTTAAAAAAGATACCTTATCACAAAATGCTCATTACTAAAGGAGAAAAGTGTCAGAGAAAGCTTCACAGAGCATGTGGGACTGCTTGAAGTAGGTGGCATTTAGATAATAGCAGGGGCATCAGGCAGGTTCAGTGATGGAGTAAAAATCTCATGTATAAAATCCTCTCTTCCCATTCATAGGCTATTGTTCAGTAAGGCAGAAAATTTGTGGAAAGAGGAAGCAGAAATAAAAGTTACAAGGGAGAATGAACATCAAATATGGTTAAAAAAAAACAAGTAAAGTCATAGAAGAGACACAAACATAAACAGTGCGTATTTGAGAATAGACAAGTAAGCTAAATGAGAAACATCATTCATAACCTTTCTATGCAAAGTAAATTTTTTTTTTTTTTGCAAAGTAAACTTTTGGTAATCTTGTCTTACATCTTTCTAAACATGTTCCTTGTTTAACAAAGGAACATGTTTTAGTGTCTAAAGTACCTTCTTTATAATCTTTAGTTTCTTGTCTGTGCCTTCAACATATTGTGGTATCTCGTAGGTAGACAGTAGGCACATAATAAATGTTCACTGAACTAAACTGAAGCTTTCTGATTCATTTTCATATGAAGTTTAGTAAAAGATGTAGATTATAGCATAGGGAACATAGTCAATGATATGATATCGTGATAACTGTGATTGGGGCCAGGTGGATACTTACAGCTGTGGGGGGACCACTCTGTAAAGTGCATACATGACTTTCTAGCCACTTTGCTGTACATCTGAAACTAATATAGGATATAAACTATAATTGAAACATAAAAACCTCCAGAAAAATGTATGCATTAGAAATATACATGGCCTTTGAAAAGTCAGTATTAAACTCCTCTTTATAAAGAATCTGACTCAAGAAAATCAACTGTAAAACTGCATTTTTATATAATTGGGAAAATTTAAATATAAAAGAAGCATTAGGTGAATAATATTAAATAATTGTTGTAATCATTGTGATTATTCAATAAAATATTCTTTTATTTTTGAGATGCAAAAAAGAAACAACAACTGAAGTTTGGGCAATGATTTGATTTTTCCCTAAGGGTTTATTTTGCGAAGTTAAAATCATCAGAAGTAACATCAACTTTGCATTTCATCAATTCTCCTTCTGGTTGTATTGATGCTGTGGTTGAAATACAGTCACTTGTATTGACTTTGAATCACTATATATTGTTCCACTTCAATTTCTCTAAAGCACAGGTTGCTTCATGACTGATCAGGGAATTAAGCAGCTACAGGTCAATTCCCTGTGTAGATAAAAAGCTAATGGGCAATTGCTTGTTTTTCTTATTTCTAATTAAACAAAAATCATTTATAATTATATAACCCAAAGATTAACAGATGTATGTAGAGTAAAATATGTTTTACACTTGAAAAAGTATAGATTGACACACTATGAGAGATATTTTCTTCTCAAGGCAGTAGAAAATGGTCAGTGAGTTCGAAATTAAAGCATTTGGTTGAATCAACTTATTCTCACATCTGACACTCAGATATAGATAATTGGTAAGACTAGTATTCCACCTACCACAGATCACAGACTAGATACCCTATATAATAAAAGGCTAATATGCAAATCAACTGAATGGTGGAACAACTGGTCACTATGACACGCACTGACCACCAGGGGGCAGACACTTAACACAAGAGCTGCCCCCTAGTGGTCAGCGCACTCCCACAGGGGGAGTGCCACTCAGCCAGAAGCCGGGCTCATGGCTGGTGAGCCTCTCCACCCCCCAAGGCAGTGCTAAGGCCCCCTCAGGGGATGTCTGACTGCCGGCTTAGGCCTGCTCCCCACACCAGCAGGTAGACATCCCTCAAGGGGTCCTGGACTGCGAGAGGGCACAGACTGGACTGAGGAACCCCACCCCTCTCCCCAGTGCATGAATGCCATGCATCAGGCCTCTAGTATAATATATAACCATATTCACTTCCTTCGGTCCTTCTACAAGACTGCCAAACATGGGCTTCTGAAAGTTTGACAGGTGCACCCAGGTCAACTGTTATATTAGAAAATTATCAGAAACAATGACCTCAAAAAGTAAATACATAAGAAAGGCTTATTCTTTTTACAGTGCTTGAATTTCCTGAAGTCATCTGTGAAAAATACAAAGATTTACCCACCCAAAATGGTCCTCTAATTTCAGGTATGATGATGAGATATTGAGAAACAGTACTTCTGAGACCTTCTGAAATCTCACTATTCAGGCAGCTGCCTCTTCTTTCAACCACAAAACCGACCACCAAAAAAATAATGCATTCCATTTCAGGCAGACTCCAGAATCACCAGGCATCACTAGAACCAATTAAGAATCCTGCTTTCATTTTTACACTTGACCAGGATCAATCTTATGGTGTTCAAGGCATCGTTCCATGTGTATCACACTTCACAAGCCTTTTTATATAGATTAAATAAAATTAAAATGAATATCAGGGGTATCCTAGAAGGGAAAGAAATAACAAAATAAAAACCAAAATTTTAGGAATATTTAGACGGGGGAACAATCCCAACTATCATGATTTCTTAATGAGGTTTAAGGGCTGATTGCCATGTAGGTGTGTAAGAATGCATATAGATATGTAAGTGCAGTTGTGCATGCCCTTACACAACTGCTTAAACTCTATCACACACTGATAGACTGGTCCCCTTTTCACACTGTGACTCCCTATTGTACTTGGTGCTAACTTACTTTCCATAGCAATCTAAATCTATATTTCTACATCCTTGACAAGTACTACGCCAGTGAAAATATTCCAATTCACCACACTCTAAGAAGCTCTAACTTTCTAAAAAAGGAATATGATATTCATAATAATGATAGCTAGTGTCTTAGTAACATGGTGCTAAGTGTTTAATATATGTTATCTCTTTTAATTCTCCCAGCAACTCTATGTGGCAGGTAACAATATCATCACCTTTACTTAACAGATGTCAAAATGAGGGATTAGAGGGTTTAAGCAACATGAACAGGGACACAAAGCTAGAAGTGCAGGAGCTATGATTGAAAAGCATGAGCTCCCGAGCCCAACTTCTTAACTACTATGCAGAGTTGCCTCTGTTTTTTTAAATATATTTTTATTGATTTTTTTACAGAGAGGAAGGGAGAGGGATAGAGAGTTAGAAACATCAGTGAGAGAGAAACATCGATCAATTTCCTCCTGCACACCCCCTACTGAGGATGTGCTCTCAACCACGGTACATGCCCTTGACCGGAATCGAACCTGGGACCCTTCAGTCCGCAGGCCGATGCTCTATCCACTGAGCAAAACTGGTTAGGGCTGCCTCTATTAATAAGAAAAGGCAAACAAATCTCTGTGGTGAACTACCCCTGAGCAACATAAACATAAATGACCTCTATCTAAAAATAACCAAGATGCTTTTAAAATCTGAAAAAATAAATAAAACTATCTCTGCTGTGATGAAAAGTAATACATTTTGTTTACAACCAATGTATTTACTTTGTTGGAGTTATCCATGAGAAATATGATAGCCAATTAGATCTCCAAATACTTTTGAATCAATAGTTTCAAATTCAAAACTTTACCAGGTATGGCTAAATATAAACTTTCACTGTTTCTTTCTTCCTTTACTTAGCCAACCAGAGGAAAAAAAAAAAAATCATTGAATACCTTTTAAATTCAGATACCATTAATTACCTGGGCTTTTCCAGTACACAAATCCAGGTCTCTGGTCTCAAGAAGATAGTCTACAAGGGAAGGCAAGAAAGTAGAAAGCAAAAATAAGCCCCACATCGGGGAGGAGGTGCCTGATCCAGGCCTTTGGTGGAAAATGAATTTATGTTGGAGATCATCTCTAACCTCAAAGCTGAAGATAATGACAGGTTCACTAGCTGATGTGAAAATGTAAGGACAGCGAAAGAAATCCCAGATGATAGCTGCCACATGAAAATCAATTAGGAAAAGCAAACACTCCACAGAAAACTAGTGAAGTACATGATCAGTCAGTCTATAGGAAAACTAAACAGCAACACACACACACATAGACACAGAGAATAAATATATACAAGAAATGCTTATCCCGACTCATAATTAAAGAAACACAAATCAAAACAAGCATACAAGCATATTACACTCGTCACATCTGCAAATGTAGACTTTGAGGATAGTGCTGGCAAACTCATATATTTTGAGCAAGAATATGAAACTTCCAGGAGTGCAACAAGGCAATACTTATGAAAAACATAAATTAAAAATGAAGGTATCCTGCAGTCTCACTCTTAAAATATTAATGCCACATATACATCCACAAGAATTTGTTCAGTTTCTTATTAAAAATGTTCATTAAAACATTTCAGCTAAAGCTGAAAATAACAGAAGTGCCGATCAATATGACTTGGGTTAAATAAGTATTGGCAAGCCCATTGGTTGTAGGCTGAATTGCGTCCTTCCCTAAAGTTCCTGCATTGAAGCCCTAACCCAGCTGTGGGCAAACTACCGTCCGCGGGCCAGATCCGGCCCGTTTGAAATGAATAAAACTAAAAAAAAAAAAGACCGTACCCTTTTATGTAATGATGTTTACTTTGAATTTATATTAGTTCACACAAACACTCCATCCATGCTTTTGTTCCGGCCCTCTGGTCCAGTTTAAGAACCCATTGTGGCCCTCGAGTCAAAAAGTTTGCCCCCTAGTACCTCGCAATGTGACTGTAGGACCTTTATAGAGGTAATTAAGTTAAAATGGGGATCGTTAGAGTGAGCCCTAATCCAGTGTGACCCGTATCTTTATAACAAGAGATTAGGACACGCACCACAGAGCGGAACGACCATGTGAGGACACAGCGAGAAGGTGGTCACCTGCAAGGCGAGGACAGAGACAGAGTGACCTCAGCCAAGAGAGGACAGAATTATCCGAACAAATTGGAGGAAGGACACCCATGGGAGCCCTGAGGGGAAGCACCTCAGGGATGACACTGGTGCTGCTAAATGAGGAAACCAGGGCCAAAGTATCCATTAGGCCAGGGGTGGGCAACCCCTGGCACATGTGCCAAACATGGCACGCCAGTAACTTTTGCTGGTACACGAAACCCTCTCATAATCTTCCATTTACAATTTTTTTCTTAATATCGACTTTTTTTATTTTTCAGATAAATTTAGTGTAGGTGCATCTTAGATAAATAAATAATTTTACATAACAAGTTATCTTAAAGACCATAGACATGGATTGACGAGAGAGGGGAAGAGCAATTTCTATGCCTCTGCCTTAACTCTCCCTGCCTTCCTAGATCCGACCAGTGTTTTGGTTTTATCCACATACGCTTGTGAATCTTTGTTCTCAGTGATGAATTTTGTTAAGTCTTGTAATAGGAGTAGCCTGACGGATGAAAGTGGAAGCTCATGCATATCTCTGAAGGTCACGAAATATAAACCTGATGTAAAATCTCTGTCATCAGTGATGCAGCAGCAAAAGTCCCACTGATAATATCAAACGGAGTCATAAAGTTTTCTGTCGGACTGTCAGTGTACATGTATACATTAAAAATAAATATATTTTTCATCATCATATACTGTGTTTTTGTCACTCGAATGAATTTTATTATTTCTTCAAGGTTCTTCACATACATACACATTAAGAGATATCAAGTAGGCGTAACATGTTCTCAAAAAATTAGGATTGGCACACAGAATTTTGAGTCAGAGATTTTGCTGGTTTTGGCACGCACTCACAAAAGGTTGCCCACCCCTGCATTAGGCAATGTAGGCACCATGTCTAACCCAAGACACTCTTATAGGCCCGTGAGAATATTTTGATGTGTTTTAAAATCAGAAGAAAAATGAACTTTTAGGTCCAAGAAAATGTTTATATATATATTTGTCTTTATACCAAAGTCATCATAAAGAATAGTTTAAAAATTTTCTTATGGAAGAAGGAGCCCACAAAGGCCTAAGTGTCTACACCCCGTGAAAGTCATAACGTGGGCCTGCCCAGATCTTTAAGACGTGTCTTCCTGAGGTGGTGCATATCTTGCTGAGGTGGTGTGTGTCTTCCTGAGGTGGTGCGTGTCTTCCTGAGGTGGTGCGTGTCTTCCTGAGGTGGTGTGTGTCTTCCTGAGGTGGTGTGTGTCTTCCTGAGGTGGTGCGTGTCTTCCTGAGGTGGTGCGTGTCTTCCTGAGGTGGCGTGTCTTCCTGAGGTGGTGCGTGTCTTCCTGAGGTGGTGTGTGTCTCTGAAGAGATCCAAAGGAGTGCGTCCTGGGGTGTTGGAAAAATAAAAATTGGAATCGACTGCTGCTGCTGGAATGAACTGCTGCGTTCAGGAGAGAGAGAGCTGAGAGACGGGACAGAAAGCAAATAGGAATAGAAATAGAAGGAAATGGGAGCCCCAAGAAAACAGAGAGGGCCTTCTGTTCTCCTATTAACATCCTATTGTCAGAGATTGCTGGGGAGTTGGGGAGGTGGGGTGCACATGGAAAGAAAGAGCAGGTTTACAGATTTCCAACCCCATCACCATAAATAAGTATAGGAGGAGAGGGCTCAGTCTGGAAGACGATAGCTTAATTATTGGCATATCCACAAAATGGAGTAGTATACATGTGTTAACAAGAATTGATGATTCTGTATGTGTTAATATAAACAATATCCAAAATATACTATGATGGACATTAAGAATAATATTTAATAGAGTATTACTATACATAAAAAATTTTGCATAAGCCCTGGCCAGTGTTGCTCAGGTGGTTGGAGCATCCTCCTGTACACCAAAGGTTGTTGGTCCAATCCTGGGACCCCAGGGCATGTAGGAGGCAACTGACCTATATTTTTCTTTAACATCAATGTTTCTCTCTCTGTCTCTTGCTCTCTCTCTTCCTTCCTTCCCTACAATCAATAAAAGTAGTTTTTTTTAAAAAAATAATAATGTATAAAATAAATATAAGATAATACATAAAAATATAGATAATTAATTAGGTAAAAAATATTCCTATTCCTCATCGCAAAGGAACTCAACAAAGCCTTAAGTGGTAAATTTAGGGAGTTTGATTTGGCTGATGGATGGAGGTTTTTATTTTTTATAGTTTTCTGCATCATGTGAAATTTTCTCAATTTATACATGGAACTTTGTGTTTTTTGTTGTTGTTTTTCAAATCAACAGAAATTATTTAGATAGTTCAGTTATATCCCGTTTTATTTTTAAATCATCTGCATTAAAATTAATAACTATTATTTAAACAATAAACATACAGTTCTAAAGAGCATTTTTAGGATTCTTTCAAAGAGGTCTCTTTATTTGGTGTTCTCTCTGATTTTATTTCCTGTCACTCCCCTTCTTGGAATCGGCTCCAACAAAATTAGGTGTCTTATAGTTCCTACTGCATGTCTCTGTCTCCTCCTAACAGTCCCTTCGGCTAACTCCAGCTCATCCTCTTGCTTCCGAGTTAACACCACTTCCTCAGAGATCTTCCATGATTTCTGGTTTAGGTTGCTTGCCGAATACATGTTTTCAAATCTCCCTTAGCTTCTGTTTTATAACATCCACTACACTTCTGTTTCGCTATTTTATAACAGTGTCCTCTATAACTTAACCAACTTTCGATTTGTTAATCACATTTAGTTTCTAGCCTACAGAACTGAGGCCAAAAACCTAGTTCTTGCTTTCCAGGATGTTCCACACTGTCTCCCTGAACTCCACTTAATTAAGCAAGCATCTCTCAGATATAGACTATTTTCCAATTACTAGCTGAAAACCAAGAAAAATATAAATTAAGAAAACGTGGTCATTGTCACTGTCCTGGAAAAATTTGCAATCTGGTTGGGAGCACAGGCACATAAACACCTTAGAGAGCAGAGAAGAACCTAACTCAACTCATTTGTGCTTAAAGAAGGCTTCGCAAAGAAGAGAATAGCTGAATAAATTCTAAGATGGCCCAGGTGTTGAAATATCTAACCAAGACTTCAAATGAGCTATTACAATTATGTTCAGTGAAGTAAAGGAAAATATTCTTGTAATGAGTAAAAAGATAAAAAAAATAAATTCAAATAAATTGAAAATATTTTTTTAAAAACCAGGTGGAAAATATAGAGCCAAAAAAATACAATACAATATCAAAATGAAAAAAAATCAATAAATTGGCTTAGTTTGGGTAAAACAGAGGCCCCGATAAACTTGAATACAGATGAATAGATATCAGATCTGAAGAAGAGACAAAAAATGTATTTTTTTAATTAACTGAGCCTATCCCCAGCCAGTATTGCTCAGTGGTTGAATATTGACCTGTATCTCTAGTTCAACTAGAAAAATTGCATAGATCCCATGAACCAGGTGGTCACAGTTCAATTCCCAGTCAGGGCACATGCCCAAATTGAATTGTGGGCTCGATCCCTAGTGGGGGGCATGCAGGAGGCAGCTGATCTACGATTCTCTCTCATCATTGATGTTTCTTTTTCTTTTAAAAAAATATATTTTATTGACTTTTTACAGAGAGGAAGGGAGAGGGATAGAGAGTTAGAGATATCGATGAGAGGGAAACATTGATCAGCTGCCTCCTGCACACCCCCTAATGGGGATATGCCTGCAACCAAGGTACATGCCCTTGACCGGAATCGAACCTGGGACCCTTCAGTCTGCAGGCCGACGCTCTATCCACTGAGCCAAACCAGTCAGGGCATCATTGATGTTTCTATCTCACTCTCACTCTCCCCTTCCTCTCTCTGAAGTCAATAAAAAACATATTTAAAAAATTAACTGAGCCTTTTTACCTATGGGAAAAAATCAAACAGTCACACTTATAGGACACTGGAGTTCTGGAAGGAAGGAAGGAAGGAAGGAAGGAAGGAAGGAAGGAAGGAAAGAAGGAAGGAAGGGAGAGGGAGGAAGGGAGGGAGGGAGGAAGGGAGGAAGGAAGGGAAAGAAAATGACAATAAAGTATTTGAAAAAATAAAGGCCCCAAACTTCCCAAACTCGGTGATAAAGTAAACGTCATAGATTCCAAAGGCAAACAATATAAACTTGAAGAAAGCCTCCATGGGCACACAATAGTTCAATTTCTGAAATCCAACAATAAATATATACTATATTGAAAGTGCCAGAGAGAAATGATTTATTGCATGCAGAGGAATAATGATTAAAATGGCAACTTCTCAAAAGTGGTAGAGTATAATTGAGGTAAGGCCTAAAAAGTTTCCTTTCAAAATTCACAAGAGGCCTTATTGAGAGAAATTTCCAGGCACAGTAGGAATAAGAAGTCAGATTATAGTAAATTAAACATTGCCTTGTTTCTTAAATGACGTACATATCATAACTGAAAGCAGAATTATGTAAGTACCATAATTAAAAACTTAGAAAAGAGATTATAGCAGGGCTCTTATTTAAAGCATTCACTTGTAACACTACTTCTATGTATCTCTCACACATAAGCAATTATGTTACTGAAATACAACAGCCACAACTGCCACATAAATGTGGCAGTTATTTAGACTCCATTATTTAGACTCCAACAAAGAAACAAATGCTAATCTTACTTGTCAGCTGCTAAAAAGCAACAGCTTGGACAAAGTGATTCAGTGTGATATGTTACCCAAAAACTATATTAGAAAAACTAGATCAAGTTCTTATGGTGCAGTGAGCTATAGGAAAAAAATGAGCAGTGAAGAGGGAACTCTCATTGTCCTTTATCACTGTTTTAACGGCCTAGGGTTTTCCCCATCCAACAGTCATGGAGGAATTCACATTTATCTACCTTACCTTCATGTTAAAGAATAATGTTTCTTGGGAGGGTGGTCAGTGGAGGGAAGATAGCTCGAGAGCTAAGCTTTATATTTCTTTAGCTGGCATTTTCATTCTTGCTATAGTGCTATAGCTTTACAATTTCCTTTGTGTTTTCATTACAAAATATAATCATATAAACCGTATTTTGAAAGGCCAAAAATTTATTTTTAAAATTTTATTTATTGTACAAGATGAAGGTCATTGTTTAGTTATAAAATGTAGTACTATGGAAGATAATGCAACAAAATAGAATAGTTAACATTTCGACAAATGTCTAGCACACAACTATGTACACTTTATTTAATCATCTTTAATGATGGAAGAGTTAAAATAATGAAAATGCCAAAACTACATTGAAAATAGTCAAATTGTCAGAAAGTCCACTGGCTTTTAATGGAATCTTAAAAAAGAAACAATAGGCCCAAAATAGTCACATTTGCTAAGCCAAGTCACTGAACCAAAACTTAGTACTTAACCTAATTGGAGTTTCAGCCTCTTGCCTCTCCAGGAGTGGAACTGAAACCAATCAATCTGGAATTTTCTGGTCAACACTAGTGAGGTAATCTGCCTATAACCACCCCTGATCCCTCCTTCCTCTAAGACAGTGGTTCTCAACCTTGGCTGCACATTAGAATCACCTGGGAATCTTTTTAAAATCCTGATTTCTGGGCTTCATCCTCCTGAAATTCTGTTTCTTTGTTACTAATGTCGTGGCCCCACCCCATAACAAAGAAACAGAATTTCTGGAGGATGGGGCTCAGAAATCAGGATTTTTAAAAGATTCCCAGGTGATTCTAATGTGCAGCCAAGGTTGAGAACCACTGCTCTAAGAGAAGGTGTCCTTGCCTGAAATAATCCACTTTTTAACTTCTTAGCCCCACCCTCTTTTTGCCTATAAAAATCCTTCCATTTTATTCAGCTTATCAGAGGACCCTCCTAGTTGCTCAATGAGATGTTGCCTGATTCATGAATTGTTGAATAAAATCAATTAGAACTTCAAATTTACTCACTTTAATTTTGCTCTTTAGCAGTAAGTTCATGTGTTTATCAATTGTTTAATTGGAAATTATAGAAAAACTAATTGTTTATTGCTATTTATAGCATCTCAATCTAATATTTACTCCTTTTCTTGGTCATTAAAGATTTTTCCTTCTTACATTCACTCTCAACTTTCCTTAATAAGATCACCATATGATTTTAATTTAATAAACTATTATTTGTATTTCAAAGAAAGAAAAACTGAAATATGACAAAGTCAAAGAGATTGTCCCTAGTCAGAAAGTAAATACACAAAGAAATAGCAAAGATGTATTAGAAGACAAACCTAAAAGTAATTAAACACAACCACAGTATCATAGAACTACACACTGATAAACTAAAATCACCCTGTTAAAAGCACAGACTAAACATGGAATAGTTTTATTTTTTTAAAAATCGAATGGGGAAATAGTATTTCATATTTTTAATCAGAGGTATTTTATGACATTTTATTTGCTGAATAACTCACACTTTGGGACTCAGATAAGATATAACACAAAGTTTTAAACCCATATAACTGTTTTTTAAGTGTTAGTAGTGATTAATGGGTGTGGGCAACTTTCAAGCGATAACGTAACATTTATTTATCAAATGGCCCTAACTACAGTCAAAGCTGATTGGTATCACAATATACAATTTCTGGAAAATAATAAACTTAATGGTTATGCTGCTTTTTAAAAAATTGATAACCTTTCTGAAACAGTATCCAAATTATTCTCAATTATTTTAATAATTATCATTGAATGAGAAAATATTTACATTTTGTTAGGATTCTGATTCAACTTCACTATCCTTCTGAGGTTTCAGGAGGCCTACTGATTCCCAATAATGGTTTCTATCAAAGATATGGTAAAAGGAGTGTCAATCACCCCACGCCTGCCTGACCAGGGCTGAGATGGAGCCCACGTTGGAATGGGCATGGCCAGGGATCTCTGGATGGTGGGGAACCAGCTGAAGAGCCTATGGTGAAAATCTGGAAATCTGCCCTCCGAGGCTAAGAAAAGCCATCCTCAGGGAGGTGATGTGGTTCGGAACTTGATATGAAGTCACATACGAGATGCTGAGCGAGGTCATTCAAGGGGAGGTGCCTCACCAACAGCACTCCATCCTGAAGGCACTGGGGGAGGCGATGGGGAAAGCTGCCGGCCACTGGGTTCTGCAGGTCTCCCCATGCTGCAGAGACCAAGATCTGGAGAAACCACCCAGTGCAGGAGCCAGCGCTGGAGACACAGTGCTCTGCAGGGGCTGCAGCCTGGAGAAAGCTACACCTCGCAGGAGACTAAGAGATACTGCACCTGCAGGAGAAGAACACTGGACACAGTGTACACTGCAGGACCAGCAGGGACCACTGGAACCGAGGGGAAAAAAATCCCTTCCTCCTCCAGCGCCCCACCAAACCCTCCAACCATAAGGCTTAGTATCATGCCAGCTGGCAAAGAGGAAATATTTACAAAGTCTACCTCCATGGTCACATGGAAGGCAAAGAAGCATCAATTTGGGGCTGAGGAAAATACATTGAAACCTGGCATATTTGTTTGTATAACCTAACCAGATGTTTCCCTTTTGTATTTTAACACCCAAACCAGGAATTATTTCATGATCTATGTAAGGAAATCTGTAAAAAGTAATATACTTTTTTTCTCCTTGGGATTTCCTTACTCCTTCTCAATTGGTTAGTATTCCCGAAGAAGACTAAGCCACCTGATTGACGTGCATGTCAATGTGCCACAGGATGCCACCAACTTCCAGAGATCAGAACCCATGACAGATCAGCCCCCATATTTGCATGGCAGGCTGAAAGGCCAGAGGCAATCCCTTAGGGTTCTTTGCCCATCCTGCTCCAGGTTTCACAAAAACTGAGTGCTCAGTAACCATTACTAATTGAAACTAGCAATGAACAATATTATTACTAACTAGAGGCCTGATGCACAAAATTCGTGCAAGGGTAGGCCTTCCTTCCCCTGGCTGCCTGCACTGGCTTCCCTTTGGCACCCGGGACCTGGGCTTCCCTAGCAGCCCCAGCTTCATCTGGAAAAAAAAGCATATTATGCTTTTATTATTATAGATGATTATTATTGTTATTTTCCCAAAATTCAGCTAGTGACACTGTAGCTTAACGCCTTGTTATAAAGTAACAAAGCTAATGAGAGCCAGAGCTGAAAGTCAAACCAAAGTTGTATATTTTAAAGTTAGTACCTTTTTTTAGTTTGCCTTCCAGCTAACAAAGAAACCAAAATGACTAAAATTTTGCAAAATAGGACCTATCGGAAATTTCCAAATAAACTGCAGCTGCCTCTAAGAAAGAGAAATACTTTGGAATATGAAGGTTGATCTGAGGTGTGACCAACACTTTTCTGAGCCTGTTTTGGAAAAAAAGCAAGAAAACTGGGAGGAGAGTTTTAATAGTGGCTCAAGTTACTCATGAAGAAAACATATCTACTTAATATATTTAATTCACACTGAATTCAGTTGTTCAATTAAAAATGTACTTCACAGAAAATGTTACCACTACCTGCTTGGGTTTATATAAACTTACACTGAAGGAGTTTCTTTTAATGTCCTTTTAAAAAAATAAATTAACTAAAATTAACCTAATGAATTATATTAGGAAGTACAATTTCATCTCATTGCTGTAATCATGTAAAAGACAAGGTTAGAGAAAGGAACTGAAGATATTAGACAAAGATGCTTTTAGAACATCTTTCAATAATATACAAAATAAATATTTATTACAAAATTAAAGTTAGAGTTATCCAGTTATCTGTTAACTTTATTAGCAATCCTACGATGATTGAAGTGTCAAAAAATAAATGTGTTGGTAATCATAATTAAAAGTGTGCTATATTTAATAAGCATTAGCGTAATTTGCTTTTCTACCATATAGTAATTGACCTACTTCATCATCTCATTTGACTTGACATTCAGGGCCTAACCTCTGTAAATTTTCTCTCTAAGCAGAAAGTGCAGGCCCAGTTTGCGAGGACGGAGGTCAGTTTACCATCTAGGGCCTCTCAACCTTGTCCAATCAGCATTTACGTCCGGACCCAGCCTGGCACCCCTCAAATCATCATATAAAGTTATATTTGGTCAGTGCTCCCATAACCCCAGGGCAAGAGAGCTCCTATGAACACTGGGAACAAAGGCTCCCTGTGTCTGCGCTAATGAGGTTCTGACTTTTAGCCGATGACAACTGACCATCATAATGTACCTATCAGAATGCCCTGAGTACAACATTTTAGAGGAAGCCAGGATAAATTGGATTCTTAATGGTGCATTTAACAGAAGTCAGTCAATAGAGGTTAACAAAATTCTCAGTGTGCATTTTTAAATTGCAAACAGTTTAGAGTGACCATTTCCATAACAGGCTGGACTGACGCACCACACAAGGGGGTTTGGCCTTCCTAGCAGATGGGCCTCCTTTGGTTCTGGTCCTGAATACAGCAGTAGTTGAAAATGCATTCAGTTCATATTAGAATGGTGTGGGGTTTTTGTGTGTGTGTGTGGGAGAGCTGGCTTATTGTTTCATTCAGACAAAGGCCCCTTTCTCTGGTGAGTGACTTGTCATCTTAAGCCGATGTAAGCTATGTAAAGAATGACTTTTCGTTAAAGCAAGTTTAGCATATTTGCAATTGTCTTGGTCAGATGGGAAAGTTTCTGCCTTGAATAGTAGAATTATATCCTGCAATTGATGCAATTCACAAACTGATTCTATGTGGGAAAGAATAATAATAATAATAATAATAATAATAATAATAATATCCCCGCCTTGGTTCCACAGAATAACTGTGCCAAACAGAACTTTTTGGGCACCCTGAAGAAAACCCACTACTTATACTGATGGCAGAATTCACCAAGTTATATGGGGACTGAATATATATATCCCTTTCTCCAGAATGAGTATCATTTCAAATTTCTGAACTTAGATAATTCTGGATGAAAAATATCATTGTTACCTCACTGAGCTTCCTGCACTTTCCTATAAACTGTTAGGTATATAATCCCCATTAAACCTTCCAATGCTGCATCCCTCATCCCACTCTAAACTTCTTCAATGCAAATAAACTTTATTCTGATCCCCCATGCTCCAAACTACCTTGCATGCAGAGTTTCTATGCTGCCTACTCTCTCCTGTTCATTAAGAACATGGTATCCTCCTGCAAGCCAAGAAATTTTACGTTGAATAAATAAATTGGAGAGGGTTAGGCAGCATAGAAATTCTGATAAAGCCCTGTGGGAAAATCCTAGAACTTTCCCCAAGCACAACAGTAATAACTCTCCCTGATCATTGATAATTGTACAACATTTTCAGTATTCTTTGTTCTGTATATACTTTGTCACCACTGGTGACATTGGGGAATGAGGATATCTGTTATGAAATGCACTTGGATTTGACCAATGTGACCATTTTTCAGTATTCTCCCTTGCTCAGTAGCTCCATAAGGGCTGCAGGAGGTAGAAAGGACCCAACAGAACCATCTTTAAAACATGCATCTCCTTTATCTTTAGCTGATGGTGGCTATGGGCCCAGTGATGAGCTTGATCCCGGGGACCTCAAGCACCTCTCTCTTCTCAGTCAGCTCAACCAGCTATAGGAAAGGTACTATACATCTCTCAGGTGCTACACATTTCACACAGACATAATTTTGGACATTAGAATACCAGAAGCTGAGGGGCAATACAAAAGAAAGATGGTGATGGAATACAAACTTTCTATGATAGGACATCCCCTTGAACTTGTCTTTATGGTTTTCCTTTGTTTTTTTGAGCTTATCTCAACAAATTTGTGCTTTTTACACTGGTACCGAATGTTGCAAATGTTACTTAATAAACTGTATTCTTTTATATTTCTAATTCAGAGTTTCTAATTCAGTAGGCCTGGGGTACGACTGCAGAATTTACAGTTCTAACAGATTTCCAAGCGATGATGATATTTGTCCAAAGTTCACAGTTTCAGACACACTGGTCTAGTATGTAAGTAAAACAGGGTTAAGAGCCTGGCTAGTATTGCTCAGTGGTTGAGTGAGGACAATCCATGAACCAATAGATTACTGGTTTGATTCCCTGTCCGGGCACTTGCCCTGTGGGCTCAATTCCCAATAGGGGGTATACAGGAGACAGCTGATCATTGATATTTCTCTCTCATCAATGCTTCTATCTCTTTCTCCCTCTCCCTTCCTCTCTCTTTAAAAGACATCAATAAAAACATATATTTTTAAAGGGTTAATAGTAAAGAATTTGGTGGTATTATATTTGGTATGTGCAAATTCCAACAACCATGATAAATGTTGCATAGCTTAGTGATTTACTTGATTGATAAATATAAGCCATATTTTAGATTTAAATTTCATTGTTAACTACATTATAAATTTTTCTGGGTAGTCTTAGGTGTCTGTACAAAATAACACAGAAAAAAAACATATTGGCTTTAGAGTACTCACCAAAAGATGAACATTTACTTTCAAATGCCTTGCATTCTGTTTGAATTTGCCAACATAAGCTTTTTTTTGCATATAAAGAATTCTGGTTACAAGGGTGATTGTGAAATCATTTGGAAATGATGACCTGTTTTTATCCTAGCTGTCAGCTATAATATGCTTAAGATAACACAGGCCCCTAAAAGGGAAAGAGACTGGAAGCAATTGGGCAATCAGTTACTCAGCCTTGCACACCCCCATCTCGCTCTGAAATTGTACATCCCAGACACGTTTCCCTCACGCACGTCCCCAAAGGTTTTTCTCTCTTCTACTCATCAATTCAATGTCTTCTTAATGTTTTGCAAAATTCATATGCCACTTGTTCACAGTATCATTTCTCCCGTATGGGGTCCTCAGAACTCATGAGCTTATTGCTGCAGCAGACTTCCCCCTCCCTCAACCAAAGGAAAGTAGACTTGGAAGTTCTAAACACTGCAACCTTTGGTGAGATCAGTTCCTTGCAAAAGGGAAATGTCAACCAGAATGGCTTTCATTCTGCGATAAAATAGACGGTGAAATCTCATTCCATTTTCCAATAACTAATAATAACACTCCTTTAAAATATCATTGATGCAATAACATGCCAAGTTGGAAACCTACAAAAACTTTCCCAAAGAAAGCAAAGCACTACAAAATTTGGAATAATTGTTCCAGATGAATAGGTAAAATGATCACCTATCTTTAATGAGGAACTGCTATTAACTGCCCTTTCGCAGGTGACTTGTTTAAAATATGCAGCACCCGTGGTAATCAATCTTTATCTGGAAACATTTGAAGACAGATATTTTATTGCAGAAGACTTGGAAAATATAGAAAAACACCCAGAGGAAAAATATGAATTATCCATCAAATCTACTCAGAGATTCATGTGTACTTTATAGAAGGATATAAAGAGAATTGGGTTAAAGAGTCCAGAAGAGAATTTTTCACTGGAGAAATCTGTGGGGTTCTAGGTTATTTCCCTGGTAGAGGAAAGGAAAGAAGTGATTTCCTTCTATTTTGAGATGTAAGAGGGCTTGGAAAGGACCTTGTAGCTTTTGATAGTTTCTGAAATGTGAAAGGACACCCGAACTGGTGTTTGAACCCCAATTAAGAAGACTAAATGAATACAGAAGTGTGTGTCAGGAGGTGCAAAGGACAGCAGTGGGAGCAACTACTCCCCTCTATTTACTATGGCAAGAATGCCTGGGGGCCCCTGTGGATACTGCAGGAGGGAACGGGCTGGGGATCTCTTGAAGGAATCTCAGCACCAAGAGTCTGCAGGATGTCCCATCAGGGGCAGTAGCTGTGGGTGGTGTTCTGTGCCCATGTCAGAGGACTACGCTACTCATCGATCCTCACAGTCAACATTCAAAGAACACCAAATGCATTCCAAAAAAGACACTGTTGTGAATAATCCCAGACTATGTCATGCCAAGCCAGAAAAACACCTGTAAAGTAACAACTTTCTTGCTCCTTATTCCTCTCTCCGCCACTCTGCAGGAAGGGTTGAGAAGCCTTGGCTAAGGAGAAGGGAGGAGAGAATATTTGGGAAGATGGGAGTTGGCCACATCCATTTCTCACCAGACGTCTCTACACTCAGCAGGAGAAGAAAAGCACCTTTAAGTCTAAACGTAGTTCAGTGTTTTGACTGTAGAAATGGTCATTTCAATTATTAAAATTATATGGAAATTCAGTGACTAAAGGACATTTTATTATCAAAATGTGATTATAAAAATCATGGGCCACCCTCAGATTTCATTTAACACGGAGACAAAGAAAAAAGTTGCTTTCACTTAATTCCTTTTGGAGTCTTGTTCTTAGTATGTGGATAACACATTACATTCCAAATTATGGTTGACCCAGAATATATTTAACTAATCTTCTAATATGTTTCTAGTTTATTATCCTTTTTTAAAAATGACCATAACTTAGACACTATTTCTTTTCTCTTCTTAATTCTAATGTTTCATCATACTTATAGTCAAGAAATTCTTTCTTATTTAATAATCTTCCTATATAATAAAAGCCTAATATACTAAGTGTCCAGTCGTTCATTCAACCAATCAAAGCTTAATATGCTAATGATATGCCAAGGCCACTCAACTGCTCACTATGATGTACACTGACCACCAGGGGGCAGACGCTCCAACTGGTAGGTTAGCTTGCTGCTGGGGTCAGCCTAATCAGGCTGGACATGCCCTGGAGTGATACCGTGGTCCCTCCAGTCTGGCCAACCTCCCACACCCCTCCCCGGCCCTTGTGTGCACCCTCTTGCAATCTGGGACCGCTTGGGGGGTATTGGAGAGCTGGTTTCAGCCCTATTCTGCTCAATGCAGGAACTGTTCCCTGGTGGTCAGTGTGCTCCCACAGCAGGAGTGCCACTCAGCCAGAAGCTGGGCTCATGGCTGACAAACACAGTGGCAGTGGTGGGAGCCTCTCCCGCCTCTGCAGCAACACTGGCGAGCAGGCCTAAGCTGGCAGTTGGACATCCCCCAAGGACTCCTGGACTGCGAGGGGTTGCAGGCCGGGCTGAGGAACCCCCATCCCGAGTGCACAAATTTTGTGCACTGGGCCTCTAATATTAAATATGGTGCCAGAAATGTAAACATGGTAGATGATCAATAAAGATAAGTATGAATAATACGTAGGTAAACAAAAGCCCATTTCCTCCTGCTTTCTTACTATATGAAAAAAAATTGTTACCTAATTTAAATATAAGCACTCAGTTATTCTTTCTCATTATAGAGCCCTTTTATTTAAATGTATCAAAAATTTTAAGTTGTAGATTATTCTCTAGGAGTTCTAGAAGTACATCGATATTCTGTCATAGCTCTATGACCAAAAGCACAGGTAGAAGCTTTCTGCACTAAAAGGTAACTAAAAAAAAAAAAAAAAAAGAAAGCAAAGAAAAGAAAAGAAAAAAGAAAGATAGGAGTGGAGTAAGGGGTCCAACTGTTGAAAGAGTCAGAATAATTTAACAATACTAGTTCCTAAATTAAAGTAAATGAGGGGTCAGGACCAGATAGCTGCCATGAAAAGGTACCATTTGGGCAAGTACTAGTACTTAAGGTTTTGTGTTATTCCAGAATCACAAAGCTAATAAGCACAAAGTAGGAAATGAAGGGTGGGAATTAAAGTGAGTTCTTGTCTTGGCTAGAGGTATTAAAAATCAATACTTTTTGAGGACCCTGGATTATAGTGACTCTCTCAGTCTCTAATGTTACTTTACAAGAATGGTTGTATGACATTCAGGCCTTTTCTAAGAACAGAGAAGATGCTCATACATTATGTGGGGATTCAGTTTTCCCTTCATCAGTATGCATTTGTGAACTCTGTTTGAAAACAAATTCAGCAGTGGAGAGCGAGAAAAGAATGAATTAGAGGAAGATGATAATTTCAAGTGTGAAAGGGTAAGTGGCAGGTTAAGGCCATTTTGGCTAAGGAAAGAGGAAGGGGGTGGGTCAATGGTTCCATGCCAAGGACAACTGACTGGGCAACACCTTTTCCTTTTCCCTCCAGGCCAGACCACCTTACACTTCAGTGAACTGCCCCCCAACCATAGACAGCGGAAGGTTCCCAAAGTGAAGAGGTAGACTAATTGTCTAGTCAAGTGCTGAGCAACTTATAATTCCTGAAGGGAAACTGTTGCTATAAAATTATTAAAAATCTAGAAAGAGCCATGGATAACCCTCTAAGATGTATGAATAGAAAGTTATTGCAGCCACAGTTGGATCATTTTCAACAGTATAAGTTTTTTTATTGAATTACAAAGAGAATTTTATGATGCTGGCAGGCACATAGCTTTCTCCAGCATTCTAAGCTTCTTCCTGTCTTTCTTGTTCCCACACGTTAAATCAGCAATGCATGACTTACAATTTGACTTGCTTCCTTCTTTGCAAAGTAGTCAGAACTTGACTCCATTCATGAGTGACCTTTCTCTTCCCTCTCAGATGCTGATTTGGGCAACATTCAGATCACTTTTGTTTTATCTTGAGGGATAAATATTTGATTGCCTCAGGAGTGGGAGAACTTAATGGCTGTTTCAGTAAAGCATTTACCAAGTCAGTATTCAACGCCATCTGAAATAGTTGGCACAATCAAACAATAAATGGCATTACTTTAATAAATTGGGAGAGGCTAAGACTACCCCATTGTGCCTAACAACTGTTAAACATTATGTTCTCTCTTAGAATCTAACAATGTAATGTTTGTTTCATTTAGCACTCTCCATATTTCTTAACAATAGATTTTGAAATGAATTGTATGAGTAAATTGGAATATACACCCCCCCCACACACACACACATATGAAATATCATATGAAAACAAAGGGAAACCACTTTTTAGATCTAAAAATTTGTAGGTCAACCTACAGATAAATAACAATGTCTCAGAATAACCAGGTTCCTTTTATCTGTGATGAGGATACAAAACAAAAACGATGTGAGACAAAAATAAATAAATGAAATGACATGGGACAAACAGGATAATAAATTGTTAAGAGCTCAGCTTTGGATTCAAATGAAATTCTTCCATGTGCAAATAAATATTTAACTCCTCTAGCATTCTTGGATGTAAAATCCAGATGATAATACTAGCTTCATGCTAGGGCTAGTGTGAGAATTAAATGAAATAAGATTCAAAATGTTTAGCACATAGTTGGCAGTTAATGAATACTCAATACATATTAGTTTTCACAATGGCCCAGTCAAGATTATAACTCTATTTAGTTTTAAACTTTGAATATGTCATAGTTTGTAAGTTTCTTTTGTTCTTACCTATGGCTATTGAGTAGTAGAGAATTTCTATGTGCTCAGATAATTCAGACAGGATAATATCACAGGCATATACAAAGTACACTATACAAAAACAAACTGCACACACACAAACAACCCCCCACCCCCACATTACAGCCTTGTTCAAAAAGCATTTTTTTGGTTGTGAATGTGGGAGGGAAATTGTGTGTGTGTGTGTGTGTGTGTGTGTGTTAATCAGTAATTGAAATAAACTATAGATCAATCAAAGTGAAATTACATATGGAAGTTAAGGCCAATCAAGATAAAATACCTGCAATATTAAATGATGGTTACTTGTTGACTATCTCCTCGGTTTTAGGTATTGCTTTTAACATGTGACCATCATAAACATTTCAGAAATTCAAACTCCAGGTCTGGATAAAACACTGAAAAATTTAGGCAATATGGATGTTCACAATATTGATTCAGTTTTCATTCACTTTTCTAGATTCGTGTGGATAGAACCATTGATTCATGAGGCTTTCTTCTTCAAGACCATATTTTTATGTATTCATTTATTCATATTTCGTCTTTTTCTAAAAAGGCAACAGAATACCATGCCTAACTATCAGAGAGGAAGTTGTTGGTCCTGAGATTGATTAATTTGCCTTTCTCTTTAAAAAATGTTATAAGAGGATTTAGAATTTTTAAAATGTCCACCTGCTAAAATAGGAAAAAATAGGAATTACACATTGATACTTTCATTTGCTCTTCTAATAATTCAATTAATTTTTATTTAATTCCTACTGTATAGATATACTACAGGCCCGGTGCACAAATTCATGCATGGGTAGGGTCCCTTGGCCTGGTTGGCGATGGTAGCCGATTGGGGCCACAGGAGGTTGACCAGCCAGGGGGAGGGGCCACGGGAGGTTGGCTGGCCACGGGGGGTTGACTGTGAGAGTGCATTGACCACCAGGGGGCAGCTCCTGCATTGAGTGTCTGCCCCCTGGTGGTCAGTGTGCATCATAGGAACTGGTCAACTGGTCGTTTGGTCATTCAGTCACTTGGTTGTTCGGTCACTTAGGCTTTTATATATATAGATGGCAAGAGCATTGTAATAATATCACTTACATCGATGTGCTGTGTTACATATTTTAACATTCAATGCCTAATTTTTCTCCCATATTTGAGTGCATCATCTAAAGAAAATTATCACTCCCCCCTTTAATATTAGAAAAAAAAGCAAGCCTAAAAAATATTGAATAAGTTGTGAAATCACACAGTCTCCTAGTTACCAGTCTACTTTCTTTCCATCACCTTGTCACATTCTCTCAAAGATGCAGGAACTGCCTCAACTCTGCCACTGTCCCATGTGAGACCTTACAAAAAATAATTTTTTCTTTCATATTTGATCATCAGTAGAAAAGAATTAATTGAATTAAGCATATCGTAGAAATTTACTCAATTTTTTGTCACCTAAGTCTCCAGGTGGCTGGAATAATGTCCCTTTATAATTAATTTCAAATGACCTCCCCTTTTATATTAAGATGTCTCATTTCAACTACCATCAGAGTTGGTAGAATAGAATCATGTCCAGCAAGCAAAATAACTCACTATTTATTATAACATTCAGTGATGTTTGCCTGTCACAGCCTTAAGCCTTTCCTGGAAGGCAAGATTTTTATTAGGTTAGCAACATGCAGACAAAAAAAAAAAGCAACTGACAGAATTTGTGAAGAAAAGAAACAATGCTTCAGGTTGCTTAAGGATGGGCACTAATGTCTCAATTATTCTCTCTCTCTTTCTCTCTCTCTCTCTCTCTCTCTCTCTCTCTCTCTCTCTGAAACAGAAACATAAAACACAGCAGAAAAATGTCCACCTCTTAACCAAAGAGTTCAAAAGTGTCATCAGGGAAAAGGGATTTGACAACCAATAGTTAAAATAATTGATAGGTAAAGATAACATTCTTGTCTGATATTCTAGAGAACATCTCATTGATGAAAATTGTGAGGCTTGGAAGATCCAAAAATTAGGATTGATCATGCAATGATCATATAAATTTGCCAGCAGGAGAAAAAATATTACAATTAGCCATAGTTGGGGAATCATATGTCTCAGTTTTCTTGGCACAGTCCTGCTTTAAACCTTAAAACTGGCAAAAGTAATAACTACACTCTTCAAAAGTGTCGATGTTCCGGTAAAACATGACCAATGTGGTCACCCTGGCCAAAGAGAATGCAGCAATCTTACTCCTATGCTTTTCAAAAAGGAAAAGAACAGAGGGAGTGTCTCATAAACCCGGGATATGCCATTCTTTTGATGACAGTTCATTACAAAAAGGCAAATGCAGTGGCCTCAACCAATGTGTGTTTATTTATAAAATGAGTAAAAACCCACAAAACCACTTTGAATTACTTAGTGGAAATCAAGATCTTTCATCACCGAATAAAGGAAAGCAGAGAAAGGGAGACAAAATTGGCAAGACCCTCTGAAACTCAAGCTGAAAACCATGTTTTAGTAAAGGAAACACAGAATCCTTAACCAATGCCATGGCACACGAGAGCCTCTCCACGTGCCAGACAAACCATTCTAGCAAGATCCTAGTCCAAACTGGGATTCTGAGTATATTTGTATTTTACTCTACTTTAAGAGAAGACTAGCAGAAATTTTCTTGTAAATTTAGGGATGCATAATCACATGTTGTTTTACATAAACATGTATTCCAATTTACATAAATTTGCATATCATTTTCCCAAAAAACTAGCTCTGAATATGTAAAGCAAATTAATCTGTGCTCGCTAATATAATTGTATTCAAATAGGAGATGCAGGGCTACCACAGGATGCATGCTTACCACAGACTGCAGTGGCATCACTCCCAAACACTTTACTGAGAGTAGGTAATAGTTATAGGTTAGAAAGACTATTTCTAGAAATTAATTAGAAATATCCACATACTGCTGATGAAATAACCCCAGGTTGGGATAAGTAGGTGGAATACTTGACACAATTCATTAATGAGTAACAAGAGGTTGCCTATTTGCCAAGTTCAGCATAGCCCTGTCCAACTCCAGTTCTTTAAGTGTGTTGGCTCTAGAATGGGAGGTTTTAAGCTAAAGAGAAAAGATTTTTTTCTATCTGTATTTTAACAAATCAATACAGGGAATCAATATTATTATTATAAAAAGCAATGGCTTTCAATTTCTAATTACCAAGAAAATATTTTAGGGCTTGTATTTCTCTTTAATTTTAAAGATACGTGACAGAGGGGAGATAAGTAGTTTTCTCCTTCCTGTCTTTTGTAAGTTAAACTGCTATTTGGTAAATAATTATTTCTGTACTCTAAAGTAGTCTAGACTCCGGGAGGCCAGCGCTGGCACAGGAACCACACCATCTTGAAGAACAGAATGGCTTGCGACTAGGATCCTAGCCTCACCACCACCCATTTTGGTCTCAGATGCAAACCAGAACCCTACAGCCACTCGGGACAAAGACCTGCAACCACAGCTGCAGGCCCACGGACACCAAGACTCCAAACATCCCAGTTGCAGATTTCTGTGAGTTACAGAGCCCATCCCTCTCCCTGCCGGCCCACTGCAGCAGCATAGGACCTGTTAGACCTGTTCCGTGTGAGGTGGCCTCCTGCAGACATGGGACGGCTGTGCAACTTAACTTTGACTCTGAGCCCGCGCACACACGGGAAGTCTGTTTCCCGAAGCACGCAGTCACGCGACCAGGCCTCCCGCCCACACAGGGGGCTGCGCGACTTAACTTTGACTCTAGGCATGGGGACGTGGGGAGTCTGTTTCCCACAGTGCATGAGTGGGCCTCCTGCTGACACAGGGTGGCTGTGCAACCCAGCCCCACAAGCAGACTGGGGACCCTGATTCTCCGCACAAGAGGCAGCACTGAGCACCAGTGACTTGACCCTCAGCATGCACATGCGGGGACTCTGTTTCTCATCGTATGTGCACAGGATTCCTGATTCTCAGTGCACGCACACTGAGCGCCAGTGACTCCAATTCTCGGCACACATGCACACAGGAGCCCTGATTCTCGGCACAAGGCCACACCAAGTGACAGAGACTCTGATACTCGATTCTTGGCACATGCACATGGGGGCTCTGACTCTTGGTGCACACTAGGAGACTCTGATTTATGGCACACACCTGTGGGAACTCTTTTTCAGTGTGGCGCATGTGGGGTCCCTGATTCTAGGTGCATGCATAAGGATGCACTAAGTGCCAGTGACTCTGATCCTCAGCGCGCATGGCTCCCACCAACCCACGGCAGCCACATGTCTTGGTGTCAGAGCTCTTCAGTGACACTCGAGTGATGCGACACTCCCACTGCACATGGCTCAGGCCCCTGCAACTTGGAGTTTGGTCCTTCTGGTGATAGTCAGACTAGGGAGACAATGAAACAACCCCCAGAGGAAAGAAAAAGAGAGGCAATAAGTGAAACAGAGGCATGCAATATGACAGAAAAAGAATTCAGAGTAATGGTCATACAGTTCATAAACTGGTTGGAAAACAAAATCAACCTATGCAAAAATCAGGAAGAAATCGAAAGTGATATAGCTACAATCAAAAAGAATATGGAAGGTTTCAAAAGTAGACTTAGAAAAAGTGGAGGACTGAATTAGTGAGTTAGAAGATAAGCCCAATCTGAACAGCAACTGGAGAAATAAATTTAAAAGCAGGAGAAAGCCTAAGAGAGCTTTGGGACAACACAAAATGAAGTAACATCTGTATAATAGGGGTTCCAGAAGGACAAGAAGAGCAGCAAGGATTAGAGAATCTATTTGAAGAAATAGATTTTTCTTCCCTGATATGTGGAAGAAAAAAGTCATACAAGTACAGAGAGTCCCACGCAAGATGAATCCCAAAAGACCCACACCAAGACATGTCATAATTACAATGGCAAATGTTAATGACAAAGAGAGAATATTAAAGGCTGCAAGAGAGAGACAGAGAGTTACCTAGAAAGGATTCCCCATAAGATTATCAAATGATTTCTCAACAGAAACATATCAAGCCAGAAGGGAATGGAATGAAGTGTACAAAGTGATGCAAAGCAAAGGACTGAATCCAGGAATACTCTATCCAGCAAGACTATTAATCAAAATTGAAGGGGAAATCAGGAGCTTCACAGACAAAAAAAAGGCTAAGGGAGTTTATCATTACCAAGCTGGCAATGCAAGAAATGCTAAAGGGAATGCTATTAAAAAAAAGAAAGAAAGAAAGAAAGAAAGAAAGAAAGAAAGAAAGAAAGAAAGAAAGAGACAGGGAGGAAGGAACACAGGTATAAAGTACAGAAATGGCTAAAAACAAGTACTTATCCTATATAATAAAGAGGTAATATGCAAATTGATACTCATGTCATCACAAGATGGCCACCCCTACATCATCACAAGATGGCTGCCCCCCATGTTGTCACAAGATGGCTGGCAGGACAGTTGGGGGGGACTAGGCCTACAGGGGAGGGCCGTTGGGGGTGATTGGACTGTCAGGGGAGCAGTTATATGTCAATCAGGCAGGCAGGGAGCGCTTAGTGTGTGAAAAGGCTGGCAGGCAGAAGCGGTTAGGGGGTGAGCAGGTTGGCGGCAGAATGGTTAGGGGTGATCAGGCAGGCAGGCAGGCAAGTGGTTAGGACCCAGCAGACCTGGATTGTGAGGGGGGTGTCCAACTGCCGGTTTAGGCCTGATCCCTGTGGAATTGGGCCTAATCCGGCAGTTGGACATCCCTCAAGGGGTTCCAGATTGGAGAGGGTGCAGATTGGGCTGAGGGACATCCTCCCTCCAGTGCATGAATTTCATGCACCAGGCCTCTAGTTAATAATAACATTAAATGTAAATGGAGTAAATGCTCCAATCAGAAGGCATCGAGTGACTGAATGGATAAGAAACATGACCCATATATATGCTGTCTACAGGGACCCATCTCAGAACAAGGGACTCGCACAGACTGAAAGTGAAGGGATGGAAAAATATTTATCAGGCAAATGGAAATGAAGAAAAAGCTGGGATAGTAATACTTATATCTGACAAAACAGACCTCAAAGTGAAGACCATAACAAGAGACAAAGAAGTCCACTTCATAATTCTAAAGGGATAGATACAACAAGAGGATATAACTGTGGTAAACATTTATGCACCCAATGCAGAAGCACCCAAATACATAAAAATACTTCTGGGAGATATCAGGGGAGAGAGTGACAGCAATACAATCATAGTAGAAGACTTTAAAACCCCAATAATATCACTGGATAAATCCTCTAGACAAAAAATTAGCAAAGAAACAGCAAACATAAATGACTCACTAGATCAGATGGACTTAATTGACATCTTTAGGACATTCTACCCCAAAACTACAGAATATACATTCTTCTCAAATGCACATGGGACATTTTCAAAGATAGACCACATATTAGGACACAGGCAAAGTCTCTCCAAATTCAAGAAGATTGAAATCATATTAAACATCTTCTTAGATCACAATGGCATAAAATTAGAAATCAACTACAATAAAAACAATCACAAAAATTCAAACACTTGGAGGCTGAATACCATACTATTAAACAATCAGTGGGTTACGAAAGAGATCAAAGAAGAAATAAAAAACATCCTGAAAACAAACAACAATGAAAACACAACAACGCAAAATCTATGGGACACAGTGAAAGCAGTGGTGAGAGGGAAGTTTATAGCATTATAGGCCTACCTCAAAAAACAAGAAAAACTGGTAATAAACCATCTAACTTTGCAACTTGAAGAATTAGAAAGAGAGCAACAAGAAAAGTCCAGAGTGAGCAGAAGGAATTAAATAATAAAGACCAGAGTGGATTTAAATGACACAGGGACCAAAACAAACAAAACACAAAAAAACAATACAAAATATCAATGAAACCAAGAGCTAGTTATTTGAAAAGATAAACAAGATTGATGAACCTCTAGCCAGGCTCACCAAGAAGCAAAGAGAGAGGACCTAAATAAACAAAATCAGAAATGAAAGAGGCAAAATAACAACAGACCACACAGAAATACAAAGAATCATTAAAAAATACTATGAGCAACTCTATTCCAACAAACTTGTCAACCTAAAAGAAATGGATATATTCCTAGAAAAATACAACTTCCAAAACTCAGCCAGGACGAATAAAAAATCTGAATAGGCCAATAACTACTGATGAAATTGAAGCAGTCATCAAAAAACTTCCAACAAACAAAAGCCCTGGACTGGATGGCTTCACAGAAGAGATTTATCAAACATTCAAAGAAGAAATAAAACCTATCTTCCTCAGACTATTCCAAAAAATTCAAGAGGAAGAAACACTTCCATTCTCTTTCTATGAAGCCAGCATTACCTTAATCCCCAAACCAGATAAAGACAATACAAAGAAAGATCATTACAGGCCAATATCCCTCATGAACATAGACACCAAAATTCTCAACAAAATTCTAGCAAATTGAATCCATCATTACATTAGAAAGATCATACACCATGATCAAGAGAGATTTATTCCAGGGATGCAAAGATGGTACAATATCTGTAAATCAATAAATTGATACATCACATAAACTAACTGAGAGATAAAACCATATAATCATATCCATTGATGCAGAAAAAGCATTTGACAAAATCTAACACCCTTCCTCAGCAAGGTAGGAATAGAAGGATCATACATCAACATAATAAAAGCCGTATATGACAAACCCACAGCCAATATCATATTGAAGGGGCAAAAACTAAAACCATTTTCCTTAAGAACAGGAACAAGACAGGGATGCCCACTTTCACCACTTCTATTCGACATAGTACTGGAAGTACTAGCCATTGCAACCAGACAAGAAGAAGAAATAAAAGGCATCCAAATTGGAAAAAAGAAGTAAAACTGTCCTTATTTGCAGAAGACATGCTATTGTATATAGAAAACCTCAGACTCCATCAAAAAACTACTAGACTTAATAAATGAATTCGGCAAGGCAGCAGGATACAAAATTAATACCCAGATGTCTATGACTTTTCTATACATGAATAATGAACTCGCAGAAAGAGAAACTAAAGCAATCCCATTTACCATTGCAACAAAAAAAAAATTAAGGTACATAGGAATAAATTTAACCAAGGAGATAAAAAACCTGTTCTCAGAAAATTTTAGGATACTGAAAAAAGACATAGAGGAGGACATGAACAAAGGGAAGAATATACCATGTTCATAGATTGGTAGAATCAACATCATTAAAATGACCATACCACCCAAAGCAACCTATAAAGTCAATGCAGTCCCCATTAAAATACCAACAGCATACTTCAAAGACCTGCAAAATGCATTTGTAATAAAGAAAGACCCTGAATAGCTGCAGCAATCTTGAGAAAGAAGAACAATGTTAGAGGGATCACAATAACAGATATCAAGTTATGCTACAAAGCCACTGTCCTCAAAACTGCCTGGTACTGTCACAAGAAGAGACATATAGACCAGTGGAACAGAACAGAAAACCCAGAAATTGACACAAGCCAGTATGCTCAATTAATTTGACAAAGGAGGCAAGAGCATACAATGAAGTCAAGACAGCCTCTTTAATAAATAGTGCTGGAAAATTTGGTCAGATACATGCAAAATAATGAAATGAGATCACCAACTTAGACCATACACAAAAACAAACTCAAAATAGCTAAAGGACTTGAATGTAAGATGGGAAACCATAAAAATCCTACAAGACTCCATAGGTAGCAAAATTGCAGAGATATGTTGTAGCAATATCTTTACAGACACAGATCCTAGGGCAAGAGAGACTAAGGAGAAAATAAACAAATGGGACTACATCAAAATAAAAAGCTTCTGCACAGCAAAAGAAACCATCAACAAAACAACAAGAAAGCCCACTGTGTGGGAGAACGTATTTGCCAATGTCATCACTGATAAGGGCCTAATCTCTAAAATTTATAGGGAACTCATACAACTTAACAAAAGGAAGATAAACAATCCAATCAAAAAATGGGCAAAGTACCTAAATAAACACTTTTCGATAGAGGATATACTGAAAGCCAAGAGACATATGCTCAAAGTCACTAATCATCAGAGAGATGCAAATCAAAACAACAATGAGGAACCATCTCACACCTTTCAGAATGGCTATCATCAATAAATCAATAAACAACAAGTGCTGGAGAGGATGCTGAGAAAAAGGAACCCTCCTTCACTCTTTGTGGGAATGCAGACTGTTGCAGCCACTATGGAAAACAGTATGGCATTTCCTCAAAAAATTAAAAATGGAACTACCATTTGACCCAGTAATACCACTTCTAGGAATATATCCCAAGAAACCGGAAACACTAATCAGAAAGGATATATGCACCCCTATGTACATAGCAGCACAATTTACAATTGCTAAGATTTGGAAACAGCCTAAGCACCCATCAGGAGATGAGTGGATTGGAAAACTGTGGTACATCTACACAACAGAATACTACGCTGCTCTAAAAAAGAAGGAATTCTTACTATTTGCAACAACTTGGATGGAACTGGAGAGTATTATGCTAAGTGAAATAAGTCAGTCAGCAAAAGATAAATACCACATGATCTCACTCATTTGTGGAATATAAAGAACATTATAAACTGATGAACAAAAATACAGAGGCAAAGAAGCATCAAACAGTCTGTCAATCAATAGCAGGAAGGCAGGGGAGGGTTGGGGGTGGGTGGGTAAGTGATCAACCGAAGGACTTGTATGCATGGATATAATAACCATAACCAATGGACGCAAGACACTGGCGGTGGGGTGGAGGGGTGAGGGCAAGTGCAGGTGAGTGGGGAGGCCGTGGGGAGGTCAATGGGGAAAAAAAGGAGACATAGGTACTACTATTTGTAATACTTTAAACAATAAAATAAAAAGAAAGAAAATACAATGTGAAAAATAAAGTAGTCTAGCACTGTGGCTTGTTTTTCAAAGAGGCTTCCCTATAAAAATGAGAAGCACAGTGATGCCTTTTGTAGCCCTTAACTAAAATAGGTATGGGGTTCCTAGCTACTTATATTAGACCCATAATTGGCAATTCTTGATATCTTAACATGCAAAACAAAACAAACAAATAAACAAAAACAAAAAACCTTCTACAGGTAAAACAAGGTAAGAAAATGATAAAGCTGAAGATTGTGAACCACTCGAAAGGGAGCACAGATTAGAGTAATCCCATTAACACATACATCAGATCACGTCAGTCCTCTATTCAATAGCTTCTAATCACTTCCCATTATCAGAGTATCCAAATTTACCAGGACTCACAAAACCTTTACACAAGCTGGCCTCTAGCTTGAACTCTGGTCTCATTGCTCTTCCTTTCACTTGCTCAGCTCCCTCAACACGCACCTTCTTACTGTGCTTTGGGCTTAAACATGTCAAGCAGGGTTCAGCCTCAGGACCTTTCCTCAAGTTCTTAATGCTACCATAGACCAGGGGAGAAGAGGATTGAAACAGGTCAAATTAGCTATTCTCACCAAGATCCAGCCGTTTTCACTGAATGAACCATCCCCAGACTGTTGCATGCCTTTGGTTAATATCCAGAGTTCTGAAAAAAGTTGATTTGGACAATTTGTACCAATGTTTCCATTGCTTTATGAACTAGTATTTTTTTTGGACATCCTTACTTTGCCATTTGGGAAATGGTTTTCTGGACATCATTCTTTAAAAGTCACTAAAACTTGACAAGCAATAAGTTAACAATTAGTTGCATGTGATTTCTGAAACTTTAACAGTAGAATTTTTGTACTCTCTTAAACATTACACCACAGAATTTAACATTTTCTAGATAAGTTAGGTTAACTTTTATTTATTCAACAAATATGTATTTCGTCACTGCCTTGTATCACTATTCTAGGCACTGGGGATCTGGCCGGGATGAAGAAGTAACATTTGATAAAGGTTCTAACGATGTGAAGGAATGGGTCATAGGATCATCTGAAGGGCAGATAATTCCAGGCTGTCTACAACAGACACATTTGGTTAATGTCACAAATAGGTTGGAAGCACAAAAATAGAGAATATTATACCATGCAAATAGTACCTCGGAGAGCTGGTGTGATTGCACTAATTTCAGAAAAAATAAACTTTAAGGCAAACAAATATTAGTAGAGACAAAATAGGAGATTTTGTAGTGATAAAGGGGTCAGTCTATCAGGAGGACATAACTTAAAATATTTTTAGATTCTGAACCACAGAGCTTCAAATTACAGGAAGCAACACTGACAGAACTGAGAGGAGAAGTAAACAGTGCAACAGTGATGGTTGGAAACTTCATTGCCCCACTTTTAATAATGGATAGAAACACTAAGAGAAAGGTCAACAAGGAAAAAGAATGTAATTTAAGTGCACACGGAATATTCTCAGGATAGAACATATCATAGTCCTCAAAATAAAGCTCAAAGCTTCAAAACAATTAGAATCATACAATTTTTAATAACAGAAGTACATCTAGAGAATTACCATTTGAGAAAAATGATAGTTTTTTGGTTTAGATAATTTTTGTCAGATCTTATGTTAATACGTAATAGAAGATTTATTATCATTGGTTTTAAATGAATTAATACATAAACATTTAAAATTATTTTCAGTTTTTAATTTCCAATATGATAAATACTGGTAAATGAAAACCTCTTTGGGAGTTCTCAATAATTTTTTTTAAATATATTTTATTGATTTTTCACAGAGAGGAAAGGAGAGAGATAGAGAGTCAGAAACATCGATGGGAGAGAAACATCGATCAGCCGCCCCCTGCACACTCCCCACCGGGGATGTGCCTGCAACCCAGGCACATGCCCTTGACCGGAATCGAACCTGGGACCCCTCAGTCCGCAGGCCGACGCTCCATCCACTGAGCCAAACCGGTTTCGGCAATAATTTTTAACAAGGTTCTATTATCAAAAAGTTTGAGAACCATTGATTGAAATTAGTAATTTGGGAGATATGTTTGGGAATCCACCACAGTAGCCATTATATCACAATCACAAGCAACTGCTTGAAATGGTTACTTTCGGGGAAAGAAAGAGAAGTATGGGGGAAAGGTCCTAATTATTTTCTACACTTCATACTGTCCTGAAATCGCAGAAGTGAGGGATAACAAATTGTATTTGAGGAACTGAAAGGTGTACATAGAGGCTGATGCGTAGAGAGCATGTGTGATGATGGGCGAGGGGAATTTAGAAGGGAGAAGCATGCTGACAGCATTTGTCTTTTAGGAGAGATGGGACATATTTAAAAATCAGTAATATGATGAAGTAATAAATTCATTTAAAAAGTTATCAACTAAATGCTGTTCACTTTATTGTCATCTGGAAGTCAAACTCATTACAACATTCCCTTCTGAAACGCAGAACCAAACCCACTGAACTGTTATGAACAATTCCAGCAGTTTAAAAATATGAACCCTCTCATGTAATCTATGGATATTATTCAACTCCTTCAACATGAAAACTCTAAGGCTGCCAGTATTTTTAGTGTAGACAAGTGAAGAGAATTTATGAATGTGCAGTTCTACACCCTGAAAGCAATTGCCATGAGTTAGAAAAGGGGAAAAATCACTTTAAAGAAAGCAATGCATTTCCCCCACTCCAACTCCTTGGGTGTAGGAATACCTAACCCCCACCATTTTCTAAACTTCACCAGGGATCTCACACCTAACAGCTGCTATTTAGGTAGCCCCTTATGCTATGAAATTCAAACCCTCATTTTATCTCCTTTCCCTACAGCAAAAATTGCAATATCTCACACCCAAGCTCCAGCTGTCAGATTCACACACCATTTCTATTTCAATGGCTAGAATAATCCCTTGCTCCCTTGTTTTCATTGAACAAGAATGTGCCAGCTTTGAAAAAGGGGAAAAAAAGGAACAAGGAAAAGGCATTTGTCTATCCTCAAATGCTCAAAGGGACAAAACAGCCTGAAGAAATATGATGCTTTGTAACAGGCATTTTGCATTTGAAGCACAGTTTTTCTCTTCTTTTTCTTAAAATACATATATATATATATATATATATATATATATATATATATATATACTCACAAATGTATAAATATAGACAGATGGACATGAGGCTGAGGAGACCTTTATTTTTTTTTCTGCAGAAAGCACTATATAAGTCAGAGAAGATATACATACATACCAATGCCAAGAAACTAGACAATGTGAGCATATCTCTGACAACCATTCTTAAGTAAAAATTTAGGTTTAAATGAGATAGAAAACTATTGGTAAATTCTAAGATTTTCTAGTCCATTATGATACTGACAACCTAAAGCATGATAGTTACTGCTTAATATTTCTAGTGAAAAGCCCAAATTCCAATGCAGCCTTGACACCAAGGTGCACCTGGTGTTACATAAGCAATCCCAGAAGGCACCACTTCAAAATGGACACACAGGTGCACTGTCAGCTGTCCCTAGGCCGAGTGGGAAGAGCTGGATGGTCCCTGCTGGTAGAACAGACGCTCTGAAAGAGTTTGAGTCTCCTTCTGTAAAAAGGAATACATGGAGAGAATCTTACATGCTTCCCAAGGTCTGTGGCACTGGCATCACCACCTGGAGCCAGGAATAACATACAAATCAGAGTTACCTGTACTTTTTTTGTGGTGTTTTTTTGTTTTTGTTTTTGTTTTTGTATAGCAATGGTGGAGATTTATTAAAGAACAAGTACAGACTCCCACGTGGGAGAGGGAAAGAGTCCACAGAATGGACTCCCAGGTTGGGAGGGGGAAAGGGTCCCCTTGTTTTGTTTTTTATGAACATTACTTTTTAGTTCCTGCTGTCTTAGGGCTCATGACCTCCAATTGCCTATGGAGTCATTTTCTCTGGCCAACTGCTGTCTGGTCCCCTTACCTTAAATGTGCCAGCACACTGACTTTTCACTTTCTCTTCTACATTGTTCTAAATGTTTCCACTGGCTTACCCTAGTTAGTTAACAGAAACTCATCTCTTCAAGCTTTTGATAAACAACCAGAGCTATTTCTTCACCATTTCTCCCCAAGCCCTTTTCTCACCACCTTCCCCATACAAGTTCAGCTTCAGCTAAGTGTGTTAAGATAGTGCCATTTAGCCTATACTAAACGCTGCCTCCCCCACCCCTCCAACTCCTCCACCAAGCCAAATCAGACCCCACTTCCAGGCTCCCTACCACATCCAGGAGGTATATCCTGACCCTCATGTATTTCCCTGACATTTGGCGGGATATTTTATTATATTATAGGTATGAATAAATGAGCTTCGGTACTAAATAATTAGTTTATACTAAGGGACTTTTTCTAAATATAACATCTTAGATATTGAATTAAGGCCTGAGGGAATTTGAAATCATTCAAAAGCATTATCACAATTACTCTTAAAAACAAAGTGGTAACAATCAGAGGAATCAATGAACCTAAAAGATAATAATAATAATCTCCCTTTGCCATAGCAAATACCAAATACACAGGACATTATTTTCCTTTAAAAAAAATGTTTACAAACTACAACCATATTAAGGACAGGAATCAGAGTAAACTCTGCAATTTTTCCCCCTTTTGGAAACTATTGCCTTCATTACAGCACAGAAAGAATCTTTACTTTTAAAACTTTAAGCTAAATGAAAAACAGTTAATGTTTTCAGTTTAAGGTAACTTGCCAACTTTAGAAAAAGATCTTCAATCCTTCAAACAGATGGCAAGACCACCTTAAAAAAAATTAAGCCTGCTAAAATAGATACAAACCGATAGTTTTACTCCTGATAAAAGCTGCTATGGACAACTGAATTCTTCCCATTCCGTTTTAGTAATAAATCACTTTCCTGACTTGAGTTAGTAATAAGGTTTTTAATCATGTGAATTGAACATATCCTCCAGTTAATAAAAAAAATGCATCACCTCTTTTTTATCTTTAATAAAAGATTTGTACACTGCTCCAATGATTGGTATTACATTTTTAAAGAACCTGAGATTGATGTTTTTCAATTCTCCTTTCTATTTTTTTCTGGGCTTTTATAATTCAAAGGTAATATGCCCTATAATTAATAATTTATAAGGTAATTTTAAGTCTTTTATTCAGAAACCTCTTTCCTATTGACCTTAGAATGTGTCATAAAAATGCAGGTATTAATAGATTGGCAATTCCCAGCTCTATACAGATAAGGTCCTTGAATTTAAACAACTCAAAATTGGTGCTTCAAAAATCAGGAGGCATCATTTTGAACCTTGAGGTACAGAAAAGACAAACATCTTTTTAAAGTGCTATTTACACCATTATATTTCACTCCACTGGCAATTAACAGGCAGATTTCTCCTGTTATTTGAGTAATTGTCAGGATTTTTTTTTCTTTTAGTGTGAGAACTATTGTGAGGAATAAATCAGGGACAAACCATTCTGTTTGAAAATGTTTTTTTCTAACTACTATTCTAAATGTGCATTTAAGCATCTGGAATCTTTAGATTTATTCAAAGACACTGTTACCTGAAGGTAAAGGTTTGCTTTTCTTGTTATTTTTCAGCCACAACATAGTAATATGTTTGAAGAACACAGAAAAAAATAATCTATATATTTTTTCAATTCCAGATATTATCATTCATACTGTTCTGGAAACTTACTGGGTCAGAGGGTATAAAGGTGTCAGTTTGTTAGGAAGTGATTCTTACAAGGGCACACACAACATTCTGTTAATATTTACTGGCCAGTAAATTTCACTCTATTCATAAAACTTCCAGATATCAAAAAAGGATGATTATATATGGCAAGGTGCATTGTAAATATCAAGGGCCACAGAAACGTGGAGTTATCATTATCTGCCAAATACCCAACATAAGACTCTTGGTTGAGATCAGATGGGAAATTATGAACCTACTAGAGGCATGGTGCACAAAAATCAGTGCACTGGGAGGGGGGTGTCCCTCAGCCCGGCCTGAGCCATTTCACAGTCCTGGAGTCCTCAGGGGATGTCCTATTGACGCCTCTGCAGGAGGTGACTGGGCCGGCTGATCAGGGACAGCGCTGCCCCCATCACCCCTGCCACTGCCTCCATCCAGCCTCCCTCTGTGGGAGGTGACCAGACGGGGCAAACAGGGAATGGTTCTGGCCCCCTCATCTCTGTTCCCTCCCTCTGTCTGCTGGCATGTGCCTTGGCTGGCGTGGTGCCATGTGCTCACCAGCCCTGCCCCCCGCCAACTGGTCATTCCACTGTTAGGTCGATTTACATATTATGCTTTTATTATACAGAATTGCTACTGATTGAAGAACAGCTCAAAGTACATCAGGACACTGAATAAGCAATGACCCACTTGTTATTAAAATAAGTCATGGCAATACATTACTATCCCCCACTAGTTTGTGAACAATATCAGTTATGGGTTCACCCTTCTATTCCTTGAGCAATTCACAAAATTTGGGATATATAATATGGTTCATTTGAGTTAAAAAATAATATCTGAGATACAGAGAGTAATGGGTGATCTACTCAGGCATACTAAAAATGTGTGGAATCTGTTTTTTAAAAAAGAAAAGGCTCCATTCCCTTGTAATCAGATATCATGGAAATAGTTTAGATAAAACCAATAAATTTGAATAATTTTCTACTATTATAAAATATGGCTAGTAATAAGTTTCTTTCCTTAAATATAAACACAGCTTGAAACCATTATAAATCAAAATTTATATGCAAGAAGGAAGCTGAGATGCTTAAAGTCTTTCTGCTCAAGAATGAAAATCTAAGATCTATGATACTTAGACTAAAGAGCCACTAAAAAACTCAATTTAAGACTTAAATGTTAAACATAAAGGTAGAAATTTACTTTAATTACTACTCAACTAAAGGAGCCCTATGCTTTAACTAGATAAAAATATAGAATAAAAAAAAATCCTTGCATCACAAAATATTCAATTACAGTTCTTGATGAGTCATCATTTTCATTCATTCGTTCAAGACTGGACATACACTGTGATAAAAATTCCCCTACAAAGCAAAATAGGCTCTAAGACATCAAGAGGTTTTCACACCACCCAAGTGAGACTCATAGTGAAAAAACATGTCCTAGGTGGTTACATATGCTACATTGAAAGCATATGGTAATATAGGGGCACAAAGAAAGGAAGTTCTTTGGGGAGTGGGAGGTTGTGAAGGGGTGTTCATGAATTTTTATAGTAAAGTGAATGTTGAATGATGAATTATCTAGTGAATGTAAATATGAAGACCACTCTAGGCATATGGAAGGGCAAGAGCAAAGACATCACAGATTGAAAAGTATGACTGAGTCTGGCCAGCTTGGCTCAGTGGTTGAATGTCAACCTATGAACCAGGAGGTCATGATTTGATTCCCAGTCAGGGCATATGCCCTGGTTGCTGGCTGGATCCCCAGTGTGGGGCATGCAGGAGGCAGCCAGTCAATGATTCTCTCTCATCCTTGATGTTTCTATTCCTCTTTCCCTCTCCCTTCCTCTCTAAAATCAATAAAAATATATTTTAAGAAAGAAAAGTATGATTCAGTAATGGTTGAATTATAGGATGATGGAAGATTGGAGGAGGTTCTATAAGAGGAAAATGCTAGAAAGGCCACCTGATTATGAACGAGTTTAACCTTCTCAATAACTTGGATTTCGTTCAGTGAGCAGTTTTGAGTGATTCAGGAGGTATCAACAGGGGAGTTATGTGACTGGCGTTTCACTTTGAAAAGATTACATGGGAAACAGCAAGAAGAGGCACTGGAAGGACACAGTCTGTGTCCAATTAGAAGGCTGGGAATAGGCAAGGTGGTGGTGAATGAGGCTGACCTCAAGCAGAAGCAATAGAGATAAATATATTCAATATCACAGAGGTAGTCCCTAAAGCAGGAGTGACTAGATTTGTGGAAGGAAGGAGAAGACTGTGATTTTAGGATGAATTTCCAATTCATTCTTTGGTACCTAAAAGGTGATGCTGTTCAATGAAATCAAACTGTAGGAAGAAGTGTAGGTTTGTACTTAGAGATAATTTCATTTTTTTCTAACATGTAGCCTTTGACTTTTTAAGGCCAGATGGGAAAGTCCAAGAGACTCCTTGAATAAACAGGTCTGGAGCTCAGGAACTGAGTGAGGCAGATGGGCTTAGTACTCCTGTGAGAAACAGCTGATGCCTTAAGAGTGAGTGAGATACCTTTGGGGAACATACCTTTGTGTCATGTCAGAATCACCTAAGTTTATAGCATTTAAAAGTCTGTATCTCCAGGCCCTTTCACAAATTAACTAGATCAGAATCTAGGGTTTGGGTCCAAGAGTCTCCATTCAACAAAACCTTCAAGGTTTCCTCTTGCCTACTAAATGCTGGTAGCAGGGATTTTTGTTTCTTTTGTTCATCGCTGAATCTCTCATTCCTAGAAAGAGCACCTGGTACACAGCAGGTCCTCATAAATATTTGCTGAGAGAAAGAGACAAAGTGAAAAGTAAAGAGCTAAGAACATTTTATAAACTTCTTATCTCCTACTTACTCTGGACATAAATAATTTTTCTTTTGCATTCTAGAAATATATTCCAACAGATTTTTTGTTGTTCCATGTACTTGATTCATTACTAAACAAATCATTGTTCCTTTTTTCCCAGTGTTACATGTGCATTACTAAGGAAATTATGTAATACCCTTTCATGGATCTGTTTTAAATTATACACACTATTTTTATGTTTTAATGGTTAAGTACTCGGAGACACAAAATAGATCACGAACCCTCAAAATTTCATTTAAGGCTATAGTTATCATCTGCTCAGCTTTTACTATTTTGTGTCTTTATATTCATTCTCCATCCCCTCTTCTCTATTTGGGGTGGGGGGGTGGGAGAACCACCCACCTACCAAGCATTTTTCCTCTTTTCCTAATATTACATGTGCATTACTAAGGAAATTGTGTCTTGAAGCTGCAGTTGCTAACCTTGTTGCCCCTAACTGCAGTTTCCAAATTCCAACTTCACTTTTTCCCTTCTTGTAACATTGCTTTTTATCTGCTTCCTTTTCTCTGATATTTTTTTCTACTGATTTCAAATGCCACCTGCTTTCTCTGCTTTGAACATGTTAGCAAGCAAAGAGATGAGAGACCTTTACACCAGTAGCTGCTGGAGGGGAGTTCTGAAGTTGTGTGGATTGTCTGACTTCCGCCTACAGCTCACCTCAGACCAGCAGGAGCAGGAATGAGACCTCCCATTTCACGTACAGAGGCATTTTGTCTGCAAGCCAGCACTCTAGTGAGAGTCCAGGAACCGACTGGGGACATGCTGAAAATGCTCAACATCCCCACTTCATGTTCAATGGGCACCAAGAGAAAAGAGACTCGCTTTTCAAAGATAACTTAACCTTCTTGATCAGTAAATTAAATTCAGGAGCCTTCCAAACCCCAGGTTACTCATTTTCCAAATGCCATCCTGGCCAGGCTGTTTGACCCTGCTTATGTGGTGGGAGTCCTTGAGGGCATCTCCTCTGATTATATCCAGCTGCAGTTTAATGGCCAGCTGTCCTCGCAGCCTCTGATCAGGACCGTCCAAAGGTCTAGTCAGAAACTCCTGGTGAGTGGTATATGGTGTCAGAGGCCCGAATGTGCTCCAATTTGTCACGGTACTGATTAAGTGGGTACATAACAGATGGTGTCTTGTTTTAGATGGATATGAGTAGGTGAGAAATTGTCTGGCTACGTTGAATTTTTATATATAAAAAAAAGAATGTGAAAATAATCTGCAGCTGGTATGTCGTTTTTTACCCATAAGCACAGTTTTCTTTTATTCCGTCATGAAAACCAAGAGAAGAAAACTCAAACTCTCTCATTTTGGGGTAAAACTAAGAATGTTATCTCCTCTGTCATATGAAGTTGAGGTTAGCAAATGAATTATTTTTAAAAAATTTAAAGTCATGTTTTGTGTTTTTTTTTTTCTTCCCATTTTCCTTCTAAATGGATAGCAGCAGAATAAGGGGATTCTTTGTGCAATGGTTCTCAACGTAAGGTCCTCAGACCAGAATCATCGTTATCACTTGGGAAGCTGTTAGAGATGCAGCCACAGGCTCCCACCAGAACTAAACACCGGGGTAGGAGGGAGGGAAGGATCAGTATTATTGTGTTTTTTTTTTTGTTGTTGTTGTTTTTTATTGCTTAAAGTATTACAAAGAGTATTACATACGTCTCCTTTTTTTTCCCCCGCCCTTGACAATCCCCTGGCCTCCCCTACCCCCCAGTGTCTTATGTCCATTGGTTATGCTTATATGCATGCATACAAGTCCTTCCGGTGTTGTTTTAACAAGCACTCTAGGTGATTCTGATTCATATTTAAATTTGAAAACCACTCTCTTACAATATTTGAAACTCACTTAGTGTACTGATAAGAAGGCTGTCAATTTAAAAAAAAAAACAAAAAACATTTTCAGCCTTAATTCCCATGTCAGTATTACATATATATATTTTTTAAATATATTTTTATTGATTTTTCACAGAGAGGAAGGGAGAGAGATAGAGAGTTAGAAACATCGATGAGAGAGGAACATCGATCAGCTGCCTCCTGCACATCTCCCACTGGGGGATGTGCCCGCAACCCAGGTACATGCCCTTGACCGGAATCGAACCTGGGACCTTTCAGTCCGCAAGCCGACGCTCTATCCACTGAGCCAAACCGGTTCTGGCTACATATATTTTTTTTTAACATTTATCAAAGACTTATACAACACAAGGAAATGGAAGCACAGAGAAGCTAAGGAGCTTGCCTGAGTTCATACATTTAGTTTCTCAGTAACATTAGCACATTACAGCTAGTAAGTGGCAGAGTTGGGATTTGAACCCATGAAATCAAGGTCCAGATTGCATGCTTGCAAGCACTGTGTTTGGCTGCTCAGTTTTCCCAGGTGCTGCTCAGGAAGCTAACTCCATCCCAGACTTAGGGGTTGGATATGTGGTTTATATACCACACAGTCCGAGCTATCCTCTTAAAAATTTCCATAGCTTCCTGTCAACAATTCAAATCCTTTTATCCTCAAAATCTTAACCTTTTTTTTTTTTACTGAACTCTTTTTACCATCTAATTTACAATATATATATTTAGTTACTTATCTTAATTATCATTTTCTTCTTTTCCATTGGAATCAATTTTCATGAAAAGAGGCGTTAAAATTTTACTGTGGAAAATTTCAAACTTACATAAAAGTAGAAAAGTAGTATACTTAACCCAAACTATACATCAGCACATTCAATGGATACCACTTAATGGCCAATCTAGTTTCATCACTACACCCACCTACTCCCTACCCCCTGAGTTTTTAAAACTATATTTTTATTGATTTTAGAGAGAAAGGAAGGGAAAGAGAGAAGAACATCGATGTGAGAGACAAACATAGATCAAGTGCCTACTGCATGCCCTTTACTGGCGATCAAGCCCACAACCCAGGTATGCACCCTGACCAAGAATCTAACAGGTGAACTTTTGGTGCACAATAATCACTCAACCAACTGAGCCACACTGGCCAGGCCCCCCTAAATTATTTTGAAGCACATCCTAGACACCATGCTCTTCTGTAAACATTTCAGAATAGTTAACTAAAAAAGAAGGGCAATTAAAAATACAACTGTATTCCATTGCATAGATATGCCAAAGATTTTTTTCCCTTTATTGAATAAGATTACAAATGTGTCCTTATCCCCCCAATATCCCCTCATCCCCCCAATCCTGCCCTCACCCTCATCCCCTGTTGTCCACATCCATCACTTATGCTTATATGCATGCATACAAGTCCTTTGGTTTATCTTCCCCCCTCACCCCCACCCTCCCCGGCCTTCCCTCTGAGTTTTGAGCATGTGATCGATGCTTCTCTGTCTCTACATCTGTTTTTGTTCATCGGTTTATGTTGTTCATTATAATCCACAAATGAGTGAGAGCATGTGATATTTATCTTTCTCTGACTGACTTATTTCACTTAGCATAATGCTCTCCAGGTCCATCCATGCTGTTGCAAATGGTAGGAGTTCCTTCCTTTTTACAGCTGCATAGTATTCCATTGTGTAGATGTGCCAAAGATTTTTAATCCACTCATCTGCTGATGGGCACTTAGGCTGATTCCAAATCTTAGCTATTATAAATTGTGCTGCTATGAATATAGGGGTGCATATATCCTTTCTGATTGGTGTTTCTGGTTTCTTGGGATATATCCCTACAAGTGTGATCACTGGGTCAAATGGAAGTTTCATTTTTAGTTTTTTGAGGAAACTCCATACTGTGCCACAGTAAAAAGGAAGGAGCTCCTACCATTTGCAACAGCATGGATGGAGCTGGAGAGCATTATGCTAAGTGAAATAAGTCAGCCAGAGAAAGATAAATATCACATGATCTCACTCATCTGTGGACTCTAATGAACAACATAAACCAATGAACAGAGACAGAGCTAGAGACAGAGAAGCATTGATAAGATGCTCAAACCTCAGAGGGAAGGTAGGGGAGGGTGGGGTAAGGAGGAGAGATCAACCAAAGGACTTGTGTGCATGCATATAAGCATAAGCGATGGACGCAGACAACAGGGAGTGAGAGTGAGCGCAAGACTGGTGGGATGAGGGGGCAACGGGGGGATAAAGACACATTTGTAATACCTTAATCAATAAAAATATTTTTTAAAAAATATAACTGTAATATCATAGTTAAAAATCTTTTTAAAAACCTTTAAATTTTCTTAAAATCATCAATATCCAAGCAGAATGTAGATTTTCCTGAGTTTCTTAAAAGTTATTTACAATATGTATGTTTCTATCAGTATCCAAATTGACCCACAGGCAATAGTTTGCTGATTCTTGCTGTGATATCCCACAGTTGGATTTCATTTACTGCACAACCATGGGGTCCTTTACCAGGCCTCTGTTTCTCATAGCTTCTGTAAATTGGTAGTTGGATCTAGATCACAGTCAGGTTTGACTGTGGGTCTGTTTGTTTTGGTTTTCCTTTGTGAGACAACTTTATATTTGGTTTTTCACATTTTCATCCTCAAACAAGAGCAAAAAAAAAAAAAAGTAAAACATAAGCAGTGTACATCATCATAATATACTACTATTACCTTTTTAAGAGATTTTTATCCACTGGTGAGTAATGACCGTATCCATTAATTCATCATGGGCTGGAAGAGAGTAATATTGTAATTGTATCATTACTTTTTTATTTATTATACTAGAGGCCTGGTGCACAAAATTTGTGCAGGGGGGTGTGTGTCCCTCAGCCCAGTCTGCACCCTCTCCAATCTGGGACCTCTCAAGGATGTCCAACTGCCCGTTTAGGCCCGATCCCACTGGGAAGTCGGACATCCCTCTCACAATCCAGGACTGCTGGCTCCCACCTGCTTGCCAGCCTGCCTGCCTGATTGCCCCTAACAACTCCCCTGCCAGTTTGATCAATGCCTAACTGCTCCCCTGCCAGCCTGGTCACCCCTAACTGACCTCGCCTGCCAGCCTGGTTGCCCCCAACTGCCCTCCCTTGCAGGCCAGTTTGCCCCCAATTTCCCTCCCTTTCAGACCTGGTCCCTCCCAACTGCCCTCCCCTGCAGGCCTGATTGCCCACAGCTGCCCTCCCCTGCTGGCCATCTTGTGTCCACATGGGGGAGGCCATCTTTAACCACATGGGGGTGGCCATCTTTGACCACATGGGAGTGGCCATCTTGTGTGTTGAAATGATGGTCAATTTGCATATTACTCTTTTCTTAGATAGGATGGAATAGTGTCATAAAGAGAAAACTTCTTTCATCAATTCTTTGGTTTCCCTGATGTATAGTTCATATAGAAAATGTAGAATAAATGCTTGCTTACTTAGCTTTTCTAGGCCTTTTTGATGGATAGAGCTGGGAAATATTTCCTAAGAAAACATATATCATAAGTTCATTAAATGCTTCAAAAAGTTTTAACTTAACTGTATCAACCTTCAACCTATATCTCCTTCCAATTATGCCAAAAATTTGAGTTCTCAAAGAAATCAGCATATTTACTCATTTGATTTATTCACAATATACACCTAACAGTTTCAAAATGACACCAACATTACTACAAAAAAGTCATTACTGAAAACAGTGTAATACTATATTTTAAGTTCTTTTGGCTTTAGAGTATTGCCCCACTAGGAATATACAACCAAATCATTGCATTTTAAAATCACTTGCAGCAATTTATCTCTGTTCTGTGATTATTCTGTTTCTAAGTTGTCCAGTAGGGTAGCCATTAGCCACATGTGGCTATTAAAATTATAATTTGAATTAACTAAATATAATTTAAGATTTTCTTTCTCATTAACACTAGGCACCTTTCAAGTGTTCAATAGCCATATGTGGCTAGAGGCTACTGTATTGAATAATGCTTACTGCAGAACACTTTTATCATCACAAAAGTTATATTGGGCAGCATTACTAGTATATAGCTTTAAATGAATTTATTATTTTTCATTTTAAGTTTTATAAATTTCTTTTACATTTACTTCATTTTTTTGTTATTAAGTGAATACTTATATAATTCTGAAAACAAATCCACAAACATGATATATTTAAGGAAGCCTAGTTTCTTCTTCTGTCTTCTCTAACCTGTTATCTCCCTCTTCCTATAGGTAAACATTTTCTTAAAATTATTTTCCCACTGGCTTTATTTTTTATGTAAACCAATATACATATAATTATAAGTCCCTGTTTTGTTATATAAATGGTCACACACTATTTATTGTTCAGTGGAATAGGATTTTCTATTACCTGCAATGGAAAGCATGCAGAGTAGTACTACCACTAATCCTTTGGAAGTAAATCAGTGCTAACTTGTCATATTAGTCTTTTTTTTTTAATATGCCTCAAGTGGTGAGACCAAAGAGACTCTAAATCCCAGGAAAACTTAAAGTTGTGGAGCAGTTTTCAACAGAATAATATAAAGCTCAAATTCATGATCAGAAATAAATTTTGAATATCCCCAGTGGTAAATGGAGGGTGCCATGTATATGGGAACACAGGAATGACCAGTTCATCCCAAAATGATGCCAAAGGGTGGTACTAACTTGCTCTCCAATAAGAAAATTTCAAGCCCATCAGGTTGATTGCCAGAAAATGCATTCTTTTTGAAAGGGTGGAACATGTTCATATTTCCTTAGTTTTTGTCAACAACTTAACAGCTGTGTTCCAAATGGACTGAAGTTGAGCCAAAATATTGTCTGGCAGCCCTGAAAACAGAATCTGACAATAATTGATTCTCAGAGCATTCACAGTATGAGTCCCAACATTCCACAGTCTGGAGAAATTGGAGAGACAAGAGGGGAGGTTAACATAGATCTTTACTTTCTTAATACTGTGGTTAGAACATGACCACTGGAAAACTGAAAGGAGTTTATCCTTCTCACTGTGCTCTATTTCTTAAGAGTGAAATATCTGTGATATAAGTAAACAAAAATATGTCTTTCTGCCTGGATGTTTCCTACTGCTCTAGGAGGTAACTTGGCTACCACTGTACTATTGCTTTATGAGTGACCAATATAGTAGGCATACAAGCACGATTTTCCTCATATGAAAATTTAAAAATTCTCAAGTCTTACATCTAAGTACTGAGGAAGATTTGGAATGCAACCCTCACAAGTTCTTGGAAGCCTATGACTCTTCCAAGGAGAAATAAGTAAAGAAAAGAATTGAAAGTATCTCACTTAGAGATGCTCTCCAAAGTTTTTGAAAGTCATTGCAAAATAAAAGGTAGTTAGTGATATCATTTAGCATTTTAGTGTGGGGAAGAGGGACTGCAACTGAGATGAACCTCTGAACACTCCCATAAACCATACCCATGCCCACTTTCCACTTCAGTTTTGTTTGAGAGCACATTAGTTGACTGAATGTACTTGAATTCTACTTTAATTATTTACCCAGCTCTTGATTAAAAAACAACATTGTTCATTAAAGAAAAAAGGATCTCATTTCCTTAGTAAAAAGCCTGGGACAAAATTAATTAACCATTGTGGCCTCTGGTTTTAAAATTGTAAACTTTGCCCAGCTGTCTGGAGACCACTATATGCAAATACTTTGTCTGCCTCATTCACCATAAATATCTATCTTCTTGAAAAGTATTTCCTATATAAATGTGAATGAGACTGTAAGATTCAACGCTGTTTACAAACTTTCTAAACTCTGTTGACTCACTAGCCAAAATTCAGTTAATTTGGAAAACTGTGTGGTGACTCTTCTATTCATACACTTAACATGTGGACCAAACAATAAAAAAGGCAAAAATCAATCAATCAATTAATCAATCAATCCCAGAATGTATAAATATCTAGGGAAAAATTTACAAATTATAAATATGCAATCACAGAGACTAAGTTTATTAATTATAGTCTAATAGACTAAATAGACTAAAAAAATTTTCAAAAACACTAATATATACTAGTTGACAAGATGTTAAAAGAAACCTCCAAGGTTTCAATCCTTGTCCAATCCTTTTGCTCAGAGGAGGAATCTGAGGCTCTGAGAGTTCATGAGAGTTTACGTATCTTGCCAAAATTTTTCTAGCACATTAGTGAGCAATAAAACTATATGTGGGAGTTTCTGCCTACCTGCCCAGAATTATTTCCTCATAGCTTCAGGAGCCTGGCCATCTATGAGCAGGTACCAATCTTATTCCTGTTCAAAACAAATGACATAAATGATCATCCTCATGATCTCTGCCAGGATCACATCCTGTTTCCGATTCACATTTCCTGACTTGGAGAGCACCAGCTCTCACTGCTGGCATCTCAAAAATCTGGGATGATTTCGATAACCTGAGCTGAAGGCAATTATTCCCAAAGCTTTGGCTCCATGGACCTGATGAAGGGTCTGATCATGGGCATGTTTGTTTTGCTTGCTGCAGCCAAAAATTTGCATCAGTCTGGTCAGTGTTCAAGAAAGGTTGGCCTTTGACTCACACTTTTCTTCTGGACCTTTTGTTCATCTGCTTCACTTATAATCATTATTTAACACTAAACAAATACCTTCAAATTTTCATCTCACCACATAAATATAGTCCACAGAATAATAATTACACTTAAATATTCAGAAACAACAATAAAAACAGTAGAAACTACAAAATTTTGAGCACTTACTGGGTGTCAAGCAACTTGCACATTTTGTCATTTAATCCTTAGAACATCCCTTTAAGACATACTATGAGGCAGGTATTATTAAAGGTGGTTTTACCAATGAAGATCATCTCAGACAATTTCAGCAAATCTTTCAAGGAATATTTGTCAAAGGCTCTGTTCCTACCACTGGTTTACACTGTCTCTAGATTTAAAAGTACTATCTTGTCCATTTCATGTCCTACAGCTGGGTCACAGTTTATTAGCAAAGACCTGGGGAAGAAAGGTTATGATAGACTATCTTTAAGAAGGAAAAAACTCAGTAATTACTAGTAATTACACCTAAACTTTTAAGGAACCTCTCTCTCTTAGGAAAACAACCTTTTAGCTATTCTTGAACAGAGAACATAAATAATTCATATTTCATGTATCCCCACCTAATTCCCCTTTGTTCCCTGTGTTTCAATATCCCATAGCTTTCCTGGCTTTTATACATCCTGGTCTCTACAAAACTAACTTATCACAATTCTAACTTTTTTTTGTTTTCTTAATACTCAAGTTTGCATTTCTTTAAGCATAACTTCTAAAAGTATTAATCTAAGTTTCTGACTTTCATTGACAGAAAGTTTCAGATTAAATGTTTGTGTTTACTAAAGATGAATGGAGAGAAATTATTAATTTAAAAAGCAGTTTGGAAGAGTTTTACCAAGATAGATAATTATAAACCATCATCTTATTGACCCACATTATTCAGACCTTTTTGGTCGTTTCTAGCTCTTCTTTCCTTTGTCTATTTTCCCCCAAGGAAGATAAAACCTCAAATGATTCACAACTTATTAATAAATTGAACAAATGTTTATATATCTCTCCCAGAAAATTTAGCTATCCTCCAACTTCCATTAAAGAATAGCTAAATGCTCTTTGTTCTGCTGTTGCTTCAGTGCCATATTAAATGTGATCTTGTTTAAATAAGCATATCCTCAAAACATTTAAAAAGTATTCTTATCTTATAGCCGTGGCCAAAATGATTCCAACCTCATAGCTCCAACACATCAAGCTGAAATATATTTCTATTATGAATTTAATAAGATCATAGAACTTCACACAATTAGGAATGGATGCAGAATATTCATTGCTGTCTTCTCTTAAGATGCACCTGCTGTTCATATGCTGATAAAAATCAAGCCCACAATGAAGAGGTAGATTTTAATGAACCTCTCGAAGTAACAGATCTTAGGACTTTGAAATATTACTTGGATGCAACCTGCCCACAGATCATCTCCATCTTGTCTTCTAAAGGGAGCTGGACCATAATGTGCGGCTATTCTCAGGAATGACAAATTTTCAACTTCCAAATTTTCTCATGAGCTTTCTTTCCAGTCAAGACTACCTCAGGCTCTGTTGCTTTTTAATCGTCTCTATACATTTTTTTTCTTTTTTAAATTAAAACTGTATTGTTATTACATATGTCCCCCTTCCTCCCCCCATTGACCGCTCCTAGCCCACTCCAGCCCCCTGCCCCAGGCCTTCACCACCCTATTGTCTGTGTCCATGGGTTATACATATATGCATACAAGTTCTTTTTGGTTTATACATATTTCTGTATCACTATTAATAGCATGCCCTCCCTTCCAAAGGCCTACATTCTAGCAACTGCTATGCAAGCATTAATCCTCCTAGTAACTATGAGGTACACAGGCCATAATCAATAGGAAAATGAGGAGAGTCTAAAAATCACCCATAGATGGCATCCGGGGCCGGAATGGCCCCGGCGAGGTCGAGACGGCACCGGTGAGGTCCAGACGGTCTCGGTGAGGTTGAAACAGCCCCGGTGAGGTCGGGACGGCCCTGGTGAGGTTGAAATGGCCCTGGTGAGGTCGAGACGGCCACGGTGAGGTCGGGACGGCCCCGCTGGAACGGCCCCGGTGAGGTTGAAACGGCCCTGGTGAGGTCGGGATGGCCCCGGTGAGGTTGGGACAGATAATGTGGACCAGTATAGACTGATGAACAGGGGTAGATACAGAGGCAGAGCAGCACTGAACAGACTGTCAAACTACAGTGGGAAGCCTGGGGCGGGTTGGAGGGGGCGGTTAAGAGATCAACCAAAGGACTTATATGCATGCATATAAGAATAACCAATGGACACAAGACACTAGGGCAGGGGTGGGCAAACTTTTTGATTCGAGGGCCACAATGGGTTCTTAAACTGGACCGGAGGGCCGGAACAAAAGCATAGATGGAGTGTTTGTGTGAACTAATATAAATTCAAAGTAAACATCATTACATAAAAGGGTACGGTCTTTTTTTTTTTAGTTTTATTCATTTCAAACGGGCCGGATCCGACCCGCGGGCCGTAGTTTGCCCACGGCTGCACTAGGGGGTAGGGGAGGCTGGGCGAATGTCAAGGGGGGAAAAAGGAGACATATGTAATACTCTTTGTAATACTTCAAGAAATAAAAATTATTTTTAAAAAATCACCCATAAAAATCAGTAACCAACTGCAGACTAGACCTCTATTTTCTGTCACACTCAGTTTTCTCAAAGAAACAATGCAAACCCTCGGGGCGGGGGGGGGGGGAGGGGGAAGGGCCCAGAAAAAGCCAATGACCTCTTGAATCCACTGACAAAATTAGAAACAAATGAAATTTAGCATGATCTCCAGGTACAAGTCACCTGGAGTCAAAGCCTACTTGATGCTGAACAAATGAATGTGATTATGCTAACTGATATGGTGGAGGCAAAACCAGCTAAGCCAAATGGACAAAGACAGTGCCAAGAGCCTTTAAGAAATCAGAAAAAGGAATTCAAGAATTAATCCTGGCAACATAACAGAGACGACGAACATAAAGATTGCAAATGTGGAAAAGACGTTGTGACCACCTGTAAGCACACATGCTGCGCTGTTCTGGGGAGGAAAACAGTATGTTGTCATTCTATGGGCAAAAGAGGCCCTGAAAGACAGTACCTTCAAAGTAGAGGATTGGATCCTCAAAACATGGAAAACGCATGAATCCAGGTTCACAATTAACCCTGAGACTAAAGGGAAAAAAAAGAATGTTTTGTTCAACTGGGTTCTAATACTGACCTTTGGCCTGGACTACTCTCCTTGGGCTATTTCATACCCTGTCCTTTAATGGAGGCCAGTGACCTAAAATCAAAGCAGGGTGAAGTTCAAGTAATTCTGCAGAGGGGCAAAGGATCAGGTTTATTTATGCAGCCTCCTCTACTAAACTGCTTAATGTGAGGATTGGTTTTAAAATAGCTGGAGTATAATATAATATAAACTAGGGGCCCGATGCACGAAATTCGTGCACTGGGTGTGTGTGTGTGTGGGGGGGGGAGTGTCCCTCAGCCCAGCCTGCCCCCTCTCACATACTGGGAGCCCTCAGGCGTTGACCCCCATCACCCTCCAATCACAGGATCGGTCCCTTGCCCAGGCATGACGCCTCTGGCCTAGGCGTCCGGCCCGGGCAGCAGGGACCCACAGCTGCAGCGGCCCCACGATCGTGGGCTTCGCTTTAGGCCCAGGCAAGGGGCCCCTAGCTCCTGGGACTGCCAGCTTCGACCTTGCCCACCTCCCATCGCTGGCTCCACCCCTACTTCCTGCTATCACTGGCCAGGGCGGAAAAGGCACCTGATTCTCCGATCATGGCTGGGGGGCAGGGCAAAGGCGGCCCCGGGGCCGCCTTTGCCCTGCCCCCCAGCTCTTAGCTCCCCCCTGGGTTTCCGATCACTGTCAGTGGCAGGGGGGCTTCTTCCTGCTTTCCCTTTCGCCTCCCTGCATTGTGCCTACGTATGCAAATTAGCCGCCATCTTGTTGGCAGTTAACTGCCAATCTTAGTTGGCAGTTAACTGCCAATCTTAGTTGGCAGTTAATTTGCATATAGCCCTGATTAGCCAATGAAAAGGGTATCATCGTACGCCAATTACCATTTTTCTCTTTTATCAGTGTAGATATCTCTCTGAAATTCCTCCATAAGTATTGTTTCCTTCAACTACTTTTTTTTTTTTCTTCTGAGGATTGAGCTGTAGTGAGTTCAAGGCTTTACTCCTAGAAAGTTTCCTGGAGGGAAATTATATTTTGTCTGCAATTGACAGAAAAAAAATATAGGTCTTAAAGAGTGATGGTGGGAATGGGGGTGAGAAGGTGGGAGTGTGAAGTGGAAAAGGGCATAGAGGGGATAATTGAGGATGGAAAAATTAAGTAAATAAATTAATAAATTAATAATTAATGAAAATAAAAAAATAACAAATGGAAATGACTCAGAAATTGTTGAATTGACAGAAAAGTAAGAGGAAAACTAAATGTCTTGATTTCTCTTATGAAATGCTAGGCTTACAGACACTTTTCAAGTATTTTAATCATTATATTAGAAATAACAAAAAGATTCTTCAGATGATCAGTTATAATAAAAATTAATAAGAATATTAAAAAATTAACACCCAGAAATCTATGGCCTTTTTATACACCAATAATGACCTCACAGAAAGATAAATGAAAAAAACAATCCCATTTACCATTGCACCAAAAAAATTAAGATACCTAGGAATAAACTTAACTAAGGAGGTAAAGGACCTGTAGTCTGAAAACTACAGGACATTGAAAAAAGAGATAGAGGAATAAATAAACAAATGGAAGAACATACCATATTCATGAATTGGTAGAATCAACATCATTAGAATGTCCATACTACCCAAAGCAATCTACAGATTCAATGCAATCTCCATTAAAATACCAACAGCATACTTCAAAGATCTAGAACAAACTCTCCAAAAATTCATCTGGAATAAAGAAAGACCCCGAAAAGCCACAGCAATCCTGAGAAAGAAGAACAAAGTTGGAAGGACCACAATACCAGATATCAAGCTATATTACCAAGCCACGGTTCTCAAAACTGCCTGATACTGGCACAAGAACAGACATATAGACCAATGGAACAGAACAGAGAACCCAGAAATCGTTCCAAGCCATTATGCTCAATTAATATTTGACAAAGGAGGCAAAAGCATATAATGGAGTCAAGATAGTCTCTTCAATAAATGGTGTTGGGAAATTTGGTCAGATACATGCAAAAAAATGAAACTAGATCATCAACTTACACCATACACAAAAACAAACTCAAAATGGCTATAGGACTTAAATGTAAGACGGGAAACCATAAAAATCCTACAAGACTCCATAGGCAGCAAAAATAGCAGACATATGTCATAGCAATATCTTTACAGACACAGCCCCTAGGGCAATAGAGACAAAGGAGAAAATAAACAAATGTGACTACATCAAAATAAAAAGCTTCTACACAGCAAAAGAAACCATCAACAAAACAATAAGAAAGCCCACTGCATGGGAGAACATACTTGCCAATGTTATCTCCGATAAGAGTTTAATCTCCAAAATTTACAGGGAACTCATACAACTTAACAGAAGGAAGATAAACAATCCAATCGAAGAATGGGCAAAGTACCTAAATAAACACTTTTTGAAAGAGGACATACAGAAGGCCAGAAGACATATGAAAACATGCTCAAAGTCACTAATCATCCGAGAGATGTAAATCAAAACGACAATACAGTACCATCTCACACCTGCCAGAATGGCTATCATCAACAAATAACAAACGACAAGCGTTGGTGAGGATGTGGAGAAAAAGGAACCCTCGTGCACTGCTGGTGTGAATGCAGACTGGTGCAGCTACTGTGGAAGACAGTATGGAGTTTCCTCAAAAAGTTAAATGCGAAATTCCCATTTGACCCAGTGATCCCACTGCTAGGACTATATCCCAAGAAACCAGAAACACCAATCAGAAAGGATATATGAACCCCTATGTTCATAGCAGCATAATTTACAATAGCTAAGATTTGGAAACAATCTAAATGCCCATCAGCAGATGAGTGTCTTAAAAAACTTTGGTACATCTACACAATGGAATACTACACTGCTATAAAAAAGAAGGAACTTTTACCATTTACAACAGCATGGATGGAACTGGGGAGCATTATGCTAAGAGAAATAAGCCAGTTGGAGAAAGATAAATATCCCATGATCTCACTCATATGTGGTATATAATGATCAATATAATTTGATGAACAAGAATAGATCCAGAGACAAATGGCAGGGAAAGGGAGGTTAGAGAGCAACCAAAGGACTTGTATGCATGCATATGAGCATAACCAATGGACACAGACACTGGGGTGAGAATGGCTGGGGGAGGGCGGTCAAGCGGGGAAAAAGGAGACACATGTAAAACTTTAGACAATAAATAATTTAATAAGAATCTAATAGTAAATTTATTACATTATGAGAAATAGTTTTTAAAAACAGTATAGGTAGTTTGCCTTCTCTATCATCAAGAACTAGAAATTTCACCCCAGCTGGTTTGGTTCAGTGGCAGTGATGGCAAACCTATGACATGCGTGTCAGAGGTGACATGCGAACTCATTTTTTTGGCTGATTTTTCTTTGATAAATGGCATTTAAACATATAACATAAATATCAAAAATATAAGTCTTTGTTTTACGATGGTTGCAAATATCAAAAAATTTCTATATGTGACACGGCACCAGAGTTAAGTTAGGGCTTTCCAAAATGATGACATGCCGAGCTCAAAAGGTTTGCCATCACTGGCAGAGTGTCGGTCTGCAAACTGAAGGGTTTGATTCTGGTCAAGGGCATGTATCTTGGTTGCAGTCTCAATCCCTGCCCCTGGTCAGGGTGCATACAGGAGGCAACCAATCAATGTGTCTCTCTCACATTGATGTTTCTTACTCTCCCTCCCAAGCTTTCTAAAAACCAATGGAAAAATATCCACAGGTGAGGATTAACAACAATGACAACAAAGAAAAAGAACCAGAAATTTCATGAAACATCTTGTATTTATGTTTAACTATGATAAGTAAATAGAAAGATGGATAAATAGATGATGGAAAATAGGTTAAAAAATTATAGAGTATGTCTGACGTGAATCACAGAAGGACTTCAAGACCATGCCTCTGCCATTAACAAAACTTACACCAAAACGCTTCTGATAAATATAAACGAGCTCTTAGAATCAAGGAGGAAAATACAAAAGTTTTAAGAAAATAAGGAAACTTTAGAGCCTGTCCTGGCCACGTCTCCAGACTTCCCAATCCACCTGGTACAATTCATACCAGGGGTCAGGGAGAAGCTACACATTTAGCCTTTTTCAGGGTTGTGCTGAATCAAACCTGGTGCTCTCAGCTGGTTGAGATTAAAGCAAGAGTTCATGCCGCCCAGGAATCAAGAACCCATCTGACCTCTCTACATTTTCTCAGCATGTGGATCTTGCACCTCCCACACAGCCAAATTCATTTGTTTAAACAAACCCATCAAGAGATGGACTTTAACCCCAAAGACCATGGCAATTAGAAGAGAAAACCAGAGCTTGGTTACTATGTAACAGGGAAGGACAGAGAAATAAAGTAGTGGGTGATAGACACCCCGGTCTGAAATCCTGGCATTTGTGAATGTTACCTTATGAGGCAAAAGGGGACTTTAGATATGGGGTTAAATTAAGGGTTTTGAGATGAAGAGATTATTCTAAAGTATCAACATGGGCCCTAAATGTAATCACCTGTGCCCTCAAAGAGAGAGGAGAAGGAAATTTGGCCACTAGAGAAGACAGAAATGTGATCATGGAAGCAAGATGCACCCCTGGCTTTGAAGATGGAGGAAGGAGCCCTGAGTGAAGGAGGCAGGCAGCCTCCAAAAGCTGGATGAGGCCATGCATGGATTCTGTCCTACAGCCTCCAAAGGGAACCAGCTTTGCTGGCAGCTTGACTGTGGCCCACTGCAACTGGCTTTAGGTCTATGGCCTCCAAAACAATAAGATGATAAATTTGTGCTTTTGAACCCACTAAATCTGTGGTAATTTATTACAGTACCAATAGGAAATAAATACACATGGTGATCAAGAGAATGGTTTCCATGTCCTCCCATATACCAAACAGTTTCGGGTTTGATTCCCTTAGGGCACATACCTAGGTTGCAGGTTTGATCTCCTTCGGGGCACATATGGAGAGCAACCAAAAGACATTTCTCACACCAATGTTTCTCTCCCTTTCCCCTCTAACACCAATAAGCATATCCTAGCCTTGGGTGAGGACTAAAAAAAAAGAGCATGGCCTCCTGTGTTAGGGACATCTAAAGTAGAAAACTGTCTCTGATACTTACTGACCTGGTGACCTTGGGACTAGATTTAATTTCTAGAAGCTTCAGCCTTCTTGTGTTTTAAGCAATTAATGAGATGATTCATGGAAAGAGTTTAACCACAAATTATGACACAAAATATATACAATTAATAGAACCTAACATTATTAGGAAAGAAAGAAATTGATGATTGTTGAATCAAACTAAGCCCCAGTTTTTTACTCCTATCTCATTTAAGCCCCATGGCAATCCAAGGAGGCAGATATTTCTGTTCTAGATATATACAAATTCAGCAACTGAGATTCAGATGAAAATTAAACCATGTGTGTAACTGGCTATTAGTCTATCTTTATCTTCCTACATTCACTGTCTCTCCATTGACACTCTGGCAATAAAATTCTTCATGGAACCAAAGCAAGTTCAAGATGAATGTACTATAAATGCAGTTGGAGAAAAGAACACAGTTATTAGGAATCTGAAAACCTAGGTCCTCACATCCCTCATCTGTGACTAATTAGTTATGGATTTCTTTGCTCCTCAGTTTCTTCATAGGTAAAAATAAATTGGTTAAAAGATTAATGATGAGCTAAACATCTGACCTTTCTTTATTTTCTAAAAAACCTAATAGAATGTTCCATCAATGATTTTTAAGGTCTTTAAATTTATCAGCAATTTTTTTTTTTGCCAACTTGATCTTGCAGAGTAAAAATACTATATAAACTCTTATTGAATTGTAACATTTTGATTGAAATATAACTGCATCATTCAATATGATGAGTCTTTTTTTCATGAAGTAAAAGTCTCTATGATGACCAAAGATATCATTTGAGGATAACAAGTTAATTGGTTATAAAAGATTATTCACAGGCCTACCCTACACCATGTTTGTTTCTGTGGGGGTACATAGATAGTTGTAGGATATGAATTTCAGTCTGTTCATAAATTAGTCTTTCAACACAGACACAATACATATCTGTAGCATGCTCTCTACCATGGCAACAGAGACTATTCAGACTGTGTCTACTTTATAGGGATGCTGAATTTACGCTCTCCAGGCAATAAAGTGGCCTAGGATCAGCGGACTTGGATTCAGCAGTTTAGATGTAAAGATGACTTGAGTTCACTTCTAAATTCAAAATACGATGTAGTATTTATTATCTTCTCACTCATTAGTTAATTTGCTTTATGCTACATTGGCAGGATACTTAATAACTACATGACATTCTAGATGCCTATTTTATGGATGAAAAACTGAAGGGAGGTGAGGTAATTTATCTCTAGTCGTACAGCTGGCCACCTGTAGAACAAATGTTAGAACTTAGGCATTCTAAATCTTACGCCCACTCTTCTCTTTCCACGCCATCTGCCAACTACAGCAACCTTTACATAAAGGCAGCAAGGTGCAGGTGTTTGATAATATGCTGCCTGGAACCCAAAATTTCATGCTCATAAAAATTCTCATGACTGGTTACTAAGAGAAGTAGTTTCTATCTTTCCATTTTATTAAAGAGATTAACCCCCTTTCTTTTTAATACAGAATAAAGTAAATAGTCCTCAAAAGTCCTCTATAACTTGTAGGCCTTACACGGAATTATGAATCAACAATAGAGCATTAACCCAGGAATCAGTCCTGACTCTGTGATTACTAAGTTGTACAACCACTTTCTAGATACTTAACTTCTCTGAACTGTAGGTTTCTCATCTATAAAATATGGGTTGTTATTAAAGTCAAATAAAAATGACAACACAAGCCCAGCCAGTGTTGCTCAGAGGTTGAGTGTCGACCCATGAAAAAGGAGATCAAGTTTCAATTCCAGGTCAGGGCACATGTCAGGGTTTCAGGCTCTATCCCCAGTAGGGAGCATGCGGGAGGCAGATCAAAGATTCTCTCTCATCATTGATGTTTCTATCTCTCTCTCTCTCTCTCTCTCTCTCCCTTCCTCTCTGAAATCAATAAGTATATGTATTTTAAAAATTGACAACACAAGTTAACATTACTTTTTTTATTATGGTGGGTTAAGCATTTAGCTAGCCACATTACATTTAATTCTCAAATCATGCTAAGAGGTAGATTCTATCATTATTCCCATTGTATAGGTCAAGAATCAACTTTGAGTGCTTAAGTCATTTGTCTAAGTCTCACACAGCGAATTTCAAGTCCTCTTCACTAGTATAAGTAAACATTTAAAAAAAATATGAAGCACTATAAAACATAAATTACATGTTCTTCTGGATGGTCCCTAAGTTGGCTGTAGTGGATAAAATTATATGTGTGCCTACTACTGGACTCACTTCTGGAAGAGTAAATTAGGAGAAGTGCTTGCCTTCCCTTCCATCCTTTTACTACACCATCAACAGCTCTGAGATAAATGAAGAAGCAGATGAGAAAATAGATGTGCTTGCTAGTAGGAGACTGTAAGCTTCTGAAGGCAGGTCTGTTATATATCTCTGTTACATGCTCTGTTTAGTATCACATACCATGTGCCTTGCCCAGCGTCTTGCTCAGAGTGATGTTCAATATTTGTTGAGTGATCAGACAAAATTATAAATACGTGCTTGGTAGGGCAGATTTGAGGTTTTTGTACATGGAACCCACCCATAATGCTGACAACAGTCACTAAGAAAAAATTGATGTGTGTGGCTGAGACAATGCATCCTGTTTACCAAACTTTAGTTCTCTTTTCCTCCAGGGCCTAGACCATGTTTTCTAACCTCTCCTGCAATTAGGTGGCGTCTTGCAATTAGATCTGGTCAATGGAATAGGAACAAAGGACCCCCAAAACCTAACAAGGGATTCTCTAACTCTCTTCCTTCTCCTGGCAGCTGAAGGCAGAGATTGGAGTGGTGAAATACAGAACCAGAGGGCATGATTTCAGATCTCTGACATAAAAGCTAAGGTGACAGGACACTTAGGCACTTCTTGGTCTAGAAATATTTACAGGTTTATAAAGAGAGACTACAAAGCTAAAACTTCCACCCAGGCACCAATGGCTGAGGAGATATACAAAAAGTAATATCTGAATCTCAGTATTAAAATAAAATCCATCTGTTTTACTTTGTGTATAAAATATACTTGGCCTACTAGAGACTGTGGACTTCAGTTAAAAAGACAACTTAGATTTAAACCTGATGGCTTGGGAGGGGATGCAAAAGGTCTTTAAATATTTTAAATAATTGTGTATAAATCCCTGGCACAGGGAAGACTATGTTTCTTTCTATCCTTTATTATCTTTTATGATTGCTCTTCTAATAATTTGTGTGATATTTCCCAGTTGTCAAATGCCCCTGATTGCCAGTGATTAAGACTAAATGAGGAGATCGCACTCCTCCCCCAGGTGGTTGTTAGGAAACATGTGAATCATAGTGATTTGTTTGAACTCTCCCTAGCAATCTTAGGTTTGTATAAATATTCAATATACACCACAATAATACATTTATTTGCACTGCAGGTTTCTAATCTAAAGTATTCCAGTTTCTTTATGGCTTAGCAAATCATAAGCATGCTTTGAGAAACATTGGCTTAGACTTTAAGATTCATGGTTTTATACATATTAAGTAAAACAGGGTCTGAGCTACTGAAGAATAAAGGCATTTGAGCTTCATATACATATGTGAGGACAATATAATTCTTAATCAGTGATAACATCAGCCTGAGTTCTATTTTGAATGACTAGGGAAATATTCATATGTGTCTTATTTTGGGGTCCTATTGAAACACAAAAACAAAACCACAAAATGTTCCAAGAAATTATTAAGAAGTAGCCATCAGGGTCACAAAGTAAGGCTGCATCTGCCACACCTGGCAAAACAATGTGGTGCCTTCCAAGGGTCTACTTAGTTGAGTAATGACATGGAAATTTAAATTCCAGGAAAATATATAGCAGAAACTTTTTGGACTCTTTGAGGTAGATTAAAATAACATTTTTACTATGTTGTTGTTTTTTATAGATAGTTGTACAAACATATCACACTCTGCCATGCCATCCTATCTTGGCATTATGCTATTTCCTCCTCCTGGCATGCCTATCTCCATTATTTTTCAATCTTCAAGTCTTGATTCAAGAATCGCCTCCCTGATATGGACTTTTCTGACCCTTACAAATAGCACCAAAGTATCCTGAGTCTGTTCCACAACACACTCCGCTGACTCTAATCTACTTATTTAATAACATGTGCCCCCTTTAAAAAGCCAGTCAGAGAAAGATAAATATCACATGATCTCACTCATTTGTGGACTATAATGAACAACATAAACTGATGAACATAAACAGGTCCAGAGACACAGAAGCATCGATCAAACCGTCAAACCTCAGAGGGAAGGTAGGGGAGGGTGGAGGTAAGGGGGAGAGATCAACCAAAGGACTTATATGCAAGCATATAGGCCTAACCAATGGACACAGACAACAGGGGGGTGAGGGCATGATTGGGGGGGATGGGGGGTAATGTGGGGATAAGGACACATATGTAATAACTTAATCAATAAAAAATTTTAAAAAGCCAGAGCTCTTTGAGGACAAGTATTTGGCACTGTCCACTTTGCACCCATTGGGCCTCAAAAGATGGCCTATACCTACTGAGTGCTTGATAAGAGCCTGATGCCTCCATGAAATGATTCTCAAAGTATAATCTGTGAACACCTGGGGGTTCTGTAGACCTTTCAGAAGATCTCAAAGGTCAAAACTATTTTTCATTTTAATACTAAGGTTTCATTTGCCTTTCTTACTGGGTTGGTTTTGCACTGAGAGAGTGAAAACAAAGATGAGTAAAACGACGGGGGTTCAGGTCATTGGCAACAAACACTATTAATAGTAGTTATATTCTTCATTGCCACACACTCGCAGGAAGTATTATGCCAGTTTCACTTAAGAATGTCCTTGAAAAAGCACTAAAAAATTTTTAAAAATACTAATTTTATTAAATCTTGACCCTAAGACACATCTTTTTTTATGCTCTGCATGATGAAATAGCACAGGTGAATTAAAAGCCCTTCCTCTGCATTCTATAGTCCATTGGTTTTGCTCAAGGAAAGGACCTTGCTTGATTTGTGATCTGAACTAGCAGGTTTGCTCCCCTAGAAAGAACCACTGATAAGCAACTTGGGTGTTGGGCAGAAATGCTCACATCACTGAAGAGACCAAGCCTGCTGTTTCAAGGAAAACAACTGACAGAACATGTTGCAAATGAGACACTTCAAGTTTTCAAGTGAAAATTAGAATTTTGGAACGCTCCTGTCTTTCACTTTGTACTTGACAGCTTCCCAATGCTTAAAGACTTTCCTGATGAGATCAGTGGTGATATTTACGAATGTGAGTTTTGATATTCTATGATAAAATGTGTCAACATTTAGAGATCTGTGTATTAGTCCCCTGAGAGCAGATGCTGAAATGAGATTAGGCCTTCGAGAGAGTTGTTGGTGGAAATACCTCTGAAGGATATTGGGAAGAGCCAGAGAAAGCATGGAAAGCCTTCAGACTACAATTCAGGTCTGACAACCTGCAAAGGAGAGAGGAAGGAAAGTGGATGGGGTAGATGCACAGCTCCAGAAATAGTTCTGCCAGCCCAATGGCAGATTCCAGAGCCAAAGTCACCAGTTTAAGGACGTTTGCATCTGGCAGCAATGGGACTATGTTAACACTTCTGCTCAGCTATGCCTTGGCTGGGAGCAGCCATGGGAAGCATGACCTTCATACAAATGCTGTGGTGGATGCAGAAGGGCAGCAGCAGATGCTGTTAGTCAACTATACGCCTGCAGTAACAGGTCTCAGCAATGCATTGTCATGCTCCCCAGAATCTGTGTAATTGAGTGAAGTGATATTTTCCAAAGGACCAATGCACATTGTTATTCAGTTATTCATGGATAAAATATTCACCTAAATTAAGTACAAAAAAGTTCATTAATATAAACTATGGTCTCAGATTCCACGATGCAACAGATTTAAGTAGCATTTAATATTTAAGAAACCACCATTTTGGGGGGTTTGATATAGTATCGAAGTATAGCCATAATCATTTGAAAAGGCTATTAAAATACTGATTTTCCAGTCATGTATTCAGGTGTGGCCAGATTTTCTTCATATACTGTATTTCAACAAAAAGAATATATCTGAACAGACAGAATGAGAAGTAGACCAAAAGATTCAGATATATTTTATTAAGCCAGATAATAAAGAGATCTGCAAAAAATGTCATACACCACTAGTCTTCTCAGCAAATATTTTTCTGGAAAATAGTTTTCATTAAAAGATGTTATTTATGTTAATCTGCAATGGCTTCATTACTGTTGTTTTTAAAAATAAGTTGATCAATATTTTTAAAGTTTCTCATTTTTAATTTTTAATTCAATAAATGCAAATATATTTTACCCAATTACCAAAAACTCTTTGAAGTTCTCAATAATTTTGAAGAATATAAAGTAAACCTGAGAGGAAAATGTTTGGGAACCATTGCATTAAGGAATCATTACATTCAGGCGTAAGCAGGGAAACAAAGTCAGCACACCATGGAAGAAGGCAGAGAACACCATGGTTAAGACAGTAACTCTAGAGTCAGAAAACAAGAGTTTGGATTTTGGCTTTAATATCTACTAAAGAGCATCTTTGTGTTCATTATATATAAGTGTTCATTATAATCGGGGTAGAGTAGCAACAGCTTAATAAAAATTTAGTCCCTCCTGGTGATTACTGATAACATTATTATTCCACTGCTAGTAATTTCCCCCCACAAGAAAGCAAAATAAACACCCACTCACTTTTCCTCCACAGCGGTATATAGTAAATGAATCTTGAGTGCTCTGAATCAGAACCAACTAAAACTGCAGAAACCAAGGTATCAGGTTAATTTAAGTCTTGTTAACAATTCATGCTGGAAGAACTACATATCTGTATAGAACAAAAATGAATCTCAACCTCCTACCTCATTACACACACATGCAGGCATTCACACACATGAACACACATATGAATTCAAACTGATCAGAGTTCTAAACTATAAAACTTCTAAAAATATATAGACTATCTTTGCAGTTTCGTGAAAAAGTTTCTTGGAACAATCCCAAAAAAGTACTTACCAATAAATAAAAATTGGTAAATTTAACAATATAAATTTTAAAGGTCTATAATCAAAAGAAATATTTTAAAAAGGATAAGCTACCTACTGAGAAAAATATTTGTAACACATGTATCTGACAAAAAAAAAGCACACAAGAAAAACTTGTATCCAGAATATGAAAAGGACTCATAATAATAAATAATAAAAAGACAAAGAACCTCATTAAGAATATCCAAATTATCTGGAGAGACATGTCAATAAAGTAGTTATTACAAATGACTGATAAATACATGATAGGTGCTCAACATTTTAAAGTAAATTTAAAAATCTAACAACACCAAATGTTGGTGATGATATGAAGTAACTGGAACTATCCAGCATTGCTATGAAGACTATAAAATGATGTACCCATTTGGAGAAATGTCTAATGGTTTCTTACAAATGTAAATATGCATTTATCCTATGAGTCAAAAATTTTTCTCCTATTTATTTACTTAAGAAAAATGAAAACTTGCATTTACAAAGAAAAATATATACGAGTGTTTATAGCAGACATTCATAATAGTCTAAAACTGAAAACAAACTAAATACCCATCAAAACAAATATAATAAATAATTTGTGGTTTATTTAAATAATAGTATATTAGAGAGCAATTTTAAAAGGGAACAACATAGATCCAGAGACACAGAGGCATGAAACAGACTGATGAATCTCAGAGGGAAAATGGGGGTGGGGGATGGGGATTGGGAGAGCTTAATCAAAGAACTTGTATGCAGAAATGCATAACCCATGGACACAGACAATAGTGTGGTGAAGGCCTGGGAGGGGGCAGGAGCGGTGTGGAGGAGGTCAACGGTGGTAAAAACGTATGTATCTATAATACTTTCAACAATAACGATAAATGAAAAAAATCAAAAAGGCAATAACTACTAATACAATATGAATAAATCCCCCCAAATTGTGCTGATACATGCAACAATATGGGTGAATTCCCAAAAACTATTTTGAACAAAAGAAGCTAGATACAAAACTATAATACTATACAATTCCATTTATATAAAATTCAAGAACAGACTGCATTAATCTTTAGTTAGACATCAGAAATTGGGGTGGGGGAGTTTTGGGGGAAATGAAATTTTCTAGAAAGGGACATTAGGGGACTTTGTGGTGGGAGAAATATTTTGCTTTGGAAAGTAGTTATATAGATTTACACAACTGTTAAAACTCATTGAACTGAATCCTATGATAAGTGCATTTCATTTATGTTAATTGCCAATAAAACACATTGAGAGAAAGAAAAAAGAGAAGGACGGGGAGGAGATAAGGAGGAAGAAGAAGAGGGAGGAGATGATGCAGACAGCAGGTGGCTGAATCTGACTTCAGCTCTTTTAAATAGGGGTGTCTTGTCTAATCACTAAGCTGTACACCTGAAACCAATACAAAATAAAATTGAAAGGAAAAACAAAAGAAATTCCCATGCAATTAATAGTGTTTAGAATTACTTCAGTGCCTGTAAACATTATCATGTTAGACAAAAAAAAAAGTTTCTGAATTTTAAAAATGTCCATATTTTAAAAATAGATTGATAAAAGTGCCAAGGATTGGGATCAGAAATCTCTCAAAGTATTCCACTGAATTCAAGGGTCTTGACAAGTATTTTCCCATCATTGTCTCCACAGCTGTAGGAAACACTGGTTTCATGTATGAGTACCTTCTGTATCTCAAACCTTTTCTTCAGAAATCCTCCACCCTTGGGTCTCCTGATGCACTTTCTATCACATCATTTAAAAATTCTCATATTTGTTTACCCTGACCTGTATATTTTCTTTTAAAAGACACATTCTATTTCCTGTGTGTATTGCAAACCCCTCAAGCTCAAGTCTTCTCCAACCTATCTTTCTTGACTTTCCACAAGTGTTGCTGTGATGAGGTGCTTGGAGAATGTTTTCCTGTTAACTCTCTTGGCAATAAAGCTGGTACGTATAGCATTACCTAAGAAACAGCCACAGTCCATTAAAAACTGAAATACCTGTGACAGGAGCGCTTCCATCAGAGGGAAAGCCCAGGTAGGAAAGGGTCAGAAGCCATCTATTCTTGTCGTAGGACTGAGTAAACAGGATGACCAGGCTGAGCATCCAGACCTCAGTCCATGGCCAAGCCCAGGCCACAGAACTATGAGGTAACTCTGGTCTTTTCTAAGCAAGTGCATAAAGCCAGGAGCTTAGAGAAGCAAATTGGGCCATTGTTCCCAGAACATCTGGCTTCATGCCCAGGCTCAGCCCTTCACTCAAACAAATGGGTGTAATCCTACTTTCACAAAACCTCTTCCCCTAAGTCTAACCCAAGGCCCTCCTGGCACCAGGTGTTAGTTCTGGTGAAATAAAGGGTTCAGCAGCTTCTAGCCAGATCTCTGAAAAGGAAGCCATGTTATTGACAGAGACAGTGAAAACAAACGCAGCCTACATAACCTGAACATGTTTTCATCACATTTGTTATTGAAAGGCAATTGTACAATCTCCAAAAATGAGATTCAAGATTCTGGAGAGCTTGATTTTTTTTTAAGAGCTGAGTCACTGGTTCCATTGATTGCATGCTCTAAATCCATGGGCAGAGTCCCACTGATAATAAAAAAAAATGCTTTTCATCTATGCATTTTATCCATGGGTAGCAGAGTCAATAGTTGTCAGAAAGTTTTGAGTTCCTATTATAAGTCAGGTTCTTGTGAAAGCAATGTATATGAATGATCTCACTGTTCATAGCAAACTAATAATGAAGCAGAGACTATTATAACTGTCATTTTACAGATGTGAAAACCAAGACTAAGAAAAGTTAAAAAATAGACCCAATATTATCTAGCTAAGTAATAGGCCAAGCCATATTAAGATCCAAGGGGACTTAACCCAGAAGTCACGCATCCATTCAATAAATTTACCCATTGAGTAAATAGTTATTGGATACCTAATATATGTGAGGCACTGCTTTAGGCACTGGAAACATAATCATGAAACAAACAGACAAAGTCCTTACCATCACAGAGTTCACATTTCAGTGGGATAGAGAAAAAAATGAATGCATAAAAGTATTTCTAATGTAACAAGCAGTGATAAGGGGTAAAAGTGATGTTGGGTGAGGCCTAACAAGATAGGACGATCTCCAAAGGCTCTTTACAAAGGTGTCTTTGTAATGATACCCAACCAAAAGTAGGAAGGCATCCAAGCACACATTTTCAAGGAAAGAGTCCCAGGTGGTGATAAATACTTGCAGTGACTGTCATGTTAAAGGGGTAGGAAAGAGGCGAAGAGAAAGAAAGAAGTAAGGGAGGAGTGATAGGAAATGTGGAAAACGTTCCCAGGGGCATATCTTACAGGACATGTGGGAGATTTCATCCTGAGGCCGACTGGGAGCCTTGGAAGGTTGAGCAGGGGAGGGTCTGCCTGCTGTGGGGAGATCAGTCTTGGGAAGGGGCTCAGTGAGAAAGGAAGCAGGAGGTCAGGCAGGAGACTACTGCAAGAGACTAGACATGAGGCAGTGACTAAAGTGGTGAGACGTGGTGGAATTAGAATGCACTTTGGATGTATAGGCCTATGGAATTTTCTTAAAGATTTCATATGAATCATCAATAATAATGATGCTTTTAAACCATTAAGGCAGTGATGGCGAACTCATTTTTTGGGTTGATTTTTCTTTGTTAAATGACATTTAAATATATAAAATAAATATCAAAAATATAAGTCTTTGTTTTACTATGGTTGCAAATATCAAAAAATTTCTATATGTGACACGGCACCAGAGTTAAGTTAGGGTTTTTCAAAATGCTGACACGCCGAGTTCAAAAGGTTCGCTATCACTGCATTAAGGTATAGCCCCTCCATGTGCTCACCAAAGAAGAGTGAATATTATGTTCCTTCCTGGAAAATAAATGAAAATCAAGAAAAAGACCCTCTTTAGAAATGAGCAAACTACTGTCACTAGAAAAAAAACAACAAACCAATAAATGAGTAGCTCCCCTAGTAGTTGAATCTCAGCATGGTAATAAGAAAACTCCAGTCTGTTATAGCAAAAAGAAAGTTAGACAAGTGTTGGGAAAAGTGGGCTCAATTTCTGACTCAACCACTTAAGGAGAGTGTGACCCAATGAGATGCCTAAGCCCTCTGGTTTTATGTGTTTTAACAATGAAATGGGCATAATAATTCATGTTCTACGTACTCATGAGGTTGTTGTGAAGATCAAATAAAGTTGATGAAAGTATCCTAAAACTTCTAAAGTGTAGCATACTGCAGTACAAAAGAATTATTTCTTCCCTGATTTAGCATATCTGCATATCATTAGTATAAAGTTAACTTTTGTTACATATACTTCATAATCTGAGTTTTAATATATCTGTTATTGAGACTTGTCCACAAGTCCTCTCAGCAACAGAAAAAACTCCACAATAGTATATGTTCGTGTACACATACTTTTCTCTCCCTTCCTACCGCCGGTATATTGCTCTTTGTCGCAATATCAGCTCTGCTGTTTACATCTTCCTTATAAGCATGCAATTATTTTTGCTTATAAGAGAAAGATAGTTGGAAAATTAAACATAAATAATGGAATTTTTCATGAAAAGCATAAAAATTAGAGCTTTAAAAGTAAAGTTAGAAGTTTTAAATCAATTTGAAGAATTGCAGCCTCCACATTCATGGAACATTGGGGCTACGTAATTCCACCACGAGAACATTTTAGACCAGTGGTTCTAAACCTTCCTAATGCCGCGACCCTTTAATACAGTTCCTCATGTTGTGGCGACCCCCAACCATAAAATTATTTTCGTTGCTACTTCATAACTGTAATGTTGCTACTGTTATGAATCGTAATGTAAATATCTAATATGCAGGATGTATTTAGGCGACCCCTGTGAAAGGGTCGTTCGACCCTCAAAGGGTTCGCGACCCACAGGTTGAGAACCGCTGCTTTAGACAGTTCAGAGGACTGTCCGCCAAAGCATAAATCTGAATGTTTTCTGATTTATAAAACAAACTCAGAACCTACTGTGTAAATCCATTAAGGTATCAGATACTAGTCACTTTCCATTTCACGAGTAATTGACATGCACAATGATTCCCAGGACGCCTACACCAGCCATAGGTGAAGTCGAGTGGACTGACTTCCCTCTCCTTAATTCTCAGTAATGTATACTTCTCATTAAGGCTTGCAACTATATAAAAAGTAGCCTACATAGTTGGAGTTTAAAGGGTTGGAGATAATTAATAATCCTGGACCCTGCACCGTTAGACTTACTGTTTGTATATGAACAATTAGGTGAAGAAACAACTAGCAGAGAAAAAAAGGAATGATTTTACTAGCTGCTATTGAAATAATCAAACAGATGAGGACCAGATATATAGCCCCTGATTTAGGAATCACAATATACGAACAACCTTTCCATGCCTTTCTTGCTCCTATGTTGCTAATTTCTTCCCATTTCCCACACTACCTCACTCGCCTCCTCCACCTGCCTTGCTGCTCTTTTCATTGCCATTGTTCACATACTAGTATATTAGACAGACTAACACACACACAGACACACACGCACACACACACACAACATATGTGTCGCTGTATCAGAAAGTGAGGGGAAGGGACTTTGTAGCTTAAATTAAGTTTTGGTGTTAGTTTAAGAAAGAGATGAGCAACTGATAAGGCTGTTGCAGAGAGCTCCATCTAATATTCACCATATCCACGCAGTCCTCTCTGTTACCGGGCTCCCTTACAGTTGATTGGATCATGTGAGAATATGGCTGAGGCAAAAATGGACTGAGAGCTATATGTCATGTGCCCAGCCTGCCTCTGGGGACTCTAGATCAGTTGCCCATGCTCCTTCTTTAGCAGCTGGAATTGGAGAACTAGGAGATGATGGAGAAATCTGATTCCTCTGTTAGAGAAGAGCTGCCCAACTCCCACAGGACTTTGTGCGAACAGAAATAAACTCTAACTGTGTAAATCCACTGAGTTTTTGGGCCTCCTTTTTTTCAGTAGATAGCGGTAATTATCCTGAGATACGTGTTGTTTTATGACAAATTACATGTTGTCTTGAGGTGTCTGAGCCAGAACTGAAAGCTAAATCTTTAATCAAATTCAAATAAAAAGTCCAGGGTATAATTAGTTAGATAGATAGATCGATAGATAATTAGATAGATGATTAGATAGATATATATCACTAGTTATGTAGTAGCAATTGAAATTTGACCAGCTTCTATGATGCTTCTCAGACTTCCATAAACCCAACACCTTCTCCAATTGCTGCAAGTATATCATTTTATCTGAATTTATATATTTGAGTCAATAAGTTTCTCTTTTAAAAATACAAAGAAATTGTTGATTTTCCACACCATAGTGTGAGATAATTGGTTCTGATTGATTTGTTCTTAACACCTATTTGAGAGTAAATATACTGATAAAACTGGGGAATAAAGGAAGGTAGATTGTTTAAAATAGTGTGAAAATGTTGCTGACATGCCTGAGTGCCTGTGCCTTCAGGTAGGTGAAGGGTGTTCTACAGGTGGGGTGGGCTGCCGCCAGAGCAGTGCTGAGTGGAGGGAGAAAAAACAGAGGGTTGTAGAAGGATGCAAGGGCAAATCTTGCAGGTTTCAAATTCTTGCCTAAGGCCAGTCCTAGTAAATGGGAAAGCCATCATTACTCTTCCAGCTAACTCTCAAGCTGCCTGATTCCTATTCCCAGATGGTCTAACAATGCACACTGCAGTTCCACTACATAAATTAAGTAAGCTCTTGCTGGTTAACCTCACACCCTCATTCCCAATCAACACACTGTTTCTAGGAGAGAATTCTTTCCAAATTCCAAACAAACAGTTCTGAAATACAACCTGTTCATAAAATTTGAGATTATGAAACTGAGGGGCCTTATGATTTTGATTAAATTTAGCTTTAAATCCTAGCCCTAGAAATTCTCTCTCTCTCTTTTCTCTTGCCTTTTCCCCAGATAATCAATAAGGACTGAGGCAATAGAAGACCCTGGCCCTGATGGAACCAATAATAACAAGGTCTGGCTAAAGCTAACATCTTGACCTAAGTGATGTTTCAGTCCCTGAGCCCTAAGATGGACCATCCCCTGGCTACTTTCCCATTTGACTGGCAGAAAAGACCTCAGAGCTGTCCTCAAGACCTGAAGAAAGGATCAGTTACCCTTAGCTCACCTTTTACCAACAGCTCCCAGCATGAACGATGTCTTGTGATTTTGCTCTGTATGATCTGTAACTTACACAACATCAATGAGTTCAGGCATTTGAGCATTAGCTTCCTGTTCTCCTGGATGGCATCATTCATCAATAAAATGGCAAATATTTTTCCACTGCATTTCTCAGTGTTTAGTTTTTGGCTCTGCTCACGCCCAGGGGACGAAGTCTTTCTATAACAATTGCTTGTGCGTGGAATCCATCCATTTACTTCCTTGCAACCACCAAGACTGAATGATTTGTCTTCATTGCACATCTTTGTGGATGCCCTTTATAAAATATTTTATTTTATTTTACTTTTTCATCACCATTTATCCCCTCAATGAAATCTTCCACCTCCACACCCCCCTCCCACAATTATCACACTAAAGTCCAGGTTCATGAGTTCTCTCTCTTTATAAAAAAAATCTTGCTCAATCCTTCCACCCCTACAATACCCTTTCTGTTATAAGGCAATGAAAAGTTAGAAAAATTCTGGGACAAGTGGAATAGGGAAACTGAGGCAGGAAAATTAAACAAAGCCAAAACACTTCACAGGATGCTTGTAGAACAAAGGGTTAAAACCTCTCTTTCTCACAAATGCTGGAGGAAGCAGAGGGGAACAGGGAGAGGAGGAGGAGGATTTCTAATTCAACTTCTCACTAACCAGAGAATACTTAGTGCAAATCACCCTGGAGCGGTTAAAATAGCAGGAAGAAGGGGAAAGTAGTCTTAGCTCATCCCACGGTTTATATAGAAAAGCCACAGTGATAGGATTTAATTGCCAGGTGCTTCTCATAAATTCTGGAAAAGCCATAACAAAGAAAAGGGGAGGCATTCAGAGTTGATTTGTACCAGAATATCTAGCAGGGGAATTAATAAAAAAAAAACTCATAAGCAGGAGGGTATAAAACACCTTAAACCCCCACCCAACTCACTCTCCAGATTAGCTGAGAGCCAGTCTAAGCTTCATAAGCCAGGCGTACAGACTTGCTTGCCTTGCTTCTTTAATAAATGTGCATACTTTAATTTTTCTTAATAAAGTCACTTTAACACAACACAATTATTATCTGGAGTTACTAGTTTGAATTTATTCCTATGAACATGACAAGAATCAAGATTGGGGACAGTCCTCTCCCTCTGACTCAGGGGGCTGTCCAACAACACCTTCCTGGTGTCTGTGAGAGGTGCCTGTCACACTTCCGCCACCAGAGCTGTCCACCTGCTCTCTTATCTATGCATCTGGCTCTATTTTACTTGGTATTTCAGTTTGTCCATTAGATTCCCCGTATGTACGTATAGGAAAAAAAATATAGTACATATAGGGTTTGGTACTATCCACAGTTTCAGGCACCCACTGGGGGTCTTGGAATGTACCTTCCACAGGTAAGCAATTGGTGGTGCCTAGCAAATATCTGATGGAGGAGAAAGAGCTTATTCTTTAAGAGAGAAATGCCATGCCAAATCTCTCTAAGGAGATTTGCCAAGAAAGACAGTATCTAGGAAAAGTCAAGTAATTTTCACATGAGGTGGCATGTGGATAACTGGGTTTTGAGAAATAAGAACGCTATACATAAAAGCAATTGCAAAATGCTTCCTCTTCCATCATTCCTCCACCTAGGATCATCAGCAAGAGCTGATGTGCAAATGAGCTTGGTGTGATTAACATGACAGACAGACAGAAAGAGGAATGTGGCAGGAGGTGGCAGGGTTGACATGGAGATTCCCTTTTTCAAAACCTCCAATCCCATCCTATTGCTACAATTACATCAAAATATTAGTAAGGACTACATCTTCTTATTGGCAATTACACACAAGTCATGTCATGAAAAACACACACCTTTGAGAGATTCCCTTATACCAAGAGTCCATTGTTTTTCTAAGTACCAATCTCATTTGCACAAGGCGGAGTTGGCCCTCAACAAAATCAGTAGATTTTGCTTCTCCAACAATTCTTCCTAGCACTATCCCATCTCTTTTAGGCCAGACAGCAATAACTACCTCTAACATGACTGTAAAGGACTCATATACCTCAGGTCATCTGAGGTCTTCACTGAAATAGCTTACTATATTTGTGTAAAATCTGACACATAAACTTAAATACGGGCAATGTACTAAAAGGGCCGACTAAAGAAGGTTATCAAAGTTTTACAATTGCTTTGTGAGTAAACTCATGTCCCTGAAATATGACACTTGACAGAGTTCTTTATTTATCAGTTTCAGATTCTTCCCAGATTATTATATAAGAACAATTCATGAAAGACTTCTGGGCTTCCCCTTCGTGTCCAAGATTTTTCACAAGACTTCTGTTTCCGCATGACACTGATGGACAATTGTTAATGTCTCTTCATTACTACCCTTGGAATTAAGATTGTCATATTCCCTGCTCTCATTAACTCAGAATTCTAGTCTTTGACAAGTTATTGTGGAAATGAGTTACTCTGATACATACATGTATTCAGTTGAAATCTATACCTGACTGTTATTTCAATGAAACTAAATGAATTGGGTAGGCATTAACTGTTTATTATAAAATTGGTTTGGAAGAGTGGGGGAATATAAAATATAAGCCATTTACGCCCTAAAGTAGTACGCATTTGCAGACAGTAAACTAAAATTAAGCTAACACTAAGCAAATAGTTTACTAACATAAACTAGCCTGAATTGGCTAATACAGTAGAAAAATATTTATGGAATGAGTGAACAAAGAACAAAGAACTACTCAAATGAGCAGCAGATATAACAAGTAGAGCAAAGAAGTACCTGAGATCTTGTTATCACAGGGTGAGTAAACAAAAGATATCTGGAATCATGAAAATGCATTCCACTTGCATGGTATACCCTTCAATCCCAACCATGGTGGCCTCTATATGTAGACTTAAAATTGGATGCAGAAAAGTCACCTCTGCATCTCCTTTGTTGCAGTCCTCCATCCAGATCACTTTCAGGTCCAGAAAAGTCTTATTGTAGTACATCAGGAAACTGAGGTTATAACTTGACACAATAGTTTTTAAATATGTAATTTACATGGGCCCTGGAGGATTTAAATGTTTCTCAGAAAACATGTTGCATTGGGCAGCATCATTGAAGATGCTATTTGCTGTGCTCATGGTGACTAGAGTTCAATATACTACTTCAATAATATAAAGCCAAAACCAGTTTGGCTCAGTGGATAGAGCATCAGCCTGCGGACTGAAGGGTTCCGGGTTCGATTCCGGTCAAGGGCATGTACCTGGGTTGCGGGCATATCCCCAGTGGGGGATATGCAAGAGGCAGCTGATCAATGTTTCTCTCTCATCGATGTTTCTCTCTATCTCTCTCGCTTCCTCTCTGTAAAAAATCAATAAAATATATTTTAAAAAAATAATAATATAAATGCCTAGCCTTTTCTTATCCTAGAGAAGTAGTACTACGTTGTTCGAAGTTTTGTATTCATATCCATATTGACCTGAACAAAGCATCTCATATTTGATCTGATTATATTGTCTTTAAAGTTTAAATTAAATCCAATTGCTCAGACCATGACAAAATAAACATTAATTTGAATTGGGTCCAGTTGAATTGGAGGTGCTGCCTATACTGACTATTTTGCAGTATGTCTCCCAACATACCTTCTTTTAGTTCCTATCCTCCCTTGGATGGTTTTCTTTTTTTTTTTTTTTTAAATATATTTTATTGATTTTTTACAGAGAGGAAGGGAGAGAGATAGAGAGTTAGAAACATCGATGAGAGAGAAACATCCATCAGCTGCCTCCTGCACATCTCCTACTGGGGATATGCCCGCAACCCAGGTACATGCCCTTGACCGGAATCGAACCTGGGACCCTTCAGTCCGCAGGCCGACGCTCTATCCACTGAGCCAAACCGGTTTCGGCGGATGGTTTTCTTAATGATATTTTCTTAAATATACTTTTTCATTACTTTCTTAATTTGTCATTAATTTCCTCATGCTGTCTTTTCATCCAAATGGGATTTTCCTAAATGCATCTCCTTATTTTTTCATGCAATTTTGTTACTAAAATGCTTCTACATTTTTTCTTTCCCTGAGTGTTTACTTCACTATTTTTTCTTTGTCGGAACAGCTTCTGGGTCTGATTAACAATTTTCTTTAAACAAGTCAAGAGGCCTCATTCTCCATTTCCATTCTAATATTTCTTCTAAAATTCATTAACCACATTTCCAAATCAGTCATTGAAATCTATGAAACATTTTGAAGTCTTACCCAAAGCCTCGAGATCAAAATTTCTACAACATAATCTGTCTGAACATTTTCTGTTGATGAATCACCATGATGGTTTTATGGTTGTAAATGAAGTTTCTATAACTCTTTTTTTCCTAGATTTTCCCATTTGCACTGAGGTCTTTAAGAAAATCAATTTGACATATGTAACATATCCAGTGAGGGATACCCATCTGATAGGAAATTGGAAATGACTTCTAGGTTTTAGAGCTATGCAGATTACAATTTCACACAATTTGATCTGTAAGAAGATTAAGTGGTCACATAACTTCTTGGAGTCTTCAACAAGTGAAGAATGTTGATTCTGATTTTACCTGTAGGGAAAGAGAATTAAACTGGGGAGGGCAAGGGCTATCCTAGGCAAAGTTGCTAAGAAATGTCCAATGAACTTGGCATGTTCATGGCCCTGAGACCTATCTCTCTCTGGGAGCACTAAACATTAAGCAAAGGGAGAAGGATATCTGGCATGAGAGAGCATAGCCAGACCCTCTCCTATCAAGAAGCTAATGACTTATAATCTATTTAAATCTTCACTCTACTCTGAGGAAAATAAAAGTATTAGGATGATGGAGTTTAAAATGATTTTATCACACTCTTATTTTCCCAATGTATGGCTTGAGAAGTGACTAGTCAGGGCACAGCAACAATTCTTGAGTTTGTAAAATTGTAAGAACTACATGATTCTATAGAATTTACAAGGATATTCTGATTACCTAAAGGGAAAAGTTAATATAAGATAGCATCAGAAACTATTTGAACCTAAATACATCCACACAAATGAAAATAAGATATTATGTTTACAAGTGTTAATATAACCACAGTAAAATGTACTTTAAGATATTATGTAGCAGAATAAGTGGATAATATTCTAAGATCTTCATGAGTGTTGCCTTTGACTTATAGCTCACCCAAGGTCTCAAAGACAGTTTGGGAGGGTGGGGGGGAGAGGGGGATGGTAGAGAGCTGGTGAAGGGAGAAATAAGCCATTCATTCAGGTGTGTGCAGAGAAAAATCAACAAACTTCACCAAATAGAGAAGCGGGGTTGTAATACACCGGCAGACAGAAACTTTCTTTTTTAAAGTGTAAAATAGCAAAATGGCACTGCTTGGGTTTTGGTAGGAACCAAGGCTGGAGGGGAGCAAAAAGACAACCTCTGTGTTTACAAACCCAGTTTCCAACATACAGAGGTAAGCTGAGCTTATCAACAGGAATTCCCTCTGACAGTGCTGGGAACGGATATTATCATAGTTATGCGCTGTCTCAAAATTTACAAAAACACTCTACCTTGCTAAGCAACACATTGCAGAAAATGTGACAAAACAAACAATATGATTTACTTTCTTTGTATTCACACTATATTGGTTACCTTATTCTGTTTCCTACTGTTTACCATTTAGATACAATTTGTTAGTTGATTCCACTGACAGAAATCATAAGCCAAAGTAGCACACTTCTTAAAGCTCATAGTCTTGTTTCATGGAGTTGCATTTGCCTATTGGAGAAATTCTCAATTTTTTTTTGTACTTTATTCCTGGGGGAGTGGGAATGATAAGGGAGAAAATATTGTTTTGCAAAGAATGTCAAGTCTGATGACCGTAGAGCTAGACCTGTGAGACTCAGTAGAATTTAAAATGAAAAAACAAAAAAATAAAAAAAAACCCAGTAAGCCCTGTATTGATGCAATAGGAAATGACTTAGGAAACATTTCTAGGGAAACGAAAATGAGAGTAAGAAATGGAGATCAAACTCAAGACTGCTGAGGACACGAGATCCTTCTAGCAATGCGTTCTGCAACCACACACGCATGTGCACTGTCAAAGTCGGTAGGAAGGAAAGAGTCCACCATCCCAATGTAAAACATCCAGACTCGTGGTAAATTCCTGAGTTATTTTCCTATGGCTGTTATGAAGAGACTAGGAATTTTTGCAACAAACAGAAATTTGACCATGCCTGTTTCTCCCTGGGGCCAAACCAAGCAGGTGAAAAAAAAATACTGCATAAATGTAAGCATAAAAATACAGACAAATTTAAGTGGTTTCCTGTCAGTAACCAATCAGTTTAATCCACATTTAAAGTGAGTTGACTAGGTGGTTATTTTTGTCAATATGGAGAAGACTGCAGATGCTTTTCGTCTTGAGAAAGGTATGGTCAGGTATACTATAGAATCCCAGCTAAAGAAAAGGATAGTAAAGTAAGGTTTGTGGCATTTCTACAACAGACCAGGGAGTAAACAGTTAAATACCTGAAAGAAATCAGTCAGACCTATGGGAAAGTATATATAGAAATGTTGGAATTCAGACTGGAGCAAAGCAATCAGGTCATCCTCCCACAGTGTGCTGGTGTTTACTGTCATCTGAACACAACTTTTCCTACTTACTAGAAAAGGGGTAGTTTAGTTGTTATTTCAAAACCAGAACATCTTGATACTACGTTATTAGGGAGTGGCAAAATTCTAGGCTTCCTCCTTATTTTAATTCTTCCCCCTTTGCTAGAAGCTTTTAAAATAGATAGTTATGTCTTCAGGATTGAGGATTTGTGTTATAATTGTATCTTGGTGTTTGGGCCTGTTGTAGTCAGAACAAAAAGATGGCTACACCAGTGATGGTTGGTGATGTCAAGTTAAGAGAGAAAGGAGAAGGTGCAGGTACAAAGGTTCACAGATGTTGAAAAGAAAATAGTGGGCAAGATCATCGCTGTGTAACTTTCTTTGGATTCATTCATTGTACTTAGTAATTTTCATGTATTTTAAATTAATGAACGTTTATTGAGCATCTTTGATGTAGAGAAACTTAGTAAGTCATGGAGGTATTTAATAGAATGAAGAGCCATACATATAAATACTTACAAAGATCTGATAAATGGAAAATATAAAAAATATGCAAGCTTCAGGGTAGTGCAGTGCACTTCAAATTCTGGCTCTGATATCAACTGACAGTATGACCTTGGGTGACTCAGCTTCCTAGTCTGTAAACTGGGGAAGCATTTGTCTTACGTTTATTATGAGGGTTAAATGAGTTAATATATGTAACATAATTTAAATAGAGCATCATGCACAGTAGGCACTATTTAGGGTCCACTTATTTTTATTAGTGACATCATGAGGGAGAGAGTTTTAGTATCCCCAAAAGTTTGGTTAAACCGAACTAAAATATGAAGAGTGAGTCAGAGTGTGATTTTGGGCTAAGAGGAGAGGTAGAAAGTGGAGAGTAAGGCATTAGAAAGCATATCAGAGGCACTGAGAGCAGCTTTTGTCAGATGCAAAGGTGAATTTTATATTTTTAGAGCTTAAATAAGAGAAAGGGAAGAGGTGATAAGAAATTAGGCAAACATAGTTAGAGCCATATTATGAAAGGCCCCACATGCCAACGAAAGCAGTTGGATGATGGAGAGACACTAACTACCTCCAATCAGGGAAATGACGTGATCAAATTGAATTTATTTCTGGAAATGAAAAGATTGATTTTAGAATATCTTAACTGGAAGATATTGAGATACCATATGCTTATGACTATGTCTGAAGTTAAATGACTATTGAAGGTTAATGTATAAATAAAAAATTAATTCACCAAGTTTAGCTTCTTATCAATAAATGATAATTTCATGCCGTTATCTAAGTGCTTCCTATAGCAAGACTCTATGATGAAAGATCCTGGGAACCGCTGTGTCCATAATTTTGTTAAAATCTAATGAAAAGGTTTAGTAAAATGGAATCTATATGAAAAAAATAGTAATGCGGATCAAAAACAGCAGAATACTCAATCCCTCAATAAAATTTATAGGCCATCATCCGCCAAATGTATATCTAAACTCTTTTCATGGAAAATGAATCATAAGCAGCAGCATCTTGCATTGACATAATGATGTATAAGCTATTTCCACTGCCTTTCCTCCTTTCCCTATTACTAGTAATGTTAAAATGTCCATCTTTTTGGAGAGGGTTGAACATTTTATTTACTCAGAAAACATTTTAAGGTGTTTGGTATATATGGAAGATACTATTCTGATTACCTTATAAATATAAATATTTACTGTTTTAATGCCCATAACAATTTTGTGAGACAGATGGAAACTGCCATGAATAGGCTGAGAAGGTCACATTATAAAGCCAAAATTTGAACTGGGTAACCTGGCTCCCAAGCCTATATTTTTAATCACTATATTATACTCTCTCTCATATGTGGGAAATTTTACTCCGAAGAAAATCTGGATAACTTTGATTATTCAAAAGAGGCAACATTCTCCCCTTACGTATAACTGCTAAACAAGTTTATAAGATGAAAATAATTCAATTTATTTGTTTCTAGAATTCCAAATGGAGTAAGCTTGTCTCTCAGCTGCCTCTTCCCTTTGTTCCTTATAAGTGAAAAGACTACTCACTCCCTGTCTTGAAAGGAACACTCTTCCCTCTTCCTCCATATGTCCAGGCCCCCTCCATGCCCCACAAGAATGATGAAGTCCAAGCTTCGACTGGAGAGAGAAACTGCCTGTTCTTGAGCAAATAAAACTTGTTTTGACAGTGGTCAGTGCTAACCTTCCTTTCGTAAGACCCCAATGATTCCTCTGTGTAGATATCTGAAGGATTCACAGAATGTTTAATCACTCTGATGAAACACCCACCTCCAAATAGAAGACAGGCAGGCAGTACAAATTAAACAAACCAGAAGCCCAGCCAGGCTACATGCCCCAAAATGAGCCACATATAAATAAGTGTAATAGAGGAAGGACGGAGGGAAGGGAGGGAAGGAGGGAGGGAGGGATGGAGGGAGGAAGAAAGATGGAAGGAAAATGTCCACCTACCTGCAGAGATGGTGAAAAAGTGGCTACTTTTTAGCCACGAGATGAAAACTTCAATCTGTTCCTAGAGCTAGCCAGAGGCCGGTTAGAGCTTGAATAGCATCCTAATATACCAAGTTCTCAATGAAAGATGAGCCTGCTTCTTAGCCACATTCAGGTAGGAAGCAAAAGACCAGAAATAGATGGTGCTTCTATAGAAAGTCCCTGTGGGAAAGTCAATTTCCTGAGGGTCTCATATATAAATGACTATGGATATCACACAAAAAAAAATGATTTTCCACTAGCCTACTGGCTGCCAGCATAGATGGCAAATGATGATTCTTGGTAAGTGTCCTGCCCACTGTAGGAGGAGTAGTTTGCCCTCCTAGTAAATTTGAAGAGAATCCTAAAATGAGACATGCAAACTGCCTAGAGGTGGCAACTCTATCAACAACCCTGGAGGAGTCTGTGTAAATGAGAAAAGACCAAGTGTCTAGGCTTTCTCATAAACATCATGGACAGTAAGGTGGTAGCAAGTTCTGAGGCTACCATCCTTGGCACTCTTTTTCCTTGACTACCTTTTAGGTGGAAAGATGGGGAAAAAAGAGGCCCATAAAAATCCCCTTCATAGGCCTGGGGGATATTGTATACCACTAACCTTAATTACTGTGACTGTTGTAATCTGAGCTCATGGAAATGGCAGAAGCATTTCTAAAAATTACCTTATTAATGATTTCTAAGAATTTATTCCATGGCAGAGATACTAAGTTCCATAGAGAGGAAGCTTCCATGTTAGTCAGGTCTGCAAAACACCAACATCTGAGGCAGCTGTCCCCAATTATCCTCCTGTGCAGCCATATTTAATAAGGAGAACTTAGCCCAAAGAGTCAATGACATCATTGCTTATCAGGCTAATAACTGTGACTTCACCCAATTCTAACACACTGAAGACACTAGGAGGAGAGGAGAGGTGTTTTGTAGCACATCTAATTGTCTATTGACAGGTTGAAGAACTTGGAGTATTTGTTCTAACACACTCTTAAATAAAAGAGTTAACAAGAGCAGCTTTCCTCAAACTATTGTAATCCTGAAGTGTTCTGACCCTATGTGATACTTTTCTTGGGAGAAGCATAAAATCCACTTCCATTATTAGCCTGTGAACTGCTACAATGTTTCTCTCTCTCTCTCTCTCTCTCTCTCTCTCGAGAGAGAGAGAGAGAGAGAGAGAGAGAGAGAGATTAAAGATGTCGTATTTCTCATATAAAAGATGAAATCAAAATATAAACAACACTTATTGAGTGTGTTGGTTGCAGAGAATTCATGCTTCTCTAGTATTTTTATCATGAAATTCTCAGTATCTATGTTTACATGTCAAAGGACAGGGGTATCAGAAGAGATGAGAGGGTTGAGAGAGAGAAAGGAAGAGAGAGAGGGAGAGAGAGAGAGAGAGAGAGAGAGAGAGAGCGAGAGAGCGAGTGAGAGAGACTATGCTTGTGTGTATAATAGAACACAGTAATCAAAGGTATATTCTCTCTGTGTGTAGGTGTGTGTATTTACTGGAATAATCTGATTGATTTAATCTAAAATTTTCTGAATACTTCTGAAATGATAAGTATATCTGTATAATAAAAGCATACAGAAGAGATTACACAACAGCCCAATGCACTCAGTATCTATAATTAAAACTTACATATGGCTATTATAAAATTCTAAGCTTATCATCCTTATCATTCTCTTTCATGACCAAGTAGAGAGTAAACAAAGAATTATATTGAATTCAAACACAGAAGATAACATTCAGCTACATTCATAAAATATCTATGAAAGGGTAGAAAAAATAAAAAAAAGGTTAGAGCAAAAACAGCATTTAAAAAAATATTTTGTAAAGCTATTGCATTTTGAAAATATTCTGCATACCAGAACACAGAGAATAAACATTTACTATATATATGTATGTGTGTGTGTATATATATATATATATATATATATATATATATATACATAAAATTGATTTCAGAGAGGGAGAGAGAGATAGAGACATCAATGAGAGAGAGATTGGCTGCCTCCCACACGCCCCACACGGGGGATCAGCCCACAACCTGGGCACATGCCCTGACCAGGAATCTAACCAGGACCTCCTGGTTCACAGGTCAACACCCAACCACTGAGCCACAAAGGCGGGGCCAAACATTTATCTTTTTAATGTTTTGCCCTAAGAATATCACATAAAATCTTTGCCACCAATCTTTATTTGAGAATGCTGGGTAGAAATGAAAATACACTATAATTTTGATTTTTCATTTCAGTTTCTTGGCCTTTGTCATGGTAGTCCTCTCTGTAATAATAATAATAAGTCCTGGATTTCCTTGGACAGAAATATTCCTGAACAGGAAATAATTTATACCCAAAGCAATGCATTCAGCGGCATTAGACATAATGTTTTAAAAAGTCTCTCTGCTATATTCTTTCTTATAAGTCACATTTAGAGAGGAGTTAGATATTGAGCACCCATGGATCATAGATCATAGTGCATTTTAAATTTTCTGAATTAGAACCAAGAATAGTCAGGCAAATATAATGTATTCAATTTCTCTTGTTAAACTACTATTTCTAAATATGATAAGGAGAACTCTCTGCATTGATCACCCATAGAGATAAATAGCTTAAAAGAAAGCTGTTTATTTCTAAGAACAGGTTCTTTAAGAGAATGAGAGGACAGTTATAGATTGGGAAAAAATATTTACAAAAGACAAATCTCATAAGGAACTGTTATCTAAAATAAAGAAGCCTTAGAAGTCAATAGTAAGAGAAAAAATAACAATTAAAAAATGGGAAAGAGTCCTGAACAAACACCTCACCAAAGAAAATATACAGATGGCAAGTAAGCCCATGAAAAGATGTTCACCATTCTATGTCATTAGGGCATTGCACATTAACAATTAGATATCACTACACACCTAGCAGAATGGCCAAAACGCAAAACACTGACCAGAGGAAATACTGAAGAGGAAGTAGAGCAACGCTCACTCATTGCTGGTGGGAATGCAAAATGGCACAGTCACTTTGGAAGACAAAACTGAACATACTCTTACCCACATAATCCAGCAATCACACTTCTTGATTTACGAAAAGGAGATGAAAATTTATGTCCACACTAAAACCGCACAGGGATACTGACAGCAGCTTTGTTCCTAATTGTCAAAACTTGAAAGAAACCAAGCTGCCCTGCAGCAGGTGAATGGAAACATAAACTGGCACATCCAGACAGTAGGACATTATCCAGTGCTAAAAAGAACTGTGCTATCAATACCTGAAAACGTGGAGGAAACTGAAATGCTATTTCTAATAAAAACAAGAGAATCTGAAAAGGCTACAAATTGTATGAGTGCAACATCCTGGAAAAGGCAAAAACTATGAAGATGGTAAAAGGATGAGTACTTGCCCAGGGTTGGGGCAGGGGGAGGGAGGAATAAATAGAAGAACACAGAGGATTTTTAGATCATGAAACTATTGGGCACAATCGTATAATGATGAGTGCATAGCATTATAAACGTGTCCAAACTCATACAATATATAGAAGCAAGAATGAAGGACAATCTAAGCTAGGGACTTTGAGTGAAAAAGATGTGTCCATGTAGGTTTTCCATTAGAGTACACAAATGTACTATCCTGTGTGAGATGTTGTTAGTGGGGGAAACTGCATGTGTGGGGCAGGAGTATGTTACAACCCTTTGTGCGTTCTGCTCATTTTGCTGTGAACCTGAAATTGTTATCGGTGGAAGTGCTCTTACTGTACCAAGAGAAAATGAGTTTCCGGAGTCCCCCACCAAAAAACAAGGTTTTGTGAGAAGTTTTACTGATGATGTAAAATTAAGGGGGTTCCCTTCCAAGGCCCCATCTCTGTCCTTTGCACCATGGAAGAAGTCCAGCTGTGTCTTCGGCAGGGCAAGAATAAAGACCACTGCCTATAGTTTCTGCTTCATATTAATAACCAATTCAACATCCTGTGTGTGAATTCCACACGGCCATGGGCCATGGGCCATGGGCCTGCTAACACCACATGACTATGGAGAGAGGATGTGTGAACACACGGGCAAGTATGGGTCACGGAGCAAGAGAGAGCTAGAGCTTCTTTATCCTCCTGGGATTATGTGTTTTCTGGCTTGGGATGAACCAGAAGCTTATTCAAAATCACCAGTTAACTTCCCAAGATTTCATGGGCTTGCATTGGCTCCTCCCCCATCACCACCTCTCACCCCCCTCCACCCAATGATATTTTTCCTGTGTTAGACTGACAGGTCTCTAGGATTCAGCATCTATCCCTAAGCCCAGTGGTTCTCAACCTTCCTAATGCCACGACCCTTTAATATAGTTCCTCATATTGTGGTGACCCCCAACCATAAAATTATTTTCATTGCTACTTCATAACTGTAATTTTGCTACTGTTATGAATCTTAATGTAAATATCTGATATGCAGGATGTATTTTCATTGTTACAAATTGAACATAATTAAAGCATAGTGATTAATCACAAAAACAATATGTAATTATATATGTGTTTTCCGATGGTCTTGGGCAACCCCTGTGAAAGGGTCACTCAACCCCCAAAGGGGTCACGACCCACAGGTTGAGAACCGCTGCCTAAGCCATTTTGGCTTTTCTGTACCTGTCCCCCCCTCCCCACCCCTGGCTCCCCTGATTTGACCTCAGTACTGGAAGGGTGAAGGGAGGGGTGTCAATCTCCTTGGAGGGACAATGCTGCGATGCCCTGGGGTGTGAAGCTGTAGCTTCCTGGTGAAACCAGTCTATGCTTCCCAGCTGATCATGTTCAACAACGACTGACTCTCCCTTTGCTCTCTCACTTTTATTAATATTAACAACTAGTTAATTGTGATGATAGCAACATTGCCCTAAACCATTGTTCATTAATTTTTCAAAAGCATATTCATGTTTCCTACTCATCTTATCTTCTTTAAATATGAACATTTCATGTGAATTACTCATTTTACTTAATCTGGTCTTGCTTTAACATTTTTCTCTTGTTTTTAACCATTCAGAGAGAAGGGGTGTACTGAGATTCCTCCCATGTCAGGGCTGAATAGGCCTGCTCACAGATTCTCCTTCAAGCTTGGGAATCATTGAACCCGGAGACGGCTAAAATTATCAGCTTCTATAAGCTAGAAGCATTGGCAAGAAATAGTGTAGTATTAAGGCTGGTGATTTTGAGCACTCTGGTGTGTGACTTTGATTTTGAGCAGACCCATCGCTTAGTAGCTCACAGAAAAGTGTTCACATGATTTGACTTCACTATGGCCGGAGAGGAGGCAAGGTGACAAGTGTTACTGACAGTGTGGGTTTCTGGGATGAAATGCTCCCCCAAATACCCTTTATAATAGAACCATTCTAAATGTGCTTACTTCCCAAAACACACCTTAACATATACTAGGTTTTCCTCCTAACATACACTGTTCTTCTTATGCTTTAATTAGCTATAAGGTACTTCATTCTTGATGCAGATACTTTGGAAACATGTAGGATGAAAGGGACTGGAGATAAATTCAGTCATTGTGACTTAATTGAAATTTATGGTCAAATGGTTTTGATCATCAAAAACGCAATTTATGATGTCCCTGGTACCAGGAATTTAGTGACTGAGAATAACTTAACATTTCATTACCATTTTTAATGCCATTTTGGAAAACACATCATCAAATCAGAACAGCTAGTCAACCACATATATTGAGGGTCACAACATAAAGAGCCCAGCATCTTACAGTGTATGGAGAAAGCTTCTGTTCAGATATCCAAAATCTGCCTGGTAGATGCTTAAAATCTTATGACAATTTGAGACCCCAACAAAGTCGTGGTATAATTACCTCCAAAAGAGGCCGTCAGTATTAAAAAGGACCAAAGTAGCTAATGACCTATGGCTGAGGAAGAATACAGAATCATATAACTAACAAGTATAGATAACACCACAATGTTAACGGTCATGACCTGTTCTAGTTGAATTACAGAGTATATTTGTTCTCTCTATGCCTTTCAGTGTTTTACAAATTTTCAATATTAAACATGTAGACATTGTTAGTAATAAAAACAGATTTTATGTTTAAATTAAAGAAAAAAAAGTGTTTTCATTGTTATAAATCTAAGATGAAAGCAAATATAGCCAGTAATAATAATTTGATAAATCCCAGAAAAATACTTATTAGTGAAAGAATAGTTGGGGGGAAATTGGAGAGAATAAGAAAGAGATAAGAATTATCTCTTCTTCCCTTCAAGTAGCAAGAATATAGAATTGACAGTTATCTAATACCCAAATTTGACTCACCCCCTGATCTGCAAACAGAAGGGTTAATATATTTTAAGCCAGAAGGGGGCAGCAAGGAGCTGTTCATAAAAAAACAAAAAACAAAAAAACAAAACACAATACAAAAACACTCCAAAGGCCTTTAGACAGGAAAAGGGAGGGGGTGGAGCCAAGCTGAGCATGAGGTTTTAAGGGTAAGACTAGGCAAGATGCGGGATGGAGGCAAAACCAAACACAGCCAAGGAGAGGGATAGCACTCCAGCCACTGGGAACTGAAAGCAGTCAGGGTAGCAGAGGCCAAAGCTAAATTCTGTGGCAGGTTTAGGTACCAAGAGAGAACAAACATCTAAAAAGAGAGAAACAAACATCTAAAAAGAGAGAAACAAACATCTAGGAAGATTGCTGCATGGGGTAGACTCCAAAAGGAGGAGTGGAATCTTTGTTATTCCAAGTGTCAGCAGCCAATGGGGTCCCATCTCAACTGCTGATCCACAGACTGTAAGTGAAGCCTTTTAGGCTGAGACACAAAACTCCTGTCCTGACTCCTCTTTTCTGACCTGCATTTCCAAGGAACCATGTGGTCACCCCTACGAGAGTGAACATGTGATTTACCAGAACATGTGAACCCGCAACCAAATCTAGAGATACCCCTCAGGCACACTTGCAAATAAAACCCTCCCCATGATCAGCCATGGGATGGATTTTTAATATGGTTTCATTCTAACCCTTTCTTTAGCACCGAGCATTGTGTTTGGACTCTAGCAATAAACCAGGCTTGCATTAGATAGACAGAGTATTATTCTTTTACTTCCACTTCCTGGAGAAAAATTAGCCCTCTTTCCCGTCCAGCCTGCTGAGTCTAGAGCAGTGGTTCTCAACCTGTGGGTCGTAACCCCTTTGGGGGTCGAAAGACCCTTTCACGGGGTTCGCCCAAGACCATCGGAAAACACATATATAATTACAAATTGTTTTTGTGATTAATCACTATGCTTTAATTATGTTCAATTTGTAACAATGAAATTGGGGGTCACCACAACAAGAGGAGCTGTATTAAAGGGTCGCAGCATTAGGAAGGTTGAGAACCACTGGTCCAGAGGCAGTGTTGCCTATAGGTTAGGAGCATAGAGGAGGAGGGCTCAAATCAAAGCGTGTCCCATTGAGAAGCCCAAGCTTACTGATGCATAACCTCTCTGAGTCTCAATTACCCTATCTTAAAAGTAACCCAAACACTTAGTTGTGCAGAACAAAGGGTATAATCAACATATGTAAAGCATTTGTCATGTGCCCAGAATAATATAGGCATTCAATAAATGCTGGCCATGGTTTTGCATCCTTTGTTACATTCCCTAACAAACCTAACAACACCAAAGCACAGCGTCTCTGCATGGGGCTCATTAGATGCCTGGCCATCACGCATCTTCCATGTCCCTGTATTTTTCCTACTTCCTATTTTAAATATGTATAATTGCTACTCAGATTGATGACAGTTTTCATTTCACAAATCGACTCTTCTCACAACTATACCTAAAAGTCCTCTCTAAATGGTTCTTAAATACATTAATTATGCAACATTTCTCACTTGAGGTATGAAAAAGCTAAGTTCCAAATGACTTCTGAGTCAATGGAGTGCCACCAATTGTAACAGCCTTTCCCCACCAGTGATAACTATGTGTTTGTTTGAAACCAGGTCATGAGCCTGCCTGAAGGAGTGAGGCCCTGGAATGTTTCTGGAGCAAATGGGTAGGTGTTTCTGCATGCAAAAAGGTAAATTCCACCGTGGGGATGTGGGCTAAATGTAGGACTGAGAGAGCACCCAGGACTACATTTTCTTGTCTTTTAAAAAAGTGCTGAACTTCTGCTATCCTTTGGCTGCACACCTGATGCTCACGGACAAGAATATCAAGCCAATCTGTATGGATAGTTAGTATGAGTGTAGGATGATGCTTGTGTAGCACTAGAGAAATCGAAAGTGTTAACTCCTTCCAGAATGCTCTTCTGTCAAGAATAAAAATGCATCTTTTAAAAGCTGAACTAAGTATTCCCCTGTGAAATTAAAGCCTCTGGGTCAATTGAATATTACCGACAAAACTGCAACTGTAATAGGAGTCCTTCGAGGAACAATTTGAGCTTACTCAAATTTGTGTCTTTAGAAGGCAATAAATAACTTCATCCTTAAAACCTTGGCAGGTGAAATCACCTGAGGTGCCTCGAACAGAAACCGGATCCTTTCTGAGTGAATGCTTTCATCTGAAGCCTTCTCTTTTTATATCCACACACCGCTTTGAATTCGAATGATATTTGTTTTCTCAAAACATAAAAGCGCCCCCCGTTTTCTTTTCTTTGTTCACACTAATGTCCAAGGAGTCTTTCCTACACGGAGCAGCAGGACCCAGGAGTCTCAATCAATTATCACAGCTGGGAAACCGGCAAAAGTAGGCGAATGGATTTTGAATTCAACATCAAAGTCCATCAAAAAGCTTCCATGAAACATTTGTGACTTAGCTAAACAACAGACAGAAACATCTTTCCGCCTCACGCCACCTCCCCTGATTTACTGAGGCAGACAGGGGAGCCCAGTGCCATAGGTAGCTTGAAGACACCAGCGACAATTCTGAACACAGAATAGAAACAGTGACATTTCTGGGCCACTTTATAGGCTTTCCAAAGCAGTTTTATACGTGCTATTATTACACACATCAAGTGTAACTTTCTGCTTTTGCAATCCTGAAACTGAGGTGTAGAGAAGTTAAATGTCTAGTTCTCAGTTATTGTGTATATTCATGTAAATTCACAGAGAGAGGCATCCGGCCCATAGCCATAGACATCATCCAAAAAGTTATTTGCAGGTTGGAAATAGGAAATTTGAGAAAAATTGAAACTGGACAGTGTTTTCATTCCTACAGGGTTTCAGAAGAACCATTATATTTAAGAGCAAGGGCCAAAGATAGAATGACATTTAATAGGCAACAATGTGTTGGCGAGGCCTTGACCTACCTCTATTTCTAGATTTTCTGTGTTAAGATCATCTTCATTATTTTTTTCCTGTGAGTTCTCTAGTAAAGTGGGTGTGTTTGATGACAGAATAATTAATGACATAGGAGATAAGATAGGATAACATAGTATTTTTGTAAAATATTTATGTCATTTCATTCCTGCCAGAAATAGTTCATGTCTTTTACACAGAACATCAATTTGATGTAGAAAACAGGTGGCAAAAACAAACTAGTTAGGAAAATTCCAGGAGAACCCCAGACATCCAAAACTCAGGAACATTATCTGCCAGTGACCCAAGTAGTGCCAAAATTAATACTCTACCTATTAATTTCCCCTCCAGTATGCAATGTATCTAACGCTTCGCATATGTGTGATATTAGCTACTTAGAATGTCATCTCAAAAGCAAATGATCACTAGACTTATTGTGGTGATCATTTCACAAGGTATCCACATATCGAATCACTATGATGTACACTTTAAACTAATTGAATAGTGAATGCCAATTATACTTTATTTTTTTAAAGCATTATAATGGCAAAAACTGAAAAGAGGCTTTGTGGAGTATACTATTATCCAGTTTATAGAATTTGCTGTAGAGACAGTTGGTTTATGGATCTATTTTGTTGGAGACCACTTTAGTCACATTCTATCAATCTAAGGCATCCTTCATTGTAAAATATGATAACACATACCTTATTGAAGTTTTGTATCAAATGTGTTAATATATAAGTCTAAATAAAAAAGCCATGAAATGATTACTGGCAGCATTACCTAAAATATTTAAACTGCACCCAACATTTATTTAGAAGTGGTTTTCCTATAAAATTCTTGTGAGTCTACTATGCCCATGAACATCAGCTTTTCTTCCCATCACAGTGAAGAATCCAAAAGTGTGAAAAATTCTGTAAGAAAGTGTACTTCAATTTTAGCCAATAGTTTCAACATTTTATGGTTTCAAGGCCTTCATAGGCACACAGAAGTGGTTTTAATTCCTTTTCCTACCTTTGCCTCTACCTGATGGATATGTTATCAAGCAAGAGAAAAGCAAAGAGTTAAGACATTACCATGAATAGAAGAGGAAGGAGCAATTCTAAGAGTTTAATAATCTAGTCCTTTTCTATTTTCCCAAAGAAACACAGAGATGGGGGGAGGAAGGATAAAACAAAGTTGTGTTCTTTATTCCAAAGCAAACACTCAAAGGGATGCTACTTGTAGAAAGTTTAGTCTGGAGGGAAAATGAAGGTGGAGGAAAGGAGTGCTTTGCTTGAAATGTGTTTTAAACTCTCTCCTTGTCTGAGCTTCCAGCTGCTTCTGGGCCACTTGGCTAATGGCGTATATCTCATCTCCCTCTAAGAGGGCAATGACAATCCTAGTTAGTTTTTCTTCAACTGGCTAACTATGTTTAGACCAAAGAAGAGACAGAAAGATCTAATTATAAATGTTTGAAGGCATTATTAAGTACTTTGCTTTTCCAAGAAAAGAAATAGAATTGAATGTCCTTAAATGGAACTAATAAAAGCAGGGTTTTGATTCTAGGTCTGCTGCTAACTGACTAAGGTATCCAAACATTCCTTCACCTCTCTGAGTCTCAGCTCCTTATCTATAAGATTAGAGGGCTGGACGACGTGATTTTTAACTTGCTTTTCAGGTTCTGTGACTCAAGAGAGGCCATGTTAAGTGCTGAAACTCTAAAGCTGCACTGCCTGTGTTTAAATACAAATGGACCCCGTCTAGCTGTGTGAACTTGGGCAAGTCCCCCCAACTCTGAGTCTTGTTTCTTCATTGTAAAATATGATAACACATACCTTATTGATGTATTGTATCAAATGTGTTACTATATATAAAGAGAGTAAACACCCCTTAGTCTACTATAACTGCTTTGTAATTTTTTATTATTAACTTAATATCTATAAAGAGCATGCAATACCTTAGATTCTACCATGGATCAGATCAGAAGAGGTTTTTGTTTCACTATAGTGCTAAAGTCAATAAATTATATCCTTGTTTCTGTGTACCCATATTTTGAAAGGAAATTCACCAAATATGGATTCTGTCTACATTCTCTGAGGAGTCTTCTTAGAGTCTCCAAAATTATGTTAATCTGTAGATTCCACAATTCTCCCTTTTTATATACTCTAGGTCAGCCGTGGGCAAACTACGGCCCGCGGGCCGGATCCGGCCCGTTTGAAATGAATAAAACTAAAAAAAAAAAAAAGACCGTACCCTTTTATGTAATGATGTTTACTTTGAATTTATATTAGTTCACACAAACACTCCATCCATGCTTTTGTTCCGGCCCTCCCGTCCTCCGTCCATGCTTTTGTTCCGGCCCTCCCGTCCAGTTTAAGAACCCATTGTGGCCCTGGAGTCAAAAAGTTTGCCCACCCCTGGCTCCAGGTTCTCCTTTTAGATTAATGTCTTAATAAATTGCCTTTCTCAGCTTGTCTTTATTAGTTTATCATTTATATTTCTACTTGAACCATTCCAAATATGTTAACAAATTGCTATAGGCTGCTTGATTACTTGTAAAATAGCTGTATTTATATCTAAATCTACATCTATATATATTTTTAAATCTAGTTTTACCTAGTCCCCAAAAGAGATGGATAACAGTGAAAAGTTACCATAAAATGTCTGGAGTTCCTGGATCGCAGCCTTTAACTATAACAGATCCAGCATATAGAGAAATCATATTACTGGAAGAATTGTACAACCTACAATAGCCAATTGTTAGCAGGGCTGCCCGAAAGCAGTGTGTTCCCTCTGAAATTACATGCTTATTGCTCATGTTGTGTTATTTGTTCTAAAGGTTAATCTTACTATTGCCCTTAAAATGTTATATGTCATTCTGTGAAAAATCATATTTGAAAAATGCTGAATTCAGGGTTTTATTTTCATTTAACTTACAAGTGGAAAGAGAAAGACCGTTATTCTTTACGGTCTGTTCTCTCCGTGAGAAGGGATCACTTGGAAACAATAGCATCTACTTTTCTAAACAAGGGAGTTATTTCCAACCTGGGGCTCACATGTTCCAGAGTAAGCCAAACACTGACTAGCTTCTCATGGAGCCAAGGACCGCTTGAAGTGTGGTGTAAAACCAATGGGCAGGAGAAAGGCATAAAAGCAAACTTTTGTGATTGACTTTTCCTAGGAGGAAACATTGTTTAAATGCTCAAACACTGGCCTTTTGAAAGTTATTTCAAATCTACCCAAACAACAAATGTTTTTCAGGTGACATGTAAGAACCTGTTGCGTTCAGAATTTATCCAAGTAGCCCTCTGGGCTGGAATAAGCAGGTAGACGCGTTTCAGCTTGCCTGTCCTTCTTGTGAACATTTCTGAAAACACACCTTCAGAAATAATGACATATTTCAGCCAGCACCATCCTTCGCTTTTGTGAAACTATTAAGTTATTATAAGCTAAGTACATATTCTCTGAATTAATAATATGCTATTTTCAAAGTCAACAGCCTTGTTAATTTGCATGAGTTTCTGGTTTTCCTTGGAATAAACACATCCTGGATGTTTCCCAGCACTCGTTTGCAAGCATATTTCCTTCTAATTACTCTTAGTATAGCATTGGTGTTTCAACGGGCTCAATGCAAGGAAAATAAGCTGTTATTTATTATTCCAGGGGTGGCGTGGCAGGGAACTATTGAAGCCTGCCTTAAGATATTTCTGCTTTTGTGAATACTAATTTTCAGTTGGGTCACAGTTTATTTACTTCACCCCCTCCCTCCCTCCACACCGCCCCCCGCCCCCCGCCCCCCGCCAGACACACACACTGGGAAAACTGGGAATGACAGCATTTTACATCAAGACTATATAATAATCATAGAATATTAATGACTGAAGGAATCTCTGACACTCTAGTTTCTATATCTAATTTTGCAGATAAGAAAACTGAATTACAAATAGATTAAACATTTTATAGCTCAGTAAAGAATAAGATTTGAAATGCAGGTCTCTCGACTTTCTCTCCTATAGTCTTTTCATTAGATCATCTTGCTACTCATACTTTGGTATTTGTTACAGTTTAATTTTGTGTCAAATCTAATTTTGTCTCTCCTTTTCCAGGTAAAACCAACTTTCTGTGTCTAATATGATCAATCCATTAGCTACAATGATATTATTTCACTAGTGGACAGAATGACAAAGTAGGTAGTTGTGCCATATAATTCAGTTACTTAATTCAAATGTGAATTGACCAGTTGGTAACATAATCTGGCATCTCAAAATGCCAATGAAGGATTATCATTTTTGACACATTTTAGCTTCAGGATTTGGACAAGTTGACACAGGAACTCTGTTTGGAGAGATGAATGGGGTAAAGCAGAGTCTCCAGTAGCAACTGGGTTCATCAAAATGGAGTGGCCATGTGGATCAGAAAAGCAGAGGCCCAGATGCATATTAAAAACAGGAATCAGGTATCAAAAGAATAAAGCAGACAAAAGTTAAAGTATCCTTTTGTCATTTTGTTTGTTCTTATGAGCAAGATGCTGGTCAGTCCCCAGAGCTCTGTATCAGTACCTGCCTCTTGTCTAAATTTCATGACGCTTTCTTCATCTGGTTATATACAGCCTTCACCCCCCCCCCCCCATCCTAACCCCAACTCCCAATCCAGAAGTGTTGTCTTGGAAGGATATGAGGAATGGTCGGGAGTTTCATAGATCAGCTCGGACTCTTGTTGGAGGCAAAATGAATGATGGCATCTTAATAAAACACTTAGATGGTGAAGTAGGGGGAACAGAGCTTAGAGGAAAGAAGGGATTGTGGCAGTCTGTCTCTTCCGTTATGACCAGCTCCTGGGAACCTGGATCATATTGTTGCCACCTCTATACCAGATACTTTGCACCTGGAATTAAGGGGAGCCATGTCTTGTTCTCTAGAAACGCATCTAGACTTATTTCCTGCCATAACCCTTTCTCTACATCCTGCTCATGCTTTCTATGTGTCTTGCTCCAAATCAAACTGGAGACTTGAACCTTTATGATGAACTCTGACCTCATGCATTCAAGAGTGTTGTCCAACTCCTACTGGCCATGCAATTGAATTAGAGTGAACATTCATTTGTTTGGAATTGAGTGCTAATTATCAAACTCACTTTAAGACTTGTCCCTATGTCCATGTTTACCCCTAACTGCTCCCTTCTCCATTAGCTTTCATAATCTGCATGCTGTGGAGCCACTGTATTAACCCTGGTGAGAGTCTGGGGACAGAAAATTGGCTTAACTTCATGGTTGCCTAGATGTGGTTTGTACTCTTCACAGATGAAGATCATAACCTAACCTCGAAGAGCTGGCCATCGTCCAAAACCCTGCCTTTAAGCCAGTGGTCTTCAAATTGGAGTGTAACACCACAGTGGGTGTGCAAACTGATCCATTGGGCCATATAGGGAAGAAAATGTCAATACTGACATTTGTATCTATTTTTATCTCAGATTTTATTGTCTACTCTTGAACAATGTAGATAGCATGTTAATATCTGTGTACAATTTATAAATAAATAACATATATCAGAGGTAAAGAGAAAAAAGCAACCCTGTTTTCACTGATAGAGATGCGTGACCAAAACCTTTGTAGACTACTGGAACAGGCACAGGGTAAGTAATCAACAAATCATATTTGAGTATTTGTTCAGTTGATGGATAAACAAAGCAGATGAAATGGCTGCTATGTGGTCTGGTGCACATTTAAAATCTTTCTTCATCATCACCCACTAGCCTCCAGTTCAATTTATAGTATCATCCATTCATAAAAGTGTTTAGGAAAGAAATTTTGTCATCAAGAGCAAGTTGGACCAGCAAGCTGTGAGAGTGGCAACTCAAAGAATTATAAAGTGACATAGAGAAAACTAATTAAAAGCAAATTTTGGTGAGCAAAAGTCTCTGAGGAGAACTGAGGTGAGCTTCAGAACATATTTTCCTTGATTCCACAGGTCTTTCATGACCTCATCTCGGAATTACTGAGAAGCCCAACATCCCAATACTCAGTCACCTTGGCAAAGAAGAAATCTCACCAGAATAGCTGATTCTTTAACATGATATTTTGGAATGCTCAGCTTGATTTAGAAATATCCAAAAGAATTCAGAACTAAACAATGAAAGTCTGAGTCCAGAATTTAAATGAAGCCTGAGATGACAGATTGATTGTCCTGTAGCTGTAGGTCAGAGTGTTTGAAGTTGTCATACGCATGTTCTATACTCAGTGCAGACTATCCTCATGAGACTCACATGTGTATGTGACATGATTTTGATAATTTATTACAAACCAAGGGAAATGTAAAATAATGAATGCAATGTAAAATAACTTGTAAAATATATAGTAATGTAATACCATGTGAATGTAAAATAATTTGGAATTTGGCTGAGAACTGTATTTGAAACTTTCTTTTCAACCTTTTATTTAGAGTAACTCTAATTTTATTTTTGAGAAGCAACCATCCAATGATAGATAGAATTTAATAATTACTATCTATTACAAAACCTCATGCTTTTTCATGGAAATTAAATTTTGGAGAAACACAGGTGTCTATGGGAACATTCTCGATATGAGGATTTGGGAACTCATGTAGGTCTCTAAAAAATACCTCGCTTCCAAAACTCATAGTGATAATCTTATTAGGTCATACCTACTATGTATTAGGCTTTGTACTAGGTGCCTTAATTAGTTTTCTCCTTAAGTCTTCAGAATAATCCAAAGGGATTAGAAACAGATTGTGCTAAAGGTCACAAAGCTTGGAAGTGGTAATGCCAGGTTCTAAAGGTAAGTTTATCTCATGCCAAATCCTCTGCTCTTTGAAATTAAACCTCTTTTACTGTGACTTTTTAAATTATGCAAAACTCAAGAACTATTACAATAATATATGTACTTTCATAAATCTGGGCATTTCCAGGGGGACATAAGGGGCTTGTAAGCATGTGAAGAGATGTAACATTACATAAACATTCCCCTTTCATCCATAGCATAAAACTACTTCTCAACATAGTAAACTATATGAAGCTAAGTTTTTTTTCCAAGGTATTTGGTGGTAACATTGCAGTGAGAGGTAATGACAAGAAACAGATGATAGATATGAAAACATCTAGGGAAAACAAAATAATTGTGACTCTTCATGAAGGATGATCTTTGGCAAAAAGGGGAGGGAGGTGATTCTTTGCATTTACAGTAAGTAAAGGAGCCTGGGCTCTCGGTGCATGAGAACAGAGAGGAGCTCAGCGACCAAGGCTGTGGGAGAGGCCCTTTTCTCTCTGAGAGGGCAGCCAAGGCCCAAAGAGAGTTAAAGGAAAAGGAACTAGTGGTGGGAAGGGTGGTGGGGTTTAGGCAGAAGAGCAGGCTCTGAGAAGTGGAGACGGAAGAGCCTCTATAGACAGTCGATCCTCTAAGCAGTGGTTCTCAACCTTCCTAATGCCGTGACCCTTTAATACAGTTCCTCATGTTGTGGTGACCCCCAGCCATAAAATTATTTTCGTTGCTACTTCATAACTGTAATTTTGCTACTATTATGAATCGTAATGTAAATATCTGATATGCTATATGATTTTTCCGATGGTCGCGACCTGCAGGTTGAGAACTGCTGCGAGAACACCCCTCACTTGCTGATCCTGCTTAGTGAATATCTGAATATCCTTGCTATCAGAAGGTCAGGGGCACCTCCCCTCCCCTGCCAGCGTGAGCTTGGGACATGACCTCCGTGCAGCCAGTTAGAAGCCCTGTCAGGACTTCATATCTTTTGGAAGTGACACACATGAATGGGGTCAGTTAGCAATTACTCAGTTGTTGCAAGGCAATTCATGTTCCAAGGGTGATGGAGTCATCAGTGGCATCCTTCAATAGACCAGCTCTGTGGGAGATTTGCATGGATCTGTCTCCTTTGGTTTCTGCCAGTCCTGGCTCTATAGCCTTCCCATTAGGATACTCTTCTAATAAATCCCTTACCCAGAAGTTGTTCCCATTGCTTGCCATAAGAGCTATGATTATGACACACTGAAATGGATATTGCTGGCAAAAATGATGCTTGGGAAATGTAAAATTACAGCATCTACCCAAAAGTATCTGGGATAACTTAGATAAAGAATAAGTCACACTCCAAAATACTACTTGACCAAAGGTCATCTAAGGTCTAAAAGTGGTCAAGAAATGAACAGGACTGAGCTCTGCCAAAGATTCTATTTACACTAAGGGAATATGGACTGTCTATCATGTGTGCACAAGAAGTCTGTACTGATTATTTTACCAAGGGAAGCAGAGGAGGCCCTTCTCTCTGTGCCTCCCAGTGACCCCCCCCCCGCCCCTGTGTCCATCACCAGTAGCTCTGTTCATACCTTACCATGCCCTTCGTTATCTTCTATGTGTATGTGAACAGTCTCAGGTTCCCCAATGTGATTGAAAACTACACAGATCTAGAGAGATGAAGACCAAAACAACCAAGGTTAATCCTGCTACTTTCTAAGCATCATTCACAACATGCTCCTGTGAATACTGTCTTGGGAAATTAGCATAGGCATATTGACTTTGTAGAAATCCATAACTTAGCTCCCCAAAATAAGAACACATAACTGAATTCCATATTAATTCACATTGTGGCAGTGTGTGAATTATAAGTTGTAAGCTCAATATTGAGGACAGCAGTCCTGCTGTTCCCAGAATATTAATTCTCACAGCTCAATCCCTGCAGCAGCCTTTCCATTGCTAAATAGCTGTATCCCTCACAACCAAGCCTTACTTGGCAATAAGGTAAAACTTTGTAAACCAGGATTTCACTTGGTCCTCAGAAAAACTGTGGGGCTGGTTATTATATTCCCAAAGTGAGTAGAGGGCATCGTTTTGGTAGGTGGGGTATTGGAAAGTCATGCTGACTAAGAGTACCCCTCTTACAGAGGACTGAAAGACCACTCTCCGTAATGTATTACTTTTTTAAGCAGTTTTTCTCTCTTTGCCTACCTTCTTTTCTAATGCAAATGTACTTGAAAGGATACCATATTGTATCAATGATTTTTTATGTTTTTTATCCTATTGCTCCTTCCAAGATCTGTCTAATCAGCACAGCAACAAAACAACAAAAGCGCAGGGCTGTAAGTAGATGTTTAAAGAGTGAAAGACAGAGATTTGAAAGCTTGCAGCTGTTCTTTATAGCTCTGTGGATACCGAGGGACTTTCTCAGTCTCTGCCTCCTGCCCTATGGATGCTCCCTCAGACCTAGAAACAGCAAGGAGATGCTGGGACCCAGCAGGTTTCAGAACTCATCTTCCCCCATAAAACTGCAGCCCTGGAATCTGGAGCAGAGAAACCCAGAGGCCACTGGCCAAGCCCACTAGTGTTTCCCTTGCTCTATTTTCCTTATATTAGTTGAGGAAAGGCACGAAGCAGTCCCATCCATCTTCAGAACCTTCACAGTGGTTCTCAACCTTCTGGCCCTTTAAATACAGTTCCTCATGTTGTGACCCAACCATAAAATTATTTTCGTTGCTACTTCATAACTGTAATGTTGCTACTGTTATGAATCATAATGTAAATATCTGATATGCAGGATGGTCTTAGGCGACCCCTGTGGAAGGGTCGTTCGACCGCCAAAGGGGTCGCGACCCACAGGTTGAGAACCGCTGTTCCACGGGTAAGCCCCTGAAGCTCCCACAGAGGCCAGTTGTGACTGATTCACGGGTATTAGCCTAAGAAAATGCCTCCTGAGTAACCTGCCAAGACACATTTATTTGTTTTCCAAAAATAGTAAAAACACAGAGCCTACAGGAGTCCTTACTCTTCTACAAAACTAAAACCTAGAGAGGTGAAGCTGCTCTCAGCGGCGCTCTGGAAGATCCCAGCTCCTTTAGTGGTACCTTTAAACACCTGTACCTCTGAGTCTCAGGACTGCCCCCCCACCACCTCTGGATATTTTACATATTCAAGTAAATCCTCCCTCTCTGCAACCACAAAAGACATTCATCAAAATGGATTAGACTTGCATGCTATTAAGATAGCTTTTCTTACATAGGGGTCTCTAGTATTAGTTTATCAAAAAATTAGATATTAGGCCACCTTGTAAGTCTTACAAATGTCTCTATTTTCCCCCTATACCAGTGATGGCAAACCTTTTGAGCTCGGTGTGTCAGCATTTTGAAAAACCCTAACTTAACTCTGGTGCCGTGTCACATATAGAAATTTTTTGATATTTACAACCATAGTAAAACAAAGACATATTTTTGATATTTATTTTACATATTTAAATGCCATTTAACAAAGAAAAATCAATAAAAAAATGAGGTGACACGCGTGTCATAGGTTCGCCATCACTGCCTTATACTAAGAAAAATGAGGTATTTGGTTTTGCTTTTTTTTTAAGTCCTGAAAATAGAAATAATACTTGATTTAAAGAAAAAAATCTGGATCTTGATTAAAATCATTAAAAAATAAAAATTGTATTTAACATTGCAGTTTTTAAAAAATTAATTCAGATAAAAAATTTAAAAAATGTACATTCCCTATATATAAAGAAAAAAATATAAAAATATAAAAACAATTTGTCAAACTAAAAAGCCAAAAATAAAGACACATTTAATATTTTTATTAATGCAAAAACACAAATGATATCAAATTTGGAAATGTTTTTGTAAAATTGTTTTTAAGGAGGAGTCTGAGGCTCTAATACTTTTGGCCAGTAGAGTAGGACCACCCTGTCCCTGACATCTCTCTGCATGTTAGGTTGGATCCTTAGCAAAACCTGCTGAGTACTGATTTACATAGGAGACCTGGAGCCGCCCAGAGGAGAAAGGCTCAGGACTCCATGGAGATATGCATGTGCAGAAATACAGGTCTCATGGCTGTTGGGTGAACGTCAAATTGCAAAAAGAGAGTCATGGGCTCTTGAAAAGAAGTACATCTTAAAGGGATAAGGAATAGGGACCAGTGAATAAAAATAGTCTCCCAGGATGAAGGGGGTAGTGGGGTAAGGTTCTGAGTCCACAATGTGGCTTAAAAAGAACCCATCACTATCCTGTCACCCCAGCCTCAGTTTCACCTTTGGGGAAAGTGTGTGTGTGTGTGTAACCTATAGACCAGGTTCACTAAAAAACTGCAGCACTTTGTACTCTACGCAAGCCCAGGCAGTTTTTATAAATTTGTAGGGAAAAGCTACTGGAAAGAATTGGAGATCATATTAGTAATGCAGGTGAGGTCTGGAAACCATCACCATCTGAGCATAAATATAAGTATAGCATCATTCATTCATATGCTCATTTGGGCCTACAACATCGTAGCTATTCAATAATCTTGTTTTCTCAATTGTCCCACTGCTATAAGGAAGGTCAAAGAATGAATGATACAACTCAGTCACACAATCATATATTATCAAAGACAATTTTTAAATAAGTACTCTCTACAAATTGGTTCTATTTTTTCTTGGGGGGGGGGTATGTTGCAATATTTTTGTGGACAGGCTGTAGCCTCTTTGAGTTCAGAACATTTAATATGACTCATATCAATACTTCTTAACATTTTTGGATCATGAGTCTCTTTTGAAAATGTGATGAAATATATGGACATTCTCCCCAGAAAAGGGCACATGGATATGGAACTGCAGAGTATCCCATTTATAATCCCTTTCAACTATTCCTTTCCTCTGGCATCTCTTTTTATCTACAGTCACTCACTTGTACCCTCAAAAAGTCCTCCTGGTATCCAGCCTCACCAACGTCTCATCTTCTTACCACACCCATCCCCACCCCTTTTTCACAAAGTTCAGACTTTCTCTGGTTTAATATTTACACTCCTCTCCATGTGGCCTTCACCCTAATTCTCCGCATCAAAGAAGAGCCCTAGCAAGTGACTTACCTAGAAAGAATCCTTCTTCTCCATCCTAAGATTGGGTGAAATCTTAGGTGAAGGGCGAAAAAGACAGGTCTCTCTCGAAAGAGTGGATGAGAGAAAGAATCCAAACCCCCAAATGCCTAATTCCTTAATTCCATGGAAAAACACCCTGTCATTCCCAGATGTTAATACAGATAGTCCTTCCTTGTTTCCATGCACATAAACCTTTAAAACAAAATGAAGATGAGGTCTCTTCTCGGGGCAGGGGGTAGAGACTAGAATCCAAGGGACCTAGGTTAAGAAATTCTCAGGTAAAGATTGAGATTTTGCTTGAGTCTTTGATTTTCTATGATTGGCTATTGGGCAAAATATTAATTTTAGTCCAGAAAAATTACTTAGAAAAATGTCCATAGGTCAGCATCGCAAGTAATCATATCTATTGTTTGCTTTGACACTGGCAAACACTGTAAAGGTATCCTCTGGATACCTGGGATAGGATCCCTAAATATTAAGAAAAAATAATCAATAGTGTAATAATCTGTATCTCAAAGACAGATAATAAAACTAGAAAATGCTACACACTCCAGGAGGTCTGGATTGACATTACATAGTGCAGAAGGGGAAGAAGCCGAAGTTTCCTTGTAACTGTGGAGCAGCTATCTTTCGCTTTTTGTTCTCCTCCTCTGCTTGAAACTATTTGACTGAGTTAGGATTCCAGAGGAAGATTTTGCCCTGGAGGTTTCAGTTTATAGACTATGCTAGTTTACTTAGAAATAGCATAACCTATCATTATTTCTTTATACTTTCATTTAACAAATACTTATCGATGATCTTCAGATTCCATGTTAGTTCCTGGGGACATAAGAATAAATATGATTCAGTCTCTGTCTTCAATGGGCATGATAATCTCATATAAATTATATCCAGTAAAAAGGCAATTATGTGAATCCTTAAAAGGTATTCCTAACCCTGGACTGGAGCATAATCTTTCTGAAAGAAGTATATCTAAGTTGAGAGCTATAGGGTGATTAGGAGTTAGCTGAGGGAAGGGAAGGAGAGTAAGCCAGACAGACTTATTCTCTAGAACAGTGAGTTGAAGTGGCGAATATTGGGTGAAAATGTCTAGCCACAAATCCAGCCTGTGAAGCAAGAATAGACAGAATGGTGAAGTGGGAAAAATATTTGGATCAAGTCAGAGTGCTTTAATTGTAGGCTGATATTTGGTTTGAATTTAAAGATTGTCGCCATAAAATTGGCTTAGTATGTAGGACAGAAGATAGAAGAGATGTCCAGTACTTATTTTTTATCTGATATAAGGAGGAATAAAGAGAGAGATTTTTTTTTTATGGATAGTTGATTTCTGAGTCGTTTTAGGAAGTCTTCCATAATGGGAAAATTACCCATTCTGATTTATTGTCTTTCTTGTGAGCTTTATTATTTTGCTTGAAATATTATCAAGTCTATGGTTAAAATAGCAATTTTAATTTTGATTCCAATGCCAAGGATAACGTATGTCTAAATTATTGACAGTCTTGTGTCTTTCTGCCTCCTACCTACATTAATGAGTATAATTAGAAGACAATAATGAGTCATCTGTATGATTAAAAAGTTTATTTGAGAAACAAATCCTTACATTCCAAAAGTACTCAAAATATCAAGCCATAACAGCTCCTGGAGTGACCATTTAACTAGAGATGTCAAAGCCTAGGCCTGTAACTTAGGACTCAGGTGACCTCTAGTTGGTTTACTGCTTAACCTTAAGGGAATTATGCACATCCTTTAGTTTGGAGAAAACACTCTTTTCTAACAATTTATTTGTTCTTCCATTCAATAGTAGAAGAATTTATAGTCCTCAGAGTTACATTGTCTTTCACAACTGGAGTCTCTCAGCTGTTGCCTTATTTTTTTATGCTGGAACCATATGGGAAAACTAAGACGATATGTAAGATGTTCCAAAGCTGAGATCTTTCTAAGCAGGTAGCACACTGTGCTTGCAGGGCTCTGTTTGTCTCCTCTTTAGAGTAGAAAACGATCACTTTGAAACAATTGTGGTTAGTAAAAGGCCCCCACAGAATGCGAGTAGCAACAAATGACGTTTCTGTAACTGTAACTATACTTGGATTATTTTACAACTTGTAATGTGAATTGGGGCCAGACAAGATCCAGGCCTTGATTTCGTATATCATATGCCCAGCACAAAGCTTTCTCCCACTGGCTGCATTCTGGGTTGAAGGTTCATTATGGGGAGAGTATTCACAGCTAAAAGTTTACCTAAATCAGAGCAGACTATATTGCTAAACACTTATGTTGAGACCCAGAACTATATACTCTCCCACTTTTCTTAGTCTCAGTGTCTTCATTTAAAAAAAAACACATGAAATTTTGGAAAAGAAAACTTAAGTTTAGAAAACTCATTTTGAGTCTTTGTTCCATCACTTGCCAATTGTGTATTCTTAAAAACTCATACTAAATCTTAGTATCCCAATTTTACCTATAGGAAATCTAACACCTACCACTCAGGATTTTAAGGATTAATGAGAAGAAATAAAACAAAGAATTTCACAAAGAATATTGTGCAGTTTTATCAGATAATTCCCTTTGCCAAAGCAAAGACACATAAAGATGCTTTCAAATGAGCAATGATAGGCTTGAAATTATTAAATTTGTCTTTGAATTTTCAACACACATATTTTTTATTTTTTCATTCAACAGGTATGTACTAATTCTATATTTCTAATTTGCAATCACCATGTAGAATTTTAGGTGTTAAGACTAGAGTGGCACTGAAGCTGCCCTATTATTGGTGGCAGGCTGTGGCTCCTCAGATACAGACAGTGAATCAAATATCAACATGACATCATAGGCCCATTTGTATATTATTTAAAGCCTTTAAAACCACCTATTAAGCCCAAATTCTGTGTTAACTGAGTTGTCAGAACTGTATGCCATCCCAAGAAAGCTATGTAGAGTAGCACAGTTCTATAAAAATAACTTTTTCTTATATTTTAAAAAACCCTGAGAGATTCTGGAATTCCATTGCTTTCCAAACGAGTAGCCATATTTGAATTTTCTTAGCAGCTTGCTGAGAGAGTGAAAAGCTAACAAGAATCAAAACAGACTCTTTACATAGTTTGTTTGGGTCTAGAGGAAATCTGTCCATGAGCTTTTGTGAAGGGGCCAACATGTCAGCATATGCCTGACTACAGTGAGTTTATCTTTCAATTGATTCAGGCCATTCTGGGGAATCAAGATGATGCAAGAAGGTGGCACATAACCAAGCTCTTTCTCTTCTCATTGACAGAGGTGAGAGAAATGTCCTTATTTTCATAGATCACTTGATAATAATAGAGTTAAGACTATGTTTAAATTCATATTACATGTTTTTTTGGTGGTTTTTTTTTGTTCATGCTTTAAGATGTTATTAACATATGGTGTGATTTTTACAACAGTAATGGTTGTCAATAGTAAAGAGATAGAATGAATCCATAATTCTGCTGCTTTGGGGTTTACACACAATTTCCTGGAACATATGTTCTATTAGTAGAGTCTGAAATAACTCTTTGGCCTTCTAGAAATGCTTGAAATTGAGCTGCAAATATGGCAGCCATACTTTTGAGGCATTCTCACAAATAACTCTTAATCTTGCATGTCCTAAGGAAATGTTGTTCTCTTTCAAATTCCTATTTCTCTGATGTTTCATAGCAAGGGTATGAATAAAGACTTAATTGAGATTAAGCAGCTGAGTAAAGGGCACCTTAGGTTTCTTTCACTCTTGGTTATTTGTACAAGTCACAGCCACAGAACCCTAGAGAAAATGCAACAGGTGCCAGAGAGATATAGCCCACACTGAATAGAGAGTGGCTATGCCCAGCAGCTTGTCCTCAGATAGGAACATGTGAAGGACTGCCCGGACCACCAAAACACTTGAAGTGGGGGAAAGGTGGAGGGAGCCAAGGTCTCACAGAAATCACAGAGAGAGGCATGGTAAAGTACTAAAATGCCAGTACAGGGTGGTATAAATACCAATTACAAACTCATTCCTATCCACAGGCTGATACAACCAGGTAGCAGCATATTGTTACACATAAATCAACAAACATTACTTGAGAACTTAATATGCCCAAGGTATGCATACACATGCACACGCACACACAGAGAGAGAGAGGACATATTTATATTAACAACTTTTAATATTAGAAAAAGAATTTTAAAATAAGGGGGGGCGGGTGAAGAGTCTAATAAAACCGTGCATGCTAATCTTGTTGTTGGTCAAGCATCTACTGAATAATGTTGGGTCTCTGAATATAAAAATACCCAAGTTTTAATTCTGGCTTTTTTAACTTTTCTTGGGTATGATTGTGCTTTCCTTTTTGCATTTGGTACATTTTTCAGCTGTAGAATAAAATAGTTCTGGAAGATGGAGGCTGAAGAGAGCCTACCAAGCTGACCCTTAGAATCAGGAAACAAAACATACACCAGGTCCAACGATCAATACAGCTCCTTCTCCCTATCTCTTCTGTTGCTTCTACTGTTTGTCTCCAAACAAATGCTTTACCTGGACATTAGCAGAACCTCCACTGACTGCTGTTCCTTTGCTCCTGGAAATTCTGAACGCTTCACCATGTCCTCTGTTCATTTGCTCCCAAAGGTGCTCCCCCCACATCTTCTTTATCCCCAACTCCCATCTGCTATTAGCTTTGCCTGAAATGCAGCCCTCCTTAATTTCTCTGTGCTTCCCCATCCTATTGTTCTAGTGGCTTTTTCTCAGTCTGATGCTCAAGTAAGTAGAGTCTCGTGCCTAAGTTACTAGGCAGAAAGCAACATACTGTGTTCAAATCCTCTAAGAAGCTGAATGTAGCTGGTGCATGACCATGCAGAGGTTTACATAGGATGAATTAGAAAAATAAGACTTAGTTATACTGTTACAGTTCAGCAGTGAAAATTTTGAATTTTTATCCCAAGCACAACAATGACATTGTAAAGTGGGAGGCATAAACAATATATGTTTAACATTCATGAAGGGAAGAGATCCTTACGAGTTGTGCTAGAGATCTGGGGAGAGGGAGAGAGAGAGAGGGAGAGAGAGAGAGAGAGAGAGAGAGAGAGAGAGAGAGAGAGAGAGAGAGAGAGAGAGAGAGCATCTTTAAGTGTAGATAAAATATGCATTGTCAAAAATGATGCAGGGGCAACAATGATGTAAAAGTTAACTCTGGATGATGCTAAATTGGTATTTCTGGCTGGAAAGATGTATTTGGAGAGCATAGTAATGGATAGGGGTGGAAAACAAGAGTGGAGCCATACTATAAAAGGCCTCAAGCTTAAATGGATGAATTTGTATTTTATCCTTTAGAACCAGCCCTCTCCTGTGCCTTTTACTTATTTGTCTCCCAGAATCAGCTTTGGGTCCTATTTTCTCTCCTTCTCCATCTGCCTCATGGTGAAAGGGTGCCTGCATCTGTTCTAAGTCTCTTGTCAATTTCTCCATGAGGCAGATGGTCTATTTCTGTTTCCAGACTTTGCCAGATTCCCCCTGAGTTTTTCGTCCTCTATCCCTGAGAATTTATTGCCAGTGTAGCAACAGATACCATGTGGCAGATGAGTTCTGAGAATAAGTTTTATTAGATGAATTCACCAAGGAGCCATTCCAACATATTATCTAATGTCCTTTACATCTTCTGATCACAAGAAGCCATGGCTAAGAGGAAGGTCAACAAAATTTAGATTGGGATTAGGTCAAACTGTTTTTATTGGTTCTCCTTGGAGTTTTTTTATTATTATTATTATTACTTTGTTTTTCTCCCCTGCAATGATTTCATTATTAGATTCGTCCTTTTGGATGGACCAAGAGACAAAGAAAGTTAAGATATTAGATGTGTCCCATCTTTTAAACTGGAGCCCATTACCCAGTTCCATATTCCTATAGAGATCTCAATTATATATCATTAACATCAGCTCCCAAATGTTCTAGTCTTCCCTTTCAACCATTACCAAAGCAGTATAGGAGTATTTCTTCTTCCATACAGGTCAGCCAGAGCCAGAATATCCTCTTGTCTACTTGCATTTATTAACTTTAAATAGATTTCTTCTATGTCAACATGACAGATTGTGCTTTAGCCAGTTTGGCTCAGTGGATAGAACATCGGCTGTGGACTGAAAGGTCCCGAGTTCAATTCCAGTCAAGGGCACAGGTCTGGGTTTTGGGCTCCATCCCCAGTAGGGGGTGTGCAGGAGGCAGCCAATCATTGATTCTCTCTTATCATTGATGTTTCTCTCTCTCTCTCTCTCTCTCTCTCTCTCTCTCTCTCTCTCTCTCTCTCCTTCTCCCTTCCTATCTGAAATCAATAAAATTATATTTTAAAAAACATATGGCAGATAGTGTCTTGCTTAGAGTATCCTATGTTCATCTTATTAACCAGTCATGACATTTTCTTGAGATTCACAGCAACAGACTGATTCTGGGTCTCTAACCAACCATCATAAACTGCATACCAATAATCATTAGCCAAGGGGAACCAACCAATACTGGGCTAAATTAGAATAAGTTCATTTTTCACTTGAAAAGTTAAAATCCCTAAATGCTTCCCCTAGAGATGGTAAACCCATTAAAGTTCTATATGCAAAAGAGTTGTTGATATATTTAGCACCCAAGATTAGATAGGCAATAATATGGCTTGACCAATAAGCATAATATCCACCACTCTCTCACTTTGCATTTTAAAATCTACAATTACTGAAAAATAATATGCGTTCAAACCTGGTCTGAAAGACAATGAGCTCTCATGATGTGACAGGATAGATTTCCCTCCAGCAGAAATGGGTTTCAAGAATTGTAGCTCAGTTAAACAATTTCCTGCTAATTTTTCCAGACTACCTCAAACATTTGTCTTTCCTTCATTAATGGGTTCAGTTGGAAGATCGAACTAAGGCTGGGGTGTGGGGAGCGGGCAGAAAGCAATGGGAGGAGAGGAGTATTATAGTTAGAAATTAAATCTGTGCTCATTTACAATAGAGAATATCATCTTTGGGAAAAGATGAAAACTTTTTTCTTTTAAAGCCTACAATGGTCCTCTTTTCAGAGTTCAATAAGATACCCACTAGGTCCTAAAGTTTTTGAGAACTTTGCCTCAAACACACCAGTAAAGAACTAAATATTCACCTCAAACATTATAATACTATTCTAAGACCTAAAAAAAGTATTTTTTATTTGAGGATAATATTTTTAAAGCAGATCAAAAGATTGGCCTAGAGCCCTAGCAGCTCACCCTTATAATATTCACCTCTCAGAACAGATCTTCATCTCATTTTGCATTCATTATTAGAATCTCAACTTTCTCGTTTAAAGTTTCTGGTGGAATATGTGCTGACTTAAAAGGGACAAAAATAAAATATTAAAACAGTGACATAGTCCTTCCTTTTCAATTTTCATACTTGCTGAAGAAGGGATCAGGCTGAGAATCCACAAGAGTGTGTTATGTGCTCACATACATATACATCCTTAACACTCATCATCTATGAAGGGTTATTTAACATTTTATAGAGCTCAATAGTTAATCTATATTCAGTATCTGGATTCTACTGAGGAGGAAATCAAAGACAGAAATTAAAGGACAAAAGTGGGAAGACATAAATGCAAAAAGGTGAATTAAACACTAGTTTAAGATATACAGGCAACTATGTGTTTTGAATGAAAATGGTAGCCACGGTTTGAGTCCTTTAGTTTACCCAAAATTCTTGGTCACCCCAAATCTGGCAGAGTATCTTCCAGAAATATTTATAACTAGTCAATCATCCAGGATAACATTTACCAGTGTGTAGACAAAACCTCTAGAGAGAGGGAAATGAGGCCTTTTCATACCAGAAGTGGAGAAATTTTGGTCTCAACTCTGCCAAACTCCAGTCTCTCTCCCTCTTGAGTGTCATTCCATTCTGACATCAACCAGAATGTTTGAGAAGCAGATTCTGGTTTGATTTTGAAATCTTGTTTGTTTTTATTTTTTTGTGAGAGTGGAAATGAAAAGGGGCACACTGATTTAATACTTTTTTGTCTCCAGAAAAGACAAAATCCACAGTGGACTGAGGCTATCATGAACTACCATAGAAATTTGCTCTCTATTTAATCTTAATGTATCTGAGCCCAGAGTGTATTTTAAATGAGGATGCCTTGGTCTTCTGAACAACTGAAGTCTATGTGTTGTTCTTCACTATGTCTTATGCTCCATTTTACTTTAAATTTTACCCCTACAAAGTAGATCACTGATACCAGAGAACTGAAAGGCAGACTATGACAGCCTACAAAAATCAAAACCAACAAAGAGAAAATGTCCATGCTCTTGTCACAGTACATTTTTAGAACTAAGCAGCTGATTTTATTTTCTAATGGAAAAAAAAAATCTGTGAATAAATTTTAATTGTGCTGTGAGGGGGAAAAAACCATTTGCAATTGAATCCAATTACAATTCATTTGTGATTAAGATTTGATATTTAATATTGATGGATTTATATTGTTTTCTTATTGCTGTCTGTGGAGAATTCAATATGAACAATGTATTGAACATAAAATACATAAATGCCCATTGTTTCTTTACCTGGTAAAATATTGGATTGAATTTATATTATAAATATAAAAGAACCATTTTTAAGAGTATTTTAAATAAAAATATGAATGTGCAGAAATAAAAAGCACCCACCAGAGTTCCTGACTAATGAAACTTCATAAGAGGATGTTATGCAGCATTTAACAGGGAGACTACAAATGAAAGCTTGGGTTGCATTTAGATAATAAACGTCTTCAATTCCAAAACTTCCTCTTGGCCAAACATGTAAAGAAAGATAATTTGGGGGGATTTGTCAGAAATTAGACTTGACAACAGCTATTTGATTGAATAACTAGTCACTTCATTGTCTAACTTTGACCTCTATCATGAACAGGCCAACAGTGCTGTCTCAGTCTCCCTGCATTTTCCCTCCAAGTCTGACCTACCTCAAAGATGTGAGAATCCACCTCCAGCTTTAAAAGCTACACTTAGTTTGTATAAGGGAGAGAAAATAAAGCATAATTGCAAATAATCACAACCACAGTGGGAGGGTAACAGAGGGGTAGTTAAGTAAGCTATCATCTATTTTTATAAGCAAAATCAGAAAGACATGAACATATTCAAAATATGCTCAAAACACATTTTTTAAATGAATAGAAAAATATTGATATTGAATTTCTAAGTAATAAAAGGCTAGATGGCCTGATCACAAATACGTTAAAGGATAGAGAAAGTACTGAGAAAAATACCCCATATTTAATAATTTTATCTACCTTGGGAATTGTAATTTTCTTCTTTATACTTTTAAGGTGCCCCAATATTTATAATGGGCATGTATTATTTTTAAATTCAAGAAAATGTACAGTGTAATTTATGAGAATAAATGTGAATTAATACTTATCCTCTATGCAACAGAAGGTGCCATCAAACCCTAAGAGGGGAAAAACTGGCTTTTAGGTGCTCATTTATTATAACCTCTTTCTCTGCAAAACTAAGACAGTGGAAGCCAAAGGGAGAGAACCAGGCTAATTAAGATTTTGCTCCAACAAAGCTGAAGCCATAGATACTGCATTTCCTCTGTCTAACCCCAGTGTGTTTTCCTGGCCAGGGCTCATTCCATAGTAATTGCTTCACTCCACTCAAATGTCCTTAGCCAATCCCTAGTGCCCATGATTCAGCTCAGAGAAATGGCCTTTTCCAGGTCTTTTCCCAGCAATCTCTGCCACTTAGGTCTTCAAACCAGACTGTCCACTCTTGGGAACACTCTTCCCACAATATTTTGGCATTTAAGATGAATGCATTTTACAAATTTAAAGTTTGCTCAATTCCTAACATAGAACCTGCTTGCACAAAACAAGATAATGGTTTTTCAAGCTTCATAAACAAATATAATTTTTTATTTGATTGTCAGGGTTGGAACAGAGAAATTGTCCTGTGTAGCTGTTTCATAGACCATGGAAGGGAGCTTGGTTCTCACAGGGCTGCAAGTTCTAGGGAGGAAGATAGATTGTGCCTTAAAAACTGGGGACATTTAGGCACAATGGCATAGGCTTGTGTGAACTAAATTAATATTTCAGATTCAAAAGTTGCAGCACTTAATTTCAGTACCAGGAAGGGTCAAAGGCAGAGACTGAATTTAGGGGCAGCATATCCAATAGTCCAGGGCAAGGAGAAATTGAGATTAAACAAACAAAAAAAAATGTCCTAGGGGGAGTAGTGAAGCAGTATTACTGGGTCATAATGTCAGAGAACATCTGCTATACTGGACCTCTTTATAAGGTAGCAAAAGTGAGAAGTCAGGTAAGATCAAAAGGCTGGGAGTATATAGTGTGGCATATATGAGCCATTTAAAAATCCTGAGCAACTTGTATCTTAAAGATACGCATTCTTAAATGTAATATAGGCTTTAAAAATCTACCCAAGTTTTTCATTTAAGGGTTAAAGAAAAATATTAATAATTTAACTTTATTTAGGTTACTTGGTTACCAATTTAGTATGCTACCAAGTAAGCAATACTGTCTCATAGAATGATCCACAAAGCATAAAAAATGTATTTTATGTGATAAATATTAACTCATCAATTTCTATACCTTACTAAGATTATAATACATTGTCATCAGTGAATCTTAACTACCGTATAGGAGGATTAATATCAGATAACACAAATAAAATACTGCCATATTTGTAAATAATTTGTCAACCATCTGAGGTCCCAAAGACAATATTTGTCACAAAACTGAAATAAATGTAATCCTACTTACTCATTATTACTCATTTTTAAAGAACTTACTACATGCATAACTTGATGTTAATGTATAATATAAGATTGCAAAGAAAAAGAGACGTAGTTTTTGATTTTAAGAAACTTGAAATTTAATGAACAAGAAATGAATGTGAAGTATTTTAATAATGATAATAGTAATGGCCAGACTAATCCCTCCAGCTAAAATGACCTCACCACCATCGTTCTTCACTATATGATTAAGTACATCTTCCATCTTCACCCCAGCAAAACACCAGGTAGACCATGCAAAAGGAAACACACAGGAAGTAGATCCAACCCTTGTTGGCTTTGTTGTCATGGCAGAATCACTCCCTGCTCTCTATAAAGTACAAAGGAGCAGCTCCTCTGGCAGTTCTTTTTTTTTTTTTTAAAGAAAAATATATTTTATTGATTTTTAACAGAGAGGAAGGGAGAGAGATAGAGAGTTAGAAACATCGATGAGAGAGAAACATCAATCAGCTGCCTCCTGCACATCTCCCACTGGGGATATGCCCGCAACCCAGGTACATGCCCTTGACCGGAATCGAACCCGGGACCCCTCAGTCCGCAGGCCGACACTCTATCCACTGAGCCAAACCGGTTTCGGCTCTGGCAGTTCTTGATGAGAATAATAAGTATCTGCATTTACAAAGACCTACTATACACTCAATGCTAAGTACTTAATATGCATCGCATTCTGAGTGTTTCCTGAACTCAGGATACAGTTCTGTGACATGACAGGCAGCTGATAAAGAGGCAGGTCAAGCCTTAGTCAGTTTGGCTCAGTGGACAGTGTTGGACTGATGGGTCCCAGGTTCGATTCTGGTCAAGAGCATGTGCCCGGGTTATGGGCTTGATTCCCCATAGGGGGCATGCAGAAGGCAGCCGATCAATGATTCTCTCTCATCATTGATGTTTCTAGCTCTCTCTCTTCCTCTCCCTTCTTCTCTGAAATCAGTTATATATTAAAGGCAGGTCAATATGAGTCTACTATCTAGGTACTGTTACAAAGTGTGTGGGTTAGACATTCAATCACCTGTCCCAAGGCCAGTGAAAGGAGTCCCCCCAGGCTCTGTGAGACTATCACGGAGGGAACACACACCTCATTTAGAGGAACTACATCTACAGAAATATTTTAAAATAGTGAGGTAGTGAGCAGCAAAGTCTGAAAAGTAGAGGGGAAGGATTAAAAAAAAATCCCTCAAATTTAAAACACTTTTAGGGAGAAAGACACATCTTTGTCTGGTTGGGCTCACTTATATCCGACACCCCTTTTATCTTCCATCATTCTTTATATTTTCTCTATGTTTGAATTTTAATTAATTGCTAGTCGCTTCCTTTCCTTTATTCACTCAAGAAATATAGAAGTGTATTGATAATCACATGAAAACAGCTTTCAAATGCTGAAGTCCACTTTACATTCATTTGTGTGTGCTTATGTCCAGGAGCTGGGCGTAATAGAAACTGTGGTTTGACAAAATTGGACAGCTGCCTGTTACCCCAGGGCTGTGCAGGCGGCAGAGTGGCTACAGATTCAGTTTAGATTTAGAACTACCTGACCTGGAATAATAGAAAGATTGTACAATATTTGTGATTTGATATTCCCTATTACCATGTAGAGTTAAAATTAATCTATGCATATTAATTAAAATCTAAGACCACTTATTTCTCAAAAGATTTGTATCTCAAATGATCCAGTAACTGTGGGATTTATGACTATGTTCTCATTGTGCTGCCCTGGACTATAATAAAGCAGCAATCACAAATGGTGGGTCTTAGGTCTAGGTTGTATCTGGTCCACAGCTGCATTTGGAGTGTGAACAAGTATTTTAAAGATAAGGCAATCTATACAAGAGCACAGATTTCTGACTTTTGTTGGACACTCTAACTGGACAGCAATCACCTGTTGAATAGCACTCACTCCCTCTAGACAGGGAGTGTGATTTCCATTTTGCCAAGACCCCCCCCCTCCCCCGCCAGACTTCACTTTTCATTCACATTATCTACATCTCTGTTTACATTTGAATTTACAATTCTAGGTGCAGCAATGACATGAAATTTATCATTTTTGAAAGTGGTAGACACCTGAAAAATGAAATTATATTGTACCTATAGCATAAATGCAAAGAAGAAATAAAGCACTAACTTGAAAATGAATAGTTATTTAAAAAAAATAAAACCTGGAATATTCTGGGTCTATTTGGCAAAGCATGTGAGTTAACTCCATTGTCCACTGCTGTGAATGGATACATTGTATTTTTATTCATTTGCATGTTGAAATCATAATATCCTGGGCATGTCTGAATTGTGTGCACTATAAAACTGAGGGCCAATTCCCCAAAGCTATTACATTTAGAGGCTGGTATTTGATCTACTAAGTCTCTGTAGCTTCCATCTCCTCTGCATTGATCTGTGCTGAAGAAACTGGAGTATTGTCCTCCAAAGCAAGTTGCAGTTTTCTTTGTTTCCATTAGATGGCACAGAAGATTCTTTAGGTGCCAAACACACAGGCGCACTGGAGAGTTCTGTGCATGATCAGCTATGCGTATACACAGTGGCAACTGCAGTTCCACCACACCTTTGCAGCAGGAATCTAATTTAAAGAATTTTCAGGGAAGAGTTATTGTATAGCTCATGAACCATTTCTTCCTAAATACACTAATAAGGTGTGAGACCATTTCCTTTAGAATTGAGGTCTGCTGTTCCCTGGTTTATAGCCCTATTCCTTATCAAATTTGAGAAAAATAAATAGTTATATCCAATAATGCAAAAGATAGGGGGGAGATAAAAGACACTTTTACACAACAGGAAGTCAGGGTCATAGCTGAAGACCACAAGACATTAACCAAAATTTCTAAAAGTTTGCAGTTGTATTTAGTTCATTACCCAAGTTTCCCGTCAGTTCATTTATAGTCATATTTATCCAACTGCTCTTTGAGTCTTTCCACTCCTACTAGCACTGTTTTTTTTTCTTTTTATAACTTAGGATAGAAAATAGTCTTGAATACTTTTGTTAAACTTGAACTTAGTCATATCTAAGTTTTATTCCAAGTGCCAATCATTCTGATCATTATCCATCCTCATTTGTGATGTTCTGTGTTTCTTGGGGTACTGGCGAATTTTGGCACTGCTTTTGTATTCTGGGGTAGAGTATCTCACATTAATTTCCTTGGAAATTAAAGGAATTCAACTGAGTCCTGGACTTGATTTTGATCCATATGTGCAGAAAGAATCAGAGCCTGAACCATTCAGATGTCTGTTGACCTGGCTTGGAGATCCTTAACTCATCACTTCACATGCATTGACTTAGCGACATCCTGCAAGGCTTCATGCACAAGGCAAAATGAAAGCCCAATATTTCACAAGAAAAAGAAAAGGAAATAAAAGAAAAGGAAAGGAAAGAAAAGAATTTCTACCATATAACAGAGCTCAGCTTTCTTGAACCAAAATCTGTTGAGCATTTAGTAAAAGTACATAATATTTGCAAATTGTTCTTGTTTTCTAATACCCCCTTATTAGCTCACTCTCTTCTTCATTTCCACTCTCCTTTTTTATACCACAGACTACACATTGATGTTTCAAAGTCAAATCCATCTAGGAAAATCATAGTTTCAGCTTATCTTCAAGCAATGGTGATTGTGCTAAAAACTGGACTGCTACAAACATCTCCATGGAGAATGGAGCACAGGAGATGATAGGGAAATAATGGCAGAAGGTTACATTTAGTTCTCAGTCCTTTCCATCCTCCTTGACAGCTTGTCAGTGATGAAGATTGTGAAGTTATTATGTATATAATATGCAGCCCCGTTTCAATAGAAATGAAATGGCTCTAAGATGAAGTAAGGATTTAGGACAAAATCTGCACACCTTGGAAAAAGAGTACAGGGAACAATGAGTCATTGTTTCAGAGGACATCTTGAATATAGAACAATTAGAGGAGGATTGCAAGCTTAGCTAAGGTGGCTCACTTAAAATTGGAAAAAAGAGAGTGAACACTATGGGGCCTTTATTAGAGTAAGCCTGTGGCTATTAGGACACTTATAGGATGATGCTAGTGTCAGATTTCATTTGGCATTAGCATAGCTGACCAATTTGAAAGAACTAAATTAAACATTAAAAAATACAACTAGGATTAGGAGAATATTATGACATTCTTCCTGTGTGCTGAACAGTGCATCAGACCTAAGTTCAGTTCTTTCTCTTACTACTACTGAGTTAAAATTCACCTCACTAATGCTACTTTTTATTGATTCTGGTTTTGGTCACATATATAGCTGTAGGAACAGGTACATGGCATGGTGGGATTTTGCTCTTTAGGAGGCAATCAGCGTCCTAAGGTTGATCTGGGGGAGGGGAGGTCAGACACACACACACACACACACACACACACACACACACACACCTTTGAATCCTGAATCCTAAAGTTTCTGAGAATCCATTTCTCTTGCATAGCATGAATAATCTGGGTTCATCTTTCAAAAATTCTTTGACCTTTTATTTTTTTTATTTTATAATTAGTTAATCATTGTGATTACATACTTTTAACCACACATAGGTATTCAAAGCTGACTGAAACATATTCACTTCTAAATAATAAAAGCTGAGAACTTGTTGACATGACAATAGCACTAATATCCATCCAAAGGAACATGACATTTCAAAAATTAAAAACACTGACTTTCAAAGAAGCAAACAGACAGTAATACCAACACAATAAAATAAGACAAGTTAGAAATTAAATGATTATTTGGTTTTTGGGAGCAAGTACTCTAATTTTCACTTTTAGTAATTTTGTTATTACTGTTTATTCAAATCTGAGAAGAAAGCATTTTTTAGTTGGGTCAACAAAATCAGATACTCTACATCTTCCACTCTGAATCCTTTTGTAGATTCTGCTCTTTTCTCAATTGTGAGTAGAGAAAATAATTGTGAAGGGAGAAACTTGAGAGAAAAGCTAGCCTTTCTCTTGAATGGTGAAAGTATTTTGGATGTTAACGTCACTATTACTAACCCAGTTTGAGTTTGATTTGTGTTACAGATTGTCTTATGCAATACTAGATACAAGTTTGGCCTGAAAGTGATGGCACCATCATTTACTTCTGATCTCACTTTTGAGCCTGGTGGAGAGATGGAAAGGAGATAGACAAAAGCTGACATTCTTGGGGGAAATTCTTAGCCTGTACAAGGGCTGAAAACCTGACTCTGGAGTTAATGAAAATAGCACAGTTTTCCTCTTATGATTTAAGAAAATCTCTGTTTTCTGAGAAACACCTGTGTCATTTGAGGTATAAATGGGTGTTCTGGAAGAAAGAGAAAGACCCCAGTAGCTCAGAAATCTCTGGTTACACATTTTCCCTCTGAGATTCACAATGTACATTAACATAGGAACTATCTGAGAAAAGCTGCTCCAAAACCCTGGGTAAGAGAATGTTTCCAGATGTAACTGGCCAATATTAATACCTAACATGATATCTGAGCACACTGGATTGAGGGGGAAGTGAATATATTAAAATACATTTAAATTAATAGTATAAAGAATGATTTTCAATCCCCAAATGTAAATAGATTGTAATGAAAAGTCTACATTCACCCACCAGTTCTGATCTTCCATTAGGTAATACCTAGGAGAGTGTATAGCAATCACCACAAAATAGGAACAAATGGTTTTTGTTGGAAAAAAAAGCCACAGGTCAATTTGCTGTCCTAGGCTAAAGGATAAAAAACATTTTGTTATAAAAATTGAAATTTGTCTGCAACTTCTGAAGGAGTCCCTTTCCCATACTTCCATACTTCTTTCTATGGGTTTCTATTATCATATCGTTATTAAACCTGCTTGATAGGAAGAAAGCTTTAACTACCATTAAATCTTAGTACAAAGAAGTCTATATTTACACATCAATCCTTTTACCAATGATTGTAAAATAAAACATTCTATTCATATTAAAGAAATTTTAGGCAGCCATTAAAACTTAGAGAAGGGCCTTGAAGTAGAAAATTATGACAATATATGGATCTACTACCAATCTTGTTTATTTTTATTTATATTTTCCTCTTAATATAAAGTTAAGCCACATCTTAGTCCTTATAGTTTATAATCTAAAATAAATGGATTTATCCTATTATTAACAATTCTTAGTGTGGCCTGTGTAGAGTTCATATGTGTAAATGCATATACTCTCAGGAAGTAATATTGACAATAAATGAATAGGGTTTTGTCATAAATAGCTTTTACCTAGTAAGAAAACTTGCCCAGACAAGCTTTGGCAGTTCTGTTCAAATATGTGCATGAGTGACACAGATTTCTCAATTCACCTCCCTGGATGACTTCAGGGCAAATTGTCAGGTGGATGTGCAACAAGAGACCCAGATATTTTTTGTTTTTCTTTCCAGCTGGCAACAGTATACTTGAGATTTTCCATTCACTGATTTTGAAAAACCAGCTCCAGAATGGGAGAGGACGAAATATATCATCTGCAGGACAAAAGCAGGGACAGAGGATGAACTGAATGCCCTGAACATTAAAAGACCATATATAGGAGCACAGCCCCCCCAAGTGAGAAGTCTTCCCAACAGTTTATTCCCTGTAATGATTCACTTTCATCTCTCGTCGACTTTCTCAGAATAGTCACCTGAGAATCAATCACCATGAAAGAAAAAGGTATGTTACTAAGAAACAAAAAGAAAAAAATCATAATTACAGGAAGAAGAACACAGGTACTAAAAATATGAGGCAAAGAAACATGGGAGACACTCATGAGTCCACAACACTATTTATGCTGGGAGAGCTACACTTGGGAAATTACAAGTTGGACTCAGACCTGGGAGAAGCAAGCTGGTGAAGGCTAAATGTAGGTATGAGTTTTGTCTTTTCCACACTTGTCTTTCCCTTCACCTTCTGCAATTTAGGGATGTTTTAATTGCAAGAAACAGAAAACCCAACCAAGACAAGCTCTATTCTTTCAAATAAGGAAAAAATGGAAATTTACTGGCTCATAGACTTCAGTGCCAAACTGTGCTCAGGAGCCTATTGTGTAATTGTGTGGTCTCCCCTCCACACCCTTGATGTTATGGCTCTAATCTCAAGTAAGTCCTCACTTTCTGCTCCCAAGATGCCTACCAGCAACAACTGGGGCAGAGTTCTCCCTTGTTTATATCTGTTGAGGAAGGGAGCAGTCTATTTCCCAGCCTTCTCAGCAAAATTCCCTGGAGTTCATTCTGATTGGACCAGCTTAGACAAACCAATGTCTTTGGACCAATGCAGTGTAGAGCAAAGAGCTGATTGACTCAGGTCTGAGTTGTTTCCCCATTCCTAAACCATTTCCTGTGGTCATAAGTATGGCATGCTTAGATTACTCTAATACAGTGGTTCTCAAGCTTGGCTGCACATTAGAATCACCTGGGAATCTTTTTAAAATCCTGATTTCTGGGCCTCATCCTCCAGAAATTGTTTCTTTGTTATGGGGTGGGGCCACAACATTAGTAACAAAGAAACAGAATTTCCGGAGGATGAGGCCCAGAAATCAGGATTTTAAAAAGATTCCTAAGTGATTCTAATGTGCAGCCAAGGTTGAGAACCACTGCTCTAATACAATCAGAGTGCAGATTTGAGGTGGTTTAGACCTACCCAAATGACAAAACTAACAGTGAAGGCAAGGTGTGTGCATGAGTATTGGTGGGTATTGCTAAGTAAAATCTAGACTCAGTACCAGGAAGGAGGAGAGATGTCAGTCAACAAACCAGGGATGCCCTTAGTAGCATTTCCTTCCTAGTTGCCTACCCCTTGACACCAGGTGTCTGGCTAGAATCCCATTTATTTATTTTTTTTTAAATATATTTTATTGATTTTTTACAGAGAGGAAGTGAGAGAAACAGAGAGCCAGAAACATCGATGAGAGAGAAACATCGATCAGCTGCCTCCTGCACACCTCCCACTGGGGATGTGCCCGCAACCCAGGCACATGCCCCCGACCGGAATCGAACCTGGGACCCCTCAGTCCACAAGCCAACGCTCTATCCACTGAGCCAAACCGGTTTCGGCTAGAATCCCATTTAATGAGAACTTCAATTTAGTTAGTCCCTTGATTTTTTTTTTTTGACATTTTTATTTTTTTTTTTTTATTTTTTAGTCCCTTGATTTACATGAACTCGCTTAATTCAGAATTAGCTCAGAACTCACTTGACTCACTTGAAGGCCTATCTGAAGCAACATTTTTGAGTGGAAGAACTTCGTTAGAAATTTATTTGCTTCTATATGCATATGGATATATACAACACTTACACTTGATGTGCTTATTAAAAACATAGTACAAAATATCTAAAAATAGATAAATTATAACGTTGGCTAAAATCTAGACGTGTTTGTTTTTATCATTTCCTTACATTAGCACAATCTCAGCAGCTTAAAACAACACCCATGTTTAGGCCATTGTCTCTGAAGGTGAGCATTCGAGCACAGCACAGCTGCACGCTGTTTAAGATCCATGTGCATGAAGTCAAGCTTCAGCCAGAGTTTTCATTTGGAACTCAGGATCCTTTTTGTACCTCATCAGTTGTTTAAAGAATTCAATTCTGCCCTAGCTCGATCAGTGGATAGTGCATTGGCCTGTGTACTGCAGGGTCCCAGGTTTTGGTTCTGGTTAAGGTCACATGCCTGGGGTGCAGGCTCAGTAGGGGACATACAGGAGGCAACCCATCAATGATTCTCTCTCATCACTGATGTTTCTTTCTCTCTCTCCCTCTCCCTTCCTCTCTGAAATCAATACACATATATTTTTTAAAAAAGAAAAAGAATTCAGTTCCTTGTGGATATAGGACTGAGGTTCCCATTTCCTTGCTATGTGGCCCTCTTCCTCTTGAAGCTTTCAGAGGTACATTAAATCCATCTTGTGCTTTGAGTCTCTGTGATTTTCTCTTCTGCTCTTGGGGCTTATATGACAATGTTGGGTTCGCCTGCATAATCCAGGATAATATCCTATGTTAAAGCAGCTAATTAGTAAACTTCATACATTTGCAAACTTCCTTTGCCATGGAACATGACTAGAGGCACAACACCTGGGGGTGAAGAACAGTGAGACCAAAATTCCACCTCCCACTCTGGATGCTTCACTTCCCACACTGGTGACATCAAATAAAAGGGGAGGAAGCACACAGAGGGAGGAACCCAAGAGTGTGTTCTTCAGCTCTCACATCTTGGTGAATAACCTTCTTATATCTATTGCCATATATACATACATATGTAAATTACAGAAAGATGAAAGATGCTGAGACTTTTTATTTGTTCTGAACGAGGCTTCTAAAACCTCTGTTCTGCAGACTAGGAATCAGTAATAAGGACAACTTTGAAAGAATCCGCCTGCATTTATCTTGTGTGTGTTATTGTGTGTGTGTCAGACAGTACAAAGAAAATTAAGGTTTTTCTTCTTTGCTATACATATAATACTCAGAAGTGAAAGCTTAATTAACTTGTCAGAATCGTGGCATCTCTTTTCTTGAACTGCTGTACGCACCTTCCCCAAAGATTTGAAAAAGAAAGAATAACCCTCTCCAGCACCTTCGCTGGGAGAGCTGCACATCCTCAGCCCTCATGCCCTCAGAGATGGCTTCCTGTCATAATGAGAGGTGTTTCCATGCATCTGCATGAGCACTGGCTTTCACCACTTGTCAAGAAATGTCGACAGTGCAGAACAGCAATTGTTTCATAAGGCAGGGCCCATCAGGCTGCAAAGAGGAAGCAGAGCAGAGCAGCTAATTACCGTGTACCAAATTCATCTTTTTCAGGAAGACACACACACACCAAAAAAAAAATTAAAAGAAGCAAGGTAGTTGACAATTCCAGTGCTGCCTGTAAGTTAATTTCCACTTTCACAAAGTTGAGTTCTTAAGTTTTCTTCTGCCTCAGAAAGTGATGTTCCCAGAATCATCTCAAATATCAGACCAGATCCTCTTGTTGTGTAATCTTTCCCCTGGCCTATTTTATTTAACTTGGAAAATTGCATAAACTCATTCCAGAGGCTAAGATATGGAGCATAAACTTTTCTTTAGCTTATTACAGGTAGTTCTAGGGATCTGAGTTACTTCTATAGTGAAAAAGATTGACAGCCCCTTTTTTAAACTTTGACATTCATTTTCTTTTTTAAAAATGTATCTTTATTGTTGAAAGTATTACAGAAATTTCCTCCCCCCCCCCATGACCCTCTCACCAGGCCTTCACCCCACTATTGTCTGTCCATGGGCTATGCATCTCTCTATATATAAAAGGTTAATATGCAAAGTGTCTCCTCAGGAGTTCGACCAGAAGAACAGGAGTTCGATCGCTCGCTATGACGTTCACTGACCAACAGGGGATGGCGCTGAACATGGCAGGTGACCAGCAGCAGCAGAGGGGCACCGAGGGAGCAAGGGAAGGGGGAGGCGGGGAGACAGGGAACATGATTGGCGCTGATTGCCAGCCAGGCCTAGGGACCCTACCTGTGCAAGAATTTCGTGTACTGGGCCTCTAGTATGCATATAAGTTATTTAGTTAATCTCCCCGCTACCTTCCCTCTGAGATTCCACAGTCTGTTCCATGCTTCTATATGGATCTATTTTGTTCATCAGTTTATTTTGTTCATTAGATTACACATATGAGTGAGAGCATGGGATACCTGTCTTTCTCTGACTGGCTGATTTTGCTTAGCATACTGTGACCCACACCAGAGTTTAGCTTTTCTGGGAACTCCTTCCTGATACAACCCCACACCTTCCTTGTAACTTCTTTATTCTGGAGTCCCATAGATTTGATTTTCCCAATATTATGTGTCTGTGTTGACGAGCTATTTGGTTAAGGTCCTTATGTCATCTGTGTCAGTGGGTTCCATCTTCCTGTCTGAGCCACAATATCTATAAGAACAGAGACCATGCTTCCTATTACTAATGATTGTTATTGGCTTGGTCATACTTCTAGCATCTTTTAAAACGTCTTTCTGATCATGCCAACATCCCTGCCATGTCTGAGTCTGGTCCTAATGCTTGCTCTGCCTCTTCAAACTGGGTTTTTTGCCTTTTAGTTTGTCTTGTAATTTGTTCTGGTAGCCAGACACAATGCACTGGGTAACAGGAGCTGCCGTAAATAGATCTTTAGCAGTGTGGTGGTGAGATGTGGAGGGAGGGGGGCATTCTGTAGTCATATAGGTAGGTCTCAGTCTTGTGGTGACCTTGTACCTGTGTCCTGAGACCTTCACATGTGCTTCTCAGTCCTTCCCCGTCCCTCTACTCCCACCCCAGGTGAAACAAGATGGCTAGTGTGGCTGGAGTTGGGCGTTTTCCTTCTTCCACATGCAGACCTAAAGCAGGCTGGAGTTGGGCATTTCCCTTCCCTGAGGTCAGTTAAGCTCTGATAAAGGTCAGCATGTTTCTCCTGAGCACAGAACTTGTTGAGAAGAACAGAGTACTCTGGAATATGTCAAAATTTCCTTCCCCGTCACACCCCCAGGAAGTACGAGGGGCTTTTTCTCTGATATTTACTGTGAAACCCCAGCAGAGTTCCTGGAGGTAAAAATTCACAAATGTGAATTCAGCTGGAGGACTGAATCCCCCTGGAGCTTCTCACTCAGCTCTGAGCCTCCAGCTGGTCACCAATTACAGTTCAGGTTTTCCTGTCCTGGCATTGGTTCCCATGGGAGTTGTATGCTGGTGGCTTTCTCTTCCAATATCTGTGATTCTCTCTAGTCCCCTGTCTGTATCTCCAACTTGGTGGGACAGCGGTTTGCTCTGTGACCTCACTTTTCTGATGAATCTAAAAGGAGTTGTTGATTTTTCAATTTATTCAGCATTTTACTTGTGAGGATAAAGTGGTGACTTCCAGCTTCATACATGTTGGGTTAAAAACAGGAAGTCCTCAGCTTTTATTTTTTTGTTCTTTTCTTTTATTGAATTTATTGGGGTGAGATTGGTTAATAAAATTATATAGGTTTCAGGTGTATAATTCTATAATACATCATCTGTATATTGTATTGTGTGTTCACCATCCCAAGTCCAGTCCCCTTCCATCACAATTTATCCCCATTTTACCCTCTTCTACCTCCTCCCAGCCCCCTTTCCCTCTGGTAAACATCACAGTTGTTGGTGTCTATGAGTTTTTTTATGGGGATTTTTTGTTTAATCCTTTCACCTTTTTCACCCAGCCCCACAACCCCCTCTTCCTCTGACAGCTGTCAATCTGTTCTCTGCATCTGTGAGTCTGTTTCTATTTTCTTCCATTTATTTTGTTCATTAGATTCCACTTACAAGTGAAATTATATGGTATTTGTCTTTCTCTGACTGGCTTATTCCACTTAGCATAATACTCTTCATATTTAACAAACATTTACTACGTATCAGGCACTTTTCTAAGAGTTTTACAAATATTCGGCCACTTAATCCTTCTACCAATACCATCAGGCAGATATTATTATCCCCATTTTCCAGGTCAGAAAACTGAGTCACAGAAGTCATAGGTCTCGTAAAGATGGAGCTAGGATTGTGATCCATTTTTTAAAACTTTATCTTTATTGTTGAAAGTATTACAGATGTCCCTTTTCCCTCCACATTTTTATAAAAGATAAAATCATCAAGTTATGATTTCTAAGGTTCTGTACAATATTAGCAAAAGAACTGAAGAGAAGCAGTTTCTCATCATGAATTAATATATTCTGAGTGTCTACAGCATTTGAGTTACTCCTCTGCACCCTCTTGTCCTCTTCTTTGTCCAGCTAAACCATCATCCCTGTTTGGCTGGTTTCATCAGTTGCCTTCCAGATTTCAGTAAGTCTGTAGTCTCCCTTAGAAACTGAACTCTCATGTAAAAATGGGTCACTTGCTTGTCTGGCTTTGCACTAGAGGGAATTTATGGTTTGTCAGATTTCTAAGATACCTCTTGCCAAAGAATTAGTTCCTTAGCATAAAGCTTTATCATCATTCAAGATGTAGGCAGATAAAATATGCTTACAGAGGGAAATAAAATTAGTGTCAAAAAAAAACCCTTTCTTTTTCTCCTTAGAAAAGAAAAAAACAAACTGTTCAGAGGCAACTGTCTTAAAAGGGCAAAAAATATTAACTAATTTATAATTTTATTTGGGTTTACATTTCAACTATAAAAAAATAATCTTGGCTAACTTAAGAAGGACCACCCCACTCCACAAGCTCCTTCCCTGATGAATGGGTTGGGCTGTGAAAAGCCATCTGTAAGTTCACAAGTTGATAGGTCTCCAGAGCTACTTACTCTACACTGGGCATAGCATACCCTATGTTGGTAGAATAAAAGTCAGCAAACGTTTTCTTTTGAATACAGCATTTCATTTATCTATGTACATTTTTAAGTGAGGGTCTTTATTATTATGATTGAAAGTGTCAACTAAGTAAGTATTTGCTACCTTAATCTTTTATCTTTGCCATAGCAGTTGCATACAAGCAAATACAAGTCTCACAGGTATCCAGCAGGGTATCCAACAGTTTGCTCTGGGGTCTGTGAGCTGCCCTGGGGGCTTCTAAATTGGCTTATTTGAGCTGAGCTCCTTCTTGTGATCAGTTGCCATTTGGCTCAGAGCTGTCCAGTTTAGAAGACGTCAGTTGGGACGATTTAACTCTGGTCCTCTCTCTTGGTCTTTTGTCCTAGAGCAGGCAGGCTGGCTGTTTCTCATAGTAGATGCAGAAGTTCAGGAGAAAGAACACAATCAACAAAGTCTCTGGAGACTTAAGGACAGAACTGGCACATTACTGATTGTGCAAACTGTATTACCCAGAGCTAGCTACAAGGCCGTTCCCAGAGCAAAGGGGAGAGGAAGCGATTCCATCTTCTGTGGAGAGTGGCTGCAAAGTCACTTTGCAAGAGGTAAAACCAGGAGTGGGAGTGGAATCACGCCACCATTTTTGCAGACTGCCACACCTATCTTGTGAGTAACAAGCATTCAACAATCTTGAAGCAATTCAAACACATTTTCCTCTACCATAGCAAATAAAATAAAAATAATTTAATCCAAATGAATAATTTTTGGTGGCAAAAGAACATAACATAAATATGCCATAGGTCTTGTTTAGTGAAAAATGCTAACACAATTTTCTCTTCTACAAATATATATAATTTTCAAAAGCTCATGAAGTTCAACCAAGTGAGTTTTTTTTGTGTGTAAGAGAAAAATACATGCCAATGCCTTGCTTATTTGTTTCTGAAGCTAATATAGGAACATATTGTCATGTAGGGAAAAGAAACAAAGTTTTTTCTTAGAAGGTATTTAAGTTATAATTTTTTTTCCCTAAGGGAACCTAGTAATATCCAAGCCCATCTTGGTTTTCAGTGAGCCCTGGGACTAAGCACATAGTCATACCTGCTCATAAATTCCTGGGCTACTCTATATAATTGCAGGCTCCCAGAACCCTACTCCTTATATCCTATTGAGAAATTCTATTCCCTATTCTCATTATGAGAAGTGCAGAAAAATCTTAAATGTCTGAGTCCCACATTTATTTCTACACATGTACATAATGAGGTTTGGCTCCCCCCCCCCATTAGTACATGAGGGTAACGGGCTGAAAATATTTTATTCCAGAAATTTTCTGAACCATCTGAATATCTGAGATCAAGATAATTTTGAAAGAGCATATTTTGTTGTTAACAAACATGCTCCCCGAAGAAGAAAACCTTTCCCTGGGGACTAAGAATAGAGTATCTCACTTACATTGTAACTGAGAAAGACATAATCTTTCAAGTCACTGGGGCTCTTTTTTAGTACACGAAAGAGTAACTTATGAAACAAGTGTTGCCTTTTAAATGTCCACATGGTGCCATATGGTCTTATGCAGAACCCTGTCCTTGTAAACAAGAATGAAATGTGATCTATCCACGCTGGGTGTGTTCCTTAAGAATAGTGTTTCTTCCCAGATTCCCAATAAAAAGTCCTTTAGGGAAATGAATGCTAACAAAAAGTACCTTTCTTTAAACTATATTATATAAAAAAAGCTTTCTTATGCATGGAAAGCAAATAGCTATGCCAGTCAGACAAAGACTGATTGAGAAAGAGAATTCATAATGCCCCAGGTGGTCTCCAGCTTCCCAGCTTCCTACTTTTAACTCCTAAGACATATCTGTGTAAGAGAGGACAGTGATAAATCACCCACATTAGTAAGATACCTCTAGGGAGAGTTCTAACTTTTTTTTTCTAAAACTGCAGGAGGAATAAATAACAACTTAAGCAGTGACCAGCGCAATCTAACTGCTTTCTTCCTGTTCCTTCAATAACCATGTCAAATAGCTAAGCATGTGTCCCATACGACAGGGTGGTCTGAAGTAAATCATAAGCACAAGTTAGAAGCTCTTTCAAATGACTGCCTTTGAGACTTTAAGCATTGGCTAACTGCCTCAATTCACAAATCTCTTAGAGGCAATGAGAACTCTCTACCTACTTTAAGCATGAAATAAGTGAAAAAGTGTTTAGAGGTTACTAAAGGTGCAATGAAATGCAAAAGATCACAGTAATCAGATGGGAGGTTGAAAAAAACATTGTATTCGAAGTCAGGTGACCTGGTTTCTAATCCCAGGTCTGTTCCAAACTAGCAGAATATCCTTGGGCAAGTCATTTTAACATTCTGAGCCAGAGTGTCCTCAGTGGGCAACCACATGAGACTGTGGCAAGAACCAAATGAGGTGCTGGGAAACAAGAGTGAATAAGGCCATCTTTGCCAGGGAGGAGCTCCCCCGTCCAGTGGGAGAGACAGAGGTGTGAAGAGATGGAGATGATAAAATGTGATGGATCAAAAAGGACACTTCGCACTCTCTTGGAGAGCTCAGAGTTGGAGTGATTCATGTTGCCTAGGGGAGTTGAGGGAGTTCCACAGAGAAGGTAACATTTTTACCTGAGCTTTAAAGGATGAGTAGGTGTCTCCAAGACAACCAGGAAGGAAGACACAGGAGATGGGGGTGGGAACGGCTGAGCTGTGAAGGACATTTCATATCATGCTACGGAGTTTAGGGACAGGTGACAGAAGAAATGTCTGTTGATTGCATGCGGTTGACATTGTTAATGGATCATCCCAAGTCTGCCTTTCCAGTGGCACATGTGAAGGGTATAAGCAGCATCTTAGGTCCAGCCTGGCTGTCAAGTTCTGGAGTCTTCTCTCTTCTTTCCAATGGATTAGCGGGCTTCCACTTGCAGAGCTTCCATGTGCTAAATAGCAAATGTGCTAAGGCTATGAATGACCTTAAGGTTGTATGTATGTACGTGGGATGAAGGAAAGGCGAGAAGGAGGACAGGCTCTCAAGAGCTCCAATGCAATGCTCAGCCTCTTGACATTCTTATTACTGAATCATCTCCAGTGTGTCTGGTGATAACCGCCCCCCCCAAAAAAAAACCACAAAAACAAACTTACTCTTTTAATTTGATATCTCAGCTGGGGTCCATATCCTTTAGGACTTTGGGGGTCTTTATTATTGCTTATTAGCCACTTTGGCCAAAAAGATTATTTGTATTGATGAACATCCTTGAAAATAGCCACTAAATCATCTGATTAAATGCTGAATATTGACCACTCTGAGATTTCTGCTACTGAACATTAATATGCTCCATCCACTTGCCCAGGCAATCTTGCACTTCCTGTAAGACCTCTGTGACTTGAACTGTTTACTGACAGTCTTTTGGTGGCTCCTTAAATATTGTTCTGGCTTCTAGACTAGACTTTGTTCCAATACCTCAGGTGGGTTATTCCCATAACCTGCTTCACTCCATCAGCTAGGTCTGGTTCCTGGGTCTTCATCTCTTCCTTTTCTAGTTATCCATGCTTTGATATATCAGGGCATAAGATATGACATACACTCCAAAACAAATATAAACTAAAATCTTTCACAATGGGCGAGAAGTCTTACCAACTCAGGAATTCAAAACCCCTAAAAATATTAAATATGTTCCATCAGGAAAATTTATATAAATAATTATTACCATGAATATATTTGCCATTACCTGTGTACCACATCACGTGTTTGTTTGTTTGTTTGTTTGTTTATTTATTTATTTGTGGGAGAGGGAGGAACACATAGTCAATCCATCACATACCAAGGCCTGAGGGCAACACAGAATACCTTTTGAGGGGACTACAACAATCTTGCAAGGTAAATATTTCACAAAGGTGGAAAGGGAGACAGAATCTAATTTGCTCAGGTAAAGCCACCAGTTAGTAAATGAAACAGCCTTAATCCATCCTCCTCTCCTCCATTCATTCTTTGTTTTGTGTATCTAAGGACTTTAATTGGTGGCCCTATGAATCATTATTATAGCACAGAAAAATAAACAGCTCAATGTAAGACATCACTGTTCCTATTACCCATGGAGAATTTCTTTCTGATCTTGTTCTTCCATAGTTCCTGATCTCATGCTACTAGTATGTTTCTTAGGCCACCTTACTTTCTAAACTCTTCCTCATTCCCTCTCCTTTGTTTACATAGTTGGCCTCTCAATCCAATGATACTTTACACGTAGGTTTGTTTCAATAGAAGTGTCATAAAACATGAGAAAAAAAGTGAGAAGTGCCTACAGCATGGGGTATGCTGAGATCATAGGCCACACACACTTTCTCAGTTGTAAATGCATGTGGATTGTGGGAGTTGGGGTAGAGGTACAGGCAAGGAGATGGAAATATAGAATAAACAAACTGCACATGTTTCACAACTATGTTGTGAGTCAGTCCTCAGTTAACTGTGGGTAGGTGGATAATTGAATAACAAAACTGACTATAAGAGAACTGTACAAACGGAAGAATAGGGTATTAGATTAGATTCTGTCACTGAAATAATCGAGGTAGGTTAAAGCAAAGGATAGTCTCACCTGTCTTTAGCACATCTGCCTGGTGAACCCTAGATTAATCTAACCTTCTGTTTTTGAACTGCCCTTTGCCTGCCTGATAATGCTGGAGAAAATTACAAGGTCATCCTGTTGGGAGTTTCACAGTTGATTCTCATCTTCGGTGGCCCCTTTTCCGTTTACTTGCTCTTCGCTTTCCCATTACCATGCTGCAGGCTCTGTTACCACCACCGCCTCAAGCTCCCTTCTGCATTCCCCCCTCATCAGTCTTGGCAGAAGGTCTGGATTCCTACACAGAGGTGTAGTATTATGTGTGAACTGCATCAAAGTCTCCCCCCGCTCACCCCCATTATCTTCATCTGCATAGTTGCCTCTCTCTCAGGGAAAGTCTTATCTCTGCTCCTTTTCAAGGTTAACACTTCCATTTGTACTCAAGATTTCAATCCCTTTATAACATTTGAAAACTTGATTTTCAATAATTCCTTCTTTTTGTAGTTCTAATATTTCCCTCTCCACTCATTCTCCTCAACCAACAAATATATTTAGGTGCATCTCACCCCCAAATCAATTTCTTCATTCCTTGTTTTCCTTTAAGCAGTCATGCTGTCCTTTTTCTTTCTTTTACTAGGAAAAGAGTAAACTTTTGAAAGAGTATTTATTCTCAGCCTCTACTACATTATTTTGCATTCATCCTCAGCCTCGTTTTCATTTCCCCTACAGTGCTGTTAAAGTTGCTCTTGATAATGTCCATCAATAGTTTAAACTCTGGTAGGTCCTGTTTGGTCTTCAGAAACTCAAAGCTGGAGAAACCAGGGAGCTCACTTCTGAGACAGCACTAGTAAAATTAGCAAAGTAACCCAGACACAAACATAAACAATGACCAATATTAGAAGGATATAACTGTAACATATCCATAATATGGGAAAGTGTACATATATTTAAATATTTTTAAGAACTTAAATAGCATTTAGAAATGCATGTGACACACTGAGTGAGAAAAGTACACTACAAGCTAAGCTTTATATGAAGTTTGAGCATATATATATACATATATATATATATACATATATATATACATACATATATATATGTGTATATATATATTATACACACACACACAGAAACACACACACACACACACAATGGAAAAAATACCTCTAGAAAATAAAAGGTGAAAGATCATTCACCAAACTTTAACTTTGATAGTCTTTTTATATGTGGAATTGTGTTTTTATATCAACAAATTTTGATCATTGTAAAGTGTTTTTCAATAAATTTATATTAATTTTTTTCATAAATAAAATTTAAAAAATCATTCTTGACTTTTTAACCTCCCTTTTTAAAAATAGTCAGGTTTACAATGTGACCTTCTTTCTTGCTTGCTTTACATCTGTGGTCCGCAAATTTAAGAGTGTGCATAAAAAATCATCATGGTGCTTATAAAAAAAAAAGAAAAAACTAATTCTGAACTTTACTCCCTAGAGATTCTGACTCTTAAGATCTTCTAACTCAGGGGGCTGCATTTTTTAACAAGCCCTCTTGGTGGTTCTGATACAGGAGATGGCCTATATATTAAACTAGAAACATCATGGGGTTTCAATTATTCTTCTCAATATAATTATTAGCTTTTGTTCTGTTACAGGTAAAAGTCTAGTAAAAACACAGAAATGGGATAAAGGCAGAATAGCTTTCATCTTTGCAGTGATTGGGGCCACTGAGAGTATTTTAGGAATAAAATGGTAAGAAGACCAAGATTAAATTAAAAGACCCATTCCCTAAGCAAAGAATCGCAACCAGTACACTATATAGCTAATGCAAAGGCTATTGTCCAGACCTAGGATGTGCACTTTTCATCCAGATGCTTTCCATAAAAATGAGAGGCATATGAATAGCCAAGACATTGAATAAATAAAAATGAAGGACATCAATAGTCAGAGGGAGCAGATCTAGAGAAATTCTCAGGTTTCATAATGAGCAATTATATGAGTAGTGGTTTTATTAAATTCCCATGAAACCAGGAGGAGAATTAATAGAAAATTCCTGAACTTTTTCTCTGAGCTCTAGAACCACATTTGCAGCAGCCAATTAAACAATGACACTTGATCATCCCATAGGCATCATGAACTCACATTTTTCAAATATGAACTCATTACATGCCCTGCTAATCAGATACCTACTCTTTTAATCTCTGTCTCTTTTGAAAATATCACTCTCTACCCATTTGCCCCAACAAAACACTTGATTATCCTACATTCCTCTTTTGGTTACTCAAAATCATCTTCTGACTTCACCATAACCAGTCTGATATGGGTAATGCTATGCAACAAATAAAAAATTGATTCTGCCTTCTCCACCTCAATGACACTGAGTTACTTGCTACTTGCTCTCTGAAGTCCACCTCCCTTTGCATACATGGTCCTACCTATGTAGGGAACTTTTTTCCTAATTAACCTTGTAGGTAACTTTTCCAGAAAATCAACCTCAAGCACTACCTTCTCTGTTATGTATCCAAATCTCACCATATAATTTTATTATAGCAGCTAAACTTTATTAAATCAGAGCTACTTATCTGTCTTTCTACCCTTTGGACCAAAAGAAACAGACAGCACATTGCAGGGGTTCAGCTGGCATTCACCTCTGTGTAACAGGTATTTCTCTAAGCAATATAAGCCTGGGGCTATGTGCAAGGGTCCCATAATCACAAATCTGACTATGTAACTAGATTTCCCTGAACTTCAGACCTTGTCCAGGGTCCCTTTTATTGCTTTAGTGTATGTTCATGATCTCAGAAGCAGCGTACAACAGGCAGACAATTTATATTTTATATTCAGCTTCTTGGCCTACCCAGCCACTGAGATACTGCCCAACCATGATAATAACATTGTGTTTTCAGTGCTTCTGATGCTGCCCAGAAATGCCACATCTGTTGGTCTGCTACCCTGTGTCAATGCTTCTTCAGCACTATTCACCAAAGCAGACTTCTGTTATCTTGCCCAGAACCTTGACTGCTCTTCTGGTAATGAAACCCCTTTCCAGCTCAGAACCCCTTCCTCGTGGTGATTTAGATTTGCTCAAGATTCTCTAATCTCACTTAATCTTCAGGAAGTGCTTCAGGAATGAATATGTAAATCATGCCAAACACATCAGGGCCCTTTCTGGGTGTATTCTAAACTAGAAGGCTGGGATACTGGGGCTGGCCACCATTTCGCTTGCCACATGGGAACAGCATGCTTGCAAAATCAAGTCACGCAGATCAGAGGAGCTTAGAGAATGAGTTAGAGACCGAGGCCCTAAAACCTGACATGTAAGCCAACAAGTTTCTGTGTGGTTTAAATTAGAGTAGGATTTCTATCACTTGTAACTACAAGAATTCCCATAACTTCTAACACGATTTTAGCATAGAACCCTACTGTTTGTCACTTGAGCAAGTGACATCTATGCTTTGTCAGGACTGAGCCCTTGGAATGCTTCATCCCCTCTCCTTCCATTGCCAGATGTGTCACTTTACTCCCCTCCATTCTTAAAACCTAAAATCCCATCTACAACTCTTGAGCTTTAGTCCCCAGCCATTTAATCGGTGCTCTGAAGTAGTTAATTTCTTTCATTTCCTAGAGCGTGAATGAGGAGTTCCACTCTCTTTATCAACCCTTTCTCTGAGGCCATGGATCATAAGAATTTTTCTGTGATGATAAAGATAATAAAAATCAGGATAATAAATAGTCTACGTTTCGTGAGCTATACCTGTCTCTGTTGTAACTATTCGACGCTACCTGTGTAGACACAGTCAATATGAAATAAATGAGCATTACTGTATACCAATAAAATGTTTTATGAACATTAAAATTTGAATTTCATATAGTTTTCATGTGTCACAAATATGATACTATCCCTTTGATTTGTCTAAGTATTTAAAAATGCAAAACCAATCTTAACTTGCAGTCAGTATGCAGATGATAATTTGCCTACCTCTGCTCTCGGTCACAGAGTTTCCACACTAGCTCCCTAAAACCATTCTTTCCCCTCCCATGCCCAGCCAACTCTCCACCAGAATTTAGTCAACAGATTCAAACTACTTGAACTTATAACCAAAGCAGTCTCTCCAATACATAGCCCATGTCTGTCATTTAAGAGAATATTCAACACAAATGTGTTGAAGAAGAGCTAGCAGAAGAAGTAACAAAATTAGGGGGGAAATTCCCGAGTCTTTCTTAATTAAGCAATTTTTATAGCATAATTTCTTTTTGCTAGCATAATTCCACCAAAAAGTAAAAGGGCCGTGCAGAATGGCACTTCTGGAGGGCACCCAATGCCGTCATCTCAGACAGGAGAAGGATTCTCCTACTCAGCTAGTCGAAAGAGCCAAGTGTGAAGGCTAAAGGAGAAAGGTAGCCAGCTGACTACCTCTGAGAGTTCACTCTGCAGAAGAGGAGAGAAGTACTAAACTGGCAGTATATTCATGGTTGAGTGAAGCCAGGCACAAGATTGAAAAGTGACTAATTTATCATTTTTAATTAATCTAAAGTTTTCTGATATTCAAACATTATCCTAATTACCAAATCAATTTCCCTGTGGAGTTTAAGCATTCATGTAGGAAATAAAGTAATTTCTCATATTTAAGTTCAAATAGCTTGTGTTTTAATGTAATAAAGACAAATTGATAATATGGTCTTGCCAAGAAGAAAAAGCCATGAATTCCACGCCAAGCCTCCCAGGCCCTGGCCACCCTTGTTAACTGGCTGCATCTACCAGACTCCTGTTACAGGCCTAATATGTGTCTGTAGGTACAAGCAAACCTCTAAGGGTGTCTGGTTTGTTCAACAATTACAGCTCTAAGAGCCTGGAAAACCACATCTGGCACACAAGAGTGAGAGTCTTGGGACTGACAATATTAACAAAGGTGGAAAATCTCTACTTTCAGTTTGTGTAAAACAGAAAATTGGAGGTTCCCATGAACATGGCCTCTGGCTTTCTCTTACTCTGGTCCAACCATCATCCTTCACTGGCTTTCCATATTTTCCTCTCTCCTAATCCCTCTCTTATTTCCTGATCCTTTCTTTTTCAAAGATCAAAACAAACACAAATGATTTTTTTACATTCCAAGATACTCAAGTTAGAAGGATTCAGAAAATTTCTTCCAAATATAATAAATAAATGACCAACATTCAGCAAATAAAACCTCTAGCTCAGGTATCCACAGCCACATAATCATGTATTTGTACTATATGCCAGGGAGGACTAGTTCTGGGTGCTTGGGAAGTGAAATAGGCAGAATTTTGGCCCCCATGACCTTTACTCCATGTAAATATGGAACAATACATAGCAAAACAGACTTTGTAGATGCATTAAGGTTACTAGTCAATTGACCTTAAAATAGAGCGATTATTTTAGATTATCCAAATGGGTCTAATGTAATCACATGAGCATTTCAAAGCAGAAGTAGGGGCAGAAAGGGAACTTAGAGGGATTTGCAGTTGGAATATGGGGGGCCGTGTGTAAAGGGATTGTAGGAGGCCTTTGGGGCCTTTTGGAGATGAAAGCAAGGGGCTGACAACTCTACAACTATAAGGAACTGGATTCTGCCATTTAGGAGAATGAGCTTGGAAGTGGATTCATCCATAGGACTTACAGATAAGAACCCAGCCTGGCCAACGCCTTGATATCAGCCTTGTGCAACCTTAGGAAGAGAATCAAGCTGAACCCTGCCAGATGTCTGACCTGTAGAGAATTATGAACTAATATATTTGTAATTTATTGGCAATTTGTTACTCAACAATAGAGAATTAATACAAGAACTAATACAGGAAATAAGATCAGGAGAGAACTTTTCCTGCATGTAGCTTATATTCCATCAAGTAAAGATAGATAATGAACAATATATGATTAAAAAGTAAATGATATAGTACATTAGAAGTTAACAAGTAGCAGCAAAGGAAGAAAATATAGGAATAATGTAGGTATGTAGCAAAATGGAGAGGTAATGTAGGGAAATGCAGAAAAGACGAATGAGAATGCTGTTTGTTTGGGGTGGTAGATAGCTGTAGTTTGATCAGTGGTCAGAGCCTCATTGAGGACGTACTATATGAGCGAAGAGCTGAAGGAAATGAGACACTGAATCAAACAAATACTCTGAGTACGAGCATGAAAGAAAGAACAAAAAGACAAAGGGCACAAGAAAAGGTACTAAAGCAGGACAGGGCTGGTTGGCTCCAGGAATGGCTAGGAGGCCATGGCCTGAAGAAGAATGCTCAAGGGAAGATCAGGGGAGGGGTCAGAGAAGTGACACGTGGCCAAATCACATGGGGCCTTGTAAGATACTCTGCGCCTGTGATTTTATTCTGAGAGAAATGAGAGAGCCATGGCAGTGTTTTGAGCAGAGGAGTGGTGCTACAGTCTCAAGGTAAAACGAAGATGAGATTCCTATCCAGTAAAAGGCTAATGCACTATCCAGGCAAATAATGACAGCTTGGACTTGAATGCTAGCAATGAAGGTGGTGGGAGTGGTCTTTAAATATCTTGGAGGTAGAACTAACATGATTTCACACTGGGTTGAATGTGTGGTTATGAGAGAAAAGAAGAATTCAGAATGACTTCAAGTCTTTTAGACTAAGCAACTAAAATGAGGAATTACCATCAACTGAGATGAGAAAAGCTATAGGTAGAGCAACTTTTATGGGAAGGAAGATAAGTTCAGGCTTAGACATGTTAAGATTGAGGTGTCTATTGAACACATAAGTGGAAGTGTTGATTGAGCAGTTGTATAAACTCAGTCTGTAGCTCATGAGAGAGTTCTAGACTGAGAGACATGAGAGAGTTCTTTCTGCTGGTGGATCACCAGCAGAAAGAAGATATTTAAAGACATGGGGATGAGTGATATCATCAAGGCTATAATTCATGAATTTCTCCCCTCAATCTCACTCTTCTTTCATTCCTTCCCAGCACTGAAGTGCAAATGATGGAAAATCAACATTTCAAAATCCCCAATATGCAGATTACATGAGTAAGGAACATCTGGAAAAGGTCATTTTTAATGAAGCCCTAATGGATAACCCAATCAATATAGTGTCTGCCAGAACATACTGTACATTTTTGCCATTATCTATCTTCTTGTTGGTCTTGGATTCGTGATTATCTTTATATTCTTTTTTCCAAACTCCAAAAGATTGTTTGCTTAGACTAACCTTCACACACATAATCAGATTCCCTGTACTCTCATTATTCATTGAATCTCCTCTTGCCACTAGATTAAACTTCCCTTGAGAATGAAAACAATATTCTCTCCTTCTTATAACATCATAGTTGGTAACAACAAGAATTCAAGTATTTACTGAGTATATAGGTATGAGTTTATCTTCATTGTACTTCCACATATCTAATTTGTAGAAATTTGTTGGCTCAAGGGGTAAACTGTACTGCCAAATGACAAGTTAGAATGATGAGTGTAATTGTATTTCTCTTGCATCAGATTTGAAAAATAAGCCAAGTGTTTTCAAATATGGTTGAAAATGTTTTTGTGTGTCTTAGAAACCCTTAAAATAATAGCAAAGGCAGAAAATTTTAATTGGAAGAAAAGGTGAAAAAAATTATGACAGTACATTTTTGCCCTTCACCTGCATCCCATCTAATGTGTCTCTGTCTTCATTATAATGCTCACTTGGATATTTTTTTTCTATTGTCACATATCACAGACAAATACAATAATCATTACAATTTAACTATTCAGTCTTTATGTAATGATTTGCAATGAGTAAATGCTACACAGAAAACTTTGAAATTGAATAGAGATGTACTAGGTTCTGTGTTACTTTGTTGTTGTTATTCTCTTTTTTTTTTCAGGGAGGGAGGGATTCCCCCCAAAGCAGACACCAAGATCAGGAGGTAAGAATAAGTAATTTATGTGAGAGGTTATCCTAGGAAGAGGAGAAATGGAGAAGTGATAATACTATATTGTCAAGTGAGCACTTCTAAGGCAATTGGCATCCAATCTTACTAGAGAATTCCAGGAGACAGTGAAAAACATGCCACCAAGATATCCCAATAGAGGAGAGGGGGCTGAAAGATGTATCCATCAACTCATCCCCCCATCACTGGCCAAGGGATGTTTCTATGTTAGCTAATGGCAAAAGAAAACCCTTAGGTGAAGGAAAAGGTACTTGGAGTAGGATGCTGTCGGTGAGTTGCTGGAACAGTGAATGCTGAAAGAATGTGAGTGAGGCACTGAGCACATCCTATAGAATAAAGAGCTAATATTAGTCCAAAAAGCCAAATGACCTTCCGGACATCCTTCCACACGACCTTCCGGATGAAGCTGGGGCTGCAAGGGCCAAGCCCCTTGCACGAATTTCGTGCATTGGGCCTATAGTATGTTACACAGTTCTAAATGCTTGTGTTTATTCTACCTCACTTTTTCTTTAGACAGAGCACCTGCTAGTTCATATCTGTCCTATATCCTTTCACTGCTGGAGCCTATTGGGCTGTTTGTCAGAGTCTCTTCCTCTTCCACCAAACCCTGGGCTGGTTAGGCAATCGGAGCAACCAAATATGCCGGACACAGTGTTTGTTTCAGGGGTGCACACATAACTCAACAAAGGCCAGGAGGAGCCCTTGGGAACTGATACACAGGCTGGTAGAGAGGCTCTCACCTAAGGATACAGTTGGAGGAGGTAGGGAAGCCCAGTACTACTTAGGAACTGTCTGCACTTGGAGACAGACTGCCTAAGGATGAAGCCAACACAGAGGGAAAGAGGAGATGGGGAGAGACACGCCGAGCAATGTGACATCACGTGTGCAGCCTGGCCCCAGCTATGCCTGAAACACATCCTACACCTGGGATTCTGTAGTTTCTTGAGACATAAATATTCATTCTTTCTCTCCCCCAACTTCTTTAAGATTTCCTTTTCTTATACTAGCATGAGTTGGTGGTCAATCACAGGCACCCAAAGAACTCCTGACTAATATAAATTTTGTGAGCATTTGGGTAGATGGATACTTTTGTTGAAAATTGTTTATCTGAGTAAATACTCAAGTTACATGCAAAAGCATGTAACAATTAGGGGCGAGGCTTAGATAATAAAACTTTTATTACATTTTTATTTCGGAAAATATCTATTAGTGGTAGAAACAAAAAGTACTAACATATATTGACTCTCTGATAAGATATAATATTCATCTCACATTTCTATGCTGTGTTGTGTAGCACTCACAGAGACTCACAGTCTGCTTGTTCTGGCTCCCACAGCTACTAAGTGGCAGGGTGGGGTTTGAACCCAGTCTCCTTGACTTCTTTCCTCAGAGCACCTTTCTTCTGGGTGCTTATCTGTGAGCCAAGTGCTGTGGGAAAGGGAGCTACAGTGATGTAAATGAGAACGTCCCTGACTAGGAGGTGGTGAACAGAGGGGAGCAAGCACATTGACAAATATACTCAAAAAAGTATATACTCTACTGAGTGCCATATCAGTGTAGGAATGAAGATCTTCAGAAGAGGTTCAGATGGGAAGGTTGATGAAGGGGAGTGCCACTTAAGCAGGATTTCAGCAAGAAGAAAAGGGGCAAGGTGGACCTTTGGATGGAAAAGCACAGAAGCACAGAGACTATTCAAACTAATACTGTAGAAAGACGCTCAGAGAGCAGTTAGCAGAACTTTAAACAAATACAGTCAGTGTTTCCTCAACTTTATTCAGTGGAATAGCACCCTCACAACTCTTTCCCATATCCGTAGGCCACCTATGTTATCATTTAATTAAAATTTTATAGCAAAGCAACTTTGACTCAGCTCACTTGTTTTTGTAAAATAAGCAATAGTATCTCTAAAATCACATGTGGGTTGTACTATATTTTTAAAAATACATATTAAAATAAATGTATAATTACCACACGATTTAAAAGCTGGTTCAACCATCACCTAACATTACCTGTCATAATGGTTTGGCGACAGGGCCAGGGCTTCAGAGGCAGCCTGACCTGGTCTGTATCTGAGCTCTGCCCCTTAATTTTGATCTTGGGTATGAAGCTTTCCGCTCCTCCATCTCCTGGTGTGGAATGTTGTAAAGATTAAATGAAATAACACATGTGTGATTATCAATGAAATTATGCATTGCTTATACCACCACTCTTACCCCCACCCAGCATGGATGCTGGGGTAGATGCCTTGTTGTGCTGAGCCACAGAAAAAGGTGAGACTGCAATGGGAGAAGAGACAGCGTTTTCTAAGTAAGGAGAGGAAAGTGCCTGGGAAAAGAGGAACTTTGGGAAAAGAGCAAAGATGCACAGGGGGCATTTGGGGGTGTTTGACTATGTACTTTAGCTTTTCTCTGCATAAAAGAGCTCCAGTAAAACCTGTTTTATTTATCAATATTTTTAGAGTTAGTTTATGGGGTGAAGAAAACAAAAATTGACTGAGATTGGCTTAGGAACAAGTGGAGGCAGCTGGTGACATTTTTGAAGGGGATCAGCATGAGAAGAAGAAAATGCAGTGACAGGAGTAATCAGGGTGGGTCCAAAGAATAAGATTCTGGAGACAGAAAGAAGTATGAAATCTATCAAACCAGGCGGTAGTGATAGAGTCTGAACTGTGTACAAATGAATAGATACAAATGGGGGGAGATGTGAGAACAAATGAGAATAATTTGTTGCCAAGCTTTGTCTTGATGATTTACTCCAGGCTTATAGCCAAAAATAAAATGTGGCAATGCTTTCATGAGAGTCATAAGTAGTATTGACCAAACAATTTCCAAATTGAGTTTCTCTACTTTTTTTAAAAAGACCTTATTTTATCTGATGCTTGAAAAGTTGAAACCAACCCCATAAGACCTTCAATGTCCTTTAGCTAAACTATTACTTATCCAGATTTCCCACTGGTGATATGGACATGCCTAAGGCTCAAGTGAAAAGAAGAATTAAAAAATAAATAAACTAACACACACCAGCTTTCTACTCTTCCAGCCGTGTCCATGCTTGGTGATGTAGCCAGGGCTGTTTTCAGGATTATTCTTTGAAAAGTAGTTCAGATTGGGACAAGTCACTTTGAAATCTCAGGACTCCATTTGGATTTCCTGTATTAATGACCCAGCTATTATTAACCAAATTAATACAAACCTAACAAAATGTGCAGACAAAACTTTGGAAAATTGTCCCTAAACCCTTGGTGATTAAGAATGTTTGCTAATCTTGACCAGTTGACAGGGAGTGACTCATTACAGATAATGATAAAATGAAGTGTGTCATGTTGAACTACAAAAGGGATAAACGCAAGTCTCATTAAATTATTGTAAGTGATGACCAGATAAAACTAAGCGATCTGACTCATAGATGTTAATGGGTGGCATGGCCTCCCACATCAGTGGTTATCAAATGCATACTAGTCCTGCAACTGGAGCCAATACTAGTGGGGATTCACCAGACTCGTGGGCACATGGTCAACAACAGAGTAACGGGAGGAAAGTAATTTCCTGAGTCATAACTTTTCAATATGACCAAGAAACTGTTTATCATTCAGGAGTTTACTAGCTGTTTGTTTGCAGAGTCAAGTGGAGAGGTTTTCATATACTCTGAGCATTTGTTAACCATCCAACTTTCAGATTGAAAAATGCTTACATTTTCAGACTCTTTATGCATTTATCTCAAAGAGGTCTAAAAGACTGGCTTGAATTTTTTGGAACCTGGTTGAATTTAATGAACTGATTGGATATTCACATTTTCTTGAAGAAAGGACAAAGTGAATAAAAGGAGAATATATTTACTCAACCTCAGATACCAGTTACTGAAACTCAGGTACTCAAATAAAGGCCTACAAGTAATGCATTTTAATAAGTAGTAATAGTCTCTTCAAAAAATGATGTTTGGGAAAATGGACAAATAAAAAATGCAAAAAATGAAATTATCACTTTCTTATACCACATACAGAAATGAACTAAAAATGGAGTACTAGTAAATACATAAACAGAAGACCTGAAACCTTAAAACTCCTAGAAAAAAATATAGGCAGCAAACTCTTTGACATTGCTTTTAACAATATTTATTAGATATTTTCCTCAGGCAAGGAAAAACCAAAGAAAAAATAAACAAATGGGACTACATCAAACTAAAAAGGTTTTACACAGTGAAGAAAACTGCCAACAAAACAAAAAGGCAACCTATTGAATGGAAAAGATATTTACCAATGATACATCAAATAGGGCGTTAATATGCAAAAATATATTAGTAACCCACACAACTTAACACCAAAAAAACAAACAATGCGATTAAGAAGTGAGCAGATAATTTCAATAGCCATTTCTCCAAAAAGGACATACAGTCGACCAGCCAGTAGACATATAAAAAGATGATCAATATCACTAATCATCTGGGAAATGAAAATTAAAACAACAATGAGATATTACCTCACATCTTTCAGAATGGCCATTGGTAAGTCAACAAACAACAAGTGTTAGTGAAGATGTGGAGAAAGGGTATTTGTGTGCACTGTTGGTGGGATTGTAAATTAGTGTAGCCACTATGGAAAACAATATAGAGGTTCCTAAAAAAATTAAGGATAGAACTACCACATGACCAGCAATCCTACTTCTGAGTATCTATCCAAAGAAATCTAATTTGAAAAGATATATGCACCCCATATGTTCATTGCAGCATTATTTATAATAGCTGAGATAGGAAAGTAACCTAAATGTTCATTGATATATAAATAAAGAAAATGTGTTTAATATATGGACTATTAGTCAGTCATAAAAAAGAGAAGAAAATCTTGCCTTCTGTGACATTATGATAGTACAATCTGAAGTAGTAGAATGCTAAGAAAAATAAGTCAAACAGAGAAAAACAAATGCCATATTATTTCATAGGTGTAATCTGAAAAACAAACAAACAAAACTTAAATAAAGTCACAGATACAGAAAACAAAGTGCTGGTTGCTAGATGGAGGCCTCAGAGCTGGAGCCAGAGCTAAAGATGGCCCAGAATAAAAAAAAAGAAAAAAAGGAGCAGTTGGGAGCTTCAGTCCTCAGCACCTCACCCAGACTGGCCAGGCACCCCAGTGGGGACCCCCACCCTGAAGGGTGTGTGACCAGCTGCAAACAGCCATCATCCCCTCACCCAGGCTGGCCAGGCACCCCAGTGGGGACCCCCACCCTGATCTGGGACACCCTTCTGGGCAAACCAGCAGGGCCCCACCCATGCACCAGGCCTCTATCCTATATAGTAAAAGGGTAATATGCCTCCCAGCACCGGGATCAGCGGAGCCGAGAGGCCTCCCGGCACCAGGATCAGTGTGACAGGGGGCAGCGACCAAACCCCCTGATTGCCCTGCGGCTCTGTGTGTGACAGGGGGCGGGGCCACAACCTCCCTATCCGCCCTGCTCTGCTTGTGACAGGGGAAGGCGCCCCAACCCCCTGATCAGCCCTGCTCTGTGCCTGATACAGGGGAGCTCCCCAACCCCCTGATCGCCCTGCGGCTCTGTGTGTGACAGGGTAGAGACAACCTCCCCATCGGCCCTGCCCTGAGTGTGAGAGTGGCCGTGCCCCAACCCCCTGATCAGCCCTGCTCTGTGGGTGATAGAGGGTGGCGCCCCAACCCCCTGATCCACCCTGCCCTGTGTGTGACAGGGGGAGGTGCCCCATCTCCCCTATCGGCCCTACTCTGTGCTTGACAGGGGGGAGCTCCTCCACCCCATTATGGGCCCTGCTCTGTGCGTGACAGGGGGGAGCTCCCCAACCCCCTGATCAACCCTGCTCTGTGCATGACAGGGGGGAGCTCCCCAACCACCCTGATGGGCCCTGCTCTGTGCATGACAGGGGGGAGCTCCCCAACCACCTGATAGACCCTGCTCTGTGTGTGACAGGGTACGGAGCCCCAACCCCCCTGATGGGCCCTGCTCTGTGCGTGACAGGGGGCAGCGCCCCAATCCCCGGATTGGCCCTGCTCTGTGCATGACCGGGGGTGGTGCCGCAACCTCCCCATCAACCCTGCCTTGAGTGTGACAGGGGGTGGTGCCCCAACCCCCCAATCGGCCCTACCCTGAGCGTGACTGAGGGTGGCATCGCAACCTCCCAATCTGCCCTGCTCTGTGCATGACAGGGGGTGGCACCCCAACTCCCCAATCGGCCCTGCTCTGAGCCCGACCAGGGGCTGCACCTAGGTATTGGGCCTGCCCTCTGCCACCCAGGAGCAGGCCTAAGCCAGCAGATCGTTATCTCCCGAGGGGTCCCAGACTGCGAGAGGGCACAGGGACACCCCCTTCCCCCCAAGTGCACAAATTTTTGTGCACCGGGCCTCTAGTATTGATAATAACAATGTATGGTGTCAGATGGGTACCAGACCTCCCAGGGTGATCACTTCACAAGGTATTAAATATGTAATCATTATGTTGTAAAACTAAAAGATAATATTACTAGAGGCCTGTTGCACAAATTCATGAACAGGTGGAGTCCCTTGGGGTGGTCTGTGGGAATCAGGCCCCAGCTCCTGCCCCCAGCCTTGCAGCCCCACCTGTCATCCTGCCATGGCCTGGTGCTACCCCCTCACTTGCTCCACCAGCCTGCCTGCAGGGGATGTATCGGGGCCAGGTCCCCCTACCCAGCTTCCTCAGTGCCTGGGAGCCAGGTGGCAGCCCTGCTGCTGCCACCGCTGGTCGCCATCTAAGGGGCGATCAGCAGGGTGATCAGGCCCCCCCACTCACACCTTTCTTGGCCTGGCGCCGCCCGCTCACCTGCTCCACCATCCCGCCATGGTCCCACTTTTGTTGGGGCCCATCGGGGCTGCCAGCACCATGTCACTGACACCCGCCATGTTCTGTGCCGCCTCCTGGTTTGACTCCCAGTCACACTCCGTCAAACAATTTGCATATTAGGCTTTTATTATATAGGATATTAACTGTTATTGAAATATAAATTAAAAAATAAATACCCAACTCAAAGTAATTAGTAATAATTCCTCCAGTTGCACGGCATGAAAATAGATAATAACATCATTACAAGGTAACTATTATAATGCAGTATTAAAAACAAAGATATGGCCAAAACCGGTTTGGCTCAGTGGATGGAGCGTTGGCCTGTGGACTGAAAGGTCCCAGGTTCGATTCCGGTCAAGGGCATGTACCTGGGTTGCGGGCACATCCCCAGTAGGGGATGTGCAGGAGGCAGCTGATCGATGTTTCTCTCTCATCGATGTTTCTAACTCTCTATCTCTCTCCCTTCCTCTCTGTAAAAAATCAATAAAATATATTTTAAAAAAAAGATATGAATTTACAACAAGCTGGTGAAGTTTCTGGTGAGACCTAGAAATTTAGTAAGACAGAAAGGCACATGTGTTGTTTACTATATCCCATGCCTTGTGCCATTCCCTTTATCATATTCTGTTAAATCATTGCAACTATTCTGTCATAAGGTATTTTTATTCCCTTTCTTCAAACAAGAGAAGAGTGAGGTTCAAAAAAGCAAGTAATTTCTAAAGGTCTCATAGATTGTTAGTAAAAGCCAAGATTCAAGCTTGTCTGTCTCCAAAATTCATATTCATTCTATAATTTTCAGAATAGAAAAAGCAACTCCTACAACAAATAAGCAAGATGAGGCAAGTTTTGGAACAAGAATAATACAGAAAACAAACACTCCATTACCAAAGACATTTTAATATACATACATACTTGAAACATCTTCTAACTACTGTGTTTTTTCTTCCAAATGTGCATTTTAAAATAGCTTTATTTTATTTTATTTGTTAATCCTCACCAGAGGATATTTTTCCAATTGCTTTATAGAGAGAGTGGAAGGTAGGGGAGAAGGGAAAGAGAGAGTCACATCAACTGGTTGCCTCCCGCATGAACCCAGACTGGAGGTGGGGAGCAAACCCACAACCTAGTTACATGCCCTTGACTGGGAATCAAACCAGCGACCCTTCCATGCTTGGGCAGACGCTCTAACCACTGAGAAACACTGGCCAGTGTAAAATAGCTTTATTTTAATTGTGCAATTAGAAATTCAGACCACCAGAATGCAAAGAATGACGTCATATGGATATGTATAGTTAGCAAAATTGATGTGTATGAGATGGCACAGAATGACATAATCCAGTCTAGACCATCTTTGTCTTAATTTTGGTTTTTCACATGAGAAGCTTAATTTTTCTTAGCTCAGCTTTTATTTAAAGGGCATGATAATGTTCAGTTCCATGCTAAGTAGCATTTTATTTTTAATGTTCATTAACAAAGACTAAATCAAAATATTTTGGTGGAGGAGACAAATAATGTTTCCCCTTTAAAGAAGGCAAAAAAAAAAAAAATCCCATGCAAAGTCTGGAAATAATTACTGTTGTTTATAACTGCAACCTTGGTTTATTATGCACTTCAGGAGGACAAATTCCAAAAAAGGCATATGAAGAACAGGTGAAGCTTTTTAAGTTGGTTATTTAGTATGGGCTCTTTAAGAAACACGCAGTTCACAAGGGTTATTGCAGCCAGTTTCAGAATTCTGAAAGAAGCTCTACCAACAGCTTTCTAATTGAATCTCAAAAGACTGTAATTGTGTTCCACTCTGTAGTCAACCTCCATTCCATGCAGCTAGAGTCGGTTGTAGGTAATCAGATTACTCATGGGTTACTGCCTGCAGCCTGCAGGAGAGTGCCAAGAGTAAGAAGGCAACGTGTTGTAGGGTTAATGAAGCTTAATATGGTGCCAATATCACACTGAGCCATTGCCTACGGAGTGAGAAAGGATTATATCCCATGTTAATATGCCATTTGACCCGTGCCAGAGAAGCAGTCTAAATCACTGAATAAGTATGTAAGTCACCACTGAGAAGTGTTTGCCATGCCAGCTCTCAGTTCTGTGAAAACAAGTTGTTCTCCAGCTTGTGAATTTTAACTTTGGTGCTCTTTAAAGTACAGTTTCAACATTGGCTCCTAACATCCCTGGAAAGGCCATATAGACATAAGATTCTCTAAATTGGAGCCAATGCAAGGAAATGCACATGCTTTTCTTCAGTTTGATCAAAACTTCTCTGGAGAATAAATCTAAGGTCAATATGTACTGCAATCCCAAAAGTCATTATTGATTTTACTTCCTCCACTTTGCTTTTTACAAAGATGTTTAGGCCCTCTTGAGCTTTGAGATTCTTACTACTAATTAAGTTTTTGGCCAAATGATGCCCCAAATTATACCTCTGCAAGAAGTAAAGAAAGCTCAAAGAACTGATACAAAAAAAAAAATAGTAAAAGTTAGTACAATTTGTACTGCTAAAGCTAGATCTCATAACAATAGGACAATAGAACCAATAGTCTAAAGTCTCCTTACTCCCCACTATGATCTTGACATCTTAGGATGGGAGGAAGGGACTCTTAATGGGGTAATTAAAACATTGAGAAATAACTCTATTAGAAAATATTGACTGTGTTCTTAAATTCATAAATATTTAGGATTAAAAACCAACTTCTAACTTCAGAAAATGTTATATAATTTTCAACATAAGTTAGGTCATTAAATTTTTTTAATTAATCCCTAGGTCATAGATGCAAAATATTAATACAAGTTAAGCAGACTCAAGAGCAAGTTTCTTCTTGCAATCCCTTTACTTATTGTTTACAATAGGAAATAAATGTAGAAGTACAAATTCCAAAACTTACATACAAATATGCAAAAAAGTATAATATGAAAAGCATAGCTCTCATTCTTTACTATTTGTTTGTGTATCTTTTCAGAAATATTCTATTAGTATACTTTCATAAGTATACCTTGTATTTAGTATCTATGAATCTACCTATGAATGCTTGTATGTATGTATGTATATATGTAAAGTCAGCTTTTTGAGGAGCCTATATTTGTAGGGATTTTTACATAAATAGTTTATTTTTTCTTTTTAAAAACAAGATATAACAAAGCAAATAATAAAAACTTAAACAATTTGGTGCTCTTTAAAGTACAGTTATGTACTTTATGTTATTATGTATGTATGCATATATCTATTATGTGTAGATTAGATAATTTACAGCCATATAAATAGATTTTTTCAATAAATTGGAAGGTTCCTTTTGCAGACTCCTAATTAACAGTTATCAACAATTTCATATGAATGGAATGATATAGTATGTGCTTATATTGTGGCCATATTCTTTTATTCAACATTAGAGGCCCAGTGCATGAAATTCGTGCATGGGGGGGGGGGGGCCTCAGCCTGGCCTGCACCCTCTCTAATCTGAGACCCTTCGGGGGATGTCCGACTGCCTAAACTGGGCCTAAACCAGCATTGGACATCCCTCTCGCAATCCGGGACCGTGGCTCCTAACTGTTCACCAGCCTGACTTCGTGATCGCCCCTAACCCCTCTGCCTGCCTACCTGATCACCCCTAACCACGTCTGCCTGCCTGCTGATTGCCCCTAAACTCACTCCCCTACCAGCCTGATCACCCCTAACCACTCTCCCCTGGCAGCCTGATAGCCCCTAACCGCTCTCCCCTGCCGGCCTGATAGCCCCTAACCGCTCTCCCCTGCCGGCCTGATCACCCCTAACCACTCTGCCTGCCTGCCTGATTGGCCCTAACCACCTCTGCCTCGGCCCCCGCCACTGTGGCTTTTCTGGAAGGACGTCCGGAAGACGTCCAGTCTAGCTGGTCTAATTAACATATTACCCTTTTATTAGTATAGATTATGCCTATGAAATTTATCCATGCTATTGTGTGAACAGTATTTTTTTGCAAGACTTAGTTTTTTTAAAGCAATTTTAGGTTTACAGCAAAATTGAAAGGATAATACAGATTTCCCATATACCTTCTGGCCCATATATGCATAGCCTCCCTCATTATCAACATTCCCCACCAGAGTGGTACATTTGTAATAACTGAGGAATCTACATTGATTGACCCATCAATTATAATCACCCAAAGTCCATACTTTATATTAGGGAGTTTATTCATTTTTATTAGCATACTAGAGGCCTGGTGAACAAATTCATGCACAGGTGGGCTTCAGCCAGCCCACCCCAATCAGGGCCAGCCTGGTTGTGGGGAGGGGCCGCAGGTGGTTGGCAGGCTGGCCCCACCCTTGATTGGGGGAGGGGGTGATAGGAGGTGGAGCTGGCTGGGAGGAGGGGCTGTGGGCAATTGACTTGCTGGTCCTGCCCCCTGGTCAAACTCCCGGTCGAACTCCCGGTCAAGGAGACAATTTGCATATTAGCCTTTTATTATATAGGAGGACTATATAATAAAATCTAGTCTCACGAAATTCGTGCGGTGGAGGTGGTCCCTCAGCCCAGCCTGCACGCTCTTGCAGTCCAGGACCCCTCACTTTCTAGCACCCGCCTGCTCGCTGCTCCTTACTGCTCAGCTTGCTGCTCCTTAGCGCTGCCACTGCTGCGGAGGAGGGAGAGGCTCCCGCCACTGCAGCTGCGCTCACCAGTCATGAGCCCAGCTTCTGGCTGAGCAGTGCTCACCCTGTGGGAGCGCACTGACCACCAGGGGGCAGCTCCTGCATTGAGTATATGCCCCCTGGTAGTCAGTGTGTATCATAGCAACTGGTTGTTCCGCTGTTTGGTCAATTTGCATATTAGGCTTTTATTATATAGGATAATATTCCATTGCAGTCTTATTCTAAAATGTATTGGGCATTTGGTTGTTTCTAAACTAGGCTATAATGAATAAAACAATGAACATTATTTTACGTATCTCTTGTTAGACATTAACTAACAAGTCATTTCTATTGATTGATATCCAAGATTCAAGATTACTGGATCATGAGGTAAATGTATGCCTACCTTTGGTAGATACTGCTAATTTTCTGAAGTGATTATAATATTAAACATCAAACCAGCACTGTATAAGGATTCCAATTTTCATATACTCTTGCCAAGACTTGATGTTATTATTTCTTTCAGTATTATTGTCTTAATAGTCTCTTAGTTTTAATTGCATTTCCCTATTAACTAATAATGCTGAGCATCTTTTTGATGTTTATTAAAATTTGCAATATCTACTTTTGGGGAGTACCTATTTAAATATTTGCCCATTCAAAAAGTGGATTGCCTGTATTTTTTTCTTTTTCTTTTTTTTCAGGAACACATTATATATTCCACTCATGGTAAAGTATATGTGTGACAAATATATACATCCAGTTTATAGCTTTCCTTCAACTCTCTTAATGTTGTCCTTTGATAAACAAAGTTTAATAATTTGTTTTTACAAATTTATTGAGGTATAATTCATCTGTACACTTTGATAAGCTTTCACATATGTAACAATTATGAAGCCATTATTTCCATGTAGATAATGAACATATCCATCACCCTCCAAAATTGTCTCATGCTCATTGTAATCCATTCATGCCTTACTTCACACACATCCATAGGCAACTACTGATGTGCTTTCTCTCACTATAGATTAGTTTGTAATTTTTACAATTTCATATAAATGGAAGCATAGACCATGTTTGGCTTATTTCACTTAACACAGCTATGTTACGATTAATCCATGTTATTGTGTGTAACAATAGTTATTTTTGTATTATTTTTATTTCTGAGTAGTATTCCACAATTTTTTTAACCATTTACAAGTTGATGGACAGTTATGTTGTTTCCATTGTTGGCTGTTATAAATAAAAGTGCTATAAACTATATACAAGTCTTTGTGTGTACATAAACCCATATTTATTATCAGTAAATACCTATTAGTAGAATATCTGGGTTGGATGGTAGGTATATGTTTAAATTTTTTTAAACCATCAATCTGTTTTCCAAAGTATACCATTTTATATTACAACATGGAGTATGTAAGGTTGCAAGTTCCACAATGTGGCTATGTCTCTATATGAATACTTCTAGATCTCTTACCTCCCAACCAAAACTATATCTCAGATATCCTTACTGCTGAATTTCTTACTTTCAGTGATGGGCACTAGAAAGATGGTTAAACCTTCCACATGTACATATTATCCATAAGATATTCATATACATCCTTGCCAAGGTAAACATTAGAATGAGACTAACTTACTCTCTCCAAAACTCTGATACTCTTGTCCAAATAGTGGAGAGGCCAGAGCAGAAATTCCATTGCAAAGCAGATTACCCAATTTGGGAAAACTTGCCAATCACCTTATCTTGCTGGCCATTCAATGTTTACAAGTAAATCTTTGAGTCTTTCTCACTTGGGTTGGAAAAGGGATCTGAAAAGAGAGTCTCCTATTTTGTTCCATGAAAAGGAAGGACAAATGTCCAATATTTCCATTTCTAACCTGATGATCTGGGACTCAGATGACATTTTGGATGCCTGCCGAAACCCTCCCAATTATTGACATATAAGGAAGAGGTGGCTGAAACAGCAGAGCCATTCAGCTATTACTAGATAAGGCCTGAGAGGGTAGGACCCCACTTATTTTCAGCTCTACTCTGTGAAATAATTAAAGCCCCTTTTTTCAGCTTTACACCAATTTTGAGACAAGACAAAGAAAGAGTCCCAAGCAATCTACTTAAGAAAGAGAGCACAACAATGGCTGTGCATGTACAATGCACTCCTACTTCTTTTTATTTTTAATACACACTGGAGACTGTTCCAGGTCAGTGATTATTTATGTGCCCCCTGCCCAGTTACTTATAGCTATCAAAAAGTTATACCAAACTTAATAGCATTAATAATTTATTATTTTTATTTCTTTTAGTTCTGGAGGTTGAGTAGGATCAGCTAGACATCCTTTCTTGGGGCCTCTCTCATTGATATCAGATCATAATTGTAGGGAGTCATCTTGAATATGTCCTCACTAACATGTCTGGTGGTTGATGCTGGTTGTTCTATGAGACCTCATCTGGATGATCAGCTGGAACACTACAAGTGACTTCTATTCTCCTGGGTTTCCTCACAGTGTGGCAGCTGGGTTCCAAGAGCAAGTATCTCAAGAGGAATTTGAGACAAAGGAATAACGTAGCCTTAGAAATCATGAAGCTCTGTTTATTAGAGGTGAGACACTAAAACTACAAATATGTAAGGACAAGGGAATCCTATATAATATAATATGCAAATTAACCCTCATACCCTCACAAGATGGCTGCCTACAACCAGGCCAGCAGGGGGTTAGTGAGGGATGACCAAATGATTGAACAAGCAGGCTGTGTGGGGCGACTAGACTGGCGGGAGGGTTAGTGAGGGATGACCAAACAACTGAACAAGCAGGCTGCGTGGGGAAACCAGGCCAGCAGAGGGGGGCAGGGGGCAGTTGGGGACAACCAGGCCAGCGGGGGCGGGGGGAGCAGTGAGGGGTGACCAGACTGGGGGGGCAGTTAGGGGCAATCAGACCAGCACGCAGAGGCAGTGAGGGGTGATCAGGCCAGCAGGGGGGCAGTTAGGGGCGACCAGGCAGGCAGGCAGGCAGGCAGGTGAGTGAATAGGAGCCAGTGGTCCAGGATTGTGAGAGGGATGTCCGACTGCCTGTTTAGGCCAGATCCCCGAGGATTGGGCCTAAGCCAGCAGTCAGACATCCCCCGCGGGTTCCCGGATTGGAGAGGATGCAGGCTGGGCTGAGAGGACCCCCTCCCTGGGGCATGAATTTTGTGCACCAGGCTTCTAGTTAGATTATGTCTCTTGATGGATGATTATCTGTCTACTCTCTAGACTGAGATTATTTACATTCTTCTCACATGCAAAATAGACTGCCCCACTTCTGCAACAATTCTTAAAGTCTTATTTGTTAGACTTTTAGTCTCAGGCTTAATGTCTAGATGCTATCATCTAAAAGGGGTCCACATGACCTTGGGTACGGTTTTGCAGGTATAGCATTTTGAGTATACTCTCTGTGAATCTGAATACATGTAAACTAAAGAAATTGTCTACACAACCAACATATAGTGATGGGAGAGACTTAAGATTGATGTTATTGTATAGGGAGGAAAAAGAAAAAGAAAAGAAAGCAAAAAGTAAAATGGAAGATATGTAACAGTCACTGGTCCGTTATAATTCTGGAACCCAGACAAGCACATATTCCCATTAGTGCTTAGCCCTGTTATTTGACAGTAATTCTCCATGGCTCTTCCTTCTTCCTTCTTCATTATCTTTCCTTTTGCTTAAAATGCATCCCATGGCTACAGCTGAATACTCTTCTCTGCCTGCTTCTTTCTCATAGAAATTTGGGTATGCCAAGGCCACTTTTCACTTCATACCATTGCTTTCCTTTTTAGTCCAAGTTGGCAGTGTTTCTGCTATTGCATTTATCATAAACTTTTATGGATTCTCAATGAATCTTTTTAGGATTCACTCCATTAAGCAAAAACCACTCACATAGAAAGTTTTGAGGTAAACTCTTCTGTCCCTTCACCTCCCAGTTAGATTTCTGTGGGATAATGCCCTGAATATCATCAGAAGCCTTAGATTTTGAGAGAAAATGTGAAACTTGTTCTTCAGATTCTTAGATGGCCTTTTGGGTGTTGGAAAAGGTGTATGAGGCACCACCTTAAATCCTTCTAAAGTCTTAAAACTGCTTTAAAAATCATTTTTAGACCATGTTTTCCTGACAGTGCCCTGAATTTGATCTTTGTCTGAAAGCTATTTCCTAATTTGAGAATAGTTTACCATCTGGAGAGGTTGGGAATGAGAAAGGAACTGTTTTATTTTTGATCCCAAGTCCTGGATTCTTTATACTTAACAGCTTTTTTTAAGCTCTTATTTCTTTAGTTCTTCTCTCGTTTTATTATAAGCAGCTGAAGAAATCAGGTGGAAACTTCAACATTATGCCTAGAAATTTCCTTCGGAAGATCATCCAATTCATTAGGTATATTTACTTTCCGTAGTTCAGTGACGGACAACGCCTCTAAATTTCTTACCACTACATAACAAGTGTCTCCTTTCTCCCAGCTTTTTAAAAATGTTTAGTCATTTTTCTTTACATTCTCACTGACAAATTCCTCAAGACCTTTTTAATTTATTTTTAATTTATTTTCACTGATACAATGCCTAGGGCAAGAGAAACAAAGGAAAAGTAAAGAAATGGGACTATATCAAAATAAAAAAGCTTCTGTACAGCAAAAGAAACCAGCATCAAAATGAAAAGGGAACCCACTCTATGGGAGAACATATTTTCCAATGGTATATCTGAAAGGGGGTTAATTTCCAAAATATATAAAGTACTCATACAAACTCAACAAAAGGAAGACAAAAAATCCAATTAAAAAATGGGCAGATGACCTAAATACACACTTCTTTGAAGAGGATATGCAAATGGCCAAGAGACATATGAAAAAAAATGCTCAACATCACTAATCAGAGGGATGCAAACTAAAATAACAATGAGGTACCACCTGGCACCGATCAAGAAAGCTACCATCAATAAATCAACAAACAACAATTGCTGGCGAGAGTGTGGAGAAAAATCTATTTTCTATGCTGCTGGTGGGAATGCAGACTGGTACAACCACTATGGAAAGCAGTGTGGATATATGCACCCCTGTGTCCACAGCAGCGCTATCTACAATAGCTAAGATCTGGAAACAGTCCTCAAGACCTTTTACACTTCACTACAAATGTTAACACATGAGCGGTAGCTGGAAGCGGCTACTAGTGCTAGTCTGAGAGTCAATGCCTCATGTTTTAGGTTTGGCCATGGCAACCTTCTATGTGGCAGCAAAATATTTTCTGGTTAGAGTTCCAGCAGAGAGCGCGGCCTTCTCCTCGGGGCCCTCGGGCCGGGGTCCAGCAGCAGGCTCCGTCCTGCAGACCCAGGGCCCTCCCTGCGGGTGCCCACTTGCCAGGGCTGTTATGCCCAGATTTCAAAATCCCCCAAGACAGACCACTAGGGAGCCGAGTCCGGATGCAAAAGCATAGGGTCTTTTATTCAAGCCCGGGGCTTGGTCCCCGCCCCCCCACCACCCCCCCCCCCCCCCCCCCCCCCCCGCCTCCATTACTGGATGCAAGAGAGAGCCCCGAGTCCCAAGAGAACAAAGAATTTACAGAGCTTGGGGTGGGGGTGGGGGGGTGGGGGCACACTCTGACCACTGATTTGGCCGATTCCGGTTGGCTGAGTGAGGGCCAGGGGCTAGTGATGCAAGGGCAGGGTGCAGCTAGGGTCTGGTTACACAAAGACAGGGGCGTGGCTAGCATACTCTTGGCCTTGGGCTAGTTTCCCCCACTTTCCCACTGGCCAAGATAAGGGCAGGCTGAGTAACTGATACATTCTGTGGCTTTTTCTTGGAAGAGGGGTTAAGGACACAGCTATCAGTCCTGTTCTGTCCTTTCAGGCCCAGGCTGGGAAGCAGCAGGGAACCTCTACCCCCCACCCCCACCTCCATCTCCGCGGCCTGATGGCGGTGGCCTCCCCCAGGCGCATCCAGTGGACCACAGGGTCTCCAGGCCTAACCCTCGGGGCCTAAGCGGAGCCCTCCCCTCTCCCCCAAACCCCCGCGACCAGCCCCAGGAGGAGAGGGCTCCTCCGCAAGGCCGTGCTGCTTAAGCAACATGCAGCAGGGCGAGCGGATGGCGGCTGCTGGGACACAGCTCCCACCCTCAGGGCTTGGAGCAGGCGGATGGGCACCTGGGGTGACTCCTCCCTCCCGGTTGGAGGAGACCTCACCTTGGCCGGACCACCAGGGACAAAGGCCTGAAGGCGGGAGGGAGCGGTGAGCAGGACATGGGGCGGTGGTCTTCCTTCCACTGTAAACCTTGGTTTCGGAAGAGAAATGGCGGAAGCACGTGCCCCATTTGGCCAATGGGAAGGGCCCACCACCCTCTGCGAAGGTTGACAGGCCCTTAGTGGGCGCCTGTGTATAGAATAGGAAAAGCTGCTCTGCACTCCCCCTGACCTTCCGAAGGAGAACTTCGCTGCAAACAGGCCTCCTGCATGGAAGAGCTGGCCGACCAGTGACAACGTAAGGTGAGAAAACCACGAGTCTTGTGATTATGGAGGACTTTGTTCTTTGCTTGTGTTTTTCAGCTTCCTATATCTGCACATGTTAACTTTAAAAAAATAAATGTTACTTTAACCCTTTGAGTGCCAGCCAATATCCTACGAACTATGCTATAATTGCCAAGGCATTTTTGCTGATTTTACAGCAGTTTAGGAAAAAAAAAAATATGACTCGCAAGTAAATGAAGTTACATATTGAAAAACTTAAGGAAACCTTTACTACCTTTGTTTTCATCTTTGACATGTATTGTTTGCTGATTGTATTATAAAATACTAGTAGAAAAAAAAATTTGAACAAAACATATAATGTTAAAATAGAGGGACGCCCTTCTCCAGTATCTTCCACAAAATCGTCATCGTCACAGCAAGAATTGACATATTTAGCAATATCATCATCACTAATAAAAGCAGACTTAGAACTGGACGCCATTTCGAAGCTTTAGGGCTATAAAATCTGAGTAAACTTCATAAAATCGTAGTACCTGTAAAAAATTAGGCAGATAGATGCCAGTGGTCAATTTTAGAACTACAAACATTCGGCATCATAAGTAATCTGCACTTCGGTGCCATCTGTCAATAAAGAGTGAACTACTAGCATCTAATAGTGACACTGCAGGAGGAGCGTGATCGTGCTCCCGGCACTTTTGGCGAAAGATGGGAGGAGCGCGATTGCACTCCCCGGCACTCTAGGGGTTAAAAGCCATATATATATATATATATATATATATATATATATATATATATATATATATATATATATATATATTTGGTTATCTGGTTATGGAGCCTAACGAACCATTTCAAACTTAGCATAACATAAAAGCAGCAGCATTTACTAGTATGACCTCTGAGTTCTGAAGGGTGACTGGTGACAGCTGATCAGTTCTTACTGGGGGTTTCCCATAAGGTTGCAGTCAGATGGTCCTGGGGCTGGAGCCAGGTCCAAGGCTTCCTCACGTGTCTGGTGGGTCCTGCTGGTTGTTGATGGGGGCCTGGCTTAGGAGCATTATCTTGGAACACCTACCGGATACCTCTCCATGTGGCTAGTCCTCCTGGGAGTATGATGTCAGGGTTCTAAGAGCAAATGTTTCCAGGAGAGACAGACGGAAGTAGCTCTGCCTTTTAGGACCGCATCTCCGAAGTCATGGAGCAGCACTTCTCCTGCATTCCACAACTGCTTACAGAACTCGGACTCCACTTCTTGATGACAGTGGTCTGCAAAGACTTCACAGACTTGTTTTAAAATCTACCACAGTCCCTTTCTCTTTAATGGGTGCATGGATGTACCATCCTTTCAATAATGCTACATTTAAAAATTTCATAATTTTCAGTAACACTTTAAAAACAAGAGGATAAAAAAAGGAAATATGGAATGTTTACTCTCAAATATCTTGGGAAGATCTTCTCAGTAAAGCATCAGTAAAATAACAAGAGAGAGTGTCTACATTCACACAACCCCAATAGAACACTAATTATGAAATGGGATGTCACTGACCTAAAAAAAGTGAAAAACACAAGAAAATGTCATTTCAAATCACTGTATCTGAAGAAGATCCAAACAGGGTGATGATGTTTTATGAAATTTCAGAGACCATGAAAAGGGTTGTCACTTGGTTCTCTGCCATGCTTACTATAGCAAGTCACATAGTATTTTTAAGACATTTTAAGGAGGAAACAAGAAAATGTATGTTACATTAGCATGACTTCAGAGAGAAAACAAGGTGTAAGGACTATAGAGACATCAATTTGGGCTCCAAGAAGCTGTTTTATGTTTAAGTGGGTTTTCCATCATGAGAAGTATTCATGCAGAATATAGAGAAAGCTATTGAGAGAGATTCGTTATCAAAATTTTATTTGTAATTCGGAGATTCCATGATAATATGATTATATAAAGGGAAAAGTTAAGAAATTATATATGTTTATGACAACATTTTTGCTTATTTTCTACATAGACTGTTTTCAAAATATGTCTGTCTGAGATTCAGGAGAGCCTGGGAAATCCTACAATCTACCCTAATGCCCATATAGGACCTAAATTATGTTGGTTACAAAGTGACATAAGAAATACTTTTAGTACAGCACAGGGAATATAGTTAATAATACTATATAATAAAAGCCTAATATGCAAATTGTCCCCTAGGGCCGTCGTTCGACCGAGAGTTTAACCAGGAGACTGGGGGTTCAACTGCAGGCTATGATGTGCGCTGACCATGCAGGGGCGGAGCAGAACATGGCGGGCATCGGCAACACGGCGCTGGCAGTGGGTGGTAGTAGAGGTGCTGCTAGCCCTGATGGGCCCCAAGGAGAGCAGGACTGTGGCGGGATGGTGGAGTAAGTGAGCAGGCGACGCCAGGCCAAGACGGGTATGAGTGGGGGCCCAATTGCCCTGCTAATGGCCCTGTAGACGGTGACCAGTGGAGGTGGGGTGGGCGGGGCTGCCACACAGCAGCTCCCTGATGCTAAGGGAGCTGGGTGGGGGACCCGGCCCTGATCGATCACCCCGCAGGTGGAATGGAGGAGCAGGTGAGGGGGTGGTTTCAGGCCAAGGTGGGGTGCCAGGTGGGGCTGCAGGGCTTCGAGGGTGGGGACATGAGCTGGGGCTGCGAGGCTGGGGGCGCAAGCTGGGAACCAATCTCTGTAGGCCACCCCCTTAGGACCCCACCTGTGCACGAATTCATGTACTAGGCCTCTACTATTATAATAACTATATATGGTGCCAGGTGTGTACTAAAATTATTGGGAAGATCAGTTCATAAGGTATAAAGGTATCTAATCACTATGTTGTATATTTGAAACTAATATAAGACTGCCAACTATAATTGAAAAGCAAACCTCTTTTAAAAGACTACTTTTAGCCAAAGTCACAAAAAAACAGAATTAACTTGAACCAACTGAAAATGAAGTAAACAATGACAGAAATGTCAGTGATTTTAGTTAGCTGACTTTACCATACCCCTAACATATATCTCCGTCAGAAATATAGCCAGGAAATAGCTGGGAGAGGCACACTCCTACTGAATACATTCTGTAATACTCGTGCATCCTTTATGTCAGTGATTTACAGCTAGTGGGCCACAATCCTTTATATCAGTGGTTTTCAGCTAGTGTGCCGCAAAATTTTTAAAGCAGGCAATACCTGACTATTTAGTCAGGAGCACTGACCTCTCTTCCCTTAGATTGTCAAATTAAAAAATGAAAACAGCCAACACAACAATAGGCATCAGTTGTAAATTATTCAAAATTATACCTTTTTTGCCATGTGGGCAAAAAATACATTTTTTTGGTGTGCTGCAGAATTTTAGTGATTAGTTTATGTGTGCCATGAGATTAAAAAGAGGTTTAAAATCATTGTTTTATGCTAATTAATAGATGTGACATTTTTAACCACTATGATGAAAAAGGAAGTATTTTGAAGTCACGTTCATCTTAATGTTAGAACCTGGCTGTTTCTTTGGCTATTATCCCATTGTCAATGCAAATTTATCAAGTACGGAGGGAATATGAAGATGAGTAAAACCTTGTCCCTTGCCCTAACCGGTTTGGCTCAGTGGATAGAGCGCTGACCTGCAGACTGAAGGGTCCCAGGTTCGATTCTGGTCAAGGGCATGTACCTTGGTTGCGGGCACATCTCCAGTAGGGAGTGTTCAGGAGGTAACTGATCGATGTTTCTCTCTCATCGATGTTTCTAACTCTCTATCCCTCTCCCTTTCTCTCTGTAAAAAATCAATAAAATATATTTAAAAAACACACAACAACAGCAGCAACAACAAAAAACCTTGTCCCTTTCCTTACAGAAGCCAAAGGAGAATATAAAAAACAAAATGCGTAGATTGGCAAAACTATAATACATAGTAGAAAAGTAGTAAATGCTACCTGTCATACTTAAGTACCTATCTCTCACTGTAATACAAGTCATAAAATAACGTTATGACAGTTATCACTTCCAATTTTAAATGAGGGTGTTGTTTTGTACATATTTCAAATCCTAATGGATATTTTCTCCAACTAAAACTCAGGTACCAGGGTCCAAAAAATGCTTTCTTGTGTTAGGAGTGTTAAGAGCACCTGGGAGATATAATTTAGATGTTCCAAAGAGTATAATTTTTAGGATAGCTTGTTGACTTAGCAAAAAGTGCAAATGACTATTTGAAAATGGAACAATTGTTTGAAATTGGGATGAAATTATCCCAAAATATACAGATAAAATGATAAAGTATTTCAGATAAGATATTCGTATTCCAAGTCAAAAAGATTAAATGTCTGAAAGATGCTGGAAGCTGTACCACACACCTTCTGTTGCATTAGATAAATTAGCTTTCATAATAACAGTGTGGGGTACATATTGTCATAAATGCCAGAAAGAGAAGTCAAATAACTTCCAAGGACTAAACTGTAAAATTACTTTAGAGTGAAATTAGACAGAGTCATGTAAAAAGAGGAAATGGACCCCTGGCCTGAGAGATAGGACCAGAACTTGAATAAATGCTCTATCATAGGTAAACAAGAACAAGTCAAGTATACAGGCTGAGCGGCCATTGAATATGGAAATTGAAGACCCACATGGTATATTGACAGAATTCATTGTTCCTGGGAGAAGACAACCAAAACTTTTAGCCACAGTTCAGTCCTATAACAGTAACCATAAAGAATTTTAGCCAGTGTATTTGCAACATTCCATTGCAATGCTAAAACCATCACTATTTTGAGATGGATACATCAGGCTATCTTAGAGTTATGCCATTACATTTTCACATCGTTCAATTCCTCTTATTTCAATATCAAGCTCCTTAAGCAATTTTTATATCAAGATGTAATTCCCTTTATAAGGCTTGACTTCCAGGGGGAGAATGGACTGCCCATCTTCCTGCTCTTGTGATAGTTTTGATCACTAGGAATCAATTCACCACCACTCCTAATTTATAAAATACATGGTTTTGGTTAAGCTAAGTACTGCTCTGACAGATGAGCCTACTCTTCCTATGTCAAAATAGCAGGCCTTGCCCTGACTGGTTTGGCTCAGTGGATGTAGCATCGGCCTGTGGACTGAAAGGTCCCAGGTTCGATTCCAGTCAAGGGTATGTACCTTGGTTGTGGGCACATCCCCAGTAGGAGGTGTGCAGGAGGCAGCTGATTGATGTTTCTCTCTCATCGATGTTTCTAACTCTCTATCCCTCTCCCTTCCTCTCTGTAAAATATCAATAAAATATATTAAAAAAAATAGCAGGCCTCTGAGCCTCATACATCAACCTCTTGCACTGTGGTATATTTACCCACTTGTTCCTGGATGAACACGTAATGTCTTATAATGAAAGAGAACTCAGGTGAAAGCTGAATTGTCCTATGTTGCACTACTGTGCTAAGCATCTTTATTTCCATTTCACAGATGAGAAATGGAGGTTTGGAGAGATTATATCCTTTTTGAAAAAGAAAAAAGAACAATCATAAAGCTCATAGAAACAGAAGATCTGAGAGCAGTTTCTTCAACAACAGTCCAGAACTCCTTCCAATTAGCTAAAGAATCTCACAGATGCTTTGAGAAAAAGTCCTAAACTTGCTGAGATCCACTACATTTACTAGCAATTAATAGTTCATTTTAACACACATAATTGCATGAAATTGAAGGATACAACTCCTTTCCCCCAACTCTCTGTCAAATACATATATATATATATATATATATATATATATATATATCCTATCTAATAATAGACAAACATGGTAATTAACTGTATCTCCGACACGCTTCCCATTGGCTAATCAGGGCTATATGCAAATTAACTGCCAACCAAGATAGCGGCCGGCAGCTAGGCAGCTGAAGCGAACAGGAGGCTTGCTTGCTCCAGTGATGGAGGAAGCCAAGGTTCCCCGCCTGCCCTTGCCAGCCTCTGAGCTACACTCTAAGAAACAATGTTACAATTATAGAAGCAAAACAAACCCCAGAAACCTGCTTTCAGCCAGCCGGGTGTCAGAGCTGGAGCTGCAACAGTGTTTCAATTATAGAAACCAAACAAATCCAGATACCTGCTTTCAGCAGCGGAGGTCTCAGAGCTGGAACTGAGCCTCAGAGCTAAAGCCGGCTCTCAGTTCCAGTGACAGCCATAGAAGGTAAATAAATCCCAGAATGAAAAAAAGAAAAAGAAAAAAAGGGAGGTTGGGAGCTTCAGTCACCTGCCAGCCTGAAAACAGCCCTCAGCCCCTTACCCAGACTGGCCAGGCACCTAAGTGGGGACCCCCACCCTGAAGGGGGTGTGACCAGCTGCAAACAGCCATCAGCCCCTCACCCAGGCTGGCCAGGCACCCAAGCAGGACCACCACCCTGATCCGGATCACCCTTCAAGGCAAATCAGCTGGCCCCCACCCGTGCACCAGGCCTCTATCCTATGTAGTAAAAGGGTAATATGCAAACTGACCCTAACAGCAGAAGGACTGGGAATGACTGGTCACTATGACACACACTGACCACCAGGGGGCAGACACTCAATGCAGGAGCTACCCTCTAGTGATCAGGGTGCTCTCACATGGGAGGAGCTCTGCTCAGCCACAAGCAAGGCTGATGGCTGCCAGTACAGTGGTGGTGGTGGGAGCCTCTCCTGCCTCTTCAGCAGCACTAAAGATGTCTGACTGCAGTTTAGGCCTGTTCCCCGCTGGCAAGTGGACATCCCCTGAGGGCTACTGGGTTGCCAGAGGGGATGTCTGATTGCCATCTTAGGCCCAATCCCCTGGGAAGTGGGCCTAAGCCAGCAGATGGTCATCCCCTGAAGGGTCCCAGACTGCGAGAGGGCACAGGCCAGGCTGAGGGACACCCCCCTCACCCCCGAGTGCACAAATTTTTGTGCACCAGGCCTCTAGTGAATATATACATATATATATATATATATATATATATATATATATATTCCACGAGTGATAACAGAAGTCATGGAGGGCCAAAAGTAGAAAGCATATTATATAGTTATTAAGCTATAATTTTAAAAGATCTGGATACATCTTTTGCTTCTAGAATTCAGTTTCTATTTAAAAATGGATATATTAAAAAAGAAGGATAACCCCATAAGCAGCTGCCACTGAAAACTAGTCTGAAATACTAATGATACCATCACCAAGTTCTATAGTATAATCACCTTAATTATTTTGCTACTGATTACTCGTTTCTATCTGAGTGAGATAGGCACTCTCAAGGAAGGGACAGAATCCAAGAGAAGGTGCAGTATGCAAGTGTGTATATCATTTTGTTGGAGACTGATATTATTTACATTTCAAAAAATTCTATATACTCTGTTATTCACAGAATGAATCTAGCATACTCCAGGATATCCATCACAAAACAGAAGAGTAAAAACGTTTCACAGCAATATCACATTGAAGCAAAGAGTATAACAGATGATCTCAAATTAACCAGAAAATTCAAATAACAAGCAGTCTATCCCTCAAGCCTTCTCATTAATGGAAATGTTGCTATTTGAAAATAATGTCATCAGGTACTACAGACTCCATCTTTGAGTTAGAAGTTTTCATGGCCTTGGTCCTTTTCTGACACATCCAAATTAGCAGCTAGATTTAGAAGCTGGCCACTAAATTCCCAATCTCACTCCCTTATAATCCAGTTCCTAATCTAGTGCTATTTTCAGTCATACCACCAGGAAAACTGAGCGGAACTTCTGAAGTGCACGGATTTGCCACGTTTTAAAATAGAGATACATGTGGACCTATTTTTTTTTTCTGTGAAATAACTACTTGGGATAGATTAAATTACAACTTTAAAAAAAAAGGATAGAACAACTGCTTAAGGGAATGAATCTTTGTAATTAAGAACTATGCAGATTAGCAGCTCTGAATGGGACTAAGTGGCTGTATCTATCAAATGAAGGTAAATCATAAAGTACATCAGGTTCTTAACGACTTTTTAAGCCTTATTTTTGGTTATTTCCTCTTCAATATAGTGAGGCAGGAAGTAAGACCTAATGAGTTCTACAGAATATAGAGCCAAACAGCAAAAAAAAAAAAAAAAAAAAAAAAAAAAAGCAATGGCACCTTGTTTTCTGTTTCTTAAAGCTGAGAAAAGTTTGTTAAATGTAATTGAGAGAAGGGGCCACGTTGGAGGCAACCTGTGGCATTACAATACAAAAGGTAAGGGCATGATTAAAAGTAGCAGCTTTGGAGCCAGAAAGACTGTCTTCAAATTCTTGCTTCACCAGTTTAGCTCTGTGACTATGAGGAAGTTAGTTAACCTCTCCAATCTTTAGTTTTTAAAATATGAAAATAGAGCTAATAATAAGCCTCATATAGAATTGTAGGAATTAATTTAAATAATGAATGCAAAATACTTAGCTGATTGTGTGTAGACCATTGTAGCTATTGAATTCCCATTATTAATTCTAATGCTGGAAGAGGTCCATAAGACAAAATGTATAGAGTCAGCCCTGCATTTTGTATAAATTGACCATCAGTAAGAGACATGTGGGCAGAGTCGGAGGAAGCCTGAAGGTGTTTTGTAAAATTCCATGACTCAAAAGATAATCAATTGGCTTTATTGTTTAATACCTTAAACTCTTATTCCAGACAGGAAATTACTCAATCCATTATAAAAAAAAATTTCCCCAATAAATTTAAGAAGAAAACTTTCAGCTACACCTAAATTAAAAATATTTAGCGTCTTAAAAAGTACTCTTCATTAAGACTAACCTAACTTTCATTTCAGAATTTCTGCCCATTTTCTCTATTCTTTCTTCGGTAAAACTGAAAGACAAGTACCTTATTTATTTAAAACCGATGAGCTCCTCTTAGAAATGGATAAATCATGGGAGGATTCATTGAGAAAAAAATGCAAACTGCCCCCACAGCAGGTGCAGTCCAAAAAGTGGGTTTCACAGTGTTTGCTCCTCTTGCTGAGTTCCAAGCTGAGCTCCAGTTCCAACTGGAAGACCTGAGCTTTGCCACCATCTCAGTGGCATGTGTTCGGGGTATTTTAAATGGAAGCAATGGAAGAAGAGTTGTTATACCAACTGCTGTCATTCAAATAAAACTTCAGCCATGCCCATTATCGATACCAGCTGTTTCTGTTAAGGGGAAAAAGTGTAATCATTTTCTTGTAAGGATTCTTGCATGAATTCACAAATCTGATATATTGCTATGTCTCTACTCAATCTAGTTGATGACAACCATGGCCAAAAGAATTTGAAAACAACAACAACAATAAAAAACAAAATGTATGGAGTCAGTCCTGCATTTTGTGTAACTTGACCATCAGCAAGAGACATGAAGGCACAGTTTGAGGAAGCCTGAAGGTGTTTTGTAAAATTCAGTGAACTGAAAAGTAATCAATGAAAACATATTTACGAAGCATTATGATGGGCCCTGAGGGGAAAAATAAGGGTGCATAGGCAGACTCCCTGTGTGAATAGGTTGTGAGTAACATTGTCTCTTTTATTGTTGTTGTTGTTAGCAAACAAATATTCCACATTATTGTAGCAAATACTTTGCCTGCCCAAGAAAGCCATTTTAACCAGTAGCATATCTGAAATAAAAAAACAACAACTGATCATCTAAAAGAAACTGATTATGGTATAGAAAAGTGTTTTGTGTTGAAATTAATTTCTAGTTTTCAACTTGGGATGCATGAACCAGCTCTGCACACTAGTGATTCCCTCACACCTCCAGTCATCCCTTCTTCCTTCACCATTCAACAAGTGTTGAGTCTCTTGCTCCAATACTGAAAGAACCACAGTTTCAAGGACTTGAGAACTGTTAGGAGCTGAGACCATAGCACAAAATTCTGAGGAGGAAAAGTTAGGAACCCAGGATCTTGATGCAGCATCCTTTGTAGACCCATTGCAGTCTCACCTTACATTATAGGTTGAATTGTGTTCCCCCAAAATTCATATGTTAAGGTCTTATCCCCAGTACCTAAGATTATGACCATCTTTGAAGATAGGTATCCATATTTATAAAAGCTTAAGCAACCGTTACCACTGGTGGACCAAATGACCGGTTGACCAGTCGTTGTGACGTGCACTGACCACCAGAGGGCAGATGCTCAATGCAGGAGCTACCTCCTGGTGGTCAGTGCACTCCCACAGCCAACCTCCTATGGCCAGCCAACCTCCTACGGTCCCTGCCCCTGTCTGGCTGGCCCCGATCGGAAGCTGGCCAATGTCCCGCAGTCCCTCCTCCTAGCAGGCCAGCCCTGGCCAGCCAGCCAATCTCCTGCGGTCCTTCCCCCCAGCCTCTGGGCCTAATCAGCCCCACTCGGGACTGGGCAAGAAAACCCCAATAGGCCCCAATCACTGGCCAGGCGGAGGAACCCCACCCATGCATGAATTTGTGCACCGGGCCTCTAGTTTTATATAAGTAATCAAGGTAAAATTAAGTCATAGAAATGTGCCTTAATTCTAAATTATTGTTGTCCTTATAGGAAGAGGAGATTAGGACACAGATCAAGGAATGACCATGTAAGGACACCATGAGAAGCAAGCCAAGGAGAGTGGCCCCAGAAGAAACCAAACCTGCCTTGATCTTGCACTTCTGGCCTCTAGAACTGTGGAGAAATATATTTCTGTTGTTTAATCCACTGTCTCTGGTAGTTTATGGCAGCCCTAGCAACCTAATATACCTATCTACCTATTCTTCCAAGATCTTTAAAGACTAGCAAGTTCCCATTGATTGTTTCAGTTATGTTTTCTCCCTCCGCCAGTCATGAAATGCACTCTAGACCTTCCCTTAATAACTGTCTGGATCAAGCACAGTCTTTTAAAAATATTTGTTAATCATTTTGGTATGGTGGTTGTGGTGGTGGGGAGAAGGTAGTATATTTGTTTGGAGGTAGAAGGGAGTATAGGGGGGGAAATAGTGATGGGAAAATTAAATAAAATAAAGAAAAAATATTTAAGAATTTTTTAACAATAGAAAGAAGGGGGAGAGCTCATATGAAATCTAAGATAGTTGTCTTTTTCCTCTTGATTCAGAAATAATGGAAATTCATTTTTGATATAAATAACTTCCAAAACTCCCACATTGTATCTGCCTATTAATAAAATCAAAATGTCAAAAGACTATACATTCAGTAAAGCATTTAGATAATATTGACTACTGGGAAGCATGGTAGCATCCATGTGCAAGTAGTATGACCCATTTTACAAGCTTGATATACAAACATAATCACACTTCTTCTTTTTTAATTAACCAACTAATTCCCATATGCCTCCATTACCAAACTTTTCCTGAATCCTATTAAATAATGCTGTGGATTATTTGGAAAAAAAATACATCAATTCTTTCTTCTACCAGGTGTACCAGTTAAGAATGCGGAATTTTTTCAATAGATGGAGTTAGACATATGTTGATATACATGTGATTTGATATGTAAGCTATTTTGTATTGACAGCAAGCTTCAAAACTTCATATGTCAAATTTGATGAAGGTGTTAACATCATAGATATTTCTACGCTTAAAAATGTCAAATTTCATGCCCCCAAAAAAAGCATTTGCAGGAAATTTTAATTCATTATTTTGAAGGAAAGTGCTGCTGAAAGTTATCATATACTTCGGGAAGCTTATAGCGAACATGCTCCATCTCGAGATACTTGTGACCGCCGGTTTACATGCCTTAAAGGTGATGACTTCAATGTGAAAGACAAAGAACATCTAGGTCAACCGAAAAAGTGTGAAGACCAACAATTACAAGCATTATTGTATGAAGATGTGAGTCAAACTCAAAAACAACTTGCAGAAAGATTAAACGTTGCCCAGCAAACAATTTCAGATCATTTACAAGCAATGGGAAAGATTTTAAAGGAAGGAAAATCGGTGCCACATCAACTGAACGAAAGACGAATGGAAAACCGAAAAGTCATCAGTAAAAATGTTGCTTCAACGGCACAAATGAAAGTCTTTTTTGCATCGAATTGTGACTGGCGATGAAAAGTGGATTTATTTTGAGAATCCCAAATGCACAAAATCATGGGTTGATCCAGTTCAACCATCAACATCAACTGCAAGGCCAAATTGCTTCGGAAAGAAGACAATGCTCTGAGTTTGGTGGGATCAGGAAGGTGTGATGTATTATGAGCTTCTAAAACAGGGGTTCTCAACATTTGGGTCGTGACTCTTTTGGGGGTTGAACGACCCTTTCACAGGGTCGCCTAAGACCATCAGAAAACATACATAATTACATAATGTTTTTGTGATTAATCACTATGCTGTAATTATGTTCAATTTGTAACAATGAAATTGGGGGTCACCACAACATGAGGAACTGTATTAAAGGGTCGTGGCATTAGGAAGGTTGAGAACCACTGTTCTAAAACCGGGTGAAACTGTTAATACTGATCGCTACTGACAACAAATGATCAACTTGAACCACACTTTGATTGTAAAACCACTAGAATGGGCCAGAAGACATGGCAAAGTAATTTTGCTTCATGATAACATACCATCACACACTTCAAAACCAGTTAAAGACACATTAAAAGATCTTGTCTGGGAAGTATTAACCCACCCACCGTATTCACCAGACCTTGCTCCTTCAAATTACCACTTGTTCCGATCGATGGCACACGCACTTTCTGAGCAGCACTTCAAAATATATGAAGAAGTTTGGGTCTCTGAATGGTTTGCCTCAAAACAAGAAAAGTTCTATTGGGTTGATATATCCACAAATTACCTGAAAGATGGGGGAAATGTGTAGCTAGCAATGGACATTATGTTGAATAAAGCACTTTTGATGTTTCTTTTGAAATTATCATGTTTTCTTCGATTACAAAATCACATTAGCAAACCGGTACACCTGGTAAATACCAGGTGGAGAGAGAATGTAAAATCCTAAAAGTTCATGGTGACTGCCATATTGCTATTGCTATTGTATAGTTGCTATTGAATAATGATAGTCTGTGGTACAAGGGACTCTAATGTGCTGTGCAGTGATGCCCTTGCTGGTCTGTTTCCTGTCAGCACCTCTGTGGGTCCTCAAACACGACTCCTATATATTCCCCTCCAATGGGTGGCAGAACCTGCAGACTCATCCTGCCTCAGACACGTGCTGTGCTAGCTCTAATCTCATACAAAAATACATGGATCCATATTGAGAAAAAAGTTGCAAGCCACTTCTCTCATAGTGAGGTTCCCTCTAGGGTTTTTGGTATCCTTTGTTACTAACCAGCTTTGGATTGTGCCATTAACTGAATGTTTTTGTCCCCCAGTATTCATATATTGAAACCTAACCCCCAATGTGGTAGTATTTGGAGATGAAGATTTTGGGAAGTTATCAGTTCATTAGGGCTAATTAGTTCTTTGGTTCCTCAGGAATGGAATTAGTGCCTTTATAAGGGAAATATAGAGAGTTTATTCAATCCCTCCTAACACCTGAAAACAAAATCAGAAGAGGGATATCTATGAACCAGAACGCAGGTCCTTACCAGTCACCTATTTTGCTGGTGTCTTAATCTTGGACTTCTCAAACTTCAGAAACATGGTATTCTATGGCACAGCAGCCCAAATGAACTAAGACATATTTGGTCACTTTTGTCAACACAAACTGATTTTAACTACTGATCTACGGGGTAATAAGTTGAAGTCTTAGTTTCATCTATATCATACCTTAGCCTGGCTTCTGATCATTCTTCTCCCACAAGGCTAACTCTGAAAACCAAGAGGCCAGGCACCAAAAATGTTTCTATTATAAGATTTATCAGGACAATAGGCTTCTCTTGCCTTACAACTGCTTAACTGAAAAGAACCACTCAAGTAAATCCTCCCATAATGAGAGAACTCTGTTCCAAGATTATTTTCAATTCCCACCACATAAAAGCTATTAACTTGCCCTAGACGGTTTGGCTTAGTGGATGGAGCATCGGCCTGTGGACTGAAGGGTCCCAGGTTCGATTCTGGTCAGGGGCATGTACCTTGGTTGTGGGCACATCCCCAGTAGGAGGTGTGCAGGAGGCAGCTGATCAATGTTTCCCTCTCATCGATGTTTCTAACTATCCCTCTCCCTTCCTCTCTCTAAAAAATCAATAAAAAATATATTTTAAAAAAGCTATTAACTTGTAACATACTGTTTCACCTACTGCAAACATGCAATAGAAAATAATACATGAATAAATAATTACATACCATATGAGATATACACATACATAATATATTATGTATTGTGAAACATATTAGTGATTCAGTTTCACATACTACTTAATGTACATGGATACTCCCTGGTTAGGAACCACATCGTTAAATCCTTTAAGTTAAAACACAGGTGACAATGATAAAAATTTGAGTTGGTACTTCAGGGGGAAAACTTAGTCAGAATCTTCTGAACACTTGATTAAAATAACAGGATGATAAGGGTAAGTACAAAGAGGATTTATGAAAATACTAGAGGCCCAGTGCACAGAATTCATGCACTGATGTGGGGGGCGTGGCCTGCAGAGATCTGCCGCCCACTGTGGGAATGCAGCTCATCGCAGTCAGCTGAGTGGCTGTGGACCCACCCTCTGAGCTGCTGCTCCCTGGTCCGGCATCTTTCGTGGAGCTGGAGAACTTGCCTTTCCAGGGACAATAGTACTGAGAGGCGGCGAAGTAGGCCTCAGTTCCGCAGCAGACATGAACTCGCCTCCCAGCCTTTGGGGTCAGCTCTGTGAGCCCTGAGGCAGCACTGCACGGCCTGTTGACATCTGGGAGCAGCAGCAGGGAGTGAGGAGAAGGAGCTTGGGGCGAGGAGGTGATGATCGCATCCTGGGTTCCTGCCCATCGGTCCAGGGTTTGCAGTGGGAGCAGCCGCTCATCCCCATCAGCCGAGTAGCGCTCCCACTATGGTAGCGCACTGACTACCAGGGGGCAGCTCCTACACTGAGTGTCTGCCCCCTGGTGGTCAGTGCACATCATAGCAGCTGGTCGACCAGTCTTTCTGGTCATTACACTGTTTGATCGCTGGGCTTTTATTATATAGGATTGGATTGATATGGCCAACTACCAAGCAATATTGGATGGGTAGTAATATGGGTGGGGGGAGGTAATATTTACTTGCCTTTTACCACCATTGCCATTCATTTTCCTATAATTTAGAAGTACCTCTGCCCTTATAGCAGAGTAGGGTCTATCAAAAGGAGGGCAAAGAGGTAGAATATGAGAAAAACCTGAAGAGATCCTCCTTTGGCTCTCAAGGTCACCACAGTGAGTTCCTATCCTTGGTAACCAGTGAAGTAACTATTCTTATTTCCAAAGAGCTTTATCAAGTCAAAAGTATAACAAAAAGACACATATAAAAAAGGGGAGATTAAATGTTACTCTTATTTCTTATAAAATATTTAATAGAGAATGGAGAAATGTGTTTTTTCCTTTTTCTCCCATAATTTGCTCTTTTCCTCAGGTATTTCTTTCCCTCACAAGCTTTCCAGTATTTTACAGAATAAGGTGGAATTTTATCTGAAAACATTTGGTAAATGTTCTTTGAGTCTAGGAGGCTGCAATTTAACAAATGGCTTCCCCACACAAACTATTATAAGCATGATACAGAATGATTGACAACTATGCCAACATCTGAAAAGCAGCTAAGAGCTTTGAAGCACACAGTAGCCAAGACTAGAACTGGAGTTTATCATTAGCCTTGGAGATTGTGGTTTATGTTGGCAATATAAAATATCTTTCATTTTAATACAGTGCTTACAAAGATTCTTAAACATGTAATTAAACAAACATACCAGAAAGGTGGGCCCAGAAGAAACCAGTTTTAAGATAACAATAAAATCAAAGTATATTATCACCAAATAGTAGCCTCCTACTGTATGATAAAGGACTCAGCTTCCAAAGCCAAAACAAACAGAGGCACAGCCAAGATGTTTGTTTTAGAAAGTGGAAAGCATTGAGCTTATAACATTGTTCTATTACAATGGTTTTATATCTGTTGCAGTGAGAAGAGGATCAACTTACAATTATTCTAACTTGAGAGGTGTTGAACAGAAGGAAAGTCACTGTTAGTGCTTAGAATATGCATCACCTATTTGCAGACCTAGTGAAGTCCTCCCTCTTTTTCTCCACTCATTATCTTTTCCCCGCACTCCCCAAAATACAATCTACACAAAGTAACAGTAAAACAGGATTCTGAGTCCATACATAGAGGAGATGTATGAGGGCTGAGATAAGTTTCAAAAGACTTACTCTAGCATTTTGAAAATTCATTCAAAGCTGACTTCCTATACCCATCTCTTCAGCAGAGCTCAGAACTTGCTTGGAAAGCCTATATAATAAAAGCCCAGTGACCGAAACAGAAGAATGATCAGAATGACCAGAGACCAGAATGACTGCCGCCCCTCGCCCCTACTGGCTCCGCCCCCCAGCAAGGACCCCCCCACCCTGATCCAGGGCCCCCATCAGGGCAGGCGGGCTGGACCCCCCCCATGCACTGGGCCTCTATCCTATATAATCCTATATAATAAAAGGGTAATATGAAAATTGACCCTAAGGGTGGAATGACCAGAATGATTGCTAGGCCAGTCACTATGAGGTGCACTGACCACCTCTTTGTCCCTTTCCCTGGCTAGCAGGCTCTGATCGCCCAGTGGTGAATGGTGAACCGGGGGTGGGTAGCGGGGACATGGGTGGCACCAGGCCATGGCCACGGCCTCACCAGTCACCCCACACATAGAGGGCAACCCGTGGTGGGGGTGGGGCTGGTGAGTGAGTGGAACAGCCAACCTCTTGGTTCTTCCTCTCTAGCCAGCAGGCTCTAATCACCAGATGGTGAATGGGGAATTGGGGGTGGGTGGAAGTGGGGGGCAGGGCCATCTATGGGCAGCCGGAGAACATGGCCCTGATCGCAGGCCAGGCCTAGGGACTATACCCGCACACAAATTTCATGCACCGGGCCTCTAGTATCACTATAAGTGACTAAAGGCCATGTTTCGTTCCATTGCGTTAGATATTTAAGCATATTTACAGTATGAAATAGGCACACCCCTATTGTTGGGGCACAGGGATAAGTAATGTCTGAGTAAAATCTTGGGCACTGAAGTTGCATTCTTGCTCTAATATTAGAATATCCCTCTTCTCCTTCCTCATTCTCATGCTCTGTTCAGTGTCATGATTGAGATGCCACTCCTTCTTTCATCCAAACCTCAACCAGTTCTGGTTATTGCCAAGTTATACCTTTGTATCTTCCTAATTCTTGTAATCACAGCCCATCTGAAGAGTGGGCAGGCAGCATTATTGAAGGCCTGCTAGAAGAATTAACCTGCTCAAAATACTTCACCCAATCTAATACCCCCACTACCTGTCATGCCTTTTAACATATTTTATTCACCCCTATGTGACCAGCACTGGGCCTTCCCCATCATCCAGTTTTTCAACAAATACCAGGTAATCCATCTATTGCCAACACTACCACAGGCTGAGCATTGTAAAAGACCACAGTGGTATGAAATGAATGAGGCAGAGACTCCGATGTCAAGTAGCTAACCATCAAGGCGGGGAGACAGATAAACAGACACATTGAAAACCATGACAAATGCCATACACTTCTATCCTAGAGAGAACTGACTTAAGCTGAAGACAAGTCCTTCTAATTGGCAATTAGATCTTAATAATAGTAACCTTAAGGAGACAAGTTTCAGGAGAGAAGATGAAAGCCAGATTACATTGCAGAAGTAGTGATTGGGAGCTTAGTGGAAGAGACAATGAATTATTCCATTGAAACTTTTTCATGAAAATTGATAAACGTGTATCTAATGGGATCTCAGGTGTCAAGAGAGCATTATGTATTTGCTTTAAAGATGAGAGAGTTGTGATTTTATTTATGGGCTATCATGGAGGATGTGTATGCCTTGAAACTCAGAAGTTTGGGGAGTTTTTATTTCATTTTCAAGTTAACTTTTAAAACAAAAATACTACTGAGAAGACTAGGCTCTTAGTAAAATCTGTCAGTTGTCAGTTAACACCTTAGCAGGGCACAGGATGCTGGGGGGTGCCAAGAGCAGGCAGGAGTAACGGAGTCCTGAGGAGGTGGGAGAGCACCCAATATCCGCTTCTTCACAGTTGCATCTGGGAGTCAGCCAGAGATCCCAGCTGGTCCTGCTTTGACAAACAATCCTCCTTCTTGTTCAATACTTCAGAACATAAGAACACAAACAGCGCTCAAATTAATGCTTTTGCAAATGCTCTTCCTTGCTGGGATTAGTTTTTAAGTAAATGAGGATATAGGTAATAGAGGCAAACCAGGGATTACATAAGCATACTTTTCATTATTTCAAATAGTACCAAAATAATTCATCTTTATGAAAAGTTAAAGAACACAATAGGTGGGATAAAAATGGAGGCCACCTTCATCCCCTCCCTACTCCGTAACCCTCCCCATAGGACTCATAGTTCCCAGCTTGGCGAGGGAACTTCCACACTGTATGCGCCTTTATATCCACACCGGTACACTAACACATGTATGCCATCTAAGTTTCCAGCCTTCTTGCTGAGCACAGTTTTCCCTCGTCTGATATATACCTAGCAGCAGGAATCTGATTTGGTAAGTTCTCACCTATTCGTAAAGTAATAATAACTGCTAACATTTACTAAACATTCACTACACTTCTGATATGGTACTAAGTACTTTATCATTTTTTTTTTTAGTTTCTCAAATACTAATTACTTGATTGTATTCTCATAAGTAGCCCAAACCTATAAATAAAGCAAAAGTCCCCATAATTAATCATCCTAATCCTAGAACCTTCTTTCAACATAACCGCTGTTGCCAATTAGGTGGCATTCTACTGGACATTTTAAAAATGCATATCCAAATCCATATGTATATCCAGAAATGTAATTTGTTTGCTTTTTGGGTTACTATTATTATGCTACAGATATTGTAAACAATTCACATTTTCCATTTTAGTCAAGCATATTTTTTCATGTCAAACCATATAAATTCAAATTATTCTTTTTAACATTTGCATAAAAGGAACACTAGTTCTTTCTATGGCTTTATCACAGATTAGCCAGTTATTATTTTATTGGCAGGCACAGAAGTGGATTCTAATTTTTCACTGTAACTAAGAAGTTTATAAGGGCCCTTATATGGACATGTATGTGAGTATTTCCTCCCGTTAGGAAGAAGAATAGTTGCAGGTCAAAGAACAGAGAAATCATTTGCCTAGCATCCATCCCTTGCTCCTCCATTTGCATTAGCCCTCATATTCCATGCAAGCTCTTTCCGTGCTGTGGCAGGAGACTCCAGCAGAAGTGGAGTTTAGGACACAGGCTAAGGCAATGGCCCCATTTCATGCCTCTGGTCACAACAACGATGCACTGGAGGCTGGCACATGTTTTAGAACTGTTTTAACCAAAATGAAACTCGGGAATTTGATGGGAATCTGAGATACTTATTCTTCCTTGCTGCGCATGTAGCCCTGGGAAATGTCGGATGCCATCTGTATTCGTGTGCTGGGGCTGCCAAAACAAACCACCACAGAGTAGGTGGCCTACACAACAGAAAGTTACTTTCTTACAGTTCTAGAAGCTGGAAGTCTGGGACCAAGGTGTGGGCAAGGTTGGTTCCTCTGAGAGCTGTGAGAGAGGGTCATTGTAGGCCTTTCTTCTTGCTCATATATGGCCACCTTTTCCTTGGGTCTTCACTGTGTGTGTGTCTGCGTCCAAATTGCCTCTTCTTATAAGGACACCAGTCATAGTAGATTGGGACCCACTTTAAGCACCTCATTTTAATTAACTCTTCAAATGTCCTATCTCCAAATACATCTGATGTACTGATGGTTAGGACTTCAACATACCAATTTTCAGGACATGTGGACAAAAAAGAGGCCACAGGCTAAACCTGACAAGTGCAGGGGAGGCCTGCATGGTGGACTTTACAAACTCATAAACAGAAAGTAACCCTATAACATAGTCTGAACATAAACATTCTTAAAAAAAACATATATATATTTTTTAATTTCAGAGAGAGAAAGGGAGAGGGAGTGAGAAATAGAAACATCAATGATGAGAGAGAATCATCGGATCAGCTGCCTCCTGCACAACCCCCACTGAGGATGGAACCTTCAACCTGGGCATGTGCCCTGACTGGGAATCAAACGTGACCCCCTGGTTCATAGGTCAATGGACCATACATCTGAGCCAAACCAGCTGTGCTGAACATAAATGTTTTTAACTAAAAGCCAATCATGGCAGGTAGTCATGTCCTGGGCCTGTAGCTTCCTTGACAAAGCTGAATCTTTACCTCAAGTAAGCCTATCTGTTGTCTTTTTGCAACAGAAATAACATACCTTTGAAATGTCAGGGTAATCTTTTCCAGAACTCTCAGGGCACACCCACTGTACCAGAGCATGAGACCAAAACCCCTCATTGTTATCTTGTTTCCTTCATAACATTCCTGCTGCTGAAATTAATTGCTAACTACCCCAGACCCACTTATGTAAAAGAAGTATGTCTCTTTGTTTTTCTTTGTATCCAGTCTCAGAGATTCCCCCTTTGCTTTCTTCTACCTCCCTGATGTACCATCAATGAGATCATGTCCATTCTGCAATAAAATTCGTTTAAAAAGCCACCTGGCCAGTGTGGCTCAGCAGTTGAGCACTGACCCCTGAACCAGGAGGTAACGGTTCGATTCCTGGTCAGGGCACATGCCCGGGTTGCTGGCTCAATCCCCAATAAGGGGCATGCAGGAGGCAGCTGATTGGTGATTCTTTGTCATCATTGATGTTTCTATCTCTCTCTCCCTCTCCCTTCCTCTCTCTGAAATCAATAAAAACATAAAATATTTTTAAAAAGCCAGACTAACTCCTAACATATTACTTTGTTTTCTAACCCATCAGAGAGCTGAGACACAGTGAATAGCCCTAAACATCTAAGGCAAGATGGTGCCTACAGGGAGACAGAAGATGGAGCATTCACTTGTCTGAGGGAGATAGGAACCAGATATGGTAAGAACAGGTAAGCTAGAAAAGTTGGAAAATTGGTAAAAGCTAAGTGTGGTCTGGCAGGACAGTGTAAATCTGGTGAAGGCCATAGAAATTGTCCATACACTCTTGCAGGCTGTCTCTCCATGAAACCCAGCTGGCACTCACAGGAAAGACTGTAAAGAGTCCTAAAAACTATATTTTAAGGGAAAAACATAAAGAAAAAGAAACTCTGCCTGATCATCACAATCCTCTAAAAGAACGTTGTTCAGAATATGTAAAAACTCTCAAAACCCAATAATAAAAAAAAAATGAACACTCTAATAAAAATGGGTAAATATCTGAAAAACCCTGAAGTAGGATGATAACTGGATGACAAACATATAAAAATATGTTCAACATCATTAGTGATGAGGGCAATGCAAATTAACACCATGTGATACTACTACACATTAATTAGAATGACTAAAACAAAAAGAAACAAACAAAGAAACTTGTCATATCAAGTTCCAACAAGAATATGGAGCCACTGGAACTTTCATAAACTGCTGGTGGGAATTCACTTTGCAAACAGTATGACATTTTCTTATGAACTTAAATATATACCACAAAGAAAAAAATATATCCACTCAAAAAGCTGTATACAAATATTTATAGGAACTTTATTCATAAGCACCAAAATTTGAAGGGAAAAACATATATCTTTCAACTGGCAAACAAGCAACCTGTGGAATATCCATACAATAGACGATTACTCAGTAATAAAAAATAGCAAACTACCGAATTACACAACATGCATGACTCATAAATACATCTTGCTAAGTAAAAGAAGTGAAACACAAAAAGCTACATAATACATGACTCCACGTATGTGGCACTGGGGAGAAGGCAAACATAGTTGTTGGGTTGGGGTTGGGGAGAGGGGTTCTCTACACAAAAGAATTTTGGGGAAACCGTGGTGATGAATACCTGACTGTACATTTCAGATAAATATAAAGCACAAAATGTGCAAGTCACTGCATATGAATTTTTAAAAATAAGTCAACAGGAATATGTGTGGTGGGGAGAAGAAAGATAGAATAAAAATGGTGATAGACGAGCCTAACTGGATTACAAATAAATCATAAGGTCATGCAGAAAGGAATGGGAAGAAATAAAATATTACAAACTTTTAAAAATAGTACTTTGCTAAAGGTAAAAATTGTACTCAAATACTGTAGTGTACTGTAGTTGGTAAATTCTTGTCACAGTGATATGGGTTAGAAGTTCTGATTCTACTTTGTTTTTGTGCCTGGGTTGAACAGATAAGTAAATATACTATAGGTAATGAAAGCCAGAGTAAATATAGTTACAATTGGGAAAGGAAGAACACCAGAATGAAACCTGTGGGCTAGATATGAGGCAGAGGTATCAACACAGATTTGTGGTTAAAACATAGATGCTATACAGACAGGTAGACAGACAGACATAAGGTTGGTAAATCAATGTGTGTATTATATGTGTCCTGGCTCTATTTACTGACAGGGGTTGAAAAGTGACATCTCAGTAGCAAAGAGCCTATGTGGCACTCAGATATTGGATTTTAAATACCATCCTCTAATTAAAGGAAACGGGAATTTTTGCAAAACTGATTTAGTTCAAAGCTCAGGCAGAAAAAAATCCAAGATGTGTCAAGATCATCTCCTGGTGCCAGGAAGTAAGAAGTGTTCAACAACAACAAAAGATTGTAACATATCAAAAGGGCTATAAACCCAACCTGAAAGCTTCCAATGGTCAACGGTGGAACACCTCAGCAACAAAATAAATAATGGTGATATTGTATTATTAAATATCCATCAGTCCACACTATACTGATATGAATGAGAATGAATAAATAAATAAATAAATAAATAAATAAATAAGAGTGACAACTCTTCCTTACAGAAGAATTTCAATTAATAAATGTAAAAGGAATGAACGAAATTGAAAATCACTGTTAGAACACCAGGGTAATAACTACTACAGACAAAATCCACCAAAGAATGCCAAAATCAATGTATAAAAGTTTAAGCAGAAACAAACTAAATTAAATGTCTTGAGGAAGAAAAAACAAATTACATGATTATAATTAAGTAACTTAAAGGAACTGATTATGTTATTTTAGAAAAGAATGTTATTAGTAGATACAATAAAGCTTGAGACAACTACTCAAACACTGTGCTCTATGTTATAAATTCCTAATTGCAAAGAGGTAAATAGTTGTCTTATTAAAGTGTCAGATACCACTTTAATGAAGTGATCAAGGTTAAAATCCACCAATGATACATACTAACCTTATGGACCCTTAAGATGGTGCACTGAGAAAGGCGCATCACCTCTGTAGTACCCTTCCCACTAATGCAGAACCACAATCTAATGAAGAGAACATTTCAAACAGATTCACATTGAGGAAGAGTCCACCAAACAAGTGACTTTCAATAGTTTCAAGGTCATAAAAGACAAGGAAAAAAATCAGAGTCTTTCAGACATCAGAGGAATCTTAAGAGAAATTACAATTAAATGCAATGTGGTAACCGATTAAATCCTGGAAGAAAAAATATACTAGTGGAAATATCAGTGAAATCTAAGAGATTCCCGACTTAATAGTATTTAGCAAGATTAATTTCTTAGTTTTGATGAAGATTAGGCATGTGAGATGTTAACTTAAGTAACAGCTGAGTGAAAAGTAAAGGGGGAATTTTGTACTATTTTTTAAACTCTTCTGTAAGCTTAAAATTACCCCAACATAGGACAGAGGGATGGAAAATAGATATACGAAAAAATGCTCAACATCATTAATCATCAGAAAATTGCAAATTAAAACCACAGTGAGATACCACCTCATACCCATTAGGATGGTTATTATCAAGAAATTGACAAACAAGTGTTAGCAAGGATGTGGAGATAAGGGAACTCTTGTGCACTGTTGGTGGGATTGCAGATTGGTGTAGCCACTATTGAAAACAATATGGAGGTTTCTCAAAAAATTGAAAATAGAACTGCCATATGACCCAGCAATTTCACTTCTGGGTATTTATTCAAAGGAATCCAAAACACAAATTAGAAAAAATATATGCAATTGAGGACTTCTGGTTAAGATGGCAGAATAGGTAACTGCTGTGCTCGCCTCCTCTCACAAACACATAAAAATTACTACAAAACTACAGAACAGCCATCATTGGGAACCACCTGAAGACTAGCTGAACAGAACTCCTGTGCTAAGGATACAGAACAGCCTATGCTGACTGGTAGAAAAAGTGAAGATGTGGATGGGCAGGCCTACAACCATGGAGTGGCAGTTAAGAAACAAGAGGGATAGCTAAGCTGCAGAGGTTCCCCTGAGGAGTGAGGGGTCCCAGCCTCACACAGGGCTCCCCAGCCCAGCGTTGCTATGCAGGGAAGAGAAGTCCCCATAGTTTCTGGCTGGGAAAACCAGTGGAGATTACAGTTGAGTGAGATAGAGAACTGCTGGAGTCCCAGACCTGCACGTGGATTTACTTACATTCTGAACTCCAGTGCTGGAACAGCATCTCAAAAAGTGCCAAGGACGTACAGGGAGGAACCGAATTGTCTGGCTTCAGAGTGAGGGCTGGAGGGGCAGCTTTTTCCCAGACAGAAGTGCTGGTAGAGGCCATTGTTCCTTTGTTGAGCTCTACCCCCATTGAGCCTGCAGGTGTAGGTGGGCAACAAATTACCACAACATAGGACAGAGGGATGGAAAATAGATATATGAAAATATGCTGAGTCTCCATCAACCTGGCTAACACCATTTGTCCCACCCTAGTGACTTCCTGGGACCATGGCCCACCCAAGCCACTTCTAGTGGAATTTCCATACAAATAGCCTGTCTCAGCTTATGCTGGGAACTTTTCTAAAATCTCTCAAAGGTTCACAAACCCCATAAGCATCAGCTGGCCAGCCACGCCTGTACCTCTTGCTAAGTATCCTTACCCTTGTCACCAGTGGCAGCCAGATTAGGTTTGTGGGTTAGCCTCTTCCAGGCACCTATAATCCCAGCACAAGTGGCAACCATCTATGGTTCACTCTGTTCCTCATCTAGGTGACCCCAGTCTGAGCACAGGCTGTGGCTGACCATGGCCTGCAGCAGAGTCCCTTTTAAGAGGCCCAGAACCAACACACCTGGTGGCCAGCTTCAGATCACCCCTGGGCACCAACCAACCACTTCTACAAGTGACACACCAAACAGGCAAACTGGGCAGGTACCTGCATCCAGCTAAACTGAGTCCTGCTCCATAGGGACAGCCCCTGAACAATAGGTACTCCACTGTAGTAAAGGCCAGTCCTCCCAGCCCATCAGCCTGAGAGTCAATACCTCCCACTGATGTGACAATAGCAATAAAGGCTCAAATGCAACAGAATGGTATATATAAACCACATAAGGACTATTCCTGGAGTGCCTGGCATAGGTGACCAAGGAGAGTACACCACTGGACTCCACAGGTCACACACTATATAAGTCCACTCTACCAAAACCAGGAAACATAGTAGATCGACCTAATACATAAAAACAACATACAGTGTCATCCAAAATAAGGAGACAAAGAAATATATCCCAAATGAAATAACAGAATATAACTCCAGAAAAATAACTAAGCAAAATGGAGCAAAGCAATCTACTAGATGCAGAGTTAAAAAACACTGGTTATAAGGATTCTAAATGAAATTAAGAGTAGTGAGAATTTTAATGGATAGAAAACATAGAAAAGAATCAATCATAAATAAAGAATACAGTAACTGAAATAAAGAATACATTACAGAGGATCAACAATAGAGTAGATGAATCAGAGGATCAAATTAGCAATTAGAAAAACAAGGTAGCAGAAAACACCCAATCAGGACAGCAAAATAAAATAAAATAAAATAAATAAATGAGGATAGTTTAAGGGGTCTCTGGGACAACATCAAAGATACTAACATACACATCATAGGGGCACCATAGAAGGAAAAAGGATAAAGCAAGTAATTGAAAACTTATTTATAGAAATAATAATGGAAAAATTTATTAACCCGGCAAATAAAATCAATATACAATTCCAAGAAGCACAGAGATGAACCCAAAGAAGCCCATACCAAGACACATCATATTTAAAATGCGAAAGTTTAAAGATAATGAGAGAATCTTAAAAGCAGTGAGAGAAAAGCAGTTAGTTATGAACAAGAGAATCCAGTAACACTGTCAGCTTATTTCTCAACAGATACTTTGCAAGCCAGAGGGATTGGTGTGAAATATTTAAAGTGATAAAAGTAAAGACATACAACCAAGATTACCCAGTAAGGCTATCATTTAGAATCAAGGAGAAATAAAGAGCTTTCCAGACAAGAAAAAGCTGAAGGAGTTAATCACTGCCAAACCAATGTTACAAGAAATGTTAAAAGCCTTCTTTAAAAAGACAAAACTAGGATAAAAATATAAATAATAAAATTTCAATAATTAAATATCTGTCAATACTCATTTTAAATGTAAAAGGATTAAATGCTCTATCAAGGGTGGCTGAATGGATAAGACAGCAAGATCCATACATATGCTGTCTACAAGAGACCCACATCAGATCAAAAGACACACAGACTGGAAAGTAAAGAGATGGAAAAAGATATTCATGCAAACAAATAAAAAAAAAGCTGGGGTAATGTAGACTTTAAAAACAAAGGTTATAATAAGAGAAATAGAGGACCTATTAATTCCACTTCTGGGTATTCACCTTTAGAAACCCAAAACACTAAAAAGACATATGCATCCTTATGTTCACCACAGCATTATTTACAAGAGCCAAGATATGGAAGCAACCTAAGTGTCCATGTATAGACCAATAAATAAAGAAGATGTGGTACATACATACATACAATGGTATATTATTCAGCCACAAAAAAGAATAAAATATTGCCATGTATGCCAACATAGATCGACCTAGCAGATTTTATGATAAGGTGAAATAAGTCAAACAAAGACAAATACCATATACCAGTAATTTCACTTATATGTGGATCTAAAAACAAAATAAACAAAACACACAAAAACTCATAAATACAGAGAACAAATAGATGCTTGGCAGATGGGAGGGAATTTGGGGAAACTGGTGAAAAGAGGATAGGTATTAAGATGTGCAAATTGTCAGATATGAAAACAGTCCTGGGGATGTGAAGTACAGTGTAGAAAATATAGTAAGTAGTATTGTTATAAACATTCATGGCATCAGATGGGTACTAGATTATTGGGGTGATCATTTCATCAGTTATACAAATGTCTAATAATTATGTTTCAAACCCGAAACTAATAGAATATTGTATGTCAACTGTAATTTAAAAAATTAAAAACAATGTATCTCCACATACAAATTTAATGCTGAAAATAAGAAATAGTCTAATACTAGTGGGATATTTATTGAAGCTAAATTGAAATTTCAAATTAATTTGAGAATTAATTTGTTTCATAATATTGAATCCCACATCCAGATATCATGTGGTTTTTTTCTCTTTTCTCGGGGATTTCTGTTTGTTTTGACTTTTAAACAAATTTCATCAAAGTTTTTAATATAACTTAAAATCATAATTTCCTTCTTACATATTTTATAGTTTTATTAAATTTATTAAAAATTATATTTCCTATTAGTTTCTAACTGATAACTAGTCAAACTACTTAATTTTGTAAAAGTATACTGGTACAATATGTGGGAATTTTACTGAAGTCTTATTAGAGTTTTAATGATTTTCAATTATTTTGTCATGATTTCTAAGTTGATTATCATAACTATTGCAAATACTAAGTTTTGGGTTTTTATTTCTAATATTTGTTGTTTAAGCTTATTACATTAGTTAAGTTCTACAGAATAAATGAGAACAACAACAATGACAGGTACCATTGCCTTACCACTAACTTGAATGTAGAGTGCCTTACTGCAGTTGGATGGTTTTCATTGTTCTTTTCTCTTTCTTATTTATGAGTTATAGAACCCATTCTTTTCACTAAGTACTATTATATTCATTGAAAAAAAACATATTTAATGAATTTCCCATTAGAGTTGAAAAGTATTCAATATTTAATCTTCATTTCAAACAAAATAAAAATTTCCACATACTTTGATTTCATCAACCCGGTCTTATTTTTCAGTATATTTTGGAATTTTAGTTCCCAATTTTACTACAGTATAGACTCAGTAAATTATTTACAACTGCTTTTTGGTAATAAATTCTCTTGATCCTTTTATGATTGAGTAATGGCCTCTATTCTTAAATATTAGTTTAACTTAATATTAAGAGAAATCTTGCCCTAGCTGGTTTGGCTCTGTGGATAGAGCATTGACCTGCAGACCAAAGGGTCCTGAGTTCGATTCCAGACAAGGGCACATGCCTGGAGTTACAGGCTCGATCCCCAGTAGGGGGCGTGCAGGAGGCAACCAATCGATTCTCTCTCATCACTGATGTTTCTCTCTCTCTTCCCTTCCTCTCTGAAATCAATAAAAATATATTTTTTTAAAAAAGAGTAATTTATGCTTTAAATTATGTTCTCCCAGGACTTTGTAAAAAGTTCTTCTTGTCCTTTACCATATGCTGGAGATGAGAAGTTGAATGCTAGTTTGAGGATTATCCTTTATAGTAAAGTAGAATTTTGTTTTCTGGAAGGTTAGAATTCTTCTATCACTGGCATTCTGAAATTTCACCAGAGAGAATATAGTTATTCTCTTTTGGTTTTCCTTAGTGACACACAGATATTAATTTAACCAATTATTTCTATCACCAACAGATTTCCTAAATATTTTTATACCTTTTGTTGCATGTAGCGGGCTTCTTTCATGCTCTTAGCTTTCCTCAATTACATTGTGTATTAGGACATAATGTATATGTCCTGAGTCCAACTGAAAATATCTCTTCCACTAGCAGAGAATGAAAAATCTGATTGCAAGAACCTGGGCTATGCTCTGTTTGTGTGGGAGGTGAAAGGGAACACATAAATTTAGCAGGTTTTGTTTTTAACAAATATTGATAATTACTCTTTTAGGTATCAGTTTCTCTTTCTCCCTCGCAGCTGTGAATGAGGTAGAGAACTGCCCTGGTTTGATAGGCCTGAGTACTCATTTTGGGACTCTCTTGCATCAGGACTACCAAATGCATTTGGCAAGTGAGGTATACTCCAGTTTACATGCAACAAATACGTGAAATCAGCTCATCCAAGTGATACTGATGAAGTCCTTCTACAGACAACTCTATGTGGCATTCTCCCTTTTAGCCTACATTTTCTCTCAGTTTGAATTACTTTAGAGTTCTATTTAACAAAGAAAGAAGAAAAGAAACCCAAACCTATATTTTGGAGCTGATCCCATCTGCTGATTATCTTGCAGAAATCATTCAATCCTTTTGGTCTGAGGATAACACTCCATTTAGCTTTTTGTGATGTTATAAGAATATTATATTTTTTCACATTACTTTATAACACTTGAAGAGAGACAAGAGGTAATGTGTTCAGATAGGTATTTTGAACTGAAAAATCTTGTGTTTACTTTTTGTATGCTTTAGGATAGAGAAAAAATGACACAATACATATCGTGCTTCATTTCTATGAGCAGAATATAGAACAAAAAGATTATATAAAGAAGACAAAGGGAGAACAAAAGTAGAGAGCTATTGTTAACACAAAAGAGAAAAGAAGGGACTTTGAAATAATTTATAAATATATATACCTTACTCTGAACTTCACCAGGAGAAAGATACCTAGAGAGAAAAAATGGGGGAAAAAGTAAGGGATATACAGAAGACAAAACTGAAAAAGACACCTTCACATACAAATGGCAAGACAATGATAAAATGCAAACACACACACACACACACACACACACACACACACAAACATGCATGTGCATTCCCACCATATACATGGAGTATTAGTGATTTCTAGGGCAAGAAAGTCATTTCACTCTTCCTCCTGTTCAGGGGTTAGAAAGTTCAGTAACTAGCTTTCATTTGTTTTATTTTCCATGCTAAATTCTGTGGAACTTTTCTTGTTTATTTGTTTTAACTTCAGGTTGCCAATGTGAAAGAAAATGCAAAAGGAAACAATTAGTTAAATTCAACGAAAATAACACCCTAGAAGAAATAAGGAATTACTGAGGCAATTGCCCTGCAGTACTTCCAGATGTTCATTATGCATCCAGTAGTGATCCATCCAGTCCCCCATGCACTTTCTATCGGTGATAGGCAGTTCTCTCAGAGTCTGGCACCCTTCCATCTGTAACACAGCCACAGGATACATAAGATGCTGTGTGTCTGATGGTTAGGTAGAGGATGTACCACTGTCTCCAACAATACACTTGTTCAATCCCCCTGTGTTTGTGTGGCTCTGTTTTTATACTTTATAGGATGTAGGTGGTTAGTAAGTTTATCCATGACTAGTGATCTGGCCAGTGTCAAAAGTGAATAACAAATCAATTATTGGCTGCAGATGTAATCTTGGACAGCATTGTATGTGGAAATTAGATAAGAGAAATGAGAAAAGATTAATGTAGAAAGTAGATGTTGTTGTTGGTTGTTTTGGATATTTCAAAGGTAATAAAAATATAACTAAAATTCCCAGATACCAAGAATTCAGGGTCTCAAGTTAAAACTTCAAGTACAAAAGCAGCCTTTCCTCCACATTTGATGCCAAGGCATCAAATAAGTTTTCTTAGGAAGGCAATAACACATATTCTCAGGAGAGTATATTTCATATATGAACAGTCAAGGAAAAATTGCATCATTTCTTAAACTAAATAAATATATTTCCAGTGTTTGCAATAAAAAAAGAAGAGAGTAACACATAAAAGAAAATCTAAAAATAGATTACACAAGGTATAGGTTTATATCCCCCATGCATAAAAGAACTCTGGAGATAGGCAGTACAGCATCAGTGACAACTCTGCTGTTCTCAGAGACACAGGTTTGGGTTCTAGTCAACCATCCTCAGTATGACTTCCAATCTCACTGACAGTCTAGAATAGCTGCTGAAGCTCCCATCCAACGCATCCACATACCAGGCCATTGGAACAAATTATAGAGGGTATGTGGACAAAAGCTTGCCCTTTTGTTCTCTGAATCTTCCTGAAAGCCTCACTCATCTCAATGGTCAGGCTTAGTTGTATGGCCATGGCTTCCTGTAATGCTGGGGAACATAGTCTAAAGGCTTCGATGGCATTCCAAATTATACTGTGGACTTGTTACGAAGAATGAAAGGGAGATGAAAGTCACTGCTATAGTACCTGATCCAAAGGCTTAATAAAATCAGGTTCAGATTGGCCTAGGTGGAGCCATGCAACTTCTTCAAATATCAGGTCATCATTTTAGGTGAGCTTTAGCTTAGAAAATGAAGAGCACATTCACATAGCACACTCTTGATTTACTTAGTAAATGTTCCAAAATTTAGTCCAAGTGAAGAGGCCTCAAGTACAAGAGCAGATATGGTATATCAGTGCAGCATCCTTGAGTGGGCCCCTCTCAACCCAAGAAGAGACATGGTGGCAATGACATTGTATGACTTAATTTTTGTGCTTTGCTATAGTCTCCTCAAACCTGGGGCTTATATCACTATTCAGGAAGAACTTAAGTGATTGATGCCCTAGATCAGTGATGGCGAACCTTTTGAGCTCGGCGTGTCAGCATTTTGAAAAACCCTAACTTAACTCTGGTGCCATGTCACATATAGAAATTTTTTGATATTTGCAACCATAGTAAAACAAAGACTTATATTTTTGACATTTATTTTATATATTTAAATGCCATTTAACAAAGAAAAATCAACCAAAAAAAATGAGTTCGCGTGTCACCTCTGAAATGCGTGTCATAGGTTCGCCATCACTGACCTAGATGCTTCCATTTAAGAAGATTCAAGACATGGCACTATCTTGGCCCTTGAACCAAACTTATAGAGCTGGGGGTGTCACACCCTTATGAGAGGGAGGGGAAGGGAAAGTCATCATCCTGTTGTCCCTGATCCCTTTCTCGGCCCTCAGTTACCTTCATCCTGGGAAGCAGGTTTCTTTCAACAAATGAGCCAAATACTTCTCCTGGCTTTAATGGCCTTTGGAGTAAGTCAAAAGGGAAGATAGAGTGTTGGATATTATCCCTATGAGGATTCTGGTGTACTATCCCATCACTATGCCAACCCAAGGATTCTCTGTATGAGCAACACAGACCAAATTATTGACACAATTGGTGGCTTCTGATAGAATTTGATGAATATTTGGTCATGTTAAAGTTCATATTAAATTAAACAATTTCACAGTAAGGGGAGGATGAGAGTGTAATTCAGTAACGACCACCTCTTAGAGGTTTTCTGTCCATAGATTTAACTATATAAGATGAAAAATACAAATGGAAGGCTTTAGTAGGATAGTGACATGAGAAATAGTGGATTGAGCATTTAAATGTTATTATATTATTAACATATTAAAATAAAAATCACATTAATTTTTGGCTCAATAACTTTTTTTTTCTATTTCTAAGAAAACACACTTTCTCTAAGAGCTTCAAACTCTTTGTTATAAATAATCTTCACACCACATCTGAGAGATATAAATGCCCTCTAAAGATTAATAGACTCTGGACTTTTCCTAAAGTTCTTTTAGATATATCAGAGAAGAGCCTCAGTTATGCCACCAACACAATAAACAATATTAAGCAAGGTGACTTTATTAAGACAAAGAGGTAGAGCAGTGTATTAGTTGATCATTTGTTCTGAATGTGTATCATTTAGCTGGTTATTCTGTAAATATTAGTGGTAATCCCAGTTTGATGTTGTTTGTACCAGAGACTAGTCTACACAATCAATAAAATCTAAAAAGACAAGAAAAATTGAAAGGGGGGGAGAAAGAAACTATTTGAAAGGCATATAACATAGGGTTAAGAACTATAAAACATAGAGAATTCTTACAAATACAAAAGATAAATTTGCAATGTCATTCATTATAGCATTGTTTGTAGTAAATTAGAAACAATCTGAATATTTATCAATAGAAAATAAGTTTAAAAATGCAAAGAATGATGCATTCATACTATATAAAATGTAGATAACTATTAAGGGTTTGGGAGTTGTCTTTCAATATTTTATTATTTGTTGATTGAATCAGTAGAACCCTGGAGATGGACGTAGAAAATAGCTTCTTAATAAAATTTGTTCATTAAGTCATTAGTTTATATAGTAATTACTGTCTTTAGAATAAATAAGTATCATGAACCCAGGTTGGTTCATAAATGCTAATTTGTCTTGATAAGCATGCAACAAGGGATCCAAGAGTATGAACTTGACCACAAAGTAATGTACATAAGGTATAAGGATTTTCTTTCAGTCTTGGTGATAAATAAATCCCCTCAAGTAGAAAGTTGACAAACAATGATTAATCCCCACGAAATTTTAAGAAATAAAATAAACTTTTAAGAATCACCTATGGCACTCCCTGATAAATGTCAAGACAACAGCCAACTGAGCGTTTCTGCCCAACAGGTCCCAATTATTTTATTATCAGGCCAGTTGCCACAGATTTTCATCCATCTGCCCCACCTCCTCCTGTTCATCAGATGTGGAGAGGACTCTTCAGAAATGTTGACTGAAGGCACAGGAAATTCAGAACTCCTGAATAGGTAAATTGGGAATTAATAAAGTTTAAAAAACAACAACAAATAAGTAGTCTTACTCCCAAGGAATTTATAATCTGCTAGAGACCCTATATGCATATAGGATGGCAGTTCTCTAGCTTTAGATCATTGTAATCAGAAAAAACAAATGTGGCTTTAATCTTAAAATTAGTAAAGTGGCCCATCAGTGGTAAGAGGGTCACTTACCACATAATGTAGACATAGTGAAACCCTCAAACTTGATGACAGCTGCCTTCCTATCCAGTGTTTACTCACCTTTCATCATATATGTATAGCTATTTCCTACTCTCCATCTCATTATTCATTATCTTTGGAGAGCACAATTATAAGCAATAGTGTTAAATGCTTATTTTTCCTTGGGTTTCTCTTCCACTAAGAAATACTATTCCAAGCTTTTATTCTCCTGATTCTTCAATGCCCTGACAGCAAACTCCAGCTCTTATTATTAGCCTCATGGGCTACAGAGCAACCGTCAACCTTATTTTGATGACCAGTCAGGCTATTTTTTTCTGGAAAAGTGATTTCACTCTCCAGGTCAATCAGAGGAAACCTAACAGTGGATTAGTTGTCACCTTTATGTCAGAGAAAGTTCTACAGCCATACCTTCACCATAATATGCAACACACAACAGCCAACTTCCATTTAGGACAGAAGAGTGACAGTGCACAACAAAAGAAATATGACTTCTTTGATGTTAGCTTGAAGGGGGAAAGTTAATCTATATGTTCAGTCTATAAAAGTCTCAGGATGATGTACCATAGTAAAATGATCAGGGAATCAAGGTCAAACTCCCACTTTCACACACACCCTCCCCTTATGTGGAAATATGCAATCTTATAATTCCAGTACTGTCTCTTCCCCCTTCAAATATTTTCCTCCCACTCTCTCTCAAATCTACTCCAATCAAGCCTTTGTTTCCCCGATAATTCTCACACACACCCACTTTATTGAGCAATTCCTTTCAATATCACCAATGAACTCTATGTTTTTAAGTCCAAATGGTAAACTCTCACTCTAACTGGTCTATTGTAGCATTTTGACACAGTTGAATCCTTCCCTGCTCTCCTCTCACTCTTTTTTAAGAGAGAGAGAGAGAGACAGAGAGAGAGAGAGAGAGAGAGAGAGAGAGAGAGACAGAGAGAGAGAGAGAGAGAGAGAGAGAGAGAGAGAGAGAGAGAGATTGATCACTTGCCTCCTGTACATGCTCAGAGCAGGGATCAAACCCACAACCTGGGTATGTGCCCTGATCATGGAACCCACAGCCTCTCAGTGTACAGGAGGATGCTCCAACCAACTGAGTCATACTGGCCAGGGCCCTCCCTTCTCTTGAATACACTTTTTATACTTAGCGTCCAGGCCACCACAATCTTTTTCCCCCTTTTATTCCATTGCCCATTCTTTCTCATTCTCCTTTGCTGATTCTTCCTCTTCCCCCTAATTTCTAGGAAGTGTGACTCAATCTGCTCTGTCTTTGGGCCTCCTTTCTATCTACACTTTTTCCAAGGGTAATTTTTTGAAGACTTATGTCTTTAAAAATATCTCTGTTCCCGAGTCCTAAATTTCTATCTCTACTGAAGACTTCCCTCCTGAAGTTCAGACTGTTTACTTGGTATATCCATTTGCATGTTTACTATACATCTCAAACCTAACAGGTCCCAGGCTGAACTGCTGTTCTTCCTCTCCAAACTCCCCCAACAGTCTTTCCCATCTCCATTGTGGCCATTTCAACCACCTACTAACTTAGGCCAACAAACTTCATTGCCTCTTGATTCTTTACCATCTGCCTTTACCTACATCCATTCTGACAAGAATTCCTATTAATTTACCTTCAAAATGTATCAAGGATCTGGCAACTTTTCACCATCTCCCCTGTTTTCACCCTAGTCTAAGCCACCATCATATCTTATCTAGACTGCTGCTGTAGCCTTTTAATTGGTCCTGCTTATTTCATTCCTTTTCCCCTACTTACTACAGAATGACCCTTTTTAAACTAATTTAATTCATGGTATCTTGCAGTAAACAATATAATCTCCCTAAGCAGTACATATGAAAAAAAAATCTATACTAATAAAAGGGTAATATGCTAATTAGACTGGACATCTTCCGGACATCCTTCCGGACAAAGCCATGGTGGCAGGGGCCGAGGCAGAGGCAGTTAGGGGACAATAAGGCTGGCAGGGGAGCAGTTAGGGGGCAGCCAGGCCAGCAGGGGGGCAGTGAGGGGATGACCAGGCCGGCAGGGGGGCAGTGAGGGGATGACCAGGCTGGCAGGGGGGCAGTTAAGAGGTGACTAGGCTGGCAAGCAGAGGTGTTTAGGAACAATCAGGCCAGCAAGCAGAGGCAGTTAAGGGCAATCAGGCAGGCAGGCAGGCAGGCGAGCGGTTAGGAGCAGTGGTCCCAGATTGCGAGAGGGACGTCCAACTGCTGGTTTAGGCCCGATCCTGCAGATATGGGGCCTAAACTGGCAGTCGGACATCCTCCAAGGGGTCTCAGATTCGAGAGGGTGCAGGCCAGGCTGAGGGACCCCCCCACCCATGCACAAATTTCATGCACTGGGCCTTTGGTAAATCTAATAATATCTACCTTTTATTGGGCTGATCTAAGGATCAATGAGATGATAGATACAAACTACTAAAACACTCAGCACATAGTATGTGTTAAATATTAGTAGCATGGGCAGAAGGTTAATTTTTATGTCATTTCTGAAATTTGTTGTCTCTATGAACTATTAGCCATTTATTATTTTGAGGAATGTGATTCAAAATTGTCCATATCTACAACTGCTAAGCTGCTATTTTAAGAAGTTAACCTGAACAAGTTGCTCCAGTGTTTGTGCTGTTCACCACTATAGTGTATCTTATACATCCTCCAAAAAAATGTGGCAGGTGTTAGTAAAATACATCACCTCACAAATGGTAGGAGTTCCTTCCTTTTTACGGCAGCATAGTATTCCCTTGTGTAGATGTACCACAGTTTTTTAATCTACTCATCTGCTGATGGGCACTTAGGCTGTTTCCAAATCTTAGCTATTGTAAATTGTGCTGCTATGAACATAGGCGAGCATTATGCTAAGTGAAATAAGTCAGTTGGAGAAAGATAAATATCACCTGATCTCACTCATTTGTGGAATATAATGAGCAACATAAACTGATGAACAAAAACCGATCCAGAGACAGAGAAGCATCGAACAGACCTTCAAACCTCAGAGGGAAGGCAGGGGAGGATTGGGGTAAGGGGGAGAGATCAACCCCAAAGGACGTGTATGCATGCATATAAGCCTAACCAATGGACACAGACACCAGGGAGGTGAGGGCATGAGCAGGGGGGAGGGGCAATGGGGGGATAAGGACACATATGTAATACCTTAATCAATAATGAAAATTAAAAAAAATACATCACCTCACAATTAAAGCCCTTAGTCTACATGCTAGGAAATGTAGAGACTGGGAGCCAATTAATACAGGGTTGGAAATGACTGGAGCTGTTGCTTAAAATTAAACAAATTTCACAGTTTGGAAACTAAGAAACAGTAGCAGCTACATGAAGCTTGTAAATAAAGTCATAACACCAATGTCAGTAAACACTTAAGGCAACTTAAAAAGAATTCAAATAGCAAGAAAGTTCTTCATAGTGGTACACAGGGCATGTGGTAACACGTAGTTCCAAGCCTGACAGATACCTGTGGGAGTATCTGTTCAGTCAACCAAATCAAACTGAGGCAAAGAGAGTGGTAACTCCGTATTTTACAATGAGGCACGGGCACCAGCCATGGCAGGGTTCAAAGGCAACGCTTTTCCATAAGGCCTTGCTATTTCCCTGGATCATTTGCCAATGCTGGTGCCTAGTATTTACTAGGAAGCAAGCCCTGGCTCAGTGGTTCTCTGTAGGTTTCCATCAATCAAAAGCTCTGTAAAAGCCGTGATAAGACTGAGAAGGCAGGCAGGTAGGCCCTAGTAAGGCAATACTCTACAAATAGAATTTTATTACAAATTATTATTTATTGAGCAATCACCATACCATGAACTGTGCTCAGTCCGTCACTTCAGTGGATTCAATCCTCACAAAAAATAAGCAAGGGAAATCTGACTACCCCTGTTCCAAGTGAGGAAACTCAGGCTCTTAAGGGACTGACTCAGCCAAGACCCCACAGCTAGAAACTATTCAACTTTGAATTCAAATCAGTTTTTTTATGACACAAAAGCTTATGCTCTTTACCACAAAGCTATTGAGAAATAAGTAACTGTTGACAATGGGTGTAATTCCTTTACAGTATTTGTTTAGAATGCTAAGGTAAAGGGGTCAAGTTGTTTTTTGGTTTTTTTTTTAATTATCTATCTCTTTGTTTCCATTCACCACCTCTTGGCAATAATTATGTACAATCTTTAAACTAATCACATATGTTTACCCCAGTGCCTTTACTCCGCAGTCTATAATGTAAGGAATGTAGGTTAGATGGACCCTGGGAAAAATTTATACAATTGATATACTTATTGAAATATTATGGCCTTAAGCTACTGTGAACTGCCTTTATGTGAGTGGCTAAAACAAATATAGGCTCTGTGCTTTCATGCCATTGACATGTTTCCTAACAGGCCAGAAAACAAGAACATCGGCTGGTCTAGCAGAGCCAGGGCTTAGGGACAAATGGGAGTACTGACCTTCAGACAGACTGTGACTTTACATTGACGTCATGCCTCCCACCCAATGCTAGGTACCGTGGGAAGAAACTAAACTTTGATAGGTGACATTTAAGAATGTCCTGTAAACTATGCAGAGAGAAAATGGCCTCTCAGAGGGCTGGGTGTCTCCGTACACAGCCGTCAAGATGTGTGAAAGCCCAAGGCTGTGGCAGGCTTGTTGTACAGCCTGGAACAATGCTGTGATTGTGTGGGTATCGCCCCCTTAGAATTCACAGCACAGGCGGGATATGCATGTGTCCCAAGCAGGGTTTGACAGCTGTTTCGGAGCTTTCTAGATCAGAGATAGAAACAGATATGATTTGCATAATCTCTTTTTTTGCATTACATTTCCAGTTGGGTGGGTTGCCTTTCCTGTTACACAACCTATCCCAAGAACTTGCCCAACCTCCCACCTCACTCAGATTTCCACAGAGTCACCTTGCTAGCCACTTCCATCTTTTTCCAACCGTTTCCAAGATATTCAGAGTCATATCAACACCTGGAAAATCTGCTAGGCCCCGGGTGGTGTTGCAGAATCACTGATACAAACATCAGTTCTAGATGAACAGAGGAAGGAACTTGGGCTCCTTGGTATTGAGCAATGCTGTGTTTTAACAAATTTAAAGAATTTCCCAGTTATCCTGGAGGCCATCCATTTATTCAAATAATATTTGCTAATATTTTCTATGAACTGACTCTATAGATGCCTGTAATACTTTTTTAGTTATTAGGCAATTGCAATCTTGTTCCTTAGAGAGGGTGCAGTCTAGTGATGGTTACACACTTGCACAGAGGCAACTTCAGTAGAATGTAATAAGCGTTAAGCAAAGACTACTACAGCCAAAAAAATAACTACAAGCCCAGAAATAACAAGCGAGGCACATGTGTAAAAATACATCTTCTGCAGCGGCTAAAATAGTCATGAAAAATGAACGCTGAATGGGTTTACCAAAAGCAAGAGCTAGCCAAAGCCTCCCCATTCCTCCCACAACCACATGCCTTTTACAACAGGAGTCCACCTCCAGCCAACAGGTTGCAGCAGGAGGTTGGACATATGATGAAAAGGCAACCCTGTAGTCCACATATACAACAAAGAAGAATATTGTTATAGTATTAGGTGTGACTGCGAGATATCATATTGGCCAATCCATTCCTCTCCCCCTCTCAGGAATTTGAACTGATACCATTGGGAAGAATTGTCATTTTGGTAGTGGGACAGTTACGGAAGGCACCGCAGGGAGTGTGGCAGTGAAGTGTTATAAGACTGAGTCTCACTCAGTTTTTCTGAAGTCCCCAAAGTCTTCTTGAGTCCAGAATTCACCTTCTGGGTTAAATTCTTGGGAAGCCTGGCTGTGCTTCCCTCCTTCCCCTGGGTTTTATGCAGTCCTGGCTCACTTATCAATACAGCAAACCCCTTTTACTTGTGCTAACCTGCGTCATCTCGGTTCCTCATAATAGTGAGACCAAATTGATGGGCCTGAGTAAAATAATGTGTTCCAATGACAAATTTCATCAATTTTTTTTACAATTTTTATTATTTTTTGTGGCAAACCACACAAATATGAATTAAAAAAGATAATAATCTCCAACTGAAATTTCCTCCAATCCCTGCATTCCCCTTCCAAGGCAGACAATATAGAGTTATTTTCAACGTCTTTCTCCATACTCATGAAACATAGATAAAATTATATACAGCCCAGCCAGCAGAGCTTAGTGGTTGAGCATCAACCTATGAACCAGGAGGTCAGGGTTCAATTCCTGATCAGTGCACAGGCCCAGGTTGTGGGCTTGATCCCCAGTGTGGGTCATGCAGAAGGCAGCCAGTCAATGACTCTCGCTCATGGTTAATGTTTCTCTCTCTCTCTCTGAAATCAATAAAAATATATTTTAAAAAATTATATGTACACTCATAAGGTCTTTTTGTTTGTGGCCACTGCTTTTTAAAATATGTATATTCATAACTTATTTGTTTTAAGTTCTTTCTGGGACTATTCAATGAATGGGTTAATGCTATTAGAGTCAAAACAAACAAAGATTCTAATCCCAACTCCGTCACTGGTTCTCTATAAAATGGTATAGAAATAAATATAGCTCCTCCGGAATTAGGGTGCCAATCTTCATCAAAGACAAAAGGAAATAAAGTAGCCCTGTGCTTGGTGCCTTGCTAAGTAAGTTTTGAAAATTATTTCCCCGCCTGTAGCTGCCAATACAACAAAACAGTAACACTGGAGAATAACCTGAGAGTGATAACATGCTCAGAAGAGCATGGTTGGAAAGTAATAATCCCTCACACATCTCAGAGAAAGAGCCAGAGACAAATATTTATCTCAGATGCGGACTGTAAGACTATACTTCATATCATGAGTAGGAGAAATCTTTCCTGGTCCTTGCTATGAATCTACATGCAACTTGAGCAAACTTTTTTTTTAAAACATTTTGGCTTAATCCTAACATGTAGTCATATATGAAATTCAACGTAGAAAATTTTGGTAACAACACATCCCTCTGTGTTAGATAATAGGCATTGAGGGGAAAGAGGGATTAGGACAGAATTTCTGCCCTTAGATAGCTTTCAACCCCAATAATGAGGGGAAAGGAGATAGAACTGGGAACAATAAAGTGTAGTAAAATACAGACTGTGCTCTCACCATCATAAAGGAAAATGTTGTGGAACTAACTCCTGGGGGCCTGGAGTTGGGAAGGCTGGAAGTAGTTTCTGGTCAGCATAAAATTGAGTTTGGAGGTTATCTAATGGAGTAAAAGAGTTGGGCTGGGGAACCCCTAAGGACACAAGACAAATGTGACCTAGGTTATCTATGCTTCCCCCCTCCACATACACAGATTCATGATACAGGTGTATGGGTAGCATCTTAAGTTGGGTATAATATCCAGTGGGCAAGACAAGCTCTGCTTGCATTTTCTCTATCCCCTCCCAACATCCTCCTTCCCCTCATCTATAAATAGTAATCTCTGACTACCCGAAACAAGGGTAAAGTTAGCAAGTAGCTTCTCTTAGGTTTTATGCAGCTACCACTACATTTTATTCTTTCTCATACTGATGGGAATGAGATGCTGTTAGAGACAGAGTATCTGGTTACTGAAATAATAAAATTTAAAGTATAAGGATGTTAAGAATATACTAAAAAATGTAGTAAGTTCTTAGTTGCTGGGATGCAAATAAGTTACTAATAAGTGATGAAGACTGTGATGATAGTGGTGATGGTGATGATGATAATGGTGATGACAGCCCCAATTCTTCCAAGCAATCTTGTAGTTCTCCAAGATTCCCTTAAAAACAGGGATAGATCTGTGAGGATAGCCAATGGCCCCTCCACCTCATGTGTTCTATTTACCTTCTCGGCATCTGCTTCTGGGCCTTGCTGACCTAGAACACCCTCAGCTAGATTTAGATCTAGCCTTATCTGCAGTTAACTCCTGACTATACACTGCTGCTTCACCTCCACTTCTCAGCCCTCACTCTATTCTCCACCAGAATTAAATAGTGCTCATTTTGGATTTCTGTTAGTCAACTCAGGCCTTTTATCCTGAGCTCTCTCTTCTTCTTTTTTTTTTTTTTTTAAAGATTTTTTCCTCATATTTTTAAAGGCAAGTCTCGACTTTTTTTTTTTTAATATATTTCATTGATTTTTTACAGAGAGGAAGGGAGAGAGATAGAGAGTTAGAAACATCGATGAGAGAGGAACATCGATCAGCTGCCTCCTGCACATCGCCCACTGGGGATGTGCCCGCAACCCAGGTACATGCACTTGACCGGAATTGAACCTCGGACCCCTCAGTCTGCAAGCCGAAGCTCTATCCACTGAGCCAAACCGGTTTCGGCTAGCTCTCTCTTCTTATGGATCCCTGGCCTTATCCAGACCATGTCTAATTTAGCTTCGGTCCTTTGTCTTCGACACCTTTCTAACCCACCCTCATTCACCTATACTTCATTCTGACTGCTACTTTATCTGCGGCTATTGGCCCAGCAATGTCAACCTCCAAGACTTTATATTTATATGGTACCCCTCTTTAAGACCTCTAGTAGCAGCAACTCTAGCAGTGGCAATCTAGAGCTTAAGCTCTTTAACTTTGGCTATAATTATCCCTCTAGTTTCTAGCTACCTTATATCATTGACTCTATAGAATTAATTGCTAACAATCTCCCAGGAAAATCAATGGAAGTGGCAGAAATTTGATCACAGTGCTGAACCAGTACATGCAGCCTTCATAATGACTGGACTCTATCCAGCTTTCTCAACTTGAATGTCAATTTTATATTTTACTAGAGGCCTGGTGCATGAAATTCGTGCATGAGGAGGGTCCCCTTAGCCCAGCCTACACCCTCTCCAATCTGGGACCCCTCGGGGGATGTCCGACTGCTGGTTTAGACTGCTAGCTTCTAACTGCTCACCTGCCTGCCTGCCTGGTCACCCCTAATTTCCCTCCTGTGCCTGCCTGCTTGCCCCTCACAGCCTCTGTGTGCCGGCCAGGTGGCCCCCAACTGCCCCCTCCCTGCCAGCCTGGTCCTCCTAACTTCTCCCCTCCCCCGCCACCAGCCTGGTCACCCCTTACTGCCTCCTCTGCCAGCCTGGTCACCCCCAACTGACCGCCAGCCAGCCTAGTCACCCCTCACTGTCCCCCCTGAAAGCCTGGTTGCCCCCAACTCCCCCCCCCCACTTGTCTGGTCACCTCTTACTGCCCCTCCTGCTGACCTGGTCACCCCTAACTGCCCTCCCTGTCAGCCTGGTCACCCCCAATTGCTCCCTCTGCTGGCCTAGTTGCCCCTAACTGCACTCCTCTACCAGCCTTGTCACCCCTCATGGACCCCCTGCCATCCTGGTCACCCCATGCAGCCTGCTTGTTCAGTTGTTTGGTCATCCCTCACTAACCCTCCTGTTGGCCATAGACAGCCATGTTGTGAGGGTGTGAGGGTTAATTTGCATATTACCTCTTTATTATACAGGATAAGACACACAACAATACTAATTATCCCATTACACTATTGGTCATAAAAATACTTTTCAAATTGATACCAATCTCCTGATTTACTTTACACACACACACATATACACACAGGTGCGCACGCATGAGAGCATACATACATACATCGAGTCTGGTAGTTTGCTACTATATATTTATATATAGTCTGTATCAAACTATCTATGTAAAGATGATATATTATTTTAATTGTTTTCAATCAAATGAATCAATAACAAAATACTAGCAAAAATTCAGATGAATTTAATTTTCTAACTTAACAGTGGTTTGAGAAAGGCTTAAGAAAAAATTTAGAAAGTTAAAAAAAGAAAACCATACACCAATATTGTCCAAATGGACTTTCAAACAAACTTGTATTTTCATGCTGCTAAAGTACATGCTGACTGTGCCCGAGAAGCACACTCTCACCAAGGCCAAAAGCCAGGAAAGTGAGTGGTTCCTTCTAGGCGTGTGGTGAGGAGGGCTACTTTTAGCTCTTGATTTACCCTCCCTTCACTGAATCCACCCCAGGTTCTTCCAGGGGCCATCACCATACTTGCAGATTTTCTTGCCAAGACATTTCTCTCTCCTCAATAAAAGTTGTTAGGAACTGGCACACACAGTTAAAATTCAAGATAAGAATCATACTAAGATGCCAGGGAAAATAAAAGAAAGAGAATTTAAGATACTGTTTCTGGGCAGCAAGAACTTGGCCTGATTCTCTTTATTAGGCTTGATTCATAGAATTAAATTATCTCACAACTCTTTAAAAATGCCTATTGAGAAATGGGTGTGTGAGAAAATAGATACCAAACAAGAGGTGTATCTAGCTCAGTCTTGTGATTCACTAAGATAAGCCTCCATTTTACCCTAATTCTAGATGTGGTTGAAAGGATTTATATTATGTACTTCATGCAAATCCACATTCATTTATGCAGTAAGAACCATCAATAAAACACAAACGGGGCAGGGTTTAAAAGCAGAAACTATGTTAATACCTTATGTAATGACTCTATTGAAATTATATCGTTTTTCTAATGGAAAATAAATACCATTATTTGCTTAAGTTACTAACATCCCTTGTTTGTTTCATCAGTCAGGGTTTCCTTGTACAAGAGCTAACAGCAAAATTCTCTGTTTTACATTAATCTTTTTTTTATTAACAACAGCCTTATTGAGATATAATTCACATAATATGGAATATACAGTTTTAGAGTATAAATTGTTTTTACATTGTAAAAATTTAAGTATTTTAAACATTCTAAGCATTTTACATTGTACAGTAGAAGCATGTTAATAATTCACAGAGTAGTACCACAATCACCACTACCTAATTCAGTATTTTCAGCAAAAAGAAATCCATACCTACTGAAATCACTCCTCATTTCCTCTTTCCCCAAGCTCCTCACAACCAATAATCTATTTTATATTTTATAGAGTTTATAATTATGGAAATTTTATATAAATAAAATTATACAATTTGTAGTCTTTTGTGCCTGGCTTATTTCTCTTAAGCATAACAAAAGGTTCATCCTTACTGTATCAGTATCAGTATTTCATTTTCTTTATGACTGAACAATATTCCATTTATGGGTATATTACAAGTGGTTTACCCATTTTGTTGGTTGATGTGCATTGTTGGTTTTTTCCCATTATTTGACTATTATAATAATGCTTCTATAAACAATTATCACATAAGTTTTCAATTCTCTTGATTTTAACTAAATATTGCATAGTTTCTATATCATGTGGTAATTTGATGTCTAACATTTTGAGGATATGTCAAACTATTTTCCAAAGTAGTTGAACCATTTTATAATGCCACCAAAAATGTATAAGAGGTTCAATTTTGCTGCAACCTCAACACTTGTCATTGTCTTTTCTCATTTTAGTCCTCCTAGTAGATATGAAGTAGCATTGGAATGCCTATTTTAAATTATTAAATTTTTAAATGGTGAAAAAATATACATAGAATTTATTATTAAACTATTTTGAAATGTGTAATTCAGTGTCATTAAGTACATTCACACTGTTGTGCAACCATCACTATCATCCAGCATCAGAAAAATTTTTATTTTGCAAAACTAAAAATCTATATCCTTTAAACAATAACTTTCCACTCCCCTCAGTCCCTGGCAACCACATTCCACTTTCTGTCTCTATGAATTTGACTTTCATAGCTGTTTTCTTGGTGATTATCATGTGGATTACATTTGCCATCCTTACATTCTAATACTCTAATTTGAAATTATACTAGTTTAATGTCAATATTTACCTTCCTACACATTTTAAGTTATTCATGTCTAGCGCTAAGAAACTCAGTCAACTTTTGTTTATCTGAGAAGCATTAATTTCTTCCATAATTTTGAAAGACAGTTTTGCCAGATATAGAATTCTTGGTTGATAGTGTTTTCTCTTCAGGACTTAGAATATATCAATCTACTTCCTTCTGCCTTCCAAGGTATCTGATGAGAAATATACTGATAATTTTTGAGGGATCACTTGTATATGAAAAGTTGCTCCTTTCTGATTTCAAAACCTTCTCTTTGTCTTTCATTTTTGACAGTTTGATTATACTTTGCATCAGTGTAGGTCTTTTTGAGTATATCATGCTTGGAGTTTGTTGATTTTCTTGGATGTCTGTATCCATGTACTTCATAAATTTGGGGAAGTTTTCAGACATTATTATTCAAATAATTTTTCTTTGTCTTTCCTCTTCTCCTGAGACTGCCACAATATGCAAGATTACTTAATGCTATCCCCAGATTCCTGTTCTCCTTTCTTCAGTCTTTTTTTCCCTGTTCCTTAAAGTATCAACAGTCCCTTCTTCTAGTTTCTTTTTTCTTTTACCTACTTAAGTATTTTTTAAATTTCCCTAGTGATTTTTTATTTCAGTTATACTTTTCAGCTCCATAATTTCCTTTTGGATTTCTTTTTATGTTTTCTGGCCTGCAGGGATCAGTGGACCTCCACACCACCACAGCCCGGCCTTACCCACCAGCTCATCAGGCTCCTGCCTTCTATCCACGTCGATCCTGCAGAGCACAAAGCAGTGCATGAAGCAGCAGACGGCTGGGAGGAGCTCAAGCCCTTGCCAGGCACCACACCACTCCCACTCATCCTGGCCCCTGCTGCGCCTGCCACTCTACTGTGGTCTCTGCGTGCCCCATGATTACGCAGCCCCAGCTTGTCATCATAGCCTCGCTTCCCCCTCGGGACTGGAGAAGCAGCTGCAGGCTCACGCTCAATCAGTCCCGATGCTGGGACCGGGAGCCATGAGCCCAGCGCCTGTTGGTCAGTTGAGCGGTGCTCCTGCTGTGGGAGCACATTGACCACCAGGGGGCAGCTCCTGCATTGAGCGTCTGTCCCCTGATGGTCAGTGCGGTCAACTGGTCGCTTAGGCTTTTATATAGACAGATGTTTTTACTGATATTATATCTGTCCATACATTGTTTCCCTGCTTTTGTTCTTTTCTTGTTTGCACTCTTTAAGCATAGTTAAGATGATTGTTTTAAACTTTTTAAAAAATATATATTTTATTGATTTTTTACAGAGAGGAAGGGAGAGGGATAGAGAGTTAGAAACATCGATGAGAGAGAAACATCAATCAGCTGCCTCCTGAACACTCCCTACTGGGGATGTGCCTGCAACCAAGGTACATGCCCTTGACCGGAATTGAACCTGAGACTCTTCAGTCCCCAGGCCAACGCTCTATCCAGTGAGCCAAACCGGCTAGGGATGTTTTAAACTTTTTGTCTACTAAGTCCAGTCAGGTCTTTCCCAGGGACAATTTCTGTTGAAAAAAAAATTGGGGGGCTTTGAATGAGCCACGTTTTCTCTTTCTTTGTATGCTTTGTGATATTTTGTTGTTGTTGTTTAAACACGGACATTTATATCTTATAATTTAGTAACTAAGATCCAATTATCCCTCTTCATCAGGGTTTGCCATTTTATTTTTGTTTGTGTATAGTTGTAGGGGACCAGCCTGAGGGGACCAACCTATGGTTTTCTGGGGTCTTTTCTGATACTTCACATTCCCCTATACATGCACACTGACTTTCTAATTCACCATATATGTGGTTATATTTTTTAAAATTTATCTTTATTGTTGAAAGTATTATAGATGTTTCCTGCACCCCTTGCCTGCCCCCACCCCAGACCTTCACCACACTACTGTCTGCATTCATGGGTTATGCATATATGCATATAAGTTCTTTGGTTAATCTCTTCCTATCCCCACCCTCCACCCTGCCTTCCCTCTGAGATTAATTGGTCTGTTCCATGCTTCTATGTATCTGGATCTATTTTGTTCATCAGTTTATTTTGTTCAATAAATTCCACATATGAAGGAGATCATGTGATACTTGTCTTTCTCTTACTGGCTTATTTTGCTTATAATACTCTCCAGGTCCTTCCATGCTGTCTCAAAGGGTAAGAGATCCTTCTTTTTTATAGCTGCATAGTATTCTATTGTGTAAATGTAACACATATTTCAGCCCAAGTGCCCATCAGTAGATGAATGGATAACAAAGATGTGATCCTTATATAGTTACTTTTGACTGTCTTAGTCTTTAAGTATCTGACATACAAAAGGAGAAAAAATAAAATTAAAAAAAGCATACCATCCCTCTACATCCTCTGAAATTCACTGCAGCTGGAGAGAGAAGGATTTGCAATAGTAGATACCCTCGTCTGTGTTGGCACCTCTACAATCATATGCAGCAGTCAGTGATGAGAGCACAGATCTTCAATATTCAGAGGACAAACAGCCTACTCTGGCTCTCACAGTCTGAGGACAAGCTGCTCCAGGAACATGTACATGTAAAGCTGCTTGCCTTGGGGATTGGGGTTGGCTATGGATGGGGTGGGATACCATGCAAAGAGCTGAAATTGAACAAAATTAACCACAATTCACTGTCCAAGCCTTCCCCTAGAAGTTACAAGCCTTACACTGTTTCCAGAGTTCCAAAATAATTCTATCAGTCAGATTATGCCAGTAAAATTCTTGTCTAAGTGAGAGATGGATTTCCAGTGCTTCCTACTCAGCACTTTCCCCAGAATCCTACCTCAATGTGGTTTTTATTTGCATTTGCCTAGAGACTAATTATACAGAGCGGGGGTGGGGAACATCTGGTCCACAGGTCATATCAGGCCTGCAAAATCATTTGTTCTGGCCCTGCCAAGGCATTAGGTGTGAGTTAATTAAATGTTTGACCAAATATAGCAGGCTAATTTTTAAAGTTGATAATTTTGTGTGGCCCACAAATTATGTTACAAATATCCAAATGGTCCTTGACAGAAAAAAGGTTCACCACCCCTGATATGGAACATCATTTCACTTGATCTTCATTCTAGTTTGTTTTTCCCCTCTGAAAGTGAAATTGTTGTTGAATAATCGATTTCTCCTTTAGTTCTATATGTTTTTGCTTGCTTCATGTATTTTAAGATTCTGTTGTTAGGTATGTATGTTTATAATTGTAATTTTTCCAAAATGGATTGACACTTTCATTCTAAAATGTCTTTTGTTGTCTCAAGTAACTTTTTTTTGTCTTAAATTCTATTTTAGTATAGGCTGCAATTTTTTGCATAAAATATCTTTTTCCCATCTTTTTCTTTCAACTCATGTGTATCTTTACATCTAAAGTGTGTTTCTAACAAACACTATATAGTTAATGTGTTTTTATTCATATTTCTAATCTCTGACTGTAAGTTCAATGCTTAATTTATTTATGTTTAATATAAATACAGAAAAAAAGGATTTATAGATGGCATTCACCGTGTATGTTTTCTTTGTCTTATTTATTTCTCTGTTTCTTAATTAATGCCTTCTTTGGTGTTAAATAGGGTATGGTCTTAATTTCTATATAATTTATTTTACTATACTATTGAGTTATTTTCTTAGTAGTTGTCCTGGCAATTACCATTAACATCTTAATTTAGAACAATGTAGTTTAGAGTAGTACCAACTTAAGTATACAAAATCCTTCTTCCTGTAAAGCTCTATCCCCTCCCTCTTCATTGTACTATTATTCTCAAACAAATGAGAGATTTACTCATTATAAGTCCATCAACAGAGCTTTATAAATTCTGCTTTATTGGAATGTTTTTAAGTAAAATTGAAGAAGAGAATAATTTTAAACAAGAAATAAGTTTATATTATGTTTTATGTTTTCTATAGTCACCTTTACTGGTACTCTTTATTTCTTTATGTAGATTTGAGCTACTGAGGAATGTTCTTTCTTTTCAGCCTGAAGAAATTTCTTTAGTATTTCTTGTAGGTCAGACCTGCTAAAGAGAAGTTCTCTGTTTTTGTTTATTTCAGAATGTCTTAATTTCTCCTCCAGTTATAAAGGATAGTTTTACTGGATACAGAATTCTTGGTTGACATTTGTTTCTTTTAGTACTTTGAATGTATCATGTCACTGCCATCTGGTCTCCAAGATTTTTTATGAGATATTGGCTGTTCATCTTATTGAAACTCTCTTGTACATGGAAGTCCCTTCTCTCTTACTGCTTTACAGATTCTCTTTTTGTCTTTTGATAGTTTAATTATAATATGTGTCAGTGTAAATCTGATTAAGTCTATCCTTCTTAGAGTTTATTAAGCTTAATAATTTGCAGATTAATGTTTTTTATCAAATTCTGAAAGTTGTCCAATGTAAATCACTGGTAAGTCCCTCCAGTGATATTTTTTTTTTCTTTTAGTTATTGCACTGCCTTTCAACTGTAACATTAAAAAAGAAAATCTACCTCTATGGATATTCTGTATTAGTGAGATGTCATTCTCACTCTTTTCTACTTGTCTTTAGTTATTTAGACATGGTTTCATTCAGTTCTTTAACTATATGAATAATAGATGGCAGACTATTTTTCTGATAAGTCTAATGTCTAGCTTCCTCGGGGATATTTTCTTTTGACTGCCTTTTTTTGTTTGTTTGTTTTATTCTGTGAACAAGACACACTTTCCTTTTTTTTTTCTTTTGCATGGATGCTACTTTTGGGTTAAAAAGTAGACATTGTAAATAATATAATGTGACAACTCTGAACATCAGATAAATTCTCCCAGAGGTTTACTGATTGCTATTTGTTGTAATTTCTGTTGTTTTTTGCTTAGAAACTTTTCTCAACAAGTTCTTTAAAGTTTGTAATCTTTATCATGTGTGACCACCAAAGTATCTGTGGTTAGCTTAATGGACAGCTAATTATTTTATAGAGATGTTCTCAAATGTTTTGAACCAATTAGTCTTTCAACTTTTGCTGAGGGGCTCTGTGTGTGTGTGTGTGTGTGTGTGTGTGTGTGTGTGTGTGTTGAAGCATGTCTGCAATATTCCATCATGTAGGGTCTAAAACTTGCTTTTCCTTCACTTCCTGCTTGCATAGAACCTCAAAATCAGCCAGAAGTGAGAGATTAGGGACTTATTAAATCTTTTATAAACATGCACACAGTTCTAAAAATGCACACATCCTTACAAAATGCAGGTGTTATTTTAGGTTTTAAGAAATATGTTGTAGGCTTTCAACATTCCCTATGGACATCTAGTTCCCCAGATTTTTATTTTAAGTCTTTTGGGCATCTTCTTTTTTGTCCCAACAGTTATGGCCACATCAGGCAACTGCATTATTATACAACTGCCACTGATTCTATCACTGATTCTCAAGGAAGGAAGGAAGGAAGGAAGGAAGGAAGGAAGGAAGGAAGGAAAGAAGGGAGGGAGGGAGGGAGGGAGGGAGGGAGGGAGGGAAAAGAAGAAAAAGAAATAAAGAAAAGAAAAGAAAAGAAAAGAAAAGAAAAGAAAAGAAAAGAAAAGAAAAGGGAAGGGAAGGGAAGGGAAGGAAAGGGAAGGGAAGGGAAGGAAAGGAAAGGGAAGGGAAGAGAAGGGAAGAAAAGAAAAGAAAAGAAAAGAAAAGAAAAGAAAAGAGAAGAGAAGAAAAGAAAAGAAAAGAAAAGAAAAGAAAAGTGGCTGTTTTCACTGAGTAAACCCTGAAGTAGTTAAAATATAGACAATCCCAGGAAGTGGTAATTTCCAAGAAACTGCAAGAAATGTTACATTTTTTAAAAAAAATTGGGAATGAGGCTTTGGGGGATTCTGAAGTTATTCTGTATTCTCCTGTGGCTGTTGGGTTGCTGTTTTCATAACTATAGTTTGTTCAAAGGCTCTTGGCTTTCAAGATTACTGTGAAACTAGGGAGACAGAGATCAGAATAGGGCATATTAAAATTCCAGAAAGGTTACTCTTTTTACCAAGATTCAGCCAGGTTTCTTTAATAAACTCTCTGCAGATTGTTTCAAAACTTTGGTTAATCTCCAGAAGTTGATTTTGAGAATGTTTGCAATGTTCTTTTAGCTTTTATGTAGAAGTGAATTTTCATGGGTATTCATTCCACCATTCTGGAAGTCTGATCATTTGTAACTTGGCTCAAAATCCCATCCATAGTTTAATCACTCATGTAACTAGGTAATACCTTAAATATTCTGTTCTTCATACTATTAGTGTGCATAAGTCTGGCCCAGATTCTCCAGTATTAAAGTCATTATTATACTACTAGCTTCTATCCAATAGTAGCTTCACAATGTCTGTTTAGAGGTGCAGTGAGAAGCTTTCAGGTAGGAATGCAAGGATTGGGGAATCTTCCTTGAAACCAAGTCTACATAGCTAAGACATTTTTTTCTTATATTGAACTAGAGGCCTGGTGCATAAAATTCGAGCATGGGTGCAGTCCCTAGGCCTGGCCAGGGATCGAAACAAGAGAGTCTGGTGTGGAAGGGCAGGTCCCAGCTAACTTCTGGGCCCTGGACAGCACCTGGGCCCCCAGGCCCCCATATACACCCTTCTGTCTGAGTCACGGTGCCTGAGTCCCCACTTGGAGATGTGGTGAGTGCAGCCGTACGCTGCAGGTCAGGGAGCAGTGTGGACCTCTGGGCTATCCAGTGGTGCCACACAGAAGCCAGGTGGGCACCCTGCTCTCTCCTGGCTGGCCTCACAGACTGGCTGTGGAGCAAACCCACGGGGAACCCAACTGGCCCCTATGGTCCTGGCAGCTGCAGCCCATCTCACCCAGAAGAGGCCATGCGGGTGGAGGGTGTGCTCCTCAGGGGCACCCGGCACCTGAGTGTGGGGGCTTCCCCGGCATGTGAGCCCTGGCGTCCTGGGGGAGGGTAGCAGGGGGAGTGAGAGTGAGCTCGGTGGACACCCTGCATTCTCACTGCACCTCCATCCCAGTCACTCCCACCTCCAGGTAGCCAGTGAGAGGTTGCAGTGCATCACCAAAGCCCACCATGTTCCGTGCCACCCCCTGGTGGTCAGTGCACATCATAATGAGCAGTCAAACTCCCAGTCACCCGGTCAAACTCTGGGTCGAACAACCGCCCGAGGGGACAATTTGCATATTATGCTGTCATTATATAGGATATTTGCTTGGAATGACTTGGCAAAGTCCTTTAATAAGAGATTGTATTCATTTTGAACATGTAAGTTTTAGGGAGCATGTCTGTTCACTAATGCGCTTTATCTGGGTGCAGATGATAATCTCCCAGAAACCACCCCGTGGCATAGCTGTTGCCTCTATTTACCTTACATTATTACTATAAGGATGACAGAGAGAGCAGATGCTATCCTATATAATAATAGACAAACATGGTAATTAACCGTAGCTCTGACACGCTTCCCATTGGCTAATCAGGGCAATATGCAAATTAACTGCCAACCAAGATGGCGGCCGGCAGCCAGGCAGCTGAAGCGAACAGGAGGCTTGCTTACTCCAGTGATGGAGGAAGCCAAGGTTCTCTGCCTGCCACTGCTGACCTCTGAGCTTTCACTCTAAGAAACAATGTTGCAATTATAGAACCTAAACAATCCCCAGAAACCTGCTTTAAGCCAGCCAGGCTTCAGCCAGCAGGATCGCAACAGTGTTTCAATTATAGAAGCCAAACAAACCCAGATACCTGCTTTCAGCAGCCAAGGTCTCAGAGCTGCACCCAGGCCTCAGAGCTAAAGCCAGCACTCAGCTCCAGTGACAGCCATAGAAGGTAAATAAATCCCAGAATAAAAAAAAAAAGAAAAAAAGGAAAAGTTGGGAGCTCAGTCGCCCACCAGCCTGAAAACAGCCCTAAGCCCCTCACCCAGACTGGCCAGGCACCCCAGTGAGGACCCCCACCCTGAAGGGGGTGCGGGCAGCCTAAAAACGGCCCTCAGCCCCTCACCCAGACTGGCTAGGCACCCCAGTGGGGGCCCCCACCCTGAAGCAACAAGAAGGCGGCTAATTTGCATACTGAAGGCGGGCGGCAGTGGGCAAGGCTGTCTGTGGTCCAGGACCGGATCTGTGACTTGGCGGGCGGGGGGCAGTGCTTGAGGCTGTCCGCGGTCTGGGACCCGGATCCATGACCTGGCAGGCGGGGGGGCAGCGCTTGAGGCTGTCCGTGGTCTGGGACCCGGATCCATGACCTGGCAGGCGGGGGGCAGCGCTTGAGGTTGTCCACTGGACCAAGACACAGACCTGTGACCCTGGCGGGTGGGGGGCAGTGCTTGAGGCTGTCCGTGGTCCCGGGACCTGGATCCGTGACCCTTCCCGGCAGGGCAGCAGCTCGCACAGGACGCCTGGCTTCCGCCCAGCCCCAGTCACTCTGGGCAGGTGAGCAGCGCAGAGAGCCTCTGGACAGGGGAGGCAGGCCAGCGGAGGGCGGCCTGTACTCCCCACATGGTGGTGGTGACAGCTGTGAGCATGCCAAGCAGAGCCTGCAGGCTGAGCTGAAGTAGCGCCTGCAGGCCATCAGTGCCCAGGAGTGGCTGCGCAAGAACCGCCTCCTGGCCCAGAAGGTGCAGGATCGCAGGGACAGCCACTATGGTGGGCCAGACTGACATCCTCCTGGCCGCTCCACGGGGGTTTGCGGATCTGCAAAGCCAGAGGCCTCCAGTGTGCACATCCCCCTTCTGGCGTGCGAACATCCCCCAGCACACTGTCACCCTCTGGTACCTTCAACAGTTGCAAACCAAGGTGTGCACAAGTTCCCCCTGCCTCTCCACCGCACTTCCATCAACCCGGCATGCCTAACACCCCCACAGGATGTGCACACATCCCCTCTGATGCACTCACGTCCTTTGGAGAGTGTCTAAGTGTTCTGGGTGCTGAGGGTGGGCACCTGTGAGAAGACAGTGAGAGGGCGGAGTGGTGATGCCCTGTTCCCACGGAGGCCAGTGAAGCTACGAGATCACCTCTAGGGGATTAATGCAGGTGCTGAGGCGGGAGCAGATGCAGATAGACACACTTGGTGGGTGGGGGCAGCCCTCTCTGAGGTGCCTTGGTCAGCGTTCAAGATCAAGAACCCAGAGGTGGAGAGGAATTCCATCCTCTCAGTGAAACAGTGGGATAGTCAGGGTGACTGTACAGGAGGAATGTGTACTTTGGGTGCCAGCACCCATGAGCGAAGGCTGCCCTGACTGAGCCTCGCTTGCTTGGGGCCTAGTGCACTCCTGCCGGGCAGTGGGTGACAGGACGTGCTTTTCTAAATTAATGAGAGAAAACGTTGATTCTCCTGCTGCCCATGAAGGTGGAAAGTGAAGTGGGGAGACATGCAGGGAGTGAGCGAGGTTCCCTGTCTGGGGGTTCCAAATCTGCTGTTGGTTTCTTTCACCACTGACTAGAGATATACAGGGTGTCCCCCCAAGATGTATACACACTTTGAATACCTACTAATTCCAATGGTTTTAAGCATAAGAAAGAAACAACAATGGAGCTGTTATCTGTTAAAAGTGTGGGCACAAACAGGTAGTTGGACATTCCCTGAGGGGTCTCAGATTGGAGAGGGTGAAGGCCAGACTGAGGGGCCCTTTCCACCCCCTCCTCACCCCAGTGCACAAATTTCATGCACCAGGCTACTAGTATTATAATAATAAAATAAAGTATAGCTGGAGACTCTGTAATTATTTAATGGCATTAGCAACTCCTATAAAATATAACAACTGAGACTAAACATTGCAAAGGGCAAGGTGCAACTGAAGACTGTGTTGTGTCCTTTACATAGATTGCTTTTGAGATAGGCCTGCTATCCAAAGGCCTGCCACTTTTATGCTGAGTTATTTTTTTAAAGTAAATAGACATTTGTTGTTAGCACAAGATTTCCTAGAGGTAATCTCAATTGACATTACTATATCAATAGCTGAATAGTCTGCCTTCAAAAGTACATGAATAAGCATGATAAATCAGTAAAACATTAACTTTTCCTTCATGTGTTATCATGTATTCATAAAATGAAAGAACAGATCACATGAAAACACATTAAGCAAGATGAGAGGTGGATAACTAATGATTAAAATAGATATAAAGGCTTCTCTTAATCTTGTATCTCATCAATCCCAAATATTATGAAGTTCTCCAAAAATTAGTATGATCCTGTGATTACTCATAAGAGAGTGCATGACTAAAATCTGTGACTCAAGTGTCCACAGTGCCTAACAAAGTGTTTTAATGGTGGGCCTGGTGGTTGCATTGTTCCGTTAATTTGAATTCAATTCAATAATAGATTTCTTGAGTTTAATATTATAAAGGTGTAAAAAATTATTTGGGGGGCTAATATTCAATATTGCTTTATTCTGTGGTTTCTATTTTCCATTAGAAAATTATTTACTTTAATAAATCTTATATGATTACAACTAGCTACTCTGATTTCTTAATAATTTTCAATCTCACCATTGTTAATGTATATGACTCCTTTGTCCTCGTGGAACCCATCTCAGTTCGTTGCTGTACCTAAATGTCTGTGTTCTCAGTGATATGATGCAAGCATGAGAAGAGGAGCCAGGTGTGCTACATGTCCACTTTTAGAATTCAGGACAGTATTGTGCTTTTATTGAACCCCAAGAACAAGTCATTGACCCATTCACACTGAATTTTTAATGTGATTTTTTAATTTCAAAAACATTTTCACCTTCACCATTTTGTTTGATTAGATTCTAAGCAATACCAATATTGCAGAGTGACTTTGTTAGTTTGTATGAGTTACTAAGGTAGTTGGCATCCTTTGCCTTGTCTTATAAGACACCCAAATTACTCCCTTCTCATTGTCCACTCTATTGGTTTAAGTGGGAAAAGGTCTCAGGCCAGGCTCTAGAGAAGACACAGGATCCAGATCTGTCTAATCAATGTATTCTATCCCCTGGCCACAGTAATAAGTTTCATGAGTGGCATACAATAATAATAGTAATAATAATAATATTTGTTAGCTTTTATTATGTGCTTGTAACATATACTAAACTTATTTAATATTTCCAAGAAGCCTAAAAAGTAGCAACTCTTTTATAGACATTTATTTTTTTCATCACTTTTTCCCCTCTATGCCCTCTACCACCTCCACCCATCCCACTCTACCCCCACAATCACCATACTGTTGCCCATGTCCATGACTTCTCTCTCTTTTTTCTTTTTTTGCTCAGTCCCTCCACCACCCATCCCCACCCCCACCTCCAGAGCTATCTGCCTGCTCTCTATCTATGAGTCTGTCTCTATTTTGCTTGGTAGCTCAGTTTGTTCATTAAATCAAAGTAGGAACTCTGATTATCTTCAATTTGCAGGTGAGGAAACTAAAACACAAAGGGTCAGTTTCTTTTCAGATGTCAAGTAGCTTGTAGGTTGTAAAGTCAGCACACAAACCCAGGCTGTCCCTGTCAGTCTGTGCTCTGAGCATGGCACTGAGAGTTTAGGCCTTTGCCAGAATCACGGGAAGGAAGTCCTGGAAAGGTAAGTTGAGACAGGAGCTGCTCAACACTGTTACGTAGAAAGCCCTCCCTGAGAAAAAACATATCATAGAGGGAAGCATATGAAGAATGAGCTGCAGTGACATTGACAGAGACCTTGGCTCTACCAGCTTCTGAATCCTTTAACCTAGGTTTTGGTAGAATTTTTACCGAATAAGTTTTCCTTTTCTTCTTAACCTGCTTTTCACTAGATTCCTCTTACAACAAATGTCCTGCCTATAAAACCAAGAAATGGCAAGCTCAGAGCCTAAAAAAAGATTAGGTTGAAAGCCAAGTTTTAAATTAAATCTGTAAGCCGCTATTACTGCCGTAAAAAGAATCATCACAAAACTGGTAAATGTTGAAAGAATTAGTATCTATATCTATATCTATATCTATATCTATATCTATATCTATATCTATATCTATCTATATCATCTATATCTATATCTATATATCTATCTATATCATCTATATCTATGTCTATATCTATGTCTATATCTATATATCTCTATATGTATCTCTAGCTATATATATATATATGATGTACATTTTAATTTTATAAATATTTCTTTAGATGAAGGCACTGGGACCTATTTATTTATATCATAGATTAGGTAAAACAAAATTAATCTTGTTAAGAGCTGAGAAGGAGAATTCTAGCAATCACAAACAAAATAGCCAACATCCTGGAAAGAAAAAGTAAAAAAAAAAAAAGTGAGACAATATGAAATGCAATTTCATATTGCTGAGATAGAACACATAAACACTCAGATCCAGTAGGATAGGGTTGTGTAAAATGGTTGAGTGAGGGAAACAGGAATGAGGAAGTTGCTGCTCATCCCCCCCAGGACGGTAAATCTCCAAAAGTGAGTTTTGAATTGTCAGAAAGTTTCCAGAATAGAGAGACACATTCCAAGTTTGATGTACAACACAGGATTCTATAATCCAGTCCTTAATGTGAACGCTGGATTCCTGTCTGCAAAGATTCTATTGTGTTGAAATATGAACTCATTGCTGCCTCAACCTAGATGATCTTTCCTATCTGTCCACCCTCTGAGAGGGCAAATGAGTGACCCTGACAATAATGGAAGTGGCCAGAAACAATCTTAATATTATCAGGGAATTCATCCACCGACACCAGCCACCAATCCCCCGTGGTACCTGCTACATGAAAGTGTCCCTCTTATAATCACCCTGTCTCATGTGCTTGTGCTGCCAAAGGGGGTGCCCCTAAAGGCACTTAAGGGATTTGAAGGGTATATGGTTACAGAATCAGTTTCCTATTTGAAGGATTTGTATCTTGCATTATGTCAGTGTTTGAGGAAGGAAAAAAAATACCCAATATACTTGCATTTACAAAAACTAGAGAAAAGCTGCCTTCTCCCCTCTCCAACCTGATCTTAAACAATTTATGCAGTATTAATGTCTACAACCTGCTTTCTGATGTCGTTTATAATTTTTCTTTTTTCCCCTTTCTGATTGGACAATATTATCTAGACTAGTTATAACAGCCAGCGCAGCGTCAGGTCCTCTAATTTATGTGTTAATGTGATGTTCTGGAAGCTTGATGTTAAAATGATGAATATCACCTGGAAAGGAGATTGGATGAGAGCAAAAGAACTGGCAAGTTGCCTTGTGGAAATAGCTTTCGACTTTATCAAACCGTGGGGTAACATGTCAGATTATATTACGTACGATTAATTATTAATGCCGGCTGGGCCTTATTTCAAAAAGCACAAACATGCACTTCCAATGCTCTGCTTCCCATGGAATATCTGCTGTGTCCTTCAAATTGAGCAGCAAAATATCCCTCACAAAACACCTTAAGGCTTCCATTTCTCCAGATTTAGCATGCATCTGAGACAAGAAAGCTTTCACAAGCCTCCTTGCCGCGGACAAAACAGAGATGTGTTTTTGCTTAATTAAAATTCTTTTTTGGCAACAGATGTCCTTGCAAAAATAGCTCAGAGCTCGGTGAAGCATTTTTATAGGCTGGAGTTCAGCAATGAGGAGCCCGTCATCTGCCTTCTCTGCTCTGAGAGCAACACAAGAGACCAGGTGGCTGGTCACAGTTTGAAAAGTGAACAAATGTATTTATTCACTCTGAGCAATTTGCAACCCACTGGGAGAGCAGGAGCCCTCGCCCAGCCCCTAGCGTCTGAGAACAAGGACTGTGGGAGAAAGGGGCTGTTTAATTGCTTCGCACCATCTCTCTCACTAAAGCAATTAGCACCCAGAGGAAAGTCCAGAGAACAACACAGCCAGGCCTCACACCCAAGCGGTGGCCTGCAATCGACCTGCCTGCTGTCCAAGCACAGGGACGATTCAGTCAGTGATGTGAGCATAGGCTCCGTGCTCCGCTTCCTGGCTTGCTGCTGGTGAAATGCTTTCTTCCTATTCCCAAGCTCCTAATCCATTGAAGAACTAGTGCACTGTGGGTGGAAGCTCATCAGCTTCACACCTAGCTCACTCTAGTGGAAAATAAAAATATCTTAATAAGCTTGAGAAGTAAAAGAAGACAGCTTAGATGTGTACTCAGGACTCAATGACGGCTGAATGGCAGGTGAGAAATCAGATAAACCTACACAAGTCAACTGGCTAAGCATCTGACTGGTGTGGGAACTGGGTCTTCAAATAAATCAGGCAGAAGGACATAGAATTTAAAAAATAAATAAAAAAGATACCTGCTAAGGATTCTGTCTGTGGGACAAATAGCTGCTATGCATGACAACATTGATAGAAATTATGTGAATAAATTTTGTGTGCATGGTTTTTTTTTTATTTAGCCACAAGGCTAGGTTAGTGCAAAGCATTCTGTTTATTTTTGGGGTGTTCTGTCATGGGCTGAACCAGAAAATTCAATAGAGCACAGTTCATTAATTAACCAAGATAATCACATAAAGTTATATTTCATGTTAGTCAATTTTCCTGATAACTGAAGATTTTCTGAGATTAATGTCTTTCTAAAATATTTAACTACATTTTTTGGACATAATTCTAAAGTGTATTATACACTTTCTTGTGTGTAGACACTTCCCTTGTGCCAGTCTAGAGATCACTCATCGTTCACAGAGGGAAAGATTAACAAATTATTCTCTTCTGCCTTTTGTGCAAATTGTGTACATTAGTGTTCTCATTGTGGTTAAGCTACTTTTTTATATTGAAAATATATAATTTTAAAAATCTTACATCCTTGCATGGGGATGGCACCAAAATAATTCATTCTTTAAAAAATGAGGAGGTGGACCAGGTTACTGAGCAAAATTATTCATGTGTTTATTTAACAACTATTTAGTGATCATTTACTCTGTCAGGTACTATTTTAGGAGCTGAGGATTCAGCAGTGAACAAAACAAAGTTCTGGATATAATGAAGCTTGCATTTTAATAGCAGAGATAGGCAACACAAAATTAAATTCATATGCACTACAACATCACATAGAGTTAAGTGCTAAAAAGAAAAAAAAAGAAATAGGGTAGGGAAAGAGATAAGGTGGTCAGGGAGAGTCTCTCTAATTAGGTGACATTTGAACAGAGATCTGGGTGAAATAAGGAAGAAAGCCATGTAAATATGTAAGAGAGGAGAATTCCAGGCAGAATTATTGATTGGGAAACCATTCTCCATGACATTTCTACAAGTCTTGCAATTATTTTGTTTGAAACTTCTTTTAAGGATATTTGTAGAGCAAACAGACTTGGAAACTAGAGATAGTGTCTCCCTCTGGGGCAAAGAGTGAATCTGTGTATGACCAGGACAACAAAGACCATTTCTACCTGCTGGGCAAAGGTGGAGCAGTTTTGCTGGTAACCACTTTACAAGATTGAGGTTTTGGAAACTCAGTTTAAGGCTGGGACATCAACCAGACTGTTATGTGAACACCATCCACTTGGACTTGCCTTTGCAACACCCCCATGGGACTTGGGGAACAAGGGGAGCTGGTGTAAACAAGAAATTCATACTGCCTTCTGGGCCAGGAATATAAAGTGTCTAGATCCTTTGGGCTCATTATGAGAAAAAAAAGTATTTCAAAAAGGGGGGAACGGTCAACTGGGTCAAATGCCCAGTACGCGTAAATGTGGACTGAGGAGTGACCATTTGATTTGTCAATGTGGGGATTGTGTTACCAAATAGGAACAGTTTCTGAGGCCAAATCCTGACTGGAGTGGGTTGTAGAAAGAATGAAAGGAGATAATGAAGAGAGTACAGAAAACGCCTTCAAGGAGTTTGCTACAAACCAGAGTAGAGAAAATCGAGGCTGGCTAAAAGGAAATGTCAGAGTCAGGAAAGGAGTTTTTGGTTTTTAGTTTGTTTTGTTCTGTTTTTATTTTATTTTATTTTATTTTATTTTATTTTATTTTATTTTATTTATTTATATTTTTCGAGCTAAGATCATTGCTTTACTGTGTGTTTAATACTATGAGTCAATGGATTCCACTTTAGGTTCCTGCTTAAATGCCTGGCACTAAATGGAAGTGTGTTTGGTTTTATACTTACTGAAAGTTCTTGTTGCTATTATACTTCTTCCCAGGTAACTTATAGACGGAGAAGTCACTGAGTCTACAAGCTGACAGAAAAACATTTAATATGTGACTAGACTGTGGAGAAAGGTCTGCTGAGGTTCAGAGCCAGATGTACTAGCAGGTCACAGCCTTCTTATCACTAATAAGTCCTCCCTTTTGTAATCAGATAACCTCTTCCCTCTGAGCAGATTAGAGAACCAGTGAGAATTTACAACTGGGAGTAATGGTCTGGGCATTGGTGGGAGCTCAGCAGTCATCTTGGCCAGTGGGCATTTTTTCCCACCAAAATGGCACAAGCCTGGATCCATTGTCCTGAGCCTACATTCTGGAAAAGGAGAGACCACAACATTGCAGAGAAAGGCAACTGTCCACAGCCAAGGGCATTCAGTGCAGGTGGCCCAAGGTGATAGTCCAGTAGCCAAGCTTGGGGAAGCCCTGCCACTGAGTCTGGGTTGGACTAGCTCATTTGGCCATGGGGAGGAAGTAAAGGCAAGGTGTAGGCACAGCTGTTCTATTATTGTATGTGTAAGGTGGTCAGCTACCCCCGCCCCAGACTATCCATTTCAGTGTCATCCAGGGCTTCTCCCTGAGTGACCTTCAGGCAGGCGTTTCTGCCCACTTTCAGACACAGGGGAACAGACTCATGAAGTCATGTCACCAAAGGCAAGAAGGCAACTGGGTGGCCTTGGGTCTGCTTTATTGACCTCAGAGCACTCTTTGGATGCAGTTAAGACAGAAAAACACAATGGGAACTGGAACTGTATCCAGGATGGTGCACCTGACCCCAGAAGAATTTCCCCCACAAGGTGGATTTATACAAAACGACAGAGGAAAAGACGAGGCAATCTGGTGCTGAGTCCAGGGGTAGCCAGTTGGCAGCAGAGCGGTCAGTGAAGCAGCGGGCTGGTCATTCCTCCTTCTTGTACGTGCGTGTACTCACTACTTTGCCGTGGATGAGCGTCAGGATGAGTTTGTCATCCACAAGCTCCCGCACAAGTTTTGTTTCTTGCCCGTTCCATTTCTGCACATGGACAAGTTTGCCTCCATCCAGCGTCACGGTGGACTTGACCTTCCTGTCATCTGCCGTTGTCTCGTCAAACTCCTCCCCCAGCTTAAAGCTGATCTCTGTGTTCTTGAAGGTGCTTTGTGTTTTCAGGGTGATCATGTCCCCATTTATTTCGAAGATTGTGGTAGGCTTGAGCATAATGGCCACCTGCCTGGTAGCAAAATCCACACCGAGGGACTTCATGTAGTCATCGAAGTTCTTGCTGTCCACCAGCTTCCAGGTGCCTGCGAAGGCGTCCGCCATGGCGAGGCTGGGCTAGGCTGTTGGCGAAGAAACGACAAAGCAGGCGTGGAAGGACTCCGGGACCGTTTTGTTCTGTTTTTAGTATAAAAGATAGTATACGGTTCTTATGTTAGGAAATAATCTGGTAGATAGTGAACAATTAACGACACAGGAGAGAAATAGCATCATTTGAGGAACAAAGTTCTCAAGTAGCTAAAAGGGATGGGCTTCGCTGTGCCAGTTGCAGTGTTGGCCTCACATCAGTGTGTAGACAACTGAGTCCCTGTAACAGGAGAGAAGACAGCGTATATGGCACAGGTGCAAGTAATGTGCCCTAAAAGTTTTCTCAGCGAGTGAAGTAAGAATCAAGTCACCAGTACAGAGTAAGGAGAGTGTAAGGGTCTTTGGAGGTTTAGGGAGAGAGATGATGGCGGGAAATAGCCATCTAGGAAGGTGAGAAGGGCCATTTATAGGGAAAAGTAGTAGTATTGCAAGATGGCACTAGAAAGTGTTAAATTCATGTTTCCTCATTAGTGACTTCCAGGATGTTAAAATATGTGAAAAGATAATTCCATTGGTGAGGAAGATAACTCATGGTTAATTAAGTTTGAATATGCTTGGTACAAAAAATTAAGTATCTTTATTAAAGGACTTCACAGGGTCCTTAATGTGTTACAACAAAATGGTGACTTTCCCAGAAGGGCTAGAGTATGCAATGTTCCCCAAATTAATTTGGTTGTAGGATATTAGTAGGGTTTTATGAAACATGACTTGGAAAATGCTGGTTTAATCACTCATTGATATCCAGCTATGTTTGTTATTAGGGCCTGACAAAGCAGGCCCCTGCTCCTCTGAAGCAGAAATAGAAGTGTCAGGCATTGTCCATCAGAGAACAGGGCTCTAAAAGTTGTAATTGATGCATTTGATGAGACATCCTAGTTGTTGCAGTGCGAGATGCATCGTAGCCAGAACCTTGGGGACTTCATGACTTCCAAGGAGGCCAAGACTAGATGTAAAACTAGATGTGGATTTAAAATAAGTAGAAACAAACAAACAACAATATTAATAAAAAAACAAAACTTGAGCAATATTTAAATACAAAAGCTCTTTCAACAACCCACTAGTGAAATTACTCCTGGAAGAAAAACCTGGGCCCCTGGATATCTTTGCTGGGGTTTTTAGAAAGATGACTCTGGGGTAATCTGAGGCCCAGGGAAGAATCTGTAGACCACATAGGAAAGAGCCTTTCCCACCTTGAGGCATCTCCAAAGGTTCAGGAATATGGCTGTGAAAATGGTTATGGATTACCTAGGACCGTGGTCAGCTAACTGTGACTCGCAAGCCACATGCGGCTTTTTGGCCCCTTGAGTGTGGCTCTTCCTAAGCCTTAGGAGTACCCTAATTAAGTTAATAACAATGTACCTACCCATATAGTTTAAGTTTAAAAAATTTGGCTCTCAAAAGAAATTTCAATTGTTGTATTGTTGATATTTGGCTCTGTTGACTAATGAGTTTGCCAACCACTGACCTAGGACACCTGATGGGAGAGCCCTCAGTAAAAGGGCAGAAAGCAGGTTCCTTACTTCTGGAACCTTGAGGGGGAAACCAAAGGCACTCAAGCACAGTAGCAAAATTAGTAAGTAGAGTTTATCATGGGTAGAGTTTTCCACTATGACAGCAGCAATTTCTAATCTGATTCTACTTTGAGCTGAAGTCTACATAGCTTAGGCTAACATCTAAAACCAATTCTAACTACATTATTAAAAGTTTTCAGTACTATGTGGAAAGGGGATTCAGAAAAAGCTGGCTAGAATTAAAATAAAATTTTAATATCTTCAAATATTAACTTTAACTTGGCTAATTTTGCCATTATCCCCCATATTAGGGGTGAAAAATGAATACACACACACACACATACACACCACGTTTAAAAATTGAGACTGTGCCACATTCTGAAGGTTAGCAAGAAAAGGCCAGTTGAGAAGACTTTCTCGTCACCCAGATTTGGAATAAATGAAAGTAACACCAATAAACAGTGGCCACTGCTTTTAAAAAGAAAGAAAAATGTCTTTACAAGGAAGAAAAGTAAGATATGATGAGACTTGATTTTGTCCAACCCTGAAAGATCCCAAAGATCTCTCCACCTAAAAAGTGTAAGTAGCATATATTCCTTCTACAAAATGCTTCTTGGCTCAGCACTGCAGAGGTTTCCCTTTATCAAAGGCATGTAATTTAAATAGGAAAGCTTGGCCTAGTAGAAGAGGCGTGAGGATATTGAACCCGGAAAGGCATTCAGTTAAAATCATTTAAGAGCATTGAAGTCAAGCTGACCAATAAAGACATCTTCTCTAAGGGGCCATGCTGTGCCCCACCTTTCCACTGCGCTGCTTCCAATATGCTACCTTGTTTTACACATGATTGTCAAGAAGACAATGAAAGTGCAGGGATGTTATGACAGTTTTTTAACAACTTATTCTCAAGTTCACAATTATATTCTAAATGCCTGTATTGCCAAATACCCAATTTCTGTATAAAGAATTTCAGGGGTTGGGAAGGCAAATAAATGTATATTTTAAACTATTTATAAATATACTAGAGGCCCAGTGCACAAATTTCATGCACTGGGGGCAGGCGGTGTCCCTCAGCCCAGCCTGTATCCTCTTCAATCTGGGACCCCTTGAGGGATGTCCAACTGCCCATTTAGGCCCAATCCTACCGGAATCGGACCTGAACGGGCACTCGGACATTCCTCTCACAATCCAGGACTGCTGGCTCCCAACCACTCGCCAGCCTGCCTGCCTGATTGCCCCTAACCGCTTCTGCCTGCCAACATGATCACCCCTAACCACTCCCCTGCCAGCCTGATCAGCGCCTAACTGCTCCCCTGCTGGCCTGATCACCCCTAACTGCCCTCCCCTGCCAGCCCAATTGCCCCCAACTGCCCTCCCATGCAGGCCATCTTGTGACCACATGGGGTGGCCATCTTTGATCACATGGGGGTGGCCATCTTGTGTGTTGGTCAATTTTCATACTGGTCATGACTAATTAGCATATCTGGTCGTGGCTATTAGTGCATCTGGGATAATTAGCATATCCCTCTTTTATTATATAGAATAATGAGTTATTACATGTGAAAATTTTTATAAAATATAGGCAACTATCATATGGCATTATATACACATGTATATGTTTTATAATCATGTAACATATAATATCTGATAGAATAGGTAACTATATCCTATCTAATAAAAGACAAAAAGGGTAATTAACCATACTTCCGCTACGCTTCCCATTGGCTAATCAGGGTGATATGCAAATTAACTGCCAACAAAGATGGTGGCCACCAGCCACACAGCTGAAGCAAACATGAGGCTTGCTTGCTCCAGTGATGGAGGAAGCCAAGGTTCCCTGCCTGCCACGGCCCGGCTCTGAGCCCGAAAGCAACAATGTTTCAATTATAGAAGCTAAACAAACCCCAGATAACTGCTTTCAGCTGGCCGCGGCCTCAGAGCTGGGAGCGCCAGTGACAGCAACAATGTTTCAATTATAGAAAGTAAATAAATCCCAGAATTAAAAAAGAAAAAAGAAAAAAGGAGAGGCTGGGAGCTTCAGTCCCTGGCCAGCCTGAAAACGGCCTTCAGCCCCTCACCCATGCTGGCCAGGCAGTCCAGCAGGGATCCCCACCCTGAAGGGGGTGTGGCCAGCCTGAAAATAGCCATCAGCCCCTCATCCAGGCTGGCCAGGCACCCAAGCGGGGACCCCCACCCTGATCCAGGACACCCTTCACGGCAAACCAGCCGGCCCCCACCCATGCACCAGGCCTCTATCCTATATAGTAAAAGGGTAATATGCAAACTGACCCTAACAGCAGAAAGACTGGGAATGACTGGTCACTATGACATACACTGACCACCAGGGGGCAGACCCTCTGGTGGTCAGTGCACTCCCACATGGGGGGGCTCTGCTCAGCCACAAGCCAGGCTGATGGCTGCCAGTACAATGGTGGTGGTGGGAGCCTCTCCTGCCTCCTCAGCAGCGCTAAGGATGTCTGGCTGCAGCTTAGGTCTGCCCCCCGCTGGCAAGTGGACATCCCCCGAGGGCTGCTGGGCTGCCAGAGGGATGTCTGATTGCCATCTTGGGCCCAATCCCCCCCGGGGAGCAGGCCTAAGCCAGCAGGTGGTCATCCCCAAGGGGTCCCAGACTGTGAGAGGGCACAGGCCAGGCTGAGGGACTCCCCCACCCCCGAGTGCAAAAATTTTTGTGCACCGGGCTTCTAGTGTATATATAATCAGCATTAAAGAAAATCCTTTATGTTTTTACTTTAGGGAAGCAAGAAGGAATCACAATAGAGAAAAAGAAGGCAAACAAACCAAGAAAAAAAATTTGTTTTAAGAGAAATTTGAACATTCCTTTAATAAAAATTCCTCACATGCTCTCAAAATTGTCATAACATTTCACCCCCATTTTATAGAATACATGAAAGGAAAAATCATTTCTAAAGGTAGGTCACAAACTAGAGGGGTATGAGCCAAATCCAGTTTGCAAGGTTTGGTCTATGTTTTTTAAAGAACGTTTGATTTAGTAATGTCTGTTTTTTAGTTGGGATGTTTCACATAAACAATCATATTTTCCCCTCCTCTTTTCTGACAGAATATATGCTCTATGGCTCACCTCAGTCCCCATCAGGACCTCCATGCCCATTTACATAATCTGGTCCTGGTAGGCATTCGAGTTTACAGATTCTCTCATGACAACCGGTATCACATGCGGGGATCTATCAGTTTTCAGTGACACAGATCTGCTAGGCTTCTCCATCTCAGACAGTAGTACAGAGATAGAGAAGCATAGAAGATTGGAGTTAGGTTTCCAAGAAACTGAGGGACCAATGAGGACTTGCCATTGCCCTTTGAAATTAAAGCATGAAAAATAAAAGCCAACAAATATAAACATATAAAATATTCTGGCATTAAAAGATGCTGTCTCTTATCATGAGAGCAAGGGATCATCTTTATGTGAGAAAGAAATCATTGAAAACATTGATGATCATTTAGATCTGGGGTTTCCAAGGAATTCTAATCTCAAGCTTAGAGGTATTGAGAGGGGAATTAAATTTAACCACCTTCTAATAATCAGATTCCAGTTTCTTTCCTGTAAGAGTTGTGACTTTTCATAAGCCCAAAGAATGCCTGTCTAGAAGTGCCCAGAAATAAGTCATTGAGAAGTGGTAGAGCAAGGTTCCTTGAAGAATGACTTGTGGTTTTTAGTTTGAAATTTATCTATGTGGTTAGAATATATATTAAAAAAAATGTAGTAGAAAGAATGGGAGAAGGACTAAAACAACCCACTTTATTTTTCCAATACTATTTCATGAGATTGAAAAATCTATCTTGGAACATGTTATCCAAGTCAAAGGCAATTAGAAACTGACAAGACTCTTTCTAGTAAACCTATAAAAATACCTTAATTTATTCCCATTTCCCACCATTTTACATTTAAATTATTTAGAAATGTCAAGATTATAAGAGGGTTAAATATATAGTATATTTCAAGGTGAAGGTGGGAGTAAACAGAAAGAGAACAAAATATCTAAGGAAAATAATGACTCATTTCTATGTGGGCCATTTTTAGGTGTAAGAAATTTAGAGGCAGTCTCCTCACATATGTTTTGAAAGTTCTAATGCAAATATTTCAGGCAAGTTCAAACTACTATAATCCTGATTTAAATCGCCTCCCTTCTTGAATCAAAGCCAGGCGAGGGCAGATTGAATCACTTCAGGCCTTCTCTCTTTTGTCTAGTCTTCTCCAATGTCACCCCTAAAGTCCCATTCCTAAGCAGCTTACCAGAAACACATTCCATCCTAACAGATTTATTCAGTACTTTATCAACCCGAGTCCTCCACAATTACAGAACCAATAAGAGATAAATATAGCACATAGATAGCTAGAATTATATATCTATATATTTTATAGTTCACATAAAATACATATATACATATTTTATATTTTATATGAAAATATTATATATATGGTTCATGTGATTAGGGAGGCCGAGAAATACCAAGATCTGCAGTCAGCCAGTTGTAGACTCAGGAGAGAAGTGGTGTGGTGTAGCTCCTATCTAAAACTTGGCATGCTCAAGATCCAAGAAGAGCTGATTTTGCAGTTTAAGTCCCAAGGCAGGGAAAGACCAATATCCCAGCTCAAGTATCAGGCAGTAAGAGTTCTCTCCTGGTTGTTGGAGGGTCAGCTTTTGTTGTCTTTGTTCTCTTTAGGCCTTCAACTGATTGAATGAGGCTCACCCACATTAGGAAGGGCACCCTGCTTTAGTCGATCTACCAACTCAAATGTTAATCTCATCCAACACACCCTCACAGGCACAACCAGAGTAACGTTTAACCACATATCTCAGCACCCTGTTGACACATAAAATTAACCATACTGCAGTTGCCACCAACTTTCATTCATTCCATGACAATTTTTAAATTTTCAGTTTCAAGTCTGGTCAAGAAGCAAGAAAGCAAGTCAGACATTCATCTTTCTGACTCCAATTAGATGACAGGGCAAGAAAGACACTTCTTTCCACCAATTTCCATTGTAACCATGAACATACAGTGCAACAGATAGATACACAGAATACATTTGAACCAGATACACATAGACATATACAAGAGCATTAATGAAAACACGGAATCAAAATTACAGAATTACAGATCTAGAGAAATATGCAGAATTCATGTGGATGAACCTACTCATTCTTCACATAAATATGTAAAAACACCAGATAAACTCAATAATAAACAGACAGGAAGATACAAACACATAAGCAAGCACAAAAAATGGAACATATTTGTATGTGCAGTGATGCACACACCTTTGCAGCAGCCTTCATTTCACCCTGCAAAGTATAAAGTATCATCTGGCATATACTTTGCTTTCCTCTCACTTTTGCTTCTTAATTATTAGGGTGATTTTATCTTGTGGCGAGTCCAACCAGATCCCATTCTTAGTAAGTAGCCTCCCCTAAACCTCCCATACATGCATCCCTCCCATCCATCTGTAAATGTGCCTCAAAGGCCAAGTTGAAGGTAAGCTCAGTACCTTTGGAGCATCCCAATTCTTAAGGACACTAGACAGCCCCCATGGCTAGTATATTGGCCTAAAATTATTGCTCTTCTCTGAGGTGTTATAGATAAGAGAGAAAACACTACAAGGGTGTATACAGACCAAAGTCCTAAAGGAATTGGTACCATAATTAACTGGAATCATACACACATGATTACATATATACGTACAAAATAAAGCTGTCAATGATTCTGAATCAGTACAGCAAACTTTTGGGATGAATTCAAAGTATCCATGCTACAATTGGAGTCCCTCTTTCATCTCAAGAATATCAGTAACCTCTTCCAAGTGTTCGCAGACGTACAAATCTGCCAATAAATCTGTCTTCCCTCAGTCAGTCCCAGCCCACTCCATGTCTCTACAGCTGCTTCTGAAACCTTCTTTCCTTCAGAATTGTTCCTTATCTTAAATTCAAATGTTAGAGAGGTTGGCAGGTTGTACTACTTTAATTTAGTTAAACATATAAAAACAAAAGGACTGTTTATTTCTCAAATCATCATAAGTCCTGAAATAAAGTGTTTAATTGTGTTCTTTGGGATCTAACTGTGTAATTTAAAAATTTGCAGAAGAGAACATGAGGAGGAGGGAAGAGGGTGGGCCATTTTCCAAGGGTCATGCTTCAAATTGGAACCAGAGATCATAGCATATTCTGCTAGTCTTGGGAACATACGAAATATTGTCCTGAGGCCACCTTCAGTGTTGCCCTTTAATAAAAGTCAAGTGCTAAATGAGTCAGGAATCAGAAAGAAAAGCTTATCAATGCCTTTGTTTGTTTGCTTGCTTTTATAGCCCTTTAGTGAACAAATCAGCTTCCTGCTTTTCCTCTTTGCCACGTATTAAATCCAACATTAAAGTGCCTACCTTTCATGGCATGAGGCCACTGGCGATCAACTGCTCTGACAGGGCTCTGAGATGGAGATCTCCAGTGTCCTTAAGAATCATACAATGGTTTCAACAGTTAAAATTTACAATCATTAAAAATAATAAAGAATATAGATCAATCTGGTCCAACATGGAAAGAAATCTAATGTGATGCTATATATGTTTCTAAAAAATATTTAAAATTCTATAGATCACATTTTTATGTTTTATATGTTTGTGTTTATTATATGGTTATGTACACCCACATATTTGTGTGTATATATTATATATGTACACATATGTAAATATATATGGCATATGTGTGTATAGAGTATATGTGTATGTTTATATGCATAAGTGCGGACATATATACATATATACAAATATTAAAACATGAACAAAAAAGGTCTATAAATATTTAAGTAAACTAAAAATAATTGTTTTCTCTTTCCTCTGGGTAGAGACAATTTTTTAAAAAATAATGGATATATTGTTATTGTTTAAAAATAAACCAAAAGTAAAAAAAGTAATTAAAACATATACCAGGTTCTAATTTTTGTGATCCAAATCTAATCCAAATTAATCAACAAATATGCACATAGATGATGCCTTTAACCATGGGACTGGGCAATTCCAGCTAGGTAAGAATGTAAAAATGCGGGTGCTAATAGGGCAGCCCAGACAACTTAGAAGTGAACTTAGGTTTTATGGGGGATATACAGTTTAGGAGACCCTTTTCAAGAAAAGTGATAAAGGCCTGACTGGTTTGGCTCAGTGGATAGAGCGTTGGCCTGTGGACTGAGGGGTCCTGGGTTCGATTCCAGTCAAGGGCATGTACCTTGGCTGCGGGCACATCCCCAGTGGGAGGTGTGCAGGAGGCAGCTGATCGATGTTTCTCTCTCATCGATGTTTAAAACTCTCTATCTCTCTCGCTTCCTCTCTGTAAAAAATCAATAAAATATATTTTTTAAAAAGAAAAGTGATAAAAATGTATAAATACAATATTAGATACATTAGAATGATAGATTAATTCCAATAAATTACAGTTGTATAAATAAAAATACATACCATCAACATCGCAAAATCAGGCAAACTGTATAATATTTGCAAGTATTAATGCCTGACCCATTGTTAAAAACTAATTTTTCCCTTTTCTTGGCTACATATTCTGATTGCCTTTTCATATCACAAATATCCTGTAATATTATTTTCTATTGAGAGAACAGAAAAATAATCTAGTCTTTCCTCTAGCATTTTTCTCCTTCCCTCCCCAGTCATCCAGTGCTAGAGCCACATTCATGCTGTGCTGCCACCTTTGCCTTACACCCTTATGTCACAACAGCAGGTGACTTGGCCAGTGGGGTCACTGGCAATAAACTCATTAACCTGGCATGAGTATGAACCATATAAATGTAACCCAATACATCCAAAGAAACTATATCTTCAAACCAAATTGCATTTATTCCAAAATTATTCATGAATAATCCACCAACACTGAACATGATGGCAAGTGTGATGAGGGAGTTGGAATAAAAAGAGGCTGTTGTCTCAATCCCTGTGGTTAAAATACATTTCTTTTGCAAAAACATATGACCCTGTGAGCTCTTTGCCTAGAGTTTTGGAAGATGACCATGCAGTGGAGGGGTCCTGAAGCTTAAGCTTCATCAACATCACAGCAAATCTACCTCTGGATCAAGAGGATTCCACAAGGGAGACTGAAGAAGGGTTGTCAGAGGTATGGTAGAAAAATCAAGAAAGTGAGGTGTCTTAGAAACAAAGATAAAAAAGTTTTTCTGAAAGGGCATGAATAACCGTGAGAAATTTTGCTGATAGGTGGAATAATATAAAAAGAGAAAAATAATCACTAGATTTGAAAACCTGGAGGTCATTTTGTACTTTGACGAAGCAATTAAGTGAAAAAGTAGGAGTGAAAACAAGGTTAGAATTAGTTATAAAATATAGGGAGAGTGAGAAAATAGAAACAGAAATTTATTCAGCTACTTTTAAGGCAAGACTTCCTCCTCATGCTTAGAAATCTTTGATTATGCCAGCATGAAAGAAACTTTTTGGTACTCTTATACTAAAAGTATCTTTACATGTCATAGCGAGAGCTCTTTATGTTCAGGACAAGGACTTTCTCATATTGTATCTCCAATGCCTACTGCATGGAAGATACGAGTCAATATTTGTTGAATGAATGGATGATTTTCAGATATGGTTTAGTCTGCCTCTTGTTCTCTTGGAGTTCTTTATGTCCTCCCCTGTTAAGGACAAATATTCATTATTTTGAAAGAGGACTAAATCGAATTTCATATCTTTGGTTATTTTTCTCCCAAGTGATATAAAAGAGAGAGAGAAAGAGAGAGAGAGAGGGAGAGAGAGAGAGAGAGAGAGAGAGAGAGAGAGAGAGAGAGAAAGGAATTAAAAATTCATTCTTATGAAATTCAATTCAACTAATAGTTATTGAACACTAACTAGTTCCCAGACCCCAAAGGCTCAAAATGAAAAAGATATTGCCCAGCTGAAAAAGGAAAATCGTTAATATAATCTGAGAAATAATGAGATAGATGTACAATGATCCCAAAATGGGGCAGAAGGGAGGACACGGTATGCAGAGGACTCCCCAGGAGACAGGTAGCCTGAGCTGAAGTTTTAAGAAGGCAGAAATTATCCAGGTGAAATGTAAAAATTTCATTCCAGAAAAAGTATACATGGGGTAGGAATGCAAGGAATTTGTTTAACACAAGAGATAAGAAATAGAGTGAATCTAAAAAAGTATCAGGGGCCAGATGTGAAATAGCTTGCCAGGGGCACAAAGAAACTTGGACATTAGCCTGAGCCTGAAGAAGGTAAATAAATCCCAATGATATCGGAAGCAGAATTTTGGGTTCCAAGTCTCTCTTGAAAATTAAAATGTTTCCTCATTCACTATGTACCTTGCCTCGGATTTCCTATTCCCAAGCGATAAAAAGACTCTTTGCTTCCTTTTTAGGAGTTAGCCTGTCCAGGTAACCCCTGCTATTCCTAGCCCCATCGTCCTGAGAAGTTCTGGAAGTAAATCTCACCACAGCTGCCGTACAGTCACAGTGTGTCTGCTGACTGCGCGAGAGGGAAAACAAATAGCAGCCATGTGCTGGCCACGCATTCCACTGGGGGTTCTGCCATCTGTCTTTGTGTTCACACAGCCATTCAGATTTCCAGTTCATACCAGCTCACAGCCCCTTTCAAGCAGAACTTTGAAGAGTTGGAACAGAGAGAAAGTTCACACATGTACAGCACTAAGCTTTGCAAAGGTTTGAGCACACATACACAGAAGAAGCCATGTTAGGACAACATTATAGTAATAGTCATAATAATGTTGATCATAATAATGATCATAATTTGCCAAGGTAACAAGTGGAGTTGGTAGTAGTAGAGCCAGAGGTGTGGAGAGGGCCCAAAGCCTGACTATATTACAAAGCTATACATGACGGATGTTGGGGAGCCCAAAATATGTGTGTGCTTTTTTTCCATAGGCACAAACAAACTTGCTTTCAGTGGTCTTTGCATTATTATTTAATCCTTCCATTAGTGCTTATGGAAGTGTTAATTATTACCCACTGTTCTGAGTTGAATTGTGTCCCTTAAAACAAATATTGAAGTTCCAACTCCCATGCCTATAAATGTAACCTTATCTGGAAATAGGGCCTTTGCAAGTGTAATCACATTAAGAAGAAATGATTAAGGTGGGCCTTATTTCAATGTGATTAGTGTCCTTATAAAAAGAGGGAAATTTGAGCATACACAGGGCGAGTGTCATATTAAGAATTAGGCAGACACTGGAGTGATGCATCGTCAAGCCAAGGATTGCCCTCACTGGAAGCTAGAAGAGTAGCATGGAAGAGATCATCCCTCAGAGCCCTCAAAAGGAGCCCACCCTCTTAAAGCCTTGATCTCAGACTTCCAGCCTTCAGGACTGTGAGAATAGATGTCTGCTGTTTTAACCCCTAGAGTGCCGGGGAGCGCAATCACGCTCCTCCTGTCTTTCGCCAAAAGTGCCCGGAGTGCTATCCCGCTCCTCCTGCAGTGTCCAGTTCTAAGTCGGCTTTTATTAGTGATGATGATATTGCTAAATATGTCAATTCTTGCTGTGAAGATGACGATTTTGTGGAAGATATTGAATATGTAACTTCATTTACTTGCGATTCATAATTTTTTTCTTAAACTGCTGTAAAATCAGCAAAAATGCCTTGGCAATTTTAGCATAGTTCCTAGGATATTGATTGGCACTCAAAAGGTTAAACCCCCCAGTTTGTGGAACTCGGTTATGGAAGCCCTAGGATATCAATACAACCTCTTTTACAGATAAGGAAATGATATCCAGAGAGGCCTAGTACCTTGCTTAGGATCATGGATAAAGAAAGCCAGATTTCTAAACCAACTCTACTCAGCTCAAGGACTAAACTGTTCCCTGGCCCAAGTGTTGCTTCTTCATAGAGTGCTATTTAAATGACAAAAGATATTCAGGGTCCCAGAACCCTCCTTTAAGTAGATACAGGTTTTGTTTTGCTTTATTTACCACTGACAATCTATACTTACAATAGGGTAACATGCAAATTGGTCAGGACATTCTCACATAATGACCAAACAGCAGGAGGGTGGGGCAGTGAGCTACTAGCAGCAAAAAGCTACAAGAGGGAGGGACAGTGAGCTAAGTGCTACTGAGAGCTATGGGCAGCAGTGGGCAGGACAGCCAGCTGAGGCAAGTGGCATAGCAGTGAGCTACTTGTGCACGGATTTGTGCCCAGGGCCACTAGTGTCTAGTAGAGTGGTTCTCAACCTGTGGGTCGCGAACCCATTGGCAGTCAAACGACCCTTTCATAGGGATTGCCTAAGACCATCCTGCATATCAGATATTTACATTACGATTCATTACAACATTACAGTTATGAAGTAGCAACGAAAATAATTTTATGGTTGGGTCACAACATGAGGAACGGTATTTAAAGGGCCTGAAGGTTGAGAACGACTGGTCTAGTATAAGACTGGGGGAAGTGTTTGGTGAAGGAAGTTTGAAGACAATGGAAAAGAATGGGAAGAAGAATATTCTCATCATCTTCACATGAGACTGAATATAAGGATTAACTAGAGTCTTAATACTTTTATTAATAATATTCCATATTCGTGCTGAAACCGGTTTGGCTCAGTGGATAGAGCGTCGGCCTGCGGACTGAAAGGTCCCAGGTTCGATTCCGGTCAAGGGCATGTACCTTGGTTGCGGGCACAACCCCAGTAGGAGATGTGCAGGAGGCAGCTGATCAATGTTTCTCTCTCATCGATGTTTCTAACTCTATCTCCCTTCCTCTCTGTAAAAAAAAATCAATAAAAATATATTTTAAAAAAAATATTCCATATTCATAAAGAAAACAATCCTTAGTTTTTAATACATTAATACATAATCATACATACCTATGAACATTTGAAATGGTATGGTACTTACTTTCAGTGAGGAGCAACTGGAAATAACCCTTAGTGTGCTCTGGTTTATTTTGAACAAACCCCTTTCCCATGCATTGTCCAAATTCTGTTAATCCTCTTTCATGGATTCCCCACAGTTCTACATGCTATTTGGCTTCTATCTATCTAATGGCATAAACTGGGCTTGGGGAAAAAGCTCCTTCCAAGCTTTGTCTTGAATTGTTTTTTAACTGATATTCCTCCCTCCAGTGTGCTGTGTAAAATACTGGCTCCTGCTTTCCTACGTAAGTCAGAAATGGCTTTTCTCCATATATAACCTGTGTTGTGCCTGTGATCTTACAGTTCCTCAGCATCCTTTCTTCCTTTGGGAGGAACAGAGATAAAGCTTCTGAACTCCACTGATGGAAAAAGAACATCCTTTATAAGGATCTGAAATTAAAAGGTCTTTTTTCTGAACACACCAGAGGACTGGTGTATCGCCATTAAATCTCCTGAAAACAATAGCTCATGTGGTGTGTTTGTTTAACCACGGAATGTTCACTAGAATTTATGCTATAATGCCTCACCTTGAATTAGTTTCCAATCGTGCTCATCATGATTATATACCATCGCAAAAACTGAACATTCGGGTCCCTCCTTTTTAAAGGTTCAGATACTTCGAATTGAGGGGTGGTGTGAGACACTTTGTTTATTCTTGCAATTGTTTCTTCACTAACTGTTAGGAAAAGACAGCAGCATGGCAGATGGGCTACTGAGCCCGTAACAATGCTGTTTGAAATTCTCATTGTTTCTATTTCACACAAATTAGAATTTAATGAAAACATTTGAACATAAAATATGCACAAATTGATGAGCCATGGGAAAAACTTTTCCATAAGAAAAATAAAACTTAGAGCACAAAAAATTAGTCTTAAGACCTTTGGAAGAAGCAGAGTACACTAGTCTTTACATTAGTATGCTGTGAATTAGCCATGGCTCCCACTTCCTACAGTCCTCAATATTTATTCCTGAATGAAATGTTTTTCTAGATTACTAAAAATCACAGATCTTAGAAAGCTAAAGATTTTAAGAGGTAAAACATATATCTAGTCATGCATTCTTCCTGAATATAAAACTTTGCAAACGAGTGTCTCTGGGTGTGTACATGCATGGGTGTATGTGAGTGTATGTATACAATACTTGCTACAAAGCTGCCAACTCTCATTCTTTTAGAATGAGGTGCTTCCATTTATTGTCTCAATTTCAATCTGCCCGGGGCCTAAAATAAAGAGTCACAATTGATTTCAGTTGGATATTTAGAAACTCATTCAGATTCTTTCTGAGTCAATTAGATGATCGCACGTTGGCAGCTGAGTAAATTTCCTGCTGGGAATTAGATTGCAAGGGCGGGGGCTGGGGGAACAAATAAAGATATATGTGTAATTGTCTATCAAGAATCAAGGGTTCTTGGGAAGACCATAATTGAAACACATGTTCTGGGGCCCATTTTCAGTACGAATATGAGGAAAATATATCCTTCCCATTGGCTAATCAGGGTGATATACAAATTAACTGCCAGCCAAGATGGCGGCCGGCAGCCAGGCAGCTTGAAGCTAACATGAGGCTTGCTTGCTTCAGTGACTGAGGACTCCAATGTTCCCCGCCTGCTGCTGCCAGCCTCTGAGCTTGCAGTTTGAAACATTGTTACAAATATAGAAGCTAAACAGAACCCCAGAAACCTGCTTTCAGTCAGCCGGGATCTCAGAGCTGGAGTTGAAACAGTGTTTCGATTATAGAACCCAAACAAACCAGATACCTGCTTTCAGCAGCCGAGGCCTAAGGGCTGGAGCCAAGCCTCAGAGCTAAAGCTGGCCCAGAATAAAAAAGAAAAAGAAAAAATGGAGCGGATGGGAGCTTCAGTCACCCGCCAGCCTGAAAATAGCCCTCAGCCCCTCACCCAGACTGGCCAGGCACCCCAGTGGGGACCCCCACCCTGAAGGGTGTGTGACCAGCTTCAAACAGCCATCATCCCCTCATCCAGGCTGGCCAGGCACCCCAGTGGGGACCCCCACCCTGATCCAGGACATTCTTCAGGGCAAACCAGCCAGCCCCCACCCATGCACCAGGCCTCTATTCTGTATAGTAAAAGGGTAATATGCCTCCCAGCACCGGGATCAGCGGAGCCGCAAGGCCTCCCGGCACCGGGATCAGCGTGCCAGGGGGGCAGCACCCAAACCCCCTGATCAGCCCTGCTCTGTGCCTGATAGGGGGGAGCTCCCCAACCCCCTGATTGCCCTGGGGCTCTGTATGTGACAGGGTGAGGCGCCCCAACCCCCTGATTGGTCGTGCTCTGTGTGTGTCAGGGTGCGGCACCCCAACTCCCTCCCCCCTGACAGGCCCTGCTCTGTGTGTGATGGGCTAGAGCCATAACCTCCCCATCGGCCCTGCCCTGAGTGTGACTGACGGTGGCATCGCAACCTCCTGATCCGCCCTGCTCTGTGTGTGACAGGGGGCGGTACCCCAACTCCCCTATCGGCCTACTCTGTGAGTGATGGGGGGAGCTCCCAACTCCCTGATGGGCCCTGATCTGTGTGTGACAGGGGGGAGCTCCCCAACCCCCTGATCGACCCTGCTCTGTGAGTGACAGGGGCAGCACCCCAACCCCCTGATTGGCCCTGCTCTGTGCATGACCGGGAGTGGCGCTGCAACCTCCCCATCGACCCTGCCTTGAGTGTGACAGGGGACAGTGCCTCAACCCCCCAATTGGCCCTACCTTGAGTGTGACTGAGGGTGGCATCGCAACCTCCCGATCTGCCCTGCTCTGTGCATGACAGGGGATGGCGCCCCAACTCCCCAATCAGCCCTGCTCTGAGCCCGACCAGGGGCTGCACCTAGGGATTGGGCCTGCCCTCTGCCACCCGGGAGCAGGCCTAAGCCAGCAGGTCGTTATCTCCCGAGGGGTCCCAGACTGCGAGAGGGCACAGGCCGTGCTGAGGACCCCCTCTCCCCCCCGAGTGCACAAATTTTTGTGCACCAGGCCTCTAGTATCTCAATAAATATCAATACCCTATACTACTTAAAGCTCAATTCTAAATGTTATAAGAATAAAAGACCATGGCAGTTAGAAAAAAATAACACTACTTTGTGTGCCATAAAGAATTAACAATTTCTTTTACTGCATTCCTCCAAATCACATTATTTATTGACTATCCCTTAACCCATGATTGAGGATCTAAAAAAGGAAATTAACACCTCAATTATTTGACAAAGTCAAGGAGAGATATGTTCAGACTAATGAAATATTCTAATCAACTAAAGGTTATCCTAATTATGCATGAAGTCACTATAAAGCTTCAGGGACATGTAGAGGTCTCTGGAACATAAGAACAAATATTTTACCAGCCATCTAGAAACTTGATTACTGATCAACCATTTTACTAACACATTTTATAAGAAAACTCAAATTGAAAACTAAGAAGGCTTAACTTGAGAATGCATAGATTATCTTGTATATAAATGTATAAACAAGTAATCAAGTACATCATCCTATTTCAGTGGTTCTCAACCTTCTGGCCCTTTAAATACAGTTCCTCATGTTGTGACCCAACCATAAAATTATTTTTGTTGCTACTTCATAACTGTAATGTTGCTACTGTTATGAATCGTAATGTAAATATCTGATATGCAGTATGGTCTTAGGCGACCCCCATGAAAGGGTTGTTTGATCGCCAAAGGGATCGGGACACACAGGTTGAGAACTGCTGTCCTATATAATAAAAGAGAAACATGCAAATTAACCATCCCTCGGCTATGCTCAAGCCACGTCCACCAGCCAATCAGGAGCAAGTATGCAAATTAACCCAACTAAGATGGCAGCAGTCATGAAGCTAGAGTGAACAGGAGGCTTGGGTTGCCCCTGGCGATGGAGGAAGCCAAGCTTCCCACCTGCGCTGGCTGGCCCTCAGCTCCAGTCAAGGCTACAAAGTTTCAATTATAGAAGATAAATAAATCCCAGAAGAAAAAAAGGAGAGGCTGGGACCTTGGGTTGCTGGGGGGCATGGCCAGACTGAAAACGGCCCTCAGCCTCTCACCCATGGGGTGAGGGTCCCTGCTAGGGGGTTTGATATGCCTAAAAACAGAATCACCCCCTACCCAGGCTGGCCAGGCACCCCAACAGGACTCCCACTCTGATCTGGGACAACCTTCAGGGCAAACCAGCCAGCCCCCACCCATGCACCAGGCCTCTAACCTATACAATAAAAGGGTAATATGCAAATTGACCCTAATAGCAGAACCACTGGGAATGACTGGTCACTATGACACAAACTGACCACCAAGGGGCAGATGCTCAATGCAGGAGATGCCCCTGGTTGTCAGTGTGCTCCCACAGGGGAGCTCTGCTCAGCCACAAGTCAGGCTGATGGCTGCCAGCACAGCAGTGGTGGTGGGAGCCTTTCCCGCCTCCTCAGCAGCGCTAAGGATGTCCGACTGCAGCTTAGGCCTGGTCCCTGCTGGCAAGTGGTCTACCCCTGAGGGGTCCCGGGCTGCCAGAGGGATGTCTGACTGCCAGCTTAGGCCTGATCCCCCGGGGAGTGAGCCCAACCCAGCAGGTGGACATCCCCCGAGGGGTCCCAGACTGTGAGAGGGCACAGGCTGGGCTGAGGGACCCCCCTGAGTGCACAAATTTTTCTGTACCTGGCCTCTAGTATATAAAATAAATATGTAAAGGAGGGCATACAGGGAATAAATGGTGATGGAAACAAGTAAATTTGTATTAATCTTCACAATAGGGGATTTTTCCTTTGATTTTTAGAGAAAGTGAAAGGAAAGGGGAGAGACAGAGAGAAAGAAACATCGATTTGAGAGAGATTGGTTGTCCTCTACATGCCCTGACCAGGACCAGGGATCGAGACTGCAACGAAGGTACATTCCCTTGACCAGAATCAAACCTGGGACCTTTCAGTCCATGGGCCAATGCTCTATCCACTGAGCCAAACCAGCTAGAGCAATAGGACAAAATTTAAAAAATAAAGTACAATAAGTGTATAAAATAATACAGAATATAAATAAATATATAAATAGAATCTTTCAAATTTCTCTGCAAACAAGTAGTTAGCAGAGGCTTCTGATATTATAAAAAGGAAAAGGTGTTTTCAAAATTGAACCTGATTTAAAATGCAAAAAAGACAAACAGTGATTTAAAAAATCATGAGACATGTCAGAAGAAGCACTTAAATATTGTACAAATTAAAGAGTTTTTGCTAGAAAACTTTAATGTGCAAAGTTTTTCCTGCCTTTAATTAACAAATCCAAAATGTGACATAGTTTCTTGTTGTTGGTATTTGTTTTTGTTTTTTGTAAATGAGAGAAGACAATGATGTTTCCCCAAACCCAGATCTCTATGGAAGAAAGAAAATTGCTTCAAGTATAATATTAGATAGTGTCCATGTCATAGTAGGCTTCCCTACTCAAGATGCTATTTTAGCTGGCTCTGCCCTGATGTGAGGAGGTTAGCAGTTACATCCTGAGATAGTCTTGCCAAAAAGATATTTAGTGATGTTACACAGGAAATGTTCTAGAGCTTTGTAATGGGAGAGTTGTTTTTCAACTCAGATGCCGGCAAGGAAAAGATGTTTTGAAGTAAACATGTTAAATCTCTCTCCACCAACATCACTGTAGAATGCTGCTCATGGCAGAGAATTCAGCAGGCAGACCATACAGCAATTATAGCAAACAAAAATTATGTTGTAAGAGAAAGGAAAACCTAAGGAATACCTCCTGAATATCTTCACTAGACCTTTGGCACATCCATTAAGACTCTGGCAAGAAAAAGAAAAATGGCACACTCAAACTGCATAATTCAGGATAATTTAATAAAGAGACTGGTGTTTATTGTAGTGTGGGAAGGGCTTAGGAAAGCAACAAGGGAAGTGAAAAATCTTGGAGTTTGCATCCACACTTACAGACTCTAGGCTGGAAGGGACATGGAAAGAATCAGTTAACAGAACCTGGAAGGAGACCTTCCTGGTCTTGGCTGCGTGCCAGGAGCTGTACTTCAATAGAGGGACGTGGTCAAACCATAGCAACTGGCAGGGAGGGTGCTTAGGAACAAAGACATCACCCTCACATTTCCCCGTCTTTCCATCTTCCTGGGGCTCCCCATTGGCCAAACCCAATGGAAGCTTGGAGGAAAGAAGCTCTTTGCTGTAGTCCTTGCCTCCTGGGACAAGAGTTATGTGAAGAAGGACAAAGGGAGAGTGTGTCTGTAGGGGCGAATGGAAGATATCCGTACCTGCTGTATGTGCAGTAGAATGACTTCTCCACTGAAAATGGAAACAATTTTTCTGGAAATTATATGCCAAAATAATTTCAAATATTTGAACTCTTTAGATAAAAGTTTATAAACACACATACACACCATATATATATATATATATATATATATATATATATATATATGAAAAGAAACACCATTAAGGTCATAGATACCTTAGGTTTATAAAATGGAGAAACACACAAACAACATAAAAGTATTTTCCAAAATGTTAGAGATAACATATTTATAAGTGCAATTCTGCATATTCTTAAACTCAAAGATCCATTAAAAGAACCAAATTAGAAGAGACAAACCACAAAGAGAAATCTCAAGGACAAAATTTGAGAGTCAGCATAACTGATTGGAAAAACCCTTAGAAAAGGAAAAAAAAAATTTAAGTAGTGTCACAGCAGCCAAAGGATAAAAATAAAAATGTTTCTGTGCAAATGAGAAATTTTAAATTGTGAAAGAGAGGAGAGAACAAGAAAGAAGATTGAAGACCATTACGTTTGGATAAATAAAACTAGTGGATTTAGGGAGAAAATGCAAAAATTTTCATTCTGCATTCTTTTACCTAAATGCTATTTGAGTGTTTTTCTAAAAGCATATATTATTTTTATAATTAAGATAAAGACCAAGAAAGAAAACACCAACCAAAACAGTAAGTATTAAACTCTAATTTCAACCCCATAATTCCAGAGAACCAGCTCCCTTAGAATCCTGGGCAATGAAAGATTGCAATGCAAAGCTCCTGAGACAAAGGAGGCTTTCAAAGGAGTGTTTGCTGAATTCATTGCATGGACAAAAGTGGGCACAGGTGAAGTAAACAAGCTCCTCAGGAAACTGAGTAGTGAAAGGAAAGTGGAAGAAGAGCATAGTGGGACCTAGAGCTCTAACTCAGGTTTAAACTGCCATAAAGAAAAATAAAACTGTTTTCTAAGATACACAGTTTGCTCATATTAGCCCTCTGGTTTTGCCTGTATCATCTTGCCAGCAGTAGGGCATGCTGCAATGCCAATAAAAGAAAGAGGGAAGAAAGAATGTCAAGTTCAAGAAGGACTGTCTGTAGGCTTGCTCTCTTTAGAAAATAATTCAGTGGGACAAATAACAGAGCTAATATAATTCCAGTGTACTCCAGGCCTGTGTCAGTGCCCAAGGGTGTCACATTTAATAGCTGAACGAAGCATCAGAGGTTCTTTGTGAGTAGCAATGTCCAGAGTTAGATAGCAGAGCCGTGGTTCTGTATAACTTTTCCCAGTGAAAATGCATCACCTGATTGTCATGGTAGCCTCTCACAGGAATTGCTTTGCAGGATTTAAACAGAGTCTGGGTTTGAAGGGCTATAATCTAAATGACGGAGCAAAGACCAATGTATCTGAACAAATATATGAAGACAAGGCCTACTTTTTCAATCCTTGAAGACCATGATACTTTTATGGGCACTGAAAATGTTTTCATTTTAATTTCTCTTAAAGTCAGAAGAAAAAAGGAAATATTATAATAATAAATATAATAATAATAAATATAATAATAATAAATATATCATAATGAATTCAGCCAGGACTATACTTGTCTTTATACCAATAGAGTTGTAAAACAGATGTTTAAATTTTTTTAGGGAAGAAGAGATCATGAAGGTAAATGTTCCTAGACTCTACCAAAATCTTAATGGGTACTAGGTAAGGTTAGGGATTCATTGACCTTGTAGATTCCTGAGGTTCACCCCAGGCAAACTGAATCCCAGCTTTTGGTAGGGGAAAACTCTCAATTGACCACCTTTTAAACCTTAGAATTGGCTCCAGGGACAGTAGCACAAAATCCATCATCCACTTAAGACTTGTAGAAACAAGGGCTTGGTCCAAATTCCTGATGGACTAAAGGTATCTGAGGGCACAATTTAAACACATGAGTAGAATGACCTCAAGGCACAGCCTGAGTAACCACCAACCACTGGCTGACCCGATATTCCAATGTTGATCTTCAAAGATCTCTCTACCTACCTGAACTGATTTGCAAGATTCAAAGGTCAAAGTAATAGCTGGAACACGATTTCTCCCACACTTCTGGTTTTAAAAGGTGAGGAAAGTTAATCCTCCAAGAACCCTGGGTTAGAATATGAGGAGCTGATGGGGAAGTAACAATCAGGAAAGATAAAAGGAGAGAACAATTTTCCTGCTGAAAGATTTTGCTTTTTTAACTTGCTCCCTGAACTTCTTCCAACCCATGAAAATACAGGAGGGATTAAGTGAGGCAGTATTAGTCTTATCAATCATTAAACCTATCAACAAGAAGCCTCCTGTGTTCCCCATCTGTGGGGAAGAAAGCATTCTGACTGCTCTGAAAACATGCCCAGAAGATACGTAATCCTCCTGGCTGGAATTGCTTCTCAGCTCGGTGTATGCTCAAAATGCATGAGTCCCCACATGGAAAGTGAAGATGTGAAAGTCACTCAAGGCAAAGAAAGATCACTTTACAATAGGCACCATACCAAAGGCTAGAATGAAGATTTCATGACCATTTGTAGCTACGGGTAACCCCTTTCAAATGAGAATACAAGTACCCAAATTTAGTGGCTTGATAGCATGTCATTCAAAGGAGTAGCCATCAATGGAACCAAAGGGCACTGTTTCCTTAAAAGACCTGCTTCTCAAGGTATTGTAATTACATGTCCAAATATATTAAGTGGGTTTCATATCAAAGCTATGTTTGCCTATGCTTTTGATCACTGAATAAAATGTAAAATCAAAAGCGGTAAAGTGTTGTTGTTGTTTTCGTACTCTGCAAAAAAGTTTATGACACATAAAATATCCAAGCCTTTTAACACTGAGAGTTTTATGGGATCTCACCAAAAAACGAAGACATCTCTTGTATTTCTGGACTTGCAATTATTTTTCCATCTGACAATATCAGACTGCAGAGAAATCCAGTTGAAATGTCGTTCAGATGGTCAGTATTAGAAGAGTAAATACTGTGAGATCATCTGACAGCTGAATAACAGTCCAAGTTGTCAGGGTGGCAGCTGATCTCTCAATGACGCTTTTACTCAATGAAAAGTCCCTAGTGTAATTAAACATTTTCTAGGGCAAAGCAGAGCCATGAGTCATCCTCCTAGAAACAATATCAAAGAGGGTGGCAGAGAATGCCATTTACCAGGATCTTGTCACTCACAGTAAGCCTATATTTAGATCAGTTCAAACTGAAATCTGAGCTGTGTTTGATGATGGATCCATGGGCACAACTGGGCTATAGTTTGTTTGAAATGCAAAATGAATAGCATCACATCCACTCTTGTGCAAAATACAACTCAGCACCTAGAATTCCAAGTCATCAGAGCCTGTCCTTCAAACCTGTTTGCTGAACATAGTCTGGTAAGATCAAACCAAGTAACTTAGAGTTTGATAAATCCTAAGATAAAACTGGGATGGCCTATCTTTTGACATTACAAAATTCTGGGGACAGAAATGATAGGGGGAGAAAAGAATCCTACCAAGTCTTTAAAAATTGCATGTGGATCCCTAATCACTGTTTAATGATAACTGCATGTAAAATATTTTGATATTGTATTTGAAGAAACTTAATTGTAAATAATAAAATATATAATGGGATATTATTTGAAGTAAGAAGCTATCAATAAAAATTAAATCTGAACATCTGAACATACTTATTTTACTAGAACACACAAGGCAACTATATTAGCCATATCTATGCCATGAAAATGACTAGATGAAAAATGTAACAACTTGAATGCTGAGATTAAACGTAATTGAAAAGAAAATTAGTATACTTGACTATAAAACAATTTTTTAAATATTTCAAATTAGAACATTTTTAACTAACATGGTAATGTTCTGGGTCAATTTGTACATGTTTTTAACTAATGTAAATTACATTAAAATAAAAAGCTAATATTTTAAGGCATTAACGGATGAATGGCATAAAAATATAGTTCACAAAAGAGGAAATACTAATAGCTGGTAATTTTGAAAAACAAATTCAAATTAAAATGAGAACACAGATGCCATTTTCCAGTGTTAAATTATCGAAATTTCTAAAGAAACCATAACATCTAGTAATGATTACAATTACACTAGTGGTAGTGTAAATTGGGTCAACATTTCTAGAAACAACTTAATTACAGTTATTAGGAGACTGAAAAAAAAATGTCCAAATGATACAAATGGATCTTGGAAACTGGTTTTGAGGTTCCAGTAAGAGAGCCCAACTATTCATATACTCCTGATCAAAGAATGATCATCCTTTTTTACTTTCAAGGACATGCCATTAGGATTGATGAGGGAATAAAGAAATATGAAGCTACTTAGACCAGCAGAATCTTGGAAATAATTTAGAAGATAGAAGCTACAACTAGATCATTTGTACATTCCCTTTTTATTCTCCTTTACAGAAGCAATTTCCAGAAAATAATCAGAGTATATACCCACTTGACTATTTGCAAAGATTTTTGCTGCACTATAATTTGTAATATAAAAGAGAAAAATAAAATTTCATAGTAGAAGGGACAAAGTTTCATTATATTAATGTACATCAAGTGCCTCCTAAAATGTTTTAAAGATAAAATATTAAATAAAGATAAAATATGTTGATAAAAGTGCAGTATATGATCTTTGTAACAGAATAGTATATCTAGACAGGAAAACTATAATGCTTAAGATATTGACCTCTGGGTTGTAGAATTATGGGATTTTTAACTTTATAATGAAATCAGAAAAGTCTGTTACACTACTTTTTGAAAATTGTAAATAGAACACCAACATTCTACTTGATAAAAAATGATTGATTTAATAATATCTTACTACCCAAAGTGTAGTCTTCCTTCAAATGATATTGTTAAAGTCTTAAATTTTCATAAATCTTTGCTATATATATATTTAAAATAAATCTAAGTTGCTTAAATATTATGTGCTTCATTTAGCTTCCTGCTCTGTAACATGGAAAAGTTTCCATAACATAGTACCTTCATGAATTCAATATCATATCAGCTCTCAATGTTAACAACCTGTGTACAGTAGGCAAAAAAGGGGGAGGAAACTAGCAATTGCTGCTTTCACTATTAGCACCCTATGGATTTGTACTATCTGACGTTCTGAGAAGAGTTTTAGACCACCTCTAAGAAACAGCTGTGAAGGGAAACTAGTACTTCAATCTCATTTTTGGCAGTAACTGTTTTTAAAGTGAAAGCAAACAAGGAAAGAAAACCTTTCCCATCTGCTTTTGTCAGCAAGAAAGTCAAAAGGAAGTCATAGTATCCTCAGCAAATAGCACTTGACTTTAGTGTACAAACACATTCTTTACTTATAGACACAGCCTTCTAAAGTGTTAGGTCAACATAGGAATGATAAACAGTCAGGGCCAGGTTGCCTAGGGAGGGTTTAGGCATTGTTGAGTAGGACTGTTCCACATTCTCAGCTTAGGATTGCTTGTCTATAGAGCTGAATCTCCAGGTAGAGATACTGAAACATCAACCCCATTTTTTTTGCAAGCACAAGCAGGTTGAATTAATTTTCTCACTCCTCGAAACTGCCTGTACTGCCCTAGCTGATTTTGGCTTAGTGGGTAGAGCATCGCTTGTGGAACAAAGGGTCTCAGGTTCAATTCCGGTCAAGAGCATATATCTTGGTTGCAGGCTCCTCCCTGGTCTGGGCCCTGGTCAGGGAGCATGTAGGAGGCAACCAATCGATGAGTTTCTCTCACATCGAGGTTACTCTGTCTTTCCCTCTCTCTTCCACTCTCTCTAAAAGGTCAATGGAAAAATACCCTCAGGTGAGGATTAACAAAACAAAACAAAACAACTGCCTGTATTTCAGAGATCAATCTATTATCTAACTTTGTGAACATGTCAAATATCTACCTTAAAGTAGCAAGAGTCCAGGTCACTGCCAAATCAATAGACCATTTTACAGGGACACATAAAAGTGATAATGAGAGGCACCAGGGTACATCAGTATGTAAAGTAGTAACACAGCTGCTAATTAAAAGTGACTTGGGAAATTAGATCAAGATGGCAAATAGAGCAAATGTGCTTGTTTCTAAGCCCCAACCCAAATCACAATGACCGAAAGCACACCCATTTTCTTTAATTGTAACTTCATTACAGCACTGGAAAAGAAAAACAGGGAGTTAAATTCCTGCCAGAAATTTGAAGAAATCTCCACATGGAAAGCAGTTGAAATAAATACGCACAGAAAGCTCTCTAAAGGTAGAAGGAGCTTCAATATTGTTCCACACCCTGAGGCAGCCATCAGGGAGATCTGTTGCATAAACACATTTGGAGAGGTTCAGCCAATTAGCCTATCAGTCCCTGTTCCCAACAAAAGCAACAACAAGAAGTGTGTGTGTGTGTGTGTGTGTGTGTGTGTGTGTGTGTGCGCACAGATCTTTGGAAGGCTACAGAACTGAGTGTGTGAGCATGAACCAAAGAGGCAGTGCAGGGTCCCCACAGTGAGGAGGGGAAAAGGAAGTCTTAATATTGAGAAGAATGATCTACTAATACTTGCCCTACAATAAGGCAGGCTACAGTAAACAGTACCACACCTGTAGATAGGTAAGTAGGAACAAACATTACATCCAACCATGAATCATAAAATATTTCAAAAAAAACAAGTCCATGAAATAAAAGCACCAAGCTAAAGAATTAGAAGAATTAACATTTGAGGAAACAAACTGAACAGAGGAAACAGGAGATCCCAAAATAACATTGTTAAAATTAAGGTATCTTTTCCATAGCTGGTTTGGCTTACTGGATAGAGCTTTGAAGGGTCCCCGGTTCGATTTTGGGCAAGGGCACATGCCCAGGTTGCAGGCTCGGTCCCCAGTAGGGAGCGTGCAGAAGGCAGCCGATCAATGATTTTCTCTCATCATTGATGTTTCTATCTCTCTCTCCCTTTCCCTTCCTCTCTGAAATCAATAAAAATATATTTAAAATTAAGCTATCTTTTACAAAAATAAATGCCTAGCTCTTAAGAGTTAAGTTTGATGAATTTTGATAATGGTAAACACTTGTGTAACTATCACCCCAAAACAAATTTTGAAACATTTATATCATTTCAAAAAGTTCTCTCTTGCCCTGACTTGTTTGGCTCAGTGGAAAGAGCGTCGGCCTGTGGACTGAAAGGTCCCAGGTTTGATTCTGGTCAAGGGCATGTACCTTGGTTGTGGGCACATCCCCAGTAGGGGGTGTGCAGGAGGCAGCTGATCGATGTTTCTCTCTCATGGATGTTTCTGACTCTCTATCCTTCTCCCTTCCCCTCTGTAAAATATCAATAAAATATATTTAAAAAAAAAAGTTCTCCCTTTTCCCTTTCAATTTTCCCATTATAGGCAACAATCCTTTTTATCCTTTTTATTGAATTTGTTGGGGTAACACTGGTTAACAATATTATACAGGTTTCAGGTGCATAATTCTACTACATATAATCTGTACACTACAATGTGTGCTCACCATCTCAAGTCATGTCTCTGCCCATCACCATTTATCCCCCTATACCCTCCTTTGCCTCACCCCACCTCCCTCCCCTAGCAATCTTCACATTGTTATTTTCAACAACTTTCTGATTTAAATCACCATAGAATAATTGGTTTCATATAAATGGAATCATAAAGTATATATTCTTTCAACCAGCCAATATTTTTTACAATCATCTATGTTATGTACTTTTTTAAGTTGACAAATAGCATTCTGTTACATAATTATCATATATATTATGGATCTAGTCTCCTGTTGAAGGACATTTGACTTGTTTTCAGCTTGGGGTTATTAAGAATAGAGCTGCTATGAACATTCTTGTACAAGTATTTTTGAGCAAGGATGGAATTTCAGGACCATATGGCAGATAGACATTTAACCCCTTTTTAAAAAAATGCCAAACAGCTATTAAAAGTGTCAGTACCATTTTATTCTCCAACCTGCAATGTATTATATTACTCTTTGCTGCACACCCTTACCAACATTTTGTATTGTCAATCATTTTTATTTTAGCAATTCTAATGGGTATGGGTATATATTATACTTGGTACCAATTATTCAATAGTATCAATTGTGTACATATGGGTCCATTTTGGACTCACTACTTGTTTGTATACAAGTAGCCAGCATCACACTATATTTATGATTGTGGCTTTATAGTAAGCATAGTAAGTCTTGAAAACAGTTAATCTAAAAATTGCAATTTTATTTTTCAAGATTTTTAGGTGTAGTATAAATTCTTTAAATTTTCATATGTTTACTCACTTAAAAAAAATCATTCCAGCAATTGCACTGACAGAAAGGTTTTAAAATCTCTAATTACATGTGTGGATTTGTTCTATTGGTTTTATCAAATTTCTGTAGAAAGGAAACATCCAGCCCATGCTTCTTCTCTATTCTAACACTATACTCACTACTCACAATATACTTCGATTCTGATACAGTGCTTCTGGTCACCGGAGGAGTGTGTGGGGGTTCCCACACCAAGCAATTCTCAGACACTGACTGCTGTCTTTCCCACAAATGCGGACTTCCATTCTCACATTATTTCCATATAGCTAGAAAAATTTTACCATTTCTTGTAGAAAAGATCTGTCAAAAAAAAATTCTCTCAGCCTTTGTCGGTCTAAAATATCTGCTTATTTCATCTCTATTTTTGAAGGATATTTTTTCTGACTATAGAATTTTGTCCTGACAGTTATATTTTTAACTCTTTAAAAATGCTATCTCATTTATTCTTGTCTTCGTAGTTTGTGCTAAGAGACCAGCTGACATGGGTATCACTTTTATCCTGTATGTAATTTGCTTTTTCTTCTCAAATTGACCTTTCAATTTTCCTTTTATGTTTTGTTTTCAGTAATTTGACTATTGTGAGCCTGTATCTGGTTTTCTTAGTAATTATGATGCTTGAGGTTTGTTAAACTCTTGGATCTGTGAGTTGATCTTTTATTGATTATTGAAGTTTTGGGGCCATTAAAACTTAAAATATTTCTTTTGCTCCATTATTAATCTTCTCCGCTCAGGAACTCTAAATACATACTAGTATTTCTCAGATTCCAAACACAGATATAATGTGCTCTGTTTCTTTTACTTTATTTTTTTACTTTTTAATGTTTACTTGGAAGATTTTTAATGACCTATCTTCAAATTCACTGATCTTTCTTTTTTGTGTTCAGTCTACTGTTAATTCCAACAGTGTATACTTCATTTCTCATGAGTATGTATGTGTATTTCAATTTTATACTTTTATTCTCTACCCAAATTACCCATCTCTTCTCACATAATGTCCAAATTTTTCATTAGACCTTAATATTTAAGCTCATTGTTATTGCTGTTTTTCATTTTTTTAAGGTTTCTGTCTGATAATTACAATAACTGGTCCATCTCTGGGCATGCTGCTATTGACTGCTTCCTCTCTTTCATGGGTCACATTCTCCTGCTTCTTCGTTCATCTTATTACATTTAATTACACATAAGTCATTTTGTGATACAAATAAAGCACAATAGAAATTAACTAAAATTTACCCATAATATAAAGCTTGCCCTTTCTTCTGTCAGGTTTTCCTGTTGAGAACTGACTGGGTCACCCTAATCTGTAATTAAGATGAATCTGGGCTTTGATACAGTTTATTTAGACTCAATTGATCTCTGATTGCAAGTATTTGGGGGAAAGGATCAGACTTTACATTCATTTGGACTGAGGAGCTGATCTTGGGTGATCTCTTTGTGCTTCAATGCTTAGTCATAAGCTTTTCAAACCATGAGAGGCCTCTTTCTACACCTTGTGAGATCTCTCTCTGCTCTATTGCCCTACTCCTAGTTTCAGCACTTGGTGAAGATGTGGATTACAATTTTGTCTTACATCCACTCTTCAAGGGGCCGCTGCCTTGCACTTGGGAACGCCCCCAGATGACTGAAACATGCCTGGCTCCAGGCTTCAGCATATAACCCCCGCACTTGTCGAAGACTCACAGAAGAGTTGGTAGACGGGAGCAGGCTCATGGTGACTATGGATGGTTACTACCTACCATTTCAGCACACAAACGATTAACAGTAGTTTATTAAAAGTTTACCTGGTTTCTCCTTACACCCACCTATCATGGATTTCTTTTCTCCCATAGCTCTAGTAGGGATAAAAGAAGCCATGCTTTTGTATTCTGTCAAGAAGTAGTTACTGCTTTATGGAATTTAATTTATTTAGTTTTTGTTGCACCCTCACTTTCTTATGGTTGAAATAAACAAAGAAAAAAAAAACCACTGGGGTTCTGTTGATTATGTGGCTTGCTCTAGATCAAGCATGCCAAACTCGTGGCCCATGAGCCACATGCGACCCACAGTGAATATTTTTGCAGCCCAGCCAATATGATGGTATGTAAGAAAAGTTTTAATAAAAATTTCATAACTTAATTTTTACAATATCCTGTTATACATAATTATTAATAATGAACTACAATGTTTGCTAATGAGTGATTACTATAATCGTGCTGCATTCATTTCCCTTACGCGCTTTACTCGCAGGCACATAATTTCTCTCCACTAATACAAGCAGTGAATATCTTGGCAGCTGATTGCCACGTCATTAGTCTTGCACTGATTTGTCTGGTGTGTGCAACAGGAAATATTTTGCTTTTGGAGAACAAGAAAAATAGGTTTATTTGCATTATGCTTATTAATTTGTGCAGTTATTCAGTGTCTGGTAAGTTAATGTTCAAGAAAAAATTATTAATTTTTATTAAAATGTTCTATTATTTTATGTTAACAATTACCTATTTATTTCAGCCCTTTGTACTCAGCAGGTCTCTATCAAAATAAACCTACGTTTCTATGAAAATTAATGCTTTTGATTTTTTGCAGCCCAAATAAATTTAAACCTTGCTTATTTGGCCTGTGTTAGCCTCTGAGTTTGACAGGCTTGCTCTAGTTGAGAGCAATTATCTCTTCCTAATTGTAAAAAGTACAGGGAATACTATAGAATACTAGTGCTACTTTTAAAAAATAAACAATTTTACACTCTGGAAATACAAAAGGTAATTGCCAACATTAAAAAATAATAATAGATGGAGAAAATAATTTAGAATTATAAACCCAGAGTTTGAAGGATGTATATCCGTTTGTTCGCTTGTTTATTTAGGTTTTATTTTGGTGTACTAAAACATACTCTCTATTCTTTTGATACCAGTTCTCAAAAATTCTTCTTGAATGCCACTCTTTCCCCATAATTAAACATTTCTTTTGATGAAACTGGCTCCATTTATTAGGCCAGGTATGGGCACATTATTTATCCTTGGGCAACTAAATGCATGATATGTCCTCACCCGTAGTGAGCGCTTCAGAAGCAGGCTTATGGCAGAACGCAAGACAATTACAGCAAGGATAAGGATTTTTGTTTCATCGTTGGGAAGAGCAAACATCTGTTTTCTGCTGATCTTAAATTAAGGAAAAATGAGTCCAGCAGTTAAGGGCAATCATTTTGCTACTATGTGAAGCCTCAAATTAAGTTAGCATGGAGGAAAGCAGAACCATGATAACCCCATTTGCAGAAAGATGGACAGATAACCCCATTTGAGCTATGGTGCCATGCAGTGCCTAAAGCTGGATATCCCTGGGCTTTCCATAGAAACGAGCCAATAAGTCTCCCTCTGGTTTAAGCTGGTTTGAATCAGATATCCTGTTACATGCAAGTGCAGGATGTAACTGATCCATAACCAAATAAGCATTAAAAGGAGGAAAACAATATATATATAAAGAGGCATGATAACATAGACTTTTTATTGTCTCTCTTCCAGATATTTCCCTTCTTTCAATACTCTTAGAATCAAATCTACTTACCTAGAATAATTTCTCATTTCTCTTCACTATATGTGGCCAGCTAGCAGCACAATAAAGAAACCAAGATAATTACTTTTCTCTTGTCCTACACATTAGCAAACTCCATCAAGATGCCTCCAAGGTGACTGAAGTCATATGCAATCATTCAAATAATTATTACACTCTTTCTGACACTCTTAATAAATGCAGAAGAGCGGAAGTATGCATTTCACATTCGCAGACCAGAAAGTAAAGTCTATCGAAACAAATAACCAAAATGTAAGTTTTAAAAAAAAGCCACATTCTTGATAAATTTTTAATATACTGCCATAAACACACATAGAGGTTGTGTGGGGAAAAAACAGACTAGTTTAATAAATGAAATATGCTTCTCGTATGAAGCATTTAGTGCCCAATGCTAAATGATGCTTTGGCTACAGATAGTAGGATATGGTATGTCCCAGTCTCTAAGAAACAAAAATATTTCACACAGTACATCTTCAAATAACTTTACTCTAGAAAGGAAAATTAACTTACTCCATAAGAAATAGCTATTAACACTGGGGTGGTGGGGGTTTGCCTGGGATGAGAATGGCTGGAAGGACGGGGGTCAATCGGGGGAAAAAGGAGACATATGTAAAACTTTAGATAATAAATTTTAAAAAATAGCTAATCATATAAAAATATTGCTGAAATTTTTGACAGTGGATACATTTGTTAGTCATTCACAAAGTCCATCATCAAAATCACCTGGAGGTCTTGCTAAAATACAGATTACTGGGCTCTGACCCCAGTTTCAGATTTAGTAGGTCTGGGGTATTTAGCACAGAATTACATTTCAAAAATATTTCCAGATAATATTGATGTTGCTGGCCTTGAAACTTCATTTTGTAAACCATTGTGTTTGAGGAGAAGGACAATGTAAACTATGATGCTTGTGATTTAAAAAGCTGAGCATTAGAACAAGAGGGATAAAATGTCTTTCTCCTAGGGAACCTATTTCCTAGTAGTAAGAAATAACTATATCTAATAAGTGTTTGTAGACATGAAAATATTGTGCATAGTGAGTAATATTGGACAGAGGCAGTAGATAATGTGAACAAGGAATATCTTTCTGGAGCGATATGAGAGCTGAGATGTGAAGGATGAGGAAGGGTTGAGCTTTGAAGATCTCGGAACAGGGTGGTGCAAGCAAAGAAAACATCAGCTTGAAGGCTTTGAGATGGGAAGAAACCTGATGTATTCAAAGAAGGAAAATGCCGTTGGTAAACAGGGAAAAGTGTGGGTTTTAAAACAATAATAATGAGGTTTAAATAGTAGGTGGGACACAAACCATGTAGGCCTTATAGGCTATGAGCACGGAAAACATTTTCATTTCATTCTCTAGTCAGTGGGGAGGCCTTGGAGGGCTTGAATTGTCAGGATACCTTAATCTACTGTAAATTGTAGGAAGATCACTCCAACTGTGATTGGGAGAATGGATTGTGAGGGGAGAAGGGAGGGAGGAATGGCAAGAAAAGGGATAGGACTAAAAGGTAGATTCCAGGATTCTAGGTAAGACATGTTCATGGATTTATCTAGATGAAACAGAGGATATGCAGATACTAGACTAGTAACTCTTGAAGCTGGCTACATCAGAATCTGCTTCCCTGACTCCATCTTGGACCTGATGAATTATGTAGTCTAAGTTGTGATCTCTGGTGATTCTCATGGGCAGCCAGATTTAGGGAATTCTCTATGATACAGATTACTGTGGTAGTTAAACTGCATAAAGCACCATAGGTTTCTGTGTAGGAAATGTTCTGATGAAAGCAGTACTTAAAAATGATTAATTGGATGATGTATAAGAGAGATTGAAGACAAATATCCTGCCAGTATAAAGAGTAGTCAACAGGCTATCCCAGTAATTAAGGAATGAATTTGGACAGTACTTAAATATGGTAACAGCAATCCCATGAGCTGCATGTGACTATTTAAATTTAAATTCTTTAAAATTAAAAATTAAAATTCAGTTTCCCAATCCCACTAGCCACATTTCAAGTCCCCAGTAACCACACGTGGCTCTTGACCCCTGCAATGGACAGGACAGACATGCACCATTTTCATCATCACAGGAAGTGCTTGGGCAGCAATGGTCTGGACCATCATGCTGGTAGTGGGGACAGCGCATCAAGGGTCAAATCTGAGTGAGGAGTGGGAATAAGAGGAGGATGAACAGGGCATGGTGATAAGTGAAGCCTTGCAACTCTATACTCATGTGGATTTTATCTGAGAAATTTTGAAATCTGCATAAAAATATACCCAATTCAAGGGCACTATAAAATCAGTACTTGCTGTGTTACACAATTCACCACAATATTTCTTTTCAATATAGGAAAATACCATAACCGATAAGATAAATATTATGATAGCAAGTTTTTCTCTCCCTCCTCTCCTTTCCTGTGGATAATTACCAATGTCTGTAATTGACAACAGTTGATCAAATCAAAATAGGAAAACTAATAATGAGCCAGATTCTCCCACCACATTCCACCCGCTGAAGTCAGTAAAAGCTCTGTGCACACAGCGAGACACATGGCGAGCTAATCTGGCCCAGTATTTACACAGCACTTTCAACTGGAAGATCTTAAAATGTTGAACAAATATTCACTTTTATAGGCCATCCCGGGAGATAACCCATCGTTTGTACATCTGACTAAATTGGGTTTTAAAAGTTTGAGCTAAAGAGTGTATGCTCCCTAAAATAGTGGTATTTAAAAAGTGTGTTTCCTTCTTTCCATATATGCATGTGTCAGAATTCACAAGATGGGAACTGAGTTTGAGTAAACATCAAAGCTTCTCTCCACTTAGCCTTTCAAATGGTATCTTTTCCCCAGCTACCCACCTGACTTCAGGCAAGGAAATTAATCACTCATACATATTGATCCAAATTAAACAACTTCATTCACACAGAGCAGCGATTTTTAACCGGTGTGATGGAAGAAATTTTTAAAACATACAATACCTATTTATACATGGGCACTGCAGCCAAGACAACAATAGTTATCTGGTGTGAATGAATCAAAATTATACCTGTTTTGCCCATTTGGCAAACAATATATTTTTTGGTGTAGCACAGAATTTTAGTAATTAGTGTATGTGTACCATGAGATGAAAAATATTGAAAGTTGCTCACCTAGAAACATATTTCTGCACCATGCATCAGAGCTGCATAATTTCTTTGTGTTTTTAAATTTCTTGGAATCTTCCAGCTGAACTGTGTACAAAGGTGTTAACTGAATCTTGTTCTCAAAGAACCATAAGTGGATTATCCAATTGCTAGGTTCTTCAGACTTCCTGGTCCTCTTCTCTACCCCTTAACTGTAATTTGCAGACAGCTGTCCCCATCACTCTGCAGCTGACCCGTGTGCCATTAATAGCAAAGCAGGCAGGGGAGAGAGGAAGGGAGAGAGCTGTTTGCCTTGGTCACTTGGTTAATTAGAGAAAGAGACAATGCTGCCAATTTGTCCATTGGTTCAACAAATACGTATTCCAGTCATGCAATACACAAGGGAAACATTAAGATATAGTTGTAGACAGAATCTCTATCCTAGAGAAATAGAAAGGAAAAGAGAAATGTCTCCAGTTATCACAGGTGGTGCACAATCTAATTCTGCACATGTGTAAGAGACATGCCTCTGATTTATCTTCATGAAAAAAAACAGCACGTGGCCAGGCCATTACTGAATTTCCTCAGAACAAACAGGAAGTGGGGGTGGGGAGAGAGGATGAGAGCTGTACACGTGGCTGATCGCACATGTCCTCGGAAGATTCCCCCGTGGTCGGCAAACTGCGGCTCGCAAGTCACATGCGGCTTTTTGGCCCCTTGAGTGTGGCTCTTCCACAAAATACCACGTTGTAGGCGCGCGTACAGTGCGATTGAAACTTCGTGGCCCATGTGCAGAAGTTGGTTTTTGGCCTGGGCAAGTCTATTTTGAAGAAGTACTGTTGATATTTGGCTCTGTTGACTAATGAGTTTGCCGACCACTGCCTAGACAAAGGGAGGTGGAGGCAACTAGAGCAGGCCCAAGCCCATATTTTTAAATAACCCAATAGGAGACAGCAAGACCTAGGCAACGTATTAGGAAATAGGTCATCAAATAGTACTCAGCCAATGAGGAACTGGAGTAGGGTCTAAATGAATAGGCTGTGTTGCTTGCCCCACATGTGATCCTGTAAAAAGGGCTCCCACTCTTGAGAGTGTTATTAAGTCTCATTTCCGCCATGCTTCTTTTTCCTAGTCTGTCATTTGAAATTTGGACAGGTGAGCCATTTCTCACACATAGATACTGGAGAGGCCTTTCCAACTCTTCACCATTGTTTCCTCCAGGCCTCAATGGTTTTCACACCACCAAGTTCCCAATGATGGTCAAGTTCAAGTCAACTTTTTTAGTACATGTGGCCTGTAGCAACCAGAGCTTCAGTTAAATTCTGAGAGTATGTGGGATGTTAAAAGTTTAAGCTTCTCAGGCTTCTAAATGACTGCCTGAGGCTAAGACCAATTAGTAGTTAGCATATTAATGCGATATTCAGCAGGGCTGAAAATCAGCATAATATTGCCCTGCTGTTGGCCAAATGGCTCAAGGCAATCCCCTAACCTGATAATCCTTTTACTGTTTACCAAACTTTACCTTTGATATGCCAGTTTATATTCCTAAAGGGCAAATGTGTATTCAAGTGAATAAAAAGCAGACTGACCTAGTTTTGAGGAAGCTTCTCCACTAGAGGGAAGTTTTCCACCTGGCCCCCCATGCCTTCTAAATTCATATTTCTTGTCTAGTGTATTCATTTATGTGTGGCCCCTTCTTCAGATCCTGAACCCTAGCCACAAATGAATATGGCATTCACAAATGACTTGTTGAGTCTGTGAGTACTTGTTATCTCTGAGTACTTATTACTAGTCAACATGGGCAAATCATTGAATCTAATTGGATTCAGATTCTTCCACACTCTGAGGAGAGTGGGGTATATTTTGCTGAATTTTAGTTTCTTGGAAGCTCCTCAAAGGCCACTTTGGAGAAGGAAAGAAGAACCATGAATGACTCTATTTCTTCAATTTAAATCATAGTAGCTCTGCTTTTATATACTTTATGTATTTAAAGCAATTTCATTTATTTGAAATATAAATTTGGGGGAAATAATTATGCTTCTTTTTTTAAAAGCTTGAAAAACACTAGGCCAGACATTCCCAAAGTCTTTTTGAACTCTGCAGTCATTTGATTTTTTAATACATGTATTAATTCACCTGTACCAGATGCAAGATTTATTTATATAAAAATAAGTTTTATAAAACCAGAAGGAAAAAGCATAGGCAAACCTCAATTCTCAAACATCTCCCATCTAGAACAATTTGGTTCTTGACCAAGTTGTTCACAGAAAAAAAAGTCTCCATTGTCCACCAAAACTTGTTTTTGACATGACAACCTTTTCATTCTGATACCTCAGCATGACACAAAGCTGCTTCTCTCAGGCAACAAAGGAGAGAACACTTTTGTTACTGGTGAAATCAATGATTAACACAATTTTAAACCATAAAGAGGCCATCAAGAGTGCTAATGTTGTTTTGTGAAAGTGCTCACAAAACAATAATCACAGGCAATTGAATAGGTGGAAAAACTGTTGTTGATTAGCTAAAAGGAAAAGCAGGTAGCATTTCCCAGGTAGTGATATATGAAAAATCTATTTTAGGCTAGTAGGGGGTGGTTCGGTAAATTTAAGAAAAGAATTATTTATAAATTAAAAGGTAAATTAGATATGTACTATATATAAGAAAGGTTAAAACAGAGAATCATTTGGGGGGTCTGGAACTGATTACTTCAATTTACATTATTCCTAATAGGAAAAAATACTTCAGTTTTTGAACAAATCGCTTTTCAAACAGCCTTCTGGGACGAATTAAATTCAAGAAACAAAGATTCCACTGCAATGCCTTCTCTTCCAACACACAGACATAAGAAGAGTCTTTAGCTACATCTAATTTAAATTTATTTTATGGCAATTCCTAAATTTTTATTTGATCTATTTCCTTCCTTCCTTCTTTCCTTTCATTTTTATAAAGGATTGGATATTAAGATATATTTGGTTTTGCAAAAGTCTAATTTCTTCTCAAACTGAGACAAAAATAATATAAAAAAGACAGCTAAAGTAGAGATAAAGATGGAATTAAGTAACAAATATTAAATAGTAATTCCATAGTGAGAGAAGAGGTATGTACCATTATGGAGGATATCAGAACAATAAAAGATTTAAATTGTAGTGTCTTAGATAATTAATGCACGCCTTGGAAAGGTGTGCCTATGTGTCCATGTCCATATTTATCTGATGGACAATCAGAAGAAAAAGACTTTAAATGTCTTTCTGAAACTCATGACCTGACTTAAATGACTAACTCAAACTTTGTGAAAGGTACTACCGAAAGACAGGAGAGAGGAGGGTGGCTCCTCAGTACTCTGTAATTTAGAATTTCCAGAACATAAAATGTTAAATATGTGGATTAAGAAGACCCCCATCTCTTTGACCCTCCAAACTTCTAGAAGTGAGCCTGTATTTCTTTCTCTTGGTTCTTGGCAGACCTTGTGACTTAAAGGATTAACAGAATATGGCATTTGGCATCTCTCTGATGGTTAGTGATATTGTGTATCTTTTCATATGCCTATTGGCCATCTGTATATCCTCTTTGGCAAAGTTTCTATTCAGGTGCTTTGCCCATTTTTTAAATGGATTGTTTGTTGTTGTTTTTTTTTGTTTTGTTTTGTTTTGGTGTTGAGTTATATAAGTTCTTTATAAGTTTTGGATATTAACACCTTATCATGGGCAACTATGTACTTCCATTCAGCAGGTTATCTTTCATTTTGTTGATGGTTTCTTTTGCTGTGCAAAAACTTTTCAGTATGATGTAGTCCCATTTGTTCATCTTTTCTTTTGTTCCCCTTGCCCAAAGCAATACATCAGAAAAAAATATTGCTATGAGAAATGTTTGAGATTTTATTGCCTATGGTTTTATGGGTTTGAGAGTAACATTTTAAGTTTTTTGAACTTATTATTGTGTATGGTGTAAGAAGGTGGTGTAGTTTCATTTTTATTTTTATTTGCATGTCCCTGCCTCCTTTGTCAAAGAGTAACTGACCATAAGAAGTGGGTTTATTTCTGGGCTCTCTATTCTGTTCCATTGATATATATGTCTATTTTTATTCCAGTGCCATGCTGTTTTGGTTACTATCACCTTGGAGGATAGTTTGATATCAGGTATCACAATTCCTCCAACTTTGTCCTCCTTTCTCAAGACTGATGTTATGCAAATTAAAACCACAATGAGATATCACACCTGTCAGAATAGCTATCATCAATAAATCAACAAAAATAAAATGTTGGAGAGGATGTGGAGGAAAGGAAACCCTTGTACACTGTTGGTGAGAACGCAGATTGGTGCAGACACTGTGAAAAAGAGTATGGAGTAACCTCAAAAAATTAGAAATGCAACTGCTTTATGACTCAGCAATTTCACTTCTGGGAATTTATTCGAAGAAACCCAAAACACTATTTTTGAAAGAATATATGCACCCATATGTTTATTGCAGCATTATTTACAATAGCCAAGATTTGGAAGCATCCCAAGTTTCCATCAGTAAAAGAGTAGATGAGAAAGCTCTGGTACATTTACACAATGGAATAGTACTTGGCCATAAAAAAAAAGATATCTTGCCTTTTGTGAAAGAATGGATGGACCTGAAGAGCATTATAATAAGCGAAATAGGCCAGTCAGAGAAAGACAAGTACCATATGGTTTCACTCATATGTAGAATCTAATGCACAAAATGAACTAAAAAGCAAAATATAGACAGACTCATAGATACAAAGCAGGCTGACAACTGTCAGGGGTGGGAGGTTGGGGGGCTAAGGGCAGTGAAGGGATTGAGAAAAAAAATAAAGAGTCATGGACACGAATAACAGTGTGTTGATTGCCAGAGGGGGAGGGAAGAGAAGTATATGGGGGGATAAATAGTGAAGGAAGGAGACTTGATTTGGGCTGGTGAACACACAATACATTGTAAAGATGATGTGTTATGGAATTATGCACCTGAAACCTATATAATTTTGTTAACCAGTGTCACCCCAATATATTCAATAAAAAGAAAAAAAAACCCAGAATATGTTAGAAGTCATGATGTACCAGTTTGTGAGTCCAGGCCTTAAGAAATACTACGTCCTGACCCTTGTTCTACTAGCTCTGGAGGAAGAAGCTGACAACCCTGAGACAACCATGCTAAGAGAGCAATGGGGACATGTCCTGGAAAATGAGATGCATGTGAAGAGAGAGAAGACACAGAGCACAGAGACGTCTTCACAGACTGTGAGTGAAGAAGCCATCTTGGACGTGAATTTTATGTAAATCAGAACATTCAGTTGAGTGTTTTCTAAATTCCTCACACACAAAATTGTGAACAAAATAAAATAGCTATTTTAAGCCAAGGGATATGGAATAGTTTGTTATGCAGCTATTATAGCCTGAATAGCAGAGATCTGAAGGATGGGATTTAATAAAGGTATGAACATGAAGATAGAGGAGCAAGGTTAGCAACTGGATACGTCCTGTGAAGATATAATTTGTTGGTTCCATTTCCTTTGGATTATGGAGAAAATTCATATTTAACATATACCTAGCAATTTTCTCTTCTATGTGAAAATTCCTTTGATTATCGCAACTTTTATTAATCTCTGATGAACTAGGCACACGCTGCCTGAACTGAGGTATAGCGGAAGGTAAAATGACAGGTCAATAGAGAGGAGGAGTCAGCCCCCATTTTCTCCTTTTCTCCTATGCTAAGCTCATCTTAGGACCCAGCCTTCCACAGAGGGAATTACGCCCAGATGTTCTGGTAGCAACCAGGCTGCTGGTCTACCCCAGAGCTGGAACAGCATGCAGAAACACACAGTGCTGAGGAAGAGCTCCCTCCTGGACAAGTTAGCTGTGAGTATACAGTACCATCTTCATTTTCAAATATTCTGAAGAGGCACAGCCTGAAGGAAGAGGGAAACTGGCATTTAGGTTACTTAAGTGTATGCACACACTTAAATCCCGAGGAGGCCCCAATTTTCTGTGAGCATATTTAATGCAATAAATATTTGGACCAGAAATCACAAAATTCTCCTCACCCTGGGCTATATCGTATGATCCTCTGAGCAAAAATATGTGTCACGATGGGGCATGTGGCTCCCACTTAGGATTTCCAACCTTCCCTTTAATTGCTATGTGCTTACTTCTTTGATTCACTCAACAAACTGCTCTGGTCATCATCCAGTATTTTAAAGTCCTTCAGGCAAGGAATCTGACATTCCCATTTCATTCTTTCACTTACTCAACTAATAACTAGTTACTGAGTTTTATTAAGCTCTAGAATGTTACAAACATGAATAAGCCATACACCTTGTTCTGAAATATCTTAGTCTTATAGAGTTGCTGAGAACAGTACATAAATAGCTCAAACAAAAGGCATAAAGTGATGAGTAGCAAAACACAGAGTCTTTTTTTTTTAAGTACCAATTCCTTTAAAAAAGATAAAACTAGCATTTACTGAGTATCCCCCATGGAGCATATGTTTTAAATATATTATCTCACTTATACTCCTCCACCATCTTGTAAGGGAGGTATTATGTTTTTATTTTATAGGTAAAAAAAACCTTAGGTTAAAAAATGTTAAGTAATTTAAGGTCATAAGTAAATTAAAACCCTAAAACTATTCTTTGTCTCACATAAAAATCTTAGATTCTTTCCATTAGAGTTTTTATAACAAAGGATGGATTTGATGCTGGGCTTTGGAAAATGAATAAGATGTGAACAGGTGACTTCTGGGGTGCAAGGAGGTGCTACAGGTAAAAGACTTGCAAATGGAGGGATCAAGAACAATGTAGCTTAGTTACTGTCCAAGGTAATTTGCTGCACAGACTATATTAAAACCATATCAAAAGAACAATTATAGCATGTGCAATATGCCCAGATACTAAAGTGGTTACAAAATATGGAAAGTTTTCCTTGTAATAGGACCTATCATATATGCTACTCAAATGTTCCCAGACAATATGACCAGGGAGTTTGGATGGAGTTATATTTTCTGGAACACCCAGATTTTACTGATTCCAGAAATTATAAGTTGAATCCCCTGCTTCAAAGTCTTCTCATCAAATATTCCTGGGAAAACGTAAGGGTTGTTCCACACAGACTCACAAGCCATAATGTTTATGATAAGCATTACTTCTACTCTGTCAAGTCTCAGAGCTTCTGACCTGGTCCTCCAGGGCTCAGAGCATCTCATACTCATTTGGAGGAACCTACTTGGTATTAAAGGTATAAAAATACTATTAGAAATTGCCTCTTGCTTTTGAGATGCACACTGTTAGGTCCAAAGCAGGGCTACTTGCTTCCCAGGCCCACCAACCCAACACCTGACAGGGTTTGAAGGCTTCTTGTTGAAACTGTTGTTCCCGTTTTTGTTTTTTGTAATCCTGCCTTTAGGCATTAGTCCAGGTGAAGAAATGTAATTAATAAACACTTCTGTGTATCCATAATTTCTTAACTCTCATCCCCGACAGTAAGCCTTTCAGTCCAGGTATCTTCCCACCTCCAGAATGAGTTCTCTGAAGAAACTTCTCTGAGCTCATCCAGATGAGCTTCCAGTGGTCTTTCTTGCCATTTTGCTCAATAAATATACATCAATTGTCAAAAATATAGTAAGAAGCTATTTATCAAACTTGGCCATAAATGTTTAATTCTTATCTCAACCCAAGTATTGAACCCTCCTTCCTACTTAATGCTGTATTATTTTCTTTGTGAAATCAGGTATTCCACATTCCTGGTAAAATTTCTGTCATGTGCCCAAATCACATGTATAAATCTGAGTACCTAATAGAAAACATCTTAAAGGTTCGATCTGCAGTACAGTGTGTGGAAGAGTCAAAGCAAATGGAGTTCAGGTTTGAAATCGGAAGGTAGGGCTTTGTTTGAATCTAGACTCTGCCATTTAGAAATGATGTAGCTTTGGACAAGTTTTTTTAACTATACTCAGTCTTGACATCTGCAACATAAAATGAGAATAATCTTAATATTGTTCATTTTGTCTAACCCACAGCATGATTATATTAAATAGGACAGTGATTTCCTTATGTCATTATGTGCCAGGCACTGTGCTAGGCCCATAGCATCAATTACTAATTATCCTCATCCTTCCTATCCTAATAGGAAGATATTACTAACTGAGGATTGCTCTTTACTTAAATACTCTACCATGTACTACCAATAGTATACAGGTAGTACATGGCAGAGCATTTAAATAAAGCTAGATGCTCCCAATATTAGAACCATCCTCTTTTCACAAAACATTGATACTCCTATATAAATATTAACTTGTATGTTATTGGTGTTTGCTTGTCTAAGACCTCTTGAAAGCAGTATCTAGATCAGTGATGGTGAACCTATGACACGTGTGTCAGAGGTGACACGCGAACTCATTTTTTTGGTTGATTTTTCTTTGATAAATGACATTTAAATATATAAAATAAATATCAAAAATATAAGTCTTTGTTTTACTATGGTTGAAAATATCAAAAAATTTCTATATGTGACACGGCACCAGAGTTAAGTTAGGGTTTTTCAAAATACTGACACGTCGAGCTCAAAAGGTTGGCCATCACTGATCTCGATCTTTCTTCTCAGTACCTACAACACTTAGAAGCACACGTCCTGGTCAAAAAATAAAGCAAGTTTAATAACTATCTGTTGGCTTTCTGAACACATGAATAAACAAGAAATGAACAGCTTCTACCCTATTGTGACCTCTAGGCTACATAAAAAATATGATGCTATCACTACTCTGAAATGTGAGCATAACACCCTCAACATAAGCAAATGTATGAAGTAACCACAGACACACTTTTAAAAATATAGCAAGTCTGACACTCATTGCCAACCAGAGCCAATTCTATTAATCAGAAGGAAGAAGGGTTTTTATATCCTGCTGCCTGAGAAACTAAATTGATTTGATACCTTTTAAAATTTTTAAGCTATCTCAAAATCTCAGGTTAAAAAAAATCATGCATTTGGTATTTTAAACTACAGTCAGAAATAACATATATGTTCATGCAATGTCGACGTTATGATTTCCCCATAGTTTTGCATTTCTCTAAGTAAAATGCTATCTACATCTCACAACTGGTGGGTGTAAAGATTGTGAAACAAAGTTGGGCACAATCCATCAAACTCACAACCCATGCCAATTTTACTCACTCTCTGGAACATAGGAACTAGGTAAAACTTATGGAAAAGTGTTTAAATCAAAAGTAACTGCTACTGATGCATATCTCCTGGGAGAGTTCACTCTTTACCAGGTGATTTTTTTTTAAGTTTTCAGGCAGCATTGGCACTCTCTCCAGCAGGCCAAAGTTAGTGTTTTTTTGAGTAAGCAAGGAAGGAGGTGCTTCCTCCAATCATCCCAGGAACCAGAGAGACAGATGACCTATTCCTGTTTTAAAGATGAGAACAGTGACACTGGGAAAGGCAAAGTACCTAACCAAGGTTATGCATTTAGTGAGGGGTGGAACTGGGATTTGAACCCAGTCCAACTGATTCCAAAGCCACAGCTGCTCTGCCAGAAGGAGAAGGGATGGCTTAGTAGTACTAGAGACTTTTAAAACATTGAATTAAAAGTAAAACATAAGGTGGAGTAAGATAAAGCAGTTGTTTAAATATTGTTTTAGGATAAGGGATTTAAGGGAGAGATGATAAACTGAGGGGTGGGTATAAGGATAATTCTTGAGGCCATTTCAAACAGGCCCACTGATATCTGTTTTAAAATTGCTTTTCAACAGGTTTAAATGCATTCCTTGCTCTATGCACTCTGCAATAGCATGATCTTTTAGATATCTGAAGCTAAGCCATTGCCTGTGACATTGGACTTGCCTGTAACTTTGTTGGCCACACAAAATGTAGGAGAAACACTGGGAAAGAGAAACTCCACTCACTGTTTAGTGCTGAACTCAGTCCTGAAAATCTCTTCCAGTCATTCTTCATACTTGATTATCTATTGGCCTCACTCTTGGCTACTCACTCTTTTTTCCATTTTTGTTCCAACTTAATTTTTTAGACTAGATATTTTCATACTTTTCTTAACTATGAGCTTGGTTTCTCTTAATAGTGCTTATAGATTTTTACTATATAAACCCAGTAATCCTACTTCATAATATCTCTTTACTTCCCTGCCTCAGGTGCAACAGTCTGCTACCTGTTTGGGCAACTATCCAACTTACTTCACATCAGACATTTGAGCAAGAAGCATACAGGCCTTAATGACTTAGATCAATAGTTTTCAAACCTGGCTACAAAATCATGTGAGGCACTGAAAGAAAATATTGTTACAGGGGACCTACCCTGAACCAATTAAACCATAGTCTCTAAGAATGGTCAGGCAGAAATGCAGGTCAGATCATCCCTGTATAGGGCAATTTTATACTGTGATGGCTTTGTTGACAATCCCCTTGAGGCTGGAGTCTTAAAGAGACCTTTCCCAACCAGTGAGCTCAAGTTCTCATCTGAGTTATGTCCCCGCCTCAGGCTATTTCTCTGGCATGCCAACACAATTAATGGCAAGTTCAGTCAATAACATGAAACATCACGGTAGTTGTTATGTGTCATTCAAAACAACCAATTGGGTGACTGACTGGCATTTTCCTCTGCCAGTGGGTGATTGTTGGCCCATCGATAGAGATGCATGATGACTTAGTCCACCTTGTCATTTGCAGAAATAAATGATGCAAGTGCCAAATTTTACTCTTCTTCCCAACAGCTCCTAAAGGTATGAGTTGCAAACTCAGATAGCCCCAACAAATCTGGCAGGCAATGTGAAGGGTAAAAGTAGCAACCCTGTTGAGCTAGAGAACCCATGCTCCATCAAGTGGGCAGGTAACGCTCAGCTCCCAGGGGTTGATGTCATGCAGGAATGTGGGCTGTGTGTTGCCTCTGGATTCATTTTACTATTTTCTGCATAGTTACACACACAAATTCTTCCAATAGCCAATTCGGGTTGACCACACCACCAATTTAAAAACATGAATTTTAGTCCCGTGATTGAGTGTCAACCCATGAACTAGGAGGTCACAGTTCGATTCCCAGTCAGGACACATGCCTGGTTGCGGGCTCCATCCCCAGAAACATCATCATTGATTTTTCTATCTGACAATTTTTCTATTCTCTCCCTCTCCCTTCCTCTCTGAAATCAATACAAACATATTTTAAAATCTAAAATTCAAAATCCTCTAACAAATGACTCTCATATATCCCTAACTTCACCTATTTTTACTCTTCAATTTGGATTTCTGACTTTTTTTAAATGACGTTAAAATAAACGTTTTTGTCTTTTATTTTATAAGCAAAACCTTCGTATAAAACTTGTACATGATGAAATTAATCAGTGTAACTTGTGGTTTTTCCGTTTACATTTATTCTAAAATTCTGGTAATTTCAAAGGATATTAAATTTTGCTTGATGTATCATCTAGCCCGAGGGGCCATATTTCTTTAGCAAGTAGCTACACAAACTGTAGCAATTTTAATTTTGATTCTTTATACTTCTTTATGATTCTGCGCATGACTCTGATTTCTATCTCATCACGTATTAGTCTTCCCAGCTAAAATGAGCTCCCTTTTCCCCCTCTATTCCACCAATCCAGTTATTCACCTTTTCCCTTTCTCCTGTCACTATTCCTCCAACTATCTGCTCTCTGTCACTATCCCCCCACGTTTTTCTGCTCCTTTTGCTTAAACCTAAAGTTCCATTCCAAAGCTACCAGCCAAAAACCGACCAGACAACCACCTTTGTTCTCGGACTTGCTAAGGAACATCATTAACATTGTTATGTGAAGAAAAGTTACTGGAATAAGCAGAGCAAAGCTCTGTTGCAACCTGCCCTTCATTCAGTAATGCCACAAATTTAGTCACATTCTTCACATATCTGTGACATACCACATTTTTATGTGATGTGAAAGTCATCCATAATACATTCGTACTGTCATCCCTCAACAACTGTGACCCAGCAAAAGTTAACTATTTCTGCATTAACATACAGCTCAGACGTTGTTTTTTTTTAAAGCCATAAGCCTAAAGTATCTCAGAGGTATGGAAACACTGTTTTCCTTCTTTTTGTACCTTGCATCTCTGGGAATATCTTCCCTCAACAAGGCTTGTAGAAAAGAACTTTAAGAGAAAAAAAAATTCAGAATGCCACTTAGGCAAAATTATAATTAAATGATGATATTTGGGTTGCCCTGTTCTTCAAATTATAAGTCAACATCAAAATTGCTATAGTTTGTGTAGCTACTTGCTAAAGAAATATGGCCCCAAGGGCTAGATGATACATCAAATAAAATTTAATATCCTTTGAAATCACCATAATTTTAGAATAAATGTGAATGGAAAAACCACAAGCTATATTGACTAATTTCATCATGTCCAAGTTTTATAGGAAGATTTTGCTTATAAATGATAAAAAATGTGATTTTAAAGTCATCAGTTGATAAACATAACATAATTAAGCTGATTTTTTTAAGCCATAGAATTCCAAAAATTGGATTCTGTTTTTAAGTGTAATATTACATAAGTGTAGCTCCAGATCAGGGAAAACAAAATAAACATGGACATCTTGTTTTTGTCCTAAAGAAACTGTTCTTGAAGCTCATAAAATGTCTCTTTTCGTTTGCTTATTTTCTGTTGGTATTTTTAAAACTGTCAAATTCTCAGACCAAATTCCACGTAGGCTTACAAGCATTGGATTTTTCTTAGGCTTTCTCTACTAACTAAGAAGTACAATGTACTCAATAAAACATTTTTTTAAAAGACACAAATAAACTTGACAATATATTAGGGACTCTTTAGATTTTTCAAAATATTTCATCCCTATTTTTCAGACCAGTAGATTAAGCTATGCAAGTTATTATTTAACATTTTTTTGAAAACCTTAAATAACTTTTGTAGACTTTCTATGGTGCAGTGAGATAGTTTCTCTTTATCAACAAGAGCAAACATAATCAACCCAGAATGGTGACATAAATGATGGAAGAACTAAGAATATCTGTTTGGCCACAGGACATCTATGCAAGTCTGACTTATAGAGTTTTTACCCAAACACTTTAAGTATGTGTCCGATCATTGGGGGTCTTGGAGATAGTGAACATGTTTCAGTGATACTCAAAGTGGGGTAAGCTAAGGGCTCTAGGGGAAATAAGAAACCTACAGAAGATGGAGAAAAGGGTTTGGGGTGGTGTTAAGGAATGTGTTAAGCAACCCCACAGGATAGACTACAACCAATGCTTTTCATTCTCGTTATGAACGGTCTGGGATTTAAAAAAAAAAAAAAAAAAGATGTACTACTCTGCCTAACTCAAGTGTTTACACTTGGGAACAATCCAGAGATAGTATAAAACAGTGTTTCCCAAGGCCAGCCCTCCAGACATCTGAATCCGAATCACCCATGCCACTTGTCCCAGGCCTATGAAATTAGAAAATGTTTTCACAGAACCCAGGAATCAACATTTTAAAAAGCTCCCTAGGGACTTCTCAGTACATCAAATGTTGAAAAACACAAGATATCCATAAAGATAAGCTATCCATACAAATGGCCAACAGCTAGATGAAAAGGTACTCACATCATAAATCATCAGGAAAATGCAAATTAACCCCTAGAGTGCCGGGGAGCTCGATTGTGCTCCTCCTGTCTTTCGCCAAAAGTGCTGGGAGCACGATCACGCTCCTCCTGCAGTGTCACTGTTAGATGCTAGTAGTTCACGCTTTATTGACAGATGGCACCTAAGTGCAGATTACTTATGATGCCGAATGTTTGTAGTTCTAAAATTGACCACTGGCATTTATCTGCCTAATTTTTTACAGGTACTACAATTTTATGAAGTTTACTCAGATTTTGTAACCCTAAAGCTTCGAAATGGCGTCCAGTTCTAAGTCTGCTTTTATTAGTGATGATGATATTGCTAAATATGTCAATTCTTGCTGTGACGATGACGATTTTGTGGAAGATATTGGAGAAGGGTGTCCCTCTATTTTAACATTATATGTTTTGTTCAAATTTTTTTTCTACTAGTACTTTATAATATAATCAGCAAACAATATATGTCAAAGATGAAAACAAAGGTAGTAAAGGTTTCCTTACGTTTTTGAATATGTAACTTCATTTACTTGTGATTCATAATTTTTTTCCTAAACTGCTGTAAAATCAGCAAAAATACCTTGGCAATTTTAGCATAGTTCCTAGGATCTTGATTGGCACTCAAAGGGTTAAAACCACCTCAACCTGTGGGAATAAGAGTTAGCAAAAATACAAGAAATAACAAGTGTTGGTGAGGTTATGGAGAAAAGGGAACCCTTGTGCACTGTGGGTGAGAATGTAAATCAGTGCAATCACTATGGAAAACAATATGGGGATGCCTCAAAAAAATTCAAAATAGAACTATCACATGACTCAAAGATCTCAGTTCTGAGCATGTATCAAAGAGAATAGAAACATAATAATATTGAAGAGATATCTGCGCTCCCATGTTCTCTGCAGCATTCTTCATAATAGCTAATATATGGAAACAAGCTAAGTGTCCATCAATGGATGAATAGATAAACAAGTTGTGGTACAAATATACCACATGTTATTCAGCAATGAGAAAAAGGACATCCTGCCATTTGCTACAACATATGTAGACCTGGGCATTATATAAGGGAAATACGCCAGACAGAGAAAGACAAATAATGCAAGGTATCACTTACATGTGGAATCTGGGGAGAAAAAAAAGTCAACCTCATAAAAACAGAGAGTAAAAGAGGCGGTCGCCAGGGCTGTGGGGAGAGTTTGGTCAAAGGGTAGAAACTTTCAGATATAAGATGACTAAGGTCTGAGAAGCTAATGTAAAACATGGTGACTATAGTTAATAACACTGTACTGTATAAGTGAAATGTGCTGGGAGGGAATTGAAATGCTCCCACTGGAAAAAACAAAGATAAACACGTGAGCTGATGGATATGTTGATTAACTAGATGGGGGAATCCTTTCACAATGTACACGTGTGTTGAATCACCACAATGTACACTTTTAAGATCTTACAATTTTATACACCAACTTCCCCTCAATCAAGCTGAAAGTTGCTTAAAAATTTACAAGCTTCAGCCTTGGGGAAGCCTGGTGTGAACCTCAGTGCTCTGAGATGAAAACAGTAACAGTAATAAGTCCTGCCTCACAGGACAATTGGGGGGATTAACTTAAGTGAGATAATATGTATGAGGCATGAAAAATGGGTTTTCCATGAATGATACCGTTAATAATCCACAGCAGCTTCCTCAACACGCAAGCAACACCCCCCCCGCCCCCCCCCCCCCCCCCCCCCCCCGCCCCAGACAGGCAGCTCTGGGCCATGATGGGGATGAGAACCAGAGTTCTGAGAAAGGTGTTAGGACACCCCAGTTGTCTGCCTGCTGCTGCGGGTGCTGAAGCATCACCACAGCCGCACCGGTCAATTTCCCCTTTGAGAACCAAGTTTCAGCATAATAGGAGCCAGGGCACGAACACATTTACGGATGTACCACAAGCGGTGGACCTCTGTGCCGTGGTGAATTAAGGAATCAAGGCCGATTTACATAATGTTTAGAAAGCTCACAAACTTCGTATTTTGTCTAAAATCATTTTGATTCTCTAAGGTTTTTCCAACGGTGCCAATTTGGCTGAAACTGTTGCTTGAATTGCCAGCCTGCATCCAGATTCCTCAGTCTAATCTTTGGCAGGATCCTCGTCACTCCAGTTTCAGGACCAAGTGACTGGCAGCAGCCCAACAGCCCAAGTGCACACTCCTGCCAAGTCAGCACTGGCCAGGAAAAGCCTTCAAGAATGTGAAACAAAAGAGAGTTCAGGCCTTCTCCTCACTCCTGAGCTGGCCACCCTGCAGCTGGTCAAAGGGACAGCCTCACTCCTTCCATCCAGGGACATGCAGGCATAGTGGGAACATTCCATTGTGCCCCGTAATTCAGAAATGAAAAAGAAGAGGGAAGAGTCGGGTCAAATGGGTTCCTGTCATATCAAAATAACACGCCAGTGACTGGTCAGTCTTTTATGCATCTTGATTATAAATGTAAATGGCAGAAAGTGAAGCGTGGGCTCTTGACGGTCTGAATAATTGGTCAGTAGTTACATTCCAACTGATCATTTCACTTTAAGCCCTAAATTATTATCTGTCTATGCTACCTACCTTGATCAATAGACCATAAAATAGCCAAATCCCCACTTCATGTCATAATATATGTTAATAAATATAACAGTGGCAGCACAGCCAGTAATCTTCACAATTCTGAGCATAATTATTGTATATTGCCACTTTCAAACATCAGAATATTAAAGATATCGATGTTTAGTCATAGGAGTTATATTAGGGAATCATCTTTATCCAATTATGAGCAATATATTTGGAAAAGGTGAAACCCAGAGCAAGCACATCAAATCTGGGACTCAGCTATAATTAAGATATATAGGTTAGTCTTTGTTCTTTTCACAAAGTACATGACCTATTTAATTATAAACAGGAAAAATAGTATTATTTCATCACAACTCAAATAATTTGGCAATTTATTAACAACTTCTCTTCAAAGGTTTTTGTTTCAGTGTTATTTTCAGCATTTGCCCTGAAAGGTAACATTCGATCTGTCAGTTCTAATATTCTCAGATTTGATGAATTAGGTTATTTTGTTACAGGCTTAATAATGTTTTCTCCTGAATCTATTGTAAGACCCCTGCTCAACAAGAAAAAGAGGTCAGGATGAATAAAAGGTGTTTTAAATACATAACTAAAGTATGCACAACTATTACAGAGTAGATGTGTATATTATAAAATACATACAGTTTTATTAAAAGGATAAACTGTAGGCCATGGCCAGGTGGCTTATTTGGTTAGAGCTTTGTCCCTGTACACCAAGGTTGTTTGATTCCCAGTCAGGGCACATACAAGAATCAATCAGTGAATGCATAAATGCATAAATAAGTTAACGATAAATTGCATTCACTTGCTCTCTCTCTCTCTCTCTCTCTCTCTCTCTCTCTCTCTCTCTTTCTTTCTCTCTCTCTTCCCCCCCGCTTCCTCTCTCCCTCTCAAGTCAATAAACTAAAAATTTTAAAGAAAAAAGAGAAGAACTGTAGCAGTTAGCAATGCTTGGTTCACATCTTTGGGACTCAGGCATAGACGCTTCTGTTCTGTGTAGTCAGAAAAGCTAATTGTGTCAAGCCAGACAGACCATGTCAAAGCACTGCTGAGAAAACGTAAAGCTAATTATCCCAAGGACATCAACAGAAATACTTGGAAAATGCACAATTTTAGTTAACTTTTTTGTTTGCCACAATGCCAAGTAACTACCCAGACATATTTTAGCACAGGCTTGGCCAAATAATGGCATGCATTGAACACCTGAAGCTCCTGAAGTAGCCAGTCACCCAGTTGCTTTGACATCATCTTAACTCAAACACAATATGTATATTTTCAATCAATTTACTTTGGATCCATTTTTATATATGAAATATGGTCAGTGTTCCATGAACACATTTTCAGAGGAAAGATTGCTATAAATATGATGTGATAATGACTAGAATGTTTCAAGGAAGGACAGGAGGAGAAAAGAAGAAAACTGCAAACTCTCATAAAATTTAAAATAAACTGTGAACTAAGACTTGGCATTTCGTCATTTTTAAACCGATATCTAATTTGTAAGTTCTGTCCTTTAAAAGAATGTTGCAAGCTTTTTCTTAAATAAATATTCAATATGAGCTGTGAAAGAGTAATGCTTAAGACTTGCAGTGACAAAAATTCAGCTTCCAGAACTTGAAAAAAACAATATGAGGTAAGAAAAACATAGATAGATGGTTGATAAATAGGTAGAGAGAAATGATAGATGATAGATAGATAGATAGATAGATAGATAGATAGATAGATAAGAGATAAATTTCAGAAGTCTCATTTTTAAAAATATAGATTTAATTCTGGATCTATGTTAATTAACCTTTTCTTCCTCAAAAATAAATTTCAGACTTAGAATAAAACTGTCAATATGAAAATACAAAAACTTAAGTGATATAAGAAGAATATACATCAAACTTCTAATCTCCTCCTAAAATAATTTCCATAATTAGGCTTTAAAATTTAAACTTAAGTTTTCTAGGAGTAAAACACAAAAAACCACTACATATATACTTCTATTTACTATCATAAAAGAAAACATTTATTGTTTTAGTTCTTTAAGAGATAAAGCTTTTTACTCAAGCCAAATTTGGAAGCAACTTACTTTATTAGTTTCCATATAAGTCACAATAAAAAAATGGTAGTTACAAAATAGTCATGGAGATGTAAAATACAGCATAAGGAATATATATATATATATATATATATATATATATATATATAGTCAATAATATTCTAATAATTATTTATGGTGCCAGATAGATACTGAAAATATCAGAGGGAATATTTTGTCAAGTATATAATTGTCTAATCATTATGATGTGTACCTTATGCTAATTCAAAATAATATTAAATATAAACTGTAATTAAAAAATGAAAATAAACAAAAACATCATTTTGACAAGGGAGGGCATTAACTGCATGGTAATTTCTTCTTCTGCTTCAAGAAAAAGGAGGGAACCCCTGCCTGCCCCAACAACAATGCATTAACCATCGCTTGCAGTCAATGAGGTACCACCACAACCTCCAACTCTTGTTCCCCTCCCATGAACTTTTGTTAAAAACAACCCTCCACAATTTCCTCCCAAAATTTAATAAAAGCAAACCCCTCTCTTTCGTCCTCCAGACTTGATTAATGGTTATTTTACAGAAATTTAAAAATCACTATTCTCTATATTGCCACTTCTTGTATTGAGCCTCAATAAAATAGAAAATATAACAAATCTAACCCATAGTTTTATGTCAGTACAGCATATTAGTTTAAACCAAGACTTGGATATTAGGTATATACATGTTCAAAGTCTGTCTCTATTAATTACAAGCTGGCTGACGTTACAAACATTTTCTTAACATTTGTAAAATGAGATAATATCTAAGATGTAAACATAATGCTTGATTTTATGATTAAATGAGATAAATTATATTAATCTTCCTATGAACTTGCTGCTAAATGCTCAATGAGTGATAAAATTTGAAATACGTTAACAGATAAATAAAACTTGAAATATATTAAGAGAAAGATGGATGAAAGTTTATTTGACTCTTCTTTTTGAATATCATTTTTCTTTGTAAAAAGCTATAAAATCAGTTCAGGTTAAACTCTGGAAAATGCCTAGAATATCAATATTTTGTTTGGTTAGATGAAGGCAAAAGATTTGAGTCTTGTTTCTCTAAGACCAGAAATTTGGGTTTGACTAAAGAGGTATCAAAATTTTAGGTCTTTAACGTGCAAAAAGAGTTCTCCTGATAATCCAGTTCAATTTTCCATAATCATATTAAAGTTGCATCTAATAATAAATTGACCCCTATCTCCTCTGTATGCTCTTTCCTGGGGAGCCCTACTGAATGTCCAAGTGATCAAGGTAGGCTATGGGAATGGAGACCAGTACAAAAGCTTGATTCTGTGAGCAGGGGCTATATAAGGAAGAAGGACATGACAAGAAGTTGATGCAAGCATGAGGCAATATGTTTTCTTACTTCCAGAGACAATAAGTTAGTTTCCACTGACAGTATACATATAAGCTAGGCACAGGCTTTCAATACTAAAAATAAATAAAAAATAAAATTTTTTAAAGTGCTCTCTTTCCTCAAAAATCTATAAAATCTACAGAGGAAAACAAAACTACAGTAAAATAGTCTTACGTGTAGTCTACAGAAATCTGTTTCCTTCAGTTTGTTTAAGCACCTAGGGCATCCTGGTACATGGATGACACAATATTATTAGCTGTAAGACGTTAAAAGAAACTGATCATGTTGGTCAAGAATTGGTAACTTGAAGATACAGCTATGCAAAGAAGCCAGTGGGATTTGGAAGGCTAGTAATTTTATTTTTAGTAAAAGAGTAAATACAGGTGTTAAAATCAGCACGCTTACATCTTTATTAGAGTGGAGGGAGAGAGGGTTTGGTGGCACAGTAAGAAGCGGGAATCAATCATCAAAAAGAATCCATGGAAGTAGATCCCTGTATACTAAGAGCCTTGAGTAAAAGAGATGGCACACATCACTGACACCTCATTAGAATTATATTTTGGCTTTCCAAAAAAAATTTGTTTTAATTTATGCGTTTGTTTTAATCGAGAAAACTCACCGTCTCCTAATACTATTTACAATGAATTTCTTACATCTAGGAAACAATTTCTGTAGCCTCTGATGAGTGGGATTAATTTGGGATGGGAGGGGACTTCCACTGAAAACACAAGTTCAGAGATCCTCAATGCTCATTTGATAAAACATAGTGGGGAAAATAATCAGTGTCAATGTTGACTATATATTATTTTTTTTAATTATCTTTATTGTTGAAAGTATTACAGATGTCCCCCTGTTTCCCCCATTGACCCCTTCTACCCGGCACACACCGCCACCCTAGACCTCACCACACTATTGTCTGTGACCATGGGTTATGCATATATGCACGTAAGTTCCTTGGTGAATCTCTTTTATCTTTAGTCCTTTTTCCCTTGGCTTTAACCTCAGTAGATTTCTCTGAAAGCATCAAACCTGGGGGAAAAGAATTGGCATGGCCACACACACAAAAGAATAAATCTGGCAGGCTTCTAAGGCAGAGAAGCCTTAAAATACCCCTGTACCTGCAAGTCACCTGCAAGTTTGACTACTAAGGAAATTGCCCCTGTTGGCATTCACATCCAGTGACCTATCAGTGAGAACAGAGACAGACACTCGCTGGCGAAATAGGTGGTATCCATCCAAGGCATTTGCGGCATTGTTAAGCAAAACCATATGGAGAGACACGTTAAGAAGGACTGGGGTTATTTATATTCACAATGGAATGGCCTTATATTGTGTTCTTAACATAGCAGAGGACATCCTCGTGTGAGGCTGTGCCCAAAGTTCCGTTTGTTCACATAGATGACTGAGGAGTCATTTTTACTGGAAAAGTCATACTCAAATTCAGAACACCGTAATAAATTGTATCGAAGGAAAAAAGTCTAAGCTATTTTGTGACAGCAGCACTTTCCACGTGTTTTATGTTAATATCCCATGCTGGCAAAGTACTTTGTCCTATTTTTCATATGATTTTAAAAAAGAAAAGTGCCCATTTTCTCTATAAGCTTTATATTTTTTAAAAAGCCTCCTTAGACTCCCCTCTATAAGAAATTGGGTCAGTGAAGGAAAATGGAATATTAAAAGTACTTTAAGAGGAAAAAACCCCATATCTTTACAAATTAATGTTGTAATCATTTTATTATATCTATTATTAGTTAGAGTAAATGCACAGATCCAGTAATAAATATATCTGAAAGACACCTAAACCTTACCGAAAATGTTATTATAGGTGTGTTTATAATTTTTCAATTTATTGGAAAAATTATTGATACTTGTTATGACTGACTCATATTTTTATCATGAGTGGTAATGATGAGCATATTATTGATGATGAGCATATATGACTGCATTTTATCTATTTGTGTTAACCATGCTTAGCATCATCATAGCTACTCAAAGCAGAAAAATTTACAGAGAAAGGGATTGGAAGATATTCCTTCACTTGGTTCTTTTATTGTGGAAGTGAGACTGGCAATGTAGAGAGTCCCTAAGAGTGTCTCTTTTCCTGGATAGCTGATTCCTCATTTTCTTCACCTTAGAAAGTTCAAGTTTGTCTGAGAGGTGTATAGAACAAGAATAATATATCCAAGTAATAATTCCCCAAGAAATTACAATGCCACCAGACACTTAGGACTACCTGGCCAGTTGTTGGTACTGAATCATTAGTAAGTGGTCAGGTGATTTGAGAAAAATGAATGTGAACATAATCTGACAGGCGGGGGGAGGGGGGTGATGGTTAAATGATGGCTTATACAAACATATCTCCCATTTCCTTATCTTATTTTTATATTGATGTGCTTTGAGAATGTTCTAAAAACTGAGACAAAGTCTTTTTTTTTGTGGTAACTTTTCACAAATTTTAATCCAGAAAATAAGGAAACCTATAGTCCATATTTAACTAAAAACACACAAATACAGCCTGCATCCCTGCTATTTAGAAATGAAAACAAATAGGAACCCAGCCCTATGAACTTCAGAGTTCATGAAAACATATTGAAAATCATGTCTCAAGGCAACAGGAAAAGTGAGTTAATTGATAATTGCAGAACTCCTAGTACCAACCCACGAGTGAGGAACACTAGAGAAACACTGTGCCCTTCCATGTTAATTGACTTCAATCCTTTGAGTATACTGTCTAATGAATAGATCAGGGGGAAGCAGTGGACAGCTGGGTATCAGAGAAGCATGTGATACAACTGTATGACACATGGATTGATTTACAAGATCAAAAACATAGCTTAGGGGGAGAACTCTTGGAACCGATTACAGATTGGCTTGGGGACAGGAAATTAGTGTCAGCTACAGGGAGGGGACTTGGTGGCAGGCGGCTAATAAGCAGGGGACAATTACTTGGTCTCCCCATGCATGTCAGTGAGAGTTGTATGCAGGATTTTTGAAGAGTAGAGACTGAACTGAGGTAGTAAATGGTTGTAGGTTAGAATTGTTCAGCTAGGAACAGGAATCCCAAAGGAGGCCCTCCATTACAGCCCACGCTGCTCACCCCAACCCCCAAGCAGATTAATACAGAAATTCAGAATAAGTATTTAGAAAGCATTTGACAAAGTAGCTTATGTCTTTTGGACTTAAAAAATAAATAAATAAGTGTGGGGATTTTGTTTCGTATGTCTCTTTGTTTTATTTTTCTAATAATAGTTTTATAGTATTTTATATTAAAAATCTGTCTGTGACAGTTTGGAAATTTAAGAAACTAGTTCTTCACTACAGGTAGTTTGAAAAATACTGGCTTCACTCAGTTAGTAATTGTTAACAGAGCACTTGTTTTGAATTAAAATAGCTGGGTTGATATTTTGGAGCAAGAATTTTTCATGGACTCATGGACAGTAAAAAAAAAAAATACCCATGGACAGTAAAAAAAAACAAACAAAACACATGTATTTTCAGAATCTTATGAATGAATGATTCTGATTCAGTAGGTTTTTGGTCCAGGATCTGTACATTTTTAAAGCTCTTTGGGTAACTTTTGTGATCGTAAAGGTTTGAAAACACATCACAAGAAGCCAACAGTGTTCTCTATATGGTGGTTCCTTGGTTAGAATTGTGGAAAAAAATGTCTCAAATTTGTGAATCACTCAAATGTGATGTGTTTGTGTGTGTTTCTTTGCTTGAGGGTAAAGTCATAGAAAGTGTCAGGCATCACATAAAAAATCCCAATAATGGGGCGAGGGGGTTGTGGTGGCTGCTATCGGACTGACAAAGTGGGAGCCTGGTGAGATTGCCCGGTGGAGCTGCCTGTCATTCACTCCTGGGCCCTGAGACCCTGTGCTCCCTGCTGCAGTCTCCCCCACTCCCCTGCTCCAGTGCCCCTGCTGGCCACCTTCCTCTTTCTTTCTCCTTCTCCCCTTCTGTTTCACCTTTCTCCCTGTCTCTTTTCCTCTTTCTCTCTTCCTTTTATCCATTTTATTTATCCCTTTGATTTTACTAAGCTTACTCCATCTTTTTCCCTATCTTCTCCCTTTCTGTGTCTTCACTCTCCTTTCTTTAACTTATTCATTCACTTTTTTAATAAATATATATTGGTACCTCCTCAATGTAAGATAGTGTGTAAGAGCTGTCCAGGAGGGGACAAGTCAGGCACCAGCCATGCCTTCAGGCTATTAGAATGATGCCCCCATCCCCAACCCCCAGGCATAAATGTACTGATAAAGCAATGAGCATTCCCTCCAATTACCAGAATCATTTACTTCTGTTTATCCAGCTTTCTCCTTTCCCTTCCTTGACAAACACAACAAAAGTAAATTTTTGACTCTTGTGAAGACGCACATTTGCTACCACAGAATACCAAGACATAGCCCTAGATCTACTTGTTGGTGTACATGAACTCTAAATTACCATTTGCTTTAGCAGAAGAGAGAAGAATTTCCCCCCTTCGGCCTCTGTCAGCTGAGCTCTTTCCCTTCCTGTTGTCTCACAGCCATCACTCTCCACACCTTTGCCCTGCTACCCGGCTATCCCCACAGTAATGGCCAGCCCCACCGCTTTACTTTTATCCAAGGCTGAGGCCCTTAGCCTTGCAAACTATACCTACTGCTCTGATGTGTAGGCACTAATACTGTACAAATATAAGCACAAAGACTTGTATTTCTCCCTGTTTGATTGTCTGTGGTTGTGTTACAAGCTACCCTAAAATTTAGCAGCTTAAAATAATAAGTATGGGTTATAGACCGTTTGCGTGGGTCAGGAATCCAAGAACATCTTAGCGGGGTGGCTTTGGCCCAGGGCCTCTGATGAGGTTTCACTCAAGATATTAGCTGAGGCTGCAGTCATCTATCTGAGGGCTTGACCGGGACCAAAAAATTCATTTCTAAAATAGTTCAACTGCATGACTACTGGCTAGAGGCCTCGGTTTATTACAGATTGTTGACACATAGCCTTCGTACCTTCTGCGTGGACCTCCCACAGAGCTGCTTAGGTGTTCTTATTCATGGCAACCAGCTTTCCCCAGAACAGGAGATCCAAGAAAAATAAAGAAGGAAGCCCCATTGCCTTTGTAACAAAGTATTGGAAGCTGTCTACCATCACTTACACTTTATTTATTAGCTGTGAGTCACCAAATCCAATCTACACTCAAAGAGAAAGAAATTAGTCTCTGCCACCTAAAGGGAGGAATATAAATAATAATAAAGAATAAATATCTCAGTACACTTGACTCCTTCATGCTACTATATTCTATATTACTGCCAAATCCTTTCTTTAAAAAATCTCCTTCTCTACCATGGCAGTGTGGCTCAGTTGTTTGAAGCATCATCCCATACACCAAAAGGTGGCTATTTCAATTCCCATCAGGGCAGATACCCAGGTTGCAGGTTCAATCCTTGGTTAGTGAGCATGTGGGAGACGATGATCAATGTTTCTCCTTCACACCAATCTCTTTCCTCTCCCTCTCTCCCTTCCTTTCTCTAAAATCAATTTTAAAACTTACTTTTAAAATTTCCTCCTTCAGATTCATTCAGTTCATATGTAATTCTAGGATAAACTCATTCATTTTTTTTGAATAACTTAACATCTCTTTTATGGCCTCTTTATTTCTGATATAATTCCTCTTCAATAAGCCTATATCAACTAGACCAAAATAATCTCAATGATTTCACTTACTAAAAAACCACAATGTCCTGCCCATCCCAGTTTTCTCAGTAGTTCACCAAAGTATATACAGTTGATTCATAGAATCAAGCTTTCCCTGTAAACTAAAACTCCTTATTCTCTTTTATTTCTCAATCCAACAAGAGTACTGTTAGCCCCTGCTTCTGTAAGTCTCAGCAGCAGCCATGACCAATCAACCTAAAGTTCAGACAAAAATTGGGGTATCAGAGGAAACATTGTTTTAAGTCTAAAGGGGTCTCTCCTGACTGGACACTAAGTGAAGAAAAGACTAGGTCTGTTCTGTTGAATGATGTATCCCAGTACCTGAAACAATGCCTGGCACATAGCAGCTCATAAACAATATTTACTAATAGTATCAACGAACAAAAGCGAGTGAGTGGATAAGCGAGATAAATGAAATATCCTCTGTATGGTTCACCTGAAAAGATTGTCACTAACAAGTTGATGCCCTCATTCCCCCACATTTCCCAGGCTAGGGTACTGCCATTTGTCTTTCCTATGCGTTCTTTGCTTAAGTCCAGTATTTGTTTATTAATTTTCATTTACTTATTATTCATTTGTGGACTTAGTTAGGAGCCACTTTATTTTCATTTAAAACATAAATTCTCCTCGTTTTAATTGTGGCGCCCAAGAACAAACTATATACAATATTACTGAAAATGTTAGATTTATGGTGAAAAATAGGAGTACTCTGAAAACAAATCGCATCATTGATACTCATATCACAAATCCACTCAGAAACTTAAACCAAATTAGAGCACTTATACTATACCTCTTTCTTTCTCGCAAAAACAACATTTAATTCATTTGCTCAACAAAGATTTATTGTGTCTTATATATCTATATCTAGGAATAAGCAAAATAGATACAGTTACTGTTCTCTCAGGAGCTCAGATTAGCTCTGTAGCAAGTCACACAAATAAATATACAAAATTAAAATTTTAAATTAAGAACAAAAAATGAAAATATGATTTGATGATAAAATATGTGGAAAATATTTTATCTTCCCTTATAATTGCTATCTGATGATGGAATGTACTGACATAAAGTAAAAAACCACTGGATGGTGTGCTCCTGGTGATAGAGGCTCTCATTTGATTAACCTACTGGAAACTAGTTCTGGACAACTCCACTTCCATGCCAACGTGATCATGTGTCTAAAGGGATATGTTCTACATGGGTAAATATTATCTGGAACAATTTTAAAGTAAAAATTAATTATTCTGCAATCAAAAAAATAGGCTAGTAGGATCAAAATTTCGGTCACTGTACAGGGGGTGACTGTCAAACTCACGCAGGAATCAGAAAGGGTCCAGGCAGAACTTAGATTTCACTCTCAAAATGAATGATTTAAGGAGACTTTAACAAAGGAGTTGGTTACAAATGGAATGGAGAAAGTATAAGAAAACATAAGAAGCATGCAGTACCACAGAGCTAGGAGTAGTGGGTGTCATTACCTCTTAGGCCTGCAAGGGCAAGGAGAGAACATGAAGGCAGAAAAAGCAATGTGGAGAGGGACATCTGACAGAGGCTGTGACCTCTTGTTTATGCAAGTAGCCAGTACCCAACAAACCCATAGAGACCCGGGAAAACCAGTCCCCTAACTTTACTGGCTTCCCTCAGAATTCTAGTGCTCCCCATTAGACAAATTCTAGTGTTTAGTGCTTCCCATTAGACAAACAGTGAGAAAACAGAGGGAAGGAAGATTATGACATTCATTTCAATCAGTGTCCTTACACACAGAGGTGGGAGAAGCAAGTGGTTCACCTGGAGTAGCAAGCACAAGATATCTAGCAAAGTCCATCACCTTCACTCCTCAACGTCCACTCTGACCCTTTGTCCAGACAAGACATTTGTCTCTCCAACAAAGTCCCATCAGCTACTTGTGGCCAAATTATGAGCCACAATTACTGGTTCTTTCTTTCAATGGAAGATAGCAGGGAGGAGTAAAGGAGAGGGGAAAGAAGCAATTAGTTGATATGAAATAGAATAGCTCTTGTCCCTGCTTCTAAAGCTAGTCAAATGGTCCAGTTAGTAATGATAGCTGCCATACCCATGCTTACCCTGTGTCAGTACTTTAGTTAGATGGGGTTCTTTAAATAGTGAAGTCACCAAAATCATTATTCCTGGGGTAATATGAATCCTTGCTGATCTCTTTATTGGGCTTTCATGGCCGTCTACTGACCAAGATAATTGAGCAAGAAAAGATACTAAGACATACTAGAGAGTCTTTTGGATTCAAAATATAGTTCTCCGTGCTCTCATTGTGAAGTAGTAACCCAACTTACCCTTAGTAACTGGCATTTATATCTCAATCAGGCAGGATTAGTGACTCTTTTCTTTGTCTTCTAAATCACAAACATGCAGAATTGGGAGGCAGACACAGCTCCCACCAGAGAACAGAGCAATTGTTTCAGACAATGGACAAATCATAAGACTAGTCACACTTCCTTTGCTGTAAAATATGTTCTCTGGTGAGAGGCCATGTTGGGTGGAATATCATGATGAGGCAGAAATATAAGTCAACAAATGGTAATGCTGGCCAAAATTGTCCAGGCAGGAAAGATAAAACTGTTCTTGAAATTTAAGAATATCTCTATGAAGGCAAAAAAAAACAAACAATCAAAAAAAAACACGATTTAGCCATGAGGGAAGGAATCAAATCTAATCAATTGGTTACCAGGTAGCTAGATGATACCTTCAGGAATTGTTACCCTATCAGGGCTCAACTTTAGGATTTCTTGACAGGTGGGCATTCAACAATGCCAGTAACAAGAAGGGTCTTGACTAAAGAGAATCAGAGAAATTAAGAACGTGCTTACTGAGTCTGGCTTAGCATAGGTTTTAAAAAAGACACCCAACTGCTCTCCTGAATATAATACCCAAACCCTCCAAAGTTTTCCAAGAAACGAGATGGTAGATTCCTTATTCAGCTAAAGGTAGTAGACAGGAAAATATCTAAAGATTCAGCAGACTCCTTACCATGAGGAGGATCTGTTTCTTGAAAATTTTGAAGGTTATGAGTTTTTACTAAAATAGTGAGTAGAAGATATTGCATATCGGATTAGTCACAATCCTCCTGACCTCCTTTGCAGCATGTGTTTCTGTACTATAGACTTTTTTTACTCAAATTACAGTCTACGGAGCAGGGGTATTATCATCACCTATGATCTTGTTGGCAATGATCACTGGCCATACTAACACAGAATCTGCATTTTAACAAGATCTGCAGGTGATACATATATGTGCATTGAATTTTGAGAAATAAGAACCTTTTAGTCTCCTTTGTAGCTAGAGTTCTTTATACGACCTGTGTTCTGCCAAGCAGGTAAACCTGTATGTGCACAAGATTTAGAGTAATAAAGTGAACAATCTCATAGAGCAGTATTTTTCAAACCTTAGCCTACATCAGATACACACATCATCTGGCCTTACCCCCAGAGTGTCTGATTCAATAAGTCTGGGGTGGGGATTGAGAATTTGCATTTCTAATAAGTTACCAGGTGATGCCAACGCTGCTGCCAGAGACCACACTTTGAAAGCCACTCTCAACCAGCATAGTAGCAGGAGTGTTTGGTTCCTCCGAGGCCAGCAGTGGTGGGAGCACTTGCTCAGTGCAACATCTTCCCGATCGTGGCAGAGGCGTTGAGTTCCAAGGCCAATGGCAACAGCAGCTTCCTTAGTGAGCCAGTTTTCAGTGTGATTCTGGGCATTGTTCCCAGAAGCTCAGCCTAAAGTCTGTACTTTTAGCTCTCCCAAGAATTCTGTGAACTATCATAAATCCTTTTCCAAGTAAACTTGCTAAGTCAGATTCTGTAGCCTACACCTAAGAACCCTGGCCAACAGAGGGCTTACATATGCTTAAGAAAGGAATTTTAGGGATTGTATTTATTTTTCAGGCCAGTCCACTTCTTAGTCTGCAATAACAAAATGCCACAGACTGTGGGGCTTATAAACAACAGATATTTCTCACAGGTCTGGATGTTTGATGTCCAATATCAGAGTGCCAACATGGTCCAGTGAGGGCCCTATTCTAGGTAAGACTTCTCATTGTAACTTCACATGGCAGAAGGGGAAAGCAAGCAACCTGAGCCTCTTTAATAAAGGCACTAATTCATTCATGAAGGCGCTGCCCTCATGACCTAATTACCTCCCAAAGGCCCCATCTAATAACATCACTTTGAGGGCTAGGATTTCAACATATGAATTTGGAGGGATACATTCAGACCATAACACCTGGGTAGGTCAGTAAATATAAAGGACAAGTCTTAGTCAAAAATAAAGAATGTAAAGAAATAGTGTCTCTTGTGTCATATATTATAGCAACCTAATCACAGTAGCAGGTGGCTGAATAGAGAATGGGTCCAGGACAGGTGAGGAACACTCAGCACCTGGCACTATAAGAAGGCCTAACCTCTGTACCTAAGGCATGTGTAGAACCTTAATGTAAATCTCAACAAGGTGGTTAACAAAAATCACATTTTTAATGTCCATTGAGAAGCAATCTCTATTGCAGGGGTGGGCAAACTTTTTGACTCGAGGGCCACAATGGGTTCTTAAACTGGACCGGAGGGCCGGAACAAAAGCATGGATGGAGTGTTTGTGTGAACTAATATAAATTCAAAGTAAACATCATTACATAAAAGGGTACGGTCTTTTTTTGTTTTAGTTTTATTCATTTCAAACGGGCCAGATCCGGCCCGCGGGCCATAGTTTGCCCATGGCTGCTTTATTGGGTTTCTAAACCATATCATGAAGCAATGAAAAGCCTGAGTTCTGATCATGACTAAGCATACATTTAAAATAATCTTTCACAGAAAATGGAGCTAATATGTGTTCTCTTAGAAGCAGGACTTACGATAAGTTATGATAATACCATTGTATAATGGTGGCTCCCCAGATATCACCAACACAGCCTGTCCATGGTTTTATGAGGCAAACTGAGTTTGTTGCTTACCATTAAAGGGAAGATACCACCCTGACAATGTGTTGGCAGTGCCTTAGAGAGGCAAGATCAGAATTCATTGAAAACTGAAGTTAAAGGTAGTCTTTCAACTTGGGGATGGGGTTGGAGATAAGGAATTGATTAGGACTGGGTAAGGATCATAAAATAGCAAGGCAAAGATTTTTAAAAGTAATTTTTTATTGATTTTAGAGAGGAAGGAAGAAGGAGAAAGAGATAGAAACATTGATCAACTGCCTCCAGCATGCCCCACACTGGGGATCAAGCCTGAAACCAGGCATATGCCCTGGCTGGGAATTGAACCGTGACCTCATAGGTCAATGCTCAACCACTGAACCACACCAGCTCGGCAAGGCAAGATTTTTGAGGCAATGGGTTCAAAGAATTGGAGGATGCAAATGATCTATTGAAGCTTTCCATTGAAGAGTTTAAAGTCATTAGCCTAGGCTAGACTTTCACTAAAAAAAAATAAACTTTTGTTAATATAGACGGTACACTGTGGGAGAAAGTAGTTTTAGTCTTCTGTGTACTAATTTGTGTGTTGGGGGGGGGGTTGGTGAGGGATGGTTTAATTATTTTGGTTCGCATATTCTACTAGAAAATGAAATTTTTTAGGTGGTGGGGGGGGGACCTTCTACTACCCATGCCTAGTAAGTATCTGTCACTCAATAAATATTAAATGGAAAGAAGGAAGGAAGGAAGAAAAAAATGGAAAGGAAGGAGGATGATTTCACAATGGGTTTTCTGTAGTCTCACAGAAGTCCTCAAGGACCCAGTCAGGATCAGGGGCGACCAAGTACCTTCTCACTGGCAAAGGACTTCCTAAATATAGCACAAAACCAACAGACAGGGAAGATTCTGGTGGTCATTGGAAGAGTAAATTGCGATAGCACAGGTCAGACAATGTCAATCTGAAAGAGGAATTGTGCTGTCTCTGAAAATAGAAGTTTAGAGGGCCCCCAAGTTCCAAACATGTAGAAATACAAAGCCTACAATAGGTTTATCATCTGTCTCAGTTGAAGTCAGCAAAAGGCAAATCAATATGGAGGAATGGATGCCCTCTCTCCCAAAATGCTGGATGCTGGTATACATGTATGAATAGAGAGAAGTGGAGTAGAGAAATCTTGAAGTTGACAGATTTAAATTTGAAATCACTGAGAACCACTAAAACTAAAACTAACCAAATAAGGTTTTCTGCTTTAGGCTGCAAAGGGGGCTCAAGATTAAAATTAAGTCTAGTTATAAAAAATAAAGAAAATATTTTTGCATCTCCGTGGCTCATGCAATTTTTACATTGCTACACAAACATATATTTTCCCTCTCCAATAAAAGGATTAGGCTCCAAAAATCCCTTTGCCAACAGAATTCACATTTCCAAAACAAATAAGCCTTTAAAGGAAAAATAATTTGGGCCACCAAGGTTGAATGAAACCATGAAAGTTATTATAAATAGAATTTTTCGTTCTTGAAGCCAAACAATGAAGATAGCATGATAAAATCTTGTTCCAGCATTTTTAACAACATACGTATATATTTGCTTTGCTTTGTGGCAGATAATATACCTCTCTCCTTTACCCTATACATATTATACTCCAAATAACATTAAATGCCTTTGTGGTAGATGGATGAGTCCTTGACTCCTGCCCCCTGGGTCACATGGTGACCTCAAATACATACAGTAACTTGGCTGGAAAAAGCCCTAGGGAACTTTTGTTTAAGCAGTTAGATGCACCAAATAGGTACCTCTTAGACCAGGGGTGGGCAAACTTTTTGACTCGAGGGCCACAATGGGTTCTTAAACTGGACGGGAGTGCCAGAACAAAAGCATGGATGGAGTGTTTGTGTGAACTAATATAAATTCAAAGTAAACATCATTACATAAAAGGGTACGGTCTTTTTTTTTTTTTTTTTTAGTTTTATTCATTTCAAATGGGCCGGATCCGGCCCCGAGGGCCATAGTTTGCCCACAGCTGTCTTAGACCAATAGTTCTCAACCTTCCTAATGTCACGACCTTTTAATACAGTTCCTCATGTTGTGGTGACCCTCAACCATAAAATTATTTTTGTTGCTACTTCATAACTGTAATTTTGCTACTGTTATGAATCGTAATGTAAATATCTGATATGTAGGATGTATTTTCATTGTTACAAATTGAACATAATTAAAGCATAGTGATTCATCACAAAAACAATATGTAATTATACATGTGTTTTCCGATGGTCTTAGGTGACCCCTGTGAAAGGGTTGTTCGACCCCCAAAGGGGTCGCGACCCACAGGTTGGCAACCCACAGCTTGAGAACCACTGTCTTAGGCCTTCATTCTACCCACTGCTCTGCTCATGACAAGTCCATGATAGAACACATGTACCTCTCTGCCTTCCAGCCAATGGGAAGCCATTCTAACTTTGTCTCAGCTGCCTTAATTTCTCCCAAAGCTACATTTTAAAAAGTTATAACTTGCTCTGCCACCTGCTTTGCCTTTTTTTTTTCTTCCAAATTCCCAACTCCTTGCTCCTCTTTTTCAAACTATCCCCAACAGGTGTGCATCTAATCAAAGTAAGATTCTCCTGATTGTGGAAAAGTGTACAAAAGTAAATCCACATATGTGCAATTTCATGAAAGGGAAATTGCAGTTGGTAAGAGCTTTCTGTAAATGAAATCATGTGTGAAAACTGCTACAGTAGTTTTGTGGACAAAGTGCTAGAGAAGCACTTGAAATAACTTTGAAACTGAAGCACCAGGCAGCTGGAGTCAAGACATATTCGTTGTGGTAGGAACCTGTGCCAGAATTCACATTTCCAAATAATAAATCTTTGAGAAATAAATAAGATTGGACAACCAAGGTTGTGAGTAAAACCATGAGAGTTCTTGTAACTAACTTTCAATACAAACTGGCTCTTTGCCTATAAATCTGCTGATAAGAAAACCACAGTCAGATTAACATGTTTCATGTATTGATTCATTTATTCAATAAATATTATTAAGGACCTAATATGTTTTTACATCTGTGTCAAGCACTGGGAATACAATGGCAAGCAAATATACACTCTGACCCAGCACTCATGATTCTTGAAGTCTAGTTTTCCCATTCAGTGACTGACTTTTGCCAACAGAAAGCAGCAGTCATCCAAGGAGGAAAAAAAAAAAAAAGAACTTGTACCAGTCTTCAATTTGCTGTGCTTTTAAAACTAAATAATAAAGTCTAAAATGAGATCCACATTTTTGTTCTCATAATCATTTAACATTTTATAAGTTATTCCATATTTTTTCCTAAACACACTTTTCTTGATATTTTAAGATTCTATCTTTAGTCCATATTCCTCTTTCAGAAAGTTTGATACTACTGAAATATCATTAGACTGCATTCTTTCAGCCAACAAAATCTAAATGCATTATTGTAATAAGAAGATCACAATCCTACCACTATCGCTCATAATCTACTCTTCCCATAATGTGGAGGAAATTATAATTATTCCACATTGGAATTGGCTCATTCATTGGTTTTTACATGTAGGTATGCATTCACCAATTCATTTCAACACACATTTGATGAGCAACTACTATATGCCTGCCACTGAACAGAGCCATGAGGATGCCTAAGATAACAAGGCACAGGCTCTGTCAAATAACTACTAGAATTAAACTAGTAGTAGTAGCAGTAGTAGTAATAATTCGATATCAGTGCTATAAAGTGTGAACAAATTACTTCTGGCAGAAGGATTGACCTGTTCTTCCAAAGTAGATTGATCAAGATTTCACAGAAGAGGAGATATTCGATCTAGGCCTCAAAAAATGCATAACTTTGCCCTAAAACATAATTTGTGTTCAAAACAGGGTTTTATAGGACAGATAGCTTCCATATTCTGAAGCACCGTGTTTGCTTGTTAGTAGTCTATTTAGTTCTACATGTACTTTGACTTAAGCACCCACTAGCAACAACATGTTCTTTCATTTGGCTAACCTGTTTTGAAGCATGTTTTCATTTTCCTTAAGAATGAGCAGGATACAGGTATTATTGGTTGACTGTTCAAATGAGTGCTTTGCAATGAGTAGGTTCTGCACAAAGTTAAGCAAGTCAGATCTTACAATGTTATTCCATGTTGCCCAAAGTGTCAACAGTATTTTCTGATAGGCTGCACTTCTGAAAGTAAGACTCATGAAGGTTTAACCAACAACCCTCCATTAATCAAAATGATATAGCATTGCCCTAACTCTTACTAGAAATCTAAGGAAATAGTTGCAATACTACTTAGTGTTTGGAACAGAGAATTCAGTTTCAACAACCCCAATACTAAATATATAACCAGGGTAATTTAGCTTCAAAATTAAGAACACTGAAGAAAAATGGGATGTTTAACTCTGGAGGAATAGACTGGGCAATTCTAGTCCCTGGGTCTGCTGGAGGGATAGTTTCTCCTGGAAATTAACCCTGGAGATTTGGCTTTTTCACTCTCACAATATGATTTCACAAGTAGGCTGAAAAGCTACCTGCATCTGACAGGTAGGTTGATAGGTTCCTGAGCAGTGGAGAATGACCAGAAGGTAGGAAAAACCAATGAGAATGGAGGAGTGAACTCCACCCCCCCCCAAAAAAAATAAAAATTGATAGTATAATCATCCATCAGGTGGTCTCATAGCATTGGATCATCACTGTGGGAACCTGAAGTGTAAGGAAACTTGCCCCATCAAAGGGCAACATCCTTCTTCAACTTCTTTGTGTGTGCATCTATAAATATTATAGCCTCTATCTACAACCAATGCCTTATATTCTTTTCTTCTGTCCATGAGCATTTCTCCATGGATCACCATCAGCCTGTGACAGCTGCAGAGGCGATTATCTCGTGTGTATAATAACAACAGTTGATCTTGATTTAAAATGGTTCCACACCATTAGCTCCCAATGTAGCCACTCTTAAAATTTCTAAAATATGTATGAAGATGGTCCGTCCTAAAGGGCAAAAATCTCCAACACTGAAAATAATATCCCATGGGCAGCTCAATGACAAAATTCTAAAGAAATACAAATTGAGTTTAAAGAAAATGGACTTGAATTGAGAAATCTTACCCAAACTTTATATGGAAAAAAAAAAAGATTACTGGTTAAAAAAAGGGGGAGAGAGTGAATTATCTTACTTTTTGCACTATTATTGTGTGATCCAGTATAAGTAAGAGTTAAAAAGAAAACAATGAAATAAACAAATGGAGCCACCACTGCTCTATCATCCCGCACTCTTGGACAATGGGAATGCCATTTCTGTAGCACACGCTTGTATCCTACAGCCTTTCTTTTAGATATACTAGTGCCCTGGTGCACAGATTCATGCACATTGAAAGGAAATTAATTAGAATGTTGCCAATGGTGTAGGACTGGGCAAGATGGGCCAAAACCACCATGGAGCCAACCTCTCGTGGTCCCACCCCAGCTGGTTGCACCTGGGGCGGCGTTGCGGCTCAAAGGTCATCTGCGGAGTGAGTAGGGTCCCTCCAGCAGGTGGGGTCTCTCAGCCTGGCCTGAGGGGATTGGGCCGAAACTGGCTCTCTGACATCCCCCGAGGTGTCCCAGATTGCGAGAGGGCTGTTCTCAGGTGATGCACTCTGGAATTGGGCTCCCTCCTCTCTGTGTGTCACTGGAGAACTGCAGCTGCTAAGTCACCTCAGCTCAGCATCTCCTGTATTGAGCATCTGCCCCCTGGGGGTCAGTGCACTTCATAGCTACCAATCGAAGCGTCTGCCCCCTGGTGGTCATTGCGCATCATAGCTACCAGTCGAATGACTGAATGGTCGCTTAGGCTTTTGTGTATATAGATACTAGAGGCCCGGTGCACAAAATTTGTGCACTCAGTGGGGTCCCTCAGCCCGGCCTGCACCCTCTTGCAGTCTGGGAGCCCTTCGGGGATGTCTGACTGATGGCTTAAGCCTACTCTCCATGGGGAGTGGGACTAAGCCAGCAGTTGGACATCCTTAGTACTGCTGTGGAGGCGGGAGAAGCTCCCGCCACCACCGCTGCACTCATCAGCCATGAGCCCAGCTCAGGGCTTCTGGCTGAGCAGTGATCCCCTGTGGGAGCACATTGACCACCAGGGGTAAGCTCCTGCATTGAGTGTCTGCCCCATGGTGGTCAGTGTGTGTCATAGATACCAGTAGTTTCGTTGTTCGGTAGATTTGCATATTAGCCTTTATATAGAAGGATTATTGATTTCAGAGAGGAAAGGAGAGGGAAAGAGAGAAACATCAATGAGAGAGAATCATTGATTGGCTGCATCCTGCATGTCTCATGAGCTCCGGGTTCGTAGGTTGATGCTCAACCCCTGAGCCACACCAGCTGGGCCCGACAGCCTTTCTAAATCCTTTCCATAAGAGCAATTCACAGAAAATAACTGGGAAGGAAAGAGGAGGAAAACGTCAATGCACAATGTACTTTAGAGGGCCTGATGCCAAGAAGTAAGGGTTACACACAGACAAAAAGAACTCTGAGAAACAATTACATGCTGATAATAAAATTTTTCAATTTTATCCATATGTAGTGGCAAAGAATGCTGGGGAATGTGGTACATCTAATGAAGAAAAGTGAAGGATGGTATCCATTAGCTAATAGTCTCTGCCTCATGCACAGCTCTACCAGATTAATTCCTGACAGATACAGTAGGTTCTCAGGTTACATCAGAGATCCGTTCCTACAGCGCGACTTACAGCAATTTTCACTGTAAGTTGGAACCCACCTACATAAACATCTATGTCACTCATGTGGAGCACATACACAGCAGTAATGAAGTGAAACAGTAAAAAAAATTAAAAGAAAGATAATAATAAAAAACATAAAGCACATATGTACATATGCCAAAATGACGGAACTTTTTTTTTTTTTTATAAATAAATGGGAAATGGCAACGTAACCACAAAACAACTAACCACAAAACGACATACGTTGAGTCTGACGTAACCCGAGGACTCTCTGTATTAGAATTTGCTCAGGAGCTGACACAGTGCCCTACCCTCCTGGTATAAGCCTATAAAATGATTTGTCCGTTGTTTGACAATGGCAAATGGAAATAGCACTTTGACCAACTGGGGGGATAGCATCATATTTAAAATGTTAAAGCAGGGTTCTCAATCCATTTAGGCCAGTGCCTTCTTTATATGAAACATAGTTTGTAGAATTCCCTTTATTGCCCTGAAATTAAATTCATATAAACTATTTACACAAATAATTTCTAATATGTTAATATAATACCTTAACTGAGACATAAAGTAAAAAGAAAAGAAAGGTAATTTATAAAAAAATATGTATTTCTAAGTGAAAGTGCTCAGGTGCAATAACAAGAAGCCATATGTAGTAGTCATAAGTTTGTGTCTAAACTTAGAATCAGCATGAATGTGACAACTACAAATGCAGTCAGGTACAGGTGTGTTGCATTGGCAACTCAAATACCACAAATGGCGTTGCCATTGGTGATATGATTTTCTGAAACATGAACAACTCTTGATAGAGTTCTAACAAAGAATATTACAATCTCTTCTCAACTTATAACGTAGTTGCATTCCTAGAAATTTCAGGGTATGTTAAAATCATGCAAAAACACTTTGTTTTTATATGTAAAATAAAATTAGGTTTTATGTTCAAATAATTATATGTAAATTTTTTCACCTACATGAATGTCTGGCAGGATATATGAAAGTCATGTGGATGCAGAACTGTGCTGTCCCACACATTGCTGGCTATCATAAATCACTGACCTACATGCACTGTTGGTTATGCCACCAAACATCGCAGCAAGCAAAGATGCACCCACAAATTTTAAAAATGCCCCAGGGCACATACTTTCCTGCTAAGAACTACTAAAAAGGAAGGCAAGTGCAGTTAGTGTACAGAAAGCAGATGGGAATGGTGGGAAATGAGTCAGAGTGGTAGGGAGGGGTAAGAGTATGTTGCTGTTGTTGTTGTTCAGTATTATGGAAAATAATTAGGGGATTTTTATAAGGAAGCAACTTGTTTTATGTATGATTTTTAAAAATCACTCAGTTTTACTGTGTACAGATTGAATTATAATGGTACAAGAGTAAAAAAATCTACAGACCAATAGGAAGCCATTGCAAATAGATTGGAGAAGATAATAATGCCTTGTACTAAGATGATAGAGATGAATATGGGGAAACTGGTGTATTAGTAATTCATTTTTTGAGATAAAGACAAAAGAACTTACTGATAAAGTCAGATGTGGGGTGTAAGGAAAAGAGAACTCAAGAATGGTTCATATATTTGTTTTGGAAACTAGAAAATGGTATATATTCTCTTAGATGAAAAACATTAATGAATGAAGAGGCTTTGGTAGAAAAAGAGACCAACAGTTATATATATATATAGTAATGAAAATATCAAGGCGGGCAGCTATACATATTGGTTTGGACTTCAGTGAAGTGATTAAGGGAGCTGCATGAGTTAAGTCAGGGTATACAGATAAATAAAAGTCTGACACAACCCCAGTATTAGCTATTATAGGCCACTGAGAAGGAGTAACAATTAAGGTAGGAAAATATGGTATTACTAAAACCAAGAGAATAAAAATTTATTTAAGAAGAAGGCACATTTTGCTGAATTATGCTGAAAGGTTGAATAAGAAAGATGAGGGTTGAGAGGTAGCCCTTGGTGTTGTATAATAGAGACTATTGGTGAGTTTCATAAGAGCACTTTCAGTGTGGTGATGACACAAACCCTATTGGATTGTGTTAAGAAGAAAATGGCAAGGAGGGTAGGGTTGGAAAGTAAAAACTACAACTAAATACAACTTTTTCAAAATATTTTGATGTGAAACAGTGAAGATAAATAAGGTAGAACTAGAGGGAAATGTAAGAACTTTTTTTTTTTATTGGAAGATATTTGAAAAAGTTTCTGTGCTGATAGAAACCAATCAGCAGAGAGGAAGTGATGGTTATTGAAAAAGGGCAAGATAGCCCTGGCTGGTGGCTCAGTCAGTGGGAGCATCGTACCATGCACTAGAAGGCTGAGACTTGATGCTCAGTCAGGGCACAGACCTGGGTTGTGGATTCAATTCTCAGTTGGTGCATGTATGAGATACAACTGATCAATATTTCTCCTCTCTCTCTCTCTCTCTCTCTCTCTCTCTCTCTCTCTCTCTCTCAGCATATCCTCAGGTGAGAATTAAAAATAATAATAAATGAAAAAGAACAAGATATATAAATTACTGAAAAATAAGAAAAATAGAATCTGAATTAAGTTAGGGCTGAGAAATGGGACTGAGCATTTTAGGTGCTTAGTGCTCTGCCCACATCCTCTTTGCACTCACCTCCACAAGATGAAAGCTGATTACTGGGGAGAAGTTGCAACTGGGTTTAAGAACTATTTTTGTGCACAAGGAATAAGAGTGGCCCGCATGGGAGGCAAACTGAAAGTACCAAAGAGACTATGCCCCGCCAGCAGTTTCCAGTCACCAAAGGGTGAGGAATTGGTAGATAAATACATCAGTATTTTTCCCACTGAGTTTGGATAACACTGAGATATGTTCTGTACTATTTCCCAGAGATCCCTCAGCCGGATTCAGCTCTGGGTGCCTACCATGGTAACTTTCTTATACCACACATTTTATTAAATTTTTGCACTTTATGTTCTACTTTGTCAGTGTTTTTTGGGATGACCTCTCAAATAAATTATTTGTAATCATATTCTTAAGTTCTGTTTCTAGAAGAATATAGAGCAAGCACAACTCAAAAGGGAGAAGAGCAAATCAACATATGTATATGATTTCAACATTTTTAAAATATGTCAGTTGAAAAAAAAAGACTAGTATAATGCACCTAATTGTCAATATTTATTTATTTGGGTGGTGGGTGAATCAGGGAAAATTCTTTCCACTGTAAGTGGCAGGACACCTAGCCCAAAGTGGCCCCATAAGAAATAATGTTTACTTATATATCCAAAATGTGCAAAAGGAAGGACATGGCTTGATTCAGGATTCAAATAATGTTCTCAGTATATCTCCTTTTTTCAACTCAATTGTTAAAATTTGGGGTCGGTCAAAAAGTGAGAAGGTGGGACAATAGCTACTAGAGTTGAAGACATAATGACATTTTATCTCTGTGGCCACAGTGATCACTACAGAGATGGGCACCCAACAAGCACAGCAAGTTTTAATTCTGGGATTTTTGTTTGTATTATCATTCTTTTCCCTGGTTCTCGAGATTGAGAGAACATAGGGTGAGGGTGTTTAACACTGGCCAGCAGATTCTGCATTATGGGCTGGGTTTCCTGACAGTTGCAAATAAATGAATATTAACAATTTAGTTGCATTAAGTCAGTCACTCAATTCTGTGGTCTCCATATCTTAGAAACTTGACCTTTACTCTCTACCCAAATGCCTATACCCTAGTTTAAGTCATTGAAATCTCTCACATGGATTAGCCAGTGGCCTCCTAACTAGTGGAGATGTGGTCTCTCTTACCAATCCACATTCATTCATTGTCCAAACCCTCAGCTACTTCATTCCAAAAATGATCATTTAACTTTGATCATTTAACTTTCTTTTTTTAAATTCCCTTAATACTTCCCATTTCCCTTAAGACAAAGAATCTTTCCAATAATCAGTTTACATGCTGACTACCTCTTTAAACTCATCCTGTGCTTCTCAGTTTTCCATGCTTTTACCACCCTGGATTTCTTTTGACTCTTTGAAAATGTCCTACTCTTTCCTACCTTAAGACCTTTTCACAGGCTGGATCCCCTGTTTGAAAATCATTTCTCCTCCCCAACTCCACATTCTTCACCAACTAACTTTTAGTTCTCACCTTAAATATTTCTTCATTAACATGTCTTCACGGATATTGCCCATGCCCTTGCCCTAGAATATCTAAAGTCTGACCATCATTTGATTCCACAGCATTCTATATTTCTTCCGAATACTACCCACACTTGAGATGACTTAACTTCTTCTCCCAGTAGACTACAAACTCAATGATGACAGGGACTGTATCCCCAGCCTCTAACACAGTGAGAACTTGATATTTGAATAAATAAATTAATGACTTAATGAAAACCCCTGCTTTTTCATACCTTATTGAAACCAAGATGCCAGAAAAATCTATCTAGAAAATTGGGGATTGAAATATATTATATATAACATGTGCTTACAATTATTTAAGAAATTGCAATAAAGCATAATTAAAATATCAATAGGGAACATTTCAAAATGTTCAGAGTGGTTTTCTCAGGGGCAAGTGAGACAGGTAGTTGTTTTGCACTTTTCCATATTTTGAAAATAATTAAAAATAATCAAATATTACACTGATGTAGAAAACATTTTTTAAGTGACAGAAAATTATCTATTGCTCATATTCATGAAGAAAATAGGCACAGAGTTTACTTATAACTCCCAATTGGCATTCTCAGAGACTCTGGTTTTCAAACATTTTTAGCATTTGAGTTCTTTTATTTTCAACTGAAATCTTATGGGGAAACCTGATACATAAAACAGTTACAAACAGAATTTTCTGGGTGGGAAACAAAGGCCAGCCACTGCACTCTGCACTCTGACTGCCCCCCACCCCCCACCCCCAACTTACTCTCCCAGGGCAGCCTTGAGACATGCCCACAGAACCCAGGACTATGGGGAACACAATTTGAAAACTGTGGATGTTGCTCAAACATGGTGAAGATAACACACTCAAGTCCCACCATCTATACAGTGAAGCCTAAAGAAGATCTGTATCTCTCAAATACCTGAAGAGAGCATAGATCTGCATTTTCTTAAAATATGAACGTCTTCAAAAATTTCTAGTGGAGAGGACCTTTTGGTAATGGGAAAGATAAATTATTTTTAATATTTTTGAAAGTTACCCTTCCTTTTCCACTTTCCTCCCCACTCCTAGAAAAAAAAATCAGCTCTAAAACCATGATGTGGGATTGAGAACCATAGGTGTCCTTCCAGGATGGAGGGACATGGCCCAGAACAGGGTGTAAAAGTCCAAGGAGTTTGGAAGGGCAGCTATGAAGAGTGCAGTGGCAGCAGCAATATGGCATTGGGAATCAGAGCTCAGTAGGATGAGATCATCCACATTTGGGGTAGTGGACAAGGGTGTCAAAGACCAGGCAAAGTGAGGAATCATTTGTGAGGGCTGAGGGTGGTGACAGCATTTGGAAATTGGTTACTAGAGAGGGATTCACCAAATGAGTAAATATATCAAGGATAACGGGAACCAGGTTTCTCACTGTTAGAGAAGGGAACCAGCAATGGAAAGGAAGAAAACCTATGATGAACCCTATGGTGCTAAAGAGAAATTGGAGGTGTTAGTATGAAATCATAATTTCTTATATACACAGATAGACAGCAAAACAAATAAATAGACAGATATGCAAACACCTTGATATACAAAGATAAATATCACATGACCTCACTCATTTATGGAATATAATGAACAACATAAAATTATGAACAAAAACAGATCCAGAGACAGAGAAGCATCGATCAGATCGTCAAACCTCAGAGGGAAGGTAGGGGAGGGTGGAGGTAAGAGGGAGAGATCAACCAAAGGACTTATATGCAAGCATATAGGCCTAACCAATGGACACAGACAACAGGGTGGTGAGGGCATGAGTGGGGGGGTTGGGGGGCAATGTGAGGATAAGGACACATATGTAATAACTTAATCAATAAAGAAATTATTAAAAAAGAAAGAAATATAAATGAGAAGGCATGATACCTCAGTAGCAATAAGCACACAAAACTTGTTTTCTAAGTACTATTCGCCACTAAATGGAATTAGGCTCCTTGAAGAAATTGATTTTTTTTTGTACCAGAAAGCAAGGGAGTGTTCAGAAACTGATGGTGACATGTCAAAAAAATCACAGAAGTTGGCTTAAAAGAGCTCCCACTGGACAAATCAGGGATAATTAAAACATCAAATTAAGTAAGGACAATTATAAAATTACAACCAGATGAATAGGAAACAATAAATTCATACTGATATAAATAAATGAAAAAATAAATTGAAAGTTTGATGGGAAAAAGAATGAATGAATTAATGAATTAATAGCAATGTTTAAGAGGAATAGAATATTTGCATAGTTTCAAATATCTCGCCAACAAATAATTATTAATTACAAAAAGAAAAAGAGCAACATTACTGTGGAGAAGCCTAGAGTGCTTCTCAAGTGATCAAAGTAATAGCATCAATAACAAGACAAATGGAAACTGCATATAGTTAATACAATACAATGAGAAGAACACGGCATCACTGCTGTGGTATTTCTGCCCAATGTGTGTAAGTTGAATCTATTTATAAGAAAACATCAGACAAACTCAAATTGAGGGACAAAATAAGTAGCCTATAATCTTTAAGTGTCAAGGTCATGAAAATCAAGGGAAGATGAAGTAATTGTTTCTTACTGAGGGAACTAAAGATTAATGACAACTAAATACAAGATGTCATTCTGAATTCCACTCCCTCTAAACCTGAGTGAGGTGCTTAATTCTTTCTACGACTAGGTTCAGTCCCATCTTTTATATAGACTATTTTCTCCCTTGGTGGGAGAATATAAGAAACCCTATTTTCATTCATCTTACAAATCCTTGGCATTTTGTCAATCTTTTATTTTTTTCACTCAATCAATTAAAGATAGAAAAAGTACCAACTATGAGCCAGACCCCATCCTAGACATAGGATAAAGATATAGCCAAAACCCTTGTATGAATTTCAAAGACTAAAACTGACAGGACTGATAGTCTTCAGGAAAAGCTCATTTCCAAGGTCACGAGTGCTATTCTTAACACACACATACACATATGCACACACTCAAATTAAAGGGGGTAAGATAATATTTAAAAAAAAAACTTATAGATTGCTATTCTCTGATGCCACTTTCATTAGAATGGACAACAGAATCTGAAAAAATGTATGCCCAGTACCTTAGCCCATTAAATCGCTATGACTCATCCCTAAAGCATCCCATTTGGCTTATAATGCTTGTGAATCAATTCTATTAAAAATATCATTAGTACTTGCTTACATCATTTACATAATGTAAAGGGACTAAATTAAAAGAGTTTGGAACAGTCTATCTCAAGGCCTGTATTTAGTGCTATTATATGCCCTACATTTTTTAGCTCTTATTGCAACATCCTCTCTGACACCAGTGAATGGGTAGGAGGAGCTTGTCACCCTAAGGCCACTTAAAGTATCCTAAGCCAATGCACAATGACTTCTCTCATCCTTAAATGTAGTCATTTGTAAGCAACATCCTACTTCTGAATGACTTCCAGACATACACATCCTGCCCCAGACGGAACTGCTCCTGAAGAACCATGAGAAGACAATTTTAGTGCAGATTCATGCATTGGGTTCCAAACTCCTCAAGAAAATTCCACAGCCTGTGTTTTTCTTAAAGCTGATTTTATGTTGTACATCAAGCATGTCAAACTTGTGGCCCACGGGCCACACACTTGTTTATCTGGCCCGTGTTAGCCTTTGAATTTGACATGCTTGTTGTACATTAAAAATTTTAATTAAAAATTAAGTTTTAATTTTATTTTTAAAATCACAACCACACAGGTGTTTAAAATACAAGATCTGGACAATCTTGTTGTCTATACAAGCTACACAATTATTTCACCCGGACTTTGCTTCTCTCTGATGCTCTATATAGACTATATCTCTCAGGTGGTATCTCTCCAGTTTTACATAGTTAACCAAGTAGTCACCTTTTGATACTTTATTTCTTAGCACATATTAAATTCCTGGCTCCCATAGCCTAATCTACTTTAAAGCCCAGTCACCTAAACTTTATACATGCCTGTTCACTCTGCTGCAATAAATCATTTTCAAAACAGACAGAGAATGTTCTAGTCCCTAATCAAATGAGGTAGGAAATGGTAAACTCCTGTGCTTTACTTAGTTCCCTGCATTTTCAAAATATTGTAAAGTCCTCTCCTGGTAATACTTCATATATTTATGCAATTATTCCTACACATGATGAGAAAGAATGTACTGTTAGGGACCCATAGCACCAAAGGAGAAACAAACACAAATAGATTGATGTTAATCCTTCTGGGCCTCTAGATTCCATATTTAATATATTTTTTCACATCACACTGAGAATAGAGTTGGAGAAAAAAGAATATTTTAATGTAGAAGAAAACAAATAGATTATTTATATTCAATCATAAATCCCAGAATAGATACTCAAAAATGAATAGGTTTAGTCTACTGCCTTCAGAACAGTACCTCATCATTACCTAATACTAATGAAACTATGTCCACCCAACTCCCCATCTTCAGAGCTCATGTTATGCTTGAGTCTCTTAGGATAGCATTAGACATGTACATAATATTTCTTGATTATCTTAAATGTGTCTACTTCCCTGGTAGACTGTGCACTCTTCAAAGACAGGGAATAGTTGTGTCTGTCTTCTCTGCTGTACCCTCTGTACATGACTAGTTCCTGGAACAGAGTAAGTGGTACTCAATAAATACTTTTTAAATATTAGACTGATTTTTTCAAAAGTTGAAGAAGGGTAAATTAAGCTTTCACACCATGGAAATCTAGAGCTTGAGATGTATGCCCAATAAAAATAAACTCTTCTTTAAACGAAACTCTCTTATTTTACTAAAAATCAAAAGCAACTGTGAAGAGCCTTCTCCATAAAGGAAAATTGGATGCATTTAGAGATGCCAACTAGGAGCTGGTGTATCCAAACAGGAACCTAAGCAAGGCTGGGGTACAGATGTTGTAAACCTTCATGTAACTCTAGTTCACCACACTTAATGTGTACCTATCTTCCAGAGTTCCTGACAGACTGGTAAGCTCTTCCCGCTCTTAGGAGTCGTAACCCCAATTTTCTGCCTCTTTAGCTCAATGACACTGCCAAAGTCCCACACTGCTTTTCAGAGACTTTCTGGTTTCTTAAACTCTTGCTCTGCTGCGTTTAAAAACTCCACAAAAAAATTTTAACAGGAAATATGGAAAATTTGGGTTTATTTCTCTGTACCTTCCCTCCTTCCAGGATCTTGGTCCCTCGAGTCCTGGCAGCCTTCATAACCATGCACTTCAATTTTTATCTCACATTGTGAAATTATCAGACCTTCTGCTGGGTTCTCTGAATTTTAGCTGTACCCCCCTGCAGGAGTCTTCATTTCTCTCCGCAGACCAAAAATTGATAAATATCCCTGAGAGGAAAGCAGCTTGCAAAATATCAGTTCATCTCTTAGTAATTACCTTTCTCTTTCCTAGTAACTTGGCCCGACAGTTGCTCAAATTCTTCAAAAAGATCATTTTTATATTTTGTCCAACTTTTCTGTTATTCTCAGGGGGAGTGTTGTTCTGCCATAAGCTAATACATCATGTACTTTGGGCTCTTTTTCGATGACCTTTTTATCTGAACATTAATCAGAGTTTAAAAGAATGCAATTTAAATGCAAGTTTGTAAAGGAAGTTTGTAACTCCTATTACCGTGTTTCTGTGACATCTCATTATCTTATGGGATATGATTTAAAGAATGTAGAGAGGGATATCTTTTAGTCACATGTATGTGTTACTTAAGATCCAACTATAAGATACCCAGGGCGTTGTCTTTGTTAATATACAAATATCTCTAGAAAAAGGTTGGAAGTCACTAACATTGATGATGATGGAGATCAGATAGAGGGAAAATATTAGTCTGAGTCCTGCTAATGAGAGAATAGCAAGCCAGATTCAAGCTACAGATTACTCAGAAAAAGGGGAAGAAAGCAGAGTAAGAAAAATACTTCGAGAGGATAAAGCTTTCCTACCTCACATTTTCCCCAAGCCTGGCTCTAATCTGTGCCACACCAAGTTGCATGTCCACCAAAGCTAGACACTCTAACAGGGGTTGAGATAGAGCAATGTCATCTGCTTGCTTCGTAGAGGATGTGTAGCCCAACTAGGCCTGAGCTAGTCACTATCTTTCTATTTTTCTGTTTAGTAGAGAAATGTTTTCATTGAACCCATGACTAAGTCTTGTGTTTGCACAGAAAGGGGTAACAAATATGATAGAAATGGGAGTTTTGTTCTTAAGTGCTTGTGCTATAGGCAAAATATGCTAAATCAAACAAACCTTGACCTGCATTTACTTTAGACTAAAGCAAGTTTTGCTATTCATTATGAAACGGGAGTGTTTCCTGTTACCCAGGAAGTGGAAACTGGTCTGTATCAAGATGCTTCATGCAGAGGCAGAAAAACCACAAATCTGTATAGGTGATCAATGTTTGACATTCTATGAGCATGCTATTCAATAAGATCTATGTGATATAGATGAAACTATGAAAGTTATGAGGCCAAACTGCTGCAAATTGTAGGGTGTATTTTTTTACGCCCCAAAAAAGAATGAAAGTGTTTGCAACCCCTGCCAGCCTTGGGCCCTCATGGCCAAATTGCCCCCAAACCAAGAGCTAGCACCTATATCTCAAAGACTCACAGATTAAAAGAAATGAAAAACTACTCCTACCAGCAATCCAGCAATGACTAATTTGGAGAAGCGAGGGCAAATAATTTTTATTAGTCTCCTACCACATACCTGCTAGGCTCAGGACTTATTTACATTGTAACAGCTAACTTTCACATTATTCCTGTGATAGGTGGTGTAAAAAGTGAGAATAAGCTCTAAAAAAAAATAGATCACTTATCCAAGATGATTCCACAGTGAGTGGTAGATCTGAGATGGAAACCTGGGTAGTTCTGATTTCAAGGCTCACAGGCTTTCCATTACTCCATGATGCCGAAATATCTACTTATATCATCCTGTCTTCTGTCTTCTGGATTTTATAAAGGCCATACGACTGTGATAGGCCAAATTCAATGCCGTTTAAAATCACATGGAGGCATGTGTTCCTTATATTTCACCGAGAGACAGCTCAAGACATAAATTAAGGGCTAAGCATGTACTTGTCAGTGCCCTGATAATATCATCCTGGCATAAACTGACATAGTGGTGGGCCTCCTCAATTCAAGTTCTGTCAAATCCAATCACTTAATTAAAGCCCTGAGTATGATGAGAATTTCAATAGCAGGGCACTCTAGGAGCATTCTATAATCTAAAGCAAATACAAAAATAAAGCTACTAGAGAGAACCTATCAAAGCCATAATACATCTATTACCACAGCTGTTTCTCCCCAGACACTAGGCTCCCGCCTGAGCCTATTATTAAGTGCAAATGACCAGGCTCAGTGACTGTTATTTTTAAAAACATTACTTATCGTGCATTGTGTTCTGAAACTTGTTGACTTATTTTAATTTGCATAATTATAGTAATTTTCTCCTATGTCAATGCCGTGGGATTATATTAGGATTTATTTAAAGACATACAAAGGTTCAAAAGCAAGTTGTTGTTATATCATTTATGACCCTTTCAAGCAGTCAAGATACAATGATGATGGAAAAATACATTTTGCTCAATTCACTCTTGGCTCATGATTATAAAAGCTGGCACAGCTATGAGAGACCAAAAAAAAGAAAGAGAGTAACCAAAGGGGTTGGTGTAATAGAAGATTGTAGAAGCAAAGGAAAGAAGAGCTCCTTCTTTGCAGAACTTCTTCAGAGTGTACCTCAGTCTTTACTAAAACATTTGCTTTTTTTAGCAACTCAATGTGGCTATAGCTATATCATCCTTATTTTACAGATAATATACTTGTGGATAATCATTCACCAAGTTTGCCTTAGAGCCAGATCTAAAATCTAGATATCTCAATTCTTAGTCTGATCATGTTCTACTCCATGGAATAAGAAATTTGTCCAAGAAGATTTTCTTAGTGAAATAGAGACTCCAAGGCTATTAATTATCTGTCTTTAGGCTCTACAATAAATCAGAAAACTTTCCATTGTGTGGTTAATTTATTCTTACGTTCTAAGACAAATTGTCTACATTTATGTACCATATACCATTGCTGCTTAAATTCTACTTCCCCTGTTACTTCCACAGGCACCCCAGGTCTTAAAACCATAAAGAAAACAGACTTCTGGTTGAATCAAGAAAGCCGGGTTCTGGAGTAGACGCCTGCTCATCAATCCCATGTCAGAAGTTGCCCAAGAAAAGTATAGAGAGGTTGGCATAAAATCCAACCCACTCACCCCTAACTCCAACAGGTAGATGAAGATAGAAAAGTGTGGGCCTAGAATGTGCATTTTGGCATTCTGTACTATTTCTCTCTCTTCTTAAAGTTTTGTGGCTTTCCAGGCAGAAGCAGGAGGATCAAGACAATTGAAACAGCCAGAAGGACATGGGAGAAGAAGGGGCAGTCTATGGACACAAATGAAGCTTACTAGCCTTGTAGATAAGGAGAAAGCTTTTGGCATAGGTCAGTTACCTGATCCTCTGGACCATATTTCCAACTTTCTTCTAAACACACCCACTGGATTACTCATTATCTCTTCATATGCCACAGGATCCATATAAAACTTATCCTCTTCCTTCTCCTAAGCCAGTTCCTCTTTATACATCTACACTCCCACTCAAGTCGAAACCTATAGAATTACCTCCAAAACCTCCCTGTCTCTGCTTTCTTCATTGAAATAGAAATTGCAATGTGATATAGGAACACTGGGCTTGGAGCTCAAACATCTGCATTCACATCTCAGTCCTTTGCCTCACTACCTGTCTTCAGCCATGCTAAGCCGTTCTCCCTTTCCTTATCTGTTCCTTGGAGATGATAGGTTCCACAAGTTGCCAAGACTAGATGAGATGGTATGTGTGTGCCTGTAAACACTAAAATAGCTACATATTACTTCTTAAAATGGGTCCTTTTTCATTTCCAATATCTTCATACATTATAACTTACCTAGATAATTGTAATATTTTCTAGTTTTGGGGTTTCCAGTACATTGGTCCAATATTTTTTCCAGTGTCATCTGTCACTGTTATTTTTGTATTTATATCCATTCAAAGTGCACTTGTTGGTATCAGAACACCTGCTTTTCTACTTTTCTGTATCTGTTCCTAGTATCCCCTTTCCAAGGCATGTTCTGCGTTCCCTTCTCCTCTGGGCCCCCAAATTTCTCCACTTCTACAAAATCTTTGATTCTCTAAAGTATATCTGATGTGTGTCATATTCTGAGTTCAAACATTCCAAGAATTTTGTTAGTAACTTCTTTACAACACAATGCAATCCCTGCATGTTAGCCATTTGTTTACATTGAAATGTAGAACTTACGTTCTACCTTCATATTGATAACTTTTTAAGATCAAGATCTTACTTATCTTTATATGCCCAGGGCCTGACATAATGACTTAAAAACATTTTAATTTTTCAATAAATTATTCTTAATGGATTCTTAGTTTGAATTGGAAATATATCCTTTAACTCCTCCCATATTATCATACCACCAAATTGAATTGTAATTACTCAATAGAGAAAACTACACAGCCAATCTTGAGATAACTGGAGATTTCTTAAGTTGTCACCAACCCAGAATTGAAAATTGTTGATTTTAACCTAGGTGACTTTAAAAGAAGATAATTTCGTAGTTGTAACAATAATAGCACTGACTTTGTTGTCAATACACACATATGATATAGAGATTATACATGTATCATCAATAAGAAATCAAGGCTCAGCAAGGATGAATAATTTGCCTAAGGTAGCACAGGTAGAAATGGTTAAGTCAAGACTCAAGCCAAGCATGTTTATCTTCAGAGGCTGTACGCTTCTCACTATTTTGTACCAACTGTTAGAATTTTATGATAACTTCAAGTCCTTCCTGGGTTTGGAAATAGGCAAAGAAAGATTAAAATATAACATTTCCTGAGCCATGATGTTATAATCCAGGACTTGTCAAACTTTTGCTGTAAAGGACCAGACAGTAAATATTTTAGACTCTGTGGGCCATATGGTCTACTCAGATCTACCCTTACACCATGAAAGCAGCCATAGAAAATATGTGATGTAATGAGCATGGCTGTGCTCCAATGGAACTCTGGAAACTTTAGAAAAATAAGACAGTGGGCCTGATTAGGCCCTCAAGCTATAGCTTTGACCCCTGTTAAAATCCCCAATAAAGGTCCATCTACTATCATTGCAAAGAGGCAAGCAACATGCAAGTATAATATAATTACCTAATTAATCATTCATATTATACTTCTATTCGATTTTTATGATACATGCTGTATAAAATATGGAAATTGACAAAACTATACATAATTACAAACCCAAAACACATGTTATTCCCTCAATAGAAATTGAAATAATCTACTAAAACTCATTTAAAAAATCTAAAAGTGTAAAGCAGTTTCCCCTGCAGTCGTTTGAATATAGGATGTGTAATTAATAGATTTTAAGTTCAGAAAATAAATGAAGCCAAGTACCTGTGACCTTTGGTTTTTCACATGCTCACTCCTGAAATAGATTGATCCGTTCCAGGGAGTGTGCACATATAGCACCTCAGACTGGACAGGACTCAATAATGAGCTGATCTTTCATGAGAAAAGGACCTGTGTTAGTGAATAGAAACTAAGATGACAAAAATCATAGCACACAGACTATAAACTTGTTCTTAATAGAGATGAGTTTTGTTTTTATATAAGCTAGTGGAAATGTTTGGCCAAACATGACAATGTATTTATACATAAAACCTTCATTTTCCTTTTTAAACTGGGTGAAATCATTCAGTGAGGGCTTCAGTTTGGCCATACAAATTGTGGAAAGCTCACACAATGTGAGGTTTTCAGTGAATAAAAGAATAGCACGCATAGTTCTTTGCTGCTCCTCTAGAAAGCCAGACCTAACCTCTATAATAGCAGCTGTCTCCTTCAAATCGTCTCTATGCTCTTGGTTCAGAGTATTGATTTGCTCCTATGTATTGTCTGGTATTGTTATCCATGTTTTCAAATACGTGTCTTCTTTTTATTTTATTGTGGTATAATTTAGATACAACATTATATGTGTCTTATTTCTAGAATAAAATTGTAACATTTAGAGTGACATATATGTGAGTCTAAGCCTCAGTTTCATTTTTTATTAACTTTGTGATTCTTTCCAAACCCCTCATCTTCTCTGAATCAGATTCAGGTCATAAAAGCATCTATTTCATCGGTGTGCTGCTGGCTCACATTTAGGAACCTGCATGGCAATCCTCATCACCAACCCATCATTAGTATTTTCACGTCTTCTCCTCTATGAAGTTTTATTCCATTTCCCACCCAGAATTCACTGTTTACCATCTCATAGAACTTTCCAATTCTTTATTATTTTTGTGCTACATTTTAATTATTTGTTTGCATGACTACTTCTCCCACTAAATTAGGGTTCCCTTAGTTCCACCTGAGTAAAGCTTTGAAACAGATATTACGTTTCAAATGATCAAATGAATTATTTTTGGCTTACCTTTACAGATTTTCAGACACAGTTCACAGTAGCATGAATGAAAAAGACAAACATGAATTTAATGCATATTTCTATGCTGATGTATAAATATTTTGTCTAGAACTCTCTCCCTTTTATAAGGCAAAACTTGCGTTTAAGTTTGGGATTCACAAAAGTTCTATCAAAACAAACAAAATAAATTACAACATTAAAGAAGTCATTGTAAAAAGATACCCAAAACACGTGAAAGGATTTATAATAAAATTTTGGCACCCAGCTCACATGCTGAGAACTGTGGGATAAATACAGGTCTATTTGTCTATTGATTCCTTGTGATCATGGATAGAAATCAGATACAAACAAAAAATGTAGAAAAGGGCTGCTGGTCTCTCCTGGGACCACAAATTTTCAATTCCCAGTCCAATCCAGCTATTGTAGCTAGACAAAGGAGATGGCCTTTATAAGACTAAGGTATTTTAATTTCCTAATTGAGTTTCTTTTACTAATTTTTCCAGGCACCTACCTCATCAGTCTTGTGTATATTTCAATTCTTATCTCAGCATCTTCTGAGTTTATATGATTTTCCACATTTCCATCATTTCCACCATACTATACAAGTTGAGGCATTCGACAGAAGAGCCTCCTTTAGTCTTATCTATTCTGACCCTCCTTTCAATCCCTGATATGAGTCCCTGCAGAATTGCTCATCCAAATATAATTATCTATATGACACTATCTGATCAAGACTTTCAGTGACTTTTTCCTGTATTTTTTTAAGTAACATAGGATCACCACTGTAAAAGCAATCCAAAAACCTCAGATTGCTTAGCACAACGGAAGTCCAGTTCATGCAATTATCTAATGTGGATATTCCTTGTCAAGTCTCCCCCTCCCTCTAGGTGGCTTTTCATCAAGAGGGACTTAGGAATCTAAGGTCTTTCTATCTTTTTCCTTCACCTTCTATATCTTCAGATTCTTCTCCACCATGCAAATGAAAGGAAAAAGAGAATGTAGAAGGTTGCATCAGAGGTTTTTATGGGGCAGGATTGGAAGTGGCATACATTAACTATACCCACATTCCATTGGCTGAAACTCAGTCATATGGCTGGGAAATGTAGTGTAGCTGTGTGCCTAGAAAGAAGACACAGTAAAGAATGAACCCATAACAATCTCAGCCATCCAGATGAAGTGTAAGCAGTGTAATTGACATAAAGGACTCTCCTTTTTTATTATTAGTAAATCAGAGAATACGTATACTAGTTTTTCTCTTCTTTACAATGAATCCGATATACTTACATTTTTATCTTCATTTTACAGATAAAGATACTAAAGTTCAGTGAGTTACTAAATTCATTAAGGTTATTCAACTGGAGAGTACAACAGAGTCAAAATTTGAAATCAGGACTTTTGATCCTCATTGTAGTGACATTTCTATTACACTGGAGCTATATTTGCTTATGTGGATCCACTTTATATATAGATCGTTACCTCAGGCAACAAAAGTCAGGCAAAAATACAGATAAAACTCCAACTATGTGTCAGGCACTGTCCTAGGTGTTGAGGAAACAAGCAAGACACAAGCTGTGCCTTCTTGGACTTCACAATCTAGAAAGTATGTCTTTCAGTATTTTTCATTACAAATAGTATGTTCCATTCAGATAAAATGCCTCATCATTTTTCACCCTTGATCCTTATAGCATGATACTTTTGACTCTCTTATAATACATAATCTTAGTTATCTACCTACTAATATCCACTCATTTATCCTTTATCCTAATGTCTCCCTGAAAACTTACTTGTTACAGCAATGCCTATTATCTTTTTTCTCTGACCAAAATCTAGAATCTATTTTTTTATAGGTAAACATATGATTACATGCTGCCTTGTATTGTTTGCTAATTTTTCATATATTATTTCATACATCCCTGAACCTCATAAGCTCAACCTACCTCAATAAAATTACCTATATTTGCTTATGTCACTGGATTGTTATAGAGTCATATGAAGACCACCTGTATATTAGTTATAAAGCTATAGATGAAAATACTATGTTATTCAATGTTCCTTTGATAAGGTCAGTTGTAATAAGTTATTTTTTAAATTTATCTTTATTGTTGAAAGTATTACAGATGTCCTCTTTTTTTCCCATTGACCCCTCCTAGCCATCCCCACTCCCTGCCCCAGGTCTTCACCACAGTTGTAATAAATTCTTATGAGAATGTATTATTTGAGAAAATGTCATTTTTTCTTTAAAAAACAGAACACTTTCTTTCAAAGGATAAGAATTACCCAATTACATTTTACTTTTTGCCCTGAATTCTTCAGATTCTGAGCAGTAATCTCTCCTATTTAGTGTGTTTTCTCTTTCTTTCTCAGGGCTGTGATTTTTAAAAACAACTCAGTGACATATATATTAACATCTCTCAATTTGCATGTTGGTTAGGTTCCTGGAAAGTGGCAAGTGATTTAAAATCACTTAAATCAAACTGAAATTGTGCATAAAAATAAAAGGATATAAACTTTGGTAGGTTAAAAAAAAGACCAGTTATGCCTCTTTTTTTCCTGCACATCACATCAATATGAACTGTAAATAGTTTATGTAAATATATGAACATTAAAATGTTTATTCATGAACAGAAATATAGTCCCTGTCCAATAGATCTATAATAGATATAAAGTATGAAGTCATTAGGAATTCTTGCAGACAAAGCATTGTACACCAAGGTGAAGCATGAAGCCAATAATGCTTATTAATTTATTTTTTAAATGTATCTAAGAATCTAGATATTTACTCCATTGGTGTGAACCTTTAAAAATTTATTTTTATTTGTGTGTCTTCTGATTCCCATTGCATTATTAAGTCATGATTTTACTTGAGTTCGGGACACAGGACTCTATAAGGCATAATCTCAGAGCACTTGAAGGATACATATTCTACAATGAGGAGAAAGGATTTTTGTGGATGCTGGTCCACGAACTTACTGCATTATGATGATAGAAATGTCACATGCCATCAGCTTGTCCACCAAGCAGTGTCTTCAAACCATACTGTCAGTGTGAGGACCCTTTACACATTTAAAATTAGGCTGACAGTTTAAACCTCCCATTCTAAATTTAGTACATGTGTATGTCAATTTCTTCATCACATTATTCCCATAACATGCAAATTAATCACATATAAATTTATAAGTTGTCAAATAGGTTTGAAAACATGCAAAAAATAATTTCAAGTTGACTCCAATCCTCAAGTTCTCTAAGGCCTAATTTTCCCAATTATAAAATAGTCCTAATATACCTCTTCCATCAAGTTATTGTGAGACTCACATGAAGTAATATAGAGTGATTAGCAAATGCCTAACATAGTCATTGTTCATTGTTAGCTGTTATTATTGGCCATTACTGAAAAGAGACAGATGTCAATAAATAAAAGTGCTCACTAGTGTCCACTCAGTCCCTAGTTCTTCAATCCACTCTGATATATCAATAAAAAATGCCACTGTTGGCTCATGGAGTCTAAGAGTAAACATCAACATTGTTCTAACCCTATGTCTACAAATCCCAACATTAAGTTCTCATGCTGGAAATCTCAACCACCAGTTAACACCTAAGGACACATGCATTCATCTTGCAGGAATAATACGATTTTCTTGAGGGTAAAGCAATGTCTCTTTGTACCCATCCTTTAACACCTCAGCCTCCCTAAGTTCATGAGTGCCCAGTAATAGTTTATGACTTGGCTTCCAATCCATTACACTACCTCTTATCCAGGCACAGACCAACCCTCAAGCAGCAGGGGGGAAACAGTTCTAAGCTCTTTTCCGATTTGCAGCTGGAGCTCTGAAAGATAGTCACCTCAAGTCACCCACCATTCAATCTCTTCTTGTGATATCCTTGCTTATCCTGCACCTAGACAATACTATCTTCACATGCTCTTAGACAGAGAAGCTGCCTGCCTATATCTGGAGGAGGAGCAGCCAGTGATACATTTAAATGGATAGGTATTACAGAGGCCAAAAGAATGCAAATGACTTTTTAAAAGCTAGGGCCTCATGGACAAGCTTTCAATATTTCTTCAAAGACATGGGTGATTAGTAGGGATAAATTTTAACAATCTGCAAGTAAATTTGCAACAAATCTCTAAATGATTCTGAGTCTACCTTTAACTTTTCATTTTAGCTCTCAGAATGCTAAACAGATTCAAAACTACCTTCAAAGGGACTGCCAGTTACATTTACACACACACACACACACACACACACACACACACACACACAGTGGTGTGCTCCAGCCAGTGAGTTCTTGCTCACAAAGAACCAATTGTTAAATATTCAGTAATTTGTAAACTGTTTGATAAACTGTGGTAACTGCTGGTAGCTGAAATTGGCCATGGTGGAAATATTTACACCACAGAAATCAGCCAACACTATAAATCAGGCCTTCTCTTTTTTTCCAGACAGCCAGTTTACCAGCACATGGTGGCATATATACTGCTATTTATGGAATTATAAGAGGTATTCAAAAGTCTGCTTGGGACCATCTACAGCAAGGCAATAAGAGTAAATCATTTCCAAAATACGGGTCAGATATCTGAGAGAATGGATAGGTACCAAAAATGTAAACATTTCAAAGGCAAGACTAGGGAAATTGGGCCCCATATATTGCTCAGACATTTGTATAATTTTGAATGTTTCCAACTGTGGTGACTCTTCTATTTATACCCTAGAAGGCTCATAATGATTTAAAAGTGACTAAATCATATTTGGTAAAAAAAAAAATGTAGATAGTCGACCTGGTAATTCAGGGCCCCAAACACTTTGTAACAGTGATTTCATAAACCAGTTAATTGCCAATTCTCCAAATACATAGACATGAAAGGGATGTTCTAAATTAATGACTCACCAGAGTTCCTGACAGCCCTATCTCTGTTCTGTGATATATACCTCAAAATCCATTCTTTACGAGGAGGAGGGTGATGGAAAAATTGGAACACACCGAAAGGCACTGAACTTCTCCAGATCACCATGCAAGACAGATAGGAAGAATAGCATGCGATTGGAATGGTAGAGCTCAATTTCAAATTGCTAAGATTAATCATCATTTTACAGTTACAAAAGCTACATATTTAACTTTCTCACACTTTTTTCAGGAAGCAATTACTTGTGATTTTTATCAAATGTAGACATTATGTAATAAATACTATACATGTACATTGATTGAGATGTTGATTGCTACAGTATAAATGGTGTCACACACATGCATTCAACATCTTGAAACTAATTCAGGTTTGTAAATGGAAGAATACAAACAAGTTTGAGCATCAAGCTAACCACCATCAAAAATTTTTGAGCACCGCGTGAATATAGTAGTGCTTTTAGAAATGCAAGCAAATATAAGTTGAAAATGTACCCAATCTTAAATAGCCAAGAAATCAATATCTTAGTTTATGTATGCCTTTTATAGAAAAGGTTTACATAAGCTGATGCTTCTAGAATTTGCTTTTTTTATCTGCTGAATTTACTTTTAATGACCACTGTTATCGTACACATTCCCAGTAATAAGATAGCCATCTACAGCTTTGTTCTTATATTATGGACAGCATAACACTTGTAAACTTACGTTATTTTTTAATATCTCTCTGAAAAATAGGAAGTCAATAGACATATTGGTGACTTATCTCTAGAAAATTATTCAGTTGCATATCAATTTTATCTCTTACTTTGCCTTATATTCCTTTTTGCTTTGTTGTTGTTTCTCATTTTCTTTTGCACTTGTCAATATTTTCAGCTTTATATATTTTATGTTTTATATTAAGACATTTCTGCAAATACGTTGATACTTCCTCAAGAATAAAAAATATAAAAAAGTACATAAAGCACTTGTTATGTGGTTTTCTTTCATCTTTAATAATCAAGAGTATAAAAAACAGTTTTAAATATTTACTAGCCATTTTTATTGCTTCATTTATGACTTTATTGTTCATGTCCTTTGCCTGATGTCTTCTCTGTGGTTGTGTTTGTTTGTTTGTTGGTTGGTTGGTTGGTTGGTTGGTTGATTTTAACTGATGAGGAATAACTCAGTTTGCTAAGAGTAATAATTTATCTTATGATATAAATATATTTTCCAGTTTGCTTCTTGTCTTTTTAATGTTTAAGTTGATTTTTGCTATAGAGAAGTCTTTTAAGAGTCAATGTTTTCTTTTGGTTTCTTTTTTTTTATGTCATGTTAAAAAGCCCCTTGATAGTCCAGCATCATATAGGTGTTTACCCAGTCACTTTAAGAATTAAATGTTACTCTTCATTTAATTCTTCTGAAGCTTATTTTCAATAACTTTTAAGATATTATACTAAACTAGAGGCCCGGTGCACAAAAATTTGTGCACTGGGGTGGGGTGTCCCTCAGCCCTGCCTGTGCCCTCTCACAGTCTGGGACCCCTCGGGGGATGACCACCTGCTGGCTTAGGACTGCTCCCCGAGGTATTGGGCCTAAGCTGGCAATCAGACATCCCACTGGCAGCCCTCGGGGGATGTCCACTTGCCAGTGGGGAGCAGACCTAAGCTGCAGTCAGACATCCTTAGCACTGCTGAGGAGGCAGGAGAGGCTCCCACCACCACCGCTGTACTGGCAGCCATCAGCCTGGCTTGTGGCTGAGCAGAGCTCCCTCTGTGGGAGCATACTGACCACCAGAGGGCAGCTCCTGCATTGAGCATCTGCCCCCAGGTGGTGAGTGTGTGTCATAGTGACCAGTCATTCCCAGTCTTTCTGCTGTTAGGGTCAGTTTGCATATTATCCTTTTACTATATAGAATAGAGGCCTGGTGCACGGGTTGGGGCTGGCTGGTTTGCCCTGAAGGGTGTCCTGGATCAGGGTGGGGGTTCTGCTGGGCTGCCTGGCCAGTCTGGGTGAGGGACTGAGGGCTGTTTTCAGACTGGCTGGCGACTGAAGCTCCCAGCCTCTCCTTTTTTTCTTTTTTTTTATTCTGGGATTTATTTACTTTCTATAATTGAAACTTTGTTGCCGTCACTGGAGCTGAGAGCCGGGCTCCTGCTTGCTCCAGCTCTGAGGCCACGGCCTGCTGAAAGCAGGTATCTGGGGTTTGTTTAGTTTCTATAATTGAAAATTTGTTGCTTTCGGAGCTCAGAGCCGGGCCACAGCAGGTGGGGAACCTTGGCTTCCTCCATCACTGGAGCAAGCAAGCCTCCTGCTCGCTTCAGCTGCATGACTGCTGGCCGCCATCTTGGTTGGGTTAATTTGCATAACTCGCTGATTAGCCAGTGGAAGGCATAGCAAAGGTACAGTCAATTACCATATTTGTCTATTATTAGATAGGATAGTTCAGCACTTGATAATCATGTTTTACTACTGATCCAGTGCAACTTGCTTATTATGTATTATATCTCTTTCTTGGCTTTCAACTCCACTCCTTTAATTTTTATATCTACTTTGGAGTTGGCGCAACTGATGCCATTGTAATAACCTGGTTATTATTTAACAGGAAAGGAGTAAAGGAGAGACCAGGTAATATAGGCATAACATTATACAGCTTTGCCAAAAAGCTGCATTTGATACTCCAAATCTGTTCCCCACTGATCTCTGGGGGAAGGGACTGGACAAAGGCAGTTTGGACTCATGCCCAGTAAGTTCCTAGTAATGGGGAAAGGTGCTTATCTGTCAATCACATCTGGGAACAAATTAGTGGCCAGAATAGGCGTGGCCACTGCAAGCACATGGAATTCTGAATATTTAAACTTCTAAACAAAGGAGCATGCTCTCTTCTCTCTCTTCTCTTGCCTGTTTGTCTGCCCTCCAGTGACTCCTGTGCAGGGGCATGCTCCCCTTGCCCCACATGGCTCATGGCCATGTGGGATTCCACACAATGAACTAATGGATGTTAACTCGTGTGTGTGTGTATGTGTGTATGTGTGTGTTCATATCTTGTCTGGGAAAATACTAAATTCTGTCTCTAGACCTGAGAGGCTGGCTTAGTCAGGGCCTTCTACTGCAATAATCCAGCACAAACTGTGACAACCACTGGTGTGTGATGAATGATACATGGCAAAAATTAAACAGCAACGCATACCTCCTAATACCTGGGGTATGACTGTCATTTAAAGCAGTGGGTTTTATGTTCACTTAAATAGTATGAAATGGTAAAGTTGAAAAAGATCATGTGCACCATTAATTACAAATGATTCATTTCACAAACAAGGTAAAGATACTAATTATGAACAACAAATATGCGTCTATCAACAAGTGAATCTAAGAATCAAGTGAATAAATAATCTGATGAACAGAATGAACTGGTGATTATAATACAATAAGGGACATAGAAAGGGAATGGACTCACTATTCTTGGGGGGGAAAGGGGTGTGGGAGATGCGGGAAGAGGCTGGACAAAAATTGTGCACCTATGGATGAGGAGAGTGGGGGGGTAAGGGCAGAGGGTGGGGTGGGAACTGGGTGGAGGGGAGCTATGGGGGAAAAAAAGAGGAACAAATGTAATAATCTAAACAATAAAGATTTAATAAAAAAATAGAAAAGAAAATAGAAGCTTTGAGACCACAAAATCTATGCAAAGCTACATGAACTTGCCAGTCAAGCTCTCTGAGACTCAGTTTCTCTCTCTGTAAGGAGACTGTATGAAAGTGGGTCAATTTTAAAAGATCACTATCCTAGTATGTATATTACAAAGAAAATATAAGCATAGACATTACAATGGAAGAACTGTTCTCTCAACAGAATCCTAGGAGTAAGAGGGAAACTGAGTCTCAAATTCTAATAAGAAGAGTCTGCATAAAGAGCCTCAACCAAAACATCTGGAATTGAGGATGAAAAAGCCAAGATGGACTGTGATATGCAAGAGTATTTATAGCAAACAGAGAAAAAGCCACCTGCCTCTGGCTTTTATGCTCCAGGTTTTGGTGGCATAGGATAGGCCCCATCATTTAAAAAAACCAAAGACAGATAGGAACAGAATGGAGAGGACCAGAGAATTTGACTTTTTCTGTTTTAAACAAGACCTGAGTAATGCATTCTCATTTCTGAAAATTTCAAGTAAATCAAAAGTATAAAAAGTAAGGAAAATGCAAGTCTCATTTTATTTTTACCCCGAGACACCCCCCCCCCTTCCTGTCTCCTTCCCAGTGGCAATCAATTTTGACAGTTTAAATACCTCATTAACACCTTTATCAAGTCATTTCCCTAATGTATTGACAAATATGCAAACCTATGCTGTTTAACGTAAAGGAAACCATATTATATGGACAGCTCTACATCTTTCCACTTTCATTTAACAATATATAATTGGTATATTTCCAAGTTGGTTCATGAAGGTATAGCTGAGTCCTTTAATGACTGAATAATATTTACCATATATAAAAAATAACTTTTCATTTAAGCATTACTCTACTAATAGAAACTTATGGAATTTCCATTTAGTGGACTTAAAAATACTTCTTCAGCCTGGTTAGTGTGGCTTAATGGTTGAGCCTTGACCTATGAACCAGGAGGTAATGGTTCAATTCCCTGGTCAGGGCTCATGCCCATGTTGCAAGCACAATCCCTAGTGCAGAGCATGCAGAAGGCAGCTGATGAGTGGCTCTCTTTCATCACTGATGTTCCATCTCTCTCTCCCTCTCCCTTCCTCTTTAAATAAAATAAAAATATATTTTTAAAAATACTGCTTCAATTATCACTCTTTTATGTGCATATTTTTGTATGAGTATGAATTTCCGATAGGCTATATACCTGGTAGAATTGCTGACCACATACATATGTTTTCATAGATAGTCAAATTTCTCTCAGTAAAGACCATGCTTCTAATGCTGTCATAATGCATATGTGTGGCTCCTCACATGTAATAAATCCTGGATATCATCAACATATTTAATATTTGTCATCTTAAAGACAAAGATTGGTACCACAGTTTTTGTTTAAAAATTTTGCTCCTTGATAACTAATAATTTTATTCATTTATTTTGTTTGTCCTATAAATTATTCATTTATATATTATATTAATTTTCTTATCTGGGTTTGGGTCTTTTTCTTACTGATTAGTAGAAATTCTTGAACTATTTTGACTACTAATTCCTAGAGTTTTCATATGGACTCTTCCATTGCCTGAAAGGTGTGACCATTAATTCTCCTTTCCTAATATTAACACCTCTAATACTTTTTCTTGCCTCATTTCATTTCATAGGAATTTAATTTTGAAAGGCAGCTATGTCATTGGACATATTCCTTCATTGCTAAATGTGATGGGTGTACTTTTAATATTTCATCATTGGTTATAATGATTGCTCTAGAGCAGCGGTTCTCAACCTGTGGGTCGCGACCCCTTTGGGGGTCAAAGGACCCTTTCACAGGGGTCGCCTAAGACCATCAGAAAACACATATATAATTAAATATTGTTGTGTGATTAATCACTATGCTTTAATTATGTTCAATTTGTAACAATGAAATTGGGGGTCACCACAACATGAACTGTATTAAAGGGTCGCGGCGTTAGGAAGGCTGAGAACCACTGCTCTAGAGTTTGCAGATCCTCATCGTGACAGATTTTTCTGTTCATACCTACATAATTCTAGCTCCCTTTGAAGTTCTCTCCATATGATAAGGCTGAAGCCTGAAAACACTTCCTAAAATTCTTTGCCCACAAGTTTCTGGTTTAGATTCCACTACTGGGAAGCACTTGTACAGAATTGGAAGGCAGGAAGACACAGCCGTGATTTCTCCTCCAGCAGCCACAGGCAAACACTAGAGCTTCGGCAGATACGAGGTTTTGCAGCAACCTCTGGCATTCCCTGTGGAGTCAACCAGCCCAGTGCAGCAGCCAGCTGTTACCAGCAGCAGTGGTTTCCTGCAGTTCCCAACCAGAATGTTAGAAGCAATTTCCTAATTTCCTGAAAGCTACTGGCAAACCCGAAATCTGATGGTGAGCTTTCCATAGCCTTCCCTTCTCTTGTCCTGCCAACAAATGTTTCTAAAATATTTATGGGGATAAGATACCAAAACGTGCATACTTCAGTTCTGAACGTAATCTATTTCTTGTATTAAATTCCTCCTTGACATAACTAGAATACTTTTTGTATCAGATAGAGCCCTGACTGATAGACAGCAGCAATGTCACTGGACATATTCCTTTATTAATTATAAAGATTTTCTTTATTTTCTATTTTGTTAAGGGTTTTGGTTACAAAGGAGTATTAAATTTTACCAAATTTCTGGCTGCTTCTCAGAATAGCATTTATTTAATTTAATAAATTATATGCATTGATTTTCTAACATTGAACCATTCTTGCTTTTATGGGATAAACCAACTTTATAATATTTCTTTAAGACATTGCTGAATTTCTTTGGGTTATATTTGGTATTTTAAAAAATTTATTTATAAGTAAAATAAGTCTATGGCTTTCTTTGTTATTATCTTGACTAATTAATAAAGATATGGTAGATTTATAGAATGATTTGAGATGCTTCTTGCCTTTCTTAATACTCTGAAACAATATTTAAAGATTATTTTTCTTTGATAGCTTTGTCAAAACCACTATTTTTACCTAATACTGTTTTAAGTATAGATTATTAACTATCTTTTCAATTTTTTCAAAATTTTCTATATTTATTTATACATTTAGTTATTTATCTCTTCTTGAGTCAGTTTTGATTATCTGTATATTCCATAAAAATTAATATACATAGATTGCAAAATAAATTTATATTATATAAATCATTCAAGGTACTTTTCTTTTACATTTTAAAAATATTTTCTATAGCAATAACTATGTTATTTGTGTGCTTGTTCTTACTTCTACTGCCCAATATATGGGTAGCTACTTAATTAGAATTTATGTTTCTTTTATATGGTCTATTCAAAAACCATATTTTGCTATTTACATATTTATTTATTTAATTCTCATCAGAGGGTATTTTTTCCATTGATTTTCAGAGAGAGTGGGAGTGGGAGAGAGAAACATCAATGTGAGAGAGACACATGGACTGCTTGCTCCTGCACTCATTCTGACCAGGGATGAGAAGGAAACCCACACCCAGGTATGTGCCCTTGACTGGGAATTGTACCCAAGACTCTTTGATGCATGGGCCGATATTCTAACCACTGAGCAACATATTTTGCTTTTGTTGATCATGCCTATTATTTTGTGCTTTTGTTTCATTAAAGCCTGTCAAGTAATTATTGATAAATTAATAAACGTTATATCACTAATGTCTGCCTAATTAATTTCTTCATTATGCTTTATTTAGTTTCATTTTTTTACTAAATTTTGCTTTGAAATCTTAGTTCATTTATTTTCAAATTTTTCCTTATTATACAGTAAATGCAACTAAAGGTAAAAGTCAACAGAAATTATTTTTTTCTGACTTCATCAGGGAGGAATTTATTAAATAGTTATCATTGGCTATGAGGAAGCAAGTGAGCAAGTGCCCCTAATTGGAATGCAGATGTCTTCCACCAGAGAGTGGAACAGTTCGGTGTACTCGAGAGACAAGATTGGGCAGCAGATGAGAGTGAGGCTGGAGAGCCAAAGTGCACGCCCCAGCTTTGCCACGGACTGGTTCTGTGACGCTGGGCAAATCACTGTACCTGTGAGCCTTCGTTTTCTCATCCATAAAATGGGAAGTTAACAACAGAGATCCCCCTTGTAAGTTTGGAAGGAATCACATGTTCATACATGTAAATTATAAAAAAAGAGTGCCTGAAACACAGTAAACAGAGTGCTAACTATGATGTCCTCCTAAAAAACCTTTTTCTTCTACTTTTCTCCGTATCAGTTGAGAAGACTCTGAAGCTAATTCAGGTTCTCTTCTGCTGCCTTCTCAGACTCAGTATCCAAGCTGGTGGTCAGCCACTGGCTTTTTTTCAGTTTCTAAAAAGAGTGTCCAAGATGTAGCCTGCAGATGTGGGTCGGAGAGAGGGCCGGAAAAGGACCAGCTATTCCAAATGCCAACTGTGATGTCCCTGGACATTCTCCCTTGTGATATTTAAAATATTTAATGCAGGGACCTACTAGTAATCACCAGGACAGGAGCAGGGTCCTGAAGGCCACCTACGTGGCAAGGGTTAACCCTTTGAATGCTGAGTCATGGGGCGGTCCAGAGGGTTCTGAGCCAGGGTCCTGGTTTCTTGGGGATCATGGCAGAAGCTGTTTATCAACTTGTATAATTCATTTTCACTATTTAAAAACTGGTATAACTGTACCTGCGTACAGCTAAAATAGCAGCCCTGCTTACAACCCAATCACCTTTTAATTTATTAGTTCTGACCTTTGAGCATCACTGGAATCACTCTTATTTCTGTAGTTTCCTGTTATGCCTATTTTGAGATGTATTTTCACAACTCTTCTTTATCAATCTGACTTCATCTGCTTTCTATCTTCCAGAAAATTCCTCAGTCTCTAATCAAACTATTATACTTTTCTTGGTTTCCATTATAATTTAAAATAGATAGATAGATACATAGATAAATTATCTTACAGGCCTATAGATATATTTTTCAGTCATTTAATGAAATTGAATGGAAAGGAAGACACAAATTTAGTTCATCGACATGATCAATTATACGTTTTAAAATGTAAGCCGCTAATTATGGATTCATCTGTGAAAAATTTATTTTGACTCAATGCCTAAAAGGCTAGATAGATGTTCAATACATTTCAATTAATTGATTGAGGTTCAAATTAAGCCATCAATTTTAAAAAGCAGTTGTTCTACCTTGCCTTGCAACAACTTAACTATACATATTAAACCAGTCTTAAACTGTGTGATGATTACTTAAATTTTGTTAAATGACTTTAAAATTTTTGACTCATGGCAAAATATTGAGTTAATATATATGGAAAGCTCCTTTAAACAATAAAAACAAACCACACTATTAAAATCATTACAATCTTTGACTTAATAGCTGTGACTCAAAAAAGTTATAAAGTTTGAATGGGATTTACATACAAAAAATCAAAAAGACTGCCTATAAAAATAACTTATATTGGCATCTCATGGCTTCTCCTGCCATGGCTTATAGTAAAGGAGTTTGAAAACATAAAAGGGGAAGCCTGGAATGAAAGTGAGCCAGATAAAAAGAAATGTGGAACACCCATCAAAGAAGGCACTCTGCACGCTGGCTATCATCCACTTAGAAAGTCAGGAAAATCAATAAAATGATAGCAGGAAAAAAACAGTACAAATTCAGACCCCAATACAGATCTAGGTCTATATACTGTTTTCTAAAACAGCATAGAGGGGTCATAGTCTAAAAAATAATCAGCAAGAGCCTCCATGAATGTAAGGGGAATGGCAAATGATACATAATATAAGAAGCCTGAGCAGAAGTCATCCGATAGAAAATTTAGTACAACCCATGTACAGAGCTAACATATCAGTGCTCCAAACTTGAAGAAGAGGGGTGGGGAGGGCAGGGGACGGGGAAGCGGAGTTCAGTTGAGATTAGGTGTCATTGCATTTACAATGGTAGTTTTAATGATCTTCGCAACAAAATTGAAATTAAATTCTGGTCAAAATACAGTCACTCAATGTGAATATTTTTAAGGCTATTTCACAGGCCAAAGTTCACTAACTAATCACTAGTTCACAGATGAGAGGAAACATGGGCTTAATTTTTAGCATCTTTTCCAACATCTTGTATACATAATGCACAGGAGAAGAGCAGTTCATGGCCAAACATTGGATCATCACAGTCTTGTACAATTTCTTAGACTTTTGCCTTAAAGCGCTACTCTTATTATCATCATCTTGCCAGCCTCAAATGGTCCTGCCAGTAGAATGGAACTTCAATATGTGAGAGCTGTATCTTCATACACAGCTAAGAGGAACCTATTAAGCACTCTAGAGTCCTTATGTTTTAGTTGGTGGGAATCAAAAGAAGAAAAAAATCAGAACACACCAACTTACAATTGAAGACTAGAAAACATGCGGTATTGCTTCCTTCCACAGCACTTCAAACATTGCTAAACAATCCTGGTATTTTTTCCACTAAGACTCAGACTCAGATTTCTTCTGTAAATAGAATTCTAGGCTGTGTGTTACAGGCACTCTAGATAAAATCCTGTTTAACATTATGACATAAATACAAATCATTTTTATGCTTAAACAATATATATATATATATATATATATATATATATATATATATATATATATAGTTTACAAAGGGCTTTCACATACTTTACATCACAATTTACAATAACCCTAGGGATGGATTTTAGCTTTGTTTTACAAATGAGAAAATTCAAAGATAAAGTCATGTAGCTAATAAGTGGCAGAGCCAGGACATGAATTTGAAGCTTTGGTTTACAAATCCATTGTTCTTGCTATTTTTACTATAAACATATTTGAACATACATGTGCACACCTATAGATACATATATTTTATATTTTATTTTATATGTGTATCTATAATAATAAAAGTGTAATATACTAATTAGACCGGACATCCTTGCAGACGAAGCCAGGGCTGCGAGGGAAGCCGGTGCCTGCAGCCAGGGGAAGGAAGGCCTACTCTTGCCCGATTTTCGTGCATTGGGCCTCTAGTATATTAATAAGAAAGGTAAAATGGAAATAATTATTAAGCAGTGCTACTGAAATAACAGCAGTGATAAATGCAATAATAATTAACCTTCCTGCTGAGTTTCTTGGTGATTAATCTTAAGCTAAAGCCGGTGAGAAAATTTGAAGGAAAAGAAAGGAGCCATGAATGTTTATTGACAATTTGCAATGTGCTATTTTGATGGTTTTAAACATGTCTATGAATTTGGGAAAGTCCTCCTATTAAAAGTAGAGTCTATTTCTTCTTTCCTTGAAAATGGGCTGGTCTTAGTGACTAATGCTAACAAATTCAGTGCGGCGAAGTGATGAAGTGTTTCTCTGTATGTATATGTGTCTCACAATTCTCACCACTGAAAGAAAGTCACTGTGTTGCAACATCTCTCTACACCTCATTTGCCAGTGATAGGTCACATCTTACATTAACTATAAAGGAAGCCTTCTTCCCTTCCTCCCTTTCTTTCTCCCCTCTTTCCTCCCTCCCTCCCTTTCCTCCCTTCCTTACTGAGCAAGGCTGGTGAAAACTGACAGACTGCTATGACAGACTACAGAAGTGTCTCACACACATTCCATGCCTTATTGCATTATTAAAGGTGAGTCTCTGCACAGGGTATATGTATGCATATTTACATATCCAGCTATAATTGGCTGGATGGAAAACACCTCACTCAATTAAATGTCCAAGATCTTCATTCCTCCCCCCACCCCCACCCCCGCCCAATACAATTTCTGGTTTCACATTAATCTTGAAATGTCCAAATCTAAATGCAATCACATTCTGTTTCCCTCATAATCTGGTACTTCCTTGGTTAAAATTGTGATAAATCTTGGACAAGTATTTGAAGTCTGGCTATTCTGATGGTATAAATCCCAAGAATTGATTCAAGTTCTTTCTATAAAGTATCTGCTTTTCATGAATTGTTTGTTTGACTTCTTTTTAAACCAGGGACCCATTTGGTGGCAAAATGATTCACAACTCAGTTCCCAAAGCTTTAACTGGGTAATCATTGTGAGCTACTTCAACAAATCTGGCAAAAATAAAAATAAAAAATTGCATCAAAATAGTCTTATTATAGTGAAAATATGTATTTGATACACCACTGCTTGAATTTATGTACTAGTTGTATTTCACCTTTGTAGCCTTTGAAGAGAACTGTTGTAAATGCTGCAGTGCCCTGGGGCATTTCCCCAGCAATTCCATGTCCAGGTGATTAATGTTATCCAGATGCCATATGTGTTAGGATGGCTTTTATTGCAAGTGATAGAAACCTAAAGACAATTTGTCAAAGAAAAAAAGTAATTTATAATGTATGTGATAGGTAAAGAAAATGACAAAAGTAGCAGCAGACGTGACTGATATAACTGCATTTAATTTGAAAGATACTCCCTTAATTTCCAGGTCATGAAGTAAAACATTTTTATTGTCTCAAGATTATAAATCTTAAAGTTGATTGAGACAGGACAAGCAACCCTCATATGAAGTCTGCAAATAAAGGCATTTATATGGCTTAACACATTGGATACTTTTTTTTAAAATATATTTTTATTGATTTCAGAGAGGAAGAGAGAGGGAGAGAGAGACAGAAACATCAATGATGACAGAGAATCATTGATTGGCTGCCTCCTGCACACCTCCTACTAAGGATCAAGCCACAACAGGGTCATGTGCCCTTGACTGAAATCGAACCTGGGACCCTTCAGTTCGAAGCCTGACGTTCTATCCACTGAGCCAAACCAGCTAGGGCACAATGGGTAATTTTTTAGGATTCTACATATGAGACAGTGCATTAAGATGTTGATATTTTTCATACCCATATGCATAAAATTATATCAGCCTATTTTTTACACCAATAGGTCATATCAGTTATATCTGTAATGTGGGCAGTTGTCTTAAAGATTCTCTTTTCCATATAATGTTCTTTGCCTTCCATTTAATTATATATGATATAAATTTTGCTAGTCCTGCAATTTTTGTTTCATTTGATTTGGATATACTTTATATTTTCCATCACCTTTCATAGTCACTTTTTAAGTAGGTCTCTTACATTCTGTGCTGAAGTGGATTTTAGTTTTGTTTTGTTTAAACAGATCTGGTAGCTTATGCTTCTTTTTGGTTTTTACCTTAAACCGGGAAAGTTTATTTTATTTATATTCAAATTATCACAGTCAATCTAAAAATAATTTTGAATTTACTTCTGCCAACTTATTTTACATTTGTGATTCTCTTGTTTTACGTCTTTTAATATCAACTGTGTGTTGTTGTTATCATTTCATTTTGGTGTGGTTGTTTGTTTGTTTGTTTGTTTGTTTATTTATTTATTTATTGGCCCATAAAAATCCTTTTCTTTGATACTTAGCCATTTGAAACCAGAAATATTTATTGTGTTCCTACCTCTTTTTTTACTCTTTCCCCTTAGTGTTTTAGTTGGCTTCTTCTGGAATTTTCATGCCAGGATATCATCATCAAATGTTACTGTTTTATAAAATAGCTTTAATTTTTAGAATATAACAATTATCTTCATCTTGGTAACAATGATTGCCAAACTTAATTGGATGTCACTGTAAGTTTTTAAAGGGATTTTATATAGAACACATTATTTCAAACCTTGCATTTTTCAATAACGAGGAATTTTCTACTTTTTAAATTGTATAATATATCCTATGCATAAAAAGAATGATTATAAGCACATTTTAATGATGATGAAAATAATAAAATAAATGTCATTGTACTACCAAGTTTATGTCTAAGCCTAATTTTATTCCTTGCCTTTCTTTATAATTATATCTTTATAATTTTTGAATTATAATTTTATTATGTATTTTATGTATATGTGTGTGATATACTCATATGTATATTTACAAAATATGCTTTATTAATGCATTATTTAATTTTGGCTGGTTTGGACTCAATGTAATGATTCTAGATGTATCATTCTAAGATATTTTTTCTCAAAATCATTTTGAGAATCATCCACATTAATGTAGTTGTAGCTCATTAATTTCCATTGAAGTAGAGAATTATACAACAGGAAGATGACACAAATCATGTATTTATTTAATTGGAGCTGTATGTTCATGTAGAGATGTAAATCTCCTGGTACTAAGCATAAAAGTTTAGTGTGTATATTTAATTACTCATGATTCTGCTAGTCAATGGGATATATTTATTGTCATATTTATAAAATAAGTCTATTTTTTTCTAAAGAGGTTCTGATTTTTAAACCCAGCCACAATTTGAGTGTGCACATTGCTCCACATTTTGTTCAACATTTGATATTGTTGTACACCTTGTTACCATTTCAATAGTGCCAAATGGTATCTCATTGTTGTTTTAATTTGTATTTCCTTTATAATTTATAATTTTGAGAATATTTTCGTGTCTATTTTCCATTGGCCAAATAGCAGTCCAAGGTCAAATAGCCCCTTTGCCCATATTTTAAAGTATTTATTTCTTATTAATTGATAGCTTATTTGTATATAGTCAAGAGGTTGTCTATGTTAGCTAAATACATTTAGATCTCTTCATGTCTAACCTTTTCACTCTTTTATGGTGTTTTGATAAATATAAATTCTTAATTTTAATCTAGGTGAATTTATTAATTTTATCCTGTACAATATACTTTTTGAGTATCATGTAAGAAATCCTCTAATACCCCAAGTCATAAAGATATTCTCTTATATAATCAACTAAAATGTAAAGTTTTGTCATCCACATTAAAGTTTAATCCATCTGGAATCTGTGAGTGTGTGATGTGAGGTAGAAATTTAAATATTTTAATATATAATTTTTAACATTTTTTTTTTCAAAATCAATTGTCCTGGCATATTTATTAAATTCTCCATGCTTTCCATATTGTATTTAATGCCAAGTTTGTCATAAATTAAGCTTTCATATATTTATGAGTCTGTTTCCAAGTTCACCATTATTGCCATTTAATTTATGTGACTCTGTACAGATACTAAACTGTCTTAATTACTATATTCTTATTTTTTGATACCCCCCAAAAAAACTACTCCCCAGATCCTCTTCATGGGGAATGACTTTGTTAGTAAGGGTGATTTTCCATTAAAATAAATTTAAGTTTGGAAATTTTCTTGTAAAAAAAAATCTGTGATATTTATTGGAATTAAATTTACAGGTTAATTTGGGGGAAATTGACAATAATACAGATACTGTCTTCTTATTTATGGACATACTACATTTTTCCATTTATTCAGGTATTTTTTAATAACTTACAATAATGTTTGATTATTCTTATTACGTTCCACACAAAAGTCATTATATTTTGTTACTAATACTTTGTTATTAATGTAAACAATATACTTTTAAATTGAAAGTTTTGGTTATATGCTATTGTGCAATATACCACCCCAAAATTTAGTCACTTAGAAAAAAAACACTCTATTAATTTTTATGATTCCAGCCTCTGGGCTGGACCAGGATAGGTCATTTCTTTGCTCCACATAATGGCTTGCAGAACTCAACAGTCCAAGATGGCTCCTCCACACCTACGACTGTTGTCTCTGAAGGATAACATGGAAAACTTGGACAGGATAAGCATGTCTCCCCCTTTATTAGGTCTCTCCGTGTGGGTTGCTTTTGTTTGCTCACACCTTGATAGTCTCAGGGTAGTTAGACTTTTGACATGATGATTGGCTCCCAATAAAAAAAGGTGAAAAGTCCTCAAACCTCTTCAAGGGTACTGTAATTGGCACAGCATAACTAACTACCACCTCATTATATTGGACAAATCCAATCACAAATGCAGTTCAATTTTAAGAGAAAAAAATAGACTCCATTTCTTGATATGAGGAATAGCAAGTACATATAAAGAGAGATGGAATTGATGGGGCCTCAGGCCATGACAATTCATGCTGCTTCCACATGCTACATATACTCACCCTCACTCATGAATACAGACAGTAAGGGGGTGAGGGCATGGGGGTGGAATTGGCTGGGGAGGTGTCAATGGGGGTAAAAGGAGACATATGTAATACTTTAAACAATAAGGAATTTAAAATATCCTATATAATAAAACCCTAATATGCAAGTCAACCAAACAGCAGAATGACCGGTCACTATTATGCTCACTGACCACCAGGGGGCAGACACTCAACACAGGAGCTGTCCCCTGGTGGTCATTGCGCACCCACAGGGGGAGCACCACTCAGCCTGAAGCCAGGCTCATGGCTGGTGAGCATAGCAGCGGTGACGGGGGAGCCTCTCTCGCCTCCACTGCAGTGCTAAGGACCCCTCAGGGGATATCAAACTGCCGGCAGTCGGACATCCCCTGAGGGGTCCCAGACTGCGAGAGGGTGCAGGCTGGGCTGAGGGATCCCCCCCCCCCATGCACAAATGTCATGCACCAGGCCTCTAAAAATATATATGAATTTTTTTATTTCTGTTAATTTGTCTATTAAATTATTTCAATATTCTATAGATAATTTACCATCAATAAATTCTCTTTTTATTTCTAATCATTTAATCTGTCAATTATTTTCAATTTTCTATGTAGACATCATATCATCTACAACAAGGAACCCCAGTACAATCGAACCACTGTTTTGGCTTAGATTTGATTATTCACAGAACAGTCCCAACTATTCATGTGCTTCTACTGTAACTTAACTCTGGAACTTACACTTCAGAAATCCCTACTAATGCAAACACGTGTGGACCAAACATATCCTTAGCAAAAGCCATTTAAAAGGTAAGTATCTGTATAATGTTTAGAGAAACACATTGCATTATTAAAAGAATTTTTGCACTCAAATATAATTGCTGTAAAAAGACGAAGTTAGCAGTTCTTGTGTTATTCTCTGAGGCAACTGTGTTTGGAACTGACAGATTATCTCTGTTTAAATATTACCCCATTTCAATATGGCATAGGTTGCAAACACAATAACCAACTATTTGGTTTATGTAAGCCCTCACTTAAAACATGAATCAAGGATCAGAGCAACTGAGTTTCTCAACTCCCCTATTACACCTTCTTGCTTTATGATTTGTAAACATTGTTTGACCTACAAGAATCTCAGTGGTGCCATCTTTAAAATTAAACTAATAATTATTGCCTTGCCTATGGGAGGCAATTACTATCAACATGGCATTAAAAATTATATAAAATAAATTTTTAAAATTATTAGAATCTCAAAAAATATAAGACAACATTTTGTAACAACAAAAAAAATCTCGCTAAAGACAGGGTATTTCCCAGAAATATTTGTTTGCTGTCTTGTTGTAATTTCCTGGCATTCACAGTTCTAGTACATGAACTTGTCATATGTTTTTCATTGCTGGCCCAGAGTGGAGTTTTTGGAGCCTGAGATCACCTTTGGGATGTCTATAAGAGTTGATGAAATCTGTGCTCTCATTCTCCTGTTCTCCTGTTGTTTGCTCTACTATCTTCTCTTTACATTTCATATTCTACAGTTTTTCTGAGACAGAACTACATGAGGATTTATTTTATTTATCCTGCTCAGATATTCTTGATTTTTTATAACCAAAGGAATTGTTCAGCCATTATCCCATTCAATACTGCATGTCCCAGATTCTCTCTCTTCTTTAGCTTTTTGCAATTTTTGCTAAACTTCTGTCTTTTGTTCTATCTTTTCTTGTTTTCTCATTTTAGTTTCCTCCTTCTCTCTTTAAAGGTCATAAGCATACTTGCTTTATATTTTTGCTTACATATTTATACACATACACTGTGCCTGAAATACTAATGTTTTTGGAGGGGGATGTAGTTTGTTTTGTTTTGTTTTGTACCTGATGAATCTCTCTTGCCTAGCTCAACTCCTTAGTGTGGCTTATAGATTTTTAATCCTTAGCTTATTAGGGCTATTCACAAATATTCCTGTTCTGCTCTTCTTTTGGACAAATGGATTGTAGTTCCCTATCAGCATTGAACTTGGTTGTTGCTAAAGTACCTCTCTTTAGACAGTACAATGTAAAAACAATTAACTTGAGTTTTTTACTTATAAAAGTTTTAAAAGCCAGAACTTTATTCACCACATCCCTTGTTCCTGCCTTGACAATAATGTGTGTCAAGCTGGAGTCTCAGTCAGTAGGCGTCCTTTTGAGGGCTTGGGGACCATGCTGATGGAGTCCTCTGCCAGATGATGAAAGGATTCTGCCAGGTATCTAATTTAAGTTTAGGTGTATATTAAAATTGTCCTGGTTATTAGCATCTCTATGGCTTTATAGTGGTAAGAAAGCCTTTCAGTATTAGCTAATTTGACTATGTTGCTGTAAGCCAGCAATTAAACTCTTGGTCATTCAGTTTACAATTTTGAATGCATTGCTAATAAAAGGCATAGTGCATATATATTATATGCAGTCAACTCAGGCCTATTACTGAATCTAAAAGAGATGCAGAGTCAAACTTCTATAATTTGTATCAATTGGGGTAGATCAGTGTTGACTTGAAGAACATTTATAATTATTGTCCTCTTTTAGAAAGAGGTAAGCTTATTATTTTTAAGTACATATCATTTTCTTCAAGTTATTAATAAGAAAATTTCTAGGAAGTTTTTTTTTTTTTTTTCAGAAAGCATTAGTGTCTTAGCCCTGTAAGTAAACATCTAAACTTCTCCAAATCAGTTTATACAGAGCAAAGTTAAATTTTAACCAAGTTTAAGATTATCAAAATTTTCAAAGAGATTCCATTTGGATAGTTCGTATTAGAATTATTATATTACTTTATAGTAGATTTTCATTCTTTCTTCTTTGATCTATTCTACCTTTTGCCCCAAAGACTGGCACACAGTAAGCACCTAATATATTGCACTGAACTTAACTGTGTCCTTTCTATTTGGTCTTATACTACAGAAGTAATAAGTAAAAAATGAGAAGGGTAAGTGACTATCACAGTGGGTTATGGACAGTGGACTAGAAGTGTGAAGTTTGCAACACTGTCGGACATGCTTTCTTTTAAACCAGAATTTCTAAAATCACAATTAAAAGACAGTTCCAGAATTCAACAAGATATTTATAAGCATTTAAAAATTTTGTATCTTCACTTTGGTGATGATTTAAAAAGTTATAGTGCACATTCTGAATTTCCTGAAAAATGGCCTCCTCGCCATGATTTGAGATTCAGCTTTGGCATGTATCTCATGGTCAAGGTGAGGCCAACCAGTCTGTCACTAATGTCATGAGCCAATGGGACAAGAATGAAGTAAATGGCATAAATGGATGTATTTACACACGGACGTCCAAATGGCATCACAGTACACTAGTGATCACATAACACATTAGCATAAGCATGCCCTGTTCCACCAAACTAGTACATGGTTTAGTGCTGTGTTTCTACTGAGAGTGATCCATTTAGGTTTAGCAATCAACATTTTCTTTCTCATTTAATTGATGTTTTTATTGACTTTGTGATTTTTTTTATTTAACTTCTTATTTGTTTATATTTTATAGTGGTAGGAAAAGTTATAGGCATAAAAAGGTCTTTGCTAGTTTAATAAATTCAAGTCAACACTGGAGGGCCACAAGAATTTTATTCTGCAAATGGAATTTGTGCAGTAGTCCAGTTTGGCAAACATTGTACTATTTAAAATATCAACTCAAAATAGTCTGTAAATGTGTTGGCATATTTATATGTATTAGCCCAGTTTTAGGTCTGATATGAATAAAATCACCAATATACACAAGGAACAGTGATGATTCTTTCTCAGTACTAAGGCTAAAATAGAATTCAGAATATCCCTCCCTTATGAAGTCATCAAGTTCTAATCAGCCAGTTCTCTTTACGAATACTTCTCTTTATGAATAATACAACCAAAGAATTATTGTTATCAATCAAACACAGCTTTGAGGCTGACTACCATATAGGATTTAAACAAAAAATCCACCTGGAAAAAACTGCTTTTAAAAAATGTGAAAGATAGGGGTATTTCTCTTTCAAATAAAGAGAAAAGTCCTTTCAAGCATAAAAATGATTACTGCTATTTGGTCATTTCAGCACCAAGATAGAGCTGGCAATCAAAGATACTGCATAAAGTGAAGACAGCCCAGAGCAGTTAAGGCATCCAGGAGAAGGATTACTTTTTTTAGGGTAAATAATACTCCCTGTGACCACAGATTCAACACTGAAGGCCCCATGCATCAAGTTGATGGCATCATTTACATGAAGTCTCCACCGCGATCAGCTCTCTGACTTACACGTGAAAGAAAAAGGCTTCCAAGGCCCAGTTAGAATTCTGATTAATAGGTTGGTCAGGTACAGAGCCAAGATTTGCAATGGGCTGCAGTCGGTGCTTTGTCCAGAACCATGGATCATTGAGGATGAATAGAGCCCTCAGTGATGGAGTGAACGGCATCTCTTGGGCAGCAACTTGAAATGCAGGCTAAGGCTTTGTTTGGCTCTGAAGTTGGCATCACAGCCAGCAAACACTCCATCTGGGTGGCAGAACTCCGGCCAGCCCTCCTCACCTGATCTGCCAAGGTTGGCAGGCGCTTCCCCTTTCACTGTCCGGATTCTGAGTGTGTGTGCCGTGACGGGAGAAGATGTGGCCGTGCTTCTTAATAGTGAGGAACCTGGAAGACCTTGGTTGGTGGTTGTGTTTTGTTTGGGTTTTTTAATACACTTTTTTTTTAAGAAAGGTCAGTTTATGAGGGAAAAAGATGAGCTTTGAATAGAGAAGATGGGAAGGACTACAGCCCCAAGGAAAACAAGTCTCCATAGGTGAGGCAGCAGCTGAGTATTTGCACTATTTATTCCTCCTGAAAAGGAGTTTGCTCTGCAGTAGACTAGCCTGTGAAAGCGCAAGAGCAGGGATACTCTAGCCACTGCGTCTTAGAGGTCCAGCTGCTGCCTGACGCTGCCACACAAAGAACCTGGTTGAAAGGCAAAATGGTTTCAGGTTTTCACGCTGTGGTCATTAGACATGTGAGCCGCTCTCCGAGGCTGTGTTGGGCCTGGGAAGCTAGGCACCTGTTGCCGGCAGAAACATAATACACTTATTGATTTGAGAGGGCTGCACGGAGTAACGAAAGAGGACACACAAAAATCCAAAATAATAAATGGACCCACGACCCAGTGACGTTGCAAAGGGGCCCCTAAAAGGAAAGGCATAGATGCAGATTGCTTTATCTCAGGCGATGTGCAAAACAGAGAGAATGGTTCACGGGAGGATGGAGGAGGGGCTGGGAAAGAAGAGTGAGGAGGAAAGCGCTGTTGAATTAAAAATGGTGTTGTATTTGAGACCATCTAAAAGAAGCCCTTCTGATTTATCTCCTCCTGAGGCAGCGGCAGCAGCAGCGACTGAAGTGACTATAATAGCCCAGGAGAAATGTTGGTGCTATTAGTTGGGTGATTGATGGAAGCGCTGCCAAAACAGCGAGGGAATTTGTCAATGTGTTTTTTGAAGTTTGTAAATGATGACACTGGCAAAGTGTAAACAAATGCAGCTCCGGCAGACACGTTACACAGTCCCCAAGATGACACTTCCAGAGACTCATTTGCTGGATTGTTCCAATTAGGACTCATGAGTGGGAGTACCGTGCTCTGGTCTCGCAGGCCAGGGCAGACGGGGCTTGTGCAACATGCGGGATTTAAAGAAAGGAACTGGTGTTGACTCACCCAAAGGACTGGGCTGCCGGTTTGTTGCAGAGCATCCAGGACGGGAAAAGCAAAAAGGCCTGGACACATGTAACCCAGAGATGCACAGTCCCATAACTCTATGACCATTGTCTGAGTCATATTATTTTTCAAGGTCAGTGTTACAATGGTTCACAGTCGCATCAGCTCAGTGAAGCAGAGGGACAAGAGAGACCAGAAAAATGGAATAGCAAGCAAAAAGGTCTTGAGGGTCAAAGGACATGCTTTCCCAATGTGTCTTCAAGCAAGACAGAGGTTTAGACGGGAAAGAGCAAGATGAGGTCTGAGGTCATGCAGGACAGTTAGGCTATATTTAAGGACTTTGGTCTCTGTCTTTAGACAAAGCCATTGAGAGATTTCAGGCATGGACATGTCATCTTCAATCTACATTCAGAGAAGACGATTCTGGCTACAATACAGAGAATGGATGGGGTGGGCGGTGGAGTGTGAGCATGGGTCAGTAATGAAGTTATTGCAGTAGTCTACCTGAGAGATGATGTTAGAACGAACCAAGACTCTATCAGCAGGAATGGAGGAAAGGAACCGATTAGAAAGACATTTGGGAAATACATATCCACAGGCCTTGGTAATTGAGTGGATATGAAGAATGAGAGGGAGGGCAATGTCCCTCCCAGTTGTCAGTGCTAGGAACGGAGGTATCATTTTTTTTTTCATAAAAAAGTTATTTTCTCAGTAAGCCGGAGAGATGGATCAAAATAGCAATAGCGGGTCCATGGCATCATGTTGACCTGTTAATAAGAAACAACACAAAGCAGGAAAATATAGATATTTTGAACAAAGCCCTGGACAATAGGAAATATTTTGAAATACATACCAACATTTTTTTTTTTCTTAAAAACTCAGTAGCCTGGCAAAAGAAAAGGAAATATGAGACCCACAGAATTCCCTTGAGAGTGAAGGCAGGTCATGCCAAATATAATAGTGGTTTTTAAAAGGAACCAGAGAAGCAGAAATTATATCTATTGAAGAGACATGGGGCACCCCCAAACACAAAGTTGAACAGAGAAAGGCCGGTTTTCATAAGTAGAACGAAGTTTTCAATGTACATATTATCCCAGTATAGACTGTGGGGCCGAGGCTGGGAAAGCAGAGGAAACATAAGAACACCTACTAGGTCTTTTCTCAAAAAAACGTTCTCACTCCACTATTTAGCAAGTGTTAAAATTAATCTTAATTTTGTTCCTGTTACATTTTTCAAATATGAGTCCTTAAAAAAATAACCTGAAATAAGTTGTATGTTTTCTGACAAGCTATGTCAGAACGTTTTCCTGTTTTCTTAAAATACTTTTCACAATGCAAGTTTTTAATTTTAGTTAAAACCTAGCTTAGTGCACAAATCCGGGGCTAATTTGCTTACATGTACTTGGTCGCCAGCACCTGCCTGAAATCCCCCACCTCCAGGCCATCCCATTTGCAAGGGCACATGGGACAGCCATCAGCTTCCTGCTTTCCCAGAATGATGCTGGATTTGGAGCACACCGGTGCCCAAGTATACAAGGAATTCAGAAAGAGAGATGAGCTTGTCAAGATATTTTTATCCTCTCTTTGATGCTGCAGGGACTTAGTTGCTTTGCAGTTAGGGACATCCAGACAGACTTCAGGCGAGGCAGTGACTGGCACTGGAAGTAACTAAGTCTGTCAAAGACTCTTCCCGTGGAAAAGCAAAGGGAAAACGTGTACCACTGAAAGAACCTGAAAGCATGTCAGAGTGATTGGCAAGCTGACTCTTCAAAAGAAGAAATAATTATTGCTTGATAATGGCAGCTGGCGTCAGAGACGTGCATTTTGGGGCCACCATGTGCGTTATTGCAGGATGCCTGGCATCACAGGACGCCTTTTGTGGCTTCCAAACACTTCTATGAAGTGCCTTTGACCCTGCCATTTTAGCAGTGGCGGCCTCAGAGCAGGAGCACAAAACATGTATCTCTTACTCTTCTGTCCCTTCCTGTTTAACCACCAGTCAAAGCAAGTTAAAATGAGAGAGACCTATGAACAGGTAGTCATGGCATTTGCTATTTTTGACTAGATAATTTTTCCAAGTGTAGTAATAATCAATGTTATCACAATCAATTTTAGCCAAAAAAATAAATTAGCCTATTATTTTACTGGTTTCTAAACAATGCAAAACAACAACAACAACAAACAAACAAACAAACAAACAAAACAAAGACACAGTTCCTGCCTTCCAGAACGGTGAAGTCCTTCACTTCATATACAATTTTACCCTTTTGGGTGACTTATTTTTATGTTCCTCTTTTGGACCTTCCTTTCTTTACATTTTTTCCTCTAGGAGTACAAAAGAGAGAGAAGATAGTTGAATACAGACTGCTAAGGACTTAGAAAGCATAAATTACCTTATAAATAAAAAACATCTAGGGAAAATGAATTTGTGTATAGACAGTAAATATGTCAATCTACTACTCATTACATGGCTAGACTTGCACATTTGTTAGTCACAGTTGTCAAAGGACATCTCCTTTTAACACCTCTAGTCATAACAATTGTACTGATGTTATTCATTCTTTTAACTATTTCAATAAAAATATTAACTTGTTACTATGTTCTGGGCATGGTGCAACATACTGAAATACTTATTTCAAATATAAATGTTTCTAGGAATTTGAAATGACTGATATGGTACATTCCAGAGAAAAGAGGTCTGTCCCAGGGAAGGCTTTTCCCCCTAGAATATGGAAATTGTATTAATCTTAGAGGCAGATACTGCTAATTACATGCCCAAAGTCCATTCTCCTCCTCCTTACTAATTGAGGGGATGTTAAGCAGAGTAGAAATGTCAATAAGTACCCAACTTCCCAGCCTACTTTACTTCTAATAATGGTCACTTTCCTAGAGTCTGGCCAATAACCTCTTGCCAGAAATCTCAGTTAAGGACACTTTTTCCCCCTGAATGAGGTTGGGGTGGGGGTAGGAAAGAAAATCAGAGTATGTATTTTGATCATGGAGTCAGTGTGCCATCTTTAGACAATGCACCTGGAGACTTCTTGTACACAAGGAAAACATCTTTGTTTGAGGCACTACAGCAGAGACTGGGAGTGCTGACCCTCAAAACCATTTCCTCTTCCTCCTGAACTTCATTACTTTCCCAGCCCCCCTTTCAGTTAAATGCAGTTACATGAGCATAGTGAAAGGGGCAAGCACTCTTACAGGCCTGGTCTACATAAATTTCCTATATGTATATTTTCATGCTCCTCCTACTTCTGCTAGCTGAAAGTCAACACCCAACGCAGACATGGAAGACATGTATTGAAGGTCAGTGTTAGCAAAGACTCACCAGTGTGGTTCCCTGAATGATTGTGTGGTTCACAACCCACCCACAGCAAACAGGGGCACCTAGCTTGGGTTTTCACATAAGAGAAAAATAAAAGTATAGTACATTAAGTCAGTGAAATTTAGGGACTAATTTGTTACAGTGGCTAACATTGTCCTAAATCCTAACATTATCCTATGTTAAGTGGGACATTGCTGGAACAAAACCCAGAAGTATTTGGCATTGGATTAGCACTCAGGTGGTAGATGTTGCTAGAAGGTTGGAGAACTCTACTTCATTTAGGCAAAAAGATTAAAAGGGCTGCCTGCAACTATCTGGAAGGCAGACCAGGTATCTACTGAGACTAGCCTTAGAATAACTCATTGAAAAGAGTGTGCAGCAGTTGCTCTGTGCTGCTTATAGCAAGTTATTATGAGAAATATTATAGCTAAGGCAAGAATTAACAAATTTTGAGTAAAATTCCAGGATTAAAGCAAGTCCAAACATTTGAAGGCTCACAGGGTTGGAAAAGCCAACAGCTTCTGAGTCCCCAAAAACATATCAAATAAAATGGAAAAAGGCTTTGAATGGAAAAGGCCCAGTAAGTCTTAACAATTGAACAAAGGACTCAAATTGTTTCATATGACCTCAGAACAGCCTCCATTATATTGAGAGAAAGAAGCATTAAGAGGAGGATGCAGAGAAATATATCTAAGAAAAAAACTTTGGCTGATGATCATTTGTACAAGAAACTAACTTGAAAGCATAGCTCAAAAGCCCAGTGAGTTTTTCGAGGAGTAGTATTACCAAAACTGAACTTGGCCAAAAATAAATAAAAGAAAAACTAACCTATGCCTGCACAAGAAGTCTTTGCACCACAAACTTGCACCAGCAGAGACCAGGCTGCAAAAGCTATATTGTCCCCAAGGAAAGTGCCCTTACCAATGGCCCACTTCACCCGAACAGGGAAAATAAGAACTTCAAGTCAAGGAAGACCTCAAGGGCAGATCAGAAGCAGAATGAACAATAAAAAAAGGGGGAGCTCTGTTCTGAGAGTGAATTCAGGGTCTGCTCAGAACAGCCTCCTCTGCTGAACATCCTCCAATGCTTGCCAGGCAAGAGTCTGTTCTTGAAATGGGCCAGTGACCTCCCACTGGGCCTCCTAGTCTTTTTTCTACAGGGACTGTGTCTTGCATTTATCCTGTCCTTGATCCAGTATTGTAAATCTGCTGGTGGGAGGGAATGTTTTTTTTCTTTTTTCAGGTAGAGGTGACTGGAACTCATAGAGCCATGTCCATACTTGATTAAAGGAATTACAGCTCACTCAGAAATTATGGACCTCAACCTTGAGACAAAAGCTAAATGGTACAACTTTCTTTTTGGGAACGGCTGAGTATAATCTTTGAATAGAAAACAAAATCAAAATGCTAGCTTCTTTTCAAAATATGTTTCCTTTTTTCCTTACATTTCTCAGCTTACCATTAAGATGATTAAAGTGCCTTGGTTGGGTGGCTCAGTTGGTTGAAGTATCATCCTGTATACCAAAAGGTCGCAGGTTTGATTTCCAGTCAGGGTGCATACCTACGTTGTGGGTTTGATCTCTGGTGGGGGAACATACAGAATGGAACCCATTGATGTCTCCTTCTTCCTTTCCCTCCTTCTCCCTTCTCCTCTCTTTAAAATCATACCCTTGGGTGAGGATTTCTTTTAGAGTGATTAAAGTAAAAATATAAGACAAGATTTATGTTTAAGAAGGAACTTTGGGAATGGTTTTTGGTACATGGAGCCAACCTGGAAGCAAACAGGTGTATGTTTCTTTTTCTTCCTACACATCTCAGCTTCTGTTTTATTTGGTGTGGCCATGTGAGTTTGATTCAATGGAAAGTGAATAGAAGTGACTGATGTCCACCATTTCCAAACCTGACCCAAAAGAATCTCCCATGCCTCTTGCCTCTTCCTCTATGCGCTCAGTTAATTACTGGAAAACATGCAGAAGATGGCAGTGCCTATGTGAGGGTTTCATTCTTGACATCTTTCAGTAGAGCCTCAGCCCTCAAGCAACATGGGCCAGTAACACCTACAATGGACTAATAAGTGAACAAGAAATAAATCTGTTGGTTGAGCTCCTGAATTTTGGAGTTTATCCTAACAGTAGTGTTTTCTGAACGCTAACTCTCATGGAGGCAGCGTTTCCCTAACTTAGTGTAGTCACATCTTACTAACTGACACTCCTTTGATGCATAAATGTTTTCACTCAAATGTGTTTAGGTGCCTGGCTCAGGAGAAGCAGAAGCCACGGAGTTTTACTCTTTTTCTCTCTTCTCTTTTATAGTTTACTAGCATGTGATATACTCAAATTTGCATACTCATTTTAACTATTATTAATTTCTGGGAATTTTTTGTGACTTTTTCTATTATATTACAGATTGGAAAATGATCTCAAGTGCCAGTCAGAGGAATCTAGGGATCACTGTGACAACTTTCTCAACCCTGAAGTTAAGGTCTGACCAAGAGCTGCCGCAGAGAAAGCAACCCCCCCCCCCAAAAAAAAATGGCAGCTGTAGGAACACAGAAGAGGAGAGGAGACATCTGAGCAGCAGAGAGACCAATTGGATGGGACAGAAGAGATAAAATCTCTCCAAACCCTGAAAAGAGGTTTGGAATCAGGTGGCTCCACTTGTGACAGAATGTGAGGGAAACTTAAGAAAGGCCGGCGAAAGGAGTGTCTGAAATGATTATCCCTCAGGGTTTAAAGAAAATATGTGCAGCTATATATGAACCCACTATTAAAAGCAGATAGCCCAGGGGAATTGGGATATGTTTGGTTCCAGAGCCTTTCCCATTTAACCCACCAGGCACAAGTGGAGCTGGCAAGGGTGGAGCGCTAAGTGCACTGAGCAACTGCCAGATATTATACACTAACTACACATTGGTGCACAAGCCTAAGCCCAGCCACAGTGGCCACTGCACCAGCAACCATGGTTCTAGCTGACACTTACCAGGGGTGGTAAAAAAAAAAGTCTCTAAATCAGATAGAGTTTGAAACAATTCAGCAGATAAAATTTTTCTTTTTTTTTTTTGTCCTTATAGTTAAAAAATGTGACACATTTATGAAAAAGTACAGATTTGATTGTTCTTATCCAAACACAGTAGTAGTTTCTTTTCTAAAAATAAACATGACCAATTATATTTTAGGGAGATTGATTTTCTTTCGTCTTAAGTTTTAAACAAGAGAAATTAAAGAAATGTATTTCTGAAATCTTTTCAGAGAACAAAATCTAACACGAAGTAAGATCATGGGTATTTTTAATGGTGCTTTAACACTCTGCAGCTTTGTGAAACTTTTACTCATTCTCATTCACGAAATATTTATTGAAAACTGGCCATATGACAATCATTATGCCAGGTGAGTGAAAGGCAAAGGCAATTAAAATCTGGCAGGCTAATAAGGACCTCATACTCCAATGAAGGAGACTGATTATCAAGCCATTGATTATAGAACAGCATAGTTGAAACTCTTAATTTTCTACTCACCAAATAACTTAATAACTGAATTATTTTCATACCTCAATGAAGTAGTAATAATATTAATATAATAATAATAGCTTCTAATATTTACTAGGCTATAATTATGTGCCATGTAGACTAATAAATGTTTTACATGGATTATTTCATTTTATCATTACAAAAATTCTAGGAGAGAGGTATGGAAATTTTTCACAATTTTTATATACACACATGAGGTACCAAAAAATATAATAATTTGACCAAGATTGCTTATCTGGAAAGTGGCAAAGCCAGAATTTGAAAGCAGGCAGTTGGGCTATTTCTATGTGACATCCAACTATGCAATTTACAGTAAGTCATAATCAATTTGAACTAGATCATGCCTATAAACCTATATCAAAATAGCTAGACCTCAAGAAATACACCTCAGCCATGACCTTCAAACCACCTATGACTAGGATGCTGGCAGCTAGTACATATTCTCAGATACTAGCCTACGTAGTATAATAGCTGACACACTATTAGATGCACAGATACCTTATTGGATCTGGTGATATAAAGAGTCCTGTCAATGCCATAGCCCTTCCCAAAGTTCTAGCCACTCATAAAAATGTATTAGATGGAAGACAAGGAATTAAACTCTTGGTACTATCCCTGATCTGACCACTGGGACCAGGAATAAACTTGTATCTCTATGATACAAACAGCTCCAAACTCTGGCCATATAGGCCAGAAACAATCTACCAAGGAAGCAATCGACCAAGAGTCACTCATTTCATATGCTTCAGCATCGCTTAATTCATTTCTTTCTTTATTTGACAAGATTCAGTGTCTACTAAGTCCTAGGCAATGTGCAAGGCACTGAAGGTGAAACAGCTGGCACAGTGACTACCCTTGTGGAAAGTATGGTCTACTAGGAGACACAATGAAAGATAATTCTGTGGCAATGGGATTTTATTTTGTAAATTCTTTTGTTAACACATATAAATTATTCACATCAACTTGCAGAATGCAAAAAATTTCTAAGATAATTTATTTGTGAAATGCTGACAGCTATACCTGTTCCAGAAACATTTGGTAGATAAAGCATATAGAGAGGAGAAAATGGTTTATCTAAATGCATCTAAGTGCTTCTAAAAGAAGAGAACATGGTAATTTTAGAACAATTTATATGACCACTTTGAACTACCAGATCAGAGTCAGTTATATGACTTGAAGTTCATATGATATTAGCAAATTTAGAAAGTCCCTTATAAAGCCATTTCAGTAAATTGTTCATATTTTTAAAGTCTCAGTGAGTTGAGGTTTAATAACAAGATGACTAGAACTTTAGATCTACAACGTATACATTTGTAAGTATTGACTGCTTAGTGACAATGCCTTCCCTACCCTACTAATACTCAAAAGATGCCTGGTTTTGAATATTTCCTTGTATTGTAATGCTGACTCCATTGCAGCCATTACAAATAAGAGCTGAGTCCTGAATCAAATGTTGAGTTGCTAGAAAACAGATATAACACTCCCAGTTTGCCTAGAATTACAGTGCCTGGAAAATAAAAGGGAATGGGTGAGATGACAATAATAGGTTTCAAGAATTTGAAAGACACATTTTGCAAAGAACAATGATTAAATGCTCCTTATTTTCACGGAAGTCAGAATGAGAGAATGAGGCTTCACATGGCAACAGATGTGATTAAAGTTAGATGCCTAAATCGAATCGCCAGTTGCAGGAGCACCAAACACTAAGAAATGTTGGTGAATCTCTTTGCCTTGGAAGTCACCTTTCTGAGAAAGTTTCACTGCCTGCCACCATCATGCATGCCAGAGACAAAGCACAGCTCTGGGAGCTCTCAGGGCTCTCCGGGTCCACAAAGCTATGAGAACACCGCTTCTTAACCTGGTCACCTATCCTCCTCCAATCAACTAAATGCTGAGCACTGACTATGAGCCCAAGATTGAAGGTATTACAAATAGGAAGGCATTGTCCCTACCATAATGGACATATGGAGGCAGAACTAAAAAGCAATGAAATGAAAGCATATACTAGATCAGTATAAAATAAAGTGCCAAATTACATAATTCCACTTATAGGAAAAGGCAAAAACACACCACGAGTGCCAAGCCCAATTTATACCTTTTCAGGCATAATTTATACCTCAACAGCCTCATAAAACAAATATTGTTTTTTCCTATTTCCTAGTTTAGGAAATTGTGGCTTAGACTGAATATTTACAAGATCATAAAGCTAAAAGTAGTAAAAACTAAGATTCACACTATCTCTCTCTAACTCCATAGCTTTTCCCACCAAACCATAATAATGCTGTATTTTGGATCCTGTTAATAATAACATACTTTTTACAAAGGAAATGACAGCTAAACAGCATCATCCCTGTTGTTTTCCTTAATACGAGTATATCCAAACACAGCAAAATTCTTTTAGAACTATTTTTCAATGAATAAATAAAGGCAAGCTTGACTTTCTATTTTCTTCTTTAAAAATCTTTCTTCTAATTAAGGAATAATGGTACTTGTGTTGTATTATTTGTGATTTTAGGAAGATCCCCAGGGAATTAGACAGTTGAGTTGGGGGTAGGAAAACAGTATTAGCTCTAGGCATAGAGATGAATGAATTTAGAGGCAATAAATCAGGAAACCAAATGGGCTCTCGTAGTCAATGTTTTAGAATGAGCTTTAAGTACTCAACAGACAAATCAAGAACCAACATTAAAAGCCCAGAGTGAGGCATGACCTCTTTACTCCTTTTAAAATCCACATTGCGGGTTTTAAGTTTATAACACATTTCTAAGAATGACATCTTTTCAAAACTAAAATGTTGAGAAACCATAAAGGATCAAACTGCTAGCCTCACATAATATTCCTGGCCTACAGATTTGTAAAGAAAAGTTTAAATTAAGGTGTTCCCAATTATTTTGTTCCCCCTTCTGGGTTCACTGTGTGTGACCCTGTGAGTCACCGTTTCTTAAACTTCAGTCATTCTCATACCAAACTTCATGAATGTTGTCCTATCAGCATACCAACTGCACAATTATTCCTCTGGTACTTTTCTTTAAAATGATTCTCTTTTTAAACTTAAATAATTTTATTTTAAAAGAAATTTTCCTTTGCAATTATAAATGACAAATTCATTTCATTTGCAGAAATCAGAGGTTGCTATAAAAATAAATGCTTAAATATAGTACATAAAAGATTGTTTTGGGCCCTAACCTGTTTGGCTCAGTGAATTGAACCCCGGCCTGCGGACTCAAAGGTCCCAGGTCCGATTCCAGTCAAGGGCATGTACCTTGATTGCGGGCACATCCCCAACAGGGGGTGTGCAGGAGGCAGCTGATCAATGTTTCTCTCTCATCGATGTTTCTAACTCTCTATCCCTCTCCCTTCCTCTCTGTAAATAAAATAAAATAAAATAATAAAATAAAATAAAAATCAATCAAATATATTTTAAAGAAAAAGATTGTTTTGGTACCACCTAAGGTAATCTCGCATGCCACCGGTTGCTTGTATGTCATACTTTAGTAAACATGGATCTTAGATCTTAGCCTATGCTCTCCTTGTTCCCCCAGAACTATCCCCAGCAAACAAGAGGACAAGATGGACAGGGACAGTATTTTCCCTTATCTCAAGTGAGATCAGCATGGAGGATCACTTTTCCCTAGGCATGTCTTTCAGATACTCACCAAGGTGAAAAAGAAAACAGTAACTTTGATAGCCCAGAGGAATTGTTCCCCTTTTCCTTTCCTGCTGATACCTGAGCTACCTCGGAGCCGGTATTTGAGATGCTTAATAAGAGGCTTGCCTTAGCCACAGGGGAAAGAAGGGATGCTGAGAGCAGAAGTCAGAACCACCCTGACTCCTCACTGTGGCTGCTGATCAGGAAACAGCAGAAAAAGTCACACCAGTCCCTCCCCCAGAGAGTCCCTGAGGAACAATAGCTTTTTCTTTTCTGAGGTTCAATATAGCTTGAGCCTACCTATTTCTGACTCCATCTCATCGGCAGCCTGGTAACTGGGTTTCCTAAACAGAATTATCGGAAGTGTCAAGGTGAAATTGAAAGTGAAACTGGCAGTAAAGGGCACATCTAGAGGCCTTTAATGCATTGGGAAGCCAAATGGCAATTTTCAGCTTGGTCTTTTGCCTCAGGCTGAATTAAAACAAGGAGATATCATTTCAGTCTGCTCTTTCAATAATTTTATCAATACATTAGGCCTCACAAAGTTCATGTGCAAAGACAATCTCATGCTTAGTTAGAAGGAGTGCTCACTATGTGATGTGTGCAATGCACCACCCCACCCCCCCCAATTCCTCCCTCATTCCAAACATACCTTATGTCCTCCCCATGTTTTGGAAGCTCTTGGCCACTTCTTTGGGAACAAAGCAATGAAGGTCACTATTAAAGAGCAAATGCTGCCCTATCTGGTTTGGCTCAGTGGATAGAGTGTCAGCCTATGGACTAAAAGGTCCTGGGTTTGATTCCAGTCAAGGGCACATGCCCAGGTTGCGGGTTCGATCCCTAGTAGGGGGTGTGCAGGAGGAGCTGATCAATGATTCTCAGCATTGATGTTTCTCTCCCTCTCCCTTCCTCTCTGAAATCAATAAAAATATATTTAAAAAAAAAAAAAAAAACATGAGGTAAATGTTGGGATTAGACATTGTCACTAAGCATGGTTTAAAGCCATGGGATTCAGACAGATAGGACAAAAGTAAAGCTATGAGGAACACATCACAATCACTTACAAAGGCTTTTCCAAGTACATGTGCCCAGTGACCCAAGGCCCAGAGATTCTGCCCCCACAGATCTGGGAAGATAGCCAAAAGGGCGCCGCGATTGGGTCAGAGCCCTTGTTAGAATGTGAGCGAGCAGGAGACTCACAGGAAAATAAAAGATTTCTGAGGAGAAATTCCCTCTACCTCATATAAACCTGTCCATATCTTTGAGGCAATAATCATGATAACAAAGAACAATTTCCAACTGTCATCATTCCTGAAGGAGGAGGATGTTAGGAAATATTAGCCCATGGTTTTCCTCTGCACCAGTAACCCTCTCTCCTGCAGACTGCAGGCAGCCCTGGGAAACACCGGGCAGCCACGGGCAACATGGGAACTGTTCCTGCTTTGGTGATGCATTCACCCCACTTAAGAAAGCTAATCTGCTCTCCAAGTCTGCTGTGCCACCTCCTGCTTCTCCTTTATTCTTACAGATATGGGAGCTCAAGGAAGACAATCTGGGAACCTCAGGTTTCAGCAAGCTGTGCATATTATAACAAGAGTGGGTTCTCCCTCCCTCTCTTTCTCTCTTGCAAAATGCTCCCTACTTAAATTGCAACCTTGGAGCCAACGCGTCTGGCTCTAGCTGCCTCATCATTCATAACCTTGTTATGCAAATAAAACAGATAAATTAAAATTCTAATTGAACCCTAATCAAACAAAAAATAGCCCCCAAAAGCATTCTTAAAGGGTACTATATTCCACTGCATCCCTATTTCATGTTTGTTATCAGTTTTGAGGTAATTCAGCTGAAAATCAATACATGAGTGAATGTTCTGCTTGGTATTTCAAATTTCCATGTAGAAATATTTGGTACTATGCATTCTTTCTTAAAACTTTCCCAACTGGTGGGAGTGGGTCAAATGATGGCCCTTAAAAGACAAATGTAGAATCAATCAAAGCAGAAAAAGTGGGCATTTAAATGAACTCACAGAGACTTGAACAACTGAAAAATAACTTTCAGAACTGTATTTATGCTATTGCTGGAGGCCTGCGCAGGCTCACCTTGGCTATTTCAGAGAATGCGCTGCCACCTCCTCACATAAAGTCGTGCTGTTCAACCCTCTTAATCTTACCCAAAGCCTCCACAAAATGTAAATATTTATGACTCACAAGCTGCACTTCCCTCACCCTGTTCAATATTGTTCTCCCACAGAACACCAGGTTTCTCTAAGGTAGTTAGAGGACCCTGTCTCTGAGAAAAACAGGTATTTTTAAGGATCTTGCTGCTACTTGCACCAAGAGGGCAGATGATTGTTCTGGGTTTCCCTGAGGGAAAGACTTGTTAAAATAAGTCTGAAAGCGACTTTCTACCTCGTTGACTACATAGGCATTTTCCCAGGAGCTCCCATTAATGAAATAGGAAATGTAACTAGAGAGAAACATAACATTATCAGGTGTGTGCTACATAGAGAAGTTCCTATGGCCAAAATCACGTTTCCTTAGACAAAAGAGCAGCCTCCATAAATTCCTCACTCAATTTCCTTATGTAGCAGAGACCATCTAATACAAAAGTTGCGGCGGTATGGGGGTGGTCAGAAGATCTGGGTTCAAGTCCCAGCTCTACCTAGTTGCTAGCAGTGTTATATTGGATAAGTAACAATGGCTCTGGCATCATCTTTAAAATAAAGAATAAGATTTGTTCTGCTCGCTTGTCAGGGTATATATGGGGATCCAGTGAGATAATGAGTGTAAAAGTGCTTTGAAAATATTTAAGGGATTAGCAAATATTATCTAAGAAGTAGTATGCTAATAAAATCACTCAGTGGAAATAATCTTTTAAAGTTTGACAATATAGAATTATTATTGCCCCACCCAGGGATGCCATGAGTTTAACAGCATCATCCTAACCCATGTAGCTCATTTAGTGGAATTCACAAAGCTAAACTCTTTTGTTGCCTAATGTCTTCACATTGAAATATAATGTATATCCAAGGAGAATATAGGATTTGCCTGAGTATAAGATGCCTTACATGTACCCTCCTTCCATGAATCTCAAGAAATGGTTTCCTGGAAGATTAAGATGTAAGAAACACAGAACATTAGAAATGTATCATTTGAAAGTCTTCTTACCTACCTGCCACACTGACTATAAAGGTGCAGAGGATAGAAAAGAGTATGACAACACAGACTGGGAGCAGGGTCCCTGACTCCTAGATAAATGATTATTAGAATCTATTTATGAAGGAAGCCCATGCCCAACATCCCCACAGAAAACGAAGTCAGCAGATTTTGTTATTCAAACAAAGTAAATGGTAAAAGGTATAAACTGTATGTAAATCTGTGTCAATTTAAAGAATGTAAGTACTGTATTGCATCATTTTAAAGTGCTCATAATTTTATTTTAACTGGACAGATTAACAAGAAAAGAAAAAGCATACTTAAGCTAATAGAATTAAAAAGGAAAGTTTAATGATTCAGTCTAAACCTGAATATGAAACTAATTTCAGGCTTCGGTTGATGCTAAGTTGAAAATCAAAATATCTGACCTGAACTCTAGGACCACCTATTCATCTTACTTGCCTGGGTCATGGCAAGTTATCTAACTTTCTTAAAACTCTATTTCATATCAGGCTTATTTCACAGATTTGTTGGAGATCAAATGACATGCAGGATCCTGGGCTGCTGCTTTCAGCTGTGATGTGATATCTTATATCAGACTATCTATCTTACTAGGAAGAATTACACAATCTGAATAAAATAAAAACTACAGCTCTTTGAAGGCATTCACAAACAACCAAGGCCAATAGGACTTGAAGGGCCAAGTTACCAAACACAGGGGAAACACGCTACATAGATGAAAGTTCAACTTTCATCTCTGCAGTGTACTCGGAAAATTTACCCATTCTCTCTATAAAACAAACTGAGGCTAGTAAAACACAATGACTTGGAGTCTGCAACAATTTCAATGCGCTTTGAACAGAGGTTGTGGTTCAGGGCTTCCAAGTCACCTGAGATTTGTGGGACCAACACCCAAAAGCAGTGTGTCCAAATTCTGCATGCAATTTCTCCTTAAGACAATTATCAACCCCTAAATTGTGCATACTAAGTTTGAGACACCAAGAAATCCCATGGAAATCCCTGTGCCTCCCTCTCAATTTCACTGTAAACCTAAAACTGCTCTAAAAAAATAGTCTTAGAAAAGAGATTATACAGACTGGGAGCAGGGTCCAGATTAAGGCACAGGGAGAAAATAAAAGGTGAAAAATATAGAAAAGAATATACAGAACATATAAGAAGTGTATGTGGAATCACAGAGGGAGAACAAAGGAGAAAGAAGATGGATGATATGATCACTAAAATTTTCCAAAAACCTAAGTTAGCAAGCCACTGATTCAAGTACCTTTCAAACAGGATCAATGCACAGAAAACCATACTTCAGCACATCACAGTCAAACTGCTATAATCCAAAGACAAAGAATAATCTTTAAACAGCCAGAGCAGGGAATAGGGGGGATTATATATAACCAACAAAGGAACAACAAGTATACTGATGATGTCTCAATAAAAACAAGCAGGATACAAAAAATAAAAAGACACATTTAAAGAGCTGCAGGTGGGGTCCTATCCGGGCTAGAACAAACAAACCTACCAACCTAGAATTCCATGTCTAAAGTAAAAGTGAGTAAAAGGCAGAATTCAGACGTATTTAATGAATGCCAGAACACTATAGAAAATACAAGGGAAAAGAACTGGACCCTAACTTTAAAATCTTGATTTGAAAAATATGATTGTGCATGACAGCTGTAAATTCAATATCTTCAGCTTTGTTTTTCCAGACAATGGCAAATAAGAACCTTGCAATGGATCAGCCTTCTCATAAGGAGGTACCTTGGGAAATAAAAGAAGCTATTTGAGAAAGAAGATGTGAATAAGTTATCAAAAATCTTTCACTGTCATCTTAGTATATTCAGGCTGCTACAGTAAAAATACTACAGACTAGGTGACTTAAACAACAAACATTTATTTCTTGCATTTATGGAAATCACAGCACCAGCAGACTATCACGGCCCACTTTCTGGTTCATAAGACAGCCATCTGTGTCCTCAAATTGCTGAAGGAGTAAGAGAGCCCTCTGAGGTCTATTTTATAAAGGGCATGAATCCCACTCATAAGGGGTCCACCTTCATAACCTGATCACCTCCCAAAGGTCCAACCTCCTAATAACACCACATTGGAGGGTTAGGCTTTCAACATATGAATTTGAGTGGGAAACACAAAAATTCAGTCTGTAGCAGCTACTGTCATGGGAATCATTTGAATATAGATAGTTCAACAAAGATGTATTGGTTTTAGACACTAAATCTACATTAAAGTTGATTTTTACTGGGATTCTAAGAGGGTTACAGAGTAAGTAGAAGCTACATCCACCTGCTATTGGCCCCAAAATAAATTTATAGTTAAATTACAGAGCAATTTACCTGAACAACCAACTGGAGGCTAGCTGAATTGAAATATTACAATCAAGGATTACAGAGAGAGAATCTTAAAGGCAGCAAGAGAGAGACAGATACCTGCCAGGGCGTTCCCATAGGCTATCAGCTGATTTCTCAACAAAAACACTTAAGACCAGAAGGGACTGGCATGAAGTTCTCAGAGTGATGAAAAACAAGGACCTGCAACCAAGACTACTCTATCCAGCAAAGCTATCATTAAAAATTGAAGGCAAAATAATGAGCTTCCCAGTAAAAAAAAAAAAAAGGTTGAAGGAGATCATTACCACCAAATCAGTATATGTTGCAAGAAATGTTAAAGAGACTGCTTTAAGAAGAAGAAGAAATAGACAAAGGAACATAGGTATAAAGAAAAAAAGAAATACGTAGGTACCTATCAATAATAATCTTAAATGCAAATGATTTAAATGTAACAATTAGAAGACATAGGGTACCTGAATGGATAAGAAAATATGATCCATATATATGCTGTCTTACAAGACAAAAGATTGACACAGGCTGAAAGTGAAGGGAGAAATAAAAATTCCATGCAAATGGAAATGAACAACAAAAAAAAAAGCTGGGGTAACAATACTTATATCTGACAAGAGACAGAGACATCACTACATAATACTAAAGGGATTGATCCAACAAGCGGATATAATCCTTATAAACTTATATGAACCCAATATAAAAGCACCTAGATATATTAAAACACTTTTGGTGGACTTTAAGGAAGAGATCAACAACAATACAGTCATAATAGGGGATCTTAACACCCCACTGTCATCAATGGATAGATCTTACAGATTTAAAAAAAATCAACAAGGAAATGGCAAACTTAAAAAAACACACTAGATTGGATGATTTAATTGATATTTACAGAATATTTTATCCCAAATCAGAAGAATATACATTCTTCTCAAGTGCACATGGAATATTCTCAAAGATAGACCACATGGTAGGACATAAAATAAGTCTTAACAAATTTAAGAAGATTGAAATCATATCAAGAACCTTCTCAGATCACAATGGTATAAAATTAGAAATCAACTATAATAAAAAACTCAAAAAACATTCAATTACATGGAGGCTAAATAACATGTTATTAAACAATGAATGGATTAACAATGAAATCAAGGAAGAAATGAAAAATTACCTGGAAACAAATGAAAATAAACAAAAAACAACCCAAAATCTATGGGACACAGCGAAAGCAGTCCTGAGAGGGAATTTCACAGCATTACAGGTTTTGTCTCAAGAAGCAAGAAAAACCTCAAATAAACTATCTAACACTACTGCTAAAAGAACTAGAAAAAAAGAATAGAAAAGACAACAGTATATACAAGGAAGGAAGTCATAAAGATCAGACTGGAAATAAATGACATAGAGACTAAGAAACAAACAACAAACAAACAAAAAACAATACAAAAGATCAATGAAACCAAAATCTGGTTCTTTGAAAAGATTAAACAAGATTGACAAAAACTTAACCAGACTCATCAAGAATAAAAGAGAGAGAGCTCAAATAACTAAAATCAGAAATGAAGGATAAGTAACAACTAACATCACAGAAATACAAAGGATTGTAAAAGATTATAAGAAAGTACTATGAATAACTATATGCCAACAAATTATACAGCCTGAATGAAATGGATAAATTCTTAGAAACATACAATCTTCAAAAACTGAATCAGAAGAATCAGAAAACATGAATAGACTGATTACAACTAATAAAATTGAAGCAGTGATCAAAAAACTTCCAGTAAACCAAAATCCTGGACTGGATGGCTTCACAGATGAATTTTATGAACTAACACTTATTCTCCTCAAATTATTTCAAAAAATTCAAGAGATGGGAAGACTTCCAAGCTCTTCTTACAGGGAGTTATCCTAACTCCAAAACCATATAAAGACACTACAAGGAAAGAAAATTATAGGCCAATACACCTGATGAACATAGATGATAAATCCTCAACAAAATATTAGCAAATCAGATACAACAATACACTAAAAAAAGATCATACACTATGATTAAGTGGTATTTATCTGGGGATGCAAGGTTGGTTTAATATTTGCGAATCAATACATGTGATACATCACATAAACAAAATGAAAGATAAAAACACATTATATCAATAGATGCAGAAAAAGCATTAGACAAAATTCAGCACCCATTTATGATAAACACTCTCAACAAAGTGGGAATAGAGGGATCATACCTCAATATAGTAAAAGCCATATATAAAAAACCTACAACCAACATAACAATCAGCAATAACTAAAAGCATTTCCCTTAAAATCAACACTAGAGGCCCAGTGCACAGATTCGTGCACCAGTGGGATACCATGGCCTTGCCTGCAGGGATAAGGCCAAAACCAGCTCTATGACATCTCCTGAGGGGTCCCGGCTTGTGAGAGGGCAGTTCTCAAGTGATGAACCCCAGAATATGGCTCCCTCCTCTCTGGTTCTGGGTATGTCACCCGAGAACTACAACTGCCAAGTCACCACAGCTCTGCAGCTCCTGCATTGAGCATCTTCCTCCTGGTGGTTAGTGCGCATTATAGCTACTGGTTGAACGGTTGGATAGTCACTTAAGCATAGGCATAAACATAGGCATAGATAGATAGAGATAGAGATAGAGATAGAGATAGAGATAGAGATAGAGATAGAGATAGAGATTATAGATATATAGAGATATAGATAATACTGGAAGTCCTAGCCACAGAGATCAGACAAGAAGAATAAAATAGCCCCATCAGTGTGGCTCAGTGATTGAGCATCAACCTATGAACTAGAACAGTGGTTCTCAACCTTCCTAATGCCACGACCCTTTAATACAGTTCCTCATGTTGTGGTGACCCCCAATTTCATTGTTACAAATTGAATGTAATTAAAGCATAGTGATTAATCACAAAAACAATATGTAATTATATATGTGTTTTCCGATGGTCTTAGACGACCCCTGGGAAAGTGTCATTCGACCCCCAAAAGGGTCGTGGCCCACAGGTTAAGAACCGCTGAACTAGAAGGTCACAGTTTGATTACTGTCAGGGCACATGCCTGGGTTGCAGGCTCAATCCCCAGTAGGGGGCCATGCAGGAGGCAGCCAATCAATGATTCTCCCTCATCATTGATGTTTCTATCTCTCCAGCTCCCTTCCTTTCTGAAATTAATTAATATATATATTAAAAAAAATAGAAGAAAAAATAAAAGTCATCCAAATTGGAAAGGAGCAAGTAAAACTGTTGTTATTCACAAATGACATGATGTTGTACAAAGAAAACTGTAAAGACTCCACCAAAAAACTACTAGACTAGATATAATAAATTAATTAGTCAAAGTAGCAGTATACAAAATTAATATTGAGAAATAGGTGGCAATTTATACACCAATAATGAACTCTCAGAAGAGAACATTTTTAAAAATCCCATTTACTATTGCAACAAAAATATAAAGTACCTAGGAACCAATGTAACCAAGGAGGTAAAAGGCCTGTATTCGAAAACTATAGGACATTGAAGAAAGATATTGAGGAAGATACAAATAAGTGAAAACAGATACCACGTTTGTGGACTGGAAGAATTAACATGATTAAAATGTCCATACTACACAAAGCAATCTATAGATTCAATAAAATTCCTATTAAAATATCAATGGAGCTCTAGCTGGTTTGGTTCAGTGGATAGAGCGTTGGCCCTTGGACCAAAGGGTCCCAGGTTCAATTCCAGTCAAGGGCATATTTTTAGATTGTGGGCTTGATCCCCAGTGTGGGATGTGTAGGAGGCAGCCAATCAATGATTCTCTCTCATCATTGATGTTTCTCTCTCTCCCTTCCTCTCTGAAATAAAAATATATTTAAAAATAAAAAAAATACCAATGGTATATTTTACAGATTTAGGACAAATATTCCAAATATGTACATGGAACAAAAAACAACAACCCTCAATAACCTCAGCAATCTTGAGAAAGAACAAAAGGTGGAGGTGTCACCCAATATCAAACTATACTACAAGGATAATATAATCAAAACAGCCTAATACTGGCATAAGAATAGATGTGATCAATGGAACAGAACAGAGAGCCCAGATATAAACCCATGCCATATGGTCAATTAATATTTGACAAAGAAAGCAAGGGCATACAATGGAGTCAAGACCGTTTCTTCAATAAATGGTGCTGGGAAAATTGGACAGGTACATACAAAAAAATGAAACCAGACAACCAACTTACACCATACACAAGAATAAACTCAAAATATATAAAAGACTTAAATTAAGTCACAAAGCCATAAAAATCTGGAAGAAAACATAGACAGTAAAATCTCAGACATCTCTCATAGCAAAATTTTTGCCAATATTCCTCCTAGAGCAAGGGAAAAATAAACAGATGGGGCTCTATTTTTTAAAAAAGCTTCTGAACAGCAAAAGAACCATCAACAAAATAAAAAGAGAACCTACTGTATGGAAGAACATATTTACTAGTGAGATATTTGATAAGGGGTTAATTTCCAAAATATATAAAGAACTTATGCAACTCAACACCTGGAAGACCAACAATCCAATTTAAAAATGGGCAAACAACCTGAACAGACACTTTCCAAAGAGGATATACATATGGCCAATAGATATATGAAAAAAAAATGCTCAGTTACTAATCATCAGAGAGATGCAAATTAAAACTGCAATGTGATATCACCTCACAACTTCCAGAACAGCTACCACCATTGAATTAACAAACAACAAATGCTGATGAGGATGTAGAGAAAAGGGAACCCTAATGCACTGCTGGTGGGAATGCAGACTGGATCAGCGACTATGGAAAACAGCTTGGTGTTTACTCAAAAAATTAAAAATGGAACTGCCTTTTCACCCAGTGATCCACTTCTGGAAATATATCCTAAGAATCTTGAAAAACAAATTCAAAAGAATATATGCACTCCTATATTCATAGCAGTATTGTTTACAATAGCCAAGATCTAGGACCAGCCCAAGTGCCCATCAGTAGGTGAGTGGATAAAAAAGCTGTGGTACATTTACACAATAAAATACTATGCGGCCATAAAAAGAAGGATCTCTTACATTTTGCAATAACATGGATGGACCTAGAGATTATTATGCTAAGTGAAATAAGCCAGTCAGAGAAAGAGCAATACCATATGATCTCACCTCTATGTGAAATCTAATGAACAAAATAAACTGATGAGCAAAATAGCAACAGAGACATAAATACATAGAACAGATTGACAGCTGTCAGAGGGAGAGAGGTGGGAGGGACTGGATGAAAGAAGGTGAAGGGATTAAGCAAAAAAATATATGCATAATTCATAGACAGACAACAGTGTGGCGATGGCAAGAGGAAAGGGAGTGGGGTGAGGGCTGGGTAGAGGTGGGCAAAGGAGGAGGGGTGGAATGGAGACATCTGTAAAAAGGAGGTTAAAAAATAATAAAGTTGATTTTTATTTCCTGCCCCCCTGCCACCCACATACACCCCCCCGACACACACACACTGTTCCCCGACTGTAAGCTATAATTACGTCCAATAACTAAACAATATCTAAGGATAAAATAAAACTTTCAAGGTATTACTAAAATCTTACAGGGATGATGAATGCTTTAAGTGGTAGATTGTAACCATTATCTATTATTAAGAATCCATCACTGCTTCATCTTAACTTCTGAATTTTCTAAGAAAAGGTGTTGTAATAGAAATATTTTTATTAACAATTACTAAGTATTACATGTATGGGTAAGAGCAGTAAATTGAGGACCTGCTGATCATTAATTATCAGGGATACATTAGTGTGCTGAACACTTGACCTGAATTATGTAATTTCATTCTCAAAACAATCCTATCAAATATTATAGCCTCTATTTAAAAAATATATATAAGTTAAAGGGAAGGGAGTCAATTTTTCAATATTGCACAGCTAGAAATTGACATGGTCAACAAAATACCATGTCATTATCCGTGGTTCTCAATTAGAAATATTTAAGAAAATCACATGCTTGATATATTTATTAATTGATGCATGATTCTTTAGGTATAGTAGACATCTTAAACACAGGGATCTTGGGATGGAGCATGATTTCTTCTAGACAAAGTGGTCAATAGAACTATCTGAAAAAATGAAATTTCCTATATCTATGCAATCCAAGGCAGTAGCCATCATCACGTGTGGCTATTAAGCACTTGGAATGTGGCTAGTATGACTAGAAACTGAATTTTTAATTATTGCTAAACTAGAGGCCTGATGTACGAAATTCATGCAAGAGCCTCTACCACATTTGCTGTGGCCCCCCCCCCCCCCCGCCCACTGCAACTGCTGCTGGGGGCCTCTGCCACCTCTGCCTCAGCCCCTGCTCACTGCAGCTTTGTCCAGAAGGAAAGACATCCTGAAGGATATCTGGTTTAATTAGCATATTACACTTACTTTTATTATTATTGATTTAATTAATTTGTATAGCCACATATAGTTAGTGTTTGCCAGATTTAAGCAATGCATTTCTAAAGCATTTGGTTATCATTAAGCAGATTATGACAATATTACCATAAAGTATAAGCTTTTATGTCTTATCAGATGTATGTAGACTGGATTGCATGCTTCAAAATATACATGCCTTCTGAGACAATGATCAGGGCCATGTGTGTACTTTTTTAGTACAAAGATACAAAAAGACCTTGAACTTTTGAAAAATAGATCAAACATCTACACTAATAAAAGACAAACATGCAAATTGACCATACCATTGCTATGCCTTAAGCCATGCGCACCAGCCAATCAGAGTGACTATATGCAAATTAACCCAACCAAGATGGCGGCCAGCAGCCATGGAGCTGAAGCCAGCAGGAGGCTTGGTTGCTCCAATGATGGAGGAAGCCAAGCTTCCCGGCCGGCTCTGAGCTCCACTGAAGGCAACAAAGTTTCAATTATAGAAGGTAAATAAATCCCAGAATAAAAATAAAAAAAAAGGAGAGGCTGGGAGCTTCTGTCGCCAGGGGCTTGGCCAGCCTGAAATATGGCCCTCAGCTCCTCACCCAGACTGGCCAGGCAACCCAGTGGGGACCCCCCACCCTAAAGGGGGTGTGACCAGCCTGCAAACACCCATAAGCCCCTCACCCAGGCTGGCCAGGCACCCCAGCAGGACCTACACCCTGATCCGGGACACCCTTCAGGGCAAACCAGCCATCCCCCACCCGTGCACCAGGCCTCTATCCTATATAATAAAAGGGTAATATGCAAACTGACCCTAACAGCAGAACCACTGGGAATGACTGGTCACGATGACACACACTCACCACCAGGGGGCAGACGCTCAATGCAGGAGCTGCCCCCTGGTGGTCAGTGTGCTCCCACAGAGGGAGCTCTGCTCAGCCACAAGACAGGCTGACAGCTACCAGTACAGAGGTGGTGGTAGGAGCCTCTCCTGCCTCCTCAGCAGTTCTAAGGATGTCGGACTACAGCTTAGACCTGCTCCCCGCTGGCAAGTGGACATCCCCCAAGGGCTCCCGTGCTGCCAGAGTGTTGTCTTTCTGCCAGCTTAGGCCCAATTCCTCAGGGAGCGGGCCTAAAGCAGCAGGCAGTCATCCCCCAAGGGGTTCCAGACTGTAAGAGGGCACAGGCCAGGCTGGGGGACCCCCCCTTCCCCCCACCCCCAACCGAGTGCACAAATTTTTGTGCACCGGGACTCTAGTTCTTTATATAAGACAGTGTAAATTCTATTCTGAACCAATCCCTTTGAAATAAATAAATCTCATAGTTTGAGTCACCTACATCATAAGTATTTTTTCTACTAATGTTAAAAAAAAATGTTTTAAAGAATGACTTCCCTTAACAAAGTACTAAAAGAGAAACAAAGTGAAACCATCAATGTGAAGAAGAAAAAAAGTTCCCTGAAAATATTTTATCTTTCCCAAATCACTGAGACAGACTCAACAGGGAACTAATCCTGAATGACTATAGAGAGATGGCCTCTGCAGTGACCTTCTCAGAGGGAGAACACAGTCTATAAAGATGTTCTAAGTACAAAAACACATGGATCGTTATTATCATGCTGCTTCTAACCCTGTTGATTTTTTTCCCAATCTAGGGAAACATCATCACAATTAGATCTATAGTCTGGGTCCAGCTCTGAGTAACTCATGACCCAACCAAGTTATATAATTTCTCTGTGCCTCTGCTTGCCTATGAAAAGAGATTGGTCAAATGATGTCTAAAATTTCTTCCAACTTTGACACTCTTAGTCTCCAATAAGTGCCTCCCTTGCCCTTTAAAGACTTATGTCTAAATCAGGTTCTACAGAGGAAACTGCTGTATTGTATAATACATAAGCACAAAGTTTGCCAGAGCTGGTATATGAAAGCTGAGTCACATCACTCTGGTGTGACACTTGAAAATCTTTTGAAACATGGTTTGAGGACAGGTCTTCACCTGGAATTGTCAACTATCTGGATTCTTTTTCAAACCCCTTTCTGGAATGGGGCAGTGTACTCCACAGATGTGTTTAGTTCATAGCTCCCTCTATAAAAAGTGACATTATGCGGTCCCTGCAGTCACGTGTTGGAGTCACAGCAGTTTGATCTGATAAGAATGGCAAGCTTAAACAGTGAACTTGCAATGATTTACATGCTCCCTTTCATTCCAAAACTCATTAAGCTGTTAAGCATATTGTAAAAGTTCAATGAATAGTCACTCTTCCCATACACATTGGGATCAGTGGAGACTGAACTTCCTCCTCTCCACCCATACGCACACACTCAAATTAAACCATTTATGACTGTTTGGGGCTGATAGGAAGCAGTTTTTGTCCTTGATGTGGCTGCCCATTCTTTGGACAGGCTTACATATTATCTTTCATACAATAGAACAGTGAAATTGAGGCCACGGTTCCCTTATGACTATTAAATCTTAAGTTCCAGAGTTTGACCAAGAGTGTAGCAATAGTGCCAATTAGCAAAAATCAAAGAAACCATATCTGAGTTGGTCCAAACACGTGTGTCTGGAAGAGACACCTAAGGACCTTGCATGTGAAGCACTCTTAGAAAATTTACAATGGCCCTGTCCTCAAGTTGCTTTGTTTTGGAACAGAATAAGCTTGGAAATAATTATAGTGACGAAGTCAGTTTCCCCTGGACCTGATCCTTGGCATTGCCAGGAAACTTAATGCTTTTTAAAATGCTGCCAAGAACTGTTGGCTAGACCCTACACAGTTCTTAAAAAAATGATCTCTATAGTCATGTAAATCCCTATTGCCTCAAACCTTACAATGGCTAACAATTATTTTACAATTGACAAGATTTTCAGCACAGTGTGTTGGAAGGAACCTATCATTGGCGGAGATCTTGGTCTCTTCATAAGTACCTGGGAATTCTGCCAGACAACAGACTTAAGTCATTATTGCTGGACTGCTGGATGAAAACGTAAAGATAGATGTACCCACTAGTCTACATTAGACAGCCATGGCTACGCAGGGATGGACAGTACAAATGGGTTTTTCTTTCCATGCTATTAATTATAAATTGGGGAAACCAGAAAACAGATCAATTAAAGCCAAGTTAGCTCAGCTAAAGAAAGTGCTTGGCAATTTCCTTAAGAAAATTGTGGCGAATATGAAAATATCTAACCCAAAGAGAAAGAAGCTAAATAATAAAAGGTTATTTCTAATATTTAAATAATGAATAATAAAAATATTTTATATTTCCACTCTTGGTTCAATTGTGTTCATCTGTTAAAACCAAAAGGTGCTAAATGTTTTCTTTTCATGGCTTTGTTAACAACTAAAGGCCAATCTCTGGCAAGATTTGCTCCTATTGATTTCACAACAAGGTAGCTTTGTTTTGTTTCTTTTATTTTTCAACCTGTTATCACTTTAAGTTACACTATCTCTCTTAGTTCCATTACCATCAATTACATGTATTAGGATCTGTTTCCTTTCTTTTTCATAAATTCAGTTCTTACTATAAGGTTTTTTCCTCCTTGAATATGCAGACTATGATTAAAGATAGAATTTGTAGACAGATCAGCAAGTAGTTCAAGATGCTGCTGAGTGTAGCATTATAAATAATTTACAACACATGAAATGTTTAATAATGTCTCCTAACAAAAATGCAAAATGAATTCTGCATGGTAATATATCATGCTTGATTCTAAAGTAAATATAGGTATTAATGTGGGAATTTGTTAGATAAAGATATTGCTTCATGGCATGTTTACCAACCTCAAAAAAGGGAAATTACACACTTACACTCAAGGTAGAAAATTATCTGTCAATAACAAAGTGTTTGATTTTCATACAGAAAGGTAATGACTAGATGTATATCCACCTGTGGTTTTTCCAAAAGCATTTCTTACCGCTCAAACAATACCATATACCCCCTCAATATACCATACACCCCCTCAATTCTCAGCCTTCCTCTCTGTCCAAATAGAATGATGAAATAAAAATATTATAATTAGTAAGAATTGATTAAACACCATCACAAAAATAGTGCACTTTGAATAAGTGGGTAAATAAATTTAACAGAGTGGGTAAATTTATTTACTCAGGCAAAAAATGAGAGAGGCTCCTCACTGGAGATTGGCAAAACATCAGGAGAGTAGAAATAGGTGGTGGCAATGATCAATACAAATACTACTGTTATGATTAATAGGAAACTTCTCAAGGTATGAAACATCTAATTGAAAATTTCATCCAGGACAAAATTTAAAGAATAATGTCATTTAAGTTTATGAATCCTCCAGATATTACTATAAAATTGCCAAAATATGCTGAAGACATCTTACAAAAGAAGTTAAAATTTTTTCACATTTAAATGTAAAATTTATATGTAAGAATCCTAAATAAATGATAACAGGTAGGCTTCACTGTACATTAAAATAATAGTGTAATCAAATGAGTTAAAATGTTAATAAATGACCCATTTGACTCAGTGATCCCACTTCTAGGAATATATCCTAAGAAACCTGAAATACCAATCAGAATGAATATATGCACCCCTATGTTCATAGCAGTACAATTTACAATAGCTAAGATTTGGAAACAGTCCAAGTGCCCATCATTAGATGAGTGGATAAAAAACTGTGGTACATTTACGCAATGGAATATACTACACGGTTTAAAAAAAAGAAGAAGAAGAAGAAGAAGAAGAAGAAGAAGAAGAAGAAGAAGAAGAAGTAGAAGAAGAAGAAGAAGAAGTAGTCTTACCATTTGCAGCAGCATGGATGAACCTAGAAAGTATTATGCTAAGCAAAATAAGCCAGTCAGAGAAAGATAGTATCACATTATCTCACTCCTGTGTGGAATCTAAGTAACAAAATAAACTGATGAACAAAATAGATTCAAAGACATAGAAGCATGGTACAGACTGATGAATTTTAGAGGGAAGGAGGAGTTGAGGGGTAGGGGGAGAGATTAACTAGGGAACTTATATGCATATATGCATAGCCCATAGAAAGAGACAATAGTGTGGTGAAGGCCCTGGGGGGTGGGAATCAGGTGTGGGTTGGAAGAGGTCAATGGGAAAAAAAAACAAAGGGGACATCTATAATACTTTCAACAATAAAGATAAATTAAAAATAAAAATAAAAAATTTTGAAAAATTATTTAATAAATGTATTATAATAATAAATTCAAATAATAATATACCCAGAAATCAAGAATGGGTTAATATAAAGAAACCCTATGATGTAATTTACATTAAGAGAAAAACCACACTGTCATTTTAAAAATTTAAATAATTAATATATTAATTCAATAAATATTTCTAATTAAAAAATTAACCCCCATTACTGTAATCACAAAGCTATGATGTTCTTTAGGGTGACAAATATACATTTTAAGAAAAAGCACATTTAATTGACATCTACTTGACCAATTTCCAAGCACAACAATTGCTCAGCTTCTCTCTAAAAAAGAAATTATTGATCATGGAATTATGAAGAGCCACTCATTTATGGGCTCATTCACTTTTGCTCCAACTTGATAAATGTATAAAAATTCTATGTTTCAAAACCTGTTTATTCTGATCTACTATGCTATAACAACATTAATTAATTACAATAATCAATAAAACATAAGTGCTAGAAAAGAGTTATTGTTTCTAAAGAAATTAACATTTTTTTTGAAAGATCCAGTAAGTGTGAATTATTAAAATATACTTCAGAAAATTTTAATGGTTTGGGATAAAGTCATAAAGTTTAAAAGTATTATGTATTCATATGGCTCCATAAATACCTTAAAATCTAAGGTACTTAAAAAATATAGACAATATTTTGTGAGTATGGTTTATATTAAGGAGAGGTAAATCTCCAATCAGCAGCCCATATTCAAATAAAAAGCCTTGATTCTAAAACAAATAATTGCTTATGTTTAAGGTAAAATATAAAGTTTAAGGTATAAATCATTTTTTTTTAATTTGAGGTTTTAAACTGCTTTTTAAAATAGTCTATAATCTATTGGTTCTAAATAAAATAAAAAGATGATGTACTGTACAGTACAGTGAAATATTAACTACATGTTTCCATTAAATATTAATTGAATAATTTCCATAAAAGTTATGAATAAGTCAACAATGTTCTTCTTGCAGTTATTGTTAATATATTTACACATACACACAAATAAATAAAGTATAGATATTAGAAAAATAAGCAAAATTGTCATTTTCAGATATTAAAATTTTGTTATGGAAACATTGGTAAATATATTATAAACACTATTTGAAAAATAGGAGAATTTAAAATGCCTGATCACCATAATTAATACATTTATATAGGTATATATAAATGTATGTATATATACATAAAATTAAATTAAAATAAACTTTATATATATATATATATATATATATATATATATATATAACACAATAGTTTCCTTTTGCAGAAATAATGGCCCATTTGAAATTATAATGGGTGGGAGATCACACTGATATTATATTTTAAAAATTAAACATTTAGAAATAAATTTAGCAAGAAATCAATTAAATTTGAAATTCTACAGAGGGAATGAAGATTTTCCAGTAAAATTGCAATTCATACTTTCAGACTTCCTTAGTACTCCAAACATAAAACAATAGTATATGAAATATAAAACTAAAAAATTCAAAAGAAATAGTCACATACACACATTCACAGCAAAACACACACACACACACACACACACACACACACACACACGCAAGCATCTCCATGGAGAAGGAATGAAAGAGATATCCAATGCAATGCAAAGATGAAGCAAGAAGAGCCAGGTAGGAGCTCTTTTCCTCCAGCACACAAAGGGCTAAAGGTGTTCCATAGCAGGTGGATGATTGGACCCAGGCTTACTGTATTCTCCCCAAAATTAATTTCTCAGAGCACTAACCTCCAGTACCTCAGAATAAGACTGTACTTGGAGATAAAGCCTATGAAGAGGTAATTAGGGAAAAATTAAGTCACATGGGTGGGACCTAATCCAATATGACTGGCATCTTTATAAAAAACTTAGGACACAGAAATGCAGAGAGAGAAGACCTTACAGGGAAAAGACAGTCATTTATAAGCCAAGCAGAATGGCCTGGGCAGACCCTTCCCCCCATGGCCCTCAAAAGAAACCAAACTTGCCAATATCCTGATATCAGACTTCAAACCTCCAGAACTGTGAGAAAATAAATTTCTTTTGCTTAAGCCCACCCAGTCTATGGAATTTTTACGGAAGCCCTAGCAAATCAATATAGATAGTGTAGCATGGATAGCATAGGATAGAAAATAGAGCATATCAGAGGCAGTATGAGTAAATACAAGTTAGTAAAACATTAGTTTCTGATGGGGGGGAGTATATGCACATATGTATGTATCCTGAGTCATGTATATGTACTTCCTAATATAGATCATAATTAGAAAAGTTTAGAAAACACTAATACAAACAATTCTCTCTTTATCCTTCTCCATTATCAAATACCTTAGTTCAGGCCTTCATCATTTCTTACTAAGATTGCTTCAATAGTTTCCTACATGATCTCTCTGCTTATTCTTTTATTAACAAATATTTATGGAAGAATAAGCATGGGCCAGACACTAGTCAAGATCCTAAAAATATAGTGAATAAGCAGACCTGGTCCCTGCTCTCATTCACTCACAGTCTAACACCTCCACTGCCTTTCTTAGTCCCTCCTATCCATTCTTCAGATCCCTGAAAGGGATCCTTCTAAAAAACATATTTGGTCACACTACTCTGCTCAATACCCATCAGTATCATGCCAATGAGTTTTTCAAAAAAATGTAAACCCTCCCCGCTCATGGGAACCATTCAAAGACAAACAAGAGCTCTTATAATCTGATCTGGTGCCTGCCTATAACTCTGGGCTCACCTTTCATGGTTCTCACCTACCCACTATGTCCTAGATGTGTTAAAATGTGCATTACACCTACCCAATATGACATGCTCTCTCTGATATTTATGCTCCCTCCCCCCGTTCGCTTGGAATACCTCCCAGCTATAATACTTCTCAGATGCAACTTTCCACCCCCATCCCTGCTTCTTATTCTGGCCCCTTCCTCATCTCCTTCAAAAAGCCTTCATTGACCACTCTACTCTAAATTAGCAGCCTGACTACATCACACTATTTTTTGTTTCTTTCATTAGTTTTGTGTGTTAACTGAGAGGAATAATTGTGTTTCTTTTCTTGCTTTTTCATACAATAGCATATTTCCTGGTTCATAAATGAATAGATTAATAGAGGATGAATAGATGGATGGACACTTGCCTAGTTTTATGGGAATACTAGATGCCCAGTGGACAAAATTTGTGCATGGGTAGTGTCCCTAGGCCTGGCCAGTGATCAGGGCCAATCGGGGCCTTCTGGCTGCCGGCTGGGGTCTTCTTCTGGCTGCCAGCCAAGGCCTTCCTTCCCCAGCTACTGGCTGCAGGCCAGGGCCTTCCTTCATTCTGCACCACCCACTGGTGGTCAGTGCACATCATAGCGAGCGATCCAACTCCTGATCTGGTCAAACTCCTGAGGGGACACTTTGTATATTAGCCTTTTATAGGTATAGATTTGTAGTCATTAATAACATTGTTCATCAAAAATTTTTTTTGTAAAAGGAATATAATATGTAATAAAATCACTCTATGACTGGGGACATACAGCAAAGAGATAAATATTGTAGGAAAATGTAAATTGCAGTAATGGAAGTAAGGGATTTTACTAGACTATAATATGACTTAAGCAACATTTTTGAAATTTTACTTAAAATTTTCTATTAATAATAATTGAAATTGATTTAAATATTTAATGGTATCTAGGAGTGAGTCAGTTTTTTCTTTGGATCCCAAACACTGCAGACATGAGATTTCCCCCAAAGTGTCAAAATAACCTGTTATTTCTTAAACAATAAATTAGAAACATGGAGAATAAATTTTAAAAAACATACAACTTGGAAAAATATCATATATACATGATATGTTGTAAATGTGAGTTTAACAGTGCAATGTAATCCACCTATGGAAGATTTTGATTATTAGCTAATGCAGGGTTTTGATTATTAGCTATCTAAGTGTTTCTGTTTATCTATCTGTTGTTATCTTTGGACTATATCCTGAAGATCATTAAAATGGAAGGAAGAGTCCAAGTGCTAGTGTCAAATTTCGCTTAGGTGGCAGTCCCTTCTGATAAATCTATGCCTTCCAGATACCCACACTTTTATACCAGTGCTCATCTTACATTATTCAGCAGTGCTAAGAAGAAAAGAAAGAGGAAAGGAAAAGAACTTCACTGCTATTTACGTCAATTAGCCTCTGGCAAAATTGGTTGTGTTATACATCTGTGCATTTAAAGTCACAGAACCTATTGATGTAAGGACTTACTGTAATTAAAAAGTGAGAGAAAGAGAGAGATAAATAGAGATGGATTAAGAGGGGGTGAGGAGATGTAAGGTACTGACATGGACAACTGGCTGACATGTACATGGGTGTGCAATTGTGATTGTCACAAAATGAGTTTAGGAATTATAAAATTATTAAATAAAGTGTACAATAGATGGTATGGTCTGAATTTTAAAGTCTTAAAATTAAAGTTTTATGATAGGCTATACAGAATAAGCATTTATTTCTCATGTATCTACAGGTCAGCTGGGGTAGCTTTGCTGATCTCTACTAGGCTCATCTGTGCATTTCTAAGCTGCAGTTGGATTTAAGTCTGTTCCATGCCTTTCATCATCTTTGGACTAGTGGGCTAGTTGGGGTATGTTCTATTCATGGCAGTGGCAGAGGCACAAGATCACCAGCAAAAACACAAAAACTCTTAAGCCTCAGATTCATCCTGAGAACACAGTCACTTCTGGCTCCATTCCGTTAACAAAACAATCACATGGTCAGACTCAAAGTTAAAGAGGAGGAAAGTTCATGCCATACTTAGTGGGAAGAACTGAAAAGATACTGTGAAAGGTGGAGATGAAGGAAGTAGTGAAGTATTTTAGTCCATTTATTTAATCTGCCACAAAAGCATGCTTCTTTTTTCAATCCAGTGTGTGTCTGTGACAGTGTATATAGACTAGTTTAGGGGTAAAAGTTAACAACAAAGTCTAAATCTGAAGCATGGCACAGTCTCTGGAAGTGTCCCACCCATATCCCACTACACTATACTTTGAAGTCTTGAGGGTTTCCTGTGGAAGGAGGAGTGAGCAGGATGGATGAGACATACGTGGAAATTAACACAACTGAACAGTGCCCTTAAGCAGGGCAACACTTTTTCACCTTTTCCATTTACTTCCCTCATTCCTCTAGCTTGGCTTCCCAGAATCACCACACAAATAAACCATGTGCTCAAATCCTTAAAAGAGTTCCTCGATAATAAAATCAGTATCCACATTCAGTAGCTTTAGTAGTTTTGGATTTCCTCCCACTCTCTAAGAATAGCCACAGAAAATCAGACCAACCAATACTTTAAGGTCAATCTCATTCCATGATCATCTCTAAAGCAACTCAAGAGATGAGATGTGCACCTTGAATTATTGACTGAGTTTAACCAAAGTGGCCAACTCATCTTGTTTGCTCAAGAGTGAGGTGTTTCCTGGGATATGGGAACCAGCCCAAGACTAGCCAGGATGAGCGATCAGTCTAATCTAACCATAGAATGTGAGAATCAATAATATGGCAGACATGCTCATTTTTTCCATTTCCACGTCTGATTATTTGTTATTGCATAAAATCATAGATGAAAGAAACTTAGATATCACCTAATGCAATCTCCCAGAAAATGCAGGAAAATAAAATAGGTAGATTTGTGAAGCAGCAAACATTCTAACATCTGTATGAATGTCTTCAGTGATGGAAGTTTAGAGTCCTGCTCATTTCTTTTTACATTCTGAATTATAATTCATCTCCCTATAACCTTAATCAATTGGCTCTAGTTACCTGGAAGTATAGTGAACAAGTATAATCTCTAGTTTATATGCACAGGAAAGACTGAGCCCTTCAAATTTTTGAAAACAATTGTTCTTTCACCTACAGTATTATCTTCTCCAAGGAAACTCCTCTAGTTCTCCCATGATGTGATATCTAGATTTTTTGCTCTATTTAGGGCATCTGCCTCTGGATTTATGCCCATTTGTCAATGACACTCTAAAACTGAATACAATACTCTATACATAGTCTGACCCATATAGAATTCAAGGATAATAATACCTTGTATGTTCTGGAATGTTGAATTATGTTAATGAAACTAAAGATTGCATTAGATTTCTTGGCAACCCTGTCTCATTATAAGTTCATATTGAACTTTCAGTCAATTAAAACTTCTGGGATTGTATTTCCACATAAATTATCATAAGTCTAAAACTCCTGCATTATATACTTGTACTAAAGGCCCAGTGCACAGAATTCATGCACAGGTAGGGTCCCTAGCAGCTGCTGGCTGCCAGCTGCAGGCCGGGCCTTCCTTCATTCCGCACCACACCCTGGTGGTCAGTACACATCATAGCAAGGGATCGAACTCCCAGTCATTCAAACTCCCAAGGGGACACTTTGCATGTTAGGCTTTTATATAGAGAGATAGTTGGGTTTGTTAAGTGTAATTGTTACACTTAAATTTCATCTAATTTTTTTCAGCACCTTCTTTAAACTTTCTGGAAATGTTTGAATCTTTATCAACCAGTATGTTATTTACATGTTGTGTGTATTTAATCATGTACATATATGAAAAGTAAGTTTTTTAGCTTCATTTGAGACATTGGTGAGAACCTGGCCAAGAACATAGCCACAGAGCTGACATTTAGTACAGTAGCTTTAAGATGATACTGATTTGTTAATCAACATACTAATAGATATTATGGTTTAATGAGCTACAAATTTACTTAATGGTGCTATAATTCAGGTCAGATATCTCCATCTTCTCTGCTAAAATATAATGAGACTAAAATGCTTTACTGAAATCAGTTGCAGTAAATCCGAAGCAGCCTAGGGAACAAACATTCCACCTACATTAGCAAAAATAAAATCAGGTTAATTTGTCATAATTGATTCGAGCGGAGTATTGTTCACTTAGTGTTTTCAAGTTGCTGACAGATATTAATCTTTGGGATTTAGCAACAAGAAACCAGATTCCAAGGAATTCTTAAGAAATTTCTAAAATCTTAAGCTACTGTTAAAATACTTCCATTATTATTATGAATACCCTTTACTCATTATTCTGAATATCTAAAACATTATTTACTAAATAAGAACTATTATTATATGTTTAACAGTAATTACACAAGGAGCCATAATCTATAGCAAATATTCAAGCACTAGAAAATGCCAACAAAGCTGCTATTTAATATTTAAATAAGATAACATGTGATTTCCTAACAAAGTCACAGCACTACCCAAAATTACATGTTGAAATTGCCATTGTTAGGATTTATTTTGCTCTCAAAGCATTATTTCTTGGAATACTAGTCATAAGATTTAATACCATATAGTATACTTATAAACTTGTTAATATTTATTTTATTTTTAAGAATGACAGCAACAGACAGGACCACAGATACACCACAGATGGAAGAGTGATTGTCTGACCATGACTGCTTCATTCAGACATGGTCCTGTCCCAGTTTCAGATGTGGTCCAGAGATACATATGTATAAAACATCAAGGTTCTCTTTACCATTTATCCCCCTCACCATGCATTTAAATATTACTTAGCTATATTTGTTCTCTTTCCAGTTAGAAGCTTCTTCATGACCAAAAAGGAAGCAAACAAGAGTAGTGAATAGTGTTTCTGTCACTGTCATCCACAAGCAACCCCAAATTCCTTATTTTGAGAATTGCTCTAGGTTGGCATCGTTCTCAAGCCTTAGCATATTTTGAATTCAGTATATTCATAACATTTCCTTACAGATTTATGCCATGATTTTACCCCGTATTTGGGATGCCTTCCTTTACTTTTGATGTGTGACCTTCAAAAATATCTGAGCTTATCTATGAGCAGTGTCATCGAATCTTTTCCCCACCCCCAACCCGACACACATCCCCTTTCTCTTCTTTGGGGTTCTTGGTGAATGTGAAACCAAATTGTTTTTCTAGAAATAACATATTCAAAGTGATGGGGAAAGTAATTAACCTGTAGTAGTAACTCAATTACCACTGCTGTTGGTATATATTTTTGCCTGATTTTAACTTAATTCATTTTGAATCCTTGGCCATGGAATTAAAACTTGATTTTTTTTCAACTTTTTGAAGTATACCTTTAAAAAGGCCTGAATCAGTCCTGACCTGGTTCACCTTTCCCTGCTTTAACGTATGAAGAACCTCTTTCATATCATAATCATTTCCACCCCAAATTTGCTGACACTGTTCTTTTATCAAGCTGTTTTCTTACTGGTTAAAATAAGCCTAAACCAGCAGTTTCTCTTAATGTTTCTTACATGTGAAATTCATTATCAACCAGGAAAATTACTCATTACCAATCCCTTTATTTTTTTTAATAGGCATCTCCTACTAATGTCCAGACAGTAAATAAAAAAATAGCCACACCTTTGTATGCCATATCTGCTTACCAGTTTTGTAATCTTTCTTATGAAAATCTCATTCACATTCTCTGACAAGGCATACCTTAATTAATTCTACAAAAATATCAGATCTATTTTTTCTCTTTATATTTCCCCACAAATCTCTCCACCACTCATCATACCTCTACTCTATTAAAAATAGATTATCCTATAAAAAGGGTTCTAACAACCCAACAATTCCAATGTGTGTGGAGAGGGTTGAATGCCCATACCACCAAGCAATTTTTTGACATCAGCTGTGTTCTATAATTAAACTCAATTCTGTAGGAACTTACCTGGAAATAGCATCAGATCCCACAAGACTGTCCGCCACTTCGGAAACCAATCACTCGCAAGCCTAAATTGGCACCTGTGATTGTGACCTCCCAGCTATAAACTGGAAGTTCCAGTGACCCCCTTCCTTGGGTTAGGTTAAAGGCTAAATCCTCCAAAACTTCCCACACACACCTCAGACACTGATCACAAGTCTGGGTTATCACCTGTGTTTCTGACCGAATGGCTATAAGTCAGAGGTTCCCTAGATCCCTTCCTTACATTTGATTACTTTGCTAGCATGAATCACAGATTTCAGAGAAACATTTTACTCACTGAATTACCAGTTTAGTATAAAAGTAGATAACTCAAGAACAGCCAGATGGAATGATACATAGGGCAAGGTATTCAGAAAGGTCATGGAGCTTCTGTGCTGCCTGTATACAAGCCATTCTCCCCAAATCTCTACACATTCACCAACCAGGAAGCTCTCTGTATCCAGTCCTTTGGCATTATATAAGTAGAGGCTTCATAACATAGACATGATTGATTCAATCATGGCCACTGGTGATTGAACTCAATCTCAAGCCCCTCTTCCCCTCTCAGGAAATTGGGGTGAGGGAGTACTGAGAGTTTCAACTCTCTTATAATCTGGTTGGCTCCAGTCCCAAAATGCCTCATTAACATAACATAAGAAATGCTTACAACTCTGATAACTAAGGAAATTCCAAGGGATTTAGGAGCTCTGTGCCAGAAATGGGGACAAAGACCAAATACATATTTCTTCTTATAAATCACATCAAGTTCTACTATGTCCTTACACTCCATGTTGTTTGAATAAGACATATACTTCCCATTGCCACATTATGGTCCTAAATTTCTACTCATTATGTCCCAGTGATACATGAGAGTTTCTATTTTCAAATTTATTTTGTTTGTCATTGGCCAACTGAGATCATAATTTGGAGCCCTGATCATTGCCCTTCACAAGCACAACTTCCCTCATTGTTCTTCTACCTGCAGACATCTGTTGTATTCCATAACAGAGAGCCCTTCATTACTTGCAGGAATTTATTTCTCATCCCTACAAGTTCCAGTTTAATTTCACCTGGATAGACTGTCACCTCTTCTGGTAACTACAGTCTCCAATTTTCATAATAATGCACTTCATCTTTCCCAAACTATAGCTAAAAAAACCCACATTTCTTGAAAAAGAAATGTTTGGGATATAATGAAAATTAATGAAAGTCATAAAAGTCATGAAATAAACAGGAAAAAATGCCTAAAATAACTCTCCAGTTTCCTGTGCCTTGAGTTTCCTACTTGTAGATGTTTCAGGTACAGAATGTAGAAATGGTATTTACCTTTGATTATATACTCAATCCTCAGATAAAGAAAAAGTTATTAGTGGTTATAGTGGGCTTTTTTTTTTTCCTGCCAATTTTCCCCAATATATCTTAGCTTTTTCTCCAGAAATTACCTGTTAACTAAGCATATTAAAGCTTCTTATCTGGAAAATATCAGTCTTCACAATGTATTATTCCTCCTGGTCTAGAAAATGGAGCTTTGTGTCTTTGCTTGGACTGTATTTTTCATTGTTTCAGGACTATTTAGATCCCACTCCTGAGAGTCTGGTTGCATGCATAGGATGCTACAGAGGATTTGTGCTCAGGGGTTTAAACACTAGGTTTTCTTTGAAACATTCTCCTACTTACCAACATCAAGATCATTTTAAATCTCTAATCCCCACAGCAACCTTCTTCTGCTCTCCTTGTTTCCCTCTTAAACCACCTCTCCAATCTTGTTTAAAATGGCTTCCTTTTCTTTAAAAAGCCATAACATGAACCTAATGTTATATTCTCCAAATCTTAACCTTCAACTTTGAACATGGATCCCAGTATACATTTAGAGCTCCGACATTTGTTTCTGGCTTTGGGAAGGAAAATCTAGGCCAACTGCTGTAGGTGATTATTCCCTGCACAGTTCTCTGTGGCTATGTAACCACCTCAAAACTTGGTAGCAAAAAATAACCATTTATTATTTCTGACAGTTCTTTGGGTTAGTTAGGCACTTCTTGTGCTGGTCTTACCTGGCTCATTGATGGAGTTGCAGTCAGATGGGACATGGATGTCTGGAAGCAGTCCACCTAGGGTACAGGCAATAAGGTACATTGTTTGCAGAATTTCAAAACAATAGCAAAAATGACTAAAAGTCAGCCTGCTCTTTAGTATCACCATGTGCTAGTATTTCTAAATAGTGTCAGTGATAAACTACTCCTCTCTAGAAAAACAATGTCTTTTCAGGCTCAGACCAGGTAATGTACAAACAACAGAGATTTATTTCTCACAGTTTGGAAGCTAGATGTCTGTGATTAGGGCAGCAGCATGGCTGGCTCTGGTGAGAACCCACTTCCTGACTCAGAGATGGCTATCCTTTGGCTGTGTCCTCATGTGGCACAAGGGGTGAAGCAGTTCTGGGGTCTCTTTTGTGAGGGCACTAATCTCATGAAAATCTACCTTTATGATCTAATCATCTCTCAAAGGCCCCACCCACATATACCACCACATTGGGGATTAGGTTTTTCAACATAAATTTTGGAGGAACAATCAACAGAATTGGTCTGATTTCTAAATAGTGCTGAAGTTCTTGAGTTTTAATAATATAGACATAAGCTTCAAATTAGTATTTTTATTAATTATCCCATAGCAAACATTATATTCTACCTGGAAAATAATTTGGAAAACAGTTGGTGCTCCCCTCAGTGTTAGCTGCCCATAATTTCATCATGACTGGCAATTGTTTAAGCTTTCTTGGTGTGCAGTTTGTATCTCCAACCCTGGGGTACTACTACATATTCTTGTGTTTAAGATTTGAAATTAACAATGATAGAATGAATGAACTCAAGTGCCGTTTCTTTGTCTTTACATTGTCCTGTATACTTGGAGATTTTACTTATGTAAAAGTTTTGTAAAGGTAAGGCAAGGCTCTGGCTGGGTAGCTCACTTGGTTAGAGCACCGTCCTGGTATGCCAAGGTCCTGTTCAGGGCACATACAAGAATCAACAAATGAATGCATAAATAAGTGGGACAACAAAAAATAGGTCTCTCTCTCTCTCTCTTTCTCTCTCTCTCTCTCTCTCTCTCTCTCTCCCTCTCTTTCTCTCTCTTTCAAAATTATCAATAAATTACAAAACTTACAAACAGTGAATGTGGACGAAAAGTAACTGCTGACTGTCAAATAAAGTTATAAAACTCCAAACAGAAAAAACTAAAAGGAAAAAATTAAGGTGAGGCAAAGTGAGAATCATCAGGTATAATATTTTTGTTTGGTAAGCACAATTTTTAGTTCATACAAAAAATATTCGACTTGAATATCTTTGAAATTGGCATTTGCTTATTATTTTACTTGCCAATTGTTTTTTAAAACTAAGGAATATACCAAAAAATATAATTTTATTGATTATTATTTAAAATAACTTTGCCATAGAGGAGAGCAAAGTATTAAAGGAATCCATTTTGAGTGTCCAATATTCAAGGTACACCATTATCTAGAAAATCAAAGATACATGCCGTAAGTCTCGAGCTGGTGCCGTCTGCTGGGGTGTTCCCTCCAGCAGGGCTCATCCCCCTGTCGGCCAGACTGGCTTCTTCTCCAGGTGATCTCAGTGCTGCGTTCCTAGAAGGTGAAGATAGAGGCTGCAAGGTCTCCTAAGGCAGTGGTTCTCAACCTTGGCTGCACATTAGAAGCACCTGGGAATCTTTTTAAAATCCTGATTTCTGGGCCTCGTCCTCCGGAAATTCTGTTTCTTTGTTATGGGGTGGGGCCACAACATTAGTAACAAAGAAACAGAATTTCCGAAGGACGAGGCCCAGAAATCAGGATTTTTTTAAAAAATATATTTTATTGATTTTTTACAGAGAGGAAGGGAGAGGGATAGAGAGTTAGAAACATCGATGAGATAGAAACTTTGATCAGCTGCCTCCTGCACACCCCCCACTGGGGATGTGCCCACAACCAAGGTACATGCCCTTTGACCGGAATCGAACCTGGGACCTTTCAGTCCACAGGCCAACGCTCTATCCACTGAGCCAAACCGGTTATGGCAGAAATCAGGATTTTAAAAAGATTCCCAGGTGATTCTAATGTGCAGCCAAGGTTGAGAACCACTGTCCTAAGGTCTAGTGACAAAAGTTGCCTAATTTCACTTTCCCTGAATTCTTTTGGTTAAAGCCAAGTCATAAGACTGGCTCAGACTCAAGTGATGGGCAAATAAACTCACCCTCTGAATGGGAGGAGCTGCCAGTTTTAATAATATATAAATAAACTGCTATCAGGGGGTCCTCCAGAGTGCAATTTAATAACTCTCTTAAGTAAATTGCTGTGAAAAACTTATTTATTTCCTCTAACCTAGAAACTATTAGGTTCCCAGTTGTGGTAGAAGCTCCTGGAAATGCTGCCTTTAAGTCTGTTTGGCTGCTCCCCTCTTCCTTTGAGTAATTATTGCTAATTACCTCTAGGTGTTAGCAATTAATGCTGATTGACCTCAGCTGAGTATCCCCCCTCACCACCCCCCTCATCCCCAATTTGGCATCCTATATGCTCACACCCTTAAAGACCAAATATTTCAAAATCTCTTGGTTGCCTCTTTGACCTCTTTTGTCATTCTTTTCAGAGCTAAATTGTAGTGAGCTTGGCAGGGGCAATTAGGGTCTATCTGTTAGATCTCCCATAGGAGAAGATTATTCTTACAGCAATTTAGTTGCCAGTGACAGTAAGAGACAGAACAAGAACCTAATTAATAAGAATTTTATTTAATTTTGGACCAAAGCTGATCAAAGCTAGAAGGAACACTTTTCTCTCTCTGACCTCTCATAGTCCTTTATTTTGACCTATTTTATGGCAAACTTGCTTTTTGCTTTTATTCTGCTCACTTTTGCAATGGCAGCTCTCTTCTGGTAAACTTTAAATGCCCCAAGGGCAGAGTTCATGTTGCCTCCCACCCTATAGCTTTTATAGCAGCTTAGGTAGTTGAATAATGTGGTGAGACCTAGTAAATATGCATTGATAATAAATAAACAAATGAAAACTTTCTCTGTATAGGGAATTGGTCTAATTTCTAAACACAACATAATTTTTAAATGGGTATGCCTATTAACCCCCTACACCAGAGAGGTAGAATTCAGCTAACCAGGGAAAGCAATAATTAAATTTGTGGACTTTAATTCTGTATTTCTATTCTCAAAGCTAATTTTGCATCTGCTTAAGTTTAAGATCCTCCACGAAAGAAATCATTGCCAAATATACCCCACAAAAAACACACTTTCATTTCCTGAAGGTTTCAATAAAGGCAGGTTGCTTTTTCCACAGCCACCCTCTCTGGACCGTGGTAATACTCATCTTCTTTCTCTTAGACTTGTCACCTTTTCATTTCCTTCAGCTGTGTGTGTCTTCAAGTCTTTTGTCTGCCGCCCAGAGAATGAGTATTATCTTAACAAATAAATGACCCCTTGAGGAAATGAGAGTGTATAACCAATCTTTTTATAAGTCTGTGTAATGGTTATTTGCAAAAGAAGTGAAAAATACTGAAACACTTCTGGAATTTAGGAACACAGTAAGATAAAAAATATACCCAAAGATCCAAACTAGTATTGGTTTAACCAAAATGAGTTAATTATATAATTCTGTATTGCATTTGCATTGTTGTTTAATTGTTATCAATTTCACTTGCTGGTATTACTTAAACCAGTGATTCTCATGCTTTAACATCAGAATCATCTATAGGGCTTCTCAAAACAAACACAGCTAGGTCCACTCCCAGAGTTTCTAATTCAGTAGGCCTGGGCTGGGGCTAAAAACTGTGCATTTTTAATAAATTCCCGAATAACACTGATATTACTGTTTGGACCACACTTTGAGAATCTCTAACTTAAGATGTCTTTATGCATGTATGATCTTCTATCCATACATGCCTAAATCCAACCCCTCCTTAGACTATCTCATATAATTCTGGATAATTCATCATCTTGTAAAACACCTAAAACCATAGCCACTTATAATTGAAATGCATATATCATTAATAAATGCACAATTATGCATAATCAAAATTAAATATTTTTCAAAACCATAGGCATTTTACTAAATCAACATATCAAAATATTTACTAAATACAAATAAAGTACATGCCAATAAGTAAAATTACATGCTGTTTGAGCTCACCAAAATGCCACAATATTGAGGCAGTATCAGAATCTCTGAAGGGAAAATAATTAGGACAGTAATGTCTACAAGCAAGATCTTTTGAAGAAGGTCCTAGGTTAGGGCCAGAGACATAATGTAGAGGAGGAAAAAAGTGTAAGTTGCCAGGTTAAGACTTTTGCTCATAATAAAGAGAAATATTCAAAAGAGGTGGAGTCACCATGATGGTATAGAAAGTATGGGCTCCTATCCATAGTCCTCAAACCCACACCTTCACCTCTGCCCCTCTGCAGCTTCCAAGGTAGACACACATGGTGCCCTCTCAATCCTGTATTCTGTTGTAGTCCCACTTTCTATCTCAGTGCCCATAGGTCTTTAACAAATGTTTATTGAATTAACAAATGAATAAATATATGGTAGAAATAAAGAAAGGTTATAAATCTAGATGAGAAGGGTAAATTGCTTTTACCTCTAGAGCAGGGGTGGGCAAACTTTTTGACTCGAGGGCCACAATGGGTTCTTAAACTGGACCGGAGGGCCGGAACAAAAGCATGGATGGAGTGTTTGTGTGACTATAAATTCAAAGTAAACATCATTACATAAAAGGGTACGGTCTTTTTATTTTTAGTTTTATTCATTTCAAACGGGCCGGATCCGGCCCGCGGGCCGTAGTTTGCCCATGGCTGCTCTAGAGTGAAGTAGGTAATCTTTTGGCTAAGAATGTTCTTTACCTTTGTAGAATTAGAGGGAAGTGACTACAAAGTAATCACAGGTAAACAAGCTATGTACAACTGTACAGAGTGGGCAGCATAATACTTCGGAGGCACTATTCATACAGGTTCCTGTGGGGCATCAAAGGAAAGAAAGTACTAGTAAGAGCTAAGCGCTGAGGACTGGGTCTAGGCCACAGAAGAACTATATAGTTCGGGAATTAAACATTAAGACTTTGGGATAAAATATAATCTAACTGGTTCTTACCAGTGTGCTATGTGGAACAGATTTAACCTCTCTCAACCACAGCCTACTCACCTGTCCTGAGGGTTTAATAAGATCCTTCTCATATTATCTACAAAATGCCCGAAAATATACCTTTATCAACTGATTTGACCTCTCCTTTCCCTGATCTTAACCTGCTTCTGATTTCAGGCAGCTGTGGAATGTCAACTTCAGTGTCTTTCTGGTCCTGAACCTGGCTCCTGCCAAACTAACTCAGCCTCTCCCAAACTCTCTCCAACTGTGACACATTTGGTAATTTAACCCGCTTGTGTCACAAAGAAACATCCAAGGTCAGTAAGGTGCTAGTAGATACTTAATAAGCAGTGCTCTGGGGAAGGAAAAGAGCCCTGACTTGCAGTGTTTGCCAATTTCTATGGTGTAAATATTCCCACTGTGCCAATTTCAAAATTTCAAACGGTCAACATGAAATCACGGAAACCAGGATTCAGAAGGAAACTATAATCAGCTGTGGCGGCCTGTTGGGACTGTCTCCAACACAGCACAAGGTGATTGAGGGGTCCACTACTCCCACAACTTGCTCCTTTCTCCTGTTTCTGCCTCCTCTGTCTCTTCTTCCTTTTAGTGATAGTATCCCACAAACAACTTTTTCCCCCTCATTTGTCTGCCAAGTCTTAGTACTTACCAGTATCACTCAGAAATTCCATCAGCTTGGCTTAGCACTGCTGATGGATCCAGGGCTTAAAGCTCTTATTTCTACTCTACAGTTAATGCACACAACCAAGAAAGTACCCAAATATTATCAACAAATGAGCTAATAGTGGACTCTGGGGCCACACGTGAAACTTGCTAGAAGTTAAAACCAAAGAAGCTCTGGCCATTAAATTTATACTTAAGATGAGACAATAATTGCCATTTCAATGCCTTCTATTTTCACAAAGGGATTTCAACATTTTCTGTGAGCTGCTAATGTATAATAAAGCAGAAATTGGTAGAGAAAAGAGACCTATGATGAATTTAGTTCTGCAAGTCCCAGGCTTTACTCAAATTTGTAATTTAAAGTTTTATATGAATATTCAATCCCTTTGAATTGTGGGTGAGGGAGAAGTGCCTCTTGTGGACAGGATTATTTCCAGAAAAAAATAATGGGCCATATTGTAGAAGTGGGGTTCTTGAGGTATCACTAAAATAGGCTTTTACAGAGGCCTCCATGGAAGGATAAGATATGGTAGAAAGCTTTATTTCTATGGAATAATGTCACTGGGTTTTCAAAGTCCCACTTCCCTTAGTCCAGTCATAGAAGAAGTGTAGCTGGGGTTTCAGTAAAGCTGAAAGCAAAGCCAGTGTCCAGCGTTTCCTTTCCATATTGGAGCCGGGCCCAGTATAGCATCAGGCCACTTACAGTCCATTAGTCCATTGCACATGGTGGTCCTCATGGCTGTGGCCCATGTGGGTGAATGCAAGGAAGCAGGAGGAAAAGAGCCCCACAAGCTCAGCGTCACATGAATTTCAAGAGAGGCTAGACTAGAGCATAAGAGAGCAAACTCCTTCATTTAAGGGGGTAAGAATCCCAAAGCTTCATGGGCTTCCAGTGGCCACTCCCATTCTGGCCAATGGCCTCTGTTCCCAGGTGTGACTGACAGCAAGCATCTTCCCTATGTCACCCCAACTATACTAGGCATGTGTCTGTCCTCCCTTTGTCCAGCCCCTTTCCCTCAGTGTTTGGCAGGGAACATGCCTATAATTTTTGACCTTCCCATTCCTGTTATTAATAACTAGTTAATTACAACTGTATCAATACCACATTCTGAAAGATTTTCTCTTCTACAAAAATCTAACCTCTCCTTGATATTCTTCCAAAAGCCATTGTAATCATGTCTATTACTCAGAATCTTCTCCTACTTCTACTCTCTTCCCAGCCCTAGCCACTTCTGTTAAGAAGAAAAGTATAATACATAAGCATATCAAGTTAAGCAAGTCTTTGCCAAAGTGTGGGAGGCAGGGGCCCCTGGGAGTTGCAATACATAAAGGGCATTGTGGGATAGGTTCCAATTCAAGGCCTCCTTTCAACAGCTTAAGAATTAATAATCAGGTACATTCAAGAGAGAACAGAGTGCTCTGTAGCTGCAGACCAATAACAATGCTCCTTCAGGAAGATAGTTGAGGTGCATTTATAAGTTTTCTGCCTGGTTTCAAAGACAGAGAAATTTGCTTAATATGGAACTCATCTTATTCTTAGGTATAAATTATGTAATTCAACTCTCTGGAGTCTAATACCAAGCAATTGCTTCATATTAGTGCAACTTCATTATATGCTCTGTGCTTTAAATGTTCACCTCTCTGTTTGGGTGCTCTCAGCTCCTAATAAGAACACTTTGAAATGGAGGCATCATTGTAAAAACAACCTTAGATTTAAACTTTTAAATGGATAGTAAATCAAGGTGTGAAGCCATCTCTTTAAAAAGCCACTGAAACCTGAGGGAGGCCACATAAAAGTCTCTGTTCCAAAACAATTTTGCTTTATGTGATATATTTTCCCCATTTTCCTCACCCTGTCTCCATTATTGAGTCTTTTTTAATTTAATTGAAATTGCCCTATAGCATTGCTGCCTGGTTTAAAAAATGGTAAATAAGATGATCACTTTGCAGGTGCTGCCTGCTTTAAAAATACATGCAATAAAATACAATCTCACAGAGCAATTAGGAAGTTATTATTTGCATTAGAAAAAGAACTCTTTTGTTACAAAGTCTTCACAAATTTTTTGAAAATACTGAATTTTGATAGTGAAGTTCAAATGTTACCAATTTACAATTGAAGAGAAGAAAAGAATCCAGGGGAGGAAAACTGAAAACATGAAAGATAAAAGAAAGCATTTTGGGTTGGGCATAATAAATACCACTAACAGTTGACTCAAATACCAACAGTAGCATGACTGCCAAAAGTTCATCTATTGCTTACTTACATCTCTTAGTTAGAGTCACCAATGACCTCACCTCTTCCTGAGCAAATACTGAAGTATATCCACAAGGTCCCTGGCCTGCCAATGAGGGCTGGCAAAGGTCTGCTAGCCTTAGACCAATGTGCAAATGCATAGGGTAAGACCTGGGCCTCCTGGATGGCATCTCAGACTCAATACCCAGACTCAATACCTCTAACTCCAGACACTTGCTAAAGATTCAACCTCTCAAGGATTGATGTCCCAGCTGTGGCCTAATGTTCCTGGTCCTAGACTCTTATTGCTTTGTTCTACCTGCATACGGGACCTCTTCAAGAATGAGAGAAGAAACGAAGGTGGGAACAGAACAGGTAACAATGCTACCTCCCTAGGGGGATTTCTGTTGCTGAATGCACTGCTTACCTGTTCTCTTGAATTACTAACTCTATGTCCCCATTTCCAGGGATTTCATAGATTTTTGGCCATTTACCATCTAATTTGAACTCCTATCTCAGCAACTGGAGCTTTTAATTTCTATCAGCTGTAGAGCTTACATATCTACTATATTTGATATTTTTAATCCTGCTATGAACCCAATTCCTTCTCTCTCCCGTACTTGTCACCTGTCCTGCCAGCATTATAACTGTAGGTTATGTTCATTACCTATGAACCAATCAGAAGAAGTTATGATCACAATGGTCCATGCAAGGCAGTCCCACAGCCTCCCAATTTGTTCTCTACTTGTTCCTACTTGGATCCAGTTTCCTATATATAACCTTTGGTGTCATCTCTGATTTAAAGCTCTACCTACAGTAGACATTTTATTTCATGTTTTCAGTTCAGCATGGTTCTCTTTATCTCCAGGAACTTCTCACCCTTTACATGGTCAGGAGGTTAAACCTTGGTGGTCATCTTTGAAGCAAACAGAAGTGGACATATATTTAAAACCAAGTCAATCCTATTCTTTCCTGGAAAGTTGATATTGGACCTAATAATGTCTTGCTTTATTGTAATCTCAGGAGGTGAGCACAGCATGATAACTAATACATACACTGAGTAACAGGAAAAGAGTGTCTGTAGGAAGAAAGAAACAGCAAATGTTTAGAATAAAACCAAGATGAGTGAGAAAGAGAGAAAATATCGCAGGCTCTCAAAAGTCATTTATTACTACAAATCGGCCCTGCTGATTTTCAGATCTAGAATGAGCCTCCCCTGTGTCTTTATATATTCTTCAACTTCCCCGAATTGGTTTCTGTTATCTGAGCATTAAAAATCTTGACTAATTTACCATCCCAACCACTATGGGAAGAAAAATGACAGCATTATCCCAAGACCTGGTTTTTACAGGGCACCTTTCATCTGTTATTATGAATAAACCAGAGTGACAGAGCAGCTACAAGACCCTGGGTTTCTGGAAGATGTCGTGGGTTTAAGTTGCAGCAATGGATTTTTTAAACTGTTCTCAATATTGAATTACTGTTGGAGTTAAGTGACTCAGCCACGGCTTCCCCATTTATGTCTAGTTCTTCCCTGACCTCCCACCCCTCCTACCTCTCAGGCTGAGAGTGCCCTCCCTCCTAACTTTATAAGGTGGGTCATGAACTTCCACAGGCACTGAACATAAAAAAAACTGCCCAACAGGCCTTTTCATTCCCAACTTTCTTGCTTTCATCTTCAATAACTTTTTAAAAACCCATGGAACTCATACCAAAAGGAGCAACAGATGATGGCTTTTGAGTGGACAAATTTCAACATAACAGGTATCAATTTTGAACATCAAGGTATTAGCCATAACACAAAAATTAGTATTAATTAGTATTAAATCATATGGACAAATTTCAATACAGCAGGTGTCATGTCATAATTTTGAGCATCAAGGTATTAGCCATGGCACAACAATTAGTATTAACCCATAACAATTTTAATTAACAATCAAGTATTGAGCCATCTGAAGTACTCGAAGAGTAGCATGGATTTCAATATACCAAAGAACAGGAATTCTCTCCACTTTATAGGAAAGAGATCCAGTGACACCGTAATCAAAACAGCGTGGTACTGGCACAAGAACAGGCATATAGATCAATAGAACAGAACAGAGACCCCAGAAATTGACCCAAACCATTACGCTCAATTAATATTTGACAAAGGAGGCAAGAGCATACAATGGAGTCAAGACAGTCTCTTCAATAAATGGTTTTGGGAAAGTTGGACAGGTACACGCAAAAAAGTGAAACTTAGACCACCAATTTACACTATATACAAGAATAAACTCAAACTGGATGAAAGACTTAAATGTAAGTCATGAAATTATACAAATTCTAGAAGAAACCATAGGCAGCAAAATCTCAGACATCTCCCATAGCAATATGTTTACAGATACATCTCCTAGGGCAAAGGAAACAAAGGAGAAAATAAACAAATGGGACTACATCAAAATAAAAACCTCCTGCACAGCAAAAGAAACTATCACCAAAACGAAAAAGGAGCTTTTTTGTTTTGTTGATGGGAAAACATATTTGGCAATGATATATCTGGTAAAGAGTTAATATCCAAAATATGTAAGGAACTCATACAACTTAAAAGAAAGAAGACAAACAATCCAATTAAAAATGGGCAAAGGACCTAAATAGACACTTCTCCAAAGTGGACATACAGATAGCCAAAAGACATATGAAAAAATGCCCAAAGTCACTGATCATCAGAGATATGCAAATTAAAATGACAATGAGGTATCACCTCACACCTGTCAGGATGGCTATCATCAACAAATTTACAAATGACAAGTGCTGGCGAGGATGTGGAGAAAAAGGAGCCCTAATATACTGCTGGTGGGAATGCAGACTGGTGCAGCCATTATGGAAAACAGTATGGAGCTTCCTCAGAAAATTAAATATGGGACTGCCATTTAACCCACTGATTCCACTACTAGGAATATATCCCCAAAAAAACCTAAATACCAGTTAGAAAGAATGTATGCACTCCTATGTTCATAGCAGCACAATTTACAATAGCTAAGATCTAGAAATAGTCCAAGTGCCCATCAGTAGATGAGTGGATAAAAAAGCTGTGGTACATTTATACCATGGAATAGACTCTTCCAAAAGCAATTGTAATCATGAGCATAAAAAAGAAGAATCTCTTACCCTTTAGATTTATACTTATCTTATATAAATCTGACAGCATGGAGGGACCTGGAGAGTATAATGCTAAGTGAAATAAGTCAGTCAGAGAAAGATAAGTATCACATGATCTCACTCATATGTGGATTCTAAGTAACAAAATAAACTAATGAGCAGAGTGGATCCAGAGACATGAAAGCATGGAATAGAGTATGGAATCTTAAAGGGAAGGCAGAGGAGGGTGAGTGGGTGGGAAGTAACCAACCAAGGACCTTCTATGCATATATGCATGGCCCATGGACACAGAAGAGGCTATGCATAGATGCGATGGTGAGGGCCCGGGGCAGGGGACAGGGGTGGTCTGGGGGGGGGGGGTCAATAGGGAGGAAAAGGGGACATATGTAATACTTTCCATAATAAAGAATTATTTTAAAAAATGAAATAAAATACAAGTGAAGGGGGGAAGTTTGTACTACACAGAAAGAAAGAAAGAAAGAAAGAAAGAAAGAAAGAAAGAAAGAAAGAAAGAAAGAAAGAAAGACCCAGTGACAGAGTGAAGATTTTGCAGCTTTAGTCCCAGCTCTCTTCTGATATCTACTTTCTCAGATTTTTCTCTAGGGCTTAGGCAATTCATGCTGCCCTGAGAACATAGAGGATGCAGTGAAGCTTGCTTTGTTAACACTACTCAGAGTAAGTCTCCTGTGCCTGTAGTGTTAACTTTGGAAGGGCAAGTGATGTATGCAAAACACACACACACACACACACACACACACACACACACACACACACACACACCAGTCCCAACTTAAAAGTTCTCTGCACAGGGAGATACTGGGGTATGGTAGAAAGAGCATTGGCCAATGAAGCAATAAAACTAGTTATGTACCCAGCTCTACCATTGGCCCTGTGACTTCTTTAAGCCATTGAAACTGCCCAAGTGTCTGTTTCCTCATCTACATATTGAGGATAATAATAAACTGTCCTTCTTCAGGGCTTTCCATGAGAATCAAATGGAAAAAAAAATAAATAGGAAATGGTTTGCCTGACATGGAGTTATAGTGAGAAAAAAACACAACTATATAAGTCCTCCTTAATTGTATTCCTTAGGATTTACTGTTTGACCTCTTTAAAAGCTTTCTATTTCAATTTAACTTTGTTATTTGGTTAAACCACTAATCAAAATGTCACTTTCATCCCCTCAACAGGTTGCCTAAAGTATGAGTAAAAAACCAGACCTATCAGGTAGCCATAATGTCTGCAAAGAAATGATGAAATGCTAGGGCATGAGGTAAGGCTAATACCATCCTCTATGTGGATCAAGAGATGAGATAATAAATGCAAAAGATCTCTGAAAGTATAAAGCACTAAACTACTGTGTGTTGTTACTATTAATGAGGAAGGGTTGGGTTCGGCGACAGTATTTCCTGGCTGGGCCCAAGGTCATGCAGTCAGGCCGCAGACATCGTATAGACGGTTGTTGCTCTGACTAAGGAACAAATGCCCTCTGTCCTCCTTGTCCCTGTACAGACCCCAAACATTACTCATGCTGCTTCATCATCCTTGTTTGAAGGCTCCTGTTGACTTCTGATGGGGCTTAAATGAAGTTTTCTTTCACACCTACTTAAAAACACTGGAAAGTCATCATGCCCTCACCTCTGATGTGTGCTATTTTATCTGTGAGGATTGTCTAAAACCCTTTAGTTTCATTGAATGAAATATCTGAGGATTAACTTTTAAGTCAGGGTCAATTCTGTCTTCAGAAGAAATAAAGTACAAGATGCATTAACTTGGTCATGGTGGTTATTGGAATGATACTAAGGCAGTCACAGGCACCAAGCAGGTGGGTGCTAGTGTATCTTCTGTATTTTTCTAATGGGATGATTTTAAAGTGTACCACAACAATAACGCAAAAACATTGCCTCTCTACCCTCATTAATTTTTCTTGGCAGTCTTACCACAGACACAGAACCTTGACATCCTTTCTCTGGTCTTCCCTCATTCTCCCTTCCACCTGCCAAACCAACTCTCCTGAACCAGCATTCTTAACCATGGACTAAAGACCTAAGACTACACAAATTCAAAACCAACTGTTTTTGGTGAATGGGGCACTGAGACATTCTAATTACTCATCGCATTATTCGTCTCCATTTATACTAAAAGCACAAAACCAGCTAGATATTTGTATGCTTGTTGGTTTAATTATAAAAGTGACAACCGCCCATTCTAACGGGTCTCTGTAATTAATGTTTACCTGGCCCTGCATGTCAGGCTTGAATAATAGAAGGCCTACATTAAAAGCACCATGGAATTTGAAGGGACCTAAAATACCACGTTATCAAATCTCAGTAGTTAACGGATAAAGAAGCTGGGATGCAGGGGAGGGAAGCCCTTGCCTGTGGCCACACAGCCAGTGGATAGTCGAATCTTTCCGGTCCATCACTCTTTTAATTACAGCATGCTGAAGGCTCTCCTTGACCCCCTAAAAACAAGACTTCTTCCCAACACTGGCACTCGCCTTTGCTCTACAGGTGTTCCAAAGGGAAGAACACTAATTAAAATCGTCAGCAGAAATTTTAAAACGTTATCCTGTTCATCTATCTTACAAGTTGCTGTCAAGATTTTAAGAGGCGCTAGAGAGAAGATAACACAAGGTGATATGCATTTAAATATGTATTTAATTAATCATGAAAAATATTCATAATTAATATTGGGCAAATAGCCAAATGCAGTAAAGTACCAAGGATTTGGAGAGGGGATCATTTCTCCCCCACTGATCAGTCACAGCATGGTAAACACACTACTCGGGAAAGAACACGCTCATAAATACATATATGCCATCCTGAGTACCCCTCCATTTCAATAACACTAATTGCCCTTTTTTTCCTTGCTGCTCCTAGCCATATTTCTTGGAAAACAACAGCTGTGTTTATTCAAATAGTAGCATACTGATGACTTGATGATAGGGTAATCTGCTGGAATTCCAAGTGTGACGGTCCCAGGGACAACTTCTCAGCACACCAGATAAGTATCCTTTGCATAGTACAAAGCTTTGGAAAGGAATCCCAGTTTATTAGCACGTGGGATTGGGTGTACTTTATTTCAACTAGTTGCGACATTGAATTTCTTCCAGCAAGTATCATATTTTCTGGTTCTTGCAGAATAATCTTCCCATGCATCATTGTCAACAAGTAATCGGCAACATGAACATTTTCACTCCAATGGTTTCTGAGCAAAGGGATTAAACAGTCCCTTGAATTACAATGAAAACAGGCCACAAGATCCAGTGCAAAATCAGAGCAATAAATTCCATTTGTTGGTATGTTCTCTGAGTCAATGGGCACTGGAGGGGATAATAATAGCTTTAAAAGCTATACTGGAAAAACAAAACAAACAAATAAAAAACCCAAATATCCCTGCAAATGTAATTAATTGAAGCACAAGATGAATTTCCAAGAGTAGCAAGGGTTAAATTTCTGCAAGAAGTTAATCATATTCTTTAATGAAGACCATGCAAGGTACCTTTTATGAAATATAAGGTTTTTAAAGGATACTCAGTAATAAAATAAGTTTTTAAAATTCTAACCAACATTTTTAGAGTGATGAAGTAATTGCTCTTTTTTAATAATAATTTTTATAATTCAAGAAGTTTTAATTTTGTTTCTTAGATGGTATTTTCTATAATTCTTTTCTGTAAGAGGCAGTCTCATGTCAATTTAAAAAGAGAGATCTGTTTATTGATGATTACATAAAGTGTAACAGTAACAAGATACATGTATAGCACAATGGGAACTGTTTTATAAGATTTAAAACATTAGCTTGTGCCCTGGCCAGTGTTTCTCAGCTGTTAGAGCATCGGCGGATGCATCGAAGGGTTGACGGTTTGATTGCTGATCATGAACACATACCTGGTTGCAAGTTCAATCCCCAGTCCTGGTCTGGGCTCATTTGGGAGGCAATCAGTCAATGAGTCTCTCTCACATCAATGTTTCTTTCTCTCTCTCTCTCTCTCTCTCTCTCTCTCCCCCCCCCCTTCTCTTTCTCTCTCCCCCTTCCTCCCTCCCTTATACTCTCTCTAAAAATCAATAAAAAAATCCTCTGGTGAGGATTAACAATAATAATAATGTTTTAAAAATTAGCTCATCAAATAAAATAGGACCTTCATTTTTTTTTTCCAGAGGGGAAACATGAAGCACAGAAATATTGTCCTTCGCCCAAGGTCATGCAGCTAATAAGAGATGGAGTGGACATCCCAACCCAGGCCTTAGGCCCTACCGTCCATGTTCTTCATCAGGATACTAGACTCCTCTCAAACATGCAGAAAAAAACAATCTACCAAGTGTGAAAAGCAAAATTTTACAGTTATAAGTAATCCCTTTAAATTAAAGACATTTATATAATAACATCCAGAAACAAAGGAAGTACGTTAAAAAAAGACTAGAGTTGAGGGATCTGCTAAGTCAGAAAATGTTTTACATACAAATATATCTGATGCATAAAGAACTCAAAATCAACTGAGACTCTGGCCAGGTGGCTTAGTTAGTTGGAGCATCATCCCATACACCAAAAAGTGGTGGGTTTAATTCCCCATCAGGGCACATACCCAGGTTGTGGGTTCAATCCCTGGATGAGGATGTACAGGGGCAAACTGATCAATGTTTCTCTCTCACATTGATGTTTCTCTCTCTCCTCTCCTCTCTAGATAATAAATAAATAAATAAAGTCAATTGAGAAAACTTATCTCCAGCAAGAAATTGGACGTTTTTCAAAAACATAATTCTCTGTATTTCCTAGAGAGAGCAACAAAAAAAATAATAAAAAATAAAAATAAAAAATAAATACATAAAAATAGGCTTCTAAAAGTTTCCATTCAGGTAGGGTTAGAATTTCAGGGGAGCTTTGTTTAGGCCAAAAGGTGTTTCTAAAATGATTTACAGAAATTGTTCCTCTAGATGTTATGCTTATATTTTGTTTAGTTGATTTTGATTTTTAATACAGTAGAATGCTACAGGATGAGACTGGTTTGGTGCGTTCCTAAAAGGAGACTAATTAATGGTCTCCATAACCTCATGAGGGTCATTCTGCCTTTGGAATAAAATGGGATGAGAACTCAGCTGTTTTTTTACTCACATGGGACATCTCAACAACATTCTCAACAACACTAAACACATTCTGAACCTCTTCTGCATGGATTATATCTTTAGTGTTAATTTCAGATTAAAAATTGCAAAAACAGGATGATATTTTTAAATTGGCATTTAGCTGTCACTTACTAAGACAGAACATCTAAATTCAATTAAAAATCCCTAAGAAGACAAAGAAGATGAGAACTTAATCTCTCTGTCTCACTCTCACTTCACACATACATGTATGTTCTGTGTATACATATAGACACATACATGTCCTTATATATAAATATGTACACATAAATATGCATACACAAATGCCTGAGTATCTGTGTGTTTGTGTTTTATGTGTGTGTGTGTGTATATACATATATTTTTTAAATGAGAATGATGGTAAATATAGGAAAAAAAATAGAAATTAAGTCTCAGAATTATGACAGAATTATAGAGGCTTCCAAGAAAGAAAACAAAATAAATGAAATTGAATCAATTAGTAAAGATGTAACTATATCTGAAAAAAAATGTCCTTAATACACATATATTATATGTACTATATATACTTCATATTTATATTATATATAACTATATATAATACATATATATTTCACTATGTTCAAGAAAGATTAAGTAAAATATATTTATACGTAGAGCAGTGGTTCTCAACCTTCTGCTCCTTTAAATATAGTTCCTCATGTTGTGACCCAACCATAAAATTATTTTTATTGCTACCTCATAACTGTAATGTTGCTACTGTTATGAATTGTAATGTAAATGTCTGATATGCAGGATGGTCTTAGGCGACCCCTGTGAAAGGGTTGTTCGACCACCAAAGGGGTCGCAACCCACAGGTTGAGAACCACTGACCTAGAGAAAACCTTGAAAATGTTTATATTTCAAGAGTAAAAATATTTATTATAAACATGTAGAAAAAATGTATCTATACTCAAAGAAACAGAATTAAAGTTAGCCTCAGACTTCTATTTTGTAAAGTAAATTGAAGACAAAAGAACAAAATAATATAATTTTGAAAGTGAATTTAATATCCAGAGTACTTATTTAAAATGCAGAATTAATCATATCCTCATATTAAAATACCTCACAGATTTTCATTTCTCTTAGAACAAAGTACCAAATCCCATCGTTAATTCATATGGTAATCCACAATTGATTTTCTAGCACCCCTCCCTGTAACTCAGATGTCCCACCTCTTCAGTCCCAGTGCTCTAGGCATACTGGTTTGTCTCTCAAATTTGCTATATGCTTATGCCTCAAGGCCATAAATCATAAGTTACTTTCCTCCCATACTGCACTTCTACACAAATTCCAGGTCTTGGTCTAGTGATTTTTTTTGTTTGTTTAAGTAGAAATGTTCTCTGATCCCCTAAATCAGTGGTCGGCAAACTGCGGCTCAAGAGCCACATGTGGCTCTTTGGCCCCTTGAGTGTGGCTTTTCCACAAAATACCACATGCGAGCACACATGTACAGTGTGATTGAAACTTCGTGGCCCATGCGCAGAAGTTGGTATTTTGTGGAAGAGCCACACTCAAGGGGCCAAAGAGCTGCATGTGGCTCATGAGCCACAGTTTGCCAACCACTGCCCTAAACTATATTGTTAGGTTGTTCCTTCTGACTTACACTTACCATTTCTTCTTTATATTTTCATCTCCTTTATACTTTCTTTTTCAAAATCTGTCTTTTCTAGTAAATTATAAGCTCCAGGAAGGCATGGACTATCATGTTCTCTCTTGTAATTGTAATGCTGAGCACTAAAATCAATTAAATATAGATCCATCTACAAAAACGTAAAATTTAAAATTGTCATCTATCTACACTAATAAAAGACAAACATGCAAGTTGACCGTACCCTCACTACACCTTAAGCCACGCCCACCAGCCAATCAGAGGGACTATATGCAAATTAACCCAACCAAGATGGCGGTCGGCAGCCACGGAGCTGGAGCAAGCAGGAGGCTTAGTTGCCCAGTAATGGAGGAAGCCAAGCTTCCTGCCTGCCACGGCTGTTTCTGAGCCCCACTCAAGGCAACAAAGTTTCAATTATAGAAGATAAATACACCTCAGATACTTGCTCTCAGCTGGCCGTGGCCACGGAGCTGGAGCGAGCAGGAGGCTTGGGTTGACCCTGGTGATAGAGGAAGCCAAGCTTCTCGCCTGCCCTGGCTGGCTCTGAGCTCCACTCAAGGCTACAAAGTTTCAATTATAGAAGGTAAATAAATCCCAGGATAATAAAAAAAAAAAAGAAAAAAGAAAAAAGGAGAGGCTGGGAGCTTCCATCACTGGGGGGCTTGGCCAGCCTGAAAACAGACCTCAGCCCCTCACCCAGACTGACCAGGCACCCCAGTGGGGAACCCCCCACCCTAAAGGGGGTGTGGCCAGCCTGAAAACAGCCATCAGCCCCTCACCCAGGCTGGCCAAACCTCCATGAGGTGAGGGTCCCCACTGGGGGGGCTTGACCAGCCTGCAAACAGCCATCATCCCCTCACCCAGGCTGGCAAGGCACCCAGTGGGGACTCCCACCCTAAAGGGGGTGTGACCAGCTTGAAAACAGCCATCAGCCCCTCACCCAAGCTGGCCAGGCACCCCAGTGGGACCACCATCCTGATCCAGGACACCCTTCAGGGCAAACCAGCCGGCCCCCACCGTGCACCAGGCCTCTATCCTATATAATAAGAGGGTAATATGCAAATTGACCCTAACAGCAGAAAGACTGGGAATGACTGGTCACTATGACACACACTGACCACCAGGGGGCAGATGCTCAATGCAGGAGCTGTCCCCTGGTGGTCAGTGTTCTCCCACATGGGGAGCTCTGCTCAGCCACAAGCCAGGCTGATGGCTGCCAGTACAGCGGTGGTAGTGGGAGCCTCTCCTGCCTCCTCCGCAGCACTAAGGATGTCCTATTGCAGCTTAGGTCTGCTCCCTGCTGGTAAGTGGACATCCCCCGAGGACTGCCAGGCTGCCAGAGGGATGTCTGACTGTCAGTTTGGCCCGTTCCCCCAGGGAGCGGGCCTAAGCCAGCAGGTGGACATCCTCCGAGTGGTCCCAGACTGCAACAGGGCATAGGCCGGGCTGAGGGACCCCCCGAGTGCACAGATTTTTGTGCACTGGGCCTCTAATACTGATAATAGAGGAATATGCAAATTTTCAAGGACACTGTCACAGTAACATTAATGACTAAACAGCAGGCTGGCAGGCTGCATGGGGCTACAAGGCCAGCAGGGGGGTTAGTGAGGGATGTCCAAATGACTGAACAGCAGGCTGTATGGGGCGACCGGGCCGGTAGATGGGTTAGTGAGGGATGATCAGATGACTGAACAGCAGGCTGCATGGGACAACCAGGTCGGCAGGTAGGTTAGTGAGGGACGTCCAAATGACTGAATAGCAGGCTGCGTGGGGTGACCAGGCCAGCAGGGGGGATGTTGGAGGTGATTAGGCTGACAGGGGGCAGTGAGGGGTGACTAGACCAGCGGGGTGGTGGGGGACAATTAGGGGCGACCAGGCTGGCAGAGTGGGGCTGTTGGGGGCAACCAGGCTGGCGGGGGGGGGGGCAGTTAGGGGTGATCAGGCAGGTAGGCAGGCAGGTGAGCAGTTAGGAGCCAGGAATCCCATATTGTGAAAGGCAGTCAGACATCCCCCGAGGGGTCCCAGATGGGGAGGGTGCAGGATGGGCTGAGGGGACCTCTCCCATGCATGAATTTTGTGCACCAGGCCTCTTATGTTAAATAAAATAAATTTGAAATTAACAAAAAATTGCTAGAAACATCTATCAGTCATGGAAGTCTGGCTGATTTTTACTTTTTATATGTTCTTTTATTTTTTTACTAAATAATCTACAAAAAGCACATAATATTTTCTAAAGAAAGAAAAAATATATTGAAAAAATTTAAAAGAATGTTTAAAATTATTGGGTCAACTAATTTCATTAATAAATTCTGTGAAAGAAATCTCTATAACTTTTTGGACCTAACATTTCACAAACCTATTTGACAACATTAATCTTTTAATTTTTTGATACATCTATTTACCAATGTGTTGTATTCTGCAAATAAGTTGAAGAAAATAAGGCACTAGAGGCATTTCCATGAGATTCAGGATACAGGCAAAAATATCCACTGTTATTCCTGGACTAAGAATTGTGCACAAAGACTTTTACTATAGCTTTATTTATAGTATAAAGCAAATAATAGATAAATTTACATATCTGGGTAGAAATATATTTAAGCAATAAATATATATTCAATAAACATAAAACAAATTAATAACATTTTCACATAACATTGAATGCCTGGAAAATACTAAGTATTGCTAGGTTAATAAAGCAGGATACAAAATTGTACATACAGTATGAATCCCACTAATACACACACATTTTAAATATATATTAACAGTAGTTATCTCTGAAAGCTGGAATCATAAGCAATTTTTCATTTTATTCTTTCTACATTTCAATATCTTAATCAGAAATAATACAAATTTTTTTTTACAGATGTAGAAATAGAACAGTTTCTACCCTACAAAATTTCTGCTTTGTCCTTCAGCAGACACATTATCATTAATAATAACGCCTATTGAGCAGGAATAATCTGTGTTCAGCATGAAACATCTCGTATTCATGCAAAAATAATCTTACTACTTATTATTTTTAATGAGAAAAATGTGTTCAGGTAGAACAATTCTTATCAAATACTTGATATGAACATGTAATGGAGAACTTGACTTTGTAAAATCTGTGCTGTACACTAAAATGTTATAATCGCCAATAAACTATGGAGAGGGAAAGAGAGTCTGGCAGCTGGCAGCAAGAGTGCGGCCTGGAGATTCGCAGGTCCATCCTAGAAGCAGATCCTAATGTGATCCAATAGATCTCCACCATTACCACCACCACTGCCCACTCCCAACCCTCCCCGTCCCCACACACACATTTAATAATGAAAATTTCTTTTAAGGCCTTTTTCTTTCTTGTTTCATGACTTCTCTAGTCTGCAGCTGTCCATTTTCTCCTTCCTGGCTCCTCTTCATTTAAAATTCCTCTGCTAAAATAAATATTTGAGAACATTTTCACTGCATCATTTCCAAGACAAATTTATGGCTGCCTGTGACGTCTCTAGAAGTTAACTCACTGACTATTTCATCGTCTTCCATGGAGTCAACTTCAGGGCATATTTCAACACTAAAGGCCACTTACTTGGTGGATATGTTGCCTCTTCAAGTAACATTGCGACTGTAGACTCTAGATTATTGGTTTTATTTTTTTCTTTTCTGTTTTGTTTTCTTCAATTCTGCCTTAATTTTATTTGAACTCTGACACTCTGATTGTAACATCATAAATTGTGCTGAGATACACATTCTTTCAAAGACCTTATGAACAATAAAAGTGTATCTCCTTGAAGAGAGAGATAGCTCAGTAAAATGAACTTACACCATTCCCATATTTTTCTCCTTTGCGCATTTATTCAGTGTTCAGAGTTAATAAAATGGTGCTTCTAAGATAACACTGTGTCCTGTTCTGGGAATCAGTTTAGTCCACCTTCTAAAAGAACAGAAAAAAACAAAAACGGATCCATTAGAAGAATGAACTTACATTTCAACCTATTTTATTTGTTTTAGGTTATCTGTAATAAAACATAGAAAAGTCATTGTCTGTCATTGGATCATGGTATAGTATAGAGCAGTGAGGGCAAACCTATGACACGCGTGTCAGAGTTGAAACATGAACTCATTTTTTTGGTTGATTTTTCTTGGTTAAATGGCATTTAAATATCCTATCTAATAAAAGACAAACATGGTAATTGGCGTACGACCGCTACCCTTCCCATTGGCTAATCAGGGTGATATGCAAATTAACTGCCAGCCAAGATGGCGGCTGGCAACCAGGCAGCTTAAACTGAACATGAGGCTTGCTTGCTTCAGTGATGGAGGACTGCAACATTCCCCGCCTGCCTTGCCGGCCTCTGAGCTTGCAGTTTAAGAAACATTGTAACATATAGAAGCTAAACAAAACCCCAGAAACCAGCTTTCAGCCGGCTGGGATCTCAGAGCCAGAGTTGATACAGAGTTCCGATTATAGAACCAAAACAAACCAGATACCTGCTTTCAGGAGCAGAGGTTTAAGAGCTGGAGCCTCAGAGCTAAAGGTGGCCCAGAATAAAAAAAAAAAAAAAAAAGATAAAAAGGAGCAGTTGGGAGCTTCAGTCCCAGACTGAAAACAGCCCTCAGCCCCTCACCCAGACTGGCCAGGCACCCCAGTGGGGACCCCCCACCCTGATCCAGGACACCCTTCAGGGCAAACCAGCCAGCCCCAACCCATGCACCAGGCCTCTATTCTATATAGTAAAAGGGTAATATGCCTCCCAGCACCGGGATCAGCAGAGCCGCGAGGTCGCCCAGCACCGGGATCAGTGTGACAGGGGGAAGCGCCCAAACCCCCTGATCAGCCCTGCTCTGTGCGTGACAGGGGGTGGCGCCGCAACCTCCCCATCGACCCTGCCTTGAGTGTGAAAGGGGGCAGTGCCCCAACCCCCCAATCAGCCCTAACCTGAGCGTGACTGAGGGTGGCATCACAACCTCCCAATCCACCCTCCTCTGTGCATGACAGGGGGCGATGCCCCAACTCCCCAATCGGCCCTGCTCTGAGCCCAACCAGGGGCTGCACCTAGGGATTGGGCCTGCCCTCTGCCACCCGGGAGCAGGCCTAAGCCAGCAGGTCGTTATCTCCCGAGGGGTCCCAGACTGCGAGAGGGCACAGGCCGGGCTGAGGGACCCTCCCCTCCCCCCCGAGTGCACAAATTTTTGTGCACCGGGCCTCTATTATAAAATAAATATCAAAAATATAAGTCTTTGTTTTACTATGGTTGCAAATATCACAAAATTTCTATATGTGACATGGCACTAGAGTTAAATTAGGGTTTTTCAAAATGCTGACACACCAAGCTCAAAAGGTTCGCCATCACTGGTATAGAGAGAAAAATACATCCTTTGAGTCAGATCTGGGTTCCAGTCTCAGCTCTACTAAATATTTTTAATGACTCTGTGTTACACCATTTACACACCCTAAGCCTCCATTTATTTTTATTTTATTTTTTAAATATATTTTATTGATTTTTTACAGAGAGGAAGGGAGAGAGATAGAGAGTCAGAAACATCAATGAGAGAGAAACATCGACCAGCCGCCTCCTGCACATCCCCCACCACGGATGTGCCCGCAACCCAGGTACATGCCCTTGACCGGAATTGAACCTGGGACCTTTCAGTCCGCAGGCCGACACTCTATCCACTGAGCCAAACCGGTTTCGGCAAGCCTCCATTTATTTTTATTTTTTGGCAAATAAAGTATAAATTGCCTGCCTTACAGATTTTAATGATAGATAAATGACATTCATTAAATCTACACTAATAAAAGAGAAACATGCAAATTGACCATCCCTCAGCTATGCCCACCAGACAATCAGAGCAATATGCAAATTAACCTGACAAAGATGGCGCTTAATTTGCATACACAGGCATGGAGCAAAGACTGAAGATAGTGTAGAAGGAAGCCAAGTGCTGCAGAAGGAAGCGAAGCGGCGGAGAAGGGAACGGAGCGGAGACAGGAGGGAGCCGAGGCAATGGAGGAAGGAGGGAATGAGGCAGCGGAGATGGGAGGAAGTGAGGTGGCGGAGAAGGGAGGGAGCGAGGCAGCAGAGACAGAAGGGAGTGAGGTGGCGGAGAAGGGGGGGAGCGAGGCAGCGGAGATGGAAGGGAGCGAAGTGGTGGAGAAGGGAGGGAGCCGAGGCAGCAGAGACAGAAGGGAGTGAGGTAGCGGAGAAGGGAAGGAACGAGGCAGCGGAGATGGAAGGGAGCAAGGCAGCGGAGAAGGGAGCGAAGCCTGCCGAGGCTTCAATCCAGCCTCAGGAAGCCCTGTCCTTGCAGGAATAGGCCCGAGGAAGCCCTATTCTTGCAGGAATCTTCCTGCAATGGGCCTCTAGTGTGTTATATAACTGTTTCTATCCATATCACTTAACTTTAGATAGGTGCTAAAGATAGGTAAATAAAGTTTATTATTACAGTGGGTAATGCATACTAAAAAAAAATAAACACAATACAGAAAATCATAAAATGTGCTCCCAATGCACCAAATTTTACATGTAGATCACCTTTTTTTAAAAAAAAAAATCTGTCTCTATTAAAGCAATAAGTTGATAGTTTTCTGGGAAATGAGGTTCCATTTTCTTTCATCAGGCTTTCATGTTGCCAGTTTTAATTGACAATTATTATAGCAAGATGGCAGCCTCCACTTTGGAGCTAAGAAATGTCATAGAGGTTGAGTGAAAAGCTGCTTTAAACTCTCATGGGTAGTTTTCATAGTTTGTTGTGAGAAGGGAATGGAGGCAGTTAAGTACTTATTACAGTGTCAGCAGACATACTACTGAGATGAATCTATTTTGACCTTTGTTCACATTCCATCTGCTCTAGTGACTAGAGTTCACAGGTTCATTATGAGTCAGGTTTCATTTACATCCTTAGAAACATTTGCAATAACACATCACACTATGGAAACCCAGAGTGAGTGAAGGATTTGCTAAAGACATTGCCATGACTTAGGTATTGTGACAGAGGTAATTTACTCAAGTTCCTGCACTGAAATCACCTGTGTCCTCAGTTAATTCCAGAACTAACCTTGTCATTATAGAATTAACCCCTGGCCAAATCATGACCCTTTCCCAATAAAGGTAAAATTAAATTAAATAAATATCAAGAGCAACCTTAAAAATGTGACTAGAGGCCCAGGGAGCAGGGGGATCCCCTCAGCCCAGCCTGCACCCTCTTCAATCTGGAACCCCTCAGGGGATGTCCCTGAGATCGGGCCTAAACTGGCAGTCGGACATCCCTCTCACAATCCTGGACCGCTGGCTCCTAATTGCTGACCTGCCTACCTGCCTGGTCGCCCCTCACTGCCCCAACCCCTGTCAGCCTAATTGCCCCCAACTGCCCCCCTGCCATCCTGGTCACCCCAACTGTACCCCCTCTGCTGACCTGGTCACTCCTAACTGTCCCCTGCCAGCCTGGTCACCTCTTACTGCCTCCCCTGCTGTCCTAGTCGCCCCCAACTGACCCCCTCTGCCGGCCTAGTCACCCCTAACTGGCCCCCCTGGTTGCCCCCACTTGCCCCCCTGCTGGCTTTGGTCAACCCCAACTTCCCCCCCTGCCGGCCTGGTCTCCCCTCACGGCCCCCTGGCCAGTCTGGTTTCCCAACGCAGCCTGCTGTTCAGTTTTTTGGTCATCCCTCACTAACTCCCCTGCCAACCTGGTCACCCCACACAGCCTGCTTGTTCAGTCATTTGGTCGTCCCTCACTAACCCCCCTGCCGGCCTGGTTGTAGGCAGTCATCTTGTGAGGGCATGAGGGCTGATTTGCATATTATCTCTTTATTATATAGGATAAGCCACATGACTCCCCTCTGTAAGCAGAGACACATATGCAGAGGAAAGAGAGTGGGATTATTCCTTTGCCTTAGGATGAAGTGGGAATCCAAGAAAAGCACATCTGGCTTCTCCAGGTTGACACCTACATGTGAAACTCAGTCTTTAGGAAAAAATGGTGGAAGCACTTCATTTTCTTCTATTGCATCCTAGTTATAAGAACCACCCAAAGTGGAATGACACAAATTGCCCTTCCATTAGAAACAATCAAACAACCCGGTAGTCCTTCCTGAGCAACACCCATCAATAGGTGCTCCGTCTCAGTCTCCTTAGCAGGTTCCCCTTATTTTTCCTTTTAATCTCTAAGCAGCAGAGGACTCAGTCATTAAAACTCTTTTCACAATCTATACTTAGTGAGATGTTAGTCCCGGAGTTTTAAATATTATCTATTCACAGAAAAAGAAATTCCCAAATTTTATCTCTAGACCTGAGCTCTTGACTCAACTACAAAACCACCTACCTGACATCTCATCTTAAATATCTAATAGGTATCTCAGCTTTATCAGATCAAAAAGTGATTATTTGGTTCCCCCTTTCCAACCATCTTGAAGTCTTCCTTATTTCAGTAATTGGCATTTCAATCTTGCCACTTAGACTAAAATTCTTGCAGTGATCTTTGATTCCTTTCTTTTTATCAATAAATCATTCAGTAAAAGTGTCAGCACGTCCTATGAATTATTTCCAAACTCCAACCATTTCTCAATGATTCCACTGCCAAGAGTTTAGTCCAAGGCCCCACTAACATCTCTTGTTTGAACTAGTCTCCTAACCAATTTCACCAATTCCATACTTGCTTCCCTACAGACACAGAAGCCAGGATGACACCTTTAAAACATAAGTCTGAACATGTCGCTCCTGTTATCTACATTCCACTAAAGGCTCCCCATGTCATTTGGAGTAAAATACCAAGGGTGTGCCAGAGCATACAAGGCCTTGCTTAATCTGGAATCCTGCTAGGGCACCCTCCACTTCTACTTTCTACCAGTTCTCTCTGCCCACCCATTCTGGCCTCCTTCTTCTTCCTGAAACACTGCAAGAACACGCCCGCTTTTGGGCCCTTGGAGTCACTAGTCCTTGTAGATAGAATGCTCCTCTACCAAGATGCCCCTTACTTCCCTCAGATCTCTACCCAAAACTTGTCTACTCAGAGAGACTTTTTGTGATTAGTGTGTGTCCCTCTTCTTTTACATTTTTCTTACTGGAGTACTTATCATCATCAGATATATATTGTATTATTTGTTTACGTTTTAATTTTATTTCTCCCCTGACTAGAATGAGAGCACTTTGAGAATATGAATTTTATTTATGATAATCACCATATTTTACCCAGAAAATAATACCTGAAACAGAGAAAATGCCCAATAGATATTTTAAATGATTGAGTATATCAATACAGTTCTTGTCTTCAAGGAACTCATCAGCAAGTAGGGAAAATCAGGATAGGCACAGCTAACTATAATGCTATCCAACAGTGACTAAACAAATTACAGGACAGCACACAGGAGACAAAATTCTAGCTGGGGTTGGGGAAAGGTCAGAGTTTTCTCACACATACACACATTGGGACTGAAACAGATTAATGAGATTCTAAGAAAAAGAGATATGGAGATCAGTATGGGCACAGGGCGAGAACTTTAATGCTTAGAAAGGCTCAGCATATTCAAGGATCACCAAATGATCCTGATGCCTGCTAAGGAGAGCTAAGGGGAGGATAAGGGGAAAGAGATGGGCTGGAACAATAGAGAGAGCCAGATCTTGAACAGTTTTGAATGCAGAGAAAGTTATATTGTTTATGTAGTAAAGAAATATTTGCTGGGACTTTTCAAAATGGCAGCCAAATAGGCAGACGAGTCTTGCACATTCTCATGGAGCAGATAGAAGGGACAACTAAATCAAATAATATCCACACAGAATTGGTGAATTAAACACAGCTGGTGAGCAAACCACAGCCTGAAAGGACAGAAGACGCCTGGAGAATGGCAGGATTGGGGGGTCTGGGCTGGAGAGAGAGAGAGAGAGAGAGAGAGAGAGAGAGAGAGAGAGAGAGAGAGAAAGAGAGAGAGAGAGAGACGCATGACCACCGGGACAAGAAGGTCAGAAGGAACACTTGTGCACTGCTGGTGGGAATGCAGACTGGTGTAGCCACTATGGAAGACAGTATGGAGTTTCCTCAAAAAACTAAAAATGGAACTCCCATTTGACCCAGTGATCCCACTCCTAGGAGTATATCCCAAGAAACCAGAAACACCAATCAGAAAGGATATATGTACCCCTATGTTCATAGCAGCACAATTTACAACAGCTAAGATTTGGAAATAGCTTAAGTGCCCATCAGCAGATGAGTGGATTAAAAAACAGTGATACATCTACACAATGGAATACTATTCTACTATAAAAAAGAAGGAACTTTACCATTTGCAACAGCATGGATGGATCTGGAGAGCATTATGCTAAGTGAAATAAGGCAGTCGGAGAAAGATAAACATCACATGATATCACTCATTTGTGGAATATAATGAACAACATAAACTGATTAACAAAAATAGATCCAGAGACAGAGAAACACCAGACCATCAAACCTCAGAGTGAAGGCAGGGAAGGAGGCGGGTGGGTGGGTAAGAGATCAACCAAAGTACTTGTATGCATGCATATAAGCATAATCAATGGACATGGACACTGGGGCGGTAGAGGCTTGTCCTTGGGTTGGGAGTGTCCGGGGAGGGGTCAATGGGTGAAAAAAGAGACATATGTAATACATTAAACAACATAAATATATATATTTGTTAAGAATTTACTTTAGGCCAGTCTCTGTGCTAAGTTCTGGGGATACAGACATGGCATCTCCAGTCCGTGTTCAGCAATGGACAGTGCACCATAGTATATACAATATGCAGTCAAATGAGTGCCACAAAGTGTTATGAGTCATAGCAGCCCTCTGAGGACAACACAATGAAGGGCTAAAGATTCTATTGGGTAGATAAGGAGTTTCCCAGAAAGATTTTATGGAGGAGACTATGAGTCAAGGGCTTGGAGTTGGAGAGTAAAATGGTGGCATGCAAGTTTTAGAAGGATTAGTCAAGGTAGGGTAGGCAATTCACTAGAAGGGCAAGAACCTAGAAAAAGAGCTAATTCTCTTCTAAAAAAGAGTGAGGAAATCCTAATCAAATTACTTTGGACTTGAAAAGACATCTCAATGGTATCCTCTGTCCTGGTGAGTACTTACCTCCTCAGAGATTTCCTAATGTTAAACCAGTTTCATGTGTATCAAAATCCACTTACCTGATGATGTTTTCCAACATTTCTCTTTAAGTTAAAACTTCTGACTGTGGATCAGAAAATTCCAGGTTCAACTCCTGGCTGGCTTTGAGGTTAACTTTTGTAATCTTTCTAGGGGGAGATCGGGCGGTGTGCTATTATTTGTAATCCATATGTATCCAAAGAATTGAAAGCAGATCCTCAAAGAGATTTCTGCATACCTGTGCCCCTAACAGCAATTTTCACAATAGCAAAAAGGTGGAAGCAATCAAAGTCTCCACCAAGGGGTGAAGGAGTAAACATAATGTGATCTATCCACACGATGAACTATTATCCAGCTTAAAAAAACGAAGGAAATTTGGGCACATGTCACAACATGGATGAACCTTGAGAACATTACCCTATGCGAAATAAGCCAGTCACAAAAAGACAAATACCATAGGATTCCACTTCTATGAGGTACCCCCAGTCGTCAAATTCATAGAGACAGAAAGTAGAGTGGTGGGTGCCATGGACTTGGGGAGGGGAACATGGGACGTCATTTGAGTTTTGCAAAATGAAAAAGTTCTGGCTGTGAATATGTGGATATACATACCATTATTAAACTGTACATGCTTAAATGGCTAGCAATGGTTGTTTTTATGTTATGTGTATTTTACCACAATTAAAAATTTGTTTATCCCTGAAAACAAGACAAAACAATAAGTAAGAAATCTAGAAAAAGCCATGCAAAAATTCTTAGGACAAGCGTAGATCTGGAGGAAGAACAAAGGAACCAGGCAGAGTGTGATATTATGTAGAATGCTCTTTAGTACATGTATGTTTAGTTACTTCACAGCACTGGCTTTTATCATTGAAATTATTTGCATATCCTCAGTAGTTTAATAATAAAAACTTGCAACATGCTACATTCCCATCTTTCTACAAACTCTCATGATTTCAAGATGTTAGTTCTGACAAGTTCAAATCATAATCACGATAATTAGTATTTGACACTTAGAGCCTCTTCACCAACAGTACATGTTGTTCATTTGTCAACATATAGCTGCGGTATAGGAAATATTTATCATACATAAGAACCACATTTTGAGTCATTTAGGAACATTTTGATAAACTAAATATACTGAAGGGTGCTTCCACCATTGATTATTTTTTCCCTATTTTGTTAAGATGTAATTTTATAAGCTAAATTGTTTTTCAAATTCCTGTATGTGTTGAGTCCCTCAGAATTATTCTCTGACTCACGTAAACAGAGTCATAAAATTGACTCACTAAGTTTAAAAAATTAAACATGAGTAAATGCAATCCCCCCACATATTACTATAACGAACATTTTTTGTGTCATTTCTTGGTCACTACAAATGTGTGGAAAGCATATATCATTTTTCCATGTAATACTCAATATAGTTATTTTTAGTTATTTTTTTCTACAAAAACTAATGATGAGCTAATGGCATTTGTATTCAAATGTATGTTTTCTTGTGGAAACTCAAAGCCTGTGCATTCCCCTGCTTTCTGACAGTAATTATTTTGACTTGAGATTGCCCAATAAGATTTCATCTACAGACCAGATTAATATTTCCTTAGATGGTTGAGGTGAAGTTCAAGTATGTATAGCATCTGCATTCATGATCTAATTGAGAAGAAATACAAGTGTGAAGTGTAGTAACAAGAACGTCTATAGTTGCAAGTTAAAGAAGAGTTGTCAGCATGAATTTATTTTAGAATATGTAGTCTGTCCTGCTCTTTTACACTGGATTTATGGCTATAACCACTTTGATGCCTATTTATTAGAAACTATGTATCTCATTAAGGTTACCTATCAAAGTCACCAGGCCTAAAAATCGGCAGACTTGCCACCACCCCTTCTGGTTAGGCAGTCAAACGACTAGTCTTCAGTGGCCCCTAGATAAGATTTTCTGACCCCATCTGGCCAAGTGCTTGCCACAAGGGAGCCTAAAAACACCTGCTCATGGTTTCTTGGTGGCTTCCCCACAAATATCATCTGCAAACAACGCGGTGTATATAGAAACAGGCCTAGAGTTCTGGGATTGTACAAGGCACTTTGATAGAGAACTGACCAAAATAAACTGTGAAAGTAAGTAAACACTAAGTTAACCACATTTGGAGAAGTGGTTTAGAGCATATCCAGGGGAAACAATTCTCCTCAAAGCAGATTCCCAGCGTGTGTTTGCATCAGAATGATCAATACATTATTTCAGTCTGTAAGGGTGTGCGTAAAGCGTATTATGGCAAAACTTTAGTGAAAACAGTGCAAGCCTGTGAGCAACTTCAAATGAATTGAAATACACAGAGGGATTAGGTCAGAGAAAGATAAATGTATCCTTAAGCGGTGTGTGCCTGAGAAATTATGCACGATCAAAAAAGTCTTCCCACAGACCCACTTAGGAGTAAACATCCTTAATATGAAGAAGAAAATTATAAACAGGTACACTGCAGCATCGGAAATAAAAATGAATAGTTTTCTCTGTTTCTTCACCTTTTACATTTGTATAGTCCTTTATAGTTTAAAAAAGAACTTTGAAAGCTTTACCTCCTTTGATCCTTACAACAGCCTGGTGTGACAGGTAAAATATTTTACAAAAAACAAAAAAAGACTGGGGTAAACAAAAGGAACCACTGAAGACTAGTAGTTTGGCTGCCTCTAGAGTCCTACACTAGAGGTTAAGAGATGGAGCTGGGCAAGGAACATTGTCAGAATAGAAGGTGCAATATATGTGTGCATGTGTGTGTCTAATTGCAACTTTTTTGCCTACCAAACAAACTAAAGAAATTTCTGAATTTCATAATTTCAAAAGACGTGTATCTATTTCTTTTCCTTTTTAAAAATAGGTTTTTTGTATTGATTTTTTAAAGAGAGAGGAAGAATAGAAACATCAATGTGAGAGCATAACATTGATTGGCTGCCTCTTGCATGCCCCCTCCTGGGGATCCAGTCCGCAACCCCAGCATGTGTCCTGACCAGGAAAGGAACCAGCAGTCTTTCGGTGCATGGGATGACACCCAACCAACTGAGGCATATTAGTCATGACATATTTCTTCTCTTTTAATGAACATGAATCCTATATAATAGGTAATATGCAAATTGACCATCACACCCTCACAAGATGGCTGCCTACAACCAGGCCAGCAGAGGGGTTAATGCGGGATGACCAAATGACTGAACTGCAGGCTGTGTGGGGCGACCAGGCTGGCAGGAGGAGGTAGTTGGGGGTGACCAGGCTGGCAGGGGAGTGCAGTTGGGGGTGACCAGGCCAGTAGGGGGGGAAGTTGGGGGTGATAAGGTTGGCAGGGGGGTGAAGTGAGGGATGACTAGGCCAGCAGGGGGTGCAGTTGGGGGTGACCAGGCCAGCAAGGGGGGGCAGTTAGGGGTGATCAGACCATCAGCGGGGTGCAGTTAGGGGCAACCAGGCAGGCAGGCAGGTGAGCAATTAGGAGCCAGTGGTCCAGGATTGTGAGAGGGATGTCTGACTGCCAGTTTAGGCCCAATCAGTCCTAAACTGGCAGTCAGACATCCCCCAAGGGGTCCTGAATTGGAGAGGGTGCAGGCTGGGCTGAGGGGACCCCCCCACTCCTGTGCACGGATTTCATGCACTGGGCCTCTAGTAAAAATATAAGCATCCAAAGAGAATTGTGCAGTCAACACAGACTGGTATGAAAGCTTCGATAGAAAACTTCAAGAAAAGAGAATAGAGCCAAGTGACATGTGTTGAAACAGACATGTAGTATTGCATGCTAGAAGGCACCCATAGGTACTGGTAAAGCCATAAGAAGAAACATGTGAAGAAGTCTTCTCTATAAGGGCAGTTTTTATTGAACAACTGTTTTCCAAGGTCATGCTCCTCTTTAGAGATATATTAGTATTAAAACCCTGGTTTCTCCATTATTTACAATAGTTATTGCTCTTGAGTGTGGATCTGTATAGAGGCAACTTTCCATCACAGAGAGATATCTGTTACTAACTTTAAATGTACCTGTATTTCCCACTAGACAGCTCTATCTTGTTTTTTTTATGGACATCTAGAACCCAGTCTTTAAAATCTAATCACACTACCTTACTCCTCAAACTGAATTGTACTACATCCCCTTTCTCAATTAATGGCAAAACCATTATGCAATCTCCCAAGGTATCAACCTTGTTCCCTGGACAGCTTCCTCTCTCTCTCATCCACACATCACTTAGTCCTGTTGATTTTACCTACATGATAACCCACAAATAAATGCCCTTTGCTCTAGGGTCACTACTATTATTTCAGTCCACATGAAAGGTAACAAGGGTCTGGAATTCTTGCAAAAGTTTTCTTACTGACCCATAGGATAAAATCCCAGTTCCTAAGCATGCCATGCTAACTCTTGCTTTATGAACTAGACCTTGCCTGCTTTCCCAGACCAGGCTACTCTAAGTATGTTTCAAAATTCAGCTTCAATATCACCTCCTCTCTGAAACTTTCTCCATTCCCTTGTTGTATGTTTGTTACTCGAGCCTTCATTATTGTTGATATGATGAGATGTTTTTTTGTTCAAACATTTTTTCCATAGTTTTTGTCTTCACTAGTTTAATAATATGTATTCTATACCTATTATTCACCTTTATTCACTTCTATTCCAAGCGCCTGCCATGTATTGAGCCAGATTCTAAAGTAATAGCCTACATAGACAAATTATAACCAAAAAAATGATTTATCATGATGATAATAAAAGTTTTCAATCCATCCATTCATCTTCTAATTTACCTTATCACTACTGGATGAAGAAACACCTGATTTAAAGATTATACTGAAACGATTATCATCACTGCCTCTGCACCAGTCCAGAGTGCTGCCTCTATGAAGCTCTGTAAGAATCAGTCCTGGGGCTTTTCCTAGCAAGTCGTCGGAATGGTATCTAAATCAAGGACCCAATGTTCTACTCACAAAATGTATGTCTGACACTATGATGGGGGAATAAGATTCAAAGTCACCTATGTTGAATGAAAAATATTTCTATAAAAACAGAAAAATATAAATGTACAAATGATAGCCTCCTAAAGGGTAAAAACTAGCTGTAAAAATCAATATAATGAAGAAATAGTTGGAAACCACTTTAAAAATATGACAAGAAACTAAAGTTGAATGTAAGGTTTCTTTGTTTGTTTTACCAGGTCAGAAGTCTTCAGATTATGCTGTCTGGTTTAAATCGCCATTTTACTCTCAAGGATAGTAGATTTGGGTAGAAGGTTCAGAGAAGAATTACAAAGAGTATTTAACAGAAGGAAAAGATGGGGAATTTTAGGCTAGGGCAGAAATGCTAAAATTACAGCAACGAGATAACTAATGATTGGAGATATATTAAGAAGTTAACAGAAAGGGCACTCAAATTGTCCATATCAGTGATCAAAACCAAAGAATACTGTTAAAATCAAAGAGCGAGATACTGAGTTTAGGGAAAAGAATGGCTTTGTGAGTGATAAAACTCTAGATGATTCTTGAGGGGGGTTATATATCCTTCCAGGAAGGACTGAAAACTGTCCATTTGGAAAGGTCTAGATATTCAGCTAGGTCTAGGTATGCAGGAATGAGTGTGCACCATATTGTTTTCCATGAATATTTCCAGTTCTATAGTTTAATGACTTTATCTTATATTCCTCATAAATTACATTACGTAATATTCTGAAAAACACAATGCACTCTATGTTTATTTGATATCCTCAAGTTCATCCTCTGCAGGAAAATATCACAACAGCTTTAAACTTTCCTCACAGAATGTACATTTGTATCTTCCACCATTTTTGTGTCCACCAGCCAGCTTCTCCTCAATTTCTCTGCAAATTCCAATAAATATGGAGCGCCAAAAAATACACAACTCTTCAATAGGTGCCCAAGAAATACCAGGTCAAAATAGACAGATTACTCCATGGCTTCTGCATGTCATACATCTATTAATACATCCTAGGATCATGTTAACACTTTTAATAACAGCACCAGGCTGCTGACTCACATTCGGGCATGTTTCTACTTCCTTCATACCTACATAATTATTCCCTTTCTTGTGTCAGCTGGCTTGTTTTCTTCTCTAATCTCATCCTGTTTAGCTTGGCCAACTTTTCTCCATTTTCAAGGGTCTGCTGAAAATTGTTGTCTTGGTTTCCATGTATGGGCAACACTACCAAAATGAGGACCATCTTTTCTAAATTTCAAATAATCAAAGGATAAAAAGTCAGAGGGGAGCTCAGTAATTTGTTTCAGACATGTGCAAGGCTCTCTGCTAGGTGTTAGGGGTAAGACAAACATGGTTCCTACTTGGTTCCATGCGCTAGATAGATACAGGCTGTTAGAGATAAGTAAATAGAAAACTGCCAGCCTCTGTGATAAGGGTTAGGATAGGAAGGGAAAATGGCAATAGGACAAAGTGAAACTTTGAGCACAAGGACGATGATGGGTCTAGAGGCTGTGACTGCATGTTATTGTGCCACCTTGACCTCCAAAGAGAAGGCTGCAGAAGAGTGAGAGGCAAAAAGGCTGAGAATTTGCACAAATATAAAAAATTAGCTCTTTTAATCTTCACAACAACCCTATAGGAAAAGTACTGTTATGCCAACTTTACTGATGAAGAAATTCAGTATTTAAGAAGGTAGCTAACTTATCTGAAGGTCACGCACCTCTAGCTAATAAGTAACAGAACTGAATTTCCAATCCAGGTCTATATGACTCCAAAGTTCATGTATAAGACCATGTTGCTTTTCAAACATTCTCTATGTTTCTAGTTTATTAACACACACACACACACACACACACACAAATGATTTGTGGGGGGAAATCCAAAATTTCTGAAGTCCAGATAATGAGTGCTGCTTTTATTTTATGTGGCATTCAGTCAAAATAAAACCATAAGCTGATTTGACATAAGTTCATCTCAAATTATTCTGGAAACTTTCTGAGACTAGAGTTCAGGAAGCCAACTACCCAGTGACTTGCTAGTTATGTTACCAGGGCCTGAGGATATAATACTGCATCCATAACGTCAAGAGCCATTCTTTTTCTTCCAGTTTTAAAAAAGGTACCATATTTTTCCACCTTTGGGCATTCTTATTTTCTGCAGAAAGTATTCTAATAATAGTTGAAAGCACTCAACAACTTCAGAAGTAGCCTGAGTATCTATTTTCATGGTTCAATGATAGTAGTTTCCTGTCATAAGCAGGTAGCTAATAATTAATATGTATTTAAATAGGAAAAGGAAACAATCCAGGAAATCAACTTAGCCCATAGAATTGTTTAACAGATGTTATCTGAAATTCTATGTTCAACTGCTTTCACTATCATTCATCTTATAAGGACAATGCTTAAGCTAACTCCTGCAATGGGTCATTGAAAAGGACCTAAAAGTGGCAGTGCACCAAGAATAATAGTTTGCCCCCATTCTGTACCTGACAGGCAACCTGTTCTCCAGCTGTCCATTTCTCTAATTTCCGGTTGGCTCAGTAGATGATCCAGTTACTACCAACACAACCATATCCAGCACTCAGGATTTTCTTGATAGATAATATTCTGATAGATTTCTAAAAATACTCCCTTTCTTCAAAAGCCCATCAATATGGAATTTAAATCAGCACAACCACATCAGAAAAACCAATGTTTACTAAAGCTTAACTTATACATACCCTATGACCCAGCAACAGAAATGCCTACATGTGTTCACCCACAGACATGTACCAAAAAGTTTGTAGCAGTGTGCTTTTCAATGTCCAGAAGTAGAAACTATTGCAACATCCAACTGCAGGAGAATTAGTAAATGTGCTGCATTCACACCGTAAAATACTTTGCAGCATTGGGGATGAATAATGACAACAACAGGCAACAATAGAGATGGATCTTACAAACTTCATGATGAACGAAAGAAGCCGGACACACACAAAAACAGCATATACTCCATGATTTTACATATGTAAAGGACAAAAAGAGGCAAAATTAATGCATTCTATTTGAAACCTGGATAATTGTTACCCTTAAAGAGGAATGGTAACAGATCAGTAGGATGAGGATGGCATCTAAGGTACTGGTAATCAGGATAGTAATTTATTGAGTGTGTGGAATTTTGTAAAAATTCATTGACTTGCTTTTCTGTATATGTATTATACTGCAATAGAAGATTATTAAAGCCCCTAATGCTTGAAATGTTGAAGAGCTAATGTTTGGAGAGATTAAAATGGACTATATAAAATATTACCTGTGAGATAGAAAAGTTTGGAGTAACGATCTGCATTATAACAACACAGGCTTAAATGTCTATTTCAAGATAAAACAAGATCCCTTGCTCTTCTAGAATTCATAAGTTTCTCACAACTCCCTACACATTGCCCCTGGTCTTTATCCTGGCGGTCACAGCCAATCCACTCCCTGGGGTCATAAATAATGTTCTACTTCTGCTAAAAGGCTGCCCTGGCTCTTGAAGGATATGCCCTGCCTGTGGGCCTTCAAAGAAAGAGACTTTTCTACCAGCCTCAGCTATTCTCCTCCTGGCCTTTAAACATGCTGCACTGGCCATGCAGTCACCTCCTTCTCTCCGCAGGTCACTCTGGGAAATCATTCTCAGACTGGCCTCTCTCTCTCTCTTTGACATCTTTTAGTTTGCCTCCCACAGCAATTAAGAGTAGGGAGGCTGTTTCACATATTGATACAAATTCATCCAAATGTCCACTTGATCTTGATGGCAGATAATGCTTTGTTTTTGCTTTTACTATTTCCTAGGAGAGCCTCTTCCCACTCACAGATCATTTACTGACACACCTGAGTCCCCAAAAGGGCCAAATTATAACTGCTTCAGGTGGCCAGCCCCTTCCACATATTCTGGTTCTCTTTGATAAATTATCACGCAGGAGCCCCTCAGCAAGCTGCTTATCTAGAGAGACATGATGACAATTTTATACTATTAAAAATTAATGTATCTTAAGAGAAGCCAATATAACTCTCACAAGGAAAAGGAATCTATTAGGGAACACCTACTGTGTGCGGAACATTATGCTCAGTATTTTATGTATATTGTCATTTTCAGTCCTTACACAATGTTATACAATGGATATTATAACCTCCCTTTTGCAGATGGGAAAAGAGAGGTTTGGGATTTAAATATACAGTCCCAAATCACACAACATGCAAGATGCATAGCAAGACATTAAACAAGGCATCAGCCAATGATTTTTTATGAAGATTAACAAGTATTTTAGGTTTTGTGAGTAACACAAGGTCCCTGTCATCTACTTTTTTTTGTTTCTTTCTTGATTGGTTCGCTTTTATAACCCTTTAAAAAGATAAAAATTCCATTTTTAACTCCTTGGCTGGACTTGGTCCAAAGATGGTCATTTGTAGATGCTTGTCTTAAGAAGTTGGGGGAGCTTCCAGCTTTCAGCTCCGAGGGGGTTTAGGTGCAACTTTCCTTGGTTGTTCCAAATCCAGGTTCATCTAACACCAGCAGTCTCTACCAGGCCACTGAAGTTCAGCCTCAAGGAGATCAAAGTCATATACTTGTTGTGCACTGGTGAGGAAGTCAGTGCCACATCTGCCCTACTCCCAAGACCGGCCCCCTGGTGAAGACATTGCCAAAGTAAATGATGATTGGAAAGATCTGAGAATTACAGTGAAATGGACCAGTCAGAACAGACAGGACCAGACTGAAGTAGTGCCTTCTGCCCCAGCCCTGATCATCGAAGCCTTCAAAGAGACTTCCACTAAGAGACAGAGAGAAGCATAAAACAAAAAAACAAAAACAAACAAAAGAATACAAACAAATCTTAAGCACAGTGGAAATATCACTTTTGATGAGATTGTTAACAGATGCAGTGCCGATCTTGAGCTAGAGAACTCTCTGGAACCATTAAAGAGATCCTGGGAACTGCCCAGTCTATGTGCTGCAGTGTTGATGGCCGCCACCTCCATGACATCATAGATGACAACAGCAGTGATACAGTGGATGCCCAACTAGTTAAGATTACAAAGGAAAATATTTCTGTTAAGATCATTTGACAACCAAAAGAAAAAGAAGAAGTTGGAATAAAATATGTGATTAAAGCATGTTCTCTGGACTTTGGTCTAAATTTAAGCCCTAATTCCATTATTTACTAGCTAACAGTTTTGAAGAGCTTATGAAGTACAAAAAGAGGGCTATTTAATAAACCTGAAAAGCTCAGAGGGGCCATACTAGATGCTTGACAAGCTCAGAGACTAAAAGTAACCACACAGGATAATCTGATCACAAATTCCTAAGTGGGCAGGTCATAGAGGTAGTCATGTCCCAGGCCTACAGTGTCTTTAACAAAGGTCAGTCTTTACCTTAGTGAAACTTATCCATTGTCCTTATGCACGTAGGATAAGATATTTTTGAAATGTCAGAGTAATTTTTTTTTCCTATTCCTTGAAGGACAACCACAAGTACCAGAACACTGGAATATCAGAGCATGAGACCACAGAAACCCGCATTGTTATCTTGATCCCCATATTCCATCTCTATTTGCTGTAATGTTATTAACTATCTCATTACCCACCTTGTAAAATAAGTATATATTTCTCCATTTTGCCTTTTATCCAATGCTAGAGACTTCTGCTTTGCTTTCTCCTGCCCTCTTAATCTACCACCAATGGATTTCATGTAACTCTCCTTATATCTGGTCCTGTGATTCTAATGTATAAAATAAGCTACAACACTGCCTTTCTCCAGAGCATTTTCTTAATCCATTGAGATTTTGCTTCCCAGCTCATGTTGTCAGTTTGGATTAAATGAGACCATAAAAATTCTCTACCTATTTGGATGCTTCTTTTATCAACAGCACCACACGATAGTCTAGGTAATTTACATGTATTTACTAATTTAATCCTCACAACTCTGTGAAGTAGGTAGGTTCTATTATTTCCCCAATTCTGCATATCTGGAAACTGAGGCCCAGAGTAGTTAAATAATTCGCCCAAGTTGCACACAGTAAGTGTTATAGCTACAAAACTCATGTTTTTCAACCACTATGTTAATATTATTTAAGCCACCAATAAACTACTTGAACAGGATAATTGGATTGCATTTGTACAAAGAAGGAAACTTTTTAGTTATTTTTATAATGATCCTTTTAGCCTTGCAAGAAAAGGACTCAGTAATGGAAGTTCTTGTAAGTGGGACTGAAGCTTCAAGATTCTAAAAGGTGTCATTACCTAAGGTTCTACAGGTTCATGAGTGTGCTAAGCAGAACCTAGACAGAGCAACTATCCCAATGCAAAGGGATAGACTAGACTTGAATTTAATTAATCAAGGTCAAAGGAGCCCAAGGTACAGTTGGAACTCAGAGTATGAACAGGTGGAGAACTAGGTGAGGGATAACTGAGAGGCATCCAAATGGACAGGCCCTGGGTATCAGGACCTTCAGCTAAGACATCAGGGTGCCTGGTTCAGGGGCTAGCCCTGGAATATTTGAGACCCCCCACATCCATCTTGACTCAGTTCTAAGCTGCAGAATTATTGCATCAGTAATGGCAGCTCTTTGCCCTAGGTCTGTATTGTGCTCATGAAAAAGGCTCATCCTAAAAGGCAAGGTCAATTATGTCTAACTACTAGAGTTAAAGATCTATAGCAGTGATGGCAAACCTTTTGAGCTCGGCGTGGCAGCATTTTGAAAAACCCTAACTTAACTCTGGTGCCGTGTCACATATAGAAATTTTTTGATATTTGCAACCATAGTAAAACAAAGACTTATATTTTATTTTTGATATTTATTTTATATATTTAAATGACATTTAGCAAAGAAAAATCACCCCAAAAAACGAGTTCGCGTGTCACCTCTGACACGCGTGTCATAAGTTCGCCATCACTGCTCTATAGAGACAGAGATCCAGGAAGATCCTTCAAATACATGGAACTTCAAGTTCTTTAAAATCCAAAGTAACACATATTGCTATTTATTGTTATTGCAATTAATCTGTTTTCAACCAGATAATGTAAAGGTTAACAAAAAGGAAAGGAAGGAAAAGGAAAAGAAAAGGCAACCGTCGTCTTGTGTGATGATAAGTTGCAGTGGCTTAAGAGGCCTGTGCGATCTGCCTCCTAAGGTTCCTGCAACATGAGACCCTTCGTGCAGGCTGACCCCTTTGTGACTGAGCTTACATTTTTTACATTTTCTTTTCTCTTTTTTTGCTGTCACATTTATCATGCTTTTAAGCATCCATATTTTATTGCCTGTTTCCCTCACTAGACTGTAAGCTTCGTGAAAGCAGGGACTATATATGGTGAGTTCACTATGGTATCTCCACCCACTGCCCAACAGTTTCATAAGTTTACCCTTTGTAATTATTTGTTAGGAATAAATCGCGACTGGCAGGGCATTGAAGGGCCTAAATATTATTTCTCTCCCCAGACTGAACAAAAACTTCCTGAGGCAAAGAAATATGTACTACAAATACAAATTATCTGTCAGTAGTCTTATGTAACAATACCAGGAAAATCATAAGACACGGGATAAATAGAGTATCATAATGTTATTTATACCAAAATGTGCCCACAAGGTCCCTGGGACAGAGAAGGGACTATATATATAACAAAAAGATTTCGCTGGTAAACAAATAGCAAGAATGTTTCTGCCTTCCACACAGTAAACATTATGCTTCTTTCTTTTGCTTGCTGGTGAAAAAATTGACCCAAACAATCAGTCCTGGGTTTTTTTTCCCTTCTATTTTTGACTTAAGAGGGCTATAATTTATGACATAAACTACCTGGCATCCTTGGAGTACTCAAAGTCCACATTGTCTATCACCGCTCAAATAGCAAGGGCATCTCTGGCATTCCAAATGCATATAAAGTAATCAATACAGAAAAAGAACAAATTAATCGAAAGTTATGTAATCGTATACCCTGAAAAGGACCTGATTAAATCTCCATCCTTTGTAGCTATTTCTAATCTTGGATAGTACAGGTGTTTACAATTTTTTTGTGAGTTGACCTCAGGTGAACCAAGGATAGTTTTAATTGCTTACCAAATGTAATTTTATGAACGAGATAAAGATATTGTGAATGTATATCAAACACCTTTGAAATACAGAAAGCCTTTCAAGATGAAATTTTTAGTTAGCTTGCTACTCTTTCTTTAGAGTCTAATTGATTTTCTTGACATCTCTTTAGCCTGGCAAACTGCCTGCCTAAGTACTTTATCTGACCTTCAGGCTGTTTGCCAGGTATTGATCCAGTACCTACAATGGCTGTGTTGTACCAGCTCTTCCAACTTTGATAAGGGCTAATGTACTAGCACCAGGCAGACAGGACGTCAATGGTCTCAAAATTTCTCTCATCCTCTTCTTCTATCTGCATCTTCCTTTCTTCTTATGCAAGAATTTCAAGTTCTATCAAAATCGGATCTTAAGATCTGATGTACATTTGGGCCCAATTTATCTTCTAGGGCAGTGGTTCTCAACCTTCCTAATGCCACGACCCTTTAATACAGTTCCTCATGTGGTGACCCCCAACCATAAAATTATTTTCATTGCTACCTCATAACTATAATTTTTCTACTGTTATGAATCGTAATGTAAATATCTGATATGCAGAATGTATTTTCATTGTTACAAATTGAACATAATTAAAGCATAGTGATTAATCACAAAAACAATATATAATTATATATGTGTTTTCCGATGGTCTTAGGCAACCCCTGTGAAAGGGTCGTTTGACCCCCAAAGGGGTCGCCACCCACAGGTTGAGAACTGCTGTTCTAGGGACTTTTTTAAAGCACACCTTAGAAGAGCTGTCTAAGCAATAATAAATAAAAATGTTTAGAAATATTAGATTTCTTGCTGAAGTTAAAATATATTATCATGATGGGTTTCCTTTTTAAAGAAAAGTAAAACTAAATATGAGTTATAGTGATGCTTAGGGAGGATTTAGACAAACTGCATGGCATAGAGTGAGAGAGACCAGGTAGTAAGTGGTCTGGAAATCATGCCATAAATAAAACAATAAAAGACAATGGGAGATTTTAGTTAGCCAGAAGAATAGCATTCTTGGGAAGAGCAATGTGTTAATCCTATGAGATTAATATCTGTAAGTTAATGTGACTATAAGTATTAATTTGTAGATAAATCTCATGTTTTTCATGCTTTGCCATGACAGTAAATTTTAGGAAAGCACTTTCATTGAACAAATGGCCCTGTGCAGCTGGGGAGATTCTCTCCAACAAAACATTCCAATTACTCGTGAGCCCAGGATGGAATCCTTGGAGATGGAGAAAGCAAAGGACCTGAAAGTAGAATTGTTGAAATAAGCCCCTTGGGAAACAGAGTACTTTAGTGAGAATATATTTTGTGCTTTGAAGATAATTTGAGATCGAAAACATTGACTGACTCTCTGGTATACACGCTTTGCCCTTTGTCATCTAACTTCAACAAAACAGTTGGAAGGATTTAGCAACTTCACAATGCCTTTGCATGGAGCAAATCAGTGTTGACTGGTGCCCAGTTTGTCTGATTTAAGTTCTTTTGTAGCTTGAAACAGAGAGAAAGCCATGAAAATTTTACTTTTAAGTTGCCAACCTGAGGGAAGCAATTCTTACTTAGAATAAACAAACACATTCACATTCATCATCCTCAGAATGCCGCTCCAAGCCTTCTACATCCAAAGTCATTTCAAGCAGTGGGGTGAAGATTGAGCTGATGACCGGCCATGGTGGGAAAGGGGCAGAGTCCCACAGAGCTGACAAAAGTGGAAAATTCCAGAGGGTCCCACCGAGCTGCCATGGGTGGAGAGGGGCACAGGATCCCACAGAGCTGGCTATCAGAGCAGGAGATGCAGAGCATTTCCCAGAGCTAGTTTGCATAAACCCAAGGAAGCTGTGCTAAGAAAGGTGCTGCCTGGCTATTTATCTCCACCCATACTAATCAAGGGCCACTGAAACGTTCATCTGTTAGGCTCACCAGCCCAAGCGATAATGCAGACAAGACTGAAGGATAGACTTTTCCGCTGCTCCCAAAACCACGGGAGCTTTTTGAATCTTAAATACCAAAGAGTTGAGACACTAATGGTTAATCCATTAGGAGAGGCAAGGGGAACCCCCTAAGAAGAGAAGCACTATTAAGTGAAAGCAGAAGAGGGGTAAACAATGTGAAGACCTAGAAATGCCTTTCGATAACTGCACACTCTATGCTGGCATAGGATCCCGTTACTGACAGGCTTTTGGACAAGACCGCTTTGCCAAATCCATGGCTGCTGGGGAGGAAATGTTAAGTAGAAAAGTAATGAATAAGAAGTGATGATTACTCCAGGTTGTTTTGTTAATTATCAGTTAAATCACTTCTGCTATTGTGATTACAAGAGTGTTTTTCTCTGGGACAACTGGGGGCAAAAAGACCTTGAAAACAAGGGGAGGAAATCAACTGAAATTTGGCATGAAAAAAAATAGTTCAGACCAATACACCCAGGGGAATAAATATTACAGAATGATGGAAAGTCTGAAAACACACGATTGCCGGGAGGACCAGAAGGGTGGCCAACATGGCAGGAATGTGTGCGTGGCAAAGCAACAGAGAGCTCTTGCTGCAGGCGTTGTCTGTGGATCATGGGGATGAGGCAAAGACTATTTACCTGCCACAGGAAAAGTCTGTGGGATCAGATAGAAGGTGCTATTTATGGGTTTGCATTTAAAAAAACAATAGCACAGGAAAAACAGAGAGAGGTACAAGAAATTTAGTAAATGACAAATAGTCAAATCTGATGGGATCCCCCCTCAAAAAATAATCATCAAGCCACAGTCCTAAAATAGGGAATAGAAAGAGAAAGGCGGGAGGGGGGGGGGGGGGCGGTCCAAAAGTTGAATAATAAAAAAGGTAGAAAGAAATTAAAATGTTGTGTTTATAAAGCTAACTCTCAGGGGCATGAAAAAAAATCACTTGACCTCTTTGGACCTCAATTATAAAGGGAGATTTGTAGATGACATTCTTGTTAAGGCCTCTTCTAGTGCCAAATAGCTATGCCCCAAAGCAAGATTTAAAATTCAGCTTCTTCTAAATCAAGCTCCAACCTCACCTTGGGGAACTCTTCTCTGATATATATCTGGTTTCACTCAGTTGGCCCCTTTCCTCATATCCACAAAAGGTCATCTGCTTATACTACCTAGTTATGAACAGCATATTTGCCTTATTTTTTAAATGAGGATTGGAAGACAGTGTTAAGAGAATAAACTGGAAATTAGAAGCCTTGGCCTCTGGTTCTGGCTCCTGCACAGACACAGGATGTATCCCTCTGACCCGCAAAGAGATGGGTCAGATTAAGTTACCAGTCAGGTTCTTTCCTTTTCTACTTACTGATCATGTTCTAGTTCTCAGGCCTTCAAATGGGTTCTTAATTATGTGTCTCTTAACAATGAGAAGGCAACCACTGAGTAGAAAAAGGACCAGGTCTCTTGCATTCCAATCCTCTATCTAATCTCTGACATGACAGCTAGAGGACAGAAAGTACGTGACACAAAAGAAAATAGTAATAATAGACCAAAAGATGAAGAACTTCCCAGATTGGTGACTCACTCCATTACTGACCAGTCTCCAAAGAAAGGAAGAGTCACTTCTCTGGGAGACACTTGAAATGAGATCTGAAAGAAGGCAGACAGAACAGTCAACAATTGACGATCCTCTGCTCATGCTCAGAGAAGCTGGCCTCCATATTTCCTCATGTCTGATGCACATAGCAGTCATCTCTGGCTAGTGCTGACTTGGAGACCACTAGAGACAGCCTCTGCATCTCCACCCAGCAATTCTGCAGTTTTCTGTTTCCTCCATGTCATTCTTGCAGCAGGTGGGCCACCCTGCACCCTGCAGTCCTGTTAGGTGTCCTGTCAGGCAAAGCTGGTTTATTTAAGGTCATGCTGGCAGCTGAGCCCAAGAGCCTGCTGCCTATGCTGTTAACCTTGCCAAGTTGAGCTGCATCTATTTTTTTTTTATCTTCAATTATTCCTAGAAGTATCAATTCTGGAAAACTGTTTTCCCACATAAGGTTTTGGCAGCCAATCCTCAGTAGTTACCTCATCCTTAGCCCTACTGCCATCTGAGAAAACATACCAGGAAAAATCTGTACACCTGTAGGGAGAATCAATGCATAGAGACTGAAGGATTGGATGGCCACTTCCTCCTGACAGGGTTCTGTAGGAAAGTTCTCCATGGCATTAAAGATCATTAGTGCTGTCAGAGACCTGAAATTCCACCTAGTCCAAACCTATCACTTCACATGCAAGGAAGCTGAGGCTGTGACGAGGGAAGTCCCTTCTGTAATCATATCTACAAATATCTGCAAATATATGAATGAATAGATATATAATTACTTAATTAATTAAATGAGCTATATAGAGAAATTCAGAAATGGAATTGGGAAGACATAATGTACACTTGAGGAACACCAAGTAAAGTCAGAGGAAGAAGGAGACATCTTTGTAACTAAGTGTCTTAGTCTGTCTGGGCTGCCCTAACTCTAACAGAATATGATAGAAGGCTGGTTAGTTATAAACAACCGAAATTTATTCCTCACAGTTCTGGAGCTGGAAGTCCAAGACTAAGGAGTTGGCAGATTCAGTATCTGGTGAGAGCTCAATTCCTAGTTCACAGATGGCATTTGCTGGTGGTGTTCGCACACGGCAGAACAAGCAAGTGAGCTCCCTGGGGTCTTTATTAGGGCACTAATCCCACTTATCAGAGCTTCATCTTGATGACCTAATCACCTTTCAAAGGCCCCACCTCCTAATATCATCACATTAGAGGTTATGATTTCAATATATGAATGCTGGGGGGTTAGGAGGGACACAAACATTCAGTCCATGATACTAAGTAAAGGACATCCACTCCTCTCAGGTCAAAAATGTGGGCACTGGTTGTCATTCCTGATTTTTGGTCCAGACAGCATTATCAGAAAACAAGCTGTTCGTGACTTTAAATTATTAACAATTAATCAAAAAGTGAGAGCTCCAAAGAGCCTCGGGAAGCATAGGGTCAGGTCCTCATATTTTAGAGAAGAGAGACGAAGACTTAGAAAAAGAAAAATGGCTTTTCCTGAACATCCAATGGCCTTGGGATGGTCATACGCACACACAAAAGAAATACAGACAGACAGACAGACCTTGATCTACTTGTCCCCGAACAGTTTTTTTTTTGGTTTTGTTCCTATTGAAATAAGTCCAAAACATGTGCAGGCACACATGCATACTCCTGCATCCATACCTACTGCAGGTATAAGGAGTTACTAAATATACTATTTTAACAGCTTGGATTTTACAAGATGACTTTTTACAAGGTGTTTGTGGTTTCTTAAAATGTGTTAGGCTCTCTTCTTTTTTCTTCTTCTGAGGTTTATTTAATTCAACAAAAATCTTAAATATCAAAGGCTGAATTGGTTAAGACAGTTATTGCAGGGTTACTCTCTACCTTCACGTCCAAGTCGTGGACAGTGAATTCAAGCTTGGCTGTGTGATGCCAACAGTGTTCAAATAAAGTGAACAGAAGCCAAAGTGGCTGCCCTGACACCCTGGGCACCAATGGGTGTCCAATTCCCTTTGACATGAGTGGGAACTAAGAACCAGATCCTATCAGGGGATCTTGTAGGTGGTAAAGCAGCACTGCTCTCACTGTTATTCATTGGGCCTTGCCCTGTGATGAGTTACTATACTGGTAACTTAGCTCAGAGAGTCCATAATACACACGTCTACCTCATGTAGAAAAGAAGCTCTTTCAGGAAACCAGACACCCACTGAAAAAACTAAGGGGTGTCCTGGAGGAATTCAAAGGGCCTCACACAGTGATTTCATTTTATCTAAAACTGCACTCATCATCTTCTTCTGGTATCCCCTCAGCTCATCAGCAGCAACAACATTCATTGCAAAGAAATGTGCTAGGAACTGAGTTGGACACAATGCTGGAGACCTTCCTCACAGAATTGACAATCTGATGAAAGCCAAAATATGTACACCAAAGGCTAAATGATTATATACTAGAATAATCAAAGCACAAAATAAGTTAATAAAGCAGTAATTAATAATTAGGGAGTGCAGAGAAGGAGATTGTGGTAAATTTCAATGAATTATGAAGCCCTTCCTTTGCAGGAATTTAAATCATTTCCTACATTTGATTCTTGTTTTATTATTTAGGTCAGGTTTATGATTTACCCCCACTAGAAAAGCAAAAAAAAAAAAATGAAGAAAGCAGAAGACTCTGGCACAAAGTGTAGGAATATGAATTCTAAAACATGGTTTGAGCATCTACCAACCATAAAAGAAAATAAAACAATGTACAGTTAAGTAACTGGCCTCACCTTAAGAGTTAAATCTCAGTTGAAAGGCAAGTATGTATGGCGGGGATGGGATCCTTAAATGGATCCCAAGAATGCCATAGGCAAACTTGAGCAGAGTTAGGTGGAGGCCGATGATCAGAATCGTAAGGAAGAACATGGTTATCCCCAAAGAAGTAGAACAGAGCCTGTAATTAGATATTATAGTTTATGGGGGCTAGAGATGTAGGCAGCTCAGACTAGGCTACTAAGAAAAGAAGATGAAGAAAGGCAGAAGTGGAGGTGGGAATAAAGTGTTACCTACGGAAATCAGAGAGGTTAGGCAAGGATGAGATATTACTCCAATGGCACTGAGAAGGAAGGTACTGATAGACCCTTTCCCAGACCAAACCACCAGTCAGACAGGGGCTGCATTTGTTCCCTATATGGTAGGGACATCACCTCCTTTCCAAGAGGAAAAACGGGTGCAAAACTTTGACACCAAGCCACAAATTAAACTTGGCCATAAATTATTTAACAGCTCGTGCCCCCAATTCCCCTCTGTGACCTGAAGATAGATATGATAAACAGTCAACTCAGTGATTCCATTCATGCAGGCCAAGAGTATAAATGTTTATGTCTCCAATAATCGCTTCTCAAGAACAAAAGTTTAAAATGGAATTTAAAAATCAAATATTATATTAAAATAAGATTCATGTACCAAAAAAAGGATATGTCTAATTCCATAGTCAGATCTTGAAGAAAGATTTAGCAGTAACAGGGCAATTAATTGTAGAGTTAACATATCATACCCTGGAATTGTGAAAACTCAGTTCCCCATAGGTCTCAATCAGCTAAACGATTTGTCCTAGCTCAGTATGCATAGATGATTCATTTTTATGTAACACTAACTAACTGAATCTCTGGGTTACATGATTTATAAAAATGACGACATTCTAAGAAGAGGGATGAAAAGCAACAAGTATAACAAATGGACATCTGAGTGTGGCAAGTTTCCTCTTTTTCTTAAACCAAAATGTGTTTCTTGGGAAGGTGTGTTTTTGAGTTCTTAAATGACACAAAACTTCTCATGGTCCCTTGGCCCATTGTTTGCCCTGGAGGCAGCACTGGAAAAGGGAAAGGGCGGATCTGCAGCCTGCCAGCCCTTCAGCCAAATGCTGGCTCTGTCACTTAGTTGTAAGTATTCATTGTTAATAATTATTGAGTTGCTACAAAGTCCCAGTCCTGGGCACATTCCTTTACCTGTATTTTGTCACAATAACTACATGAGATATGTACTCCTCTTGTCCCCATTTTACAGGTGAGAAAACTGAGATGTAGAAAGTTTAGTAACTTGACCAAGGTCACAATAAGAGATGGAGCCAGGATTTGGTCCTATATCTACTCACGTCTCTTAATCCTTATGACATATTACCTCTTTTCTCTTGGATTTAGAGTCTGGGTCACTTAACTTCTTTAAGCCTCATTTTCTTTGTCAGTAATATGGAAAATATACTATTTATCTATCAGATTGATGGAGAAATTGAATGAGGTAATACATACAAAGTGTTTAGTGTAGTTCCTGCCCCAGAGTAACTAATCATTAAATCAGGGGTCCTCAAACTTTTTAAACAGGGAACCAGTTCACTGTCCCTCAGGCCGTTGGAGGGTCGGACTATAGTTTAAAAAAAAACTATGAACAAATTCGTATGCACACTGCACATATCTTATTTTGAAGTAAAAAAACAAAACGGGAACAAATACAATATCTGTATTTGCATGTGGCCCATGGGCCGTAGTTTGAGGACCCCTGCATTAAATAGTAGCTATTACTGTATTTGATAGATGATTGTTTTATAATCTCTAAGATTTCCTGATAAAATGGTTACTTCTTAAGATATATAGTTACATTTTCATTGATAAGAATAAAGTTATCAGTAAGTAGCTTTTTATTAATAGGAGAATCACAATTGCCATTTAAATTATTTTACCTATATATTTTGAGAACACGGTCAAATGCTTAAGAGATAGCTAATCAGGACTGGGCAGTGGTCTGAGACTGTAAAAAAGAAAAAAAAAGCCAAAAGGGTGCTAAATGAACCTTTACCTCAACTTTATAATGTAAATGACCAAAAATAGTGGTTTACATTGACCCTGAAACATCATATCACTCAACAGAAATATGAGGGCACCCACATACTGGTATGTGAACTGGCTAGTTTTTTGCACCAAATTTCCTGTTCAAAGCCTATACACCCTGCCCCTCTTCCGTTCCTTCTTCCTTGCCAACAGAGCTCAGATTTTATTCAGGGGATACATGGCCATAGGTTCCAAAGGGATGAGGACCTTCACAAACCCAGGTAGTGAATCATTACCGACCTAAGATAATGATAGTATTCCTATCAATTGGTTTAACAATGGACATGTGATAGGAAATTTGACAGGAAATCTAATGGGGATTTTGGGAAATAGATTTTCACTTTCAAAAATAAACATTAAAGGAGAAATTTTCCTTTTTGTATTTTCATGTAATACATGGAACTACAGTGGGTAACTTGAGATTGATCATAAGGAAAACCAATGTGAGACAATAAATCAATATGCTGAGATTGTCAGATGAGAAGGATGGAGAGCACATGAGTCCCTGATGGGACACTGAAAATAATAATTAACCTTGAAGGTGCTCTAACAAGCCCTCCAGACTTCTTGTTAGTGAACTATTTAACCTACTCATTGTTTAAACCAATTTGAGTTGTGTTTTCTGTAATCCGAAGCTGAATACATCTTAACTGATATCCAATCCAGAAAAATAGGTCTTATTAAGCCTACAGAGTCAAAGATAACAGAGACTATCCAACAGTCTTGATTCTGTGATTCCTACCAAAGGCATGTGACTAAAGAAAGAAGGGGAACCAAAAACGTAGTATATAAAGGGGGTAAGGAACTTGGAGAAATCCTCAGGTCCTGACCATCTTCCAGAGACTGACTGTTCCTTCCTACACTTATTAACTTCTCTTGACTAGCTACCTACTAGCCCCTATTGATGTGCTTGTTGTAAATCTGCTTATAGAAATCCCCAGAATGTTATAACAGGACCTCAGATTCAGTTGCAGAAAAATTTCTCCATAACTGATACATCCCCTGAAAAAGTGTGTCCTTGCTTAAGTGTGTTTCTCTTACTCTGCACACAAACATAAAATGTCACCCCTGACTGGCTCTCATTGAGCTTCTACTGGCCTGGCAAAATCAGGAAAGCAACTGAATCAGATTGGAGTAGTGATGCGTGAGCTGCCCATGAACCACTAGGTGTGTCTCTGGCCATGTTGAGCAATCAGCAAGAGAAATTGTTGCCTGAGTGGGCACAGCCATGGAGAGTGAAGTACAGGAGTTTCTTAGAGCCACTGAATGAAAATCAGGGAGAAGCAGAGACTGACAGTAACAGCCTCCATTTATCAGGGGTGACTGCATGGTTGTCGAGAGCAGCTGTTCTCTTCCACTACTGACAGGCAGCAGGATTACATCTGGGAACAAAACTCCCCACAGCAGTTTGTGAGAATAAAAACATACTATGGAAGAACATTATAAATATCTTCCCTGGAGACTTTGTATTATTCTCTCATCAAACTCTATTTATATTTACATATATATATATGATGAAGCAAAAGTAGGTTTACAGTTATGAGTACATGAAACAGCATTTATTATTGTATTATTTTCCATACAAAGAACTGTAAATCTACTTTTGCCCCACCCTATATATGTATATGTATGTGTATAAATATATAGAAATATGTGTGCATAAATATATACATATATATAGAGAGAGAGGTGAACAGATGTCATGATGATAAGAGAGAGAGAGAGAGAGAGAGAGAGAGAGAGAGAGAGAGAGAGAAAGAGAGAGAGGCAGAGATTCTATATACAAATAAAACGGAAGGGACAATACTTAAATGCAGTTCTGTGGTAGAGATAGACAAGCTATTCTCCAGTCCCATTAATCTGTGATATGCTATATCCTAAGGACACATTCTGCCCCCACCTTCCCAATGATTATTGTCATCATGAATTATTCTTGCACTGGTTGGTCTATTCCTTTCTTCACAGGCTTGACTAAAGAACTCTCCCTGAAATTTCAGCTGTACTTCTTCCTTACCGCTGCTTCTCATATCCTCTTTGTTTCCCTGGGTCTCCGATTTCATCCTTTCCCCTCTCTTCTTAATCCATCATTCTTTGTGAGACACTGTTGGCTGAGCACCGCACAATAGGCCTTGTCTCACCCTATTTACCATGCCCATTAAATCTATTAGTCTCAGTACACCATCAGCTTTTAAAAGTGCCCCTTTCACAGGCCCCCTTCTTACCTGTTCTAATGACATTGTCCCCTCTCTCACTGCCCTTTGAACACTCATGTCATTAAGCTCCGATTTCACTTTGCTTTTGATAATGACAAGATGGCTGTCCTCTATAATCTTACTCTGGAGCCTAACAGAGAGCACGTTTACAGCAGCAGCCACAAGAGATACCTATTGATTGCTCCCTTTGCCTCTCCTTCCCTCAAGGTCCCAGGGCTGCTGTTAGGATTTGTTCAGTCCAAGCTAGTTCACATAGATGCTTTTAATTGGTTATTTCATGGACACTGGAAGGTGGATATTTTGAATGACTTTCCTCCCTGATTGCCCTTTTTCTCTTCCCTCTTCCCCCTAAGCATTCTGCTCCGATATTCAGATCCTACTCATTGCTTCAACTATGTTCTTACTGAGTGTATTTCAACTGCCAGGCTCTGAAGTAGGTGTTAGGGAGACAAGAAAAATGATATTCAGTCCCTTCCACCAGGAGATTTCTCTCTGGGCAGAGGGGACGAAGAAGATGGACCCGCCATAACAATTGCCATAACAACAGGTGAATGGCTTTATCCAATCCACCAGGGGCCCCAAGCACATCGTTTTCCTTTTTTTTTCCCCTGTACTAAAAATAACGGCAGTCTGTGCAGAGCAGTGTGAATGTGGACTGCACCAAATAAAGGTGGTTCAAATCTTGCTCAGGCACAAATTTGAACAACTTGAGGCAAATCACTTGAGGGTGCCCAGCTTGAAGGTAAGTCGGGGGCTACTGTGAGGATGAAATAGAACAACACCTGGAGAGATAGCTAGCCCATCACCTGACACTCCATAAATGTTAATTGGGGGTACATGAGTTTTTCATATTTCTCAGAAATCCTCTGATTCCCAAGGCCCAGTATCCCTCCACTAAACTGTTTCCCCTAGTGATCTACAACTGGTGAATTGCCTAGGAGGGTTGTTGAATAAATGTGTGAGCCAGATCCCCAGCTCAGTTAATTCACCACTAGCACTGGGACATGTTACCCATGAGAGTTTAGACACAGGGAAATTGGTTTAGAGTTTCTTCTGTGAATTTATTCCTGTCATGGAGCTGGATTTATTACCATTGACAGTCTCTACTCAAGGGGAGTCAGAGCCCTGAAAAGCAATGGGGCTCCAGATCAAGAGAAAGCCACATTAACTGGCTTTCTGTGGGGGCCTCATGTCAACGCCAGAGCAGCAAAGGCCTCGAACCATCTCCTGCTGCATTTCATTGTGACAGAAGACCTCCCCTCTTCTCCCCAAGGGAAGGGGGTTTCACAAAAATCCTCCCACATATTAACGTTCTAAGGACTAAACAGTAGCAACTGAAGAGCAGTGAAAAATGATTATTGAGCCATGTGCAGACCACCCCAGCATTTTTAATTACAGACCATAGAAGAAAAATATAACTTCTTTTGTTTTGCCTGCATTCCAGATAGTCTTATCAGGATTGTCAGGAAAGAGTAATACTGCAGTCAAAAGAATATTCAATGCCCCTTCAGGCACTTTTCAGAATTCAGAGTGTTGGCATATATTTAAAAACCAAATACAGACGAAATGCATAACTTAGAGAGTTCAGGTGCTAAATTAGCAGAGTCTGAGGGAAAGAATGAGTCAGGAAAATGCTTCCCCATAATGCAACCTAGCCTTTAGCCCCAACTTTTTCAACTCTTGTCGAAGTGCTGAAGTCTGGTGTCGATGTTGAAATCATCTGACAACTTGTAACTCAACTATAAGCAGTTAGGCATAAGCGACAAGTGTCTATTTTTATACACCAGCAGCAATTCCCCCAGGAACCCCACCTTTCCCTCCCGCCTGCTCCTCTGTCATGCCCTCCTATGGATGTTCCGTTCTCTAGTTGGATGCCTTTAGAAAGTTGCCTTCCAGTTCCTAATTACCTCAAGCAGCTGCCTAATGCAGCTTCCAGGCTCAAACCACTGTGGACTATCCATTTTAACACTGAGCATTCTCACTGACTGGTGTCAAGAGAGAGGGATTGCTTCTGTGACTGTCAGGAAAACAACAGTTGTTGTATTCATTGGCCTCCCAGGAAACTAGGATGCCTTGCCATTGTGCTTGAGATTTTCCCCTGGGACTCTGGCTGATGAGGCATCAGGCACCAAAGAGAAATGGCTTTATTCTGCCCTCTGTTCTCCTTGGCAGGGATTACATCATTTTCTCAAGTACCGTCATCAACATGTCTATATATACACTGCCTACAGAAAACACTTTATAAGCCAAAAGCAGTCATGATAAACAAACACCATTAAGACCTTATTCTCTCTAGGTAACACGACACAGTGCCCAGTTCCCAGGCAATGGCTTACTTATTTCAGGAACAATTCCAATTATAAAGAGCACTTGGTAAAGACTTGTGGATTAATTGATTCCTCGATTGGTCTGGAATACATCGATTGGATACTCTGAAATCTGCGTTTTGATATGAGGGCAGGGTTTTCACAGCAATGGCACTTGCGGCCAGGCATTTACAGAAAGGAGAGTCTTATCACTGAGCTTCCCTTGTTTCCTTACACAGAATAGGCAAGCTGCCCAGCATCCCATTGTCCTTCCCCCTTCCCAAAAAAGAAAGAAAAAATTATTAAGAAAGGAAAGGCAAGATTCTTATGGGCTTGGGCTTTCATTCAATAAAAATCAACCATTTGCCTGTATTGTTGGTGGTATTTTTTGCCTCCTTGTTGGTGCTATTTACTTTGAGACCTGTTTTCAAAGAGTGCCCAATAATTAATCGCCAGTGTTTCAAACTCACTATTCAGCAATCTCTCTTTCTTTATTTTCACTAATGGTTTCAGAAAACAATCCAGTATCACGATTAAGTGTTGAAAGAGCAAGGTTCTTTAATGAGAATAAATATGCAAAATGGGTTCTCAATTTGTAAAAATGGGGCACCTAATTAGGATCAAACTTCCAACACTGAATTCTCCCAACATTGAGTTCATTGTGCCTGGTAATTTGGGGGTAGATTCTACTTGGTGAACTTTTCCAGAAAGTGAAGAGATCCAAAGTGTTCCACTCTGCCTGGGAAGGACCACATCGACCTGGCAACACAGAGTAAGGCAACATGCTTCGGGAAGGTCGTCCAGCACTTGGTTCTCTGACACTCATCTTTTGCATGAATTTCTTGGAATGATCGCCCCAACAAGGCCCCTAGGAGTCTCTTATATCCGTGAGGTGAAATGGTATTGAATATGTTGTAAGATCAGAGTTCCAGGCCTGGTGCCTCCTCTATCCAAGAAACTTAACTTCTCTGAGACTCAGGGTCCTTATCTCTAAAATTAAGGAGCAGAACTAACATCCCTCAGCTCCCCTTCAGCCAGTCTCTGTGATTCCTCACTAAGGCACCACAGATGGTGTGGCTAGGAGAGAAGAGGACACGGGAAGAAGGCAGACGAGAGTCATGAGGGTGCCACAGTTACTGAGCATCTTCCAGGATGTCATTTTTTTCTGTCATTAATCTCTAACCTGATTTTCACCATGGGGGTGGGATGATTCACAAGGAAATAGGATTCTACACACTTTAATATGTAGTAGGAATTAGTTACTTGAGCTGAAGAGCCCAATGGTGTTATCAAGAGACCCTCTGCTATATTAGAACTGGCTCTCCTTTCTGTAGAAGGAAGGGATTGCTCACAGATACCTCTCAAAAGCACACTTGGGGCATTTTTTCCTGGAGTGCTGAGGGATTTGTGATATAGGTTTCTCCTCCCATGACCAAGCATGTGTGTCTGAGAAACACCTACCCAGGACTTGGGCCCACTGTCACGGCCTGGACAAGACTAAATACCTGATGCTGCAACATCTTCAGCTGTGGCCCCAATAGCTCTGAACCCTTCCCAAGGCAGAGGTCCCTGCAGATTCAAAATACAAGGATGGGGGGAGGGAGAAAGGAACAGAAAGAGAGAGAGATGGGGAGAAAGAGAGGAGCTTTGAAACACGGGTCATTTTGATACTCAAAGAGTAAAAATTAAGGAAGCTCTTTCTTATATGTTTATCCATTTTTACTTTTTACTTTTTCTATTCACGTGTAATCCTCTGCTATGCATCTTATCTTATTTTGCAGTTAGGCAATAATAAACAGTGTCTTGGCTTTCTTGTTGTGATAAATACTGAGGTTGTTCACCATTACTGCAGATTTTCTATCAATCTCAGGGTAAGACTGACTTTCCTGCCTCCTTAAAGTTGGTCAGACACATATGATTTGCTTTGCCAATATAATTAGAGGGGGGAAAAATCATGTGTATTGCTTTGGGGCAAAACCCACTAAGGGACAGGCATTTTTGCAGGCTTCCTTCCTCCCACCAATGTCACCAGCAAATCTCCAGATATTGGAGGCTCCATCAGCCTGGCTCCAGAGTGAGAAAGGCTGGAGTAGAGCCCCCAGCTGCCCACAGCGGACATGTATTGTGAAAAGGACATAAAACAACTTTGTTATTTTGAGCCACAAAGTCTTGGGGGTTCTTCTTATTGCAGCATAACTTACGCAAACCTGACTGACATGTCATTGTTATTACTGGTTATGATTAGTGAAAGGCTATCAGATACTGTAGTTATAGTGCAGTTTTACAAAACATTAAATGTCTGATGTAGAAATAAACTCATTTCTAAGAATGGGTTCTGTTCACAAAGAGTTGTTATGATCTTCTGCTGGGTGTGGAGTTCACCACTTGCAGTTTCATCTAAACAAAAATTTCTGTATATTGACAGCACTCTGGGTCTGAGGGGAAGTGTTGATTGAAAATAATGGAGAAAGATGTTGCCTTCATCATAGACATTTTTCAGGGATTATGATTAGAGAATAATTTTTATGAGTATATAACAGCTGTACACTTGTCAGAAATAGACACTAGAAAATAAAATTATTGTTGTCATGATTATTTTATCATCTCTAATACCCAGCAGCTAAGCTCTCAAAGATTTTTAACACCAAATAAAATTCAGCCAGTTCAAAGCAGGTTTATGAACCTAATAATCTTGTGAAGTTTAATCTGTAGAAATAACTAAATTGATCTGAAAGTATTTTTCAGATGAGAATTCTTAGCTAAAGAGATTAAATATTGGAGAATGCAGATATAAACAAATGTTACCTAACCTTTCCTGAACATAGCTTCATCCAGCTGTTGGCATCTTTAATGCAAAAACGTTATCTATAAAGTCACAAATTTATGGCAGTAGCTTTCATATTCTGGAAATTATGCCCTTTCTTCACACACTTAGCCAATAACAACTCAAAAGGAGGGAGGTATTTTCAGAAAGTGGAGAACAGATTAGCCACTCTAACCTCTGCTCCATCATTGTGTTGTGGAAACATCCTGGCAGAGGTGCAATCATTACAGGTCCTTAAGGTGGTAAAATCCTCTCCGAGCCCTGGCTGGTGTGGCTCAGTGGGTTGGAGCATTGTCCTGTGCACCAAAATATCAAGGTTTGATTCCTGGTAAGTTTATCTCACATCGATATTTCTCTCTCTCTCTCCCTCTCCATTCTTCTCTCTCTAAAATGAATAATATTAATTAAAAAATCCTTCCCTGCCCTAGCCAGTTTTGCTCAGTGGATAGAGCATTGGCCCGCAGATTGAAGGATCTGGGTTTTTAGTCCAGTCAAGGGTATGATCCCTGGCCTTGGATGGGGTGTATGGAAGGCAATCAATCGATGTGTCTCTCTCATATCGATGTTTCTCTCTCTCTGTTTCTCCCCCTCCCTTCCACTCTCTCTAAAAATCAGGGGAAAAAAATCCTTGGGTGAGGATTAAAAAAGACAATAAAAATCCTCCCCTCAGTCTAAAGTTCTGCTGAATAGGAAAAAAAAAATCCAAGAACAGAAGTGTTGTCATCCTTCAATGCAGATGGGTGGGCCATAGAGAACCTGGATTAGAAATAGCCTGCTAGGCTTTTTCCCAAACCCTGTGTAAAAAGCACAAGAACTTGACAAACATAGATCTGAGCATTGTGTTCATTTAGTCATCGTTTTTCCATGTCCATAAGGATTGAACTGTATAAGACCTCATTATTATAGAAGCTTCCTAGACCTATGTCAAGCCATACCCCACTCTGAACAAGCTCAGAAGTTAAGACAGCCTGGTGACACATTCACTCCAGTATAAAATAAAATTCATATACATTATTTCTTAACAAAACATTTTGTCTTTATTTACAATAAAGAATGTGTTCTTTATGTCTATAAATCACTTGTCATAAAAAGCACCTGTCCCCCTCAAATTCTTCTCCACTCCATCATAATCACAATGTAAAGATGCAAAATATATTTAGTAACAGGCATTTTTAGTAATGTAAGTTATACGGAGTAACTTAAAATGCACATGTAATAATCTCATTTCGTTTCAGTAATCAAAAATGAGCACAGGCCCATAAATCAGAGAAAAGAAATAGCTCAGCCTTCACTATGTCAAACACTGTTTACTATTTCTCAGTCTTTTCCCCATCCTATATAATAAAAGCCTAGGTGGCGTCATGCGAAACCCTCACACAACATCATCACAAGATGGCCGCCATGATGTCATCACAAGATGGCCACCACAAGATAGTCACCACAAGATGGCCAGCAGGGGAGGGCAGTTGTGAGCGATCATGCCAGGGGAGGGCAGTTGGGGGTGACCAGGCCTGCAGGGGAGGGCAGTTGGGGGAGACAAGGCCAGCAGGGGAGGGCAGTTAGGGGTAACCAGGCTGGCAGGGAAAGGCAGTTGAGGGCCATCAGGCCAGCAGGGGAGGGCAGATGGGGGCGAGATCAGGCCTGCAGGGGAGGGCAGTTGGGGGCAAGATCAGGCCAGCAGGGGAGGGCAGTTGGGGGTGACCAGGCCTACAGGGCAGGGCAATTGGGGGTGATCAGGCTGGCAGGGGAGGGCAGTTGGGGGTGATCGGGCTGGTAAGGTAGGGCAGTTGGGGGCGATCAGGCCAGCACGGGGGCAGTTAGGCATCAATCAGGCTGACAGGGGAACTGTTAGGGGGCAATCAGGCAGAAGTGGTTAGGGCGGTGATGGCGAACCTATGATACGTGTGTCAGAGGTGACACATGAACTCATTTTTTTGGTTGATTTTTCTTTATTAAATGGCATTTAAATATATAAAATAAATATCAAAAATATAAATCTTTGTTTTACTATGGTTGCAAATATCAAAAAATTTTTATATGTGACACGGCTCCAGAGTTGTTAGGTTTTTTTCAAAATGCTGACACACCGAGCTCAAAAGGTTTGCCATCACTGGGTTAGGGGCAATCAGGCAGGCAGGCAGGCAAGCGGTTAGGAGCCAGCAGTCCCGGATTGTGAGAGGGATGTCCAACTGCCTATGGGATCGGGCCTAAACTGGCAGTCAGATATCCCCAAAGGGGTCCCAGATTGGAGAGGGTGCAGGCCGGGCTGAGGGACAGCCCCCCTGTACACAAATTTTGTGCACCGGGGCTCTAGTCTAAACTAATAAAAGAGAAAAATGGTAATTGGCGTACGACGCTACCCTTTTCATTGGCTAATCAGGGCTATATGCAAATTAACTGCCAACTAAGATTGGCAGTTAACTGCCAACAAGATGGCGGCTAATTTGCATATGTAGGCACAATGCAGGGAGGCGAAAGGGAAAGCAGGAAGAAGCCCCCTGCCACTGACAGTGATCGGAAACCCAGGGGGGAGCTAAGAGCTGGGGGGCAGGGCAAAGGCGGCCCTGGGGCCGCCTTTGCCCTGCCCCCCAGCCATGATCTGAGAATCAGGTGCCTTTTCCGTCCTGGCCAGTGATAGCAGGAAGTAGGGGTGGAGCCAACGATGGGAGCTGGGCACGGTCGAAGCTGGCAGTCCTAGGAGCTAGGGGTCCCTTGCCTGGGCCTAAAGCGAAGCCCACGATCGTGGGGCTGCTGCAGCTGCGGGTCCCCGCTGCCCGGGCCGGACGCCTCAGTCAGAGGCGTCCTGCAGGGGCAGGGGCGGAGCCTGTGCAATCGTGGCGCCTCCGGCTGCCACTGCAGGTCCCCGCTGCCTGGGCCGGACGCCTAGGCCAGAGGCGTTAGGCCTGGGCAGGGGCGGAGCCTGCAACTGCGGGGAGCTGGGGGTCCCCTGCCCAGGCCTGACACCTCTGCCGGAGGCCTCAGGCCTGGTCAAGGGGCTGATCCGGTGATTGGTGATTGGAGGGTGATGAGGGTCAACTCCTCTGGCTGAGGCATCAGGCCTGGGCAGGGGGCTGGGGATCCCCTGCCAAGGCCTGATGCCTGGGCCAGAGGCATCAGGCCTGGATGGGGGGCGGAGCCGGGGATTGGGGGGATATGATGGTCCCCTTGCCCAGGCCTGAAGCCTTGGTCAGAGGCGTCAGGCTTGGGCGGGGGGTGGAGCAAGCGATCAGAGGGAGATGAGAGTCCCCTGCCCAGGCATGATTCCTGGGCCAGAGGCCTCAGGCCGGGGCAGGGGCCAGAGCCAGTGATTGGGGGGAGATGGGAGTCCCCTGTCCAAGCCTGACACCTCTGGCGGAGGCATCAGGCCTGGGCAAGGGGCCGATCAGGCAATCGGAGGGTGATGGGGGTCTACGCCTCTGGCCGAGGCATCAGGCCTGGGCAAGGGGCAGAGCCAGCAATCGGAGGAGTCTGGGGGTCCCCTGCCCAGGCCTGATGCCTGGGCCAGAGGCATCAGGCCTGGGCTGGGGGCAGAACCAGTGATGGGGGGAAATGAGGGTCCCCTGCCCAGGCCTGACGCCTCTGACAGAGGCGTCAGGCCTGGGCAAGGGGTCGATCCTGCGATTGGAAGGTGATGGGGGTCAACGCCTGAGGGCTCCCAGTATGTGAGAGGGGGCAGGCTGGGCTGAGGGACACTCCCCCCCACAGACACACCCAGTGCATGAATTTCATGCACCGGGCCCCTAGTTCTATATAGTAAAAGGCTAATATGCAAATTGACCAAATGGTGGAACAACCAGTCGCTATGATGCACACTGACCACCAGGGGGCAGACGCTCAACCCAGGAGCTGCTCCCTGGTGGTCAGTGCATTCCCACAGGGGGAGCATTGTTCAGCCAGAAGCTGGGCTTACGGCTGGCAAGTGCAGCTGCTGTGGCAGTGGGCACCTCTCCTGTTGCCACGGTAGCACTAAGGATGTCTGACTGATGGCTTAGGCCCACAGGAAGCTGGCCTAAGCCACCAGTCGGACATCCCCTGAGGGCTCTCAGACTGCAAGAGGGTGCAGGTCGAGCTGAGGGACTCCCCTCCCACCTCCAGTGCATGAATTTTGTGCACTGGGCCTCTAATAGAAAAATAATATTTTAAATGTTTCTAATTTCCATTTCCTGAATTGGATTTTTTTGGAAATTATTTAAATGTGCGCTGAAAAACAGAGTGCCTTCACCACAGTCTTTTTGGTGGCAAAATTCTAAGACAAATGCACTGAATATGTGTGCTCCTGAGTAGAATAAGATAATTGGGAGGTGGTATATTATTGCCTCTTTTCAATATCAAATAATAAACCCTCAGTACATCAGAAGGCCAACATGAAGTCTTATTTAAAGGTAATTAATTCACTTTTCTTGCCAATTTAAATAGAATCAAATATTCCTTACTGTTTGAAGACTTCCTATGAAATGATTCCCCATGTTTTGTGCTACATAAATGTTTGTGCATTTTATGAGGTGATTAACATCTTCCTACTGTAGTAAATACACATTATTAAAATAATTGATCCTTCCTTTCAAAACAAAAACAAACTCATAGACACAGAGATCAAACTGATGACTACCAGAGGGGAAGAGAGTGGAGGAATGTGGAAAAAGGTGAAGAGGAGTGTAATCAGGTAATAGTGTGATAACTTTGCATGTGACAGATGATTACTAGACTTAGTGGGGTGATCACATCTTAAGGTATATAAATGTCAAATCGCTATACAGTACACCTGAAACTAATATAATATTGTATGTCAACTCTAATTAATTAATTAAATCCGGGGTTTTTCAGGCCTTCAAGACAGAACATGCCATATCAATATAGGCGATAGTGATACAGCAAGGATTTAGTATGGCTGTTCTCAACAGGATTAGGGATAAATGTATAAAAATCACCAAAAAGGTTTTTGGGGTGTTTTTTGTTTGTTTGTCTTTTGTTTTTTCAAACTACATATGTCCATACCCTACTCGAGATTCTGAAATATGCCTGGTCTGGAAAAAACTCCTCTGGTGATCCTGAGGTTCACTGCTCTAGGAAATTGGGCAGCTCTTTGAATTTAACATAGAAATGTTGATTGAAATGTTTTCTTCTCTCTTCTAAAAATTTTGTGCAGGAGAAAAACTCTGATTAATCTTAGAGAACTGATCCATTGAGTTATTTTGAGTTAAGGTCTTAACTGCATGGCTAACTCTGCTTTTCAATCTATAGAGGCAAAGAGGCTGCCTTTGTCTTTCACCAAACTGGAAACATTTGCTTAGAGAAACATTTGCTGGAGAGTTGACTATCACCACCAAACACCTCGGTCTTGCAGTTAACTGGCTTTGCTGCAGCCTGCCAGGAGAAAAACAGCAGCTGATGGGCCAAGTCTAAAACACACAGTAAAATGGCTCTATTAAAGTCAGAGATTAAAGCATCCTGCTTTGCAAACTAGGCTAAAGCCCCAAACCGCAAAATTATCTTGATGCATGTGATTGGGAAGGACTAATTAGAAGAGAGGTTGTCATCTTATTTTCTAACCAGCCCTCTCTGATCTGAAGCCTCGACACCCCCTCACTTGTTACCTAGCAACGCTTCTTTGTATATGTAAGGTTATTCCTGCAACGTTATTAAATTTATTTGCCATTTTAAGTGTCCTTATCCTCTTTAGGACTGTCCCACCCTGGTGTGAGTGGCCTTCGGCTCTAAAATACCAGAGGGCAGTCAATTAAGTGGATCTAAGTATCACTGTTTGTTCCACTATACAATGGTGCTAAACAAATGCTATAGATTTCACCTTGGACTTTGTGGTTTTACCAGAACCCTCCCCTTCTGAAACCCCAGCCAACCACCACCCTCTGCTAACCCAGAAATTTTGCTGTCATTTGCTTTTATCTTGATTGAAAGAATATATGCAGGACTGCTTCCTTTTAACTCAGTGGAAAAAATGATTATTAATTTAAACATTAACTGGTGTCCAATCTAATCACGAAGCTAAAAACAGAATTTGCTTCTGCATATTGCACTAAACTTCACAATTTCACCTAAACCCTAGCAATATGTAAATAGGTAATCAGCCACATTTGGAAATGTATTTTTTAATCAGGTAGTTTAGATGCATAATCACCTCCAAATCAAGCCGCCATTAGAGGCCATTAACTCTTCAAGGGAGGAATCTCGGTTAACAGAATTCTGTCAGAGAGAGATCCTGATTCCACCCGTAATTCTTGTAGAACCTGGGCTGAGGCTTGTCCCCTAGTTGCCTTGCTTTTGTTCTCCTTAATAAGAGAATTTTGATTCTCTCCCAGTGCTGGAAAAGAGTTAAGAAGCTTAACAAAACAATGAACATAAAGCACTTGAGTTCTTAGAAAAGGCCTGTTGCCTCTTTACTGTTTCTATTTTCCCCTCAGCCAATCACTTGAGACTTGCTCGTAAATGCCAGAAGTCTAAATACTGACAGAATACCAAACTCCAGGACATTCTGATATACAATATCTAATATGCAATCTAGTATACATACTCACAATAACATTTGCTCAAAGCAGCAGCACAATATTGCTCATGCTATTTAAAAAAAAAAAAAAAAAACCCTGTTGCAAGAACCCAAATTCCCATTCATTGCGGTACCCAAATAATTCCAAACCTTCACTGCAATTCTTTGGGGGTTTTATACAGAAAAGGAATTTGAAAGCATTTGTTGTCTACCTCCTACTGTGCTGGTTGGGGGATAATGGCAACAGGTGGACCTAAGTCCTCGGATATGAGACAGTGGAGTGCATAGCCTGCCAAATTTAGATAACTCAATTAAAACAGCCCTATTCACCCAGACCAAGAAGAAAAGCTGGAGCTGGGGGCAGGGAAGAGGGCAAGCATGGGTGACAACTGCAGATTTTCTTCTCTGGGGTCATTAGCTATGTTTATATTTCTATAGCATAACTGCCTTCGAAGCTAGCGCGGTTATTTTTGCCTTTGCCTCTTCACTCAGTGCAACAGGGCAAAGGCAAGAGCCTATAAATTCACACAGCTGCTGGCTAAGAGAAGGCATTTGGAAAATAGTTCAGTATTGTGGGCCTTTATTTCACACAAAGAATTGTTCTTTGAGGAAACATCCTCCCCCCGCCCTCGCCAACCCCCCCCCCCTCCCCCCCAACTAAACCAAGAGAGCACCCAGGCTCCTGCAAAACCTTCCCAGGGTAAAGCAAAGCACAATTTCTAGTCCTCCTGCCAGCCGGAGGTAGGCAAAGATTTTCTCAGCAGGAAGTCACTCATAGACATCACATGAATATTTAAACAATGGGAAGCCAGCAAAAAGATTTTTTCACGCTGCAGGATGATAGTGACTTCTGAAATTATCACAATTATCATTCCATTATTGCAAAACAAATGACCTGATTTATTATGCTCTGCCGCTGCTCATCGCTGGATCTCTTCCTGATATATTACACAACCGGTTACTTAGGCATTCTACACAAACAGCATTTGTATCGACTACTTCATTAATATTTTGATTATTATAAATCTCAGGAACTCAATCCACATCCTAGACTAGAGTCGGCTCTCCCCCAGGCTCTTTCCCTGAAGGAGAAGATGAGAGAATTTTAGAGTAGGATACAATGCTGTGGTCCATGAAATTCTGGAAAATGAGGCAGCTCATGAGGTAACTCTCTTTAGTGCAGAAATGCTCCTCACTTATACCTCACAGCGGAAAAGGCCAATAGTTCTTGAATCAGCAAAAAAGAAGTTTACATTAAAAAAAAACCTAGGCAGCAATTATATTTCTTAACATAATTCCAGTGCCATGTGTGACATTTTTTTCATCTTTATTGTTGAAAGTATTACATATGTCCTCTTTCTCATGTGTGACATCTTTAAAATTAAAAACAAAAGGAGTTTCCTCGTCATTTCCCTTTAAGAAGTAAAGATGGGGCGGATTATGGAGGAGCATAGCAGTTATCATTAAGCAGCAGAGACAATACTAAACGCCTGGTCTTCCAATGCTATCCTCTTTTAACTCCTTCAGCTACATAAGGCAGCGGCATGTGCCATATTTGCCAACCCATATGCCAGGTAAGGCAAGTTTCCTTATCCCCTTAACAAAACTCAGCACAGGGTAGCTGTATCCCAGCGGTGACACAGTAGGGTGAGAGAGGAGTTCAGAGTCAAAAACAAACAGGACACGTGGCAAAAAGCAGATCATGGCAACACGAGTGTTGTAATGAAACAATTGATGAGCCATGAGTCAAATTCCCACGTCTTCAGCTGGAACGTTATCACAGTATAAAGTGCTTGGAAAAAAGAGCATATCTGCTATACACTAATGACTTTAAGTGGGCTTGTGCGTCAGGCTGCAGGATGGAAAGAATACTGAAAGCATTTTTCATGTGCTATGAAATCACTTTGCACACGAGTTTAAGCTTCACCTGTCCAGCAACAACTTTAGCCAGCCCTTTCCTTCATCTGGGTCTAATATTTGCTCAGGAGGCACAGTATTGCCATCTGCCATCAGGTGAATCTCAAATTGGTCATTCCAGGTAAACTGTCAATGAAACCTTTGGATGAATTCTCCTGGCAACACCCTTCCCACTTCTTTTATTATACCCCCTCCCTTTTAAAAAAATTTTCAAGAAGCAAGGGTAAAATTATCAGGACTCCAAAAGCAACTAGCCTTGTGGGTCCTTGTGAAGTTTCTGTTACAATAAATATTTCTTGAACATTATGTAGAACATCATAAAAACAAGATCAAGATGCAGCCCTATCCTCTTCAAAAAGATAATAATATAGGAGCAATACAGAAATCAAGAAGAATCAAGCTAATTCATTTGAAGGAGGTCACTATATCCAGTTCATTTAACACAAATTTGTTGAAGTTATTAGAGAACTTCATTAGAACTGTATCCAGCAGGCACGGAGAAAGGAGCTAGGAGGTAATCTCATTTTATGATTTGGGGAGAAAATCAGACCTTTTAAAAAAATGTATTTTTTATTGATTTCAGAGAGGAAGGGAGAGAGAAATAGAAACATCAATGATGAGAGAGAAGCATTGATCGGCTGCCTCCTGCACGATTATTCCAGGATTGAGGCCGCAACCCGGGCATATCCCCTGACCAGGAATTGAACCCTGACTTCCTGGTGCATAGGAAGTCAATGCTCAATCACTGAGCCATGCTGGCTGGCTGAAAATCAGACCATTTAAATAAAGATTAGAAAGATAATAATAATTACTCCTAGCTAGCCCTCACCCAGTTTCAAGCCCAGAAATGCACATAGTAAAAGTAGCCTGAACATAGGGGAAATTGGACAACTTGGTAGGTTCTCATTTCAGTAGACCATAGGTGTTGGGGTGGAATGCTAAGGAAGGAGCTATTTCCAGACAGAGGTAAAAAGGAAGGAAAACCATGTCATGGGTACAGCTAACTCTGCCTGGAACCAAGAGCTTGACTGGCCTGGTCTGGACCGAAATACCATCTGTCACTTTTCATCCACTACATGGGAGGGAACATTTTCATCTCACACAAATGATGCTGTGAAATATCCTAAATTAGCCACAATCCTCTCCTTTAATCAAACAGACATTCTCACTGAAAGGAATAATACTTCAGAGAAATGCATTTATTTCCCTTTGTATTGGAAAGGGCACCAGGTAAAATCATGAGTAGACAAAAAATAAGACTGAATCTTTTGCAATATAGCACTATTGTTTGGTAAAGCATCTACTCTGGAATTATTTTTCTAACCAGAATAAAAAAAAATTGTGTCCTATTTCCCTACAAGTCATCAGTGATAGGCCTAGAACTTTTAAGGCATCACATAGCCAAGCAAGGGAACTAAAAGAGAAGGAGAGAGCAGTAGGAAAAAAAACGAAACAATAGCAGCACTGTATAAATGCACAAGTTTAAAGCATTGGAGGAAAGCCTTCTGTTGCATTACAAATACCTTGAGAGATTGGTCTAACTTTTTTGACTGTGAAAATTCTCAGTATTCTATTATAATCTTCTATTGTCTAAATCAGACCCATCTCTTACCACAAAACAAGTTGTAATTGGCCTTTGGCACCACAACTGGAATAACTCAAGGAGTGATTCTGGCAGACATCATTTAACATTCTCCCATTATACTTTCCAGGATGTTAGTTTTATTTTCTTATTTCCTTGGATCCAAAAGGATTTCTTTTTAATTAAGGGATAAAAATGTTTTCCTCTGCATATTGGATTTTTTTGGTCCACTTGCAAGTCATAATGAACAATGCTAAAGAAGTATTTCTCCCATTTAATTATAAATTATAACTTAGAGACAGAAGATATGACCCTCCATTGCTATAAACCAAGGTCTCCAGTATAGCATAAACTCCAGTCTGAAAATGACAATAAATTCAAACTGATAGGCATGTTTTCAAAGAGCTTGCAAAATCTAAAGTGCAATACTTTTATAACCAGATATGTGAGAAATATTTGTATTAATATGATGTTATTAAGGTGAAATCATATGGATTAACTGCTCTTTGCCTTAGGTGTCTGCTCCATTGATTTTGAACATCCAGGGAGGTACTTTAAAAAGAAAAAAGAGTCCTGGCCCCACTCTAGATCTAATAAATCAGATTTTCAGGAAGTTGTGAGGGCTTGGGAAAAATTTTTACAGCCCACAAGTATTGCCCAGACAAGACTAAGAACCATAAGTCTACTCTGGCCTTCAGGAAGTAGGACTTCAACAGTATAAGAAGCAAATGGATTTTCCATCTTTCCAAGGTTCCAAGCAGAGTGATGGGGACAGAATTCATAAGCAAAAATATTATCTACAGCCCCAAGAAAAGGCACAACACAAGTGGTCTGAACAATTTTGAGGTTTCTCCACAAAAAAATACCACACAAATGTTTTTCCCAGTTTTGTCTATTTTACTATCCTTTTAAATAGGAATTCCTAATGTCCTCTCCAACCTTCACCATTCCTATGACTCAACAGATATGTCCACTCTAGGCACATCATCTATTTTACAGAACAGTGCTTTGGGTAGACAATTTGTTCAAGAATTTCACCTTGCAGATAGGTTAACTGACAGAGGATAGAAGAGCATAAGAATATAAAACTGTCAAATGAAATCACATTAAATTGATGAGTTTCAAGAACAGAAAGTCTATTGCACCCCTCACAATTTCCCAAATATATTAAAGCTTGAACAAGAAGAATCTACGTTAGACAGAGACTTGACTTTGGGTGGTGAACACACGATACAGTCTACAGACAATGTGTTGTAGAATTGTGCACCTAAAACCTATTTAATTTTATTAACCGGTGTCACCCCAATAAATTCAATAAAATAGGGGAAAAATAGACATCTAAAAGTAAAAGAATGAAATCCAATGGATATATGACCACAGGGTGATAAAGAGTTATACTAAGTTATGCTATAAATAGACAAGAGAAGAAACACATTCTAAAAAAAAAAAAAAAAAAAAACACCAAAAAACTCTCTATGACTTCACAAATGTAGAAATATGTTAATTCTCCAGTTAATTTGACAACTGAGTATAAAAAATATAAGGCAAAATAATCTTCTTGCTTACTTAACCATCAAAGAAGGATGTTTTCTATGTGCTGGGCATTGAGCTAAGCACTTGGTTAGTATTAGTTCATTTAATTCATGCTCAGAGCAGCTCTATGACAGATTTATTATTAGTAACCCTCCTTTACAAATGATAAAAATGAGACATAAAAATGTTAAGTTACTTACCAAAGACCATATAATTAGTAAGTGGTAGAACAAGGTTGCAAAGCAAGGCAGTCTGGACCCAGAGTCCATGAAGTTAAACCCATGGTCTACAGTCTCTCATCTGTTACCAAAAAACTGTATGGCCGAAAAAGTTTATGGCTTCTCCCAACAGCTTATTTCATTCCTTCCTTCCACCAAATTACAACATTTTCTTAGCTCCCCTTTCTCCTATCAAAGCTTCTGCACCTGGCATTTAATTTCCTGAGTCTTGATGTCTTCTGGTTCATAGAATCTACGCTGAGAATTAACAAATAAAAATAGCTTAACATGTTACCTCTTAAAGATAATGGGTTTCCACTTAATCACAAGCTGTTAATGCTTAACTCAAAGCAGTAGTTACTGTGGGATTCTTGTCACTAATGGTAAGCACCTTTGGGGAAGAATTCATATTGCATTCATATATGTAGTCTCAGCACCAGCACAGTGCCTGGGACAGAACTCATTTCTAATGTAAAATTTTTTTTTAATATATTTTATTGATTTTTTACAGAGAGGAAGGGAGAGAGATAGAGAGTTAGAAACATCGATGAGAGAGAAACATCGATCAGCTGCCTCCTGCACACCACCCACTGGGGATGTGCCTGCAACCCAGGTACATGCCCTTGACCGGAATCGAACCCCGAACCCCGGACCCTTCAGTCCGCAGGCTGACGCTCTATCCACTGAGCCAAACCGGTTTCGGCTCTAATGTAAATTTATTGCATAGTAAAAGCAGGCCAGGATGTTCTGCAACCATTCTACATAATCCAACTTCATCTATGAAAGGACCACCTAATAGGAGCTCTCATGGTTCCCTTGGACTTAAACTAAAATACCTCTAAAATGGGACGTCTTGGCTAAGAACCTCCTTTTTTAATATAAATGTAGGCCATACATGTTATATGAGAGGGGCGAGGGGCGGGGGAAGTTATAGGCAGCCACATTCCAGCCAGTCATAGGAAGAAAGACCAGACCATGGGCCCTGAGTGCCAAAAAATAAAAATAAAAAAAGGAAGTTTTGGTGAGGAGATACCTAGAGAAAAGGTCTTGATCATAGGTCACTGCTTATGTGTACCAAGCCTAGGGCAACCCGGGATCCTGGCTCCTTAGGGGGACCTACAAGTTAAGAAAGAAATGCTTGCTGAAAGCAAAAGGGATCTAAAATGGGAAATGACTGGAGCGTCACAGGTTTGCCTTGGGATATGTCTATAGAAAAGTCCCCAGTGAGGCAGATTATATTTCCCAAGATAGCACCAGACAACCTCTCATTACCATGTTCTTCTTACCGTGTGACAGTGACATTCCTCCCATCAAAAAGTGAGCCTGTGTTCCCTCCCCTTAAATCCGGGGAGGTCTGAGACTACAGTGGTAGTGAGACTATGTGACTCCCTAGGCTAGTTCATAAAGGGTGGTACTACTTCTTGGTCCTCCTGTGACACTATCACTGGGAATTAGGCTGTTAAGAAGCCAAGAAACCACACGAAGATGCCACATATAGTTGTTCCAGCCGAAGTCCCAGCTGATAGGATCAACCACCAGACTGGTGGATGAGTAAGCCTTCAAGATGGTTTCAGCTACAGCCAGCATCTGACTCCAATCGCATGAGATACCCCAAAAGGGAATCATCTAAATCAGTGGTTCTCAACCTTGGCTGCACATTAGAATCACCTGGGAATCATTTTAAAATCCTGATTTCTGGGCCTCATCCTCCAGAAATTCTGTTTCTTTATTACTAATGTTGTGGCCCCACCCCATAACAAAGAAACAGAATTTCTAGAGGATGAGGCCCAGAAATCAGGATTTTAAAAAGATTCCCAGGTGGTTCTAATGTGCAGCCAAGGTTGAGAACCACTGATCTAAATGAACCCAATCAACCCTCAGAACCATGAGAGATAATAAAATAACTGTTTTTCTTAGGTCATTAGTTTGGGAATGATTTATTATGCAGTGCTACTGAAATACCCAGCCTGGAAACAGGTTCAGAAGCCACTTTGTGCAAACCTGGTTAAAACCCAAAGATTTGGGCTTTCCTAATAAGAGAAAGAGCTGAAGCAGTTTAGAAACTGGGTGGGACTGGCTGAGTCACGGCAACCAGAAGGACTCCTTTTTTCTTTCTATAAGTTAAGAAACTATAAAATCTCCCTTGAGAGCATGCTGAGCCTGCCCAGAGAGAAGCCACCTCGCAGATGATTAGAGTGTAAGTGGATAACGAGCCATTTGAATTATCTGCTCTAGTTCAAACACATGCTGTTGCCAATATGCTGTGGCAGCCAGCTAACATCTGAGCATCTTTAATTTAAATTGCATATACTTAACTTGAAATGGCATCTCTACTCGAAAACTAAGAATTTACTGTACCATCATCAGATCATAGGAGAAATCATCTTTTCAGGAATTTCCTAAATTTGCCTTTTTACTGCACTCTAATGTGATAACAGCTTAATGCCTGATGGCTCCCAAGTCAAATGTTTCAGAGTATGAGATATAATTCCTATCCCAATCAGTTTGTTAATACACATGCTGTTTCCTGTCTACATATGTAAATGGAATAATTCTCAGCACTTTAGGTTTCATTCCTTCATAACACCTAAATCATATCTGTAACCTTAGACAACAGACACATTCATAAAGCTAATGTTTAATTTACTGAATTTTATCAGAACTAAAATTTTCAAGGCAAAATCTCCAAAAGAAACTAAAAAAAAAAAAAAGAAAAAAGAAAAAGAAAAAACAGACTTATGATAGAAAATTGAGCCTGTACTCAAAATTTGAAAAATAAATGTGGAACCCATATTCTAGGCTCAGGATAAAAACAAACAAAAAGCAACAATCCAAAAACATGTATTAGACCTAGTCATATTGCATTAGCTATTTAAAAACCAATTGGAGCCCTAGCTGGTTTGGCTCAGTGAATAGAGCGTTGGCCTTCGGACTGAAGGGTCCCACATTCAATTCCAGGCAAGGGCACATGCCAGGGTTGCGGGCTCGATCCCCAGTAGGGGGCAAGCAGGAGGCAGCCGATCAATGTTTCTCTCTCATCAGTGATGTTTCTATCTCTCTCTACCTCTCCCTTCCTCTCTTGAAATCAATGGGAATATATTTTTAAAAAATAAATAAAAACAGATTGGGTGGGTCATCATATTAAAATGGCCTCTTTTTAGACATCATCCTACTTGAGCTTCCTATATAACATTGTGGACCATGTAAATCCCCCTCTCTCTGTCCCAAAGCTTCTTTTTCTCTTGGATTTTTACATTATTCACCCTTCTTTTCTTGCTTCCTGGGAGGCAGTTTCTAGAATCCAGGTCAATCTGATTTACATCCTGGCCAGCCCCTCACAGCTATGTGACCTTTCACAAAGTAAATTATCTAAGCCTCAGTTTCTGCATCTGTAAAACAGAGATGATAATGACATAAAGATACAAGGGCCATTTAATGAAATAAGGCATATAAGTGACTAGGTATATAATAAGTATTTAGTATATGTTAATTATTAGTTTACTGTATCTTAGTGGTTCTTAGTGTCTGCTGGCCCCTGAAAAGTTGGATTTCATGGGGATCTGTTCTCACCTCCTGTTTATTCCCTCTGAACTGCCATATCCCCTTCCATAGCATCAATCCCCTCCAATATGTCAGTGATTCTCCATTCCTGATCTTTCTACAGACCTTTATTTATATGTGATCACTGCCCTGTTCTTCCAGAGGAACCAAGTCATGCCTACTTTGTGTGTTTAGATCTGGAAGGCAGTTCAAACATCTCAGAGGTCCTAGAAATGGTCTATAAATACTGTATTTTTTTCTGTGTATAAGATGCCCCCATGTATAAGTCACTCCCCACTTTTCCAACCCAAAATTAAGAAATCAACATTTTAAACATTTTGTTGGTTTTCCTCTTAAGGTCTTCTTCTTTTTTGGCATCTTAAGGAGTTGCTCTTCCTGTTTTCTCTACTGTCTGATCATACACTCGGTAAGAGGAGGTCCAAATTGTCTCTCTGCAGCTCTATTCCCATGCCCTTTTGCATAGCTGATTACATTCAGTTAGAATTTTGCAGTGTAAAACAATCACTTAGGGGATTTATCTTTTTATTTTTTGACATCTTTATGGGCTCAGAACGCTCTGGTCCCTGTTGCAGCTGTGCACTTTCCACCTCCACATCCACCCACAGCATCAGCTGACGTCAGTAACAATAAGGCTCGTGATTGAAGGAAGCCTGTTTGACAAGGTATGGGCAGCTACTAGGCTGACTTCCGTGTATAAGATGCCCCTCAATTTTCAGTCTAACAATTTTAGAAAAAAATAGCATCTTATACATGGAAAAATGCAGTACCTTCATCTATGGGCTATCAGTTGAGAGATTATGAGCCAGATGTTGTTTTAGGAGAATGGGGTTAAGATTTGAGCTTTGAGGCCAATCCTGTGACAAGCTAACAGTCTAAGCAAGCCCTCCTCCTGTGTGTCCTGCTATGTTGGATTTACCCATCCTAATACCACCTTCATCTATCTCCACCCAAATCTTTGCCCTGGGAAACCTGCATGGACCACATCAAGGGGCTCCTATGCCCTCTGGCTACTAGCTGGGCTTAGCTACTAGGCACCCCTGGCAAGATATTGAAGACAGGGACGAGAGGGAGTTTGGCATATTTACTCCCTTGGCTCCTCCCTGTGATGTCTCCTCTCTAGGCTGATTTCAAACCTCAAGTCAATATTGCAGTTTCTTTCATGGCAGCACCTTCCAGAAGACTGGCCTGTGGAGTTCCAAGCTTCTGTGGTACTAGCCCCAGGGCACATCTCTAACTTGCCTACACCTTTGAACAGTTTCTTCTTTAATTCTTGTGAATTAAATTTCAATGCACCATCTGTCTTCTGCTAGAATCCTGACTAAAACACCTGCCTGTTTGGTAGCATAGCCTTTCCTTTAAAAAAATAAAATTAAATTAACTGGACATTTTTTATGATAAATACATTAAAACTATGCTATAAAAATTATCTGTAATCCCATCATACTATTAGAATGTTAATATATCGCTTTGCAGTATTTCTGATATATATTTAACAGTTGTAACTGAGATATTTATAAAATTTCATGGTGTTTCTTTTTTCATCTAATGTTATTAAATTAGAATTTTCATTGTGCTAAATAATCTTTACAAACATCATTTTTAAAGCTCCATAATCCTCAGTTAAGGAGAGTGCTCCAATTTGCTTGATTTTTCTCATATTTGTGAACATTTGACATGACCTTCCCAATGCATACATTCACATCTACCATCATACATATGGTGATTTCCTTTCCCTTTTTCCACTAGATTAGCCAGAGGGCAGATTTTTAAATTTACATATATGGTCTGTAAACAAAAGCCTTTATGTTCCCTAAGGTCTCTCCTTTGGAAAGGTTTTCTAGTCTTGTGCAATGGAAGGCACAATGGGTTTGAAGTCAGAAGTCCTTGGTTCAAAGCCCAGACTTTTCGTTGCAGTCTATGACCAGGAATACTTCTTTGAAGAAGTTAAACAGTTGATATTTAAAGTCTCTTTAAATCTAATATGCTCTACAAATTATTCACTCTAGAGTCACAACCATAGAGATAAGGACAATGAGAAGTTCATGAATTTTCATTTGGAAGCATGAGGTCTCAGAAATCATCTAGTTGATTAATACATTCTCTCCTTGTTCTTAATTACCATTCTGAGAATTCCCCTTTTTGCATCTGAGGAAGTTGAGGCCCATACAGTCTCTGTGACTTGCTAAATCATAAACAGATCATTAGTTCTAGAGCTGGCACTCTGCCCACACCTGGTGACTCCTGGTCCATTGTTGTGTTCAGTACTCCCAGTATAACTCTTGAGAAGAGCATTTAAATATCTACAGACCTGCCTCACTAACTCCTTGACCTACAAGATCATGGTGTTGTTGTTTTTATTTTGCAATTACATAACCTTCCTCACCATGCTTTCACATCAGATGATATCACTCTTTCTTTCCCATGACTATATGCAAAACTGCTAATAGAAATAGGTTTAAAGTTCTTATGAAAATTAATGAATGAAGATTGTCCACATAGCTTTTTCCAGTGCCCAAAGAACTTGAAGATAGAAGGGAAGCATTTGAGGCCAAAGTGGAAATGAAAGAAAGAAAAAGAAAGGAAGAAAGGAAGAAAAAGAAAGAAAAAGAGAAAGAAAGAAAGAAAGAAAGAAAGAAAGAAAGAAAGAAAGAAAGAAAGAAAGAAAGAAAATAAGGAAGGAAGCTGTGAGGAAGGGAGGGGAAAGAAAGAAAGAAAGAAGAAAGAAAGAAAGAAAGAAAGAAAGAAAGAAAGAAAGAAAGAAAGAAAGAAAGAAAGAAAGAAAGAAAGAAGAGCTAAAAATAAACAAAATAGAGTTGAACACTGAAATTACACTAATAGACAGTGGTACCTCAAACTCACCCTTGTCCACTTCTACAGACACTGAATCATCAGCACCAATCTGATAATTATGCCATCCACACAGTTTTTCAAAGGAACTGTCTCATACATTATCTCATTTTCTTCTCACAACAACCTCTTGAAGTAATTACAGCAAGATTTCCCACTGAACAGAAAAAGGTGCAGATATGACCTTCCCTTGGCACAAATTTCTTTGTATGAGATTTGGTTGCCCTAATCAGAAATTAGGCAAAGTGGATCAGAATCCTAACTGTAGGCTCTCTACCCATCTCAAAGGAGGGTCTTTAGAAAAGCATGGCAGGGTGGCTCAGATCTAGAATCCCCAGATCAATGGAACTTGAAGTCCTACGTGTTTAAGTAGAGATAGCCTGAAACTTCATTTTCTAGTTTTCTTGACTGACAAAATATCAATAAAATACAAAGAATATATTCTTGTAAAATTATTCCCTCCCAGCTCCTGAAAATAGGGGCCCAAAACAAGCTGTAAAGCAGACTCCTCTGACAATTACTTCTAAATAAAACTATAGGGTCACAAATTCAATGTCTACAACAAGGCACTGACAAAATGAGAAAGTAGAAAAGGGGCACTTGGTCCCTCCCCACTTTAGAACCAGAAGTGACCCAGAAAACATTGAATTCAACCTCTTCAATCTGTGTTTCTGCATTCTTTCTCTTTCCTATCTATACATTCCCTCATTACTATATCCTGATGTCTATAGTCCCTCAGAACCATTGGTAGCATCTGATCATTCTCAGCTGTCTTGTCCTGAGACAAGTAAAAAATATCCTGCCAATGAATAAAGGATGTTAGCGCATTCCTCGGTTAGAGATTTACCCAATAGTCATTCTAACTTCTCCCTAATAACAGCATCCCAGTTTATTGGATAAATAATAATGTTACTACATCATTTTCTTCTTTCATATCCTCAACTTCCCAGATTCATTTGTATGTGACTAGTTCTACCTCATGGGGGAAAGAGGGCTTTCTGTTAAGAGGAACTTCCTTTTGGCTCCCACTGCTTGGTCCCTGGCTTTGACATGGTGTGAGAACATAATGCTTGAAGCCATGGCCATTATTTTGCCACCAAGAGATGACTGCTACAAAGATAAAATGCCAATGTCATGAGGATGATAATTCAGAAAAGCAGGAAAAGCCTTTAGAGTATCTCTGAGCAGGTGAACCAAGCTTCGGGGTGACCTAAATTTCAAACCCTTACATACAATAATTTTTTGTTGTTGTTGAAAGCATGCTTGGATGGCTTTTTTCTTCTTATAAATATGCCTTTTCTGGTAACACATGCAATTTGACATGGGTTTCAATGCCTCACAACTCAAAAGATTAACTAAGGCAATCATTATGGGTCCCTGGAGCAGTGTGGCACAGAAAGTCATTTTTAGTAAAGATATCACCTAAGCGGCCACCACACGTGGTCCTCTACCCCTTTCTCTCAGCACTACCAAAGTTTTCTTTTTGAAATAGAAAAAAAAGACATATCCCCATTAGAGAAAGTCATCGCAATAAGTAATATCAAAGCAGCAAAAAAGCAGAGTCCTCCTTTTTATTTTAAACTTCAAGAGACATGTATGCTAATGACCCCCAAATAAAGACCTGCCTATTCCCCAAACAAGTCCCATGTGAAAGCTGAATGACACACATCCCAACACCAAGGCCAGTGCCACCACCACCAGCAAAAGGCAAATGCCTTATTTTTCAAAAGCCAACAGTCCCAGAGAGGCCAAAATGCTTCAATTCTTTTATGAATTTACCTCAGTATTTTCAACATCTAGACCAGTGGTTCTCAACTTGAGCTGCACATTAGAATCACCTGGGAATCTTTTTAAAATCCTGATTTCTGGGCCTCATCCTCGGGAAATTCTGTTTCTTTGTTACTAATGTTGTGGCCCCACCCCATAACAAAGAAGCAGAATTTCTCTGGAGGATGAGGCCCAGAAATCAGGATTTTAAAAAGATTCCCAGGTGATTCTAATGTGCAGCCAGGGTTGAGAACCACACTCCTTGTCGAGTTTTTGAAGTGGTACCAGCTGTTAATCTTTCTTCCGCTAATAGTTACCTCCATCTGTGAGAGGCTCATATAAAAACCATGTTCTTACCAAGGCTTGCGAGAGTAGAGAGTTTCAGAACGTTGGAAAATGCCCATTCAAAATTTCTTCCAGTGGTCGCCTCGAACAATGATTTGAAAATATGCAAGGGGGGTGGGGCGGGGGGGTTGAATCCTGGTTCTAGGACTGCATTGCATGTTCATTACCTTAAATGCATTTTTCCTTCCTTCAGGGTTCCCTTAACACTCTTCATGGGACGTGGATCAGTCTCTGTCTCTTATTATATGAATACATGTGCATTTCTCACATCGCCCTATAGAGGACAAGATTTTTGAGGGTAAAGTTTGTCTTTTTACATTTTTGACTCATTTTTATTCTGATAAAAGGCTTTTACTTTTTATTTAAATTAGGCATCTTTCCCTCTATAGCACACATTTATATCTACCATAGAGGAGATCATGGCAAAATACCTCAGTGCAGTCCCCTACCCCCAGCAGCAAATGGAGAGAAAGTTTTCTAAATAAATATTTACTATTCTTTAGTCTGATATTGAGGTCAAATATTTCTGTTATTTAAAAAAAATTAAAACACAGATACAACTGTTTAAAGGCTCAAGTTTTACAATCCCATTCAAAAAAAAAAAAAGTCATCAGTTGGTTTCAGATTTAGATTCCTTTGCTAATCTGCAGTTTTGGAATTATAGTAGAGCCATGTGACCTTTGCACATTAAAGCAGCTGTTTCTTTTCCCCTTTCCTCATTAAACTTGTGCCCTGACTCCATCACTCTCGTCCTCCTCATTGTTTTCTATCCCTGTAGACTCAAACTTTTTATCCTCTACCTGGTATTTATTCTCTCTACTTTTTGATACCTTTATCACATGCTTTTCCTCCCACCCAAAGGACTATGACATCAAGTCCTTATTTCTTGACAGAGGGACAGAGCGCATGCTCCAGTCAGTCTAGTGCTCATTCCCTGGTGATATACTCCCTGTTTTTGAACTCCTGCCTTGAGTTCTTATTCCCCAAATCCTCTTTTTCCTCAATTGCTCAAGGAAAAATTACATGTGCCTCATTTTAAATTTCAAATGTACAGCTTACTGTTGCGTTTTTCCTTTATAAAAGCTCATGTCTGCACCTTTTGACAGCTTTGTCACTACCTATATGACCCTTATAAGCTGTCGACTTAGTAGGTACCAATTGTTTAAATGTAAAGAAGAAAGAGTTAAACATGCATGTAGGCTATTTTTTCCAGTTGTGGGTTGCACTTGCTGTAATCTAGTTATACTCGCTCTGTAACATGTATGTAATAAAATGATCACTTCAAGTGTTAATGCATGGCCATGGAAAAGATTTAGAGAGAAGACTCGAAAAGTCTAGGCCCCATTGTGTGCTAATCAATGGAAAAAATTTCTAAAGTACCCACTCAATAACATCTTCTAGATGTTCCACAATTAAATTAAGAAAATAGGTCATTTAACTTGCCACCTTTGAAAAACATCTCTAGCTAACACCGATAGAAAATTTATTTTATGTCCAGCCAACCCTACGAAGGATAAAGAGAAATAAAGAAGGTCAGAGGCCTTAAGTAATTGCAAATTATTTGAAGAGATGATGAATGTTTAAGGAGAATTCAAATGAGGACACACATATTCTGCTTCAACAGTTTGCACCTTCCACCTTTAGTACCAACCAGAAGCCAGTCTATGTTTGCCAGCAGGTCCCATTCTCTCAGGCATTCCCCTCCTCCTTAAACATTGGGGGAAACCTACCAGTTCCCAACTTGCTTTCTAAAAGGACATTTTGAACTTGCCCTCGCCTCTCTTTTTAAATGGATTTACTATTGAACACAAAAACGTTTCTTACCTACATGATTTTCAAACTTCTCAGTTCCCACAGTGTATCTCCTACAACAGGCCTACATCCTGTCAAGGGGAGGAAAACGACTCCCAGATGCGCTCAGTGGAAAACCGAAATCAGACAGACTGCACCTTGGAATATCAGTGAACATTTTCAGACTCTGCTTCGTGCTCGTGCTCTTTGGGGCTTTCTTATTTTGTGTTTTCTCCACAACACGTGGACAGCTCTTGGCTTTTATGTAGAAAACCACGGACTCCAGTTATCTGTCAGTTGAAAAACACCTTGCTTATCTGCCCTAATACTTCTTTCATTTTGAATACTGTAAACAAAATTAAATGAAGTTATATAAACAACAACAATTCTCCAGCTATAACAGATGGACCCTATCCATCTCAGTAGATAATATCTCATAAATGATTCATTGCCATTGCTTTAACCCCAGAGCCTTTTGTATTTTGCACTTCTAAGTGAATAACCATTAGTAAGCTTTACACATTGCACTGTGTAAATTATCTTGGGTCTGTCACAATCTAGAGAATAGCACTGATATTTGGGGAAAAGGTCTGTTCTAATTATTTCAGTGCTGAATTGTGTACCTCAACAAGAGCTATAGATTATCAAACAGAACCAGATTCAATTCCAAACCTGATCTGGGTCTTTCCTTTAATGTTTACAAATGGAGCATATGTCTTATTTAATATCTTAACAAATAGAAAGAATTTTTATTCCATAGGCTTTATAAATATTTTATGTTTGACAGGAAAGTTAATTGTAATAAATAATTAAAATGTAGCCCTAAGGAGATACCTGAGTTTTCAGGCACAGGCCTCCATTACCTTAGAGATATACCTCAAAGTAATAACCCTATTTACCTGGTGCAGGTACAAAACAAAAACAAGACTTGCCTTGACTCAGCTGCTGAATACGGAAGCAATTGGTTCCAAATAATTCTAGGTCTTATTTCAGCTATCCAAGGCAATGGAGGGACTAAGCCTTTATTAAGGCAGACCTCGCTCCCCCCCCCACGCCCCCTCCGCCCCCCACTCACACATACACAGCTGCATTGTGAAGCAGGTTGTCAAATTCAAAGTAATGGAGTCACATAGGATAAGGGAAATAAGAAAAGAGGTGGCTGAAAAGTACATGTGGGGATGTGGGGCTACCACACACTCCTGGCAGAATGCAGGTCAGGTGGGAGGTCTTGGGCTCCCAGTCTCCATTTCTCCATTTCTCCCCACACGTCTACATTACCAGGCATTCCCAAATATTGTGGACTGGGATGCCTATGCCCCAGGCCTTGCCATTTCCATCAAAACATACTTCTGCCCTGATCCATTTCCTCCAACACAGCTAAGCCAGTGCTAGCTATTCACTAATCACTTTATACTGGAGTTAGTGGCTGCTGATTCTTCATGGATTAGCCCTCAGGGATAATCTTATTACTTCTTGGGTTTCCCTTTACCCTAGGAAATAAGGAATGCAGGAAAAGACATCTTCCAGATCTCCCCCAAAATTCAGAGGGTTGTTAATGGCACATCATCCTAGACCACATATTCTGACATCATATTATTTGCATTTTAAATTAGGGCTATGTTGGACATGGATTGTGTAACAGAATGTGAGTTGGTCAGTATAGTCCCTTCTTAGGCTCATGAGAACAAAGGATGCAGAAATGTTATATATAAAATGTACATAAATATGACCCAGCTAAATAACAAGACATTATCAAGCAAAAGAAAAGAGAAGTTATCAAGATAATGAAGGAAGAGAGATAAGGGCCTTAGAATTACCCTGGAGCAAATGCATAAAGGTTTGAAAATGCAAACGCCAAGAGGAAAAAAATACAAACATTTTAAAGTGGGTTGACTTTTGCTCCAGTTCTGAACCATGTTGATAAATAAAATAAAAGTGGCTAATTAGCATGAGTCGATACTTAACAGCACACCACCCTATGAGTCATTTTATGGTGTTTTTAACAAGCAAGGTCATTAATACAAGACAACACAAACCAAATAAATAATTTAGACATGAGCCTACTGCACATGGTTTGGGTTCCTTTGCATGACCTTTGAAAGAAACAGCCCCTCGGCATAATTGATCACCAATGAAAGTGAAGCCAGGTGGACAGTCTCTTCCCATTCTGAGAAGGAAATGAACACCACGGGTCAGAACAGAGGCCAAGGAGAAGAGAGGAAGGAGGTTGCCAGCCCTACATACATTCACCTTCCTCCTCTTTTGTTTTCTCGATCCCAGGCTTAACTGCAGAGTCAGCCCAAAGCCCTGATCAGAAGGAGAGGACTCCTCTCCGCTCCTCACTTGGGGCATTGGCAAGAAAGAAGTACCACTGTGCCCACACAATCACAATGCAAAACTTTGCCAGTAACGGGCAGAACTTGACAAGATGTCTTGGGCTCAGTTTGAAAGCTTAACTAAATAGTAACGATTCTGAATGAGTTGAGTTTTACGCATTGGCACTGTGGCATGGCAGCTAAGTTACACTCTGGAGTCTACGTTCAAATTCCAGTTATAGCCGTTCATTGAAAACCTTGGGCCTCAGTTTCCACATCTGTGAAATGGATGCAATAATAGCATCTACCTCATAGATTAAGAATTAAATAAGATAATGATTCTCAAGAACTTAGCCTGAGGCTGGCCTGAAAAATAGTAAGTATTCAATAAGTCATAACTATTACTATTAATATTATCCTTGTAGCCTTACTATAAATTCAGCACACCATGATGAGAATACATACCTTGGTTGCCAGGCACATTTTTCTGAAAAAAACTGACTAATGTCTGCATTCCTTTAGTCTCCTCGATCAAACTAAAATTACTTTATGACAAAGGCCAATGGGTAAAATAGTCAATAAAGCAAAGAAACCAAGGATTTTATCATAGTGATGATCAGAGACCGGGTTTCAGTATCTTGTTTAAGTCAGGTAGATAAACAGAATTGCCTGCAAAAAAAATAAAATGTCTTCAACATTTCATTCCAATAAGATTAGCTTGTATTAAAAACTGCACAATTACTATAGCTTTGGAAGATGTTATCATTTAGAGAAACCGAATAAAGGGTTCACAGTATTCCTCTGTATTATTTCTTTTTTAAAAAAATGTTTTTATTTATTTCAGAGAGAGGAAGGGAGAGAAAGTGAGGTAGAAACATCAATGAGGAGAGAGAATCATTGATTGGCTGCTTCCTGCACACCTCAACTGGGGATCAAGCCGGAAACCTGGGCACATGCCCTGACCAGAAATTGAACTGTGACCTCCTGATTCATAGGTCGACACTCAACCACTGAGCCACACCAGCCTGGCTTCCATATTATTTCTTATAACTGCATGTAAATATACAATTATTTAAAAATAAATTTCATAATTTTAAAATGCTTGACCCAGAACATGGCCTCATAGAATAATTCAAAAAGAGATCTGGGAGATAAACCATATGACCCAAACGTTGTTTGACCAATTGAAAAGCTGAGAACTAGACTCAGCTGCTTAATGGCTTCTAACCACAGCTTGTTTCACAACTCAGTGCTGTTTCTGTATCAGTATATATTGTGTGCCCTGGTATTTGTCCAGCCCATTGGCAAAAACAAGAAGTGTGTATCATCATTCATAATTCACACATGAGAGAAGGAAGGTACAAACGTACATTATTATTTTAAAAGTTTTTAATTCTAAATTTCAAATAAGGTTCTAGCATATGGTTTATAAGAGTTTCCTAGGGCTGCCATAACACAATATCACAAACTGTGTGGGTTAAAACAATAGAAATATATTGTCTCACAGTTTTGGAGTTAAAAGTCTGAAATTAAGGTGTCAGCATAGCCATGCTAGTTCTGAAACTTATAGGGGAGAATCCTTCCTTGTCTCTTCTGAGCTCTTATAGTGCTATGTGCTCTTTAGCTTTCACAAATGCATCACTCCAATTCTTCATCTTCACAGGGCACTCTTTCTGTGAGTCTTCACATCATCTTCCCTCTGTGAGTGTCAGTGTCCCTGTACAAACTCAGCCTCTGGAAATACACCAGTCATTTTAGATTGAGGCCATCCTAAAGACCTCATTTTAAGATGATTACCTCTGTAGACCCTATTTCCAAATGAGGTCACATTCTAAAACTTCAACATATCTTTTTTTGGGGGGGAACACAGTTCAGCTCAGAATTGTACACAGTAGGTGCACAATAGATATCTGATCACTCACTAACAAAGGAAGGGAAGTCATTGACATCAGAAACCAAAACAACCACCCACAGGTACCAAGTCAGAAAGACATGGAACGGATTATTGGATTCATTAGATATAACAGAGTTGTTTTGAGGGAGCTTAATATTTGTTGACATGAGAATGTTCAAACCTGTAGATAATTTTTATAAAAATGTATTTGAACATGGCTGGGGTAGCTCAGTGGTTGAGCATCGAACTATGAACTAGGAGGTCATGGTTCAATTCTGATCAGGGCGCATGCCTGGGTTGTGGGCTCGATCTCCAGTGTGGGGCATGATTCTCTTACATCTTTGATGCTTCTATCTCTCTCTTATTCTCCCTTCCTCCCTTTTAAAAAATTTATTTGAGTCAAACAGAGGATACTCCTGGAAGCACATTCTCAACAGACTGAGGTAAATGCTTCCAACAATAACAGCCTGCACCTCCTTTTATGCATTTGAGATTAAGGAGGGGAAGTAAGGAAGACTACATAAAGATGGAAGAAAGCACGGGGTGGATCGGATTACAGAATAGTTTTAAGACTATGTGCTATCACAATACAGTGTATAGATGATGTGTTATGGAATTTTGCATCTGAAACCTGTGTAATTTTGTTAACCAGTGTCACCCTGATAAATTCAATAAATAGGAAAATATATATACCTTACCTAGCTAGAGGCCCAGTGCACAAAAATTTGTGCACTCGGCGCGGGGGGGTGGGGGTGGGGGGCGGCGGGTTCCCCTCAGCCCAGCCGTCCACCTGCTGGCTTAGGCCCACTCCCTGGGGGATTGGGCCAAAGCTGGCAGTCAGACATCCCTCTGTCAGCCCAGCAGCCCCCGGGGGATGTCCACTTGCCAGCGGGGAGCAGGCCTAAACTGCAGTCGGACATCCTTAGCGCTGCTGAGGAGGTGGGAGAGGTTCCTACCACCACTGCTGTACTGGCAGCCATCAGCCTGGCTTGTGGCTGAGCAGAGCTCCCCTTGTGGGAGTGCACTGACCGCTGGGGTAGCTCCTGCATTGAGCATCTGCCCCCTGGTGGTCAGTGTGTGTCATAATGACCAGTCATTCCCAGTCAATATGCAAACTGTTAGGGTCAGTTTGCATATTAGAGGCCTGGTGCATGGGTGGGGGCCGGCTGGTTTGCCCTGAAGGGTGTCCTGGATCAGGGTGGGGGTCCCGCTGGGGTGCCTGGCCAGCCTGGGTGAGGGGCTGATGGCTGTTTGCAGGCTGGTCACACCTCCTTCAGCATGGGGGTCCCCACTGGGGTGCCTGGCCAGTCTGGGTGGGCAAAGGAAGCTCCCAGCCTCTCCTTTTTTGCTTTTTTCTTTTTATTCTGGGATTTATTTACCTTCTATAATTGAAACTTTGTAGCCTTGAGAGGAGCTCAGAGCTGGCCAGAGCAGGCAGGAGGGAAACCTCCTGCTTGCTCCAGCTCCATTAACAAAGATGGCGGTTAATTTGCATACACAGGGGTGAAGTGGCAGAACGAAGACTAAAGGCTCCATCCAGAGCCGCGAAGACTGAAGGCCTGGGTCCCGGGTGCCAGAGGAAAACCGGTGCCGGCAGCCAGGGGAAGGGAAGGCCTATTGCACGAATCTCTTTGTGCATTGGGCCTCTAGTATAAATATAATATGTGGTACAAGAGTTTTCCTAAGGTATACTCCTAAGAGGCATAGGAAATATGCATTTTCAACTGTACTAGATCATGCCGAACTCTTTTCTAAAGCGATTGTTATCACCTGTCACTGGTGTTCAGGAGACCCTATTATACCCACAAAGTCTTTCCAACACTTAAAACTGTCAGACTTCAAATATGTACCAATCTGGTAGATGTGAATATATCTCCCATTATGATTTTATTCTGTTTTTGCTTGATTCCTAATAAAATTAAGCTACATTGCGTATATTGATCAGCCATTGGTGTCTCCTCTTCCGTGAAAAAAAAAAAAAAATGAATGAAAAAGCCTTTTCATTCTTGTTGCTTCTTTCCTTTTTCAGGGGAGGAGGGTGTTCTTCGCTTATTTTTAGGAGCTCTCCATGAATTCTGTATACTAATCTTTTGTTAATTGAATGCATGACAAACAAGCCCTCCAAATTTTAGTCTTCTCTCTCTTTATGATGCCTTTTAATAAAAATAAAAGCATAATTTAAAAAAAAAACACAACAACCATATGTTCTCTTGAGGGTGGTCACCTTTGAAGGGTGGGTCTGAAAAGAGGCATTTCAAAGGGTCAAAGGGATGTTAGCCTTGGTGCACAGGAATAATGGGCAGGACTTGCTAAAGGCAAAGATATAAGCCTTTTACTAAAGAAGTTATATGCCTGGGACATGACTACCTATCATGACCAGCCCAGTAAGGAATTTATGATCAGATGGGAGGTTGCTTTTGTCCACAATACACAAAAGAGAAGAGAGATGTCTGAGAGACAGGCGGGAACCCTTCCGTGAAGAGTTGGAATGGAAGCTGAGACATCACCCTGTAGGCAGCTCATAGTGACTGGCAAGAGGTTGTTCCAAAGTTGTTTCTTGAACTAGGGATGAAAGCCAAATAAGACATAGTGTCTGCCCTCAAGGGCCTCATTGATATGCAGAGATTATGAGCAAATCATGACAGTTCAGTGTGTGTTCTTGGGAGCCAAAGGAATGCTATATCCACAATATCTTGAGGGCATAGACTACAGCAGAGAGTGAACAATTGTTTGCTGAATGATTTCAATGTGTCAACCTATTTCTTTTTCATTAATGCAGGTATAATGATAAAAATAATAAAGGTAACAGTAACTAGATTGTTAGGCAAGCATTTTGATAAGGACTTTGATATATCTCATTTAATCCTCATTACAATGCTCTGAGTTGTGCGCTGTTTCATCTCATTCTACAGATGAGGAAAGCAAGACTTAGAGAGTTTAAAGTAACAGATCTAGAAAGAGGTAGAACTGGGATTTGAACTCAGATCCACATGATTTCTAAGCCCTGAATCTTACCTATTACACTGCAATGTTAATTGATGAGCTTTTCAATGATCTTGTACTCTAATTCTAGAAGTTAGTGGTGATTTTCTTTTAAAGTACATCAATATCCTTTCATCACATGGGGTAAAGCTTATAAAATTGCTGATTGAGTGAATTCAAGAGCAGTGTGTTTGTCAATGGTATTCATCAGTCTATAATCAATGTGTAAACTCTCTGCTAAACAATTAACTTGCTGGAAAATGTGTAAACAAGACAATTTTGGCTACGGCAGATATTAGCTGATAGGTGTGGAGATACAACATTAGGGACCAGCAAACTGCCCTTCATTTAATTCTATTTGTAACACACCTATTGTATATGTAATGAACTTCCCTAGAAATCAGCCCCCTGGGACCTTCAGGTAATTGAGAATGTGCCTTTCTGCCTGATTTAAGAAACAATCAGTCTCACTAACAATGAATAGAAAATCTAGTTGGAAGTGAAATTGTAAGACAGTAGGTTACAAATATACAATAAAATTGTCTTAGGTTCAAATATGTGATTTGCATTTGATGCCATAGTAGTTCTGGAAGGGATGATCCAGTTCATAGGATCTTTTTTTTTTTTCTGATCACGATCTTATTCAACACAAAATAAATCTCTCCAACTTTACTGAGGTAGTTGACTACGTCCACGACCAAATCTGCCTCTAAACTGGAATTCGGTTGCTCACTTAGCCCTGGCTCAGCTTTCTTGTCAGCACCAGGGGGCACAGCACCCTGTCTGTATGTGTTCTTTCGGCTTCCCATAGTGTGAATCTTGCAGGTCATCGCCCTCCAGACCTTTGGGCCTTGGCCTGCCAGTCTCAGGTGCAGAGTGGCAGGCCACAATCTCTGGGGGCAGGTGGAGGTAACTGCGGAGATACCGGATGCCCTTGTTGGTAAGGTACCAGTAGAAATGTTTCCAGGCAAACTGTTCCTTCATGTAGCCTCATGATTTGAGAGGCTACATGCCTTCATGACATGAAGATTAGGCATGTTCTTGTCTGCCAGCTCAGGGTGTTTAGGCATGTGCACATCCTTCTTGGCCACCATCACTCCCACCTTAAAAAGAAGATTGTAAATGGAAACCTGTTTCTTCCTCGGCATCAGCATCACCATGGCTGCTGTGTCTGGGACTGGAGCTATAAAGGAAGGGCCATTTCATAGGATCTTAACTTCAGAATCTTATGTAGGAACCCATGGACCACTCCAATCCTGTTTTCATATGTTATGTTTGTTATGTTCTCTCTCTCTCTCTCTCTATCTCTCTCTCTCTCTCTCTATGTCTCTCTCTCTCTCTCACACACACACACACACACACACACACACACACACACACACAGGAAAGGAATCACAGATTTATCAAATTCTTTTTAGGGTCCATATAGCAAGAAAGGTTGAAAACCAAAGTCATCTTAACACAAATGAGTAAATTGAGGCTGAGAGATGTTAGGACATCTCATGCAATCATTTGTGGAAAATCTAGAAAAAGAGCCCATTGTCTCCCAGCCTGAAGCTCCAATCTCCTACCCAAAAAGATGTGGACTTGACCTGTCCATAAACTACTGCAGACAAAGATCAATGCCTAAGAAAGCAAACATTGTCCTATCACTCCACATTGCAGTCTGATACTTCCAATAGTTGACAGGATGAAAAAGTGCCACTTTAGGCCATGTATATTAAGGCAAATATTTACAGACTAACAAGCATTTATTTATTTATACTTTAAAAGAAATGAGTCCTTCAAGTACTCTCGTGGTATTATATTTCAATGGAATGTAAAAGCAACCCCATTCCTCCTCCCTCTATTCCCCATTGCTCCCAGCCCTGCTGCCTGATTGGCCACATCCGCCAGCAGCAAAAATACAATCCAATCATGACTTAGAACCCTGGGCTGCTATTTGGAATGTAATTGCCCAGCACCCCACCGAGAATGCATTCTCAAAACCAGCAGCAAAGCTTCCCATTGAGACTAGGCAGAGAACTCTGATGGCTAATTTGGGGGATGTTAAAGCAATAAGTTTTATTTTTTTGAGTGAAAATAGAAACCACCCCCAAATAAGGACTCAAATCTCAGCTCTATTTTCACATTAGCTCTGGTCTAGATCTACAATTTTCAGCCCAGTTTATACAACTGTGAAATTTTGAGCAAGACCCAAATGCAGTCCTTCTAACTCATTGAGAATCTTACTGACACATGACTGGAGTTTCTAATTCCCACTGAATCCTAGATACACAACTCTTCCATGCAGCCTACAATGCTACATTTGGTTTTCCTAAAGCCATTGTTTGTAAGCCTCAAAACAGCAAAGGAAACAGAGAGAGCATGTTCCTCTTTTCTTTCATTTTTTTTTAAATTCTTTATTGTTTAAAGTATTACATATAGTATTACATATGTCTCCTTTTTTCCCCCCATTGACCTCTTACTGGCCACCTCCACTCCCCAGCACATGCCCTCCCCCCCCTTAGTGTCTGTGTTTATTGGTTATGCTTATATGCGTGCATACAAGTCCTTTGGTTGATCTCTTATCCCCGCTCCTTCCCTCTGAATTTTGACAATCTGTTTGATGCTTCTCTGTTTCTGGCTCTATTTTTGTTCATCAGTTTATGTTGTTCATTATATTCCACAAATGAGTGAGATCATGTGATATTTATCTTTCTCTGACTGGCTTATTTTGCTTAGCATAATGCTCTCCAGGTCCATCCATGCTGTTGGGAATGATAAGCATCCTTTCTTTTTTACAGCAGCATAGTATTCCATTGTGTAGATGTACCACTGTTTCTTAATCCACTCATCTGCTGATGGGCACTTAGGCTTTTTCCAAATCTTAGCTGTTGTAAATTGTGCTGCTATCAACATAGGGGTGCATATATCCTCTCTAATTAATGTTTCTGATTTCTTGGGATATATTCCTAGAAGTGGGATTACTGAGTCAAATGGGAGTTCCTTTTTAATTTTTTGAGGAAATGCCATACTGTTTTCCACAGTGGCTACACCAGTCTGCATTCACACTAGCAGTGCACAGTGATTCCTTTTTCTCCACATCCTCACCAGCACTTGTCGTTGGTCGATTTGTTGATTTTAGCTCTTCTGACAGGTGTGAGATGGTGTCTCATTATTGTTTGGATTTGTATCTCTTGGATGATTAGTGACTTTGAGCATGGTTTCATATGTCTCTTGGCCTTCTATGTGTCCACTTTCAAAAAGTATCTGAGTCCTTTGCCCATTTTTTGATTGGATTGTTTATCTTCCTTTTGTTAAGATGTATGAGTTCCCTGTAAATTTTGGAGATTAGGCCCTTATCAGATATAACTTTGGCAAATATGTTCTCCCATGCAGTGGGCTTCCTTGTTGTTTTATTGATGGTTTCTTTTGCTGTGCAAAATCTTTTCTGGTTCCACCACCTCCACCATTACTATCTTGTGCTGGCCCAAGGGATTAAAATAAGGGATCAGTCAACAACATTGGCCAGAGACTAACAATTCCATTCACCTTGAGGGGCTGTGCTCCAACTAATCCTTTCCAATACAACTTCATGGGTTTTACATATCTACAGGGTGACTTCCACTTGAATATATTGGAGTAGGATAAAGTACCATCTACACTTGCTTCCAGGATTGCCAAATACCTATGCTTATTGCCTCAATGCTGCAAGTTGAGAAGAGAATGTTCTGTGTGTTTGTATTTTAAGTGAAAAGGAAATATATGTGCTATTTGCTGTCATGACAGTGAGGGAGCTTTGATGACATAAATGTCTCCAGAAAGATGAGTAAATTGGCCCTTTCAGAGAGCAGGGCTGCCAAGAAACTGAGGGAGTGGGGGTGGTGTCAGCTTCAGGGAAACACTGTCTGGCCTATAAATTAGGCAAATCACTTTCCCTTAAAACTTTACTTTAGAAATTGATTTTTATATTAAGATGGACAGATAGATAGAACATTCAATTAACATGCCTCACCTTTATCTCCTTTGGTGCAAATTAGCCCCTATTTAAAAGCTCTGGGTGCCACTGAAAATGAATTTAAAAAATTATTTGAAAGTTTGTAATACCTGATTAGAATCAGATCATTGTGTTCTTTCTACTGTAAGCATCAAAGTACTTAAGATTGTTTTGGGGGAGATGGGAGTGGGGAGAGGATTTACTTGTTGGATAAAAAGTATGTCATTTTCAAAATAACAGAAAAATATTTATACTGTTAAGCACCAAAATTTCATTTCACACTCACAAGACCAAAACCAAACTCAGGATCTTCTGTCCTCATATCAGTTTTCTTATTATCTTGGACAACTTAATTAGCACCCAACAGTTTAGAAATCAGTCATTCATTCACAAATATTTATTGAGCACCTACAAAGTACCACACAGCAATAGAAAATAAGCAGACTAAGTCTTCTTCATTGAGCTGACATAAGAGATAGACATTAAGCAAATGAGTATGGGATATATTGTCATATACATTGCAATAAAGATATATAAAGCAGGGTAATGGGATAGACAGCAACAGAAGCTTTCAGCTAACATGGATGAAAATGGAGTTCCTCTCTGAAAAAGTAACTTTTGAATAGAGACCTGTATGGCTGAAACAGTGATGCCACATGAACATCTGGGGCAGAGCATTCCAGACAGAGAGAACAAACAGCAAAGGTAAAGGCCCTTGAATAAGTAGGCTACTTTTACAGGAACTAGTGTGGCTGGCCCACAGGAAGCTTGGATGGTAGGAAGGAGGTCAGCTAGGCAGCCAGGGGCTAAGACTTGTAGCGTTTTATAGACCATGGTAAAGATGAATTTAATTCTAACTATCATTGGAAGCTATTGGAGGGTTTTGAGCAGAAGAATGATATGATCTGCTTTATATTTCAAAAGCATTCCAACCAACAGGTATTTAAATCCCTTTTAATTATCTCCCATTTATATCTCTCATCTTTGGTTCACAAATTCGGTTGATTCTTCTTCATGTATCCATTGTTTTGATTCCAAATCCATCCTAGATCATACCTGCACTTCCTTATACATGCACCATCACAAGAAGACTTTTAGTTAGTATTCCAGTCCCCTGTTTCTCCAAGGTCCAATCAATCTAAGTGCCAAATTGATCTTCCAAAAATACCAACCAGTTCATGCTATTTTCCTGTTTTAGAACTTAGCCCCTCCTGGCCATAGGCTAGCTCAAATTTCTCATTCTGTAGTCGAGAATTTAACAATATGGCCTCAATATTATCAATTATTAAAGCCACAAAAAGAAAAGAAAAACCCACAAATGAACACACTAAAAAACAGCTGATCTCCATATCTACCTCTAAACATGTCTGACTCATCCTTGATCTTTAGTCAAACCCTTCCTCAAATGGGATTGGTTCTTCTTTTATATCACCCATTTATATCATATATGATTTGTTTTTTGGACGTAATTCAAAACGCACCCTCTTCTCTGAGGTTCTTCTGAATGACTTTAATTCAAAATGTCTGCAGTGCACACATCTAGCATAACCCATTTTTGCATATATTTTCATATTCTACCTTGAAATACTATGCACTTTCTTCATATAATTATACTAGAGGCCCGGTGCATGAAATTCATGCATGGGGGTTGGGGGGGGAGGGTCCCTCAGCCCAGCCTGCACCCTCTCCAATCTGGGATCCCACAGGGATCTGGCCTAAACTGGCAGTTGGACATCCCCCGAGGGGTCCCAGATTAGAGAGGGTGCAGGCTGGGCTGAGGGACACACCCCCCCCCCACCCCCAGTGCACAAATTTCACCGGGCCTCTAGTAAACCTATAAAATGCTATTTAAATAAGTATTAGTAACTACCATTACTCCAGGCAACTAGAGACAAGCAGAATACAGGCTCAGACACATCTGGCTATATGTGGTATGCTTGGTGAGACCCAGAAAGAGGTCCCAGATTGTAACTTTGCTCTGACCAAGTCTACTGGTGTATGAGAAGTATGAGAAGCAAGAGCCAGAATTATCTTGAAAGACTGTACCCAGTAGAAGCTGAAATTAGGATATCATTTTGCAGCTGTCTTGCTGTTACAGGAATGAATACAACAAAATCACTGAATTTAAAGACAATCTTGTTACTCTTGATAGACTGGTTGCCTGACAACATTTTCGAACTGCCAGAGGAGGCAAGGTTACTTTTATGTAACTTTAAAACTGCCAGGAAAGTAGAGAGTAAAATTAAGTTTTTTCCTTTTTGCCAATCCAGGTAGAGGTAAATTGCACTGCTAGATGAAGGAGTAGGCATGTGACAGCTCTAATATTACAAATGAATATCTTTATGAGCACTGAAAGTTTGTGCACAGAGAATGATTTTTTCCCCCATTTAGTAGAATTATAGAAAAGTGATGTACTGCAGATCAAAGCCAAAAGAGAAAACTAGAACCAACTACAATATTATAACCACTCAACAGAAGTGCAGATGTAAGAAAAGATCCATTTGTTTTAATTTAAAGACATTTCTGTTTGAAGGAGATATGAAAACAGGAGCACCCAAACTGATGTTTACATAGAATTACTTCCAATTTACACTTTGCCAGTCTTCCTCCTTTTTATTAGAATTTATGAATCATGATTGTAACATGAGTATTTATTCAAAAATATCATGCAGTGTGCATTTAAATACACCTTTCTTACACCAAATGTCTGCAACCATTTGCCCTTTCCTTCAGCTACAATGAAGAAATATCCCTCCTCCTTTCAAAGGCCAAGAGTTACCCAAAGAGCCCCTCTGTCTGCAGTATCATCAACCTTTAAACTCCTCTCATCATCACTCACATATGATCTAGTATCTCTCACTGGAAGTCTGGGAAAACCTGAACCCCATGGCATCTTTCAGCTATTGTCTTTTCCATCTAGGACCCTGGAAGGTCAAGAGTCTCACAATTAGAATTTTAGCCTCAACTTCTTTATTCTCATGGACTCTGCATTTCACTCCAGTCAGATATCTGCCCACACTAAAAACCATCCTTATTTACATTGCTTGATTGAACGAGATGTTTTCATCTTCATTCTGAACTTCTCACCAGCATTCAAGACACATGATCACCTGCTTCTTTCTTCTTCCTCTTGGATTTCTTAACAGTACACTGTGTCCCCAAGTTTTGCTATCATTTCTCTCTGGTTATTCCTTAATCTCTTTTGCTGGCTCTTCTTTTCCACCTGATATTGAGTGTCCTGGACACTCTCCCCGCCCCCCCCCCCCCAATATCATATTCTCTTCCTAGGCAAACTCAATGACATACTGCTTTAAATTCCAAATATATAAAATGGCTCCCAAATTTAGATTTCCAGCCCAGCCTCTTCTTTAAGCATTTAAAATTGAATATTCAACTAACTACTTGGTGTTTCCCCTTGGTTGTCTCATAGGTATTTTAAAAGTCCAAAGTCAACTTCTGATATCTCTTCCCACTTTGCATTGGTTATTCTTTCGCAGGACCCTCCCTCAACACTTGACTTCATTATATAGACTCATAGTCCATACCAGTAACATCAGAGTTAGCCCTGACCCGAGAGTTCACATCTAATCTGTGAACTCTATCTCCAGAATATATCTCATTCTTCTCAACAACTGCTAACAATCAAGTTCAAATTATCAGCATCCTTCACCGGGGCTGCTACAATGACCTCCCAATGAATCTCCCACGTCCATCTCCAATCCTTTCTGTACATGGGGCAATGCATTCTTTTAAATGCAGCTCTAATCATGCCACTCCCCTACTTAAACACTTTCTGTGGGGAACTAAACTGCCCTTAAGACAAAATCTTCACATACCTGAGAGGTCATATGACAGCTGTTCCATGGTCAGAGCTCTAACCTGGCCTTTGGCTATCACCACATGGATCATACCAAGTTAAAACTTGCAAACCTTTTGGAGAATCAACTTGAGACATCCCTGACTTCAGTGTGCTTGGAAGGACACATGTCATGTAAATAAGATAATGTGAGTCTGCTAGACTGAGAAATTACATATTAATATATTTTAAATGAATGTCATTTATAAAATTATCCTTTTATCTACTATAACTCTACCCTTCATGAGATGATTCAAAATTATACTAGATTACTAAAGCCATCTTTATCAGAATTTCTTAGAAGATTAAAAATCATTAAAAATTGAATTATTTTCCCATTTAATAGCCAACAAATATTTTTGCTACCTTGGTGTACACTATATATAAAGAAGAAAAGGAAATTCGAATTTCATGTTCAATTGACAAAAAAACTTCCATAAACCTTTGAAAGCATTTGTCATTTCAAGATATGTATATGTAATATAAGCTTTGTCTTTCATATTTTCAAAAATTTTTATATAGGAAAATAGCATGTGTGCATATTCATAATTTGCATTATTTTCTGGAGGCCTATAAAAAAGTCAAATACTAATTCTTTAAAATAAAACCTACCTATAATCTCTGTCTACAGTAATTAAATAGACACAATGAGTGGGTAGTTAAAGTGATATCATTTTCTGAACTCCAGAATAATGTTTTAAAGATGACTTTTGCAGGTGTTAATAACCTTATAAACTCCTTTGATAGTTCATGATTTATTTACTGCCATCATTATCCTTCATTCAGTTATTTTACTGCCCCTACAGATTTATATAAAATTGCTCTGGTGCCCATAGCTACTACCTACTACCTTGTGGAGTCACACTGGTCAGCCAGCCAAGCAAAAATGTGCAAGCCTTCTCTGTTCTCCCACCAGAATGTCAGCTTTGCCGCCTGCCTCCAGTTTATGGATTAGTCTTTAGTCATCATCCCAGAAAATCTGCACTCCCGGTACTCACTGGAATTCTATACCTACTTGACCTGTATTCAGGGCCTGCCAAAGCCAACTAATGTTCCAGTGGAGGAACAATTAACTACCCAGTCCTCTAGATTCTCTGATCCCTATTCCCATAACAAGTTAGGGCACCAATAACCAATGTCCCTGGACTGTACTAACCTACTTCCTTAATTACAATTTAATGTAATGAGAATTGTTCATTTCAATATATTGACTAGATCTCTTGCAAAACTGTAGCTGAATGATTGTCTCTTCTGTCTCTCAGAGACAATTCAACACATTCCTTCTTGATTTCAGCACTGAGAAATTTGTCCTTTTTAGCAAATGGGTACACTTCTATATGTTAGCCGAGGAGAACTACCTAACTTGTCAGGTTTGCTTTTTGCTTTGACAGCTGGAAACCAAAGAACTAAATCTACTCTTCAATTTGCATCACTGCCTTACTAAGAGCTCCTGGTAAAATAATGTTCTTCCTTCTCTAAATAAATTGTTTCCCATTTTCTTCCTGCCTGCCACATTGGAAAGAAACAGCACAGCCTCATCAGTAACACTGATTCACTACAACAGTAGGGCACTGACCCAGATGCGACTAAAATCCCCCCCTAAAAGCCTCTGTATTGAGCAAGAATGTTACCCTGGGAGAAGAGCAGATTCTCATCAGTAAATGGTTTGCTATAAAAGCCAGAATTCTCACTAGGATTCTTTAACTAGATTATCCTGAATGTGCACCTTCCCCTCCATTCCTTTGTTCCCTTTCTCACCTCACCTCAGTTAAGAATCATTGATCTAAATCAGAGGCTGGCAAACTTTCTATACAGGGCCAGATACTAAATATTTGAAGCTTTGCAGGCCATATGGCCTTTATCACCGCTACTTCACTCTGACACTCTGGCATGGAAGCAACCTCAGAAAATATGTAAATAAGTGAAGATGGCTATGCTTCTATAAAACTTTATTTATAAAAATGCACTGTGGCCAAAACCGGTTTGGCTCGGTGGATAGAGTGTCGGCCTGAGGACTGAAGGGTCCCAGGTTCGATTCCGGTCAAGGGCATGTACCTTGGTTACGGGCACATCCCCAGTGGCAGGTGTGCAGGAGGCAGCTGGTCGATGTTTCTCTCTCATTGATGTTTCTAATTCTCTATCCCTCTCCCCTCCTCTCTGTAAAAAATCAATAAAAATATATATTTAAAAAATGCGCTGTGGGCGTAATTGGACCATGAGCTGTAATTCGTTGCTCCCTGATCTAACTGGTTTCTTCTGTTGGTTTTTAATTTTTATTTTAATGTTCTAAGTTTTTTATGTTAAGCCACTTAAAAATATTTTATTGGAGTAGAACAGCGTAAATAATAAATAAAGAATGAAACAAAATTCAGAAACTTCATATTATAGACAGCCAAGATATAATTCACTCAGGTCCTGGGTACCAAAAAATGGGAATGGGACTTCTGCTCTCCAGAAATGTATACTCTGCTATAGGAGAAAAGATACCTCTATAAATATGTATAACATCATGCTGAAGGAGAGTTACAATGTCTTATGGGAGATTACAAGGACCTCTTTGGTCCTTCAAACCCCAGGAGCAAGAAAACATCCTAATAGAAATGATGTTAGATCCAAATGGAATGGGCATGACAAACAGAGGGGTGGTGTGGTCCAACACCACACTACCAGGTGAAACAGCCTGGGTGCGTTCAGAAACATCCCTCAGTTTGGCTGTAATATAGGGTAAGCATAGAAGAAAATGGAGAAGTCATGATAATAAGGTTTGTTAAGGATGCAAGGTTAAGAAGTTTGGAATATTTAGTAGGCAAAAGAGAGCTATTGAAGGCTTTTGAGCAGGGAAAGAATTGTATCTTAATCTCGACTGAGTAACAAAAAAATTAATCTGTCAGCAGCATATAAAAACAAACAAAAAGTGAATATAATAGCTTTAGAGAAATTATGTTCAACATATAGGGCTTTTCTTAAACTGCCTACCTTGATCCCAAAGATTTTTTATATGGCTCTTAGTGGAGAATAACCCCCACACTCCATTTATTACTGGTAACTGAGAATCGCCACCTTTGCAAGCCATCATTACAGTGTGCTGTGTGTGTGTGTGTGTGGGGGGGGGGGTGTGCGCTCACCTTGAGTGTATTGGGATAGGTAATAAAAGTTGAAAAAGCCTGGCAAGAAGGCTGTTGCAAAAACCCAGGCAAGAAGTAAAAAGGAGGTAAGATATGGTAATAAGAATAGAAATAAAAATAAGGGTTTAAGAGACTTTGCCCAAACAGGGCTTGCCTCCCACTTCGAAAGTCTACTCTGAAGTATCTGGAAGGTGGTGCAGAATTAACAGAAGTGGGGATGTCAGAAGGAGCACAGTCAGGGGCAAAGGTGAGTTCAGTGACAGGCATGTGAAGTCTGAAGTGTTAAGCAGACTGTGCAGGTGAAGAGCTGCTGGGGCTGACCAGCAGCCCCTGAACGATGAATGAACAGATTACTCAGACACAGTTTCACTGTGAAAGAGAGGGCTAAGGGGCTCATGGCTCTAGCGGCCTGAGCAGCCTCGATTGCCTGCCTCATTAGCCTTTTATTGCAGTTTTTATCTTTAGATACAATCAGTAGGGTGAGTAATCTTGGGAAGACACGTGTGTTGACATTGTTCTATAGGCAAGGGCATTCAGGGATTAAGCATAAGGATTCCAGTAAACACCCAGGGGTTTGCACATGCACAGACTTGTTTGGAAATGTCAAGGAATAATTAGGGGCGCCACCTTCAACACTCCCCTATGTCTCCCTTAAGTTGGAATTCCAATAAACAGGGCAGGTGGCCTTCCACACACTTCCCTTTTATCAAAATGTCCTCCTTACAAACTTTCCAAATAAGTCTCGTGTGCTCTCCAACAAAGAGCAAGCAAAAGATTGAGCATGTGAGTATAAAGTTTGAGGGATTTGGGTCTGGAAGTAGAGATTTGGGCATTATTCACGTGAGGTGATAGTCATGGCCACTGTTCTGCTTCTGGTCACTGAGAGAACATGTTCAGAAAAAAGTAAGCATTTAGGATCAGTCATATTTTGGTGCCACAGGAAGAAGAGAGCCAAGAAGAAAGAGAAAAAGTTGAATGATCCCAGAAGTCAACAGTCAGAGCAAAGGAGACAAATAGGAAAAAATTGGTCAAAAAGTCAAGAACTCAGAAACAGGCTTTTGGACTGAACAAAGATGTCACTATCCACCTTTGGGAGGACAGATGGGTTCTAGCAGAACACAGGCTTCAATGGATGGAGGCGTGAACTGGGTGTGGAATTGCAAGTAGCAACTGTAAATCCGCTTGAGAAATTTGGGAGTGGTTGGTTCCTGGGATGCTATAAATAACAGGAATGCAGGAAGCAGGAAGTCGGGAGATGAAAGGAACATCTTAGTAACAGGAGAGGAGATTGCCATGGACAGTGCTTGTAATTAACTAGCCCCAAGGTTACAATCAGCCAGTGGTGTGATATGCAGGCCTTGAAATGTTTGCCACCCAGAATATGGTGGGTTCTGGCTTTCAGTCATGGGACAACTGGCCAGCAGTCACCATCATCATCATCAAAAGTAGTTAGAGAGCCCCTGAGTGCAAGTTGCATGCACTTTGCTTAAAACACTTAAGCAAATGAGGTTTATATTGTAGAGAAGCTAAGAATCTCAGGGAGAAAACACCAACTTGAACAAGAGGCAGTTGAGAAAACACTGAGCTAATTGAAATCATGACTATATATTATGGTTAAATGATGGATACCATTCCTTTTGTGAGGCAGAATGTGAAGACAAAGTTATAATTTGTTCATGATTAAGCAGTGTTGTTGCGGGTGTGGCTCCAATCCCTTCAGGGAGCCCACAGAGTGGCAAAACCACCAGCCACCCACCAATTAACCACAAGGATTCACAGGCCAGCTCATCTCAGTAGATGTGTCAAATTTCTGGGTGTCCTGTCCATCACTATTGAATTTGCTCCAGCCAATTCAGCTTCCTCTTCTACAAACTCAAGTTTTCAATGAAAACATATGTATCTCACATTGACCAGATATAGAAAGAAAGATGTCATCAACCCTCACCCAAATATTTCTTCCAACTTTCTCTCTGGATGAGGCCCCTATGTGATCACACTTTATGCGATCACAGCCCTCCCAACAATGCAATCAGAGTTTTGGTAGGTAACACAGACACAAGGGAGAAGGACATTTCTAAAGTCCATTTCAACTCAGTTGCCATTTTTAAAAGCCTCTGGTCCTTGAAGTACCTGAGAAAAGGAGTGCTTGGGACACTGGGAATTCTGTTCCACGCCACATCACTGAACAACCATCCATCTTTCAGGGAGGGAGAAAGAAACTGCTGCTATTTCTCAGCTATCAAGAAAAATACCTTGTGTTCTGATGAGGGTGAAAGCCAAAAGCACTTTTTCAGACTTTGCCACAGTGTCTGCAAAGCTGAGCTGGACAGAACTTGATAGCCCAGGCGATGTTGGCTGTAGGCCTGATGTTAGGGAGTTCACTTTTCCCCTGGTGAAAAGGTTTCCCTTAATTATTCTCTCGATTCAGCCTTCTAAACAGCAGGCTGCTGGATCTTCCCGCATTACCAGGCCCAGGCCTGAGAATGATGTCATGGCCCCTGACAGCTGGGTTGGAGTCAGTTACATGATGAGGCCGACCAGACTAAATGATATGTTGGGATTATCCAGAGGCCATGTAACATATAGCCTTTCTAACTTAGAAAGAGACCTTTATAATTCCTTTGTTCCAAAATACAGCCTCTGGCACTGCCGTTCCCACCCTAATCCACACTGTCCATTTCTAGGCCAGGCCATTGAAAAACTTCCAAATGATGCTCCTAACAACAGAGCTACAATCTCAGCATCTCTTCATTTCAATGAGATTCCATCCTTCCTCTGAATAGAAATAATACTCAACTCAACAGCTAATGACCTCATCTGTACTGGGTACCAGCCATAATCCTTGTTGGTCCTACTGGGAGGGCCAACAGGCTAATATGTGGCCAATCACCGGGCTCTTTATATTTTTTGGCAGAAGTGAAGAAAGCAGTAATATGGTGACCACACAGCAACCACTTGGAGACCACCCAGCAAGAGGCTTAGGAGTACAGCCCGTCCACAGATGACCTCTAAATGGCTCACGGGCCACTCTACCATCCCATGGGAAATCAGGGGAGGGGCTGGGAGACACTTTCCATTATAGAATTATTAGCAAATGATGCACACACAGTTCTGTCTCTTGGCTGCTTCTAATCTTCACTGAACTGATCTTGGTACCAAAATAAAACAGAAGCTGAGACCCAATCCACCACCCTAGTATCTCGTCAATCCATCACTTCATAGAAAAATGTTAAGCTTCAGCAGAGCAAAAAATAGCATAATTTCAGAAAAAAAAGAAAATAACAGATTGTCATCCATATTTGCTAAAAATATTTTCCCCAAAGAGTTAATATTTATATTATATAAAACCTCATATAAAATGATTAGAAAAATATCTAACAACTGCCACTTATCAGGAATTTAAGTTCAGGCATGGAATTTAATTTCCTCAAGACTCAGCCTTCTACTCTATAAAATGAAGGTAGAAATACCAACTTTGCCAAGGTGCTGGAGATTAAATGAGATAATGCATTTAAAGTGCCAAGAACAAAGTCTGAGCATAATAGGTTCCCTTCTTTGCTCCAACATCAAAGTAGGGAAAGGCCAGAACAAAAAAAAATTTTATATTGGAGGAAATATGGTTAGGTAACAAAAGTGAGAAAATATTCAACCTTACTAGCTATGCAAGAAATGCAGGTTAAATGACACCTGACATCTATTACAGAGAAAAAATTAAAAATAATGACACTACTTTAAGGCTGTCAATGAGGTTGTCTGAAAGACTGTACATACCATCCATTTTCTATCAGTGATGGCACAAATTGGGAAACCCTTTTGGAAAGCTTTTGGCAATACCCTTGAAGACACAAAATGCTCATATCGTTTGACCTAGTATTCTTTTTCTAGAAATTTCTTCTAAGAAACAGCCCAAAGACAAAGAACTACAAGCACAAAGATTTTTATTGCCACAATATTCATTATAATGAAAATATCTAGAACAACTTAGTGTATAAATATCAGATAAATGAGTAATTTAATCACATAACAGAAAGGCAGAGAATGCACAATTACATCTCTATTATGGTTATGTTTTTATATGTGCTTGTAAACAAGAAGTGGGTAACATGAACAAATTTTAAAGGACTGATACATCTGAGGTAACAATTGTATTGGGGTACTTTTTGCCTTGGTTAGATTTCTTGCATTATCATTATAATTTTTTTTTTCAATTCTTCTTTTAAAAAAATAACACAATTCCCATTTCCACAGCCTTCATCTTAAGTAGGCCCTCTTCACCCCTTGGCTAGATCAAGTGCTCCCTTCCTAATATTTTTTTCTCTTTTGTGTTTATCCTCCTGGAAATGGAGGCAACAATAACATTCATCACTTACTGGTGCTTCCTCCTTTGTCCCACACACTATGTACAAAGCCCTCACTTCTGTCTCATATATAAAATCCTCACAACTACCACATGGGGAAAATCTAAGAAGGATCCTCATGGTTCAGATGAGGAACATGAGGTTTAAACTCCCCTGCCTAAAGTTTGTGAGTCCCTTGTGCTCTAGGATCTGAAGTAGAACCTGCATTTATTCAACCTCAGTGTAAATATAGATTTTTAACTTATAAAATTATTAGTTTTAACTAGAAGGATGCATAAGTGGTTTATCTTCTTATTTTTATTTTTATAGAGATAAGATAGAGGCTTACAGCTGTAAGGCCCATGTCAGGGAGCTAAAGGCAGGAGAGTTATCATAGATTATTCTTAACTGTTGAATCCCACAATCTTCACAATCTTTACTCAACAATTTGTACGGTCCAACCAAAGGGAAAATGGCAGATAATTTTGAACACAATCCTGAATATAGAGTAGATATTGAACAAATATTTACTGGTAGAATTAATGACTCCAAAGACCTGCTCAAACCCCAAGCAATGTCATGAAGTCAGTTTTCAAAATCCAGCCTCTCCTCTCCTCCTTTCTCTGCTCATCTCTTTCCACTCAGTCCTTGCTAATGCCCATTATCAGCATGCTCTGTTCTCAACCCAAAAGAATATATTATAAGAAAAAGATGTTAAACTTGTAAGTGTTCATATGTGACTTCTTTTGAGATTGTTATCACTGAAGCTGGAAAGTACAAGTCAAAGCAATCAATCTCTAATTGTGAAATATTTACTTTCCCAGGTATCTGCCACTGGAGAAAGAAATAGCTAGAGAGGATCAGCTAATTCATTCTTTAAATGATAGTTGGAAGAAGTGTCCAACTTTGTTAACAAAAGGCTCAACAGGCCTAGTTACTATCATGTTCATGTATATTTTTTTTTTACCCTTGTGTGCACACTCATTCTTAAATTTTCAAAATAGTGCACTAGGAAGCTTTTCTATTATAAGGTAAGATAAATAAAAACCTTTCTGATTACTTAATATCTATTAAGGATAATTTTATCCATGAAAATAGAGTATTGAAACAACTAAGATACAAACACATAAATAAATAAAATGAAAAGGACGTTTGTGAGTCTTTAAGGTCTCTAGATTTATTAAACTTGACATCTGTCTAACTTAATAGGACTGATTTTAAGGAATTCAGCTCTTTTTTCCTTATCCATTGTCGCTCCAATTGGACCGTGTTAATGGCTTTATTAGTGTCAGACTAGATAAGAGGGATTGCCCTATCCACCACCATCCACAGCACTTCCTAGTATGTAGATTCAGGTGACTTAAAAAAAACAAACAAACAAAAACTTAAATGACCAGAGTCAAATTAAATACTGAAAACATAAAACTTTAGAATTTGATTTCTCTAAAGTTTTCTTAAAACCATGTTTGGATCTTAATTGGAACGATCAATTTTATTTGACCAGAAGTGTCATGCATGGAATAAAATATATTTTCTGATTAAGGAGGTTCACCAGGCCAGGACAGCATTCACATTTCTGGCAGAGGATGGGCTAGTAAAAGACTCCAGACCTATTTCAGTTGTCTTGAAACAATAGTCATCTTAGCAGGATGGACCGTAATTGGCCATCCTGTCACACTTACCAGAACAATCCATACCAATGGATTGAGCCAGCTCTCCTCCAGGGGGTCAGTGCATGAAGCGCACATCCTAATTATACACAGCCTGTTGAATCCATACATACTGAGGCTTTTTCCATTGGCTTCTTGGCTCTGAGATACAGAGAAGCACGTATTGTGTTCAAGCAGATGTTGGACCTGCAATGTCAACACCCAAAGAATATGTAGCCCACATTAAGTACAGTATTAGTCTGGTAGCCCTAGAGATCATATTTGGGTCCCTCCCTCAGCCTCCTCAAAACCTTGATTTTAGAGTAAATTCTGGAATAATGACCAGAGTCAAATTAAATACTTAAAATATAAAACATTGCTAGAAATTCTTTCTGTTATCAAACTAATTAACAAATGCCATTAGTATCTTCCCCTCACAACACCCCCACCTACCCCACCTCTCTCCCACAGTCAGAATTTTTGAACTATGGTCCATGTAAAACATATGGAAGTCAGATTAATCGATAATCATGTATTGATCTTGAAAGATACAATGAGAACCCTAGCCTCTCACATAAAGTCCAAATTATATTAGGATATTACTACCCAGTAACCCTGCAGAAGGCTAAGTGTCACAGTGTACAATGGTTTTCAAATCCTCATAACCAGGAAAATCAAATAAGTAATCTAATTTCCTTGCCTACAAACAAAGACATATTGTAAGCCTGTTCTCACAGTTCCATTGGAATCTGGTCCCTGTTTGCTTCTCTACCTTCACCTTTCCTCTCACCTGCCCTGTCCTGGATTCCAGGCTCTTCTGTGCCTGCTGAATGCCACAAATCAATAAGCTTAGAGGCAGGCACAGAGCTGTGAGGACACAAGCACTCATGCTGTAGCACTGCTGCTCTTTTTTGCCTCTCTGTCTACCCATCCTTCAAAATGGCCTTCCTCCAGGAAGCGCTCCCTGATCTACTTGCCTTTAGGCTTCTCCTATGCGCTCCCATTATGTCCTCTGGATACCCTTATGATAGCACCTGTCATGTTTATATGCTAATTAGGCTAAATTGTTTGTCCACCCACCAGATTATTCCTGAAAAATCTTTCTAGTATAAGTACTCACTTTTATGTTTTGCTCATACTAAGGACTTAATAACTGTTAAGTGAATGAATGGATGAGTGAACAAAAAAAAAAATGAATAAACCCTAATCCTTTTGCCTATAATATCATTTCCCTTTTCCTTTATCTAGCCTTTATCGAAACCCTCTCTATATCACAGACAAGCAGGTAATGAACATACTAAAAAAAGAAAAAACAGAAATAAAACAATGTAAACATGAGTGGAGTTCTAAAATTGGATTGTGGTGATGGTTGCAAAACTTTGTAAATTTACTAAATATTATTTGCTTGTATGGATGAATTTTATAGTATTCAAATGATACCCTATTAGGGCTATTTAAAAAATGCATGGAAAAATAAAATATTTACATTATACATTGGTCCAAAGTGAGACATTCAGAAATGCAAAATGGCTGGTTTAAAAAACTGCGTGATAAGTGAGAGAAGTAACTATGGAAATTGCTCATTGAGTTTTCTTGTGTTGTTATTGCAAAGTTGCTTTTTACCTGGACAAGACATTGCTAGGAACTTTGCGTTAAATACACTTATGAGGATGTGAGAGTGTGCATGCTGAAATTGGACTTTTTCCAAATTGGCAGAAGGGACCACCCAATTTCAGGGTTGAATTCATGGTTTGAAAAACAACAAATTTATTTTTATTAATCCTACTTTTATTAAATTAATGAATAGAGTTCAAATTATGTAATTTAACTCTAAAAATGTGTTGACAGCAAATTAAAAACAATAATTTTTTGCAATGAAACTTTATTGACCTTATTTTTGTAGTTTGCTAGTTCTAAGCAAATAAAGTGTTATCTGTTTTTAATCAGCTTCACTACCACTTAATTTCCACTAAAATTTTCTTTGGGGTGTGCCAGTCCTTGTCTGCTGGGCTGCAAATGAAGAGATTTCTTCATATAGCATCTAACATCTAAATTACATAAAAGTGGCCCCCTTTCCCTTTTAAGTTCTTAACTACCTTACATTGAGAAGGAGTTCCTTTTAAATAGATCCTCTTTTATAAATAATAGCAAATGCTTTCATCTGTCCATCAAAATCATGTTGAAAATTCCTTTTCAACCTCATTTTTATGACACCTCTACCTTTTTGGATATAATTTATTAAGAAGGAAAATCACACCACAATAATAACTTCAGACCTCTTTTCTTTGTAGAGATAGCCCGAGGTACAAATACAGCATGAGAATAATTCTTTTCATTATCTGCCTCTTAAAACATAAAATAAAAGTTAGACAATGAATTCCTGTTGGAAACATCAAAGTTAAATATACTCCCTGACAGACTTTTAATAAAATCAAATATGAAGAACAGGAAGGCTAAGTTGTTATAAACATCAGTTGGCATGTCTTGCAGTTCTTGGTGGTCTAAGATCACCGCTTTAAATTTCAAAGGACCTGAGTAAAGACAGCTTCACTGTTGCTCTGGAGTCTTCATATCTGAAAGAAGCCCTTTACAGATCTCAAATGGACTGATTTGATATTTATTACAGAGCTCTCATGGTCTTGCAAGGAATCAATGACTTACACTTGTAGCCATACTTCCAATAAGAATATCTTTTTTAATGAGTGGTGGGAACGGATGTCAGGGGCACATAGATCATTCACGGCTGCCCTTGTCACCCAGTTGCTTTTTATCTGTGACCATTGCTGGATTCGATACTGTACTGGCACTTCCATACGTGTTATCAGTAGGGTTTTGCTATTGTTGTGTTATTGTTGTTCTGATTAAAGGATATGTGGCATTCTTTCTAAATTACGTGTCACTTTGCTGTGATTGTTATTGCTGGCAATTTTAACAGTCTATGAACAGGAATGCTTTGAAATGACTGTCCTCTGTCCTTTGGCATAAACCAATCACCAGGATTTAAATTTACCTGACAAAAACTATAGTGACAGATCTGAGAACAAAGTGGTTTTGAATTGTTATTTCTGACTATTTAACCTTTCCTGTTTTCTGTAACTAGATGTTTTCAAGTACACTATGTGATCATGAAAATAGCCTCAGCTTTTATTATTTCCTCAACCAAAAGCATGTCTTCCAGACATTCCTATACCCTTTAGTGATGAGCAATGGCTTATATTCATTAACCACCTCCTGTTGTTGCAATAGGGATGTGTACAAAAGCTTCAGAACCAAGCTTGATTCCTTAAAACCCACGTTTGATTCTTAAAGATGCACCAGCAATTGTTATTCAAGGGAAAAGAATTAAAAGCAGAAATACTTTTTCTCAACTTCCAACCATATCTGAGAGGTATCCAAGCCACGTTTAGAATGTGATACTACCAGGTTTCCCTAAAAGAAAGTTACTTTGTTAGTTGTGGACAATTACTATTGTTCATGATGCATGAACAGAAGAATTCTTACAGCTCTACTTGGCACCAACAGAATATACTAGTAAGAAAATGTAGCATGTGCTCACTGGGCATGCTGTCAGGCAAAGCAGCTCCTAGGCAATTTGACACAGTAACAAAAGTCACCAAATTCCTTCCAAACCACATATTGCACAAAAGTCAGCTTTTGTGCATTACTTTCCAATCCATGAAAGCATTGAAACACTCAGAGATATGTCTGGCCAATAGGATATGAAGTGAAATAATGAAAAGCACTTTTCTTTGGTCATTCTCAAACAGACCATAAATATTTACATCCCATTATAAAACACCTTAACAGCTCAGTGAGATTGACTGCAATAGCACTCATTGCAATATAACTCCAAACACTTTACAACTCCAATGGACTTTATAACTGTTCCTGATAGAGTTTATCATGCAGGAAAATCTGAGTTGACTAGTTAATGTTCTTTGTTTAAAAAACATGCAAGGGAAACACTATAGGCGCTAGATGAACAGTATTTTAAACTAACGTCTATATTTTATATAGTTTCATCCTCAAGGAATTGGATAAAGGCACTAGGTTTATTTCCTGAGGGTTATTGTACCACTTATCCACAAGTCTTATAAAAAGGAAAATGTGTGTGCTTAAAGCAAAAAGCACCTTATGAGCCTTGCATTTAAATAGTGTTTTATGGTTCACCAAGCATTTCCTTGTTATTTTCTTACTTGATCATCAAGTAAGGAGATGGGAGGAAAGGAGAGCAGGAGGGAGGGAAGGGATATTTACTGAACACCTACTATATATCTAAGACCTCAGGAATGTATATCTATTTGCTGGCCGCATTCTGAAAACCATGTGGAGTAAATGTTTTCATTTACATTTTATAGATGAGGCTCAGAAAGATTAATTCTACTGGCAATGACATATAGGTAATAACTGGCAGAGCTGGGACTGAACCCCAAGTCTTATTCCAAAAGCAGGAGTGTTTCCCCTCTTTTCAAATAATTATCAATATTGACTTTTGAACAATTCTAAGACTATAGTCATTCTATTTTGTGGTTAAAATGCCCTGTCTTTTTATATAGTGGCAAAGTTTTTTGAAATATCCTTTAGTATCTACTCTTTGAAGTATTCTTTTTTTGGCAAAATAAAACATTGGGAAGTCCAATTCAGCCTTCCATATTTTTTAATTCCACAGGTCTTTGAAATACAGAACTCTGCGAATGAGTATGTTCTGGTTCTCTCCATACATTGATCTAGTGCAGGCTTGAGAAGTATGATCACAGACTAGAGTCCTCTACATCTGTAGACAAATGAGATAGGGAAGAGGAATCAAATTCTCTTTGGTTCATGAGTAACATATGAATGATTTGTAAGTGGATAAGCAAAGAAAAACTCTTTATATTTTGACCCTTTGCTATTGGCCTAGTTACCTACTGTCTGCACGAGAGAGGAGGACTGACAATGCTGTATCAAGGAGTTGTCACATGCCCTTTTCACCTTTCTTTCTTAGCCCAGTGGATCTCAAGCTATGTTCCTTAGACCTCAGGAGTCTGTTGAGGAACTTAAGAGCCATTAAGAGGCAAAGGGAGAGGCATCTTCAACCATACCAGCAATATTTTAACTACTTTACATGTGGAGGTTTCATTTTATGATGTTTTAAAGAAAGTTGTCCTCTAAGAACACACACGCATATACACATATGAGTATACATATATTAACAACTATCAACCTTAGCCTAATGTTTATCAGTCTGAGGTTCTCTCATTCTAAAAATAAAAAAAAAAAAAATCTGCAAACCTAACAATAAGGTTTGGGAAGCTATTTTTATATTTTTAATATTACCAAACTATTAACAGTCCATTTTAGCAAAAGAAATTAACTTCAATTGTTGTTTTTGTGTGTTTTTTTTTTTTTTTTTAAAAAAAAAAGAGGATACTTATGATTAAATGTTGGTTAACTATTCTGATTTAGAGAGAGTAAGTATATGATTACTATCTCAGGGTGCTCAGAACATCAATTATATAGGTCTTTGATAACCAAAAGAATAAAGGAATTAATTAACACTTTAAATTTTAAAAAAAGTTAACTTAAAAGACCAAAATGATTCAAAGTATGGAACCTATAATGAAAGAAAGACTTTTTTTAAAGTTGGATTTTTTCCATTAGGCTCTTTTCCTTTTTGATCAAGCTTATTTTCACCTCCTCTTTTGATCTTCACTAAACTCCACAAGTTACCTAGAGCCTGTAGGACTGCTGGGTGTAAAAACCGACATCCAGAGTCTTCTGACTAGGTCCTAGGATAACATATGGCAGAGCCAGGAATACTGGACCTGAACCCTATCCACTAACACCCCCTGTCTAAGGACTGGTAGAAATCTTCCCATTGGGAGAAGTAATCAAACATCTAACAGTACTATTTGGCTATAAGATGGAATTAAAGGTTAATATTAAAAAATTCACATTAACATTGCCAAGTAACTATACTGCTTGTCAGAAATTTAATATGTGTGTCACAGGCCATATAGGAAGAATAGTGTTGCAATAATTACATTAGGATTTTCCACCATCGGGTTTTCTCCTCCTCTGCCAACAAAAGAAGAAAGCTTTTCCACCACGAGCCAGGTAAATCCCACTGAAGAGCTTGCTCTCTGAACTTGACTTCTATACATGACAGTATGATTTGAGATGCTTAAAAGCATTTTTAAAGTGTTTACCTTTAAGAGAAGGAAAAAGAAACTCATGTTTTTGAACTTCCTAGCATATGACTCTCTGATTTAATCTTCATGAACTGCAATATGGAAGGAGAGACTATGAAGTTTTAAATTTAAGGTTATTTTTCTGTTATTGTTATTGTGGTGGTGGTTGTTGTTTTAGTACAGTTGACCAGCTGTATGTACTGTTCTGAAGTAGCCATTGACTAAGGAGGCCTTTTGATTTCTGAAAGAGTAACACTCCCTCCCATTGCTATCTTGTCTGCAAGGAACCTCACCCATTCACTGGAATGGCATTTCTTCATTTACCGTTTCATTGATGCTTACAACCATGTGATGACACAGATAGTGTCAAAATTGCTCTTTCCTGGGAGGTGGGTAAGAGGCAATCATTGAAGGTTAAATGGGGCTAGAGCAGGGAGTCAAGTGAAATTAAGAACACATCTGGAACCAAGGAAATAAAAATGAGTCAAGCAGAAATCAGAAAAAAGGGAAGTGGGACAGGATGCTGATAATAGTGACATCAGGGTCTCGGTGACATGTAGAGTAAAATGAATATAATTAAAACTTAAATAGATCCCCCACCCCATCCTCAGTGCTCACTTCCTGACCTTGGCCATCATTCTATCCTTTATTCTTTTCTTTTTGAATGTATGATGTTGAAAAGTAGGATTAGTTTATCTGGATGTGGCTCTGGGTCAGAAGCAGAAAATGCCAACTCCTGGCATGGTATTTCTCCAAGGATCAGAGAAAAAGTAAGGGTTTCTGTTGCATTAACTTCTTGTTAATGTTTTTCAGCAGAAAGTTCAATGGTTTATTTTCTAAGGTCATGAAATAGTGTGAAACTTTTGGCTGCTTCCTGCTATTACCATATGGCTCCATTAAATCAGTTGCATTTTACTATTAAGTATGTGGTCAGTACTGAAAAATACACATCAGGGAGCTATAGGGTGATGGAGTTAGCATTTCCCAGGCAAAATTTTTACAATGCAAGCACTAGCCTTGTCCTTTCTGCCCTAAAAGATGTGTCTCCAGTGCCCTCTGGAAAAGGGAATTCCCAGAGGATATCGTGGCCTTACGGTACCTTCAGCTTGGATAGCTGTATATACTCCCAGTTCCTTGGTTTGTTTTTTCATCTTGTAAATTGTACAGCTTCACATATTTGTTGAATGTCCATGGCTTTTGCCTCTATTCTACTTCCTTCATTGAAAACTGGTTCCACCAAGAGGAAAGATGACCCCTGGTCCAGGAAAAATGATGGCGGGTTTCACATTAACTATGGTTGGTTTTCTTCTTCAATAGATAAACATGTACTTTGCCATCACATGGATTTCTTCTCAGAGACTACCTGTCTGATCTACATGACAAACTCCCGTTCCTCTCCTTTATAAGACTGTGACCGAATTCCATATGAAACAATAATTCTAGCTTATCATACCTAAGATCTAGTCACTCTCTCTGCTGTGGGATTTCATGATACAGGTTTCTATACCAAACTTTTTAGAATGCACTGAAACTTTACTCCTTAGGCATTGGTCTCTACAGTTAGCTTTTTTGTACTTCCTACTAAGAGGAACATTGGAGAAGCCATATTATCTTAAGAACAAGGGATTGGGTCATAGATAGAGAAGCTAGTTGAACCTCCATTATTACAAATGTCAAAAATGAGGGCCAGAGAAATTAAGTGACTTCTCCAAGGAGAAATATATTGGGGCCTATAACCCATATTTCCTAATGAGTCCTCTACCCATTATAGTTTTTTAATCCATTATGCTACATAGCTTCATAGTCACTCTGCAGAATATAACTGTAAAAGTCAATGCTTTCATATAGAACAGTTCGACAGAGCAGAGAGAGAGGAAGCCACAAAATACATTTTTGAAGAGATTTAAACACTTCTAAAGATCAGGTGCCTCTGCCTCATCCACTCCAAAAGCATAACATAATCCTATGAATTCTCTTTAAGAAATAAAAGAATCTTCTGATGCTGTTTAGCAAGAAGGGATCACATTGAGCATGGAACCAACCTCCCACTCTCTAGCCCCAGAGTCAGGCTTCTGGGCAAATCAGCTTAAGCCCAATACCAATTCTTGGGGCAAAATTTCACATTCTACCTGTCAGTTTAAAGCTGTTGTTCTCAACTAAAAAACAGATAAAAACTCTCCTTCTAGTCTAAGTGACTTAGAATATTCCCTCTTTCATCCCAGAGGCACCGAGATGATGGAACTTATGAACAAGAATAAGCATTTGGTTTTCTTAGCCCCAGGCATGGATTAAAATTTTGTAGGTCACTATTAGCAAGATTGTGACTGTAAATGTCTAACCTTGACCTATATTGGAACATGAATCTTTCAACATTTAAGCCACTTCATTATTCTCCTTAGGATGATCAGATCACCTTCACTTAGCTTAGAGGAATTTTTATGATTTTCCAGGAAATGTAGGCAATCCATGATCAATACCATAAGAACAGAGCCATTGAGAAATAGTAATTAACAAAGAATAAAGGCTTTGTACTAGCACCAAGAATTCAACAAAAAAGCCAAGAAAGTTTCACTCATCCTAAAGAAGCAGACAATTCTCAAGGTTTTGTATGCTTTTTAGTTACTTCCCCCTTTCTGATAGCTCCCCTTCATCAGTGTGATACTCCTGCAGAAATCTTGACATGGCTACTATGACTAATTCCATAGTTATTCTCAAATAATGCTAATTGACTAATTAACCATTACTATGGCTTAATTCTTAACTGATTGACAACCAGAGAAAAGTCATTGGTCACAAAAATACACACTAAAAGTGCAGAACAATAACCTGATGTACTGCATCTTTTGGTGGCTTAGATTTACAGTTTATTTTTCTTTCCTGTTTTTTGATTAAATGGCTATGAATGCAGATAGCTTTCAGTTTTCCTTGTGTTTCTTGCCTGAAAGAACCCTTTAAGTGCTCTTGAAATGGTTAGATGAGCAGCAGAAACAATTGCATCTTTTCAACCCTGATCACAACCATCCTGAGATTTTGATGAGTAAAAAGCATTTGGCATATTTTAAGTCAATAGTGGCCCTCCAAAATCTAAAGTTCTTTCAGAGTACAAACTATGTCACTTGTACTCTCCTGGCATGGTTTTGCTCATTTGCAGGAAAACCATATTTTGCACCACATCCTCACATATTGATATGTTGAGGAAATAAACAGCAAACATCACTTCCCATCCATCTGCTAAGCTTGTTAGAAAGATGAACACCCAATGTTCAGATGTTTTTCACTCAGGTTTGAAACTCCATGCTCAGCATAATTTGCTTTTACTTTTCAAGACATATTTTAATATAATAAAAGGAAATTCTACTCCTTTGCTGAAAACAAATCATACCAATAAGTAGAAAGTCCATCCATGTTGGACATTGTCAAGATACATCTACAACTGGGTTCCTGTCAAGGTTCTAGAAACATAAGCACCAATTTGAACAAAAGACAATTTTCTCCATTTTTTTATAAGAAAGTTCAGCAGTTATGGTTCATATAGGAATAATGTACTTTGATTTCAAAGTACCAGATAAAATACTGAAAATGGGGGTAAAGTACTTAATCTATCATTTCTAACAAACTGTTTTCTAAAGATCTTCACACTCATGCATCAGTACCCAGAATTACACAAGCTCTTCTTGGGTTGCAACTATTTTAAAAGCATGAAGCAAAGCAATAAAAGTCAATTGAACAAGCAAAAATCTGGCAGTCATAGTGCCCACTGGAAACTGAGCCAAATGCTCTTTTGTAAAAAGCAATAAGAATGAGTGGTACAAGCATCCCTAGATGTGTCCCTCTCAATATTTTTACTTCCTCTTTTGTATGGAATTCCAACTCTTCAGGGGATGTTTGCTTCTTTCCTGTTTTTGATTACTCTTCACATTTTAAAGGGCAGAAGGGGAGATTTTGTAAATTATATGTCAGTGGGATACAAAACAGTAAAGAAGCAGATACACAACAAATACTTTCTAAGTTATACCTAACACAAACTCTTAGGGTCCTATGCAGCATAATCCTCTACAATAAAAGCCCAGTGACTGAGTGGTGGAACGACCAGAACGACCACTCAACCAGTTGCTATGACACGCACTGACCACCAAGGGGCAGACGCTCAATGCAGGAGCTGCCCCCTAGTGGTCAGTGCACTCCCACAGTGGGAGCACCACTCGGATGACCGGGATGAGCAGTGTTCCCACAGTGGGTGGATCCCCGTGGGCCATGCCCCCCACCAGTGCACAAATCCCATGCACCAGGCCTCTAAGTATTTTTATAATATCAGTGTTGGTTTTCTTTGTGTGACTAGAAAATGAATATAGTATAAATCTTTTAACTTATCATAATGACATGAAGAAGCTAAGTTGAATGAGTACAGTCTCACTTGCTATTTTACAAAATTCAATACATCAAACTTAATCAAGGGGCAACAGCTCCTGGGAAGACCATAATGACAATGCAGGAACCATAGTGAAGTTCTAACGAAGAAGCAGGGAATAAGAAAATGCAGAGTTCTGAACAAGAAAGGATTTCAAAAGCTGTGTACCATCCAGTTCTTCTCTAACTATGCGATGTGCTCAGATCACTTGAGAACCTTGTTATAATGTGAATTCTGACTCAGTAGGTCTGAGGTGGGGTAACCATTCTGCACTTCTGACAGCTCCTGTATGATGCTGACACTGTGACTCTATGGACTACATTTAGAATATCAAGTTTCCCGTAGAACATCCCCCAGGAACAAAGAAATTCAAAATACATAACTATTTAACAATAATTATTTTTGAAATAATTGCTATGACTTAAACCTAATAAGCAAGTATTGGCACTGTGAGGAAACAGGTGGCATATTAAAAAATAGACAGGTATGTTTTTTGTGCAAATAAACTTATAAATCAACAGACATTTATTATGGACTTACAATAAAGGATAAAAAAGATACATAGTCCCTACTGTCAAGTCTAGTACCCTAATTTATCAAGTCTTACCTTTCCTCAAATATGGTCTACCTATCTAGGGAGAATCCCTTTTATCTAGTTGCTGGACTTAATGTCATCCTGCCTGTTCTGAGATCTTGTTCTGCCATTATCCCTCACTTTCCTGTATCATCCTTCTGTCCTCTCAGCATCTTTCCTTGGTGGCTATTTACTCTCCCTAAAGTGATTTCATTTACCATCTACTGCCATGACTTCAAGGCCAGTGGTCCCTGTTCTCCATCTAAGGAAGAGACTCCTCCCCTAAGATAAAGTCGTTCTTTCTACTTGCCCCCTGGACATCTCCCAGCATGTGCAATTTAGCTAAACTTATTATCGTATCTACAGAAGGTTCTTCCGCTCTTCTTTCTCTGTTTCCCAGAATCTTGTCTTTCCTCTGCCTCGCACAGCTACAGCTCAGTTTCCAGCTGGCCTTCGTCTTTCAACTCTGTCCATAATCCAAGTCAGTATCAGAATTCTCATCCTAGTAAATACATCTTTCTTATAAATATCGGCACTCTGAAAGCTAAATGTACAAATTTCTTAGCTCTACATAGCAGATAAGAACACCAACAAGCTGGACCCAGGCTATTACTTTCATCTTCTTCCCCACCTTCCAAACCACATGCACACAAAATATGCTTAAGCTCCTCTACTCAGTTCACCAGTTACCATGGACATTATGCCCTCTTAGGACTCTACTTCTGCATATACTGCTCTGTCTGCCTGGTATATTGCCCCCGCCTTCTCTGACTAGAAAATTTCAATCTATCTTTAAGATCCATCCTAATCCCCGTGAAGCCTTCTCTAGAGTTAGTCATTCTTCTCTCTAAGAATCCTCCAGCACTCACTTCATACTTCCCTTATGGCACATAGCACATCAAAGAGCGGTATTGGCATCATTTTCTTCACTAACATAAGCACTCCCAGTTGAGATCAGACACAATGCCCTACTCTTACTCTTGTTACCATAGTGCCTGGACCAAAGCAAATATTCAGGAAATGTTTATTACATGGCTGAATGGACATAAAACAGAAACTAATAATGCAAAAATGCAGATGACAAATGACCTGTACACATTAAAAGGCTTATAGGCATACAAAGCAAGAAGTGTTTACTGTGTAAAATTAAATGCTAAAATGCATGCAGTATGACCTTCAGAGAAGACATTCAAGGCCAACTTTGTGCAGGAAAAAGAAATATGAGATGGGCCTTGAAGGAATTATCACTCTTGCACAGGTGTAGGAGGTGACATTACCTGTAAAGCCATAGGGTTAGGGCAGATAGGTAATTATATGATGTATGTAATGAGGTACCATCCTGAGTAGGGCACACAATATTTTTTAAAGAGAAATAAATAAAGTTGATTAAGGAGCACAAGGGAAAGAGAATAGGTATCAAACTTCAGAGGAAATTGCCCTGGCTGTAGTAGGGATAGGACTGTGGGTAGGTAGCACACCACACTCTCCTGTGGCATCAGATCACACTTATTATCAGAACTTGTTGCTAACTGTTTTATTATCACTCTTGGAAGAATACAAATCCATTCTTTCTGGTTCTGCTTCTACATATCTGCAATCATAAACTCTTTGTAATCAAATTCTTAATAGTTGAAACTCATTTGAAGTTACTCTCAGCTCTGCTTTCTCAGTACAGGTGAGCCATTTTGAGAAAGGAAAGCGGAGAATAACTTCAAATCTCTTCTTGCACTTTTTCTCCTTTTCTCTTCTCCAATTTCTCATTCCCACTCCCAGCCCATGGAGGCACTATGGAGATCTGAGCAGAGCGGGGGAACACTGACTCAGATGCTACATTCCCAGCCACTTTGGTTGACTGCGCTGGAGCGAAGACTAATGATGGGAAGGGAGGCCCTGGCCCTGCCCCATCTCCACCGCAATGCCCAGAAGGCCTCCTGGTCCTGGGAACCTCCACATCAGTCACCCCACACCATTGGATTAAAGCAACGATAGTGGCTTCCACATTGCCAATGATATGATATAGGAGAAGAAAAAGAGAGCAAGCCATTATCAATTGCTGCTTCATTGCTGATCATTCATTTCCTGGGTTAGTGGCGTCAGAAAGTAAGCCTTGTAGAAACACACCAGGCTCACGAAAAGTCAACATTAATGCATAAATAATTGTAAACCTTGGTGTAAAGAGTGTCCAGATGAAATTAAAAGTCTACCCTCAGATTATTCTACCCTCTCTCTCTCTTTTTTATAACTTTGTTATGCAGAGGCTGGGACACTGCCATTTCAAAACTGAGGAGATTTCCTCTCAAAGAAGTAAGAAGATTGAATTCATCTTTGGGGCAGACTGTTCCTTTGCTTTGGGATAACTGCTTCAAATGGACCCCTTTATTGACAGGAATGTAAAGGAAGTCCACACCCATATTGTTCTTGGGGAAAATTGTGAAGTAAACTCAGTGCAGGTGTTTTCAACTGAGAAAGTAAATGTACTACTTGGTAATATAAAGTATGGGGTACAGGTTTATACCCAAATTCTTTCTATTTGTTTCTTTCAGGGCAATGTGGTTGTTTTTTACTACCCTGTTTGATAGAGACAAACTTCTGCATGTTCTTGTGGAGTATGTGCATGTGTGTGTGCATGCGTGTGAATGTGTGTGATTGTGTGTGGTATGTGTACATTTTTCTGATTGCTCAAAGGAGATGGATTGGAGACGCTGAGAGAAAGGTCACGCTAGCCTGATCTTCACCTCAGGATGGATGAGATTGGGCAAAAAGAACTGGAAAATCTCAGAAACTAGGACTGGAGCATCGAGTTCTTATATGTAAAATTATTTAAGACTAAACTTCCAAAGAAAAACTAGTGTAACCTATTGATTTTCAAGTCATTTATAGTCATTCTCCTGTTGGAATTAGAGGGCCTGGCCACATTCTCTGGAAGTCAGAGACGTGACTTTCTTCCCAAGAAAGCAGATATTCTCTTTGTCAATCATCCTGGAATGGGACAAGAAAGGAGGCCCAAGGAGGCGAGCCTTAGCCTGAAAGGACTGGTTTCTTTGGGATAACTGCAGATGTGAACTCCAAGGCCTAGAGAATTCTGAGCATTCTAGGAGGTATGAATGGGGAGAGGCTGGGCAGGAGGGCAGGAGAGCAGCAGGAGGTAGATTTTTGAGGATAGCCCTGGCCAGTGAGCTTTGAGGGAAATTTCGTCTAGTCCCAGCTATATGCCAATATCCAGAATATATTTTCCTTTCATTGCTACATGGCTATAGGAAAGCCTTGTAAAAATTTCCAGCTTATCATCAGCTACCCTTCTGGGGAATTGGGAGAAGGATCTTAGAAAATGCTGAGAAAGAGGGAGAAGGAAGGAGCAGTGCCCCTCTCCCTGGCCAGGGCCCTTGTTCAGGTCAGCAATGTCCTTGGCAAAGGCCAGTTACCTCACACTGTGAGTGTGTCTACCTGTACACTGTGGCTTCTTGACAAGGAAGCCAGATGGAAGGGAGGAGAGACTCTTATAAATACCTGGAGAGCAGTTAGAGGCGTCTAAATTCCTTTATGGGCAGGTAGGGGCAAAGTCATTATAATTTCCATATTAATGAAATTGTGACCTAGTTTTAGACACACAGGCCAATGAGGAAGAGGCATACAAGGAATTTAGAGGGGTTAATTGTTATTTTTTCTGGTTATAAAATTGATGTATACTCACTGCTGAGAAATTAGAAAATAAAGGTATCAAAAAGAAAATTAAAATAGCCCACAACTCTACCAAGAGATAACCATAGTTACTGCTAGGCAGTTTTGTAATCTGCTTTCCTGATCAGCAATTAATCTCCAGTTAAGAGAAATTCAAAACTATTTTCCAAAAAAAAAATCCTTACCCTACTCATAGATACTCCTTTGATTCACCTCTGTGCCAAGGGGAGAGGGCCTTTTATTTAAGTATGCATCCTAGTAAGGCTTCTCAATTTTCAAACAAGGTGTCAATCAACCCCACCTGGCTTCTACTTTATACTTAACCAGCAATATAGAAAGACTGCATTCCAGGTATTTGTGAGAGTGTGAGGTTGAAGTCGCTATCCCCCAATATTTTTCAAAAACCCCACTTAGAGAAAAATCATTGACCAAGGATGTTCCAAAGCAAGTGAAATTCAATAATTACTCTTTATAGTCCAAAGTCCATCCTAACACACCCACAGAACCATATGCATAAACTTATCCTATTTTCTCATTTGTCTTGACTTGGTGACATTAACCTTTTCTTAAATAATGTATTTAAAAAACTTTACAACACCACCTAGAATAGCTGCATGGTAGCTATTTTGGGAATACCTCATAATTTATTTGGATATTTAATTTCAGTTTTTCATTATTATATCTAAAACAGGAAAGAGCATCTCTGTACACAAGTCTTTTTATCAACACAATTAGAGAATGGAACACAGAAAAACATAAGCGATGAGTTGCTATAGTGAAGAGGCCAAGGGCCATAGTGGAAGTGAAGCCCTCACCAAAGGGCAGAGAGTTGCAAGAGGGAGCAGAAAGATGAGAAAGAGGAGAAAACCTTGCCCCTTCTCAGCTTCATCTAAGGGTAAAATTTCCCTGGGTTTATGAGGTACTGAGATACCTACCAACACTGTCACCTCTTTCTATAAATTCTCTATTATTTAGCATGGTCAGGAAATGGTATATTTATTTTGATTAATCATACATTCTGGTTAATAGAGAATTGGAATGTAATGCCATTCACCAATGACTAATCTCTCAAGGATTAGACTATAATAAAGTTTAGTAAAGCTAAGGTGAATAAAATTTACATTTTTTAAGTAATTCTAAGGATTGGTCAGAATCTGCCCATTAATTCATTCATTTCTCAAATATTTATTACAAATCTATAATTATGTAGGGCACTATGTTAGGTGCTATTGCATCCATGATCTATTGTCTCTTAATTCTAATTAGTATATACTTTAATCTATTGGACTTTACACAAAGGATAAAAGTCATAATTTATAGAGAATCAGGCTATTAATAATTCTTTTTAAAAAAATTAAAGAGACTACTTTCTAAAGTTGCCAAATTTGTTATCTGGGTGGATTTAATGTTATATTATTTTAAAAATTCATGCTCAGCGGGTGGAAGGGAAGAGATCATTCAAAGGACTTGTATGCATGCATATAAGGGTAAGGGCACCTGCTGAGGGGTAGGAGTGGCCAGGGAGAGGTCAATGGGGGAAAAAGGAGACATATGTAATACTTTAAACAATAAAGAATTTTTTTAAAAATCATCCTCCCTCAAAGCTCCTAAATATTGTAAAAGAGTCAACATCCAAGTAAAATTCTGTGGCAGATTTACTATTTTTAATAGTAGTAAGAGATAAGAACTATCACAACTTTTTATTTTCTATAAACATCATAATTTTGATTTCCCCTCCTGCCTGGGTGGAGGGAAATTCAACTTCAGTCATCCTGAGGGTCCCCAGAGTTAGGCCAGGGTTCACTGTCTTTCAGACTTTGAGTCTTTATGAAGTTCCTTGGGGTCATTGGCCCTCTCTGCAAAGTTGGTGGTGCCAGACACCCTATGTTCCAGCTGCACAGTCTCTCTAGATCCACCACTTCATGCTTTTGAGGTGCACCTGGATCTGGAAATACTGAGCAAGGCCAGCACTCCAGGCCTCCATCCTATCCCACAGATAGGCTCTGACCTTTTGCTCTGCGACTGTGCTTCCACTTCAGGAGACAGCCAGGCAATGAGATGTGTGGCCCCGTGTCCCAGGATCTCAAGATCTGCTCTCCCCTCTACAACCCCAGAGGGAATCCTTTGGAGTCTCTCTGCATGTTTCCTCAAAAGCAAATCAACCCACCTCAATGGAACTTACTGTGCACTTGCTAAGTACCAGCACAGTCCTAAAAGCTATGCATGTACCATCTGATTGAACATCATTCAATCTATTTTTTCCCCCAAAGGAGAAAATTTACTTTGAAAGTCACAAAGGTAGAAAGAGGAGAGTCAGCTGAGCTGTGTGGGCCCTTGGAGCTTAGGAAAAAGAAAGGCAAAGGTAATGCACCTGGGGTCGTGGTCAGCAAAACGTGGCTCGCGAGCCACATGCAGCTTTTTGGTCCCTTGAGTGTGGCTCTTCCACAAAATACCACGTGCAAGCGCACGTACAGTGCGATTGAAACTTCGTGGCCCATGCGCAGAAGTCGCTTTTTGGCCTGGGCGAGTCTATTTTGAAGAAGTACTGTTGATATTTGGCTCTGTTGACTAATGAGTTTGCTGACCACTGACTAGGGGAAGGAGAGAGGGAAAGGGCATGGGTGTGTGGGCCTTGGGAAGAGAAAGGGTGTGGGGGAAGGCTTGAGCACACCAGAGAGAGAGAGAGAGAGAGAGAGAGAGAATGAATTCACCTCATTGAATCTTAATTACAACCCTGTCAATTAGGCCATATCCCTAACTTACAGATAAGGGAACTGAAGCTCAGAGAGTTCAGGTAACTTGTCTAAGATCACACAGTCAATGTACCAGCACTGCAATAGCCATTCCTATTACTCTCTATCTTACATTTCTGAGCCTTATCCTTATTCTTATCCGAAAAACTGAGACACCAAATTGAGACACCAAGAATGTAAGTGACTGATACTAGGGCACACAATCCAATATTCCCCTGGTACAACATTTTTTAAAAAATCATAGGATTTAGGCTTATGAGCACATAAAATTAAAATGAGACATCATCATAGTAGTGGCAAGAGTATAAACTTAGCCAGACTTGTCAAGAGAATAAGGACTTAGCAAAAGAACTAAAATGCACTATTTGAATATATGTATATTTAAATAAATATCTATATTATTATTATTATTATTATTATTATTATTAGGCAAATGTCTACCTAATGGTTTCCATGAGCAAAACTCTGTGTTCAGTGCTCTGAGAGATAAGACTCCACCCCTTGTCTTCCCACAGCTTATCAGCCAGTGCATTCATATCATACACAGGTGTTCAAATAGACCAAGAAGTGAATACAAACCGGGGAGGAGGACTGCTGAGAGTGCTGAGTGTAGGCTGAGCATGGACACAGCCAGCCTCGAGTTTCCAAACCTGAGTACAGGAGCGTGGGTAATCAAGGCAAACAGTGTGGGTGACCCCGCCTTCCTCCTTTCAAGGGATGAGAATGCTAGAAGCTCAGCTGTTGCAGAATGTAAACCATACGGATTGCCCAGAGTTACTGACTTGCCTAAAGCCATAAAAACATTTTTTATGAGTTATTTTTCACTTCTTTTTCTGCCAGGATCAAGTATCAGCATTGTTATATTCAGAAACACGCCACTTTTAACACAGTAAAGAAGAGCTAGCCCGACCGGGGTAGGCAGAAAACAGTTGTCAAAGGCAGGAAGTCTTCCAGACTCCAGCCCCAAGCTACAGCAGAATAAATTTGAGACATTCAACAGATTTCTAATGCGCTGGGATGCCTGAACTAGCCTTCCTATTTACTAGTAAAGAGACAAAGAATGTTGTTTTGACAGAGCCAAAAAGAGATTTCAAGCAGATTTGGAATACTCAGATGAGTTTTTCTGAACTGATCTAAAAAAGAAATTTAATTACTGCTCAGAACCTTAAAACTACTGCAAAGATTTCTTCTCCATCGCTGGCTTTCTTGAGCTCCTTCAGGGTATACCCAACGGTACCAGGGGCTTTGCACTCTTATAACAAATCATTATGCTCCATCTGTCCCCCCACCATTTGTTGAATTCTTTACCAAATAGAAAAAAATGTCAAGAGACTCCAGTTGCCTGGTTTTAGGTTTTGACTGACTCCTACCCCATCAAGGGCCAGGATCACCATTTTCTTTGTCTTTGACTTTTCAGGAGACCCAGAGATTGAAATCCAATACTTTTGTCTGCATCTGCTGCTAAAAGCCTTTTTTCCCTGACCATGCCACAGCTCCCTCGAGGCTCATTAAGCACATTTACATTTGGCTCTTAAAATCCTAAATAGCCCATTTCACGCCTAGCAATGGTGTATTGATGAAAGAAGCACTCAGCTGATGGCCTGCAGGATGAGAGGGAAGTCTCTTTTGATTCTAGATATCTCCCACAAAGGAATTGTACATGCTGTTAAGGACTTAAACAGAATCCTGCTAGCAGTAGACTATTGTTAGAAGGACACATGCACACAAATGCCATCCTTATGTACTGTCAGATGCACCCCTTCATGTGCAGAAAACATGGCAAGGGTCTAAAATGTAGTGGAAATGCACAGAGGTGAGAGGAAGAGGGAGAGAGAGAGAGAGAGAGAGAGAGAGAGAGAGAGAGAGAGAGAGAGAGAGAGAGAGAAGGAGAAAGTAGAGAGAACAGGAAGGAACATGAGTAGAAAGAATCTGCATTGGATTTCAATGTAAATCTTTCTCGCTCACCAAATTGTAAGGATAATAAGAAGGAAATAAGATGGGTGGACTAATAAAAGCACATGAGTGGATGTCAATGAGCTCTGCCTGGATCATGGGAGGCTAATGAGGGACCAAAGGGTTCACATCACCCTAAGATTCAGGTTGAAACACTTGGGAAAGCAACAGAAGATCCACATGTTCTTGACAATCTTCATTTCCTCTCACACCCCAGAATAGAGTAATATTTATCTTTGTGATTTCATGCTCTCTAGAGCAGGGGACTCAGCACACGATGGGAAGTGTCTTTTCACTTTTTCTAGCCCACAGAAATTGAATATCTATTCAACTCCATGCTGGTTACACAAGGATCCACAAGAAACAATTCTTGATCATTGGCTGGTCAAGGTGGGAAAGAAACCTTTTATTTTCCATTTTATATCTTTCTGTATTTTTTTTACAGGGAGGAAGGGAAAGGGATAGAGAGTTAGAAACATCGATGAGAGAGAAACATCGACCAGCTGCCTCCTGCACACTCCCTACTAGGGATATGCCCGCAACCAAGGTACATGCCCTTGACCGGAATTGAATCTGGGACTCTTGAGTCCGCAGGCCAATGCTCTATCCACTGAGCCAAATCGGTTAGGGCTTTCTGTATTTTCTTAAATAAAAGTAATAGATGCACATGATTAAAGTTCAAAGACAATACGGTTTATATGTGCAGTGAGATAATTTATATTTTGGTTTTCTTCATTATATTTGTCTGTATTAAAAAACTGTCAAAAATGTTTTCATGGTAGTAGAGGGAAAGGGTTGTCTACTGTACCACCTTTACCGCTCCATGCTCTGTATGTAATCTGATTAACATTTAATTCACAGGTGAACTTCCCACTACAGAATAGATAGGTTCCTAAAGAAAAATACATAAATCAACCTTTTATCAACTGAATTCTTTTGAATGTGCCAAGAGCATTTACTACTTACAGGAATATTTCTATAAAGCTGAGGTTGGTAAACACTATTTAAAACAGAGTTCGTGTGTGCAGTGTAGAAAACTGATGGAGGGCAGGCTCTGGAGCTTGTCCACCTGGGTTGGAATCCCAGTGCTGCTACTTCTTATCTATATGTATGTGCTCAGAAAAGTTATTTAACTTCTATGGCTTCTCATCTATAAAATGGATATAAATTAGCAACTCTTTCATCAGGTACATGTGTGTATTAAATAACAGAATCTATTTAAATCACTTCTGACCTGGCACAAAGTAAACAATCAATGTTAGCTATTTTCCTTATCATTATTACTATTACTGTTCTGGTTACACTATCACTACTATTACAGCACTTTGGAAGGCTGCAGGTCTGTCTTCCTTCCTTCTCTAACTAGATGGCAAGTCCTTGTGGGCAAAACTGGGCTCACGCTGGGCTCCATGTCAGCACCTGTGCTAGAATAGGGACACTGGTGACTGAATGAGGCACAAGGGCATTAAAAAAATACTAATAGGATTATCATCCAAAATGCGTAAAGAAATCATACAACTCAATAGTGAAAAACTAAACAATCCAATGAAAAAAAAAAAGATCAGATCTTTCAAAAGACATTTTTCCAAAGAAGACATACAGATGGCCAACAGGTACATGAAAAGGTGCTCAACATCACTAATTATAGGGAAATGCAAATAAAAATCACAACAAGATAACATCTCACATATGTGATAATGACTATTACCAAAAAGGCAAGAAACAGTAAGTGTTGGCAAGGATGTGGGGAAAAAGGAAACTCTGGTGGGAATGTAAATTGGTGCAGCCACTGTGGAAACCAGTATGAAGTTTCCTCAAAATATTAAAAATAGAACAACCATATGATCCAGCAATACCACTTCTGGTTATTTATCTGAAGAAAATGAAAACACTAACTTGAAAAGATATATGCGTCCTTATGTTCATTACAGCATTATTTACAATAGCCAGGATCTGGGAACAACTTAGTGTTCATTGAAGGATGAATGGATAAAAAAAGGTGTGTGTATATATGGAATAATGGAATATTATTCAGCTACAGAAAAGAAGAAAACCTTTCCATTTGAGACAACGCAGATGGACCTTGAGGGCGCTATGCTAAGTGACGTGAAATAAGACAGACATGATCTCACTTATATGGGAAATCTAAAACAAACAAACCAAAAAGCAAGCTCATAGATGGGTGTGGAGGGGGGGTGAAATGGGTAAAGGTGGTCAAAATGTACAAACTTATTTATAAAATAAGTTATGGGATTATAATATACAGCATGGTGACTACCAATAATAAAAGGGTAATATGCTAATTAGACCAGACGTCCTTCCGGACATCCTTCCTTCCAGACAAAGCCACAGCAGGCGGGGGCCGAGGCAGAGGCAGCAGAGGCCCCCAGCCACAGCCAAGGCCCTTGCAATAATTTCAGCATTGGGCCTCTAGAAGTTAATAATACTGTCTTGCATATTTGAAAGTTATTAAGAGTAGATCTTAAAACTCCTCATCGCACACAAAAAAATTTTGTAACTATGTATGGCCACAGATGTTAACTAGACTTATTATGGTGATCATTTGGCAATATATGCAAATATAAAATCATTATGTGGTACACCTGAAACTAATATAATGTTATATGTCAATTATATCTCAATAAATATATTTTTTAAATTTTTTAATTAGACTACTGAAAATCCTAATTAATTGCAGCTGCCATGTACCTAGCATTGTGCCTGAGACAGAGTAGGGGCCCAAAAGTAGATGAATGAATGAATGAATGAATGAATGAATAAACATAAATTCAGGGCACTTTCTAGAGAACCTAAAATAATGACATATGTAGTATATTTATATAATTAAACTCTAATTTTGTTTTTCTTTTTCTTAACAAGGCCTTAAGGAAATTTAGGGCCGTCAAAGCTTCAACTAAATGAGAAAGGCAAAAGCATAATTAGCAAGCCCCAAACAGATGATGTTTTCAGTGAGGTTTATGTCTTGTTAAAAGGAAACAATTTGTACAACCCTTTCTGAGCACACCTCATCTATCCTTCTCACAGTCCTGCTTTCCTCAGGGTTTTTTCCACGTTGAGCTAAGAGACTTTCAATGTTTGCCGACCAAGAGTGAAACCTGGCCTTTGGAAGTGGCCTCCCCCAAAAGATCTGCTTACCAAGGGGTCTCCTCAGCCAAAGCACTTTTGTTTTCTTAATAAGATGTGCCCCCAAAACTAGTGATTCCCACATCAGTGAAGTCTTGGTCTGCCAAGGCCACAATTTCCACATTAGTTGAAATTACCATAGTGAATCCAAGCCCTTGATGTTGCTTTTATTGAGGCTGATTGCTTTGTGCACATAAGTATATGTGTGTGTGTGTGTGTGTGTGTGTGTGTGTGTGTGTGTGTGTGTGTGTAAAAATCAGTAAGATTGCTAGTTATTTATAATTCTTCTTAAGGTGCATTCTTCATGCAGCTAGTCTTTGAAAATAATGTGGCTACTTAATGTAAGGGGTTTGAGAGCACTTGAGTGGGAAGAGCCAGGTGTGGACAACCCCCTCCACTAAGGTAGAGCTGTGGAAGGTAGAGGTCAGTTCACCAACCTCTCTCCAGCCACATCTCCGCTTCACAGAGGGGGAAACTGAAGCCCAGAAGGGTGGAATAACACAGAAGGGACCATCAGGATTTGACTCCAACCCAGTCTCTCTCTTACTTCCTCACCTTGATGCCAAAGTATTACCCAGAAAAACCCAGGAAGCTTGAGAGGAATCTAAGAGGAGAATGTGTTTAATTTCATTCATAACTGTTTGGGCTTTAACAAACTTAAAATAACTTTGTATTACTAGCAGTAGCAAATATTTACTGAGCAGGTACCACTTGGAACACTCAGTGCTAGGTGAGATGGTATAAATATGGTGCATACCTTCCATTCAAGGCCCTGAGAGACAGTCTCCATGCTCAGAGGCAAAAACAAGGAGATGATCACAGCTAATCAGTTTATCACCGCCTGCTGCTAGCCCCTTTTCAAAAGAATTACCTCATTTGATCTTTACAGCATTACTATCAGGTGTGTATAACTACATGCTCGTTTTACAGAGAAGGAAACCGAGTCTCAGGGAGGTTACTAACTTGTCCCCACACAGCCACTAAGTCAAAAGACAGGTTTCTAACTTAAGGTGTCTGATTTAGGAGCTTATACTCCTAACCTGGATTTGTTTCCTAGAGCTGCCATGACTAAGTACCACAAACTAGGTGGCTTAAGTTCTGAAGGCTAGAAGTTTAAAATCAGGTGTCAGCTCTCCTAAGGACTCTGAGAATCTCTTTTATGCCTCTCCCTTAGCTTCTGATGACAGCTGCCAATTTGTGGCATTTCTTAGTGTATAGGCGCATCATTCGAACCTCTGCCTCCACCTTCACATGGCGTTTTGTGTGTCTGTGTCCAAATGTCCCTCTTCTTATAAGGACACTAATCATATTGGACGAAGGCCCACCCTAATGACTTCATCTTAAGTTGATTACATCTGCAAAACCCTGTTTCCAAATATGGTCACATTCGCAGGTCCTGGGGATTAGAACTTCAACATATCTTTTTTAGGGGGATGCAATTCAACCTATAACATAACCACTAGACCATGTTGCCCCTCAATCCCAATGTTATAAACATTTCTCACCCTCTGAAGAGATATTTTGTACAGTTTGCGTTTTCTTTTTTATTTAATAAACAAGAGATCACATCCCACCATCTTCACTGGCAACTGCACAATCTGAAAAACAAAAACAAGGAATCTCTCTGACTCAGGACACCAACTAGAATCCAAACCCTGATTCTGTTAGTGATTATTTGAAAATAGTTATCTATAGAGTCCTGAACTTCATTTTGCACCAAATTAACTTTCTGAGGTAGGTTTAGCCCAAAGCTATTATAAGATATCTGGAAACAGTCATACATAGAATTCTAGAATATCCCAGAAAAAAAAAGGTCCCCATAGATCCACCGGCCACATTTTACAGGTGATGCACATCAGGCTCAGAATCAATGACCAGGCTGAAGTCACATGCTGATTATGGCAGCAGCAGGACCAGAACCCAGGTCTCCTGGCCTGCAGCCTGAATCTCTTTTTGGAACTCAGAGGGCTACTGGTCTTCTGTCAGTCTGTGCCAGATGTGCTCAGAAGTATTTGTGATACTTTGCACTCTTTTGGGAGCTCCAACAAGGTGGGTATATCTATCCCGGGGCACATACATATTTGAAGACAAGCAGGAGACCTACCCCACATACTATCTGAACTATGTCATTTGACTGGCGAAGCTGAGCAACATCAGTCTGGGTAGCTTAAACGTTCCAAGTGCCAGGATTTTGCTCTCAGTCCCAGGAGCCTACTTTCATTCCTGAATCCTCAGCTATAAATGACATGTTAACAGCACTTCCTTTCTTCACTCCTTTCAGTTTGACAATTCAGATATGAAAACATTTGCCAAAGATAAGTGTAAAGTAAAAGGTTCTGAAGAGAAATATTACATAGGTTCCCCTTGGAGAATATTTTTCTCTTTAATTGGGGTCCAGTCAGTGGCGTCTGATTGGGAGGCTGAGTAGAAGAGATCCTGGTCTCACACTCAGATTTCCCAGGCCAGGCTAGTGGGAAGGAGAAGCTCTCTCTCTCCAAGACTGTCCATACAAAGCAGGGTGGGCCTGTAGCAATTTCAGTGTCCAGCTTTACAAAGAACTCTCTTATCCAAGTGGCCTTTCCAACAAGAGCTTATTTAAATAAACCAATAATTAAAAGCTCTAATGTGCAGCACCATGAAACTCTAGCTCATGGTCACTCAATGGATTAATTTAGATAAAAATATCTATCTCTGCAGTTCTCTTCTGAGAAGTTAAACCACAATCCCATCTCACCTCCTTTTCTGAATTCTGTCCTGTTGGGGCCAGGATGGCTGATATATTTATACTCAGATAGTAAATTGGGATATGAGATATAATGAGGCAACATGGGGTACATCACAAGTCTTGATTTTGACACCCAGCTTAGTAACACTCTTCCTCTTTGCCGACCTAAAGAGTGAGCAATTTATTCCTGGGTAGATGGGTTGCATTAGGGCACCTTAGAGTTGCTCTCCTGCCTGAAATTCCCTCCCAGCCCTTCTCAATCATGGAATCAGTTATTTAACATCTGTATCATCCACCAGAAGGCAAGCTTCATTTCTGTCGGAATCATCTCTGTATACTCATCTAATGCCAGGCTCATTTTATTAGGCACTACATTTTTTTTTTATTGAGTTGAAGTTTCTCAAATGTTTCTAAGGGATCAACATCTGGTTCATAGTTCTACAACTTATGACTTCCAATAAAAGATATTTCCCTAAAGCAGTATTTCAAATTCTCAGCTTTTAGCAGAATGAAAAGTCAACAGACATCTATATGGCAGAATTTGCCCATGACACTGCCACATTTTTCACCTGGCCAGGTAACTTACAGTATATCCTCACCCCCTAACCACTAAAACACTTGTGTTCTCTCTCCTTTTATTTTCAGTAATGTTCTCTGCTATGCAACTTATGCTTCGATTTTGTGGCCATTCATACATACATAGGTATGGCTTTGGGGCATGTCCATCATTTTTATTTCATCCATTTCCTTTGAACCAGGCAAATTCCATTGGATCTGGTTCCTTGTGCTAAAACTCCAGGTTGACTTTATTTATTACTTATAATCGGTACATAATCTAAGATCATAAGTATAGTTCTCAAGCATCTCCCCTGTTATTTTCTTCAGTAAATTACTAGGCGCCTCCCGCATCACTGTGCTTTCTGTGCCATGCTGGCTGTCTGCCTAGTATCTAGTTCGTAGGCCTTTTTTACTCCTCCCACTCAAAGTTCAGTGTGAAGCTGTCTTACTTAGATTGGTATTCTCTTTGCCCTTATATCTTTTACTCTTCCTTGTGTGTTTGGTGTGTATTCTGTCTCTTGACATTTTGTTTCTTGAGCCATGTTTGAGAAAACTCATTCTTTGACAGTGCCTCTGGAGCCAGATGACACCTTTTCAGATTTTCTTTGCTAATTCAAAATTATGATGATTCCTTAGAAGGAGAAGTGAAATTAGCATCCATATCCAGAAGTTCTTAAAATCCCTGACCCTGATTTTTGTAGATAATGAAGAAATTTGGGGATGAAAAAGTACAAGGGAGAGTTGCTGCTGGAGCCTGTATCCTTCAATATCTTTTTCCTTCTGGTGTCCTTGGATAAAACTTTGTGGCTGTCCAGAAGAGTTTCTTCAGCCCTTCCAAGAAATCAGAGCGGCTTTCATCATGGCCTTTGATCTTACACTGACGCACAAGACAGACCTGCACTGATAGCACCAGAATGCCCATCCCCTAAACCCACAGAGATGCAGAGTTAACATACTTTTCCATACCCAGGGATGGGGGCACCATTCCTTTGGTTTATCTTCTGGGATAAGCTATATAGATATTAAGACACAGCTAGAAGGAAGGAAGGAAGGAAGGAAGGAAGGAAGGAAGGAAGGAAGGAAGGAAGGAAGGAAGAAAAACATTCAAGATGTAAAAATCACATTTCTCTCTGAGTTTCACCTTGGTTCTCTACTCAAAAAGTCAATTATCTAAATACATGCATACCTCATTGGCCCTTTCTCAGACCACTCCTCAGCTATTATCTAATTGTTAATGGTTACCTCCTTTAAGGTTTACTATAATTAGACACATCTCTAGTCGAAGGAGTTCTGGAGGCCCTGTTGATTTCCTCTTGCTATTCCCTACCCAAGGGATGTTAAGGGGAGGGAGAAAGAGGACACTATGTGATTCTGGGGGAGCGGGGGTGGAGGGGAGGTTCAGGGATGATAAAAGTGGTATGAGGGCTCTCTGCTCCTATATTCCCTAGGTCAGCGGTCGGCAAACTGCTGCTCGCAAGCCACATGCAGCTCTTTGGCCCCTTGAGTGTGGCTCTTCCACAAAATACCACGTGCGGGCGTGCATGTACAGTGTGATTGAAACTTCGTGGCCCATGCACAGAAGTTGGTATTTTGTGGAAGAGCCACACTCAAGGGGCCAAAGAGCCACATGTGGCTCAAGAGCCGCAGTTTGCTGACCACTGCCCTAGGTCATTCTAACTTGACCTTTCCATTGCAGAGCAGGGTTCTGTTAAATAACCAATTCATTTGGCAAACATTTGTTATAAGCCTACTCCATGTCAAATCGTATCTAGGTGTTGGGTACAAGAATGAATATCACAGGCAAATAAAGACATCAACAAATAGGCCTTGAGTTTAAAGAATTTAGCTGAAGAAAAATGCAATATATATGCAACGTTTTTTACAAACTTTGAAGGACCTATTATAGAACCTAAAACACTGTGGCTCTTCAAATTTCTGAATGAATAAATGAACTTCTATTGAAAATATTGAGGAATGACTCTGTTCAGCCTCCTGGGAAATACTGCCTGCTTAATAAGAACAGTGGTGACTCTCTAGGAGGGCTAAATTGACTCTCACATTGATGCATTGTGTTTTCGAGTCTTCATCTCTGTTGGGGGACATTTTTTTCAGAGCCCAGTAAATTTTCCCATTTCAACTTATACCACCACTTACAGTTCAGACCCTGGTTTGTACAACTACACATACCTTGATTATGTCATTTCCTGTTTCATTACTCATTAACCTGCCCTGCATCTCACCATCACCACCACACATCAAACCCATGCTGTTCAGGGTAGAGTCCAAGGCTTAACAGGGCTTACAGGCTCTATAGGAGGGAGCTGCTGAGTACCTCTCAAGCCTCATTTCTTGCCTCCCTTCCAATCATCCTACATTTTGTGTCAATTGATAGCTCTTAGAAGCAAAAAAAAAAAAATAGTCTTACTTCTTTTCTGTCTTTGTACAGGCTATTTCTTTTTTCTCCTGGGTAACTCCCACTGGGCCTTGAGGATTCAACTTAAGCATCCTTCTACTCTGAAAGCCCTTCTAGAAAAACCCAGAGTGATTTTGATGCCTCTTCTCAGGCTCCCAAAGCATACTGCACACAGTGTCCTGAAATTGTCAGCATTTGCTTAATATATCTTACCAATTACCCTAGCTGCTTGAGGACAGGAAGTGTCTTTCTCATCACTATACCTCTAATGTACGTCCCAGTGGCCAGCACACAGTAGGGGGTGTGTGTGTGTCCACACAAACATATGTGAAAGGGAAAGATAATAGAAAAGAAACAAAAACAAACAAAAAAAAGCACCTGGCTTTAGAATCCTAGCTCCCAGAGGTGGCTGGCAGGCAGGCAGGAAATTACCAATGTGTTCATGTGAGTACTCTCTCTATGGACTGGAGAGAAGCCAAAGGAATAGAATATTCTAGCACTTAGAGATTTTACAGCCTAAGAAGGGAAAAAAGCAGGCATTTTTAAAGGGACATGAAACTTTGGAGAATCACAGGGATGGAGAAGCATAAATTAACAGTGTGCAAATTGCATTATTACCTTTTATTGGGTTTTTAAAAGACGTTTGGTAATACAACTATTGGCATTATTTCTGTTTTGGGAATGAGGAGCTATAAGAAATATAGACCATTACCAGAGTCCACCTGACCCATCATTAAGAGATAAGCAAACTCTGTTTATTGAAATACCAGCACCCAGTGCAAGACAGGCCACATATAACCAAGCTTCTGCCTGGAAACCCCAGGGTCAAGGCTGCCCCAAGTGGTGTTCCACTGATAGAGAAAGCCTTCTCTGGGCCACCATTTTGCACTCCCCTGACCTTTCTGCCCATAAAACAATTTCCCTTATCTAGGCTCATTCCCCATGGGCTCTGCTCTCTGAAGGGAAAGGGAACATTTGTTGAGCCCTCTCTATGTGCACATCTGATATAATTTCCAAAGGCCTGTAGATGTGGAGAAATAGAGCCATCTTATGAAGATGAAACTTAGACTCTGAAAACTGAATAATCTGTTCATAATCACATGGTTAGTAAGCAGTAGAGCCAGGATTCAAATCCTACTACTTGATTCTAAGGACAATGCTCCTTTCATTACAATAGACTATGCTACGTAAGGTTGGCTTAACCTGTCTCTTCCCCCGTTAAAATTCACACTTTGACCTTTGGCTCTTTACCCCAAAAACGTACCCACCAAGGCCAAGCTAGTTACCATAGCAATGGCAGATGGGGAAATTTTGGCTATAAGTGTCTCGCAGCCCCCCCTCCAATTACATCAGGTGTATACCATGGACTCCTCCTAAATTGTTCTAATAATCACTGTGCCGATTCTTAAAATTGCTCAGCATGTGCAATCAAAAACAAAATGATATGGAAATTGATAGTGAAGTAAAATAGAACACCTCATATATCCACAACACTGCCTTTGTATTTATAATTTCATCAGGAAGGGAAAGCTTATAGGAAGATAATGGCACCATTTATTCTTACAAGCAGGTTTATACCTGTGAATACATATGAGTTAAGGTTAGTTTAAACACTATAATCTCTTTTCATGCATTTTTAAAATTTTAATTTGTGCTTAAAATATTTAGATGGCTTCTTTGTACCCATGAATAAATAATCCTATATATGCTTTTTTTGGCCCACTTAGCAGAAAATGACTAATCTATATTTTAATTCTTTCTTATAATATCACTGAATTCACAGCTGTCTTAGGAACTCCGGAGAGGAAATGTGGGCTCTGTCCTTTTGCCTTCTATTTCTCCTCTGCGCCCAAGAAGGGCTCCAGACCTGGGGAGAAATAAAAGTGTCTCCTTCTGGAAGGGGAGGGGAGCTTGGTGTACTGGGGACTCCAGAAGGGTGATGTCATATAAAAGTGAGCACTGCTCCAGGTCTCCTGACCACAATAGTCAGTTGCCGTGCAGGGATCATCATGAAGCATCCAAAGAAACCTTACATCACCCCTTCCTCTAGGACTAGGGTCTAAACGGCTATAAAAATTCCTCCAAGTCATGTTTGTTGGACTTGGGCTGAGGGCCGTGGTGGCTCATTATGACTGAAAGCTCGGAACAAGCATGAAAGAAGAATGAGATATGGAGAGAGGTGTCACTCTGAAGCCTGGCGCCAGAATAGAAGTATTTAGAAAAGCAGTCGGGGTGTAAGCCAGAGTTATTTTCGCACATGTTTAGCTTAGTTAACCAACATCAGATGCCCTAAAGCCAGTACTCTCCACCCCACCCAAACCAAAACTCAGAGTTTCAAGAATAGCAATAAAAAAATTAACTCATGAACATGTTAACTGAATTTCCCTTTCTTCGGAGATTTTTTAAACACCACAGCAAAATAAATCTCTGCCAGTTTGTGTTTCTTTTGTTTGTTTGTTTGTTTGTTTGTGCCTTTTATTTATTTTTATTTATTTTTTTATTGCTTAAAGTATTACAAAGAGTATTACATGTGGCTCCTTTCTCTTTTTCCCCGCCCTTGACATTCCCCTGGCAGTTTGTGTTTCTAAACAGTACATCAGAGAACCTGTCTATATTAGAAGTGCTCATAAGGTCCTAGGATGCTTAGAATTTTTTCTGTAGAGATTATGATCCTTGAGTCTGGCACTCAAGAAGCTATTTGTAGGGGGTCACATTGTCAGCTATGAGAACGTCCCACCTATGAGAGACGGTACCTTTGTAAGAAGTTGTGGTTTGATGACAAAGCCAAAGATTCAGTGATCAATTTTTCAATCAATAACACTTATCAAAATAAAACTCATTATTAAAGCAGTTAAGTCTGATGACAGTAAAGAGCAACCTTATTTAAGAAAATCATGCATATTTAGAGTAAGATATAAAGAAATATTTTTAAACTCTAGAACACATTATTACTTTCTCACTAATACTTCATTGATGTTGTTAAACAGGAAGCAAAAAGAAAAATTTATATAGAAATATAAAGTGAACCCAGACAGCATGGCTCAGTGGTTGAGCATCAGCCTATAAACCAGGTTTGATTTCCAATCAGGGCACATGCCTGGGTTGTGGGTTCCATCCCCAGTAGGGAGTGTGCAGGAGGCAGCCGATCAATGATTCTCTCTCATCATTGATGTTCCTATCTCTCTCTCCCTATTCCTTCCTCTCTGAAACCAATATATATTTATGAAATATAAAGTGGTTTCAGTAAGAACCTGTGACAAAAAAAAAAACAAGAGAAAGAAGTTACACAAGATTCTGAAAAAACGTAATTCACATAAATAGAAATTATAATTTAAATTGGCAATATGCTTGTCCACATGACAGCATTGGTCTCTGGCTAATAATAGCTGGTATTTCAATAAAATAAATGTAATAAAAGCACACTGGCTTTGATAAAAATATATCTCATCTGTTATTTCTTTATAATTCCACAAAATGTTCATGTTATATATTAAGCAAATATTATATTTTTCAATCTTACAAGTAGGAATTATGAGGGACTAAAAGAAAATTTTGAAATGTTAAATATTGTTAAAATAAAAACGCCTGAACATATTACACAGATATTACAAGAGCTGGAACAAGATTCTAGCTTTCCTAATTCTCATTCACTGATCCTTTACAGACCAATCCAGCTACTTAGATTTCTAATGCTCACCACCATCACAGGGTCCTGGGGCTATATTTTTAAGAGTAGACTGAATAGTGTTTGTGTGATATTTGTGTGTATAGACACTTGCACACTAAATTTGCACTTGGAATGAGGCAGGGAGAGAATAATTGAAAAAATGGATGATAGAATTATGATCCAAAAAAGATCCTGACAGGCTATGACATGGACCATGTTGAAAACACTCTCTTCTGCAGTTCATTCATCCTTCAATAGCTCCAATTTTCAGTAAGTAATCCATAGTCATTCTTTTGTATATGCCTATACTCAAAAAAATATGTATTAAGAACTTACTTCATGATAGCTAGGCATTTGTGTTAGATCCTAGAATTAAAATGGCATATCGGTTGCTATTGCTGTGTAACTAACCACCCCAAAACTCTGTGACTTGAAACAGTAAGCATTTATTATTGATTAGAGGCCCGGTGTATGAAATTCATGCATGGATGTGGTCCCTAGGACTGGCTGGCAATTGAAGTGTGGGCATCTAGCATGGAAGAGCAGGTCCCAGCTGACCTCTGGGCCTTGGGCAGGACCTGGGTCCCCAGGCCCCCACGTTCCCCCCTCTGCCTGAGTCATGAGGCCCCTGCCTGGCTTTCTCAGCTCCTGGGAGCTGGGCAGCAGCCCCGCCCCCTGCTGTTGCCACCGGACGCTGTCTGCAGGGCAATCGGTTGAGCAATTGGGCACCACTTGTACCCACCTTAGCCTGGCACTGCCTGCTCACCTGCTCCACCATCCTGCCATAGTCCTGCTCTCGTCGGGGCCCATGGGGGCTGGCAGCAGGTGGCACTACCAGCGCTGCGTTGCTGACATTCTCCATGTTCTGCGCCGCCTCCAGGTGGTCAGCGCACATCAAATCAAGCGGGTGAACTCCCAGTCGAACTCCAGGTCAAGGGGACAATTTGCATAATAGGCTTTTATTATATAGGATTACAAGTCCACAAGTCAGCTGAGTGGGTCTACTGATGTGAGCCAGCCTCACTCATGCATCTGGAAAACCAACCACGTTGGTTGGTCAGGTTAGTATAGAGCAGTGGTTGGCAAACCGCGGCTCGCGAGCCCCATGCAGCTCTTTGGCCCCTTGAGTGTGGCTCTTCCACAAAATACCACGTGCGGGCGCGCACATACAGTGCGATTGAAACCTCGTGGCCCATGCGCTAAAGTCGGTCTATGGCCTGGGTGAGTCTATTTTGAAGAAGTGGCGTTAGAAGTGGGGGGTGTCGGTCGGTCGGGTGACGGGAGACGTGGAGTAGGCAGGCCATGAGATACGCAGCACAGGGGAGGCGCACACAATTCATGCACGAGTTGAGTGAGCCAGTCAGTCAGCAGTCTCATGTGCAGTGGTTAGTGCTAGTCGCGTCCGCAAATCGCGTGCGGGTGACAAAAGTAAAGTTTATTAAGTTAATTTTAGGGAACATTGTGAAGTGAAAGAAGATGTAGTGTCGAGTATTGAGAAAGGTATGTTGAGATGGCTTGGACATATAGAGAGGATGAACGAAAGGAGATAGACAAAACAAGTATACAAGACGAGTGTGGATGGGAGAGTTGGAAGGGGTCGACCTCAGCGAATGTACCTCAATCAGATTGAGTACATTTTTAGCAAAGGCCAGTTTAGGAGTACCCTAATTAAGTAAATAACAATGTACCTACCTATATAGTTTAAGTTTAAAAATTTGGCTCTCAAAAGAAATTTCAATCATTGTACTGTTGATATTTGGCTCTGTTGACTAATGAGTTTGCCGACCACTGGTATAGACTGACTAATCACATGTCTCGCAGTTGACTGACTATTGACTAATAGAGCAACAGAGTGACTGGGCCACACACATTTTATCTTCCAATAGATAGTTTCAGGGGACCAAGGGAACAAGCAAAAGTGTGCAGGGTTCTCAAGGTCTAGTCCCAGAAGTTGCAGAGTCACTTTCACTGCATTCTATTAGCCAACATAATAACAAGTCCAGGTCAGAAATAACAGATGAAATAACAGAATCTACATGTTGATGGGAGGAGGTGAAAAGTCACATTACAAAGGGTTTGGGGGCAGGAAGGCATAAAGATCTTGTATTATTTTTATAAGCAATCTACTACAAATGAATCAGATAAGCAATGACCCTACCCTATCAGAACTCAAGAACTTTGTTACTATAGCTTCTAACCATGAATTATGGTTTATAAAACAAATCTCATCCCTTTCCACATGACCAGTTCTTCAAATACTTGAATTCATCTCTCATATCTCATGTGAGTTTTCTTTTAAGGCTAAGTATGTCACGTTTCTTGCAACTATCATGATACAGTAGGTAACATGAGACTCTGCAGTATTGAGAATGTTTATTTCCTAAGGCTTCTGAAAGCAAAGGGAGGAATTATGTCAAGGATGTGTTGCAACTTGTTTTGGTTTAGAGATAGACTCTCAAAGTAACACGTAGCTGCCTGGCAGAATAGTTCTAGTACATACTCTTGCATATTGTGAATTCTTAAATGAAAAATATTAGTGTCAAAATGGGGTGAAATTAAGTAAGTCTTAAAATGAAGTCATTAGAAATTGTCAAATAATGTCATGGGGATAAAGGAATATAAAAAAGAGATTTTTACAGGAAATATGAAATGATATTGATCTAAGTTATCTGTCCATCGGGCTTCTGAAAAAATGGCTAAAAGATAAGAGATTTGGGGGTCATTCAAATATAGGGCTGAACATGAGAATTTGGGCTGAGTAGGTAAAAGTAATTAAAGAAATAATATCACTATGGGGAAAAAATGAGTCAATCTAAAGATTATACCACATATTAGTAAGACTAGTCAGAGATGACAGCATGTGTTTTTATCAATCAGGGAAAATTAATAACAACACTGTTTTTCAAGGACAGTAATAAACAATGATGAAACATTGAGTTTCTACCATAACCAGAAAATAAATAACGAAAATCTTCAGTAGGAAGCCCTAAGAACCTTCAAAACAAAAAATAAAAAAATAAAATGGATGCCCAAATCACAAAAGCAGATGATACTGAATTTGTTTTTCTATCAGTGGCATTATCTGAAGGAAAATTCATTCCTATAGCCAGGTTGACTATCAGATTTAGCATGAAACTATTTGAAGGATTTGAAAGTGACTGCTCCATAGAAGGGAGTGAACAATAGCCTATTATGAGCTCTAGTTTACAATGAGCTTTCCCTGAAAATGTTTTCGACTGAAAAACACCATCACCTGGGTTGATCACCCATCTTAGTCATCAACTTTGGCTCTGAGTGACTAGTACAGGTATTTCCAAAACTCGAATTCAGTTTAAAAGCTCCATCATGTCCCCAATGCTGCCTCATCTCCAACGGCAATTTGGAAAATAAAAATTTGTAAGCATTTTGGAAGATAAAGCAGCATTAGAACAAGTGAGTGCCCCTCTAGTAACCACTTGACAGAAGTTTTGGATATGGGCTAAACTGATTTCCCTTCTAATAGATGCTGGGAAGACAAGCCAGACCTCATTCTGATTTAAATTTCTAAATTAGGGGTCAGGAAACCAGCACTCTTAGGTCCACTGCAGTCCTCAGGATGTTTTTGTAAATTAAGTTTTACCAGAACATAGCCTGCCCATTGGTTTACATTCTGTCCATGGCTGCTTTCACATACAGTGGCAGAGTGGAATAATGGAGGCAGAGACCGCATGGCCCATAAAGTCTAAAATGTATTTTATCTGGTCCTTTACAGGTTTTTCCACTCCTGATTTAGACTATCATCAGTGTAATGTAAGTATATACATCAACCATGTCTTTTATTTTGTATTCACAGCTCTCTATATATTTACTATTTCTTCATTAGCTGAGTTACTTATTTGTATTATTTTAACTTTTATTTTAAAACTAGAGGCCTGGTGCACAAAAATTTGTGCACTCAGGCGGGTCCCTTAGCCTGGCCTGTGCCCTCTCGCAGTCTGGGACCCCTTGGGGAATGACTACCTGCTGGTTTATGCCCGCTCCCTGGGGGATTTGGCCTAAGCTGGCAGTCAGACATCCCTCTGGCAGCCCGGGAGCCCTTGGGGGATGTCCACTTGCCAGCAGGGAGCAGGCCTAAGCTGCAGTTGGACAACCTTAGTGCTGCTGAGGAGGTAGGAGAGGCTCCCACCACCACCACTGTACTGGCAGCCATCAGTCTGGCTGTGGCTGAGCAGAGCTCCCCCTGTGGGAGCGCACTGACCACCAGGGGGCAGCTCCTGCATTGAGCGTCTGCCCCCTGGTGGTCAGTGTGTGTCATAGTGACCAGTCATTCTGCTGTTAGGGTCAATTTGCATATTACCATTTTATTATATAGAATAATTTTTATTCTAAAATAATTTTATTTTACAATAAAGCAGAGATACAGAAAATTACACAAACAAATATAGAGTAAAATGAATTATTATAAGATAGAATCTCTTGTACCACAACTCAGGGAAGAAATAAGAGTGTTGCCAGCCACCCATATGCTGCTCTTTTGTGTGTCCTCTCCCCAAATGTGCAACCAATATTCTACCTTTCATGGTAATACTATTTTTGCATTTGTATAGGTTTATCACCCAAGTGTGCACTCCTGCTGTGGCTCATTTTCAAAATGTATATATCTTTTAAGTCACTTTAGTCTGCAGGCCCCACCACTATCACCACCACCTCTTTTTTTTCCTAATGATTCACCTGTTGAAGGCTCCAGGTCATGTAAGCAGGAGAATTCCTCACAGTCTGAATCTTCCTCACTGCATACACATGGCGCAGTTCAACATGTTCATCTGTTCCAGGTATTTCCTGTAAACTACACGTTGGACCCAGAGGCTTGATCAGACTGCTCTGATTTATTTTTTCTTTCAGCAACTTCCATATGACAGGCCTCAGGACAACCAATGAAAGGGTAGGAAAGAGTGGCCTCATGAGTCATCCCTTCCCCTTTTATTTTGTCCTCACACCACCTTTTTAGGGTAGGTGCATAGCTGTCTGGGACCCTATTTTACAAATGAGGAAAGAGGGGCGAGGCAGGTGAAAGTTTGCCCAACACTGTTCAGCTAGTCAGCAGGAAAGGCAGAACCAGCAGCCAGGTGTCCTGCCTTCCAGGCTCCTCTGATAATTCTACAGTCTCCTGTCTGTCTGTCCCCACTCTAATGGTTTACTTAACTTAAGTGTGGTATACAAGAACTTAGTGCCTACAGCAGGCTGTGTTCTGAGGACACAGATAGATATGGTCCCTACACTTAAGTTACAGAACGATCTAATGCAAGCATGTCAAACTCAAAGGCTAACACAAGCCAAATAAACAAGACAGGCAGCCCGTGGGCCATGAGGTTGACATGCTTGATCTAGTGGAAATTAAAAACAAACAAAAAAACTTCATTATTCAAATAATTATTTAATCACCAATGTGTTATATGCAATAAGAGAAAAACACACACACAGGGTTTTCTTAGAGTAAGTAATATGGTCAGAAACTCATTTTGGGGGTAATGATTAGGGAAAAGTGCTATTTGAACTGAGAACTAAAGGGGTGATGCAATAGATAGGCAGAATGGATGGAGGAAGGAGTGGTGGTAGAGGCAGAGTGGGCAGGGCCTTGAATTCCAGGCAGGAGGAACATACCTGTGAAGTGCCTGGAGGGAGTAAGGGGATGGCAACGCCCTGACAGAAGCAGTGTAGAGCAGTGGCTGAGAGAGCAGACTGGAGCCCAACTCCTGGGTTACACTCCACAGTCCACATGGTTCTGCCGCTTACTAGCTGCCTGCCCTTAAGCAAGTTTTTAACTGGTGCTATAGTTTCCCCATCTGTAAAAGGGGGATAAGGAATATGATAACAACCCCATAGAATTATTATGGGGCTTAAAGGAATCAATGGATGTGAAACACCTAGAACAGCCCGGTCAAGTGGCTCAGTTGATTGGACATTGTCCTGGACAACAAAATATTGCAGGTTCAAACCTGGTTGGGGCACAGACAGGAGACAACCAATTGATGTTTCTCTCTCACAACAATGTTAATCTTTCTCTCTCTTTCTCTCTAAAAATCAATAAAAGCATATGCTTGGGTGAGGATTAAAAAAATACACACCATATTTGAATGTATTTGAGAAAAAAAAGAAGGTGAGTATTCTGAGCAAACAGAGAACTAGGTGGTGGTTACACTGTCATTTTTTAACTTTATCCTAAGAAGAACGGCAGGCCTTGAAGGTGTTAAATAGGACAGTGACAGGATCAAAACGGTTGGCAAAACAAATGCCTGAAATATCAACAACAGCAAAGTGAACACAAGACAGTTGATCATCTGACACTCTAATATTTTGATCTTCCCCAAACTCCTGAGGAAAAGAGACACCATCAATTAAGTAAACAAATGACTGGATTAAGAATGAAAATATCCACATAACCACCATTTCTTTCACCACAGCTAATGAATTCCACATTCAAGAAGGATGATTTAGATGCTAGGCACTCCAGATCATTGAAATGCGATGTTTCTGTCCTTGAAGGAGTTATTTTATATGTGTCCCAAACCCAGGCTAGATCATAACTCCCTTTCAGGGCAAGAATAAGTCTTACTTGTCTTTGCAACCCCTGTCCTGCATCTCTGCTCAGAGTAGGCACTCAGGAAATTCTTATCCCAGTGGGTTGAACAATTCTGTGACATTTGATCTCAGAGCTGTCTCCATTTATGCTGCTCCAAACCAGGAAAATAACCTACACAGTGCCCAGCCGGAAATTCACCCACAGTTCAGGGCGATGATCAGGCTGGAGGCCTTGGTTATTAGCTCATAAATGATTGCACTGAATGATGTAAATTTCCAACAGGAACTGCTTGGGGCAGGGGGCCGGGGGTTATAGGCTTATAATATGCTGTCAGACTTCCTGGTTGACACAGGTAGTCTACCCAGAAGCCTTCAGAGAATCAATCAGCTTTCCATTCAGTTGTGCCCTTGTGTCTAGCATAACTGCAAAATACTGAATACTTCCTTGATGAATCCAGTACTTTCCAGACCTTCCAAAAATGTTTCAGTAGCTGTGCTGTGCTTGCCCCCAGCAGTCCCAATGCCATCAGGAAAAGACACTACCACTGAAAGCATACTATCTGATGACCTCCCAAAGAGCCACCATAAGAGACTAAGAGATGATATTTCTCATAGGCCTCAAATACTGCAAGAGCTTCCTCTCCCTGCCTGAAGTAGGATCCAGTTCATTCTTCCCAAGGTCAGATTCAACCTCCACCACCACTACCTGCTGGGTAACCTTGACAATGGACCTCACCTCTTTCTGTCTTGAGTTTGTCTTTTTCTTCTCTACAACAGTGCTCACAGAGTTGGAGAGTTATAAGGATGTAAGTTGCTTTGCCCATGCCAGGTACACAAGTAAGAACTTAATCAGCATAAGCTGCTATTACCTTTCCAGATTCTTTGGAGCAACGAATTTCAGTCCCAGTTTTACAATGTCCCAAATTCTGAAAACAAACAGTGTTAATTCACTTTTATTTTAAAAGTGCCACACAGCAATTTTAAGAGGAGTGGGCGGGTGCCATGAAGTAAAAAAATCTGGTGTTTGCAATTTCAAAAAAGGTCAGGAATCATAGCCAAGGAGTTGACTATTTTGGTCTGTCCCCACTGCCCCAACAAGACACTGCAGAAATTGTCCTTTTGGGTCACAGCAAACTTGAGGGGACCCACAGTGAAAGGGACCTCTTCCAAGATACACAGCAAGAACATTATAGGAGATGGAATTCCAAAAAAGAGACATGGAAACTATGGGTCAAACTTTGATCAGCAAAACCCCAAAATGAGTTCATCTATAGCCCATTTTCCAATATAAACGTAACACACCTCACAAAAGAAGACTAACCTAAAAAAGACTTACACTAGTGGTATAATTTCTCCCTTTCCCTCTCCCTCTTTTATTTTTTTTTTCTTTCCCCTCTCCCTCTCTCACTAACAGGTCAGGTTTAAGAATCTACACTAATAAAAGAGAAACATGATAATTGGAGTACAACCGCTACCCTTCCCATTGGCTAATCAGGGCAATATGCAAATTAACTGTCAGCCAAGATGGCGGCCGGCAGCCAGGCAGCTTGAAACTAACATGAAGCTTGCTTGCTTCAGTGACGGAGAAAACCAACGTTCCCCGCCTGCCGCTGCAGGCCTTTGAGCCTGCAGTTTCAAACATTGTAACAAATATAGACGCTAAACAAAACCCCAGAAACCAGCTTTCAGCCGGCTGGGATCTCAGAGCTGGAGTTGATACAGACTTTCGATTGTAGAACCGAAACAAACCAGATATCTGCTTTCAGGAGCGGAGGCCTAAGAGCTGGAGCCTCAGAGCTAAAGCTGGTCCAGAATAAAAAAAAAAAAGAAAAGAAAAAAAGGAGCAGTTGGGAGCTTCAGTCCCAGCCTGAAAACAGCCCTCAGCCCCTCACCCAGACTGGCCAGGCACCCCAGTGGGGACCCCCACCCTGATCCAGGACACCCTTCAGGGCAAACCAGCCGGCCCCCACCCGTGCACCAGGCCTCTATTCTATATAGTAAAAGGGTAATATGCCTCCCAGCACTGGGATCAGCAGAGCCACGAGGCCTCCTGGCACCAGGATCAGCGTGACAGGGGGCAGTGCCTAAACCCCCTGATCGCTCTGCGGCTCTGTGTGTGACAGGGGGTGGGGCCACAACCTCCCTATCCGCCCTGCTCTGTTTGTGACAGGGGAAGGCGCCCCAACCCCCTGATCGGCCCTGCTCTGTGGGTGATAGAGGGCGGCGCCCCAACCCCCTCCGCCCCCACGGGCCCTGCTCTGTGTGTGACAGGGTAGAGCCATAACCTCCCCAACGACCCTGCCCTGAGTGTGACAGTGGCAGCGCGCCAACCCCCTGATCCGCCCTGCTCTGTGGGTGATAGAGGGCGGTATGCTAACTCCCCCATCGGCCCTACTCTTTGAGTGACAGGGGGGAGCTCCCCAACCCCCTGATGGGCCCTGCTCTGTGGGTGACAGGGGGGAGCTCCCCAACCCCCTGATGGGCCCTGCTCTGTGCGTGACAGGGGGGGGAGCTCCCCAAACCCCTGATCAGCCTTGCTCTGTGCATGACAGGGGGAAGCACCCCAACCCCCTGATTGGCCCTGCTCTGTGCATGACAGGGGGTGGCGCCACAACCTCCCCATCGACTCTGCCTTGAGTGTGACAGGGGCGGTGCCCCAACCCCCCAATCGGCCCTACCCTGAGCGTGACTGAGGGTGGCATCACAACCTCCCAATCTGCCCTGCTCTATGCATGACAGGGGGCGGCGCCCCAACTCCCCAATTGGCCCTGCTCTGAGCCCAACCAGGGGCTGCACCTAGGGATTGGGCCTGCCCTCTGCCACCCGGGAGCAGGCTAAGCCAGCAGGTCGTTATCTCCCAAGGGGTCCCAGACTGCGAGAGGGCACAGGCTGAGCTGAGGGACCCCCCCCCCCCCGAGTGCACAAATTTTTGTGCCCCGGGCCTCTAGTATAATATAATTCTTACTGTCTCCTACAAATAAGTGGCAATGAATTTGGAACCACGAGTAGTTAAGTCCTGTAAAAGCTATCATGCAAGAACATTTACTTACATTCATACTTTAATAAATTAAAGCTCTTTGTTCTTTGTTCATAAAGACATTAATGTAGCCATTGAGTCATGGAACAATTATTGCTTTTTGATTATAGATAAATTGTCACTTTTAACCAGATTAAGATCTTTTAAGCCTAAAAACCCAAGTTGTTTTATTTTCAATATTTCTAGGAGAAAATTCTATATTTCATAAACTTTAAGGCCTGACCAGACTCATTCTTAACGATAAAGCAGCCTATTCTGTTGTGTCAACCAACAGTCATTATTAGCAAGGTGATGCTGGTTTTAATCGAAATACACAGTCAGCAGCCATCCTTGCTGTTATTGCTTAGAAATCAAATGAGAGAATGGCTAAGGATAGAGAACAAATTTGAACACAAAAGCCTCTTCTTTGATCCACCTGTTGTCAAATTTCCTGGAAATGCAAATATTGGCCTTAAGAATTTCAAAGGTCCATTACAATTTTATACCATTTTACATCAATCAACCAATGTAAGCAAGCTCATAAATGTCTTGCCAATGTTATTCAAGATTGTTAAAAATAAATAAATATAGCTGCAGATTGAAGAAAAATTAATAAAGGGAGGGCTAAACACTCTTACAACCAGGTAGTCCTAAGGACAAATTAATCCCCTTTCTTTACGGATGGATGGATGGATGGATGGATGGATGGATGGATGGATGGATGGATAAATGGATGGATGGATAGATAGATAGATGATAGATAGATAGATAGATAGATAGATAGATAGATAGATAGATGGATAAATGGATGGATGGATAGATAGATAGATAGATAGATAGATAGATAGATAGATGATAGATGATAGATAGATATAGATAACAAAATCATTACTATTACTTGGGCAATATAAGACATTGAGTCTGAGGATCCCTTTCCTATTCAAGGAACTAGGTTGTGTTATCTAGGGTCTTCAACAAGGTAAGGCACTTGTTCATTACTACAAGGCCCAGAACAACCTTGAATCTAATGAGAATTTGGTAGATTTAAGGGATTGATAAATGTGTTGGGTAAAAGGCCAGCCCTAACCACTGAGACCTAAGAAAAAAAATGTGTTCCCAACCTACCCAATCACTGCCTTTTCTTGGCAGCTCTCTGTGAGAATATGAGGAGTCAGCTGCTAGGCACAGCCACTATTTTACACAACTCTAAAATCACCATATACATCAGAATCCATGTGAGCCATGTACAGTATACACAGCAGGATACTACAACTCTGACCAACAGCCTGTCCTCTTCCTAGGTAACATGATGATCAGAATGAAGCTCTGCAAAGGGAAAAGACACTCTAGAAAAACACAACACATCTTTGGGATAGACCTAAAGATTTCAAAGTCCTAACTCAGAAAAAGGCCAGGGTAGTCCAGTAAATGCTCACCATGTCATTCCTTCAAGGACAATATTACACTAGCTTGAGTAAGAGCTGAGATAAGAAATTACCATGCAGCCCTGGCTGGTGTGCTCAGCGGCTAGAGCATCGACCCATCCACCAAAGCCTTGTGGATTTGATTCCCAGTTAAAGGCACTTACCTGGATTGCAGGTTCAATTCCTGGCCCTGGTTGGGGAATATACAAGAGCAACTAATTGATGTGGCTCTCTCACATTGATGTTTCTCTCTCCCTTCCCCTCCTCCCACTTTCTCAAAAAAAAAAAAAATCAATGGAAAAATATCCTCAGGTGAGGATTAACCAAAAACAAAGAAAAGAAATTACCATGCAGGACTCCGACAATTCTAAAATTGGCTAATCTTCATATTTCCCAAGTACAGTTAAAAACTAAAGAATAATTCCCTGAAATAATCACTAGACCCCTGGGCCATAGTTCTGATTCTGATCTCAATTTTCAGTGTGATTTTAGGCATGAAAAGTTTTGAATGTTAAAAGTGGAAGATATATGTTAACTATTATTTGTATTATGATGTTATTGCAATGGTGCCATATTAGGGAGAATATGGAATTCCAAAGATTTGCTTCAAATCAAATTTTCCCACTCGTTCCTGGAGAACTTACTTAATTCATCCTTTGTATCAATGTCCTCATTCTGTAAAATAAGGATAAATTAAAAAAAAACACACAATCTATATATTATCTCATTCAATCATCTGTGTACTAAATTCATGATAGGTTCTCAACAAAGGTGAAGTTCCTTTTTGTCAATAAAGTCCCAATAAGGAATCTATTTAATAAGGGTGATCATTCACTCACGAGGAATTTTGCTCCAGGGATCCCAGAAAAGTCCCCCACAAGGGGTTGAGTACAGCTGCATAGAAAGGAATTTCCCAGAACTTGGCTCTTCCTCCACAGACTCTTTACTTGGTTGTGTTTTCTATCCCAGACATATTTAACACAAGAAGCTCAAGGGAATTGACTGATATCTCTGGGCTGGTGTGAGACACAAAGCCATCTGGAGAATATAACTTCCAGCACTCATTCCTGGTTGCATCACACCTAACCACAAAACCCCATCCATGGTCAAAATGTCTCCCCCACTTTCTCCATGGACTTATATTCATAGGCCTGCAGTGACCTTTTAAAACTTACAAAAAACCCATTCTACCTTTAGTCTCCTCTGGGCTGTTTTCCTAATTAGGAATTAGAAATAGGGAGAAGGCAACTTAGGAATAAAGCCAAACCATCCAAAGTCAGTCATTTCTGCATTGTTCTGAAATATATGGCACATGTTTTTCTGGGAGCAAATTTATCTTCTTAATTGGGTTTTATTTAGTCAACTATTGAAATTAATTTCCATTCCCTGAGCATATTTCATTTGATAGCAATGGCAGGCAGCCTAAGATTAAATTTTCACTGTGAATAAGCTACAAAAAAAAGAGAGTTTGTGTGGCTAATCAAGAACAACACATCTTTGATATAGACCTAAAGATTTCAAAGTTCTAACTCAGAAATAGCACTCAGTGCCCTGCTGAACAACCAACAAGCTATTAAAGTCTGCCTTCCTGCTTGCACATTTGGTCTTAATTCTTATCCTGGTACCATTCCCAAACTTTCCATCCCCATTGGGCTAAAGTTACTCCAGAAATCCTTCCACACCAGATGCAATCATTCTACTTCTCTCTGCCACCTTGGCCCAAGCCAAGGAGAGCTGGCTCTTTCCAATGCCTCGAGGTAGCTTTTTGTTACTAAGACACGTATTCCAGCATAGAGAATGGCTGAGTCGCCTGCAGTCCTGAGGTTTGGCTCTGTTTGGTGATCTGACTCTACCTGTGACCAAAAAAACAGCTGAGTAGCAGGGTGGTGAGTATTCTGAATCAACATAAGGTAACCAGACGCTTAGAAAAAGGCACTTATAAAATATATTCAACAAATATCCACATCCAATGTGGTCTCTTTAATTGTGACAGAGGGAATACAAACAAATCAGCAGCACACAATTAGCTCTCCATCCATGGAATGGAATTTCTCAAAATTTCCACTTGCAATCAAGTCTGAGACTGCCACGTAAGCCTAACCCTTGCAAGAATACTGCCAGAGATGTAAACAAGACGCTCCTTTGGTTGCTTTTGCCCATTATCCCACTGGTATCCTTGGACTCTGAGTTTGATAAGCCTCCTTTGCCCTTGTAGTTGATAAAGGGCCAGATATGCAGTTAGTCAGTTGTTTGAAACTAATTGATCCAGGCCTTTGAGGATGTTTTCCCAGAGTAAGAGGAAAGAAGCAGCCCTAATTACATCAGCATTTACCAAGAGAGTTTTACATAAATATATGGCACAAATAAGTAGAGATAGAACCAGCATGATAATAAATTCAGCAGTTTAATTATCACCAGGCAATTTGATTCAATGCAACCCAGGTGATTTTATTTGGAGATTAAAAGTGAAGAACAGTAATGTTAGGAAAGTAGTACAGACAGCGGGTAAGAAGACATGGACTAAGGGGTCAGACTTGGATTCAAATTACAGCTCTAATATTTATCAATTATGTGGTCCTGAGCAAGTAAATTAACTTCTAAGCCTCAGTTTCCCATTATTATGTGCAGAGGGGACTGTAACACAAAGTAAGAACCAATGAAAGTAAGTAGTAATAAGCTCTCAATACCAAAATGTTATAGAACTGTTTGAGTCTCAGTTTGAACTGAGCCCACTGGATTAGTGCCAATTATTCCCAAATTTCAAAGTGAGATGCCAGGTAACCCGATTTACAAAGGAGGTTTTTCTCAAGGTCCTCACCTCTCATGGGAATCTAAAGAAATCATTTGATAAGGCTGGTAGAACTGAAGATTGGAAAAAGGATTTTTTTTTTTTTTTTTTTTTTTTGGTGAGGGGTGGATTTCTACTATCACCTCAGTACTAAAGAGAGTGACTTCAAGGAGACCATTTGGTGAGTTTGTTAGAGAGCTCATGGATGTTGAATGACATAGTAAATGGAAACTGAGAAATATAAAGGGCCAGAGCTGGTAAAATTGACTTGTGGAAGAAGAGTAGAGATCTCTCGCTGGAAAGTAATTGCATGCCCACACAAAGAGAACCTCAGACATGGATCACATGAGAGAGGTGACAGGGCAATGGGGAGAAATTGTAAACCCTTCCCAAGAGACATATGGTAGGCAGATTCTAAGATTGCCCTCAATATTCACACCCCACTGGGTCGGCTACATAATCCCCTTCCCTTGTATAATTGCCTCCATAGGGCGAGGCCTATACATATGGTAGTATATCGCTCTCTTGATTAGGCTACTGATCCACTGAGGTGATCAAAAGAAATATTTACTGAATGGGCCTGACCTAATTAGATAAGCCTTTAAAAGAAGGCAAAGTGTCACAGAGACACTCTCCTGCTGGCCTGGAAGATATAAGGAAATAAATTTTGCCAACAATCATGTGAGACCAGAAGAGAACGCCTCACTTCACTTGAGATCACTGCTGTAGCCAACACCTTGATTCTGGCCTGGTGAGACCCTGAGCATAGGACCCAGCTATGCTGTGCCTGCCCTTCTGACCTACAGAAACTGAGATCATAAATTTACATTGTTTTAAACCACTAAATTTGTAGTACTTTCTTTCACAGCAATAGAAAACTAATATGATGACCATCTGGAGGAGCAAGACAACCTCAGCAACGTGCTGGAGATAAATTGCCAGATGCCCGGAACTGAGGAAGGTAACATAGGCAAGGCAGCCAGCCGGAGTGTACCTCACTTGTAACGGACAGAACACAGCAGGTGAAAGGTCCTTAGTGATGGGCTGTTGAGGAAGGGGAGCTTCAAGCTTCTGCATAGCCCACAGTGCTCCAGTGACAGCTCCCAATAGTTTCAGTCATGGAAGACCCCTCCTGTCCCCTTACCCTCCCTCTTACACCCATTTCTCAACTTCAAGCTACCAGTGGAGATGAGGGTCAGAAGCCATAGTTAGCAAGCTGAGGAGGAAGGGTAGAAATATAACACTGAGAAGCTATTCAGGTACCCTCCCCTCCTCCCTTTCCCCACTTGCAGTCTTCCACCTGCATAGCCTAAAGTTCTACCTTTGAGGTTCCTACCTTTGATCATTATACTAAATTGGACCTATGGAAAAAACTGAGTCTAGCTTTTTTCTTTCCAACTAAGCTGACTAGAGACTATTTCATTATCTGAAAACAAGAAGATAAATTCCAAGCTTAGCCAAAATTTTTTCCAAGGGTAGGAAAAGAAATAACTGCATTTACACAAGCATTATTAAGAAAAAAATAGACTTGTTTCACAGTGGTACCATACTTGTCTGTTCTTTGAACATAAGTGTTATTAAGATTGTAATGATGATTCAACACCCCAAGAAAAATCTCTCTGCCCTGTTTCTAGATGGAAACCATCAGGTTGAGAGAATTATGTGAGAAAATTATGTCCATGTTAGCTGAGTAGAACCTTGAAATTGACCTAATGTAATCACAGATAATGCTAATTGGTCCATAATTAAAAAAAAAAAAATCTGCCATCAGGTTATCCTGAATTCTGCTCCAATGAAAATCTCAGACTCTTGGTTCCATCTTAGTGGGGAAAGTGAAGACGGTTGGAGGACTCAATAAAGCTCTCAGATTCAAGTCTAACATGGTGATGACAATTCCAGGAACTCTGCTACCCAGCTAAAGTGGAAAACATTTCTTGGACACCAATAATTGAACATTTTCCATAGCAACTCATTATTTATTCAGTATAAATACTATTCTACACAAGATACATACCTAAAAGTCATTGTTCTCACTCCTGGTAACACCACTGTCTACTACATTGGTTTTAATATAAATTCCCCTACTGGAAAAAAAAAAAAGGTACATTTGAATGGTAAGTACATACAAACACACACTCACAGACACTTCCCTTTTTCAAGAGTGTGAGAAAGTGCTGAAATTACATTTTTTTTCATATTATTTTTTTTAATATATTTTATTGAGTTTTTACAGAGAGGAAAGGAGAGAGATAGAGAGTTAGAAACATCGATGAGAGAGAAACATCGACCAGCTGCCTCCTGCACACTCCCCACTGGGGATGTGCCCGCAACCAAGGTACATGCCCTTGACCGGAATTGAACCCGGGACCTTTCAGTCCGCAGGCCAATGCTCCATCCACTGAGCCAAACTGGTTTCGGCTGAAATTACATTTTTATTTCTACTCAGACAGAGAATATAGCAGGCGGGGGGGGGGGGGGGGGGGATGTTGGATCACAGAGGGATGGGGGAGTCTCAAGCAGGAAGCAAAGAGAATGAAGATAAGGCAAATGGGGTAAGAAGAAGGCCTGAGGTTTAGACCAGAGGAGGTAGCAGCAAAGGGCAGACATAGAGAATGCACCAAACCAGGAGTATAGGGACAACATGAGGATCCCAACATCCCTCCAATTTCTATGGCTTATGCCTGATGAGGAAGGACTAGGCCTGGAGGGCAGGGCCCTGGTGGGGAGGTCCTATCATTTCACTTCTCAGCATAAAATAAAGAGGTGGCTACTTAGGAAGTTCCCTCCTTCTGAGCAGTTTTATCTCCTGTCTGAAGGACTTGGTCTGACTGATCACTGCATATTTCTAACAGTGAGTCATTTGAAGATTTACTCTAAGTCTCTGGCCGTAACCATACTTCCCTGCCTGGAATGTCTTTCTGTGACACCCTTTCATCTCCCTACTGAAATATTGCCCTATTTAAGACCTAAATCAAACCCTACCATTCCATACATTTCTGTCCCTCTTCTCTAACCTCTTATTACATTTAGAAGGAAAGGAGAAGGGAACTGAGATGATGGAATAATCTAATTTGTATAAAGGTCTGTGTTGGGTGGTTTCCATTCTGTCCCTGTTATCTCTCTGCATAACTAACCATCCCCAAAACAGAGTGACCTAAAACAATAGCCATTTTATTATGCTCATGAGTTCCATGTATCAGAGATTTGGAAAGGGTACAGTGGAGACCGTCCTTCTCTGTTCCTCTTGTTTGGGGCCTTGGCCCAGGTGACTTTCAGGGCTTGGAGTGACTCAAAAACTGAGAGCTGGAATAACTGGGGGCTCCATATCCAAGATAGCTTCTGCACTTACATATAGGTTACATAGTGGAAGAATAGCTCAACTGAAATGCAATCAGAGGCCTACATGTGACCACAGTGGCCTTAGGGTCTTTAGAATTATTATGTAGTGGCTCAGAGTTCCAAGAAAGAGAACTCTGTTTAGTCATTTATGACTCAGACTTGGAGGTCATAGAGTATCACCTTTGCTGTACTCTTTTGGTCCAAGTAAGAATAATATGTTTCAATTCAAGGGAAAGAACATAGATTTCCACCTCTCAGTGGATTCCACCTCTCAATGGAAGAAGTGACAAATAATTTGCTGTTGTGTTTTAAACCCCCCATAGATACAATGACACATGATCTGATGCCTAGAGAAAGTAGCCCAACTTTATCTGACTTCAATGCCACCAATCTTTTCATTTAGGCTTTCTGCCACCCTTGAGTCATCATCACATTGACATCTCCAGAATCCTACACTCTTTGAGAGCACAGATGGTATCACTTTTTTCTTATTACATACACATGACCTAAATACCTAAGTTAATAGTGCGACTTCTCATTGATGTTAGCCAACTGATTTCCACCCCTTTCTCCTGTCAAAAGCACTGTATCTTTCATCTTGCTTTCCTTCATTATACTGCATAGGTAAGTAAGCTGGGTTGACACCAAGGCTACCCCCTCTTAAGAGAAAGGATAGCAGAAAGTCAAGTACACAAAAGCAGAAGCTTTCTTTTTCCTAGCAGAGAAAAAAAATGCAAAACAAAGCATTAATTATGTCAACAAATATTTATAGAGCACCTACTGTGTGCCACTCACTGTTCTAGGCAATGGAGATAAGGGATTAACTAAAGTCCCTGCCCTTATGTACACACATTCTAGGGGCTGAACTGGACAAATTGATAGATAAAAATATAATGTGTCAGGTAATAATAAGCACATAGAGAAAAACAACACAGGGTAAGGGTGTAGAAAGTTTAACAGGATGCTGTTTTAGGTAGGATGTCAGATAATACAATTTGTAAAGGTGACAAAGGAAATGAAGTTAGAAAGTCAACCAATTGTCTGATGCATAGCATCTCATAGGCCATGGCAAAGAGTTTGAATTGTATCCTAAGTTTGATGAGAATACATATAAGAGTTTTAAAGTAATGGGGAGTGATATGATCTGATTTTCTTTTCTTAAAAACATTGGTTTGTGACATTCTGAAAATAATTGATAATAGAAGGATATGAAATATTAAAGACAGCCACAAAATGTTTCACACTTATCTCATTGAAGGGGGGGTCTATTTCTCTTCCCCTTGAATCTGAGCTGGCTCTGTGATTGTTTTGACCAACAGAATATAATGAAAGAGATGATTTGCCAATTTTCCAGGTGAGGGTATTCACAAACTGGCAGCTTCTATTTCCGGTGTCTTGGAACACTCATTCATTCATATAACCTAGCCATCATGCTGAGGGAAAACCCAGGTAGCCTCAAGGAAAGGCCTTATGGAGAGGAACTGAGGCCCCCAGATGACGGCCCTGACAAAGCTCATAGCCAAGAGCCAGCACCAGCTTGCCAGCCATATGAGTGGGCCATCTTGGAAGTAGATGCTCCAGCCTCAGTCAAGCTGCCCCAGGTAACAATGCTGAACAATTCTGAACCCTGACTCACAAAATTGTGAGCAAACATTTTGGTGTAGTTTGCTATTCAACAATCAATAACTAGAACAAATGAAGAGAGAGGAAAAAGGAGGACCAATGAGGGAGACCATTGCAGCAATCCAAGTGATTGATAATGGGGTTAAACCAGGTTGTTGTCAGTGAAAGTGATGAAAATCATTAAGATTCGGAATGTGTTTCATAGCAGGAATTGGTGACTAACTCAGACTGAAGGAACAGTGATCTAAAGTTAATGGTAATAGGTCATATTATTAAGTGTTTTACTAAATAGCATTGTATATAAAATTCTTTACATTTTACCTGATTTAAACCTCATGACAACCTATGAGATAGGTATGATTATTACCCATGGTTACATGTGAAGAAACTGAGGCACAGAGGAGTTAATTAACTTTCCTAAGTTTCTTATTTAGGGAAGAGTTATCAACCGGTAACTTGAATACAGGTTGGCTGGCTCCGAAACTGTGCTCTTAACTGATCTTGACCACTGTGTTATGCAACATACACTATAATCTGAGTAACTAGCTCTATAACCTTTATAAGTACTTGACCTTCCTGGAACTCAGTTTTGTAATCTGTAAAGTGAGGAGCTGGAGAGATAATCTTTAAGATATCAGCAAAGGAAACATCCTGTGATTCCAAATGCCAGAATTCCTGGGCCTGCTTGTTTTTGGAATTCAGAATGGATAACCTCAAGGTTAGTCACAAGATATGAGAGACAGAAAGTTTATTACAGACCGGCCTAGAGACACTCCAGGCCTGTGCACTAGATGGGAAACTAGGCGCGTTAGAACCAGCCCCCTCAAGACAAGGTTATGCACCCAGAGTTAGCGGCAGGTTGCCTCCCTCCCTTCTCTCCTGCCTCTGCATCCTAATGTGACCAGCAAGACCACCCAGTAGCTCAGTCCTCAGGTTCAAATAATGCTGACTATAAAGCCACAATTTCCCGATGGGCCCAAAGAAGGACCAGCCCATTATGTATGGTGCAGGAAAAGAGATGGCAGCACTTCTAAGCTCTAACCATAGGGTACTGTTCACATTAGCTCAAGTGTTATCAAAAATCATAGTACTGAGAACACATACTGCACTGCTGGGGAGAAGCAGAGGAGTGGGGATAAGAGTGCCCCAACACAGTCAAGGGCCACCAACCAAATTCAGATAAGGGAAGATAAAGTTATGCTTTAAGAACACCACTCTTTTTATAAATTTGCCCTCACAAGCAACATGTAAGTTGGCGTTTTTATAGCACTATTTCCATAGACTAGATGAAAACACAGAAGACTATGAAGCCAAAACCACCCAACACATTTTCAGCAGCATCAAGCACAGAATTTTACAGTGAGTTCATGTAATCTGCTGATGGAGAAATACCACTCACACCACCTCTAGATCTGGTCACCAGGTTCTACTCTTATGACAAATGGGTGTTTCTGAACATGGAAACATCTTTCACCTGGATCTGTCTCTTACCAAAGTCCTCATTCTGCTCTTTAAGGTGTCAAATAATAAGTCTAGATTGTCTTATACTTTTTGTTTCCTTGAGTATTTTAATATGTTTTTAAATCCTCACCCAGGGATGTTTTTATTGGTTTTTAGAGAGAGATGAAGGGGGAGAGAAAGCGAGGGACATCAATGTGAGGGAAACCTCCATCAGTTGCCTTCCATACGTGCCCCAACTGGGGATCGAACCCTCAACCTAGGTTTGTGCCTCAACCGGGAATCAGACCTGCAACTTTTTCATGTATGGGATGATGCTCCATCCAACTGAGCCACTTGGCCAGTGCTCCTTGAGTACTTTAAATTAATCTTCATGAACTTATTGACCCATTACTCTGAACTATCAACAAATCTTCTCTTCAGAAAAATTAAACTTCCCAGTTCGATTGAATGTTTTCTCAGGAAATGTGGTTTCCAGACCTTGTGCCATTTTATTCACTTGCCTCTAGATGTGATCCTGATTATCAAAGTTTTGTTTAGGTGGAGAGAGTGTTTCCACCAGAGAGCATAATTCCACTTATGCCATGGCCACCACAGAGTGCAGCAAGACCTTCCCCTTTGTTGATATAAATTCTAACATCCTAGTTCAGTACATGATTGCATTACATTTTTGGCTACTACATCACACCAGTGGCTCCCTATCTGTAGGTACCTATGGAACCTTTTCTTTAAAAGAGAAAATTTTAGGAAATGACCAGGTCCTTGAATCCTTCCTTCACTAAGCCTAAACTCTTTCCTGGTTCTAAAAGCCAGTTCTTTAGTGCTCAATGTGAAGGTGTCACCCTTTCTTGAGAAGCGTACTGCAGCTGCCTATAGTGAGGGCCCAGCAGCAGTAATGGAGTGAGACTACTGAAGGGGCAGGGAGGGGCCTCTAGAAGCAAAGTAAGTGGCACATAACAGGAGCTTCCAGTAGCATTTCACTGATCCTCAGCCAGTCACTCACAGAGTTTAAGAAACTTGCCCAATATTGCAAAGCTACTCAATAATAGATCTGAATAAATGTGTCTGAGTAGTATTCTTGTTCACTACTCTGTACTCTCTAACTTGCTAGTTTAATATTTCTCAAGTCATAACCCATGGACCATTACATCAGAATAATAAAAATATACCTTCTTGGATACCGCATCAGTCTTACTACATCGGATTCTCTGATGATACTCTGCAATCTTTTAAGTAATTCTTAAGTACATCAATGTTTGGGAACCAATATCTTAGGTAAAACAGAAAAACCATTCTCCATCTAGGAGAATAAGAGAATAAAGATTCTCTCCTAGTCTTTAAGATTTGCTGGGATGCAACACACACACACACACACACACACAAACACACACCACAGAACATCAAACAGTAGTTAAGCAATACTCTGTCTTTTTTGTTTGGTGGGAAAAGTGTTGATTAAAGCTGGCTGGTCTCATGGGACTAAAGATAAGAAGATCAAAAGATTTGAATAATTGTTAGTCACTGTTCTTCTGTCAAACAGTATTATTATATGAACTAGCAACACCTCAGGGTCTCCATGATTTAGTGACCTGAAATGGAATAGATTTCAAGAAGCAAGAGAAGCTCTCCACCAGTCAGGATACATCAAGAAGTTATCAGCCTGACTAGCCTCTCTTCCCACTTTTTTATGGTTTGCTTTGATCAGAGTAAGGCAACCTCAGCTTCGGTAAGCAAATATATGCAATGCACCATGCAAATCAGGGCCTGGCTCGCATACCCCCCTTCTGAGGCTGCTTTCTAGGGGACTGGAAGAGAACCCACTGAGATTGTTTCTAGCTCATTCATCCACCCTAAACTCAGAGTCAGCCCAGAGAGGGCAAGAAAATAAATGAGGTGTTAAGTGACCCTGAGGCAGAAGAAAACATATATCGGGCAAAGGTACACTCCCTCAGCCAACCCACCCACTGGGGCTTTTCAGCTTCCCCCAGCATCCCCTCCGCATGTGCCCAGACAATCTCCTCAGTCACCCCACATCCAAGTGCCTGCTCATGGGAGTCCCCTCCCACTGAGAAGGTTTCCTCTTTCCTTCTTCTCTCTGACTCCAAAGCATCCTTCACGACTGAGCTGAAGTCTCCCCTGCTCAAGGAAGCCTTTGTCAATGTCTCCTTGCCTGCTTCCAAGGATATATGTCCTCCTTTAAGTTCAGGGCACTAGTCTTATAGTTCTGTTTCTCTCGTGGTGCCTACCACTAAGATGACCACAAGGAAGAACATAAGATTTCCTTTGCCTTTTTTAAAAAAGCTAAGCAAAACCACAAACCAGTCTATATATATAAAAGCCTAAGTGACCGTTACAACCGAATGACTGGAACAATTGGAATGATCAGAATGACTGGTCGACCAGTCGTTATGATGCGCACTGACCACCAGGGGGCAGATGCTCAATGCAAGAACTGCTCTCTGGTGGTCAGTACACTCCCACAGCCAACCTCCCTCAGTTCCTCCCCCCACCGGCCCCCTGATCGGCCCCAATCTGAGGGGCTGGCAGGCCAACCACCTGCGGCCCCTCCCCACAGCTGGCCAACCTCCGGCGGTCCCTACCCCCAGCCAGCCAACCTCCCATGACGCCTCCCCCAGCTGGCCAATCTCCTTCGGTTCCTTCCCCCGTGCCCTGATTGGGGGGTAGGGGGGCAGGCCAACCTCCAGAGGTACCTCCCCCCAGCCAGCTAGCCCCACCAATAGGCCCTGATTGGGGGGCTGGATGGCCAACCTCCCAGGGTCCCTCCCCGTGGCTGGCTGGCCCCCCAATAGGCCTCCATCTCCGGCCAAGCCGAGGGACCCCACCTGTGCATGAATTCATGAACCGGGCCTCTAGTAAATATATAAAGGCAGCCTATACCTGGACCTATGACCAGAGCATGTCAAGAGGAGCCCTCCCCACATCCTCTTCCACATATTGCCTTTCTCTTTTCAATGTTCCTACTCTTCTCAGAACCCATTTCCACCATAGCATTTGTAGCATATAGTTACATGAACTAATAATTCAATTCCATTAGACTGAAGGAAAAAAACTCATATTGTAGAAGCATTTCTTGACTGGCTACTCTGTGCCAGGTCCTATACTAGGAGCTGAGGAAATAGAGATGAACCAGAGACCTGCCCTCAGAGCTTAATACTTTGCTTTATGACTTTCAAACTAGACTGGGGCTTCCAGAGGATGAGGATGAGGATCTGATTCTTCTGTGAGTCCCTGTCATCAAGCACAGACCATTCCATAAGAAAGCTCTGAGGCCCAGATGGTGTGGATCAGTGACTGAGCATTGAACCAGGCACTGGAGGTTCATTCCTGGACAGGGCACATGCCTGGCTTACAGGCTTGATCCCCAGTAGAGGGCATGCAGGAGGCAGCCAATCTATGTTGTTTCTCTCTCATTGAAGTTTCTATCTCTCTCTTTTCCTCTCTCTCTAAAATAATAATAATAATAAAGCTTTGTGAGTAAAAGATTGATTTTTTTTTTTTTGCCCTGCCTGTGTGGCTCAGTGTTTTAATGTCACAAGAAAAGTAAAAACAGAAAGAGGCAAGAGAAGGATATAGAGGTAAACAGGAATAAACCATAATAAAATACCAGTAATCCTTGATAAAGAGTTTAGGTTTTTATCTCTTTTGAGATAAAGAGTTGTGACAGAAACTGGTTAATTTTTCCAAACTCTCTTTCCTTTCCTCCTAGGTAAGATACTGCCGCTGGACTGCACTTCTGAGCTTCCCTTCAGTTAGGTGTGGTCATGTAACTAATGTTTGGCCAATGAGGTATGGGTGGAATTTGGGGTTGTTGTTTTTTTTTGCTTGTTTGTTTTTGACATTACAAACATGGTCACTTACTAAAGTCAATGCTCTTTTTCCCCCCAGAATTAATAGAGTGGGCAAACCACATCAGCATCATTGCTGTTGGCCTTATTGCTAATCATTTAATATGGACCTAGCACTTTACATGTATCAACTCATTTAATATTTACAACAACCCCGAAGGGCAAGTGCTCTTATCTCTATTTTTGCAGATAAGAAAGCAGAGGCTCTGATCATAGGACTGGCTCATGTACACAGCTAGTAAAGGACAAGCCAGGACTCAAAGTGTACTCAATCTTGATGGCAAGGCCCATGCATTTTTCCCCCATATGCCCATTTAGAGTTGTCATATTAACAAATAAAAATACAGGATGCCCAGTTAAATTTGAATTTCTGCTAAACAATATCAATCAAATGTTGGTGTCAATTCAACACCAACAGGAATCCCCAATTTGGGATGTCATAAAGAAGGGCATGTTATTTCAGTTCAAACAGCTCAGCTGTGACACAGCATAGCTGTGAGAGCAGCTGTTTGAAGGCCCTGGGGTGAGGGAGGTCCTGGGGCCAGTTGAGATATGGGTGGAAGTTCCCTTCTCCACTTCCAGGTCTGGGCCATAAAAACATCCTCTCCTATCTTCCAGGTTCTCTTTCTCCCCATTCACCAGCTAGAAGTTAAAGGCCACAGAGATATCAAAGTTGGTAAAGTCAATAGAAGGAAGAAGCCTGGGTCTCTGGATCAGCACTTTAAAAGCCACCGATTTGAACATTCATATTACACTATTGCTTGAGCAAGAAATAAGTATTTATTCTATTAAGATATTGAAAATTGGGGCATTATTTATTACAATAGCTAGCATTATATGAACTAATATGGAAATTATTACAGGACTTAAGTTAACATGATGAGTTCTTTAGAGAAAAGCCAACCTGATGCCATACCACTTGGCAAAATTTAGAATCAAAAGGTGAAAAGTGCATTAGTTGCTTACAGGAAAACTTCTCTAAATTTTTTTTTTTTTTAAAAGGTCAAGCCGTAGTCAGTTTGGCTCAGTGGATAGAGTGTTGGCCTGTGGATTGAAGGGTCCAGGGTTCGATTCTGGTCAATGGCATGTACATTGGTTGCAGGCTCCTCCCTGGCCAGGGGCTTGGTCAGGACTCATGCAGGAGGCAACCAGTTGATGTGTTTCTCCCACATTAATGTTTCTCTCTGTCTTTCCTTCTCTCTTCCACTCTGTCTAAAAATCATTGGAAATACGTCCTCGGGTGAAGATTAAAAAAAAATGAATAAAAAAAAAAGGTCAAGGATACTGATTCTATGAGACATTTACTTCAATTAACCTGTTTGTGGGCAGATGAATATCCATCAAACATTCAAATCGAAGGGTTGTTTCCATATTTCTAAAGAGCTCTAACAATTATTTTACCTCAGATAGTAATCCAGAAATAGTCTTTGTCTAAAGACATTTTTCTTTATATATAAATATAGTTTTGCTGCACTTGAAAAATAATCTCTGAGTAACTGGTAAGGCAGTCTGCTAATTTCCCTGAAAATCCACTCTTGCCTTCTTCCAAATTGTCATAGTTCTCGGTAGTTCTAACTGGGCCAACCAATTGGGAACTATGTTTCCCAGACTTTCTTGCAGTTAGGTGTGACTAGCTGAGTATGTTCTCTCTGATAGAATGTGAGTGGAAGCATTGGATGTAACAAACTCCAACCAGAAAGCACATTTGTTAATGCAGTTGACAATGCAGTGCTCTTTCAGAGGTACTGGCTATCAAATGCACAGAATAAATGCTCAGTTACTTTCTACCACATGTTAACTCTGTCATGAACACAAAACAATATGTTTTAGTGTGATAGCATCTTCTGTATGGGGAAAAATGAAAGTAGAGGACCAGGAATTTATCTTTCTAGCTTATAATACAATTTTTTTAGGTTCCCATTTGGTGCTCACTTCCAAGGCCCAGTGTCCCTCTACGACAAAGAGAAACATTTTAAAAAATGTCTAAAGCAGCCACCCTTTACAACTCTCTTTCTTAAATTTAAAAATGACAATCATCTTCAAAGACTTATAAAACAAACCAGCATAAAGAAAAAAATAAGGTCATAAGTAAATGGAGTTAGATAACTTGATTTTTTTCTTTTTAGTTCCTTTAGTCTGTTTTTGTATTTTTTGTTTTGTTTTTTTTTAAATAACAGCTTTATTGAGATACGAGAGGCCCAGTGTATGAAATTCGTGCATGGAGGAGGGGTGTCCCTCAGCCTGGCCTGCACTCTCTCACAATCCAGGACCGCTGGCTCCTAACCACTTGCCTGCCTGATCTCCCCTAACCACCTCTGCCTGCCTGTCTGATTAACCCAACCGCCTCTGCCTGCCGATCTGATTGCCACCTAACTGCTTCCCTGCTGGCCTGATCACCCCCAACTGCCCTCCCCTGCTGGCCTGATCGCCCCCTAACTGCTTGCTCCCCCACGCTGGCCTGATGGCGCCCCTAACTGCTTGCTCCCACACAGGCCTGATCACCCCTGACTGCTTGCTCCCCTGCTGGCCTGATCACCCCTAACCTCCTCTGCCTCGGTCCCCGCCACCATGGCTTTTTCCGGAAGGAAGTCGGATGTCCAAAAGATGTCTGGTTGACCTGGTCTAATTAGCATATCACCCTTTTATTAGTATAGATAATTCACATAACATTAAATTCAATCTAAAAAAAAATGGTTGTTAGTATATTAAGATTCTGCAACCATCCAAATGTAGAAGATTTCACCAATCCGAAAAGAAATTCAATATCCATTAGCAGTTACCTCCCATTCCTTCCTCTATCTAGCCCAGCCCCTAGCAACCACTAATCTACTTTCTGTTTCTGTGTATTTTCGTATTCTGGACATTTCATATAAATGGAATAATATATGGCCATTTGTGTCTCTCTTTCTTCACTTAACATAATGTTTTCAAAGTTCATTCATGTTGTATCGGTAAATTATTCCTTTTTAAGTTTGAATAATATTTCACTGTGTGAATATACCAGGTTTTATGTATCCATTTATCAGTTGATGGACATTTTGTTTATCAGTTGGTAACTTATTTTTTTGCTTACCAAAAAAATTTTTATTAACATGGAATTAAAAATCATGTTTAATGTCTATGGAATATTCTATTAGAATGGCCTCCAATATGAAAAACCATTCCATTTAATGAGATGTAGCATATTACTTAATTTAACTATCTTGTAATAAACATCTCTATAGAGACTAGACAAATTTTAGCAATTCTGTCTCACTTTAGATTTGGGCAACTAGAATAGGCTTGACTACATTCTGGAATGGGGGGAGGCAGGAGTTAAGTGCAAATATAGGGTGGAATATGGTTGTGGGGGAAGGAGAGAGTCCACTTTCTTAAGCTATCTACAGTCAAGGAAAGCGGTTCAGGATATGCCACTGACAATGTCTGTAATCTAACAAATAAAATGATTTCCCTGACCAAGGGCAGATATAGGTCCCAGATTGCCAAGGTGTGGCTCTAGCTTCTTTCAGACCTGAAGCAGCCTGAGGCAGTACTCTGTCAGCTCTAAAGGGCTGACTGTAAATCATGCTTGTTGGCAATTTCTGCTGACGTGCTGCCTGGCACATGGCTAAAAGCATTTCTCGGGGCTGAGAGTAAATTCCAAGACAGCAATGACAGCTATAACAATGATGCCACGTGTTAAAGTGTTTAAAATCCCTCACCAGGAGTAGTCATCCAACACAACATCCTTTACTTAGATAGATCCTGAACGCTGGAAGACAATGGAGAGGCAGGCTTTGCTAAAGAAGAACGGGAGATTGCTCTGCAAAAGAATACAGCAGTGGGGTTAATACGTAGTATTTGATGAGGATGAGGTAGCCCCTGTCCCGCCCTCACCTCCCCAAGCCCAAAGGGACTGAGTTCTTCTAAGGCATTTCAGTTGTGAGCAGATGTCTACTGTGCAACAAGAAAATGAGACAAAGGGGGATACAGAATTGCTTGAAAGAACATAATAAACACAAATCATGCTGCTTCCAATAGGCTGTGAGGCTTTCATTTACAATCTGGCTTATTCCACTTGATTTGTTTCTAAAGGACTCGGGTTTGTTCTGGGATGGGGTAGAGAGAGGTGGCGAGGCCAACATTGTGTCCTGAGGATAAGCTTCTGTGGGGTGTCCACACAGAAACATGTGCACTAAGAACATTTCTGGGGGTCAAGAGTTTTGCTTTAAAAGCAGTCACAAAAGGGAAAAGGTTTGGCATCCTCTTTGAAGAGATAAAAGTATACCTTTTTAGCAGTATGCCTTTGAAAGAATTTATCCCAGACTAATTTTTTAACCAATATAACTGTATGTGTTTTCAGAGAGTTGTTTTGCAAAAGGAACATGTCTTGAGTTTTACGAGAAGAATTGCCAGTGTGGAGCAAATGAGGGACCTTCTTGAGTCAAAAGAAAAAAAAAAAATCCCCGGTGGTTTCTGGCTCACAGACACTCTGCAAAATGTCCTGGGATGGAGACCATCTGGACAAATATATTCCCACCCCACCAAACAAAATGCAAGTTAGAAAACAGGAAAAACACACCCCCACACACAGAGCTGAGCCAAGACACCGAATGATTGAAGGGCGGCAACTTTGCACAATGCAGGAGGAAGTGGGGCTCCACAGGCACCTGGGAATGCAGAGCCACTGGAAACTCTGGGAATGCCCTTCACAGTGTCCTAGGAGAGAGAAAGGGCATAGATCCTGCTGAATGTGAGGCTCGAGAAGACTGTCTGGCCAAAGGGAAAAAAGGGAAGACAGGAAATGGAGAAATTTCCATTTTCACAGTCATTTTCCATGCTTTCTCCAAGCACTCAAAAGCTGTCCAAATTAATAGCTACTTGCTGGGTGGCTTTGAATGATGGATTGGGCATTTCCTGGGATTCCTTAGTATGTTTAAACTCATGAGAGGTATAAAAAAGTATAAGATTTCATCTGCTAAATCAGATGGCTAGTCAGCTTCTCAAACATCTAAATAAACATGTAAGATAGTCACCAACAAAGAACTTTGACATGAGATACTCTATGCAAACTTAACCAAACTTTCTAAGTTTAGTTTAAAAAAAATTTTTCTACTGGATTAGGTTCTCTAAACTTATAGGTTAGTTTGAAAAAGAAACTGTCATAATAGTCAATAGTGGTCCACAGGAATAACACAGATATGTGTGCTGTGGTGTCACTGTTGCTTTCATGGTGTTGACTTTCTAAGTACAGTAATATGTCGGGCTGTCCATTCTTGACATAGAAAAATTATTCTTGATTTTATGTGGAGTGGAGTCTAACACACAAAACATTGTTTTCCCATCAGAATGGTGAGGATGTGGCTTTTTTCCCCTCGCATAACGGAATACCCCACACTTTCCTACTCCTCATAAGTCACTTCAACTTCTATTTCTTTTTGCTATATCTTTGAATGATGTAGTCAGAGTCTCTTCTGCCAATCAGCAGCCCATTCCTCTCCACTATGAAACGTGTTGGTATTGGACTTGTGTTTTCTAGAATAGCTGTCCTCAACCTGTGACCCACAGTTCTGTGCTGGTCCAAGAAGATTTGGCAAGTGATCCAAAGTGCCCTCTGTAGATAGAAGTGATGTAAAAAAAAAGTTGACTGCTGCCTGTCAAACAAAATAACCTCAGAAAGATACAAGGGGAATCACTAATCTAGACCACAGAATAGTCTCCAGCTATTATAAGAGCTTTAAAAAATAAAATCAATCTATGTGGCCAGGCCAGAAACACTGTGGACCTGGTTGCTAAGCACCCACTCTCTAGTCAGGAATTTTCCTTCACCATTCAGCTACCATGGCTTTGCAATTTTTTTCTAAAATGCCGTGTGTGTGTGTGTGTGTGTGTGTGTGTGTGTACCTCGTAATCTTCACCTCTGAAATAGGGGATAAAAATATATAGTCACTTTAAGTTTAGGCTATTCAGAAAAAAGAAAATAGAATGAAGATAATACTGTGGTAGCCTTTCTTCCTTTTTCCTCTTCTTCTTCCTTCCTTGTGTCCTTCAATTTTTATTTTTTGGCAGTGAGATGCCTTTTCCAAGAAGCATGTTAAAATTAACCCTATTATATAAAAACTAGGGGCCCGGTGCATGAAATTCATGCACTGGGGGTGAGAAGTGTCCCTCAGCCCAGCCTGCCCCCTCTCACATACTGGGAGCCCTCAGGGGATGTCCCAGTGATGGCTTAGGCCTGCTCCCTGCTCCCCTTGAGGATAGGGCCTAAGACGCAGTCTGGCCTCCCTTTGTGGGAGGTGACCAGGCTGATCAGGGAAAGGCACCAGCCCCATCACCCCGCTGCTGCAGCCACTGCCAGTCACCACAGCCAGCAAGGTTTTTTCATCAACACGGACTCCAGTCCCTTCACCATGAAAAAATGACAACTTTCTTTAGGCATTTTCAAGATGTGTCTTTCATATAATAATAATTTCTTTATTATTTTTTTTTATCCTCACCTGAGGATATGTTTCCATTGATTTTTAGAGAATGTGGAACAGAAAGGGAAAGACAGAGAGAAACATCAAAGTGAGAGGAACACTTTGATTGGTTGCCTCCTGCATGAGCCCTGACCTGGGCCCTGGCCAGGGAGGAGCCTGCAACCTAGGAACATGCCCTTAGTCAGAGTTGATCCCAGACCCTGCCATCAGCAGGCCAAGGCATTATCCACTGAGCCAAACCGGCTAGGGCAGGATATGACATTTCTTAGCCATCCAGCAGCGGACCTTCGTTTTTATTACCAGGAGTGTGGTGAAAAACCCTAGATCACCTTTTTGGATTCTTATTACCCAAGTTACTAAGAATATTACCAGTGACATACAGGGAGATTAACCAACAAGCGGTCAGAAAAGGTGTTTCCTCTGTAGTTCACACCAATCGCCGGCTTGCCGCGCCCCCTCCCCTGCCTCGCGCCCCAGGTCTGGCGCCTCTGGCCCAGGCTTCAGGCCTGGGCAGGGTACCCCCATCTCCCCCCGATCACCAGCTCTGCCCTCGCCCAGGCCTGATGCCTTGGCCAGAGGCGTCAACCCCCATCACCCTCCAATCTCCAGATCGGCCCCTTGCCCAGGCCTGACGCCTCCGCCAGAGGCGTCAGGCCTGGGCAGGGGACCCCATCTCCCCCTTATCACCAGTTTCTGGGGGCTTCTGGGGCCAGCCTGGGGATGGCTGCTCCCACTGGCAGCTGTGCTGTTCTGCCCTGCCTGCAGTATGCAAATTAGCCGCCATCTTTGTTGGTGGTTAATTTGCATATCGTGCTGATTAGCCAATGGGAGGCGTAGCAAAGGTACAGTCAATTACCATGTTTGTCTATTATTAGATAGAACTAGTGGCGCAGTGCATGAAATTCATGCACATTAAAAGGGAATTAATTAGAGGAAATATTTTAATATTGCTATTTGCCCTTTCTCTAAAATAGAAGAGTCAGAGATGAAAGAAAATTAGTAAAATGTATATGAAGATCCTCCTCCTGTCAGAGTCTGGGGCATGCCGCAGGACCTAGAGTCAAGTCCCCGCCCACCTGTGTGTGCCTCGAAATTGTGCAAGACCCAGACCCGGCCAGCCCCACCCCCATTTGGCAAGATCCAGATCCTGCCGGCCCCACCCCCATCAATCCCCGCCAGGTGGGGGGCTCACCCTCAGGTCCCCCGACCCAGCGCCAGGGTGGAGGGCACAGCCTGAGGTCCCCTGTCAAGCCCTGCCAGGCAGGGGGTGTAGCCTCAGGTACCCTGCCTCAACCAGGCTCCACGCAGCCTCAGGTCCCTGCTGATCGCTTGTTATGGCCTGTTACGGGAACCCCGCCTCCACTGTGGGCGCAGCCATCTTGTGATGTCATGATGGTTAATTTGCATATTACCTCTTTATTATATAGGCTATAAAAGTGGAGCTGCCCTGGTTAAAGATGGGATAAAGGACCCTTATTCTTGCTCCCCCTTCAAGTACTGCTTTCCTGTTAGCCATAGAGATTGTTTCCCTGGGTCCTAGGGATCCAGAAAAGGTCTGAAAACCATTGGTTTAGTAGGAAGACCATTTTCTGCGTATCAGGAGACCCAGATGCCCATTTAGAAGTGGAGGTTTGGCCATGTCAAGTCATCTCAGGAACCAGAGGACCGGGTGGCCTGGGAGCTCAGAGACAGTCTCAACAGAAGTAAGTCAACCTGGGTGTGGAAGAGAGTTGGAAGAGCCCCTGTGATTCAATGAGGCAGCTTCTCTTACAGCTGTTCCTATATCAGCATTCCACTGGGGTTTTAGAACCTGTCAAATCACTGTTCAGATTACTGAACAGGTAATCTATAAAGTATCTTTCAATCACAAAGTTCTATACTACAGTTCTAACTCAGTTGTAGTCCATCTAACTTTCTTTGAAGATAATGCTTTCTGAAAGGTCTTAGAATATAGCCAATGTATTCATTTGCTAGTTGTTGATTGTATGTTATTAGTATTTCCCCTCCCTTGTTATGCTTAAAGTCCCATAGTAAAAATACCTGGCTACTCTTCTCTCAGAAAAGAAAGATAATCATGGCAGTTCAGGAAACAAGGTATTAACTAGTTCTATACTATTCCTTTAAATAGTTTACTACAGCCATGTACATAAGATGTAATCACTTTAACCAAGTTAACTTTATGAGTTTGGACCAACTCAACTTTTTTAGTTTCAGTGCTGTTGCAAAGCATACACATTTTAGAAACTCATCTTTTTCATAGTTCCCCGAATTATACCAAACATCAGTGGACTGTTTGTATGAAAATTATATATTGAAGAAATGATGGGACTATAGAAATAACTTTTTCCAAAAAAGTTAATCTCCAAATAAACAAACTTTATTCTCAATTCTGCCTATTGCCTTCTAGTTCCTACATATACTCTATAGCTATTACTATGGTGTCCACATAAATTTGCAACATGATTTACAATTATTTTGCAAATTTTTAATTGGCAAAGGCTGTATAATATTCCAGTGTTTGTATACTTCAACCACAGATCAAGTAGCAATAAAAGCTCAGAATCTTAATACCAGAAGTTGTAGCTTTGCTTTGCGAAGGCCCGTCTTTGAACCACTAAAGTCAAGGGTCAAGGATTGAGTCGGAAGATTACAGGGCCTCATATGATGTTCTCAAGGTTGGAAATATACATGGCAAGTGGAGTACAAAATGCACAGCATACAAGGACTTTTAAGGCTACCGTAGTCTCCAAATACAGAGAAAATTGAAAATGTTAACCTATACAGTCCCATCAGGTTTTGGTCAAAGCAGTCAGGTCATAGACACTGCCATACCCAACTCATTCTTGGTTATCTCTAGTCCTGCTTTGCACAAAAATTTAAGCCATAAATTTCTATAGAAGTGACTCAAATGAGAAGTAATTTCTCCTTTTAAAATTATTTACGTTGGAAATAACCTCACAAGCTTTGGAGCTGGAAATTTTTAAGGATGGACCCATGGATGGGATCTAGGAAATATGTCCTCACCCTATATATTAAAAGCCTAATATGCTAAGTGTCCAGTTGACCAGTCAGCCATTCAACCAATTAAAGCGTAATATGCTAATGATATGCTAAGGCTGCTCAACCGCTCGCTATGATGTCTACTGACCATCAGGGGGCAGACAGTTGACTGGTCAACCAGTCACTATGACGTGCACTGACCACGAGGGGGCAAGCGCTCCAACCAGTAGGTTAGCTTGCTGCTGGGGTCCTATTGATCAGGACTGAGCGAGACAGACCAGGCATGCCCTGGAGCCCTCCCGCGGTCCCTCCCTGGCTGGCCAACTTCCGTGTTCCTCCCTGCTCCAATAGTGCACCGGTGAGGTCCCTTGGCCTGGCCTGTGTCCTCTCGCAATCTGGGACCCCGTGGGGGATGTTGGAGAGCCGGTTTTGGCCCGATCTCATAGGCCAGGCCAAGGGACTCCCCACCCTGGTGCATGAATTCATGCACCAGGCCTCTAGTATAAAATAACTTACTTCTACTTGGCATTCTGAGAGCATTTGGATATTTTGAATGAAGCTTTTGCCATCTTCTAATACATCAGGCAACACTGAGCCTTCAGTTGTACATTTCAGAATGGACAGACCTCGACTTTTTCTCCAATCAGAATTTGGTTTTCAGATGCAGTGGGTGGTTGGTTGTTTTGATTATGTTCCACATCTGTTCAGAGGGTTTTGTCAAGGGGAGCCTAAAAATGTCACTTCTTAGAAATGTTCCTTTTTGTTCCCTTCTTACTGTTAGTCCTTCTCATTCTTGTTCTAAAACATGCTAAATAATTCCAACCTTCCAACACTGTTTGCACCTTTCCAGTGCTCGTAGCAAGTACATGGGGCTGTATAACTACTAACGAGGAAATCAAACTCTGAAAAGTGCTAAATAATCACATTGTTGGAGCCTATAACAGCAATACAAAGCACTTTCATTTTCACAAGTACATTTTGAACGTAATAAAATAAAGTGTGTTAGTTAAACAGAGACATTTGCACCATGGGAGGCTGTAGAACTATTCAAAAGTAACATTAATAGAGGTTAATATATGAAAGAGGCTTTGGGGAACAGATTATTATTATTATTTTAAGTGGAAATATACTTACAGCATTCAAAAGGAATAGGACTGCAATTTTATTATGATAGGTCCTCAAGTTCTTGATTTTTTTAAAAAATACAAATTTGCATGTGACTCATAGATATTATTCAATGAAATTGAAATGCAACCCTCATTTTCCCCCCTTCTTCCTTTTTTTCTCTAAAACCTTACAGGTTCAGTATGTCGTTGGTAAAATCTAACTAGAATAAAACAACCAGCTTGAAATGAATGTGATTCTCAGTGGTCATAATCATGTGAAGTATAATGACCACTTTCCTCAGCTGTCACCAGAGCTCATGTGTCTTTAAGAGAATGGAATCCTAGCTTTTGTCTCCACTTAAGAAACCTACAATTGGGCTTTGAAGATGGGAACTCCGCTACAATCACCAACACCAACCACCTGGAAATATATTGTGCCAAAAACTTACGCCTTCTCCCACACCCCTTTCCAGAAAAAGTTCCAAAAGTATACTTGGCAATTACTTATTTATTTGAGACTTTTATTTACTGGTATTGTCACAGCAAAAGAGGTACATGTGACCAAAGCAGTACTTAACTTTCCAGAATTGTAAATGCATTTGAAAATTCCCTTTTTACTTTCCCATGCCCCCCAACCTTATGTTTTATACAAGAAAAATTTAAAGATACACTGAATCTCTTCGGTACCTTGGACCACCAGGATTGGGCCTCAATGAACAGTATTATGTCATTGTATAATAGGAAAGCAGGAAATGTCTCTATCGTTGCCTCTACTTCCCCTTTGCAGTCCTCTCAACTCCTTTGTCTGTCAATGATATAGCTGTACCCAAAGTTCTGCCTGAGATAATAAAAAAAGCACTCCCTCAAAAAATAGCCATAATTCTGGACCTCATGGAGCTTATAAACATTCCTGTTACTCTAATTCATAAGGTATCCATTGATTGATTGATTGATTGATTGACAAGAGTCCTTAACTCTCTTTTATTTTGTTTATAGCTCTTTCACCTCAATTGTAAAAATTTTAAATTTTAAACATCTCACCAGACCCTAGGAAAAGAAAAAAAACATAGTGACCTAAAACTGACATCAGGTCAAATCTCACCTCTGCCACTCCTTCGCTGGTTGGTGTGTGATAATTACTTAACTTCCCTAAGCCTCAGTGCTCTCATCTATAAAACAGGATAATTGTGTTCATGGGATTATTATAAGAATTTAATAAAACACCTGTGAAGGTAGCTACCTCAGGATTTGACACAAAATAAACCAAAATAAGCTTAGTTGTTTTTTCATTAGTGTTGTTTTCATTTCATCCGTCTCATTTTGTTTAAGTGATGGCCACTTACCCAGGACTAACTGAACATACCCTCTACTTGTAGCACATGGGTTGAATCCATATTTTCTTCCTTCTGATGGTCCAATATCTTATATTCTGAAATTGCCCTCCCTCTTTTTTTATTGTTT